>NC_047041.1:57204159-58472469 GCF_011762595.2 Tursiops truncatus | reverse complement strand
CCCTTAAGCGTTGTCGTACCCTCACCTGGACCCTAAACGGGCCTCGTCCCGTAACCCTAAACTAGCCCGAACCCTAACCCAACCCTTCCCGAAGCCTGACCCTCACCCGTCCCCTAATCCTAACCCGTACGCTAACGCTAACCCGCGCCCTCACACGTACGCTCCCACTAAAGCGTTGTCGTACCCTCACACTGGACCCTAAACCGTCCCGCCCCTAACCCTAACCCTAGCCCGAACCCTAACCCTCCCCCGAAGCCTGACCCTCACCCGTCCCCTAATCCTAAACCGTACGCTAACGCTAACCCGCGCCCTCACACGTACGCTCCCCCTAAAGCGTTGTCGTACCCTCACCTGGACCCTAAACCGTCCCCGTCCCCTAACCCTAACCCTAGCCCGAACCCTAACCCTAACCCTTCCCCGAAGCATGACCCTCACCCGTCCCCTAATCCTAACCCGTACGCTAACGCTAACGCGCCCTCACACGTACGCTCCCCCTAAAGCGTTGTCGTACCCTCACCTGGACCCTAAACCGTCCCCGTCCCCTAACCCTAACCCTAGCCCGAACCCTAACCCTAACCCTTCCCGAAGCCTGACCCTCACCCGTCCCTAATCCTAACCCGTACGCTAACGCTAACCGCGCCCTCACACGTACGCTCCCCTAAAGCGTTGTCGTACCCTCACCTGGACCCTAAACCGTCCCCGTCCCTAACCCTAACCCTAGCCCGAACCCTAACCCTAACCCTTCCCCGAAGCCTGACCCTCACCCGTCCCCTAATCCTAACCCGTACGCTAACGCTAAACCGCGCCCTCACACGTACGCTCCCCCTAAAGCGTTGTCGTACCCTCACCTGGACCCTAAACCGTCCCCGTCCCCTAACCCTAACCCTAGCCCGAACCCTAACCCTAACCCTTCCCCGAAGCCTGACCCTCACCCGTCCCCTAATCCTAACCCGTACGCTAACGCTAACCCGCGCCCTCACACGTACGCTCCCCCTAAAGCGTTGTCGTACCCTCACCTGGACCCTAAACCGTCCCCGCCCCTAACCCTAACCCCTAGCCCGAACCGTAACCCTAACCCTTCCCCGAAGCCTGACCCTCACCCGTCCCCTAATCCTAACCCGTACGCTAACGCTAACCGCGCTCCTCCACACGTACGATCCCCCTAAAGCGTTGTTGTACCCTCACCTGGACCCTAACCGTCCCGTCCCCTAAACCCTAGCCCGAACCCTAACCCTAACCCTTCCCCGAAGCCTGACCCTCACCCGTCCCCTAATCCTAACCCGTACGCTAACGCTAACCCGCGCCCTCACACTGTACGCTCCCCCCTAAAGCGTTGTCGTTACCCTCACCTGGACCCTCAAACCGTTCCCGTCCCTAACCCTAACCAGGCCCGAACCCTCACCCTAACCCTTCCCCGAAGCCTGACCCTCACCCGTCCCCTAATCCTAACCCGTACGCTAACGCTAACACGCGCCCTCACACGTACGCTCCCCCTTAAAGCGTTGTCTTACCCTCCCCTGGACCCTAAACCGTCCCCGTCCCCTAACCCTAACCCTAGCCCGAACCCTAACCCTAACTCTTCCCGAAGCCTGACCCTCACCCGTCCCCTATCCCCGTACGCTAACCCTAACCCTAGCCCTCACACGTACGCTCCCCCTAAAGCGTTGTCGTACCCTCACCTGGACCCTAAACTGTCCCCGTCCCCTAACCCTAACCTAGCCCGAACCCTAACCCTAACCCTTTCCCCGAAGCCTGTACCTCACCCGTCTCCTAATCCTAACCCGTACGCTAACGCTAACCCGCGCCCTCACACGTACGCTCCCCCTAAAGCGTTGTCGTACCCTCACCTGGACCCTAAACCGGCCCCCGTCCCTAACCCTAACCCTAGCCCGAACCCTAACCCTAACCCTTCCCCGAAGCCTGACCCTCACCCGTCCCTTAATCCTAACCCTAACCCTAACGCTAACCCGCGCCCTCACACGTACGCTCCCCCTAAAGCGTTGTCGTACCCTCACCTGGACCCTAAACCGTCCCCGTCCCCTAAACCTAACCCTAGCCCGAACCCTAACCCTAACCCTTCCCAAAGCCTGACCCTCACCCGTCCCCTAATCCTAACATGTACGCTAACGCTAACCCGCGCCCTCACACGTACGCTCCCCTAAAGCGTTGTCGTACGCTCACCTGGACCCTAAACCGTCCCCGTCCCCTAACCCTAACCCTAGCCCGAACCCTAACCCTAACACTTCCCCGAGCCTGACCCTCACCCGTCCCCTAATCCTAACCCGTACGCTAACGCTAACCCGCGCCCTCACACGTACGCTCCCCCTAAAGCGTTGTCGTACCCTCACCTGGACCCTAAACCGTCCCCGTCCCCTAACCCTAACCCTAGCCCAAACCCTAACCCTAACCTTGCCCGAAGCCTGACCCTCACCCGTCCCCTAATCCTAACCCGTACGCTAAAGCTAACCCACGCCCTCACACGTACGCTCCCCCTAAAGCGTTGTCGTTCCCTCACCTGGACCCTAAACCGTCCCCGTCCCCTAACCCTAACCCTAGCCCAACCCTAACCGTAACCCTTCCCCGAAGCCTGACCCTCAACCGGTCCCTAATCCTAACCCGTACGCTAACGCTAACCCGCGTCCTCACACGTACGCTCCCCCTAAAGCGTTGTCGTACCCTCACCTGGACTCTAAACCGTCCCCGTCCCCTAACCCTAACCCTAGCCGAACCCTAACCCTAACCCTTCCGCGAAGCCTGACCCTCACCCGTCCCGTAATCCTAACCGTACGCTAACGCTAACCCGCGCCCTCACACGTACGCTCCCCCTAAAGCGTTGTCGTACCCTCACCTGGACCCTAAACCGTCCCCGTCCCCTAACCCTAACCCTAGCCCGAACCCTAACCCTAACCCTTCAGCAAAGCCTGACCCTCACCCGTCCCCTAATCCTAACAAGTACGCTAACGCTAACCCGCGCCCTCACACGTACGCTTCCCCGAAAGCGTTGTCGTACGCTCACCTGGACCCTAAACCGTCCCCGTCCCCTAACCCTAACCCTAGCCCGAACCCTAACCCTAACCCTTCCCCGAAGCCTGACCCTCACCCGTCCCCTAATCCTAACCCGTACGCTAACGCTAACCCGCGCCCTCACACGTACGCTCCCCCTAAAGCGTTGTCGTACCCTCAACTGGACCCTAAACGGTCCCCGTCCCCTAACCCTAACCTAGCCCGAACCCTAACCCTAACCCTTCCCCGAAGCCTGACCCTCACCCGTCCCCTAATCCTAACACGTACGCTAACGCTAACCCACGCCCTCACACGTACGCTCCCCTAAAGCGTTGTCGTACGCTCAACTGGACCCTAAACGGTCCCCGTCCCCTAACCCTAACCCTAGCCCAAACCCTAACCCTAACCCTTTCCCGAAGCCTGACCCTCACCCATCCCCTAATCCTAACAAGTACGCTAACGCTAACCCGCGCCCTCACACGTACGCTCCCCCTAAACCGTTGTCGTACCCTCACCTGGACCCTTAACCTTCCCCGTCCCCTAACCCTAACCCTAGCCCGAACCCTAACCCTAACCCTTCCCCGAAGCCTGACCCTCACCCGTCCCCTAATCCTAACCCGTACGCTAACGCTAAGCCGCGCCCTCAAACGTACGCTCCTCCTAAAGCGTTGTCGTACCCTCACCTGGACCCTAAACCGTCCCCGTCCCCTAACCCTAACCCCGAACCCTAACCCTAACCCTTTCCCGAAGCCTGACCCTCACCCGTCCCCTAATCCTAAACCGTACGCTAACGCTAACCCGCGCCCTCACACGTACGCTCCCCCTAAAGCGTTGTCGTACCCTCACCTGGACCCTAAACTGTCCCCGTCCCGTAAGCCTAACCCTAGCCCGAACCCTAACCCTAACACTTCCCCGTAGCCTGACCCTCACCCGTCCCCTAATCCTAACCCGTACGCTAACGCTAACCCACGCCTTCACACGTACGCTCCCCCTAAAGCGTTGTCGAACCCTCACCTGGACCCTAAAGCGTCCCCGCCCCTAACCCTAACCGAAGCCCGAACCCTAACCCTTTCCCGAAGCCTGACCCTCACCCGTCCCCTAATCCTAACCCGTACGCTAACGCTAACCCACGCCCTCACACGTACGCTCCCCCTAAAGCGTTGTCGTACCCTCACCTGGACCCTAAACCGTCCCGTCCCCTAACCCTAACCCTAGCCCGAACCCTAACCCTAACCCTTCCCCGAAGCCTGACCCTCACCCGTCCCCTAATCCTAACCCGTACGCTAACGCTAACCCGCGCCCTCACACGTATGCTCCCCCTAAAGCGTTGTCGTACCCTCACCTGGACCCTAAACCGTCCCCGTCCCGTAACCCTAACCCTAGCCTGAACCCTAACCCTAACCCTTCCCCGAAGCCTGAACCTCACCACTCCCCTAATCCTAACCCGTACGCTAACGCTAACCCGCGCCCTCACACGTACGCTCCCCCTAAATCGTTGTCGTACCCTCACCTGGACCCTAAACCGTCCCCGTCCCCTAACCCTAACCCTAGCCCGAACCCTAACCGTAACCCTTCCCCGAAGCCTGACCCTCACCCGTCCCCTAATCCTAAACCGTACGCTAACGCTAACCCACGCCCTCACACGTACGCTCCCCCTAAAGCGTTGTCGTACCCTCACCTGGACTCTAAACCGTCCCCGTCCTTAACCCTAACCCTAGCCCGAACCCTAAGCCTAACCCTTCCCCGAAGCCTGACCCTCACCCGTCCCCTAATCCTAACCCGTACGCTAACGCTAACCCACGCCCTCACACCTACACTCCCCCTAAAGCGTTGTCGTACCCTCTCCTGGACCCTAAAGCGTCCCCGGCCCTAACCCTAACCCTAGCCCGAACCCTAACCCTAACCCTTTCCCGAAGCCTGACCCTCACCCGTCCCCTAATCCTAACCTGTACGCTAACGCTAACCTGCGCCCTCACACGTACGCTCCCCCTAAAGCGTTGTCGTACCCTCACCTGGACCCTAAAACGTCCCCGTCCCGTAACCCTAACCCTAGCCCAAACCCTAAGCCTAAACCTTCCCCGAAGCCTGACCCTCACCCGTCCCCTAATCCTAACCCGTACGCTAACGCTAACCCGCGCCCTCACACGTACGCTCCCCCTAAAGCGTTGTCGTACCCTCAACAGGACCCTAAACTGTCCCCGTCCCCTAACCCTAACCCTAGCACGAACCCTAACCCTAACCCTTCCCCGAAGCCTGACCCTCACCCGTCCCCTAATCCTAACCCGTACGCTAACGCTAACCCACGCCCTCACACGTACGCTCCCCCTAAAGCGTTGTCGTACGCTAAACTGGACCCTAAACGGTCCCCGTCCCCTAACCCTAACCCTAGCCCAAACCCTAACCCTAAACCTTCCCCGAAGCCTGACCCTCACCCGTCCCCTAATCCTAACAAGTACGCTAACGCTAACCCGCGCCCTCACACGTATGCTCCCCCTAAAGCGTTGTCGTACCCTCACCTGGACCCTAAAACGTCCCCGTCCCGTAACCCTAACCCTAGCCCGAACCCTAACCCTAACCCTTCCCCGAAGCCTGACCCTCACCACTCCCCTAATCCTAACCCGTATGCTAACGCTAACCCGCGCCCTCACACGTACGCTCCCCCTAAACCGTTGTCGTACCCTCACCTGGACCCTAAACCGTCCCCGTCCCCTAACCCTAACCCTAGCCCGAACCCTAACCGTAACCCTTCCCCGAAGCCTGACCCTCACCCGTCCCCTAATCCTAACCCGTACGCTAACGCTAACCCGCGCCCTCACACGTACGCTCCCCCTAAAGTGTTTTCGTACCCTCACGTGGACCCTAAACCGTCCCCGTCCCCTAACCCTAACCCTAGCCCGAACCCTAAGCCTAAACCTTCCCCGAAGACTGACCATCACCCGTCCCCTAATCCTAACCCGTACGCTAACGCTAACCCACGACCTCACACCTACACGCCCCCTAAAGCGTTGTCGTACCCTCACCTGGACCCTAAACCGTCCCCGTCCCCTAACCCTACCCCTAGCCCGTACCCTAACCCTAACCCTTCCCCGAAGCCTGACCCTCACCCGTCCCCTAATCCTAACCCTTACGCTAACGCTAACCCGCGCCCTCACACGTACACTCCCCCTAAAGCGTTGTCGTACCCTCACCTGGACCCTAAACCGTCCCCGTCCCCTAACCCTAACCCTAGCCCGAACCCTAACCCTAACCCTTCCCCGAAGCCTGACCCTCAACCGTCCCCTAATCCTAACCCGTACGCTAACGCTAACCCGCGCCCTCAAACGTACGCTCCCCCTAAAGCGTTGTCGTACCCTCACCTGGACCGTAAACCGTCCCCGTCCCCTAACCCTACCCCGAACCATAACCCTAACCCTTTCCCGAAGCCTGACCCTCACCCGTCCCCTAATCCTAACCCGTACGCTAACGCTAACCCGCGCCCTCACACGTACGCTCCCCCTAAAGCGTTGTCGTACCCTCACCTGGACCCTAAAGCGTCCCCGCCCCTAACCCTAACCGAAGCCCGAACCCTAACCTTTCCCGAAGCCTAACCCTCACCCGTCCCCTAATCCTAACCCGTACGCTAACGCTAACCCACGCCCTCACACGTACGCTCCCCCTAAAGCGTTGTCGTACCCTCACCTGGACCCTAAACCGTCCCCGTCCCCTAACCCTAACCCTAGCCGGAACCCTAACCCTAACCCTTCCCCGAAGCCTGACCCTCACCCGTCCCCTAATCCTAACCCGTACGCTAACGCTAACCCGCGCCCTCACACGTACGCTCCCCCTAAAGCGTTGTCGTACCCTCAACTGGACCCTAAACGGTCCCCGTCCCCTAACCCTAACCCTAGCCCGAACCCTAACCCTAACCCTTCCCCGAAGCCTGACCCTCACCCGTCCCCTAATCCTAACCCGTACGCTAACGCTAACCCGCGCCCTCACACGTATGCTCCCCCTAAAGGGTTGTCGTACCCTCACCTGGACCCTAAACCGTCCCCGTCCCGTAACACTAACCCTAGCCCGAACCCTAACCCTAACACTTCCCCGAAGCCTGACCCTCACCACTCCCCTAATCCTAACCCGTACGCTAACGCTAACCCGCGCCCTCACACGTACGCTCCCCCTAAAGCGTTGTCGTACCCTCACCTGGACCCTTAACCTTCCCCGTCCCCTAACCCTAACCCTAGCCCGAACCCTAACCCTAAACCTTCCCCGAAGCCTGACCCTCACCCGACCCCTAATCCTAACCCGTACGCTAACGCTAACCCGCGCCCTCACACGTACGCTCCCCCTAAAGCGTTGTCGTACCCTCACCTGGACCCTAAACCGTCCCCGTCCCCTAACCCTAACCCTAGCCCGAACCCTAACCGTAACCCTTCCCCGAAGCCTGACCCTCACCCGTCCCCTAATCCTAACCCGTACGCTAACGCTAACCCGCGCCCTCACACGTACGCTCCCCCTAAAGTGTTTTCGTACCCTCACGTGGACCCTAAACCATTCCCGTCCCCTAACCCTAACCCTAGCCCGAACCCTAAGCCTAAACCTTCCCCGAAGACTGACCATCACCCGTCCCCTAATCCTAACCCGTACGCTAACGCTAACCCACGACCTCACACCTACACGCCCCCTAAAGCGTTGTCGTACCCTCACCTGGACCCTAAACCGTCCCCGTCCCCTAACCCTACCCCTAGCCCGAACCCTAACCCTAACCCTTCCCCGAAGCCTGACCCTCACCCGTCCCCTAATCCTAACCCTTACGCTAACGCTAACCCGCGCCCTCACACGTACACTCCCCCTAAAGCGTTGTCGTACCCTCACCTGGACCCTAAACGGTCCCCGTCCCTAACCCTAACCCTAGCCCGAACCCTAACCCTAACCCTTCCCCGAAGCCTGACCCTCACCCGTCCCCTAATCCTAACCCGTACGCTAACGCTAACCCGCGCCCTCAAACGTACGCTCCCCCTAAAGCGTTGTCGTACCCTCACCTGGACCCTAAACCGTCCCCGTCCCCTAACCCTACCCCGAACCCTAACCCTAACCCTTTCCCGAAGCCTGACCCTCACCCGTCCCCTAATCCTAAACCGTACGCTAACGCTAACCCGCCCCCTCACACGTACGCTCCCCCTAAAGCGTTGTCGTACCCTCACCTGGACCCTAAACTGTCCCCGTCCCGTAACCCTAACCCTAGCCCGAACCCTAACCCTAACCCTTCCCCGTAGCCTGACCCTCACCCGTCCCCTAATCCTAACCCGTACGCTAACGCTAACCCACGCCCTCACACGTACGCTCCCCCTAAAGCGTTGTCGTACCCTCACCTGGACCCTAAAGCGTCCCCGCCCCTAACCCTAACCCTAGCCCGAACCCTAACCCTTTCCCGAAGCCTGACCCTCACCCGTCCCCTAATCCTAACCCGTACGCTAACGCTAACCCGCGCCCTCACACGTACGCTCCCCCTAAAGCGTTTTCGTACCCTCACGTGGACCCTAAACCGTCCCCGTCCCCTAACCCTAACCCTAGCCCAAACCCTAACCCTAACCCTTCCCCGAAGCCTGACCCTCACCCGTCCCCTAATCCTAACCCGTACGCTAACGCTAACCCGCGCCCTCACACGTACGCTCCCCCTAAAGCGTTTTCGTACCCTCACCTGGACCCTAAACCGTCCCGTCCCCTAACCCTCACCCTAGCCCGAACCCTAACCCTAACCCTTCCCCGAAGCCTGACCCTCACCAGTCCCCTAATCCTAACCTGTACGCTAACGCTAACCCGCGCCCTCACACGTACGCTCCCCCTAAAGCGTTGTCGTACCCTCAACTGGACCCTAAACGGTCCCCGTCCCCTAACCCTAACCCTAGCCCGAACCCTAACCCTAACCCTTCCCCGAAGCCTGACCCTCACCCGTCCCCTAATCCTAACCCGTACGCTAACGCTAACGCACGCCCTCACACGTACGCTCCCCCTAAAGCGTTGTCGTACCCTCAACTGGACCCTAAACGGTCCCCGTCCCCTAACCCTAACCCTAGCCCAAACCCTAACCCTAAACCTTCCCCGAAGCCTGACCCTCACCCGTTCCCTAATCCTAACCCGTACGCTAACGCTAACCCGCGCCCTCACACGTATGCTCCCCCTAAATCGTTGTCGTACCCTCACCTGGACCCTAAACCGTCCCCGTCCCCTAACCCTAACCCTAGCCCGAACCCTAACCGTAACCCTTCCCCGAAGCCTGACCCTCACCCGTCCCCTAATCCTAACCCGTACGCTAACGCTAACCCACGCCCTCACACGTACGCTCCCCCTAAAGCGTTGTCGTACCCTTACCTGGACTCTAAACCGTCCCCGTCCCTTAACCCTAACCCTAGCCCGAACCCTAAGCCTAACCCTTCCCCGAAGCCTGACCCTCACCCGTCCCCTAATCCTAACCCGTACGCTAACGCTAACCCACGCCCTCACACCTACACTCCCCCTAAAGCGTTGTCGTACCCTCTCCTGGACCCTAAAGCGTCCCCGCCCCTAACCCTACCCCTAGCCCGAACCCTAACCCTAACCCTTTCCCGAAGCCTGACCCTCACCCGTGCCCTAATCCTAACCCTTACGCTAACGCTAACCCGCGCCCTCACACGTACACTCCCCCTAAAGCGTTGTCGTACCCTCACCTGGACCCTAAACCGTCCCCGTCCCCTAACCCTAACCCTAGCCCGAACCCTAACCCTAACCCTTCCCCGAAGCCTGACCCTCACCCGTCCCCTAATCCTAAACCGTACGCTAACGCTAACCCGCGCCCTCACACGTACGCTCCCCCTAAAGCGTTGTCGTCCCCTCACCTGGACCCTAAACTGTCCCCGTCCCGTAACCCTAACCCTAGCCCGAACCCTAACTCTAACCCTTCCCCGATGCCTGACCCTCACCCGTCCCCTAATCCTAACCCGTACGCTAACGCTAACCCACGCCCTCACACGTACGCTCCCCCTAAAGCGTTGTCGTACCCTCACCTGGACCCTAAAGCGTCCCCGCCCCTAACCCTAACCGAAGCCCGAACCCTAACCCTAACCCTTTCCCGAAGCCTGACCCTCACCCGTCCCCTAATCCTAACCCGTACGCTATCGCTAACCCACGCCCTCACACGTACGCTCCCCCTAAAGCGTTGTCGTACCCTCACCTGGACCCTAAAACGTCCCCGTCCCCTAACCCTAACCCTAGCCCAAACCCTAACCCTAACCCTTCCCCGAAGCCTGACCCTCACCCGTCCCCTAATCCTAACCCGTACGCTAACGCTAACCCGCGCCCTCACACGTACGCTCCCCCTAAAGCGTTTTCGTACCCTCACCTGGACCCTAAACCGTCCCCGTCCCCTAACCCTAACCCTAGCCCGAACCCTAACCCTAACCCTTCCCCGAAGCCTGACCCTCACCCGTCCCCTAATCCTAACCCGTACGCTAACGCTAACCCGCGCCCTCACACGTACGCTCCCCCTAAAGCGTTGTCGTACCCTCAACTGGACCCTAAACGGTCCCCGTCCCCTAACCCTAACCCTAGCCCGAACCCTAACCCTAACCCTTCCCCGAAGCCTGACCCTTACCCGTCCCCTAATCCTAACCCGTACGCTAACGCTAACGCACGCCCTCACACGTACGCTCCCCCTAAAGCGTTGTCGTACCCTCAACTGGACCCTAAACGGTCCCCGTCCCCTAACCCTAACCCTAGCCCAAACCCTAACCCTAAACCTTCCCCGAAGCCTGACCCTCACCCGTCCCCTAATCCTAACCCGTACGCTAACACTAACCCGCGCCCTCACACCTACACTCCCCCTAAAGCGTTGTCGTACCCTCTCCTGGACCCTAAAGCGTCCCCGCCCCTAACCCTAACCGAAGCCCGAACCCTAACCCTAACCCTTTCCCGAAACCTGACCCTCACCCGTCCCCTAATCCTAACCTGTACGCTAACGCTAACCCGCGCCCTCACACGTACGCTCCCCCTAAAGCGTTGTCGTACCCTCACCTGGACCCTAAAACGTCCCCGTTCCGTAACCCTAACCCTAGCCCAAACCCTAACCCTAACCGTTCCCCGAAGCCTGACCCTCACCCGTCCCCTAATCCTAACCCGTACGCTAACGCTAACCCGCGCCCTCACACGTACGCTTCCCCTAAAGTGTTGTCGTACCCTCACCTGGACCCTAAACCGTCCCCGTCCCCTAACCCTAACCCTAGCCCGAACCCTAACCGTAACCCTTCCCCGAAGCCTGACCCTCACCCGTCCCCTAATCCTAACCCGTACGCTAACGCTAACCCACGCCCTCACATGTACGCTCCCCCTAAAGCGTTGTCGTACCCTCACCTTGACCCTAAAGCGTCCCCGCCCCTAACCCTAACCGAAGCCCGAACCCTAACCCTAACCCTTTCCCGAAGCCTGACCCTCACCCGTCCCCTAATCCTAACCCGTACGCTAACGCTAACCCGCGCCCTCACACGTACGCTCCCCCTAAAGCGTTGTCGTACCCTCACCTGGACCCTAAAACGTCCCCGTCCCCTAACCCTAACCCTAGCCCAAACCCTAACCCTAACCCTTCCCCGAAGCCTGACCCTCACCCATCCCCTAATCCTAACCCGTACGCTAACGCTAACCCGCGCCCTCACACGTACGCTCCCCCTAAAGTGTTTTCGTACCCTCACCTGTACCCTAAACCGTCCCCATCCCCTAACCCTAACCCTAACCCTATCCCTTTCCCTAACACTTACCCGAAGCCTAACCCTTACCCGTCACCTAACCCTAAACCATACACTAACACTAACTGGTACAGTAACACGTACGCTAACCCTAAACTGTTGTCGTACCCTAACCTGTACCCTAAACCATCCCATAATCCTAACCAGTACACTAACACTAACCCGTACCCTAACACGTACAAAAACCCTAAAGAGTTGTTGTGCACTAACCGGTACCCTAAACCGTCTACATTCCCTAACCCTAACCCTAATCCTTACCCGAAGCCTTACTCTAACTCCTTTCCTAATCATTACCCATACACTAAGACTAACCCCTACCCTAACGAATTCGCTACCTCTAAAGCATTCTTGTACACTAATCTGTACCATAAACCATCCCTGTTCCCTAACACCAATGCTAACCCTAACCATAACCTGAAGACTTACCCTAACCCGTGTCATAATCCTAACCCGTACACTAACACTAACCCATACCCTAACACGTACGTGACCCCTATACCGTCGTCGTTCCCTAACCTGTACCCTAAACCATCCCCGTTCCCTAACCCTAACTCTAACCATAACCTATCCCCTTATCCTAACCCGTACACTAACAGTAACCTGTGACCTAGCTCGTACACTAACCCTAAACTGTTGTCGTACCACAACCTGTACCCTAATCCATCCCCGTTCCCTAACCCTATCCATAACCCTAACCCTGTCCCGAACACTTACCTTACACTAACCCGTCCCCTAAACCTAACCCGTACACTAACACTAACTCGTACCCTAACACGTATGCTAACTCTAAAGTGTTGTCGTACCGTAAGCTGTACTCTAAGCCATCCCTGTTCCCTAACACTAACCCTTACCAGAAGACTTATCCTAACAGTCCCCTAATCCTAACCCATACACTAACACTACACTGTATCCTAACATGTACACTAACCCTAAACCATTATCGTACCCTTACCTGTACCCTAAACCATCCCCGTTCCCAAACCTTAACCCTAAGCCATACCCGAAGCCTTACACTAACCCGCCCCCTAACCCTAACCCTTACCCTAACATGTACGCTAACCCTAAACCGATGCCATACCCTAACCTCTACCCTAAACTGTCCCCGTTCCCTATGCCTATCCCTTACCTGAAGCCTTACCCTAACCCGTCCCCTAATCCTTAACCGTACACTAACACTAACCCGTACCCTAACATGTACGCTAAACCTAAACTGTCGTACCTAACCTGAAAATGAAACCATCCCCATTCCCTAACCCTAACCCTAAAACTAACCCTTAACCTAAGCTTTTCCCTAACCCGTCCCCTAATCGTAACCCATACACTAACACTAACCCGTTTCCAAACCCGTAAGATAACCCTAAACCGTTGTCGTACCCTAACCTATACCCTACGCCATCCCTTTTCCTTAAACCTATCCCTAACCCTAACCCTTACCGATGGTTTATCCTAATCCATCCCCTACTCCTAAATCATACGCTAACACTAAACCATACCCTAATACTTAAACTAACCCTAAACCGTTGTAGTACACTAACCTGTACCCTAAACCTTCCGCGTTCCTGAACCCTAACCCTAATCCTGTCCCTAACCCTTACCCGAAGCCTAACACTAACCCATCCCCTAATCCTAACCCGTACACTAAAACTAACCCATATCCTAACACGCACGCTAAACCTAAACCTTTGTCGTACCCTAATCTGTACCAAAAACCGTCCCTGTTCCCTAACTCTAACCCTAAACTGAAGCCTTACTCTAACCTGTCCCCTAATACTTACCCGTACACTAACACTAACCCGTACCCTAACACATACTCTAAACCTAAAGCGTTGTTTTACACTTCCTGTTGCCTAACCCTAACCCTAATCCGAAACATATCGGTAACCCATACCCGAAGCCTTACCCTAACCCTTCCCCTAATCCTAACCCGTACACTATCACTAACCCCTACCATAACATGTATGTGAACCCTAAACCGTTGTTGTACCCTAACCTATACCCTAAACCATCCCCATTCCCTAACCCTTACCCGAAGCCTTACCCTAACACATCCCCTAACCCTAACCAGTACACTAACACTAACCCATACCCTAACACTTACGCTAACCCTAAACCGTTGTCGTACCATAACCAGTACCCTAAACTGTCCCCGTTCCCGAACCCTAACCCTAACCTTAACCCTAACCCTAACCCGAAGCCTTACCCTAACCCGTCCACTAATCCGAACCCGTACACTAACACTAACTGGTACCCTAAAATGTACGCTGACCCTAAACCTTCGTCATACACTAACCTGTACCCTAAACCATCCCCCTTCCCTAACCCTAACCCTAACACTTACCCGAAGCCTTAACCTAATCCGTCCCCGAATCCTAACCCTTACACTAACACTAACTCATACCCTAACACGTACGCTAACCCTAAACCGTTCTCGTACCCTAAACATTAACCTAAACCGTCCCGTTCCCTAACCCTTATCCTAACCCTAACACTTACCCGAAGCCTTACCCTAACCCGTTCCGTAATCCTAATCCATACACTAACACTAAACCATACCCTAACACGTACACTATTTCTAAACCATTGTCGTACACTATCCTGTACCTTAAACCATCCCCATTTCTGAACAGTAACCCTAAAACTTACCCGAAGACTTACCCTACCCCGTCACCTAATCGTAACCCATACACTAACACTGACCCATACCCAAAAACCTACACTAACACTAAACTGTTGTCATACCCTAAACTGTACCCTAAACCGTACCCATTCCTTAACCCTAACCCTAACCCAAACACTAACCCTTACCCGAAGCCTTACCCTAACACGTCCCGTAATCCTAACCCATACACTAACATTAACCCTTACCCTAACACGTACGCTTACCATAAACCATTGTCGTACACTAAACTGTGCCCTAAACCGTCCCCGTTCCCTAACGCTAACCCTAACCCTAAACCTTACCCGAAGCCTTACCCTAACCCGTCCCGTAATCCTAACCCATACACTAACACTAACGCGTACCCTAACACGTACCCTAACCCTAAACCATTGTCATAACCTAAAATGTACCCTAAACCATCCACTTTCCCAAACCCTAACCCTAACCCTTTCCCGAAGCCTTACCCTAACCCGTCCCCAAATCCTAACCCTAACACTAACCCATCCCCTAACACTTATGCTAACCCTAAAATTTTGTCGTACCCTAACATTTAACCTAAACCGTCCCCGTTCCCTAACCCTAACCCTAACTCTAACCCTAACCCTAACACTTACCTAAAGTCTTAGCCTAACACGTACCCTAATCCTAACCCGTACACCAACACTAACTCGTAACCTAACACATATGCTAACCTTAAACTGTTGTCGTACCTTAACCTGTACCCTAACTCATACCCGTTCCCTAACCCTAACTCTAACCGTAAAACTTACCCAAAGCCTTACCCTAACCCGTACCCTCATCCTAACCCATACACTAACACTACCCGTACCCTAACACATACGCTAAACCTAAACTGTTGTGTTACGCTACCCTGTACTCTAAACTGTACCTGTTCCCTAAACCTAACCTTAACTGTAACCCTTAGCCGGAGCCTTACCTTATCCCATACCCTAATACTAACCCGTACGCTAACACTAACCCATACCCTAACACGTACGCTAACCCTAAAATGCTGTCTTACTATAACCAGTAGCCTAAACCGTACCAGTTACCTAACCCTAACTATAACCCTAACCCTTACCCAAAGCCTTACCCTAACCCGTACCCTAATTCTAACGCATACACTAACACTAACCCGTACCCTAACACATACGCTAACCCTAAACCGTTGTCATACCCTAACATGTACCCTAAACCGTACCTGTTCCCTAACCCTAATCCTAACCCTTACCCGAAGCCTTACCCTAACCTCTACCTTAATCCTAACATGTACACTAACACTAACCCGCACCCTAACATGTACAGTAACACTAAACTTTTGTCGTACCCTAACCTCTACCCTAAACCGTACCCGTACCCTAAACCTAACCCTAACTCTAACCCTTACCTGAAGCTTTACCCTAACCCGTACCCTAATCCTAACCCGTACACTAACACTAACCCAAAAGCTAACACATACAGTAACCCTAAAGTGTTGTCGTTTCCTAACCTGTACCCTAAATTGTACCTGTTCGCTAACCCTAACCCTAACCCTAACAGTTTCCCGAGGCCTTACCCTAACCCATATCCTAATCCTAAACCGTACACTAACACTAACACGTTCTCTAACACGTACACTAACCCTAAACCATTTTCGTACCCTAACCTGTACCTAAAATGTACCCTTTCCCTAACATTAACCCTAATCCTAAACCTCACCCTTACCTGAAGCCTTACCGTAACCCGTACCCTATTCCTAACCCATACACTAAAACTAACCCGTACCCTAACACGTATGCTAACCCTAAGCCTTTGTCAGACCCTAACCTGTACACTAAACCGTACCCATTCCCTAACCCTAACCTTAACCCTAAACCTAACCCTAACCCTTACATGAAGCCTTACCCTAACCCATACACTCATCGTAACCCGTACACTAACACTAACCCATACCCTAATAGTTTCACTAACCCTAAACCGTAGTCATACCCTAACCTTTATCCTAAACCATACCCATTCCCTAAACCTAACCCTCACCCTAAACCTAACACATAACCAAAGCCTTACCATAACTCGTACCCTAATCCTAAACCATACACTAACACTAACCCGTACCTTAAAACATATGCTAACTCTAAGCCATTGTCGGACCCTAATCTGCAGCCTAAACCGTACCCTTTCCCTAACCCTAAGCCTAAACCTTATTGGAAGCCTTACACTAACCTGTACCCTAATCCAAACCATACACTAACACTAACCCGTAACCTAACACATATGCTAACCCTAAACCGTTGTCGTACCCTAACCTGTACCCTAAACTGTACCTGTTCCCTAATCCTAACCCTGAACCTAAGCCTAACCCTAACATTTACCCGAAGCCTTCCACTAACCCGTATGCTAATCATAACCCATACACTAACTCTAACCCGTACCCTAACACCTACCCTAACCCTAACCCATTGTTGGACACTTACCTATACCCTAAACCGTACCTGTTCCCTAAACGTAACCCTATCCCTAACCCTAACCCTTACCCTAAGCCAACCTCACTAATTATTAGAGAAATGCAAATCAAAACTACAATGAGGTATCACCTCACACCTGTTAGAATGGACATCATCAGGAAATCTACAAACAACAAATGCTGGAGAGGGTGTGGGAAAAGGAATCCTCTTCCACTATTGGTGGTAATGTAAATTGATACAGTCACTATGGAGAACAGTATGGAGGTTCCCTAAAACCTAAAACTAGACTTACCATACGATCCAGCAATCCCACTACTGGATATATACCTAGAGAATATCATAAATCAAAAAGACACATTCACCACAATATTCTTTGCAGCACTATTTACAATAGCCAGGTAATGGAAGCAACATAAATGCCCAGAGATAGATGAATGGAGAAAGATGTGGTACATATATAAAATCGAATATTACTCAGCCATAAAAAGCAATGAAATTGGCTCATTTGTAGAGACGTCGATGGATCTAGAGAGTGTACTACAGAGTGAAGTAAGTCAGAAAGGGAAAAACCAATATTGTATATTAATGCATATATGTCGAACCTAGAAAATGATACAGATGAACCGGTTTGCAGGGCAGAAATAGAGACACAGATGTAGAGAACAAATGTATGGACACCGAGAGGGTAAAGCCATGGGGGTGTGGTTGTGGTAGGTGTTTGGAGATTGGGATTGACATGTATACATCTATATCTATAAAATAGATAACCAATAAGGACCTGCTGTATAAAAATATAAATAAAATTAAATTAAAAAATAAAAATTTTAAAAACCGAAAAAAATTATTCCTTTCTCATACATGTATTTATAAGAATGAATTATTTCCATGCTTATATCTATAAATACAAAAAAGAGGAATAAATTCTACCTTGAACCAAAAAAGAAAAAAATAAAAGAACCCACAGTTATACAGGGGAAAACCCTATCAGGGCACTTGCTCCAGTGGTAAACAATTATGAAATTGGTCAGAGGTGGGAAATTGTCTCCCATGCAGCCAGCAGCACCCCCGCAAAGAGCATCCTCATTGCAAAGCGGGGGGACCGTGCCGAGGCGTCTGTGAGTAAACGTGAGCTGAGCCCCAGGCCAGCTGCTGCTGAACTGTTCCCACCCTTCCCAGGTAAAACACCTGAATAGGTACAAGGACTTGAAAGCCTATAGGAAGGGCCATGCAGCCACACCAGTGACAGCACGCCGGCTAGGATTGTCCGGCCCCGGGCGGTCTTCTGGAAGCTTTCCATTTCCCTGCCTGAGATACCGCTCCGGTCCCAGCCCCCACTGCTTTTTTCCTTCCTCACCTCTGCCTGGGGAGAAATTCCAGCGGCAGGTATGGGTGACACATCCTCTTCTTTAGCAGGTGGCAGCTTGGCAACTCCTGCAGAAAATCCAGCAGAGCCCCACTCACACCGGGCCACCCACAAAGCAGTAGCCCCTCACTCTCACCCACCAGCCCAGCCCTGACACTGCTGACGGGGCAGAGAATATGGCGTCAGGCACAGCTTCGGGGGCTCTTGCTGCCTGGAGCGGTGATTATATTGACCTCAACCCAGGCACACCTGGGGAGGGCTGGCCCACATGGTCAGGCTGCCCAGGTCAGCCAATCCTCGCCCCTCACGGGCTCACAGTTCCAGAAAATGGACCTTGCTGAACCTGCCAAGTCCAAGGAACAGGTGTGGGCTCCTGAGAGTCAGGATAGACAAAGGGCTGCAGCTCTGGCTTCTTTTCTAATCATTTTATCTGGCCCATGAGTGGGAGACAATTTCAAGAAGACCCTCTCATAATGAGAGGAACCCAGGAGTCAGGGAGAGGGGGGTTGGTGGGGGGAGAGGGAGGCCTGGTGTCCCAGTGTCAGTGGAAGTCTCTGGAAGGCCAGGCGGAGGGAGGCCACACAGAGGGATGCCCAGGGTCACAGACCTGTCAGAGCGTCTGTTTCTTAGTTCAAGTGCTGCTCTGAGGCACTCTGTGTCAGCTCTGAGCGACAGCTGAGCTGGGGGTGCTCTGCAATGAGGGCTATGTGCACGGATCCTGTGTGCCCAGCCCTGCCGGGGTAGCTGCCCAGGGGAGCTCTGTATCCTGGGAGGTGCCTGACCACGAGAGCCTCATGGGCTGCTGGGAAGCTGCACAGGTGCCCTCCATAACCTGGGAGGGACCTGACCATGAGAGCCCCGTGGGCTACTGGGGACCTGGTAAAGGATGTCAGGACAGTCAGTGAAGCCACTGAGGATATACATCCAGTAGTTCCTAATTCCTACACCCTGCTGGTCATTCTACCATCCACCAGGACATGGTATTCTGTATTATACTTCAATGATGCTTTCTCCTGTATTCCATTAGTCCCAGAGTCACAAGAAATTTTGGCTTGTGAGTGGCAGGACTCAACATAAAATAAAAACAATACTGCTGGGCCGTTCTGCCCCAAGGGTTCAAAAATTCCCACACCATCTTTGGGGAAACGTTAGCTAAAGACCTAAAATTCTACCTCCGGAAAAGGGAACCCTCCTTCAATATGCAGACGACATTCTGATCGCCTGCCCTACTAAGGAGGCCTCTGAACTACGTAGCCAATAAAGGATAGAAGGTGTCCAAGAAAAAGGCTCAAATATCACAGACTAAGGTGACCTGCCTGGGCTTAATTCTCACAGAAGGTCGGAGAAGCCCATCCCAGGACAGGGAAGAAGCCATTTGCAGCCTTACCCCTTCTAAAACTAGAAGACAGCTTAGGGGTTCCTGGGGAGGCCGGGATTTGCTGCATCTGGATCCCTAAATACAGTCTAATAGCTGGGCCTCTATATGAAACACTGAAAGGAAAAGATGATGATCCTTTTGAATAGAATCCAGAAGCGGCCTTTCAAGAATGGAAAGAGCAGTCAATTCAGACCCTTACCCTGGACCTCCCTAATTTAGCTAAACCCTTTGACCTTTACATCTCCATAGAAGGTGAATCGCCCTTGGAGTATTAGTGCAAAAACTGGGACCACTTGAAATGGAACAACGCAAGAATGCCCTCCAGGTAGGCTAAATTACGGTCACCAAGGGCTTGGCCCACTGCCCCATCCGACTAGGGTACTGAGGGTATCTAAAAACCTGGAAATCAGCAGCCTGCAAGGCCAGCTCCCTCCTAAGGGAAAAGGACCCCACGAGGTGATCCTAACCACCCACCATGCCCTGCAGTTGCAGGGGTCGCTCCGTGGGCACACTGACCTCGAGTGAGGAGGCCCTCCAACTCCAACCTCCAGAGAGACAACTGGGGGCAACGGGCCCCCATGACGACTCGTGTGACCATCACTTGACTTGGAGTTTCTCTCAGAAAACAACAAGACTGTCCCCCAAAAGAGCAGACTACTGCTTGCAGGACGTACTGCACCCAGAGGGGAGCTAATAAGCTTGGCGGGGGAACCGTATATCATGCTGTCACCATAGAAAAGCCTACAGACACTGCAGTGACAGAAGCCAATGAGATCGGATGGACTCCCGGCTACTTCAAAAGGCCATTGTCTCAGTGGCCGTCACGGTCCTGGATCACCACTGGCCCTAGACTGTCTGGGAGTTGAGCAGGCAGGGCTCTGACACCTGGTGCTGTTTGTATGTTAATTCAGGGGCCTAATTGAAGAAAGCACAGACTACAGGTCAGAGCATCTAGGCTGGCAGAAACCGTCAGCCTAAGGTGGCCAAAAAAATGTGGGGCAGGGTAAAACCGGCACCCCCAGCATCTCTGCATATCTCTTTCCTGGACCCTTAAAGGTCATTAGAATCTATAGCACTTCCAATGCTGGTGCTCAGACGGACGAGCAGTGAGGCAGGAGGCCTGGGGACAATCAACCTCACCTGGAGGCTGCTGGGGGGAGAAGTTCTGCCCCTCCCCCCCGGGTATGAGGACTCCCAATTCAGCACGAAGCAGTTACAGAAGAGGGGTCTGCACCCACAGCGCCCCAAGAATGAGGAATGGGAGAAAAGGCAGAGGAGGGGTTTGTCACTGGCAAAGCCCATTAAAAATTCCTGGGAGATAAAAATGGAATCTGGGCAATAAAATAAAGTCTAACCTTTTTTTCCTTTGTGCTTTGTCTAATTTCACGTGCTCCTAGGGTTCCGCATGCAGAGGTCCCACACCCGGCACTTCAGACCCGATTTCCTAGTGCAGAATGGCTGGGTCGACACTCCAGCTCCGGGGACCCCATGCAGACTCTGCGACATAGAGCCTGAGCTGCAGCCAACCCGGCCCTCGAGCGCTCCGCCCCCTCCCTCCCGCTGATGCTGCTGGGATCCCTACACAGCAGCCCAGCCCACAGCCCACGTGGCAGCGCATGCTCTCATCTCTCCATTCTCTGATCAAAATATAAAGTTTCCTTTGCTTCTGAACCAAACTCAGTCTCGATCTGTTGGCTCCAATGACACTGGACAGGGGGACCCTTGTTGGGGTCCACTCTGGAGGATCAGTAACAGAAATAGAGAATATTGTAACTTCAATGAACAGATGTGTGAGCCAAACTGTAATTAACATAGAGCAGTGTATAAGATTCGGGTAAAATAAGATGTTTCTAGCATTTCCATTTGATATTTCCATCACTTTATATGGAGCACAGGGGCACTGCAATTCACCCGTTCCCTAACCCTAACCCTAACCGTATCCGTAATCCTAACCTTTACCCTAACCTTTACACTAAACGCTACCCTAATCCTAACCCATACACTAACACTAACCCATAAAATAACACATACCCTAACACTAACCCATTGGCGAACCGTAACCTGTACCCTGAATTGTACCCGTTCCCTAAACCTAACCCTAAACATAAACCTAAACCTTAACCGAAGCCTTACCCTAAACAGTACCCTAATCATAACACATACACTAACATTAACCTGTACCCTAACACGTAACCTAAATCTAACCCATTGTCGTATCCTAACCTGTACCCTAAACCATACCCGTTCCCTACCCCAAACCTATCCCTAAACCTAACCCTTACCCTAAGCCTTACCCTAACCTGTACCCTAATCCTAAACCGTACAATAACACTAACCTGTACCTTAACATGTACCCTAAACCTAACCGTTTGTCGTACTATAACCTGTACCCTAAACAGTACCCGTTCCCTAACCCGAAACCTAACACTAACCCTAACCCTAATCTTCAGCCTTGCCCTAATCCTTACCCTAACCCGTACCCTAATCCTAACCCGTACACTGCACTAACCCATACCCTAACACGTACCCTAACCCTAACCCATTGTCATACACTAACCTATACCCTAAACCGCACCCATTCCCTAACCCTAACCCTAACGCTAACCCTAACCCTAACCCTTGCCCTAAGACTTACCCTACCCCGTACTTTAATCCTAACCCATACACTAACACTAACAGGTACCCTAAAACGTACAATAACCCTAACCCGTTATCGTACCCTAACTTGTACCATAAACCGTATACGTTCTCTAACCCTAACCCTAAACCTAACCCTAAGCCTTACCCTAACCCTTACCCTAAGCCTTACCCTAACCCGTACCTTAATCTTAACCTGTACACTAACACTAACACATACCCTAACACGTACGCTAACACTAAACCATTGTCGTACCCTAACCTGTACCCTAAACATTACCCGTTCCCTAACCCTAACCCTAACCTTATCCCTAACGCTTACCTGAGGCCTGACCCTAACCCGTACCCTCATCCTAACCCGTACACTAACAATAACCCATAACCTAACACATACCCTAACCCTTACCTGTTGTTGTACCCTAACCTGTACCCTAAATTTTACCCGTTCCCTAACCGTAACCCTAACCCTAACCGTAACCCTTACCTGAAGACTTACCCTAACCCTAACCCATAAACTAACACTAACCCGTACCCTAACACGTATCCTAACCCTTACCCGTTGTCATACCCTGACCTGTACCCTACACTGTACCCATTCCCTAACCCTAAACCTAACCATAACCCGTACCCGAAGCCTTACACTAACCCGTACACTACACTAACACTAAACCGTACCCTAACGTACCCTAACCCTTACCCGTTGTTGTACCCTGAACTTAACCCTAAACCATACCCGTTACCTATCCCTAACCCTAAACTTAACCCTAACCCTAAGCCTTACCCTAACCCGTACCCTATTCCTAACACGTACACTAACACTAACCCATACCCTAACACTTACCCTAATCCTAACACTTTGTCACACCATAACCTCTACCCTAATTCGTACTCTTTACCTAACCCTTAAGCTAAACCTAACCCTAACCCTAACTCTTACCCTAAGACTTACCTTAACATGTACCCTAATCCTAACCTGTACACTAACACTAACCCATACCCTAAAACGTACCCTTTCCCTAAACTGTTGTCGTACCCTAACCTGTACTCTAAACCGTACCATTCCCTAACACTATCCCTAAACCTAACCCTTACCCTAAGCCTTTCCCTAACCCGTACCCTAATCCTAACCCCTACAGTAACACTAACCCGTAACCTAACCTGTTCCCTAATCCTAACCCATTGTCATAACCGAACCTGAACCATACCCATTCCCTAAACCTAATGCTAACCCTTACCCTAAGCCTTACTCTAACCCGTACACAAACACTGACCCATACCCTAACATTACCCTAACCTGAACATGTTGTTGTACCTTAACCTGTACCCTAAACCATACCCATTCCCTAACCCTAACCCTAACCCTTACCCTAAGCCTTAAACTAACCCGTACCCTAATTCTAACCCTTACACTAACACTTACCCTAACACATACCCTAACCTGTACCCTAAAACATACATGTTCCCTAATCCTAATCCTAACCTGTACCCTAACCCTAACCCATACCCTAACACTATCCGTTCACCTGACACCTACCCTAATTCTGACATGTTTACGTATTCTTACCTGTATCCTAAAGCAAACCCATTCCCTAACCCTAACCAAACTCGTTCCCTAACCTTAACCCTAACCCTTACCCATACCGTAAAACTAACCCATACACTAACACTAACCCATACCCTAACCCGTACCCTAATACTAACACTAATCAGTACCCTAACACTAACCCGCAGCCATACCCTAAACAGTACCCTAAACCTTACCCGTACTCTAAGCCTAACATGTACCCTAACCCCATACCATACCCTATCCCTAACTCATACACTAACCGTAACCAGTACCCTAACCCTAAACCGTACCCTAACCCTAACCCAAACCCTAAACCCAAGCCTTTGTGGTACCCTAACCAGTACCCTAAACCGTACCCTAACTGTAAAACTAACCCTAAACCTAACTCTAAACTGTACTCTAAACTGTACCCTAATAGAGACCCATATCCTAACACTAACCCGTACCTTAACCTGTACCATACAACGAACTCGTAGCCATACCCTTAAAGGTACCCTCACCCTAACCCGTACCCTAACCCTTACCTGTACCGTAACTCTAACCCATACACTAACCCTAACCCATACTCTAACCCGTAACCTCACCTGTACCCTAACCTGTACACTAACCTGTACCCGTAGTCATACCCTAAGCTGTACCCTAACCCTAACACATACCCTGACCCTATGCCTAACACTAGCCCCAAATGGAACATAAACCCGTACGCTAATCCTAACTCGTACCCTAACAGTAACCCATAACCTCACCCATACCCTAACTGTAAACCATAGCTATTCCCTCAACTGTACCCTAAGTTTAACCCATACCCTAACCCTAACCCATACCTCAACACCTACTCTAACCCTAACCCATAGCCATATCCTAACCTGTACCCTAACCCTAACTCTAACCCTCACCCGTACACTAACCCTAACCTGTACCCTAACACCTACCCTAAACCTTACCCGTTGTCATACCCTAACCTTTACCCTAAACCGTACACTTTCTCTAATCCTAAACCTAACCCTAACTATAACCCTAAACCTTACCCTAACCCGTACCCTAATCCTAACTCGTACACTAACATATACCCTAACCCTAACCCATTGACATACCCTAACCTGTACCCTAAACCATACCCGTTTCCTAACCCTAACCCTTACCCTAAACCATATGCTAATCATAACCCATACACTAACAGTAACCAGTACCATAACACGTACCCTAATCCTAAGGCGTTTTTGTACCCTAAGCTTTACCCTAAACTGTACCCGTTCACTAACCCTAACCCTAACCCTTAACCTAATCCATACCCTAATACTAACCCGTACACTAACACTAACCCGTACCCTAACACCTACCCTAACCCTGTCCCGTTTTCGTACCCTAGCCTGTAACCTTAACCATACCCATTCCCCAAGCGTAACCCTAACCCTAACACTTACCCTAACCCGTACTCTAAACCTAACCCATACACTAACACTGATCCGGACCCTAACATGTACCCAAACTCTAACCCATTGCCGTACCCTAACCTGTACTCTAAACTGTACCCGTTCCCTAACCACAACCCTAACTCTTACCTTAAGCCTTACCCTAACCCGTACCCTAACCCATAACCTAACCCGTATCCTAAACCCTAATCCTTACCCCTAACTTAGTTTTCTTTTTTTGTATTTAAAAAAAATATTTTTCTGTGGCTAAAAAAAATTAGCAGAACAACAAAATAAAAGAGAAAGTATCCTGAGTGTCCCTCAAAAAGCTAAGTCTGAAATACTTGCTACTTGTGTTCTATGGACTGTTATGTAGCCTATAAAAAGTGTGAGAGCTAAATCTGTTTTTCTACAGTGAGAAACATGATGTTCCAGATGTATAGAACACCTGGATAAAATGAGAAATCTACACACTATGCTGGTCGTTTCAGTAAATGGGAAAGGATGGCAAGTGGTAAAATATTATCTTTTCCTTTAGTCTTTTAAATTTCACTTGTTACTAAGAACCTGAATTATAATTGTACTTTTAAAAAGTAACAATGGAAATTTAAAAGAAAAAATATATATATTTTGTGTTCAATTACATTTCATAGAATTATGAAATGCTGCCGTGCTCTGGCCATTACCTGAAAACGCAGCTTTAAACCCTATGCTAATGGCCACTTCATATGAACAAGTACTGCAGGGCTGTAAAGGAAACCTGCCCTCATCATGTCTTGATGGAGGTAAAGGCCAAAATATTTCAAAATGTGGCACATATTTCAAGAAAACCATTTGAAGATGTAAGCTGTAATAACAGTTTGAAAAATAAAAGGACATGCCTGAAAGCTCAATTTCAAGGGAGTATGAGACACATGCAAATCCAACCACATAGAGGTATCAGATCACACCATTCAGAATAACCATCAGGAAAGAAATTACAAATGATCAATGCTGAAGAGGTTGTGGAGAAATGCATACCCTTAATTTGAAGTGGGACGTAAACTGGTAAGAGCCACTAATGGAAACAGAATGGATGTGCCTTTAAAAGGTAAACATTGAGCTACTATATGATCCAGGAGGCCCACTCCTGGGCCTATAACCTAAGAAGACAGAATTGGAAAGACACAGGCAGGCAAATCTGCACTGCAGCAGTATTACAATAGCCAAGACATGGAAGCAACCAAAAGTCCATCAACAGATGGGTGGATAAAGAAGAACTGCTACATGTAGAGATGGAATATTAGCTCGGGAAAAAATGGAACAATGCCATTTGCAGCCCCGTATATGAGTCTAGAGGTAATCATGCAACTTGTAGTAAGTGAGAAAGTGAAAGACACCTAACATATGATATCACTTATAGGTGTTACCTAAAAATTGATAACAATGAAGATTTTCCCCAGAGAAAGGCAATCACAGATTCATTAAACAAACTTATGGTTCCCCAAATGGAAAGGTATGAGGATTGGATACATTATGATATTGGCGTTAACAGAGATATACAAACACATGTGAAATATATAATCACCAAAGACCTATGGAATACCAAGAGAAGACTACTCAACATTGTGTCATAACCTACATGGGAAAAGGATCCGAAAAAGAACAGATAGAACCACATCTTGCACACCTAGAACAAACAAAACATAGTAATCAAATTTGCTGTGATAAAAAATAAAAATTAAATTAAAATAACGAACAAGAAGTAATGAGACATAATCTTAAGCGGCTTTTCCTGGCACATTCCATTCTAATTTTCAACCTAGAACAGGACTTCCATTAAGGCTCCGTTGCCCTGGTAACCAGATTTGGTAAAGGAGAAATGCTGCCGCCTTGTGGCTATTTCACATAACAGCAGCTTTAAACCAAGCACTAATGATCACATAATATTCAAAATATGTGCAGGACTGTAAAGGACACCGGGCCTCAAAAAATTCCTGGGGTCGTAAATCGACCAGAAAATTCAAAAGACGTCAACATTTCAAAAAGACAATGTCAAGAGGCATATTTTGTGCACATTTTGTCTTTTTTTTCTTTTTGTTTAAAAAAATGCATGGAATAATGATGAATATCAGGAACTAATAAACCCATGCAAATCCAATCTACAAAAACTTTCACCTTACCACCGTCAGAGTGATCGTCAGCAAAATAGTCTGCAAAACATGAATGCTGAAAGGGTTTTAGAGAACTGTGTACCCTCAAGCTGCTGCTGGGACGATAACTGGTAACAGCCAGTAGTGAGATGCGAATGGCGGTGCGTTTAAAGTTAAAAATGGAGCTCATCACTCTGTAATAACCTACACGGGAAAGGAACCAAAGATGAACAGATAGATACATATATATAATGAACCAGATTCTGTACACCTAGAACAAACACATTTTTTATCAAATTTGCTCAGATAATAAATAAAAATTAAATTTAAAAAACAAACAAGAGGTAAGGAGATATAAGATCTTGGGGGTGTGCCCTGGCACATTCCACTCTAATTTGCAGCCTACTAACACGATTTCCAGGAAGGCTCTGTTGCCCAAAAACCCAGAGTTGGAAATGTGGAAATGCTGCCGCCTTGTGGCGGTTTCCCACAAGAGCGGCTTTAAACCAACAACTAATGGCCACTTAACATTCACAAGAACTCAGGGCTGTAAAGGACACCTGCCCTCAAAAAATGTCCTGAGGTGAGGAATGGCCAAAAAAATTCAAAAAAGGCAAAATTTTCAAGAAGGTAGTACGAAGCGGTAAGTTTGACTTACTCTCTTGTTAAAAAAAGGAAAATGGATAGAAGCCCAACCTCAGGAATTAT
Source organism: Tursiops truncatus (assembly GCF_011762595.2). Classification (NCBI taxonomy): domain Eukaryota; kingdom Metazoa; phylum Chordata; class Mammalia; order Artiodactyla; family Delphinidae; genus Tursiops; species Tursiops truncatus. Next base: position 58,444,413 of record NC_047041.1, on the reverse strand, counting down.
TAGACTCATGCAAATCTCATCTACAAAAAGGTTTCAACTCACACCAGTCGACTGACCATCAGCAAAAAGTCTACAAAGAATAAATGCTGAAGTGGTTTGAGAGAACTTTGTACCCTCTAGCTGCTGGGGGGATGTAAACTGGTAACTGTTAGTAGTGAGAACATAATGAAGGTGCGTTTAATGGTAAAAATTGAGCTACCATGTGATCTGGTAGGTCCTTTGATGCGCCTATCACCTGAGAAGACAAGAATGAAAAAAACACAGGCAGGCAATCCTGCAGTGCAGGAACATTTAACATAGCCAAGATTTGGAATAAACCAAAATGTCCATGAACAGAAAAATGCACAAAGAGGAAGTGGTCCATGTACACAATGGAATATTAGCCACAGAAAACAATGAAACAGTGCCGTTTGCTCCACTTTATAAAGTCCTAGAGATAATCACCCGACGTGAGGTAAGAAAGAAACTGCAAGACAGATGTCCTATGACATCACTTCTAGGTGTTACCTAAAAATTGATACCCATGAAATTATTTCCAAGAGAAGGAAAAGCATGGACTAAGAAAATAAAATTATGTTTAACCAAATGGAAAGGTATAAGGAATAAATGAATTACGATATGGGGGTTAACAGACATGTACTAACACATATGAAATATATAATCACAAAATACGTATGGAATACCAAGAGATGTCTACTCAACACTCTGTAATAACCTACATGGGAAAGGATCCAAAGATGAATAGACAGATACATTGATATAATGAACCAGATTCTGTACACCTAGGAGAAACAACATTTTAATCAAATTTGCTCTGATACCTAATAAAAATTAACTTTAAAAAACAAACAACAAGTAAGGAGATATAAGCTCTTGGTTGTTTGCGCTGGCACATTCCACTCTAATTTGAAGCCTACTAACACGATTTCCAGGAATGCTCTCTTGCCCAAAAGCCCAGAGTTGGAAATGTAGAAATGCTGCCGCCTTGTGGCCCTTTCCCGCAAGAGCGGCCTTAAACCCACAGCTAAGGGTCACTTAACATTCACAAAGACTCAGGTCTGTAAAGGACACCTGCCCTAAAAAGTTGTGCTGAGGTAGGCAATGGTCAACAAAATTCAAAACAGGCACATTTTTCAAGAAGATAATATGAAGACGTAAGTTTTACTCACTGTCTTTTTAAAAAAAGGAAAATGGATAAAAGCTCAACCTCAGGAATTATTACACTCATGCAAGTCTAATCTACAAAAAGGTTTCAACTCACACAGGTCGACTGACCATCAACAAAAAGTCTACAAATAATAAATTCTGAAGGGGTTTTAGAGAACTGTGTACCCTCTAGCTGCTGGTGAGATGCAAAGTGGTAACAGCCAATAATGAGAACAGAAAGGAGCTGCGTTTAAAAGTAAAAATTGAGCTACCATTCGATGCAGCAGGCACACCGCTGTGCCTCTCACCTGAGAAGACCAGCATCCAGAAGACAGAGGCTGCAAAAGCTGCACTGCAGCCTTATTCACAATAGCCAAGACATGGAAGCAACCTAAATGTCCATCGACAGATGAAAGGATAAAGAAGCGGTCCATGTACACAATGGAATATTAGCCATGGAAAACAATGAAACACTGCTCTTTGAGGTACCATAGATGAGCCTAGAGTTAAACACAGAACATGAGGTAAGTTGAAAAGCAAAAGACATATATCCTATGATATCTCTTATAGGTGTTACCTAACAACTGACAAAAATGGACACACTTCCACAGAGAAAGACACACACAGACTTAAAAAACAAACTATGCATATCTAAAAGGAAAGGTGGTGGCAATGGATAAATTAAGATTAGGTTTACCATACCTATACAAATACAGATTAAGTACATATATCAAAAAGCCCGACCATATAGCAAGGGAGGTCTACAGAACACTCTGTAATCCTTTACATGGGAAAAGGATCTGTACATGAATAGATATATATGATGTACAAATGAACCAGATTGTGTACACCTAGGACAAACTGTATTCTAATCATTACCCCGGTTAAAACAATTAAAACAACGAACAAGTAGTAATGAGACATAAACTTCAGGGGCTTTTTCCTGGCACATTCAATTCTAATTTACAACCTAGTAAGAGGACTTCCAGAAAGGCTCTGCTGCCCTAGTAACCAGATTTGCGAATGGAGAAATGCTGCCGCCTTGTGGCCATTTCCCACAACACCAGCTTTAAACCCAGTGCTAATGGTCACTAAATATTCACAATCATTGCAGGCATGTAAATGACACCTGCTCTCAAAAAAAATCCTGTGGTCAAAAATCGACCACAAAATTCAAAATATGGCAACCTTCCAAGAAGGCAATTTCAGGAGGTATATTGTACTCACACTATTTTTTCTAAATAAAAGAGAAAGATGTGGAAAATTTCTGAATATTAGGAATTATTAAAGACATGCAAATCCAAATTACAAAAACCTATCAGCTCACACCAGTCAGAATGGCCATGAGCAAACATTCTGCAAACAATAAATGCTGAAGGGGTTGTGGAAAAATGCGTACCCTCGGTGTTAATTGGGACGTGGTAAGAGCCACTAATGAAAACACAATGCAGGTTCCTTGAAAAGGTAAACATTGAGCTACCAGTCAATGAATCATACCCACTGTTGGGCCCATCACCTGAGAAAATGAGAATCAAAAGTCACAGGCTTGCAATACTGCACTCCAGCAATATTTACCATAGGCAACACCAGGAAGCAACAAAAATGTCCATCGACAGAGGAATGCACAAAGAAGTGGTCCATGTACAGAATGGAATATTACTCCACTAAAAAATATAAATTAAAATTTAAAAACAAACATAAGTAAGGATACGTAAGCTTTTGGGGGTATATCAAGGCACATTGCACTCTAATTTATAACTGAGGAACACCACTGGCAGGAAAGTCTGTTTCTCTAGGTACCAGAGTGGGAAACGTAGAAATGCTGCCATCCTCTGGCCGAAACCTGCAACAGCAGCTTTGAAATCTGTGCTAATGGGCACTTCATATGCACAAGTACTGCAGGGCTGCAAATGAAACCTGCCCTTAAAATGTCTTGATGCAGGTAAAGGCCAAAAAATTTCAAAGTGTGGTACATACTTCAAGAAAACAATTTGAAGAAGTCAGCTGTAATAATCGTTTGAAAAATAAAAGGACATGCCTGAAAGCTCAATTTCAAGGGAGTATGAGAAACATGCAAATCCAACCACAAAGAGGTATCAGATCACACCACTCAGAATAACCATCAGCAAAAAAAAAAAAAAAAAAAAAAACTACAAACGATCAATGCTGAAGAGGTTTTGGAGAAATGCATACCCTCAATTTGAAGTGGGACGTAACCTGCTAAGAGCCACTAATGGGAATAGAATGGAGGTGCCTTTAAAAGGTAAACCTTGAGCTACTATGTGTTCCAGGAGGCCCACTTCTCGGGCTATATCTTAAGAAGACAGAAATGGAAAGACACAGGTAGGCAAATCTGCACTGTAGAAATATTACAATAGCCAAGACATGGAAGCAACCAAAACGTCCATCAAGTGATGAGTGGACAAAGAACTGGTACATGTACAGATGGAATATTAGCCAAGGAAAAAAATGAAACAATGCCATTTGCAGGACCATAGAGGAGTCTAGAGGTAATCATGCAACTGGTAGTAAGTGAGAAGGTGAAAGACACCTATCCTATCATATCACTTATGGGTGTTACCTAAAAATTGATACCTATGAAGATATTTCCAGAGAGAAAGGCAACCACAGATTCATTAAACAAACTTATGGTTCACCAAATGGAAAGGTGTGAGGATTGGATACATTAAGATATTGGGGTTAACAGAGATATACAAACACATGTGAAATATATAATCACCAAAAACCTATGGCATACCAAGAGAAGACTACTCAACATTGTGTCATAACCTACATGAGAAAAGGATCTGAAGAAGAATAGATATATGTGTATGTGTAAAAGAACCACATCTTGCACACCTAGAACAAACAAAACATTGTAATCTAATTTGCTGTGATAAAGAATAAAAATTAAATTAAAATAACGAACAAAAAGTAATGAGACATAATCTTAAGGGGCTTTTCCTGGCACATTCCATTCTAATTTACAACCTACACCACAACTTCCATTATGGCTCTGTTGCCCTATTAAGCAGATTTGGTAAGGAGAAGTGCTGCCACCTTCTGGTCATTTCACACAACAGCAGTAATGGTCACTTAATATTCAAAATAATTGCAGGCCTGTAAATGACACCTGCCATCAAAAAAAATCCTGGGGTCATAAATCGACCGGAAAATTCAAAAGATGTCAACATTCCAAGAAGACAATTTCAAGAGGCATATACGGACATTTTGTCTTTTCTTTTTTTTTCTTTAAAATAAAAGGGAATTCAAAAATGTGCAACATCAGCAATTAATAAAGCCATGCAAATCCAATTACAGAAATATTCACCTCACAGCCGTCAGAATGTTCTTCAGAAAAAGTCTACAAAGAATAAATGGTGAATGGGGTTTCAGAGAACTGTGTACCCTCTAGCTGCTGGGGGGATATAAACTGGTAACAGAAAGTAGTGAGAACATAATGGAGGTGCGATTAAGGGTAAAAATTGAGCTACCATGTGATCTTTGATGCGCCTATCACCTGAGCAGAGCAGAATGGAAAAGACACAGGCTGGCAATCCTGCACTGCAGGAACATTTAACATAGCCAAGACTTGGAATAAACCAAAATGTCCATGAACAGAAAAATGCACAAAGAGGAAGTGGTCCATGTAAACAATTGAATATTAGCTATGGAAAACAATGAAACAGTGCAGTTTGCACCACCATATAAGGACCTAGAGATAATCACCCAAATTGGAGTAAGAAAGAAAGTGAAAGACAGATATCCTATGACATCACTTATAGGTGTTACCTAAAAATTGATACTCATGAACTTATTTCCAAGAGAAGGAAAAGCATGGATTAAGAAAAAAAATGTTTAACCAAATGGAAAAGTGTAAGGAATGTATGAATTATGATATGGGGGTTAACACACATGTACCAATACATATGAAACATATAATCACAAAATACCTATGGAATACCAAGAGAGGTCTACTCAACACTCTATAATAACATACACGGGAAAGGATCCAAAGAGGAATAGACAGATACACTGATATGATGAACCAGATTCTGTACACCTAGGAGAATCTACATTTTTATCAAATTTTCTCTGATAATTAATAAAAATGAAATTAAAAAAACAAACAAGAAGTAAGGAGATATAATCTTTTGGGATGTGCCCTGGTACATTCCACTCTAATTTGAAGCCTACTAACACGATTTCCAGGAAGGCTCTGCTGCCCAAAATCCCAGTTAGAAATGTGGAAATTCTGCCACCTTGTGGCCATTTCCCGCAAGAGCGGCTTTAAGCCCACAGCTAATGGTCTCTTAACATTCACAAGGACTCAGGCCTGTAAAGGACACCTGCCCTAAACAATTGTGCAGAGGTAGGGAATGGCCAATAAAATTCAAAACTGGCAAATTTTTCAAGAAGATAGTATGAAGAGGTAAGTTTGACTCACTCTTTTTTAAAAAAAAGGAAAATGTGTAAAAGCTCAACCTCAGGAATGATTAGACTCATGCAAATTTAATCTACAAAATGGTTTCAACTCACACCAATCGACTGACCATCAGCAAAAAGTCTACAAACAATAAATTCTGAAGGGGTTATAGAGAACTGTGTACCCTCTAGCTGCTGGTGAGATGCAAAGTGGTAACAGCCAATAATGAGAACAGAAAGGAGCTGCGATTAAAAGTAAAAATTGAGGTACCATTCAATCCAGCAGTCACACCACTGGGCCTCTCACCTGAGAAGACCAGAGTCGAGAAGACCCGGGCTGCAAAAGCTGCACTGCAGCCTTATTCACAATAGCCAAGACAGTGAAGCAACCTAAATGTCCATCAACAGATGAATGGATAAAGAAGAAGTGGTCATGTACACAGTAGAATATTAGCCATGGAAAACAATGAAACACTGCTATTTGAGGCACCATAGATGAGCTTGGATATAATCACAGAACATGAGGTAAGTCAGAAAGCAAAGATCTGTATCCTATGATATCACTTATAGACGTTATCTAATAAGTAACACAAATGAACATATTTCCAAAGAGAAAGACACTCACAGACTTAGAAATTAAGTATGCTTATCTAAAAGGAAAGGTGGGCAGAATGGATAAATTAAGATTAGCGTTACCATATGTATACAAATACATATTATAAACATATATCAAAAAGACCGACCATATAGCAAGGGAGGTCTACGGAACACTCTGTAATATTTTACATGGGAAGAGGATCTGAACATGAATAGACATATATATCTATATCTATATCTATATCTATATCTATATCTATATAGTACAAATGAACAAGATTGTGCACACCTGGACAAACAATATCTGATCATTACCCCGATTAAATAAATTTTAAAAACCAAGAAGAAGTAATGAGACATAAAGTTATGGGCGTTTCTCTTGGCACTTTCCATTCTAACTTACAACCTAGGAACACGACTTCCAGAAAGGCTCTGCTGCCCTAGTACCCAGATTTGGGAATGGAGAAATGCTGCCTCCTTGTGGCCATTTCCCACAACAGCAGCTTTAACCCAGTGCTAATGGTCACTAAATATTCACCAAACTTGCAGTTCTGTAATGACACCTGTCCTCCAAAAAGATCCTGGGGTCGAATATCGACCAAAAATTCAAAAGAGGGCAACCTTCCAAGAAGAAAATTTCAAGAGATATATTGTACTCACAATTTTTTTTTAACAGAAAAAAAAAAAGGCATGGCAAAATCATGAATTTTAGGAATTTTTAAAGACATGCAAACCCAAATCACAAAAACCTATCAGGTCACAGCAGTCAGAATGGGCATTAGTAAAAATGCTGCAAACAATAAATGCTGAAGGGATTGTGGAGAAGTTCATACCCTTGGTTTTAAGGGGGGCATGGTAAGAGCCACTCATGAAAACACAATGGAGGTGCTTTGAAAAGGTAAACATTGAGCTACCAGTCAATCAGTCACACCCACTGCTGGGCCTGGCACCTGAGAAAATGAGAATCAAAAAGTCACAGGCTGGCAATCTTGCACTCCAGCAATATTTAATATAGCCAACACTTGAAAGCAATGAAAATGTCCATCAACAGAGGAATGCATCAAGAAGTGGTCCATATACACAATGGAATATTACTCCAATAAAAATATAAATTAAATTTAAAAAACAAGCAATATTAAGGAGACATCAGCTTTCCGGGGTTTATCCGGGCACATTCCACTCTAATTTATAGCCGAGGAAGACCACTGGCCAGAAGGTCTGTTTCCCTAGTACCAGCATGGGGAATGAAGAAAGGCTGCCACACTCTGTCTGTTACCTGCAAAAGAAGCTTTAAAGCCTGTGCTAATGGTCACTTCATGTGAACAAGTACGGCAGGGCTGCAAGTGAAACCTTCCCTCAAAATGTCTTGAGGGATGTAATGGCCAATAAATTTCAAAATGTGACACATACTTTAAGAAAACACTTTGAAGAACTAAGCTGTAATCACAGTTTGAAAAATAAAAAGGACATGCCTTATGGCTCAATTTCAATGGATTATGAGTCACATGCAAATGCAACCACAAAGATGTATCAGCTCACACCACTCAGAATATCCATCAGCAAGAAAACTACAAACAATAAATGCTGAAGGTGTTGTGGAGAAATGCATACCCTCAACTTTAAGTGGGATGTAACCTGGAAAGAGCCACTAATGAGAAGAGAATTGTGGTGCATTTAAAAGGTAAACCCTGAGATACGATGTGATACAGGAGGCCCACTCCTGGGCCTATAACATAAGAAGACAGAACTGGAAAGACACAGGCAGGCAAATGTGCATTGCAGCAGTATTACAATAGCCAAGACATGGAGGCAACCAAAAAGTCCATCAAGAGGTGAGTGAACAAAGAAGTACTGGTACATGTACAGATGGAATATTAGCTAGGGAAAAAAATAAAACAAAGACATTTGCAGCACCGTAGATGATTCTAGAGGTAATCAGGCAAATTGTACTAAGTCAGACGGCAAAAGACACATATCCTATAATATCACTTATAGGTGTTAGCTAAAAATTGATACCAATGAAGATATTTCCACAGAGAAAGGCAATCACAGATTCATTAAACAAAGTTATGGTTCACCAAATAAAAGGTGTGAGGATTGGATACATTAGGATATGGGTGTCAACATAGATATAGAAACACATGTGAAATATATAATCACCAGAGACCTATGGAATACCAAGAGAAGACTACTCAACATTGTGTCATAAGCTACATGAGCAAACGATCTGAAGAAATATAGATACATGTATATGTGTAAAACAACCACATCTTGCACACCTAGAACAAACAAAACATTTTAATCAAATTTACTCTGATAAAAAATAAAAATTAAATTGAAAAAAGAAGAAGCAATGAAACATAAACTTCAGGGGCTTTTTGCTGGCACATTGCATTCTAATTTACCACCAGAACATGACTTCCATTAAAGCTCTGTCATCACTAATAAAGCAGCTTTATAAGCAATGTTGAAGGTAGCTTAAAAGAAGTCTCACTAATTATTGATAGTAACAATAAAACAAACAAAAGTAAAAATCTCACTGCAAAAAGTATACATAGAGTAAGGATAGTAGATCAAACACTTATTAAACTTCTGTAAAGAATAAAAGACAACGGTAGTAAGTTTTGTTAAAAAGAGAGGGCCCAAATAAATCAGAAATGAAAGAGATGATATTACAACAGCCACGACAGAAATACAAAGTATCCTAAGATACACACAGGGTAACTCAGGGCTCAGATTGGACAGAGCGCACTCTCCATTCCCCTGCACATGACTTATAGGAGCATCAGGAACTGAGGAGGGGGTCCCTGAGGAGAGGCACAAAATAGAAGATGTTAGGCATTAACATGACTGCATTCATCTTAAACGTGCCTTAACTACATTCACACGAGATGATTTTGTCCTGTATGTACATCGGCACCTCTCATCGGAACTGAAGATCTTTGGCTTCACCACCTCTACTGACAGCATTAGCTTCACCTGCTGTGGACCGTCTCCTATAGGATTTCTAGAACCACAAAACATCGAAGCTTCACAGGACCCAGAGTCTGTGCGACTCCACTACGAGTCTCAAGAGTCTCAGCTGCACTCAGAGACTCAGAGTCTCAACAGAGACTCCACTCTTGGAGGGCACACACAAAGTAGTGGGCACATCAGGACACAGGGGAAGGAGCAGTCACCCCATAGGCGAATGACCATACCTAACTGCTAGTGTTAGAGGGTCTCCTGCAGAGAAGGGGAGTGTCTGTGGATCACCATGGGGACAACGACACTGACAGCAGGAGTTCTGGGAAATACTCCTTGGCGTGAGCCCTCCCAGAGTACGCCATTAGCTCCACCAAGAGCAAGGTAGGCTCCAGTGCTGGGTCGCCTCAGGCCAAGCAACCAACAGGGAGGGAACCAAGCCTCATGCATCAGCAGAGAAGCGGATTAAGCTTTTTATTAAACTTTTATTTAATCCACAGACAAGCAGATTAAAGCTCTGCCCACCAGCGCAACACCCAGCTCTACCCACCACCAGTCCCTCCCATAAGGAAGCTCGCACAAGCCTCTAAGATAGACTCAGTCACCGGAGAGCAGACAGCAGAAGCAAGAAGAACTACAATTCTGCAGCCTGTGGAAGGAAAAACACATTCACAGAAAGATAGAGAAAATGAAAAGGCAGAGGACTTTATACCAGATCAAGGAACAAGATAAATCCCCAGAAAAACAACGAAATGAGGTGGGGATATGCAACCTTCCAGTAAAAGAATTCAGAATAATGATAGGGAAGATGATCCAAGACCTTGGAAAAAGAATGGAGACAAAGATCGAGAAGATGCAAGAAATGCTTAACAAAGACCTAGAAGAATTAAGGAACAAATACCTAGAAGAATTAAAGAACAAACAAACAGAGATGAACAATACAATAACTGAAATGAAAAATACACTAAAAGGAATCAGTAGCAGAATAACTGTGGCAGAAGAATGGATAAGTGACTTGGAAGACAGAAAGGTGGAAATCACTGCCATGGAACAGAATAAAGAAAAAGAATGAAAATAAATGAAGACACCCAAAGAGACCTCTGGGACAACATTAAACACAACAATATTCACATTATAGGGGTCCCAGATGGAGAAAAGAGAGAGAAAGGACCCAAGAAAATATTTGAAGAGATTATAGTCAAAAACTTCCCTAGCATGGGAAAAGAAATAGCCACTGAAGTCCACGAAGTGCAGAGAGTCCCAGGCAGGATAAACCAAAGGAGAAAAATGCCGAGACACACAGTAATCAAATTGACAAAAATTAAAGACAAAGAAAAATTATTGAAAGCAACAAGGGAAAAATGACAAATAACATACAACGGAACTCACATAAGGTTAACAGCTGATTTCTCAGCAGAAAATCTACAAGCCAGAAGGGAGTGGCATGATAAATTTAAAGTGATGAAAGGGAAGAACCTACCACCAAGAGTACTCCACCCAGCAAGGATCTCATTCACATTTGGTGGAGAAATCAAAAGCTTTACAGAGAAGCAAAAGCTAACAGAATTCAGCACCACCAAACCAGCTCTACAACAAATGCTAAAGGAACTTCTCTAAGTGGGAAACACAAGAGAAGAAAAGGACCCACCAAGACAAACCCATAACAATTAAGAAAATAGTAATAGGAACATGCATATCGATAATTACCTTAAACGTGAATGGATCAAATGCTCCAACCACAAGACACAGGCTCGCTGAATGGATACAAAAACAAGACCCGTATATATGCTGTCTACGAGAGACCCATTTCAGACCTAGGGACACACACAGACTGAAAGTGAGGGGATGGAAAAATATATTCCATGCAAATGAAAATCAAAAGAAAGCTGGAGTAGCAATACTCATATCAGATAAAATAGATTTTAAAATAAAGAATGTTACAAGAGACAAGGAAGGACACTACATAGTGATCAAGGGATCAATCCAAGAAGATATAACAATTATAAGTATATATATATACCCAACATAGGAACACCTCAATATATAAGGCAACTGCTAACAGCTATAAAAGAGGAAATCAACAGTAACACAGTAATAGCGGGACACTTAAACACCACACTTACACCAATGGAGATCATCCAGACAGAAAATTAATAAGGAAACACAAGCTTTAAATGACACAAGAGACCAGATAGATTTAATGGATATTTATAGGACATTCCATCCAAAAACAGCAGATTACACGTTTCTTCTCAATGGCACATGGAACATTCTCTGGGATAGATCACATCTTGTGTCACAAATAAAGCCTCAGTAAGTTTAAGAAAACTTAAATCATATCAAGCAGCTGTTCCGACCAAAATGCTACGAGATTAGAAATCAATTACAAGGAAAAAAACATAAAAAACACAAACACATGGAGGCTAAACAATACGTTACTAAATAACCAAGAGATCACTGAAGAAATAAAAGAGTAAATCAAAAACTACCTAGAGACAAATGACAACAAAAACATGATGATCCAAAACCTATGGGATGCAGCAAAAGCTGTTCTAAGAGGGAAGTTTATAGCAATACAAGCCTACCTCAAGAAACAAGAAAAATCTCAAATAAACAATGTAACCTCACACCTAAAGGAACTAGAGAAAGAAGAACAAAACCCAAAGTTAGTAGAAGGAAAGAAATCATAAAGATCAGAGCAGAAATAAATGAAATAAAAGCAATAGCAAAGGTCAATAAAACTAAAAGCTGGTTCTTTGAGAAGATAAACAAAAATGAAAAACCTTTAGCCACACTCAAGACAAAGAGGGAGAGGACTCAAATCAATAAAATTAGAAATGAAAAAGGAGAAGTTGTAACAGACACAACAGAAATACAAAGCATCCTAAGAGACTACTACAAGCAACTCTATGCCAATAAAATGGACAACCTGGAAGAAATGGACAAATTCTTAGAAAGGTATAACCTTCCAAGACTGAACCAGGAAGAAACAGAAAATATGTACAGACCAATCAGAAGTAATGAAATTGAAACTGTGATTAAAAATCTTCCAACAAGCAAAAGTCCAGAACCAGATGGCATCAGAGGTGAATTCTATCAAACACTTAGACAAGAGCCAACACCCAACCTTCTCAAACTCTTCAGAAATTTTCAGGGAAAGGAACACCCCAAACCAATTCTATGAGGCCACCATCACCCTGATACCAAAACCAGACAAAGATACTGCAGAAAAAGAAAATTAGAGAACAATATCACTGATGAATATAGATGTAAAAATCCTCAACAAAATACTAGGAAACAGAATTGAACAACACATTAAAAGGATCATACACCATGATCAGGTGGGGTTTATCCCAGGGATACAAGGATTCTTCAATATACACAAATCAATCAATCTGATACACCATATTAACAAATTGTAGAATAAAAATATGAGCATCCCAAAAGATGCAGGAAAAGCTTTTGACAAAATTCAACACCATTTATGATAAAAAGTCGCCAAAAAGTGGGCATAGAGGGAATCTACCTCAACATAATATAGGCCGTATATGACAAACCAACAGCAAACATCATTCTCAATGGTGAAAAACTAAAAGCATTTCCTCTAAGATCAGGAACGAGACAAGGATATCCACTCTCACCACTATTATTCAACATAGTTTTGGAAGTCCTAGACACAGCAATCAGAGAAGAAAAAGAAATAAAAGGAATACAAATTGGAAAAGAAGAAGTAAAATTGTCACTGTTTGCAAATGACACGATACTACACATAGTGAATCCTAAAGGTGCCACCAGAAAACTACTTGAGCTAATCAATGAATTTGGTAAAGTTGCAGGATACAAAATTAATGCACAGAAATCTCTTGCATTCCTATACACTAACAATGAAAGGTCAGAAAGAGAAATTAAGGAAACAATCCCATTCACCATTGCAACAAAAAGAATAAAATACATAGGAATGAACCTACCTAAGGAGGTAAAAGACCTGAACTCAGAAAACTATAAGACACTGCTGAAAGAAATCAAAGATGATATAAACAGATGGAGGTATAAACCATGTTCTTGGATGAGAAGGATGAATATTGTGAAAATGACTATACTACCCAAAGCAATCTACAGATTCAATGCAATCCCTATCAAATTACCAGTGGCATTTTGTACAGAACTGGAGCAAAAAAATCTTAAAATTTGTATGGAAACACAAAAGACCCCGAATAGCCAAAGCAGTCTTGAGGGAAATTAAAAGAGCTGGAGGAATCAGACTTCCTGACTTCAGACTATACTACAAAGCTACAGTAATCAAGACTATATGGTACTGGCACAAAAACAGAAATATAGATCAATGGAACAGGAAAGAAAGCCCAGAGATAAACCTACGTACCTATGGCTAACTCATCTATGACAAAGGAGGCAAGGATATACAATGGAGAAAAGACAGCCTCTTCAGTAAGTGGTGCTGGGAAAACTGGACAACTACATGTAAAAGAATGAAATTAGAACACTCCATAACACCATACACAAAAATAAACTCAAAATGGATTAGAGATCTAAATGTAAGATCAGACACTATAAAACTCTTAGAGGAAAACATAGGCAGATCATTCTATGACATAAATCACAGCAAGATCCTTTTTGACCCACCTCCTAGAGAAATGGAAATAAAAACAAAAATAAACAAATGGGACCGAATGAAACTTAAAAGCTTTTGCACAGCAAAGGAAAACATAAACAAGAGGAAAAGGCAACCCTCAGAATGGGAGAAAATATTTTCAAATGAAGCAAATGATAAAGGATTAATCTCCCAAACTTATAAGCAGCTCATGCAGCTCAATATTAAAAACACAACCCAATCCAAAAATGGGCAGAAGACCTAAATAGACATTTCTCCAAAGAAGATATACAGATTGCCAACAAACACATGAAAGGATGCTGAACATCATTAATCATTAGAGAAATGCAAATCAAAACTACAGTGAGATATCACCTCACAGCAGTCAGAATGGCAATCATCGAAAAATCTACAAACAATAAATGCTGGAGAGGCATTTATTGGAGAAAAGGGAACACTCTTGCACTGTTGGTGAGAATGTAAATTGATACAGCCACTAGGGAGAACAGTAGGGAGAACAGTTCCTTAAATAACTAAAAATAGAACTACCATATGACCCATCAATCCAAGTACTGGGCATTTACCCTGAGAAAACCATAATTCAAAAAGAGTTATGTACAACAATGTTCATTGCAGCTCTATTTACAATAGCCAGGACATGGAAGAAACCTAAGTGTCCATCGACAGATGAATGGATAAAGAAGATCTGGCCCATATACAAAATGGAATATTACTCAGCCATAAAAAGAAACAAACAAAACTGAGATATTTGTAGTGAAGTGGATGGACTTAGAGTCAGTCCTACACAGTGAAGTAAGTCAGAAAGAGAAAAACAAATACCGTATGCTAACAGAGATATATGGAATCTAAAGGAAAAAAATGTTTATGAAAAACCTAGGGGCAGGACAGGATTAAGGACACAGACATAGATAAAGGACTTGAGGACATGGGGAGGGGGAAGTGTAAGCTGGGACAAAGTGAGAGAGTGGCACGGACATATATACATTACCAAATGTAACATCAATAGCTACTGCGAAGCAGCCACATAGCACAGGGAGATCAGCTCGGTGCTTTGTGACCACCTAAAGGGGTGGGATACAGAGGGTGGGAGGGAGCAAGAGGGAGGGGATATGGTGATATATGTATATGTATAGCTGATTCACTTTGTTATACAGCAGAGACTAACACTCCATTGTAAAGCAATTATACTCCAATAAAGGTGTAAAAGGAAAAAAGCCCAGAAATAAACCTACACACCTATGGTCAACTAATCTATGACAAAGGAGACAAGACTATACAATGGAGTAAAGACAGTCTCTTCAATCAGTGGTGCTGGGAGAAATGGACAGCTACATGTAAAAAAATGAAAGTAGAACACTCCCTAACACCATACACAAAAATAAACTCAAAATGGATTACAGACCTTAATATAAGACCCGGACAGTATAAAACTCTTAGAGGAAAACAGGAAGAATACTCTGACATAAATCACAGCAACATCTGTTTTGATCCACCTCCTAGAGTAATGCAATAAAAAACTAAACAAATGGGACCTAATGAAACATAAAAGCTTTTGCAAAGCCAAGGAAACTACAAACAAGACGAAAAGACAACCCTCAGAATAGGCGAAAATATTTGCAAATGAATCGATGGACAAAGGTTTAATCTCCAATATATATAAACAGCTCATGCAGCTCAATATTAAAAACCAAACAACCCAATACAAAAACGGGCAGAAGATCTAAATAGACATTTCTTCTAAGAAGACATAGAGATGGCCAAGACGCACATGAAAAGCTGCTCAACATCACTAATTATTAGAGAAATGCAAATCAAAACTACAATGAGGTATCACCTCACACCTGTTAGAATGGGCATCATCAGAAAATCTACAAACAACAAATGCTGGAGAGGGTGTGGAGAAAAGGAACCCTCTTCCACTATTGGTGGGAATATAAATTGATACAGTCACTATGGAGAACAGTATGGAGGTTCCTTAAAAACCTAAAAATAGAATTACCATATGATCCAGCAATCCCACTACTGGGCATATATCCAGAGAAAACCATAAATCAAAAAGACACATTCACCACAATGTTCATTGCAGCACTATTTACAATAGCCAGGTAATGGAAGCAACCTAAATGCCCACAGACAGACGAATGGATAAAGATGTGGTACATATATAAAATGGAATATTACTCAGCCATAAAAAGGAATGAAATTGGGTCATTTGTAGAGACGTTGATGGACCTAGAGACTGTCATACAGAGTGAAGTAAGTCAGAAAGAGAAAAACAAATATTGTATATTAATGCATATATGTGGAACCTAGAAAAATGGTACAGATGAACCGGTTTGCAGGGCAGAAATAGAGACACAGATGTAGAGAACAAACGTATGGACACCAAGGGGGAAAGCCATGGCGGGGTGGTGGTGGGATGAGTTGGGAGATTGGGATTGACATGTATACATTTATATGTATAAAATATATAACCAATAAGAACCTGCTGTATAAAAAAAATAAAATTTAAAAATTAAATAAAATAAAAAAATAATTAAACAGAAAAAAAGTTCTTCCATTCCCATAGATGTATTTATATGAATGAATTATTTCCATGCTTATATCTATAAATACAAAGAAGAGGAATAAAACCTACCTTGAACCAAAAAAGAAAAACAACCCAGAAACCACCAGTTAAACAAAGGAAAACCCTATCAGGGCACTTGCTCCAGTGGTAAACAATTCTGAAGTTGGTCAGAGGTGGGGAATCGTCTCCCATGAAGCCAGCAGCCCCCCCGCAAGGAGCGTCCTCATTGCAAAGCTGGGGGACTGTGCCGAGGCGTCTGTGAGTAAACGTGAGCTGAGCCCCAGGCCAGCTGCTGCTGAACTGTTCCCACCCTTCCCAGGTAAAACACCTGAATAGGTACAAGGACTTGAAAGCCTATAGGAAGGGCCATGCAGCCACACCAGCGACAACACACAGGCCGACTTGGTGCCTGCAGGCCAGCCAGGATGGTCCTGGCCCCAGGCGCTCTTCTGGAAGCTTTCCATTTCCCTGCCTGAGATACCCCTCCTGTCCCGGCCCCCACTGCTTTTTTCCTTCCTCACCTCTGCCTGGGGAGAAATTCCAGCGGCAGGTATGGGTGACACATCCTCTTCTTTAGCAGGTGGCAGCTTGGCAACTCCTGCAGAAAGTCCAGCAGAGCCCCACTCACACCGGGCCACCCACAAAGCCGTGGCCCCTCACTCCCTCCCCCCAGCCCAGCCCCGACACTGCTGATAGGGCAGAGAATATGGCGTCAGGCACAGCTGCAGGGGCTCTTGCTTCCTGGAGCAGTGTTTATATTGACCTCAACCAAGGCACACCTGGGGAGGGCTGGCCGGCAGGGTCAGGCTGCCCAGGTCAGCCAATCCTCACGCCTCAGGGGCTCACAGTTGCAGAAAATGGACCTTGCTGAACAGGCCAGGTCCAAGGAACAGGTGTGGGCTCCTGAGAGTCAGGATAGACAAGGGGCTGCAGCTCCGGCTTGTTTTCTAATCATTTTATCTGGCCCATGAGTGGGAGACAATTTCAAGAAGACCCTCTCCTAATGAGAGGAACCCAGGAGTCAGGGAGAGGAGGGCTGATGGGTGGAGACAGAGGCCTGGTGCCCCGGCTGCAGTGGAAGTCTCTGGAAGACCAGGCAGAGTGGGGCTGCACAGAGTGATGCCCAGTGTCACAGACCTGTCAGAGCTGCGGTTTGTTAGTTCAAGTCCTGCTCTGAAGTGCTCTGTGTCAGCTCTGAGCAACAGGTGAGCTGGGGTTGCTCTGCAATGAGGGCTATGTCCACGGTTCCTGTGTGCCCAGCCCTGCTGGGGTACCTGCCCAGGGAAGTTCCGTATCCTGGGAGGGGCCTGACCACGAGAGCCCCGTGGGCTGCTGGGGACCTGCCCAGGTGAGCTCCATATCCTGGGAGGGGCATGACCATGAGAGTCCCGTGGGCTGCTGGAGACCTGGTAATAGATGTCAGGACAGTCAGTGAAGCCACCGAGGACATACATCCAGTAGTTCCTAATTCCTACACCCTGCTGGTCATTCTACCATCCACCAGGACATGGTATTCTGTATTAGACTTCAATGATGCCTTCTTCTGTATCCCATTAGTCCCAGAGTCACAAGAAATTTTGGCTTGTGAGTGGCAGGACTCAACATAAAATAAAAACAATACTGTTAGGCTGTCCTGCCCCAAGGGTTCAAAAATTCCCACACCATCTTTGGGAAACGTTAGCTAAAGACCTAAAAGTTCTACCTCTGGAAAAGGGAACCCTCCTTCAATATGCAGATGACATTCTGATTTCCAGCCCTACTAAGGAGGTCTCTGAACTACGTAGCCAATAAAGAATAGAAGGTGTCGAAGAAAAAGGCTCAAATATCACAGACTAAGGTGACCTGCCTGGGCTTCATTCTCAGAGAAGGTCAGAGAAGCCCATCCCAGGAAAGGGAAGAAGCCATTTGCAGCCTTACCCCTTCTAAAACTAGAAGACAGCTTAGGGGTTCCTGGGGAGGCCGGGGTTTGCTGCATCTGGATCCCTAACTACAGTCTAATAGCTGGGCCTCTATATGAAACACTGAAAGGAAAAGATGATGATCCTTTTGAATAGAATCCAGAAGCGGCCTTTCAAGAATGGAAAGAGCAGTCAATTCAGACACTTGCCCTGGACCTCCCTATTTTAGCTAAACCCTTTGACCTTTACATCTCCATAGAAGGTGAATCGCCCTTGGATTATTAGTGCGAAAACTGGGACCACTTGAAATGGAACAACGCAAGAATGCCCTCCAGGTAGGAGAAGTTACGGTCACCAAGGGCTTGGCCCACTGCCCCATCCGGCCAGGATACTGGGGGTATCTAAAAACCTGGAAATCAGCAGCCCGCAAGGCCAGCTCCCTCCTAAGGGAAAAGGACCCCACGTGGTGATCCTAACCAACAACCATGTCCTGAAGTTGCAGGGGTCGCTCCATGGGCACACTGACCTCGAGTGAGGAGGCCCTCCAACTCCAACCTCCAGAGACAACCGGGGGCAACGGGCCCCCATGACGACTCGTGTGACCATCACTTGACCTGGAGTTTCTCTCAGAAAACAAGAGTGTGCCCCAAAAGAGCAGACTACTGCTTGCAGGACGTACTGCACCCAGAGGGGAGCTAATAAGCTTGGCGGGGGAACCGTATATCACGCTGTCACCATAGAAAAGCCTACAGACACCGCGGTGAGGGCAGCCAATAAGACCGGCTGGACTCCTGGCTACTTCAAAAGGACGTTGACTCAGTGGCCGTCATGGTCCTGGATCAACACCCACCCTGGACTGTCTGGGAGTTGAGCGGGCAGGGCTCTGACACCTGGTGCTGTTTGTACGTTAATTCAGGGGCCTAATTGAAGAAAGCGCAGACTACAGGTCAGAGCATCTAGGCTGGCAGAAACCGTCAGCCTAAGGTGGCCAAACAAATGTGGGGCGGGGTAAAACCGGCCCCCCCAGCATCTCTGTGCATCTCTTTCCTGGACCCTTAAAGGTCATTAGAATCTATAGCACTTCCAATGCTGGTGCGCAGGCGGACAAGCAGTGAGGCAGGAGGCCTGGGGACAATCAACCTCACCTGGAGGCTGCTGGGGAGAAGTTCTGCCCCTCTCCCCCCGGGTATGAGGACTCCCAACTCAGCACGAAGCAGTTACAGAAGAGGGGTCTGCACCCTCAGCACCCCAAGAATGAGGAACGGGACAAAAGGCAGAGGAGGGGTTTGTCACCGGCAAAGCCCATGAAAAATTCCTGGGAGATAAAAATAGAATCTGGGCAATAAAATAAAGTCTAACCTTTTTTTCCTTTGCGCTTTGTCTAATTTCACGTGCTCCTAGGGTTCCGCATGCAGAGGTTCCACACCCGGCACTTCAGACCCGATTTCCTAGTGCAGAATGGCTGGGCCGACACCTCAGCTCCTGGGGCCCCGTGCAGACTCCGCCACATAGAGCCTGAACTGCAGCCAACCCGGCCCTCGAGAGCTCCGCCCCTTCCCTCCCGCTGACGCTGCCGGGATCCCTACACAACAGCCCGGCCCACAGCCCGCAGGGGAGCGCACGCTCTCACCTCTCCATTCTCTGATCAAAATATAAAGTTTCCTTTGCTTCTGAACCAAACTCAGTCTCGATCTGTTGGCTCCCATGACACTGGGCAGGGGGACCCGTGTTGGGGCCCACTCTGGAGGATCAGTAACAGAAATTGAGAATATTGTAACTTCAATGAACAGATGTGTGAGCCAAACTGTAATTAACATAGAGCAGTGTATAAGGCTCGGGTAAAATAAGATGTTTGTAACACTTCCATTGGCTATTTCCATCACTTTATTATAAGCAAGTTCAAGAGGTTTGTCTTATTTGTCAGGTCAACATTAGAGAAATGAAGTGATTTCTTTCCAAGGATGTACATCTAATAATCTTGGCTAAAGCTTTAATCTTGTTTTGAATGCTTTTCCATTGAAAATGATACCTCTCTTTCAGCTCCCCCATTTCTGAGAAGTATAAAATCTTATAATTTATTATTACCAAAGGGGAAAGGTGGGAGGAGGGATAAATTAACAGTTTGGGATTAACACATACACACTGCTATGTATAAAATAGATCATCAACAAGGAACTACTGTATAGCACAGGGAACTACACTCAATATTTTGCAATAACCTATAAGGGGAAAGAATCTGAAAAAGAATAGATATTTTTATCGACATCATCTATCAACGACAGATAAAATGTAACCTAAGGGAGGCCGATTGTGAGCGCTTCTGACCCTGAAGACTTCAATCATCTAAAGTTCGGACTCTGCCTACTGCCCAAGGCCCTTAATGAACATATGTGTGGCCATAGGTTAAAACTTCCCCAGTTTGGGGTTCGGGAAGACACTGATTTGGAAAAATCCCTGGTGTTCTCCTTACATGCACGGGACCCTTCCTACAGCTAAAACATGCCTGTGACACCCAGAAGATGGTACACCGTTTGATCGGGAAGAGTTTGGAAAAGGCGTCTCATCTCCTCATCTCCTGGTGCTCGGGTTCACCCCTCCAGCGTCTTTCCTAACAATCTCCCCACTTGGGGATGTCAGCACTGTCAACATCCTGTTGCGCACAGTTTGGAATTTGTCCAGAGGATGAAGCGTAAGGAGAAGAAACAATGAGAGACAAGTCCTAGGTGTTCGGACAGGCACATGTCACTCTAATTTCCAATAAGGAAGACGAATTGACCAAAGGCTAGGATTGCCCACGGAAACAGAATAGGGCTTGAGGAAATCCCGCTCTCTTGTGGCCAGTTCCCAAAAACACAAGTTGAAAAATGGAACTCAGGGGCACTAAAATTCACGAAACTGCAGAGTTGAAAATATCTACCGTCGAAAAATGTCTTGTGGCAAGTCACCGAAAAGGACTTGTAAGCAAGGGAGAATGGCAGGAAATGGATTTGAAGAGGTAGAAAGGACTCTCCATTAAAGCACAAGAAAAGAGGCTGAACATCACCTACGATGCAGTTGGCCATAAAGGGCGTATGCGTTTTTTCTGAATATATTCAAGAAAAGGGCATACACCCTTTTTAGCCAACAAAACAGGTGGGCACTGGAAATCAATACTACAAAAGGTATCACTTCGCATCAGTCAGAAGAGCCATCCTCATAAAGTGTAAACAGGGCGAGGAGAAAAGGGAGCCCTGTGAGGCTGATAGTGGAAATGTAAATTGCCAATGGCCACTCTGGAGAAGTGTATTGTGTTTATTAAAACATCTAAAAAATGAGCTACAGAGCATAAGGCACTGGCACTCATGGGTGTATACCTTGGGAAAAACAAAAATCGACAGGACACAGGCACCCCAACGTTTACTGCCTCGACTTGGATATAACCTAAATGTCCCTGGAAGGAAAAAATGAATAAAAGAGATGTGGTACTCATGTAGAGTGGAATATTGCTCAGCCCAGAAATCAATGAAATAAGGCCAGTTGCAACAACACCGGAGGAGTTACATACGATCAATCTAAGTGACATAAGTCAGAAAGAAAAAGACACATATCATAAGATATCACTTAAAAGTGGAATCAAAAATGGCTACACCTGAAATAAATTACAAAACAGAAACGTAATCAAATATGTAGAAAACACACATAAGGCTGCTAAAGGGGAAAGGTGGGGAGGGGTGAGGCATTATCCAGGAGGTTGAAATTAGCAAAGATACCATTCCAAATACCAAATTGATAATCAACAAGGCCTACATGGTACCTCAAAGAACTGCACTCAGCACACTCAAGTCACCGGAAAAGAATATATACGACTGGTAAGAATCTGAAAAAGAATTTATTGATGTCTCTCTGTACGTGAATCAAGTGGATGTACAGCAGCAAGAAACAGAGCTTTGAAAATCAGCTGTAACCAATATAATAATAAATTTTCAAAAAATAAAAGAGTTAGACAGAGAAAAATTCTTACAACTTTTGCTCAGGGGCTGTGATGCAACATGGATTGAACACATCTAGACCCACAGCAGGATGAGATATAAGGCTGGAAATTGTTCGCGCTAAGAGAATTAGTGAGGTTGGGTGAGGAAATGCAGACCCTTTAAAGTAATACTGCCTGGGACCCATTCCATGGGTCCCAAATCTGCAGGTTCAAGGGAATCTTCCTACAGCTAAAACATGCATGGGAAACCCAGAGGATCGTACACCGTGTGATCAGGAAAGGTTTCTAAAACGCACCTCATTTTTCATCTCCTGGTGCTCGGGTTCGCCATTCCAGCCGCTTTACTAACAATCTCTCCACTTGGAGAATCAGCACTTTAACCTCTTGTTTCACACAGTTTGCAATTTGTCCGGAAGATGAACGGGAAGAGGGAGAACCAATGAGAGACTAGCTGTAGGTATTTGGACGGGCACACATGTCACTCTAATTTCCCATCAGGAAGAAGAATAACCAAAAGCTCAGCCTGCCGCCCGGAACCAGAATAGGGCCTGAAGCAATCCTGTGGTTTTGCGACCAGCTCACAAAAAAGCAAGTTGAAAAATGGAGCTCAGGGACACTGCAATTCACAAACCTGCAGAGTTATAAAGGACAATTATCGTACAAAAATATATTGAGGTAAGGCTACGAAGAGGACTTGAAAGCAAGGCAGAATTGCAGAAAACAGATTTCAACAGGTAGATTGGAGTTGCCTTTAAAGCATATGAAAAGCGGCAGAACTTTCACACTGATGCAGATGGCCAAAAAGGGCTTATGCGTTTTTTCCTGAATATATTCAGGAAAAAACGCATAAGCCCTTTTTGGCCAACCAAGCAAGCGGGCAAAGCAAATCCGCACTACAATGAAGTCTCACTTCCCACCGGTCAAAAGGGCCATCTGAAGAAAGTGTAAAAACAAGAGAGGCCTGACAGACCATGGAGAACAGGGAGCCTTGTTACACTGATGGGCGGGATGTAAATTGCCAACAGCCACTCTGGAGAAGTGTATGGTGTTTCCTAAAACATCTGAAAAACAGAGCAACAGAGCATAGGGCACTTCCACTCATGGGCGTATATCTTGGGAAGACTAAAAATCAACAAGACACAGGCACCCCAAAGTTTAGGGCTGCTCCGTTTACAAGAACCTCGACTTTGGTACACCTTAAATATCCCAGGAAAGAGAAAAATGGATAAAGAAGTTGTGGTGCTTATGTACAATGGAATAAAATTTTCAGCATCCCTTTGGTACCAACAATAACCACCAACTTTTGGGCATTCTTTTTCCATCTCCCTCCCTTAAGAATGCATGAAGCAGCAAGCAACAGAAAAACCAACCACATGATCTTAAACAAATAAAAACACTATTTGTCTCAGATAACAAAGTCTAGAGGTAGGTAGTCCAGGCTGGTGTCGAACTGCATGATGTCCTCGAAAATTCAGCTCCTTCCCGTTTTGGTCCTCCATCTTTAGAATGTGATTGCAAGATGGCTACCTAGCCTCTGGAAATCACATCCTTGTTCCAGGAAGGAAGAATGAGGAAGAGCAAAAACGAGCCTAAGATACACCAACTACCTCAGATTTCCTTTGGAAACCTTTCCCAGAAGCTGTACTCAGCATGGTCTCTACTTGCTGCAAGGGAGTATGGGAGGTGAGCAATTTTAGGTGGAACATAGCCACCCGGAACTAGAACCGGGTCCTGTTAGTCAGGAAGAAGGGGCCTCTGTTCTTTTGCCCATGTTTTTCTCTCTGCTTCCAATGCCCCCCACTCCAACTACCCCGGTTATTCCTTTATTTAACAAATATTTATTTAATACTCACTCCCTGCCAGGCCCAAGGCCAGGTCCTGGGGCTCTAAAGAGAATAAAAAGTAGTGTTTGCTCTTGAACAAGCCCTAATGTAATCTATAGCAGAAAGCCAATACGTAATATCTAAACTTGCTAAAAGCAGAGTCACACAAGCAAACATTTTATTTAAAGATGTAGAAGGAACCTCTTAAAGATATAAAACCATAAATGGTTCAAAGGGGCTACCTCCGGAGACCAGGCTGTGACAGGAAGATGAAGAGCTGGGGATTGCTGATGCCATTATAAGCTCTTTTGTACTGCTTGGCTTTTTTTTTAAAACCATGTACCTACATAACTTTGATAAAATGTAAAAAGTAATTCTGAAAAATAATACTGCAGTAGACAACTTTGTGCATAAAAAATGGTTGCCATTTTTTTCATGATGTATTCTTAGAATTTCTGTGTTAGAGATTGCAGATATAAATCTGTTTCCAGGAAGTATGAAAGATTGTTGAGTTTAAATGGAGTGACATATGTAAGCTACCAAGCACATAGCAGGCCCTCAGTACACATTCGTTAGAAACAAATAAATCACAGCATTTTGTCCAGATTCCAGCCCTTCCCAACAGCTGCCACAAAAAAGAAGTGCAGCTCTCTTGATGATGTTTGTCTGGGTCTTTTGCTAACAAAAATAGTATGGCAATGAGTAGTCTTGTGCCATTGTCAATTCAGGTTTTTGCCAGTGTGTATTTGGGATAGATTCCTAGAAATGGGTAAACGCACATGTCATTTTGCTGGGTGTTGCCATGTTCCCTCCAGAGGGGCTGTACTATTTTGAGACCCCCCCTCTGAGTAATGTGTGAGTGTGCCTTTTCCTCACAGCCTCATCAAGAGAAATTGTCCAACTGTGGGGTTTATACTCATCTGATGGGTGAGAAATGGTCTCTCAGTGTAGTGTGAATTTGCATTTCTAACTGATACTTACCGTTTCTCCCTGCCACAGCCCATTCTGAATTTCCCTCACTCTCAGGCTGCTTGCCAAGGGGATGACCCAGACCTTTGTCCATGAGGGATCTGAGCCCTTGGTGGCCTTGTCTTTCTCAGATCACGGATGCCTCAGTTGCCTAGGCAGCGTTATTACTGAGCGCAGAAGCACCAAGATGTGTCCTAGGGAATCTGAGCTCCAGACACTCTCCTTTCTGCCCCACTAAGCGTCAGCAGCCCTGCCTCCTTGTGGCAGTCAGGGTTGATAACATCCTGCCACCATCACAAGCCCATTTTTGCCTTCTGCACCACTGGTATAGAGATCCAAAAGTGATCAGGTGACAGTTATAGCTTCAGGCTACATGGAACCCTCCTGTGTCCTTTGATGAACAGCTTACCCCTCCCTGGGAACTACGGCTTCTTTCCAACAGAGCCTAAAGTTATAGGAACACAAAGCAAAACTTTTGCAAGTGAGGCACTGGAAATGATGGTAAGAGGGGCCACTTCTCCTTCTACACTTGTGTTCCTGGACCCCTGTATTCCAACTGGTGGAGACAGAGCACCACATCACAGCCATTCGTTCAATATACATTGTACAGGACAGCACAGTACAGGAATACACAACCTCCGGGGCCACACTCAACCCCACAAGGAGTCATCCCCAGGCTACCACCCTCACTAAGACTTTCAGGCCAGGTGCTTTCAGGTGACACATTCTATAGGAGGCCCAGTGCATCTCATGGGAATGTGCCCATTGACACACCTTCTCCATCGTGATATGGGGCTGTTAGGGTGAGGCATTAGCCCATTAGCCCATTAGATTGTCAGGAAATCAGGCACACCGTCAGCTCTGTGCTACTCCTGGCAGAGGCCCTGTAAGCTGGGAAGGCAAACCCATACCCACAGCTAGTTTAAGTTCCTATGAGGAAGAATCACTCCCCCTCCAGTTTAGAAGGGATCTGATGCAATCAACTTGCTTGATCTTCTTGAGGGATGGAGCGGCACTGGGGACTCTGTTGGTGACAAGTTAGATAATCAGCAGAGGCAGCAGCTAGAACAGCCTTGGTGAGCGGCAGCCCATGCCGTTGGGCCAGTGCAGAGCCTCCATCCCTGACGCTATGACTACTCCATTCATGAGTCCATTGCTCCAGCACCGGGGTGGCTAAAGACAGAGGTCGGTTGACATCCGCCTGAGAAGTCATCCCATCCACGAGGCTGTTGAGTACTTCCTCTGAGGTCAATGCTTCCTAGTGAACACTGATGTGAGACATAAACGTCTTCACATTGGTGCCCACCCCGGGAGGCCCATCTGCATGCCTCTTCCTTCATCTTCCCATGGTTCTTCTTTCAGGCCCCTGACCAGCCAGCCAGTGATTCACTGCTACTCAGAAAAGAAGCGTCTACCTCTACCTTTGACCACTTCTCACTCCATCAAATGCTCACAACCAAAATCTCTGCCCAGAGCTCTGCCCACTAGGAGGATTTTCCTTCTCTACTGCCTTTTAGGGCCACCACTGCCTAGGGCTTTAGAGTGGCAACAGTCCACTTTCGGCTCACATCAGCCTACCCATACATGAAGCAGGCCGAGATGTTTTCTTTCCCTATCATCTGGTCATAGGGAAGCCCCCATGAGGCCTTAAGTGTGAGCTGCAGGAGAGGCATCAGTGCAACAGATTACATGACATGGGCCACCTCTGAGCCACCTGCTTGTGTAACTCATTTGTGCCTGTTGGACTTCCTCAGGCCTGAATGTACCATTTCCATCATACGATGGGTTACTACTATGCCTGCCTGACCTTATTATGACTTGATGGACCTAACAATACCCAACTCATGATAGGCAGCTCCTGTCTCATAATCACTTGGTGTCTGTCCCCTGGTCAGCATCTAATGGGGCCCACTGATCCATCATTAGTTGCTTTTTGAATGAATAGTTCCTTGATGCAGAAGGCATGGCCTAGCTAGAGGACTGTGCCATGCATCTCCTACTGGGGCTTGCCAGACACTCCGCCCAGCATCCCTAGCTCATGAGATGTCTCTAACCCTATAGCCAAGTGGCAGAGCAACTTGTCCTGCAGCCTGGTCCTAATGCAGGGGCCTCTTTTCCACTGGGCCTCACTTGCAATTGCTAGACTTCTAACTACCTGATCAATGGATTGGTGTAGTATTCTCAGTGCGGCATACACTGCCTCCAAAATCCAAAGGACCCATAAAACATGCGTATCTTGCTTATCAATGAGGAGTATAAGGTGTGATAACTTGTTCTTTACCTCAGAAGGGATGTCCCAGCATGCTCAAGACCTAGACCCCCTAAAACCTTCACCTATGTAGTAGGCTCCTGAATCTTTGTGGACTTTATCTCCTCATCCTCTGGCACATACGTGTCTTATGAAGACATTCAGAGTAACCCCATATTTCTGCTTACGAGGTCCAATTAGCATGATATCATCAATATAGTAGACAAGAGTGATGCTCTGAAGTTAAGTCAAGATGACCGAGGTCTTTGCAGACTACACTGTGACCGAGAGCAGAAGAGTTATCATAGTCTTGGGGCATGACCATGAATGAATGACTGCTCTTCCCATATACACCTGAAATGCTCTTGGTTCCCTTACTAATGGGGATTGAAAAGAACACACTGACAGATCCAACATGATCTAGCATGATCCAAATGGTTTTTGCAGATACTAATACAGGTCGACTAAATAGGGGATATAATTGGAGCCACCACCCCTGTATCCTTTAAGTCTTTAAGGGAGACATTAACTTCTGAGACCAAATAAATTGCCAACCTACAGATTCAGGAACTAAATAAGCGGTTCTAGTTTTAAGCTACTAAATTTGGGACACGGTTGTCATGTAGCAAAAGCCGCATTGGATATGCAGGCTGGGAATATAGAAGAGAGATCTGAACAGCGCGTAGAGATTTAGGAGTCAGAAGATGGTAACTGAAGCCAAGGCAGTAGGTGAGACTATACTGAGAAATCCTGTAGAGTAAGAACAGCGTGAGACCCCCAAAGTCAACATTGCCCAACTAAGTTCAGTAATTCCTATCTCAGAAAATGGCACCACCAGCCACCCAGGCACCCAAACTGGGTACATCATGCCTTTCATGACCTGACCTCACCAACCTCATCTCTCTCCTTCAGGCGCCTTATACTCCAGCAAAACAGACGTTCTGATGCTCCTCACATGTGCTATGCTCTCTTTCCAACACCATGCCTTTGCCTATGCACTTTCTTCTATCAAGAATATCCTCTCCAGCCCCTTCCTCATATATTTACCTGCCATTTCAACCTCATATGTCACTACTTCTGGGCAGCCTTCCCTAATCATCCCCGACGAGATGTTAGATCCTCCTCATCCCATATCATGGAGCACACATGGAGATGATTGCTTTATCTCCGCCAGCCCTTCACATCCTCCCCACCTGCCTCTGTGACCCTGAAGGGCGTGGACTGTGCCTTTACGTTTATTTATAGTCAAGAACTTAGAGTGTCTCTCTGGAAACAAATAAATCTAAGCATGGTCCTGCTTGGCGTGAGGAGATTTCAGAATGGCCAGTCTGAGGGAATGACCAGTCTGATTATTTTTTCTCTCTTCTTTCTATAGACTGTGTAGCAATCACTGTTGATGGCTAATGTAACACTCATCCTCAAACCACTTTTCCTTTGCCCCCTTAACTACAGAGGTGGGAAAACCTAAATTGTTTTCTCAGGCTCCTTTATATTTAGTGTAGCCAGTATGGTGAAGCAGAGGTCTGCTAGAGGCTTCTGGGAAAGCTTCTGATTTTCTGATCAAAAGGACACGTTAGCTGGCCTCACCCCTATCTCCCATCTTCCTGCCGGGAATATAGATGTGATGCCTGAAACTTCGTCAGCCACCTTGCCATGAGGCAACCGGCCACTACACTAAGGGGGGCAGAGCGAAAAGCCTCCACGAGTCTGAGCCTCTGATGGCATCTTAGAAGCACTGCCCCAGCCTTGGGCTGCCCGCCTCCAGACCTCTCCTCGTGTGAGATAATTAAGTGATCTGATTGTTTAAGACCCTGCTTGTCAGGGGTTCTCTGGCAGAGCAGAAAGCAGTCCTAACAGAGAGAATATACACAGAGCAGCAGGAACTAACTGTCAGAAGAGGGCTCTGAGTCAAGGTCGTGCTGGGACCAGTGTTAAAGATAAACCTATCAATTAAGGAATACAGAGGGTTGCTGTTCTTCACTTCAGCTCCTGGTTCTGTGGGGGAGACTTGGAAACGAGAGATGTAGCCTCTGTTCTTAAAGTGTTTATAGTCAAGTGGGAGGCAGTCTGATGAAATACCACAGTGAACAGCATGCAGTCGAGAGCTGGATTTTTATAAAGCTTGGAGGAGAAGAGGCTCAGCGAAGGGAAGTGGCTCAGAAGGGGAAGGTTTCCTGGAGGCTGAGGGGCTTGAGCCTCAGAAGATGAATGGGATTTGGTGGCATATCATTAGCCCATCCATGACCTCTGCCATGGGGCCGGAGGATGCTGTAGTAGGTAACCTGCTGACAGGCCCCCCCGGGCGCAGTAGAGACTCATTAAGCCTTGATGCCCTTCTGATTCTCCATACCAGGTGGTTTAGGAAGATATTTTTCTCCCTCTCAGATTCATTTATTCAACACATAATTTTTGAGCCTTTACTATGGATGAGGAACAGTCTCAGGTGCTACGTTACGGATACAACTGTGAGCAGCACACACACAGTACCTGACCTTGGAGAGCTTCTATTCCAATAAGGGAGGTAACAAATGAAAGGAAAGCTCAGGGCTGGAGGGGGCGGGATTAACAAACAGCCCTGGGCATCTCCCTTTAGGCCTCTGCCTTCCCAGATTGGTTACGCGTCTGGGTTCTTGCGGCCCAAGGGACTCATTAGCCAACCCTGCTTTCTGGAGGAAGTACGGTCCTGGGAGGACACCCGCCAAGGGTGCTGTGCTCAGCCTCGGTGCCCAGGCCAACCCCGTGTTGCTGCAGGCTGCAAGCCACTGCCATCCCTTTCTTTTCTTTCTTTCTTTTCTTTTCTTTTTTTTTTGCCAGAACTATCTTATTTATTATAAAGATACACTGTGAAGAACAGACCTGACTGTATACTGAAGCCTGGAATGGTACATGTCAGAATGTACAGTACTATACATAAAAGTGCCATTCCTTTCCGCCCAGCCAGGCTAATCACCCTGCACCACCGCCCCACCTCCCTTTCTGCATCACATGTACAGCGTGTGCAGAAGCTCAACTTCATACTCCCTCGTTCTTCCTGACGGGCTGTGCCATCGCCCCAGCCAACACACTCTGGCCACACCATCCTGCTCCGCGGGGGAAAGCAGCGATCTCTCATCCTAAGGGGCCCCTCACTTCCTCTTCTCCCTGGGAAGCCCTCCTCCTCGTCCAGAGCTGAGTGATCACACCGTTGATCATCCCAAACTGGGCCCCAGTGAAGAGGGAAACGGGGCACCATTGATAATCACAACAGACAACAGGCAAACCAAGGCCTGTGTGGTCTCCTATCCAGAGCCCAACACTAAGGCCTGATGCTCCAGACAGCCTCTTCATCTGTTACCTCACCATTTCCCAAACTGTGTTCTGTGGAATACCTGGGAGATATCAATAGGGCTTCACAAAAACAAAAAGAAACTAAAAATTCCACACTGAAATGATTTTGAGAAACTCTTGAGTTAACCCAAGATTAATATGTATTGGTAAGAATATTGCGTGTCATGTCTCCCAAGCCCACTTGACCATGGAATCCTTCTGCAAAGAGCATCTCATGGAAGAAACATATTTTGAGAAATACTGTCCTAGGCAAATGGAATTGTTCCCAGAGTTTGTCTTATCTCTGTCCTAGTGTTTAGTATTAAGATATGAACATCAGGGCTTCCCTGGTGGCGCAGTGGTTGAGAGTCCGCCTGCCGATGCAGGGGACACAGGTTCGTGCCCCGGTCCGGAAAGATCCCACATGCGGCGGAGGGGCTGGGCCCGTGAGCCATGGCCGCTGAGCCTGCGCGTCCGGAGCCTGTGCTCCGCAACGGGAGAGGCCACAACAGTGAGAGGCCCGCGTACCACAAAAAAAAAAAAAAAAAAAAGATATGAACATCAGGATGGAGACAGGCTTATACCCAGCTGGGTGCCATTTTGCACCAGGATGCTTTTGGTTGCAAGTGACAGATATCAGTAGATATTGTAGTTTATCACTCTCATAGCAACAACTCCTGAGCTAAGCACTTCCAGCCCAGCCATCTCCTCAAGGTCCCAGGTGTTTTCTATTTCTTCTCCCTGCCATCTTCAGCATGTCGTTTATTTCTTCTTGTGGTCACGGGATGGCTACAGCAACTCCAAGCATAGCATATAGAAACAAAGACATCCAGCAAAGAGGGCGTGTCCTCCCACATATGCCTTTACCATTTATTCTTAGCAAAGAGAAAGTTTTCCAGATGCCCCATCTCTCTCTCCCTCCCTCCCTCTCTCTCTCTCTCTCTCTCTCTCTCTCTCTCTCTCTCTCTCTCTCTCTCACACACACACACACACACACACACACACACACACACACACAGAGACACCTGTAGAAGTCTCCTGCTCAGGTCTCAGTGGCTAAGCAGGGTGACCAACCAACCCAGTCTGCCCAGGACTGACGTGTTTCCTGGGAATCAGCACTACTAGTGCTGAAACCAGGACATTCCTGGGCAACGTGAATGAGTTCATAACTGGGTAGGAATGGACCCTATGACTGCCTAAATCAGTCATTGGATAGGGGAGTGGACTTACCATGATTGGTTTAGACTAATCAGGATTTACACCCTGAGACAAGAGAGGGAGCCAGCTTTCCTGAATGTAGAATGATGAGCACTCAAATAAAACCTACTTCCTTACAGTGAGCAAGAGGGGAAAGGCTGTTGGGGAGACAATCAGCAGGGCTGCCTTTTCTCTGAAATGAGATACAGCAATAATTCTCTCCTCATGATGCTGTGGTAAGGATTAGATATTGAACAGAATGACACATGACAGTGCCTTACATAGAGAACCAATAATAGCATCTTTTTATTAAGCACTTACTGTGTGCCAAGCACTGTGCTAAAGGCATTACATGTGTTGTCACCATACCCACACAACATTCTAGGAGATACGGATGTATTGATAAATCCCATTTTACAGAGGTTCCTGAGACACAAAGAGTTTAAGTGACTTGCCTAAGGTCATACAACTAGAAAGCTGTAGAGCCAGGCCTCAAAGCCAAGTCTGTCTAATACCATAATGACCATCTTAATCTCTCTACCCCACCTCCTCGCAGAATTGTGCACCAAATGTTAATTCCCTTCCCTTTAATCTCCAGCACCTGGCACAGGGCCCAGCATATAGCAAGCACATTTGTTTTTGATTGATTGATTGATTTTTGGCTGAGTTGGGTCTTTGTTGCTGTGTGCAGGCTTTCTCTAGTTGCAGCGAGCAGGGGCTACTCTACGTTGCGGTGCACAGGCTTCTCATTGCGGTGGCTTCTCTTGATGCAGAGCACAGGCTCTAGGCGTGTGGGCTTCAGTAGTTGTAGCACGCAGGCTTCAGTAGCTGTGGCTCATGGGCTCTAGAGCGCAGGCTCAGTAGTTGTGGCACATGGGCTTTTTTGCTCCAGCATGTGAGATCTTCCCGGACCAGGGCTCAAACCCATGTCTCCTGCATTGGCAGGCGGATTCTGAACCACTGCGCCACCAGGGAAGCCCAGCAATTGCTCATTAAATAACTTTTGAATGAGTAGATGGTAACAGCTGACATCCCTCAACCATCGGGTTTAACACAGGACTTTTGCCTGAATTTAGGATTTTCTCCTTCAAATCTGATCCTCTTTCAGGGATCCTTCTCCCAGCAAATGGCACCACCATATATCTGTTTGCACAGCCAGAAAGTAGGGTAACCATCAACCCATCTCTCTCCCTCCCACACATCATATCCAACCCATCGCCAAGGCTGTCTCTCAAATCTGTGCATTTCTTTCCATCTTCCGTGACCGTGACCCGTGTTACTACCACATTCTCACCTGAACCACTGCAAGAGCTCCCTCACTGTTCTGTCCACAGCACTGAAGCCATCCTAAGGGCTCTTACCTGTGCTGCAGCCAGAGTGGGTGTCTCCATTTCTGACCAGGTAGCGTGCCTACTGAAAACCCTTAATGTTAATTCCTTTGGGGATAAAGCCCAAACTCTCTAACACAGCCTGGCCTCTGCCTGCCTCCTGCGCCTCTTCTTACACACGATCCCCTCCCCCTCTCATACTCTCCCAGCCATACCCTCCACTGACCTTGCTGAAGTCCCTTCTTCTTGTTGTGCTTCCTCCAGCCACTGGGCCTCTCCACACAAGCTGTTCCCTCCCCTCTTTGCCTAGTTAACTCTTACCACCTGATGTCTTAGCCCGGCCTCCCTTCCTTTTGTTAAGACTCCGCTGACCACCATGACCAGGTCAAATCCCTTTGTCAAAGGCTCTTGTAGCAACATCTACTTTTCCCTAATGGCCCAGCTGGCATTGTTACTGTTCTACATTTGCTTGTGAGTTTGTTATGTTACCTCCTCGGGTCCTTGGACTCTTTAATCAATAGAAATTGATAAGAAGCCAGATGAGGGATGCAAGCAAGGCTTTACTGGGACTCGTGCTGAGGCACAAGGGAATGAAAATAAGTAACAGGTGCCCTTGCTCGCTCCCGAGGAGGGAGGGCTGGTCCCTTACATGGGTGAGGGTAGCGGCGGATGAGTGGGTCAGGCCAGAGGGGTGGCTTAGGTGGTCTGCCCACCCCCTTGGTGTGCTGTGTGCAGGGACCACGCGCAGTCCCGAGCCTTTGCTCCTGGCGCCTCCCAACCGGCAGTTGGTTTGTGGCCTTTTTGTAGCCTGTTGGTTCTAATTGCCTCAACTGCGCATGCGTGTAGTTACTTTTCGTCTTTATGTTTTCTTTGTATTCTGTTGCTTGAAGAGACGTTTATCCAGGTGCAAGCACTGCAGTAAAGGGTCCCAGGCCCCAGCCTATCCCAGTTTGATTGTTTATCCCTCTACAAGCTTGTTGGCCTGTTTCGTTGATCTCTCTGCAGCCTTTCCAATGCCCAGCCAGGGACGGTACATAGTATGTTTTCGACAAATGTGTGTTTAATTAATTAACTAGTTGATTAATCAATAAATTAATGTTTCACCCAGGTTACTGTGAGCTCCCTCGGGGCAGGGACCTGCCTTAAATTTTCTGCACCAACACCACCCCCCAGCAGGCAGCACATGACTGGGCCTGGGGAGGTGTGTACTGACCACTCTGAGTGATGGTGGCCACATGGTTGATGGGGATGGGAGTGTCTGTCAGAAACAACCTGGAAGGGAGTGAGGCAAGCAGGACAGGAAAGGGGAAAGAACTGAGGACAGATGTGGTCTAAGGGGACCCTAGCCTCAGCCCGGTGGGGAAGGAGGTTCTGGAGCATAAATCGTGGATTGTATTGCAGAGCTGTCCCATTTTGAGGCAAGACGGCTAGGCTTTTGTGTGTATGTCCCAGATGGTCTTCAGTGATTAGGTGTCCTGCCAGCTGGCCCCAAGACACCAAAGCTTGAAAATGATGATCAGTTATGTCCCCTCCTCCCTCCAATCCATCTGTGCCCTGTGAGCTGAAGTACCCTGCCCCCTGCCTCACCCACTGTGTTGTTTCCTTGGGCTGCTGTAACAAAATACCGCAAACTGGGAGGCTTCGAACAAAAGAAATGTATTCTCTCGGGGCTCTGGAGGATAGAAGTCTGAAATCACAGGGTTGGCAGGACCGTGCTCTCTCCGAAGGCTCTAGGGGAGGATCTTCCTTGACCCTCTCCTAGCTTCTGTGGTTGCTGGCAATCCTTGGCGCTGCTTGGCTATGGCCGCATCACTCCAATCTCTGCCTCTGTTTTCATGCGGCCATTTTCCTGTGTGTCTCTATGTCCAGATTTCCTTCTTCTCATAAGGACCTCAACTTAACGACATCTGCAAAGACCCTATCTCCAAATAAGGTCATATTCACAGGTACCGAGGGATGGGATGGGACTTGAATATATCTTTTTTAAAAATATTTATTTATTTTTCTTTCTTTCTTTCTTTGGCTGCATTGGGTCTTAGTTGCGGCACGCGGGATCTCTGTTGAGGCACGTGGGATCTTTCTTTGTGGCAGCTGGGCTTCTCTCTAGGTGTGGCACACAGGCTCCGGAGTGCGTGGTCTCTGTAGTTTGCAGCACGCAGGCTTAGTTGCTCTGCGGCATGTGGGATCTTAGTTCCCCGATCAGGGATTGAACCTGTGTCCCCTGCATTGGAAGGCAGATTCTTTACCACTGGACCACCAGGGAAGTCCAGGGCCTTTAATATATCTTTTGGGGGACACAATCAATACACTAACCCAGAATGCCACAGTTACCTCTTTCAAACTCTTGAACCTGCCCTTTCTGTATCTAAGACTGAAGCTTTCTTCCTGGGTCCACTCCCCTGACCCCTCAGCTTTTGCCAAAAATGAAGCAATGCTCCTCATTCCCAGAAATGCACCCTGATAGAGCCCTGCAATTCCACAGCTGGCAGCTTTGACAGTGGCCAAAGGCTCTCCTGCCTTTTCTCATTTAATCCTCACAACAGCCTCAAGAAGATTTACCATTCTTCCCATTTTATAGACGAGGAAATTGAGACTCAGGGAAGGTAAGTGCCTCACACACAGTCTCACAGCAGGGAACTGGCAGAGCAGAGACTTGATCCAGGTCTGCCTGATGGCAGACACCACATCCTTCACCACCGCACTCTACCGCCTAGCTTCTTCCCTTGGTGGTACATCTGCCAGCCGCCAAGAGGATCCAGGTAAACCCATCCAGCAACTTAGAAGAGTGTCATGAGAAAACTGCTAAGAGATAAGAAAGAACACAGAATTGGGGGCCTGGGTTTGGTTGTTAAGAGGACCTAGGGATAAGGAGTCACAGGTCACATGAAGAGATGAAAACAAGATGTAGTTTGGGGTGACATTTCTTTAGGGAGGAATTCTCCATTGGTGATAGTTTTAAATTCATTTGATGATTGATATAATATAAATTCAGTTATTTTTCTCTGTCCTACTTTTATAGGCCTACTCCTGGTGAATATCCTTTCATATCCTGAAGCCTGCCGGTGTTCTGGAAGCCAGTTTGTTGTTTTTGTTTGTTTGTTTGTTTTTGCGGTACGCGGGCCTCTCACTGTTGTGGCCTCTCCCGTTGCGGAGCACAGGCTCTGGACGCGCAGGCTCAGCGGCCATGGCTCACGGGCCCAGCCGCTCCGTGGCATGTGGGACCTTCCCGGACCGGGGCAGAAACCCATGTCCCCTGCATCGGCAGGCGGACTCTCAACCACTGCGCCACCAGGGAAGCCCAGGGAGCTCACATTTTATTGGGGAAGATGGACAATCACAACTAATGAGATCAGTGCTTCAAGAGAACTGTCAGTTGAGGTTCTTGGCTGTCTACACCATAATCCATACAGGTTTAAGCAGAAGGAGAAGAGAATCAGGCTCAGTGCTACACAGTTAAAGGTCAGGGCCAAAGCAGTCAGCCAAAACACCCATCCACACCAGGGGAATTTTCTAGTGGAAATATCACCACCCTGCCACCTG
Source organism: Tursiops truncatus (assembly GCF_011762595.2). NCBI lineage: Eukaryota > Metazoa > Chordata > Mammalia > Artiodactyla > Delphinidae > Tursiops > Tursiops truncatus. The sequence goes on along the minus strand of NC_047041.1, from coordinate 58,407,803 downwards.
TTGCTTGGCACCTATGTGAGGTGATGGCTGTTAAAAACTCCTCCACGGATGCCCCTAGAACACCCAGACACCCCCATCACAGATGCTTTCCAGGTGATCTTATCTATCTGCATGCAGACATCAGTGCCCATCATTTCCTTCCACTTCCATGTCTTATCAGGAACACCTTGTGAATTACCTGGTGGTCCAGTGGTTAGGACCCTGTGCTTTCACTGCCGAGGGCCCAGGTTCAATCCATGCTCAGGGAACTAAGATCCCACAAGCCACACAGAGTGGCCAAAAAAAAGAGAGAAAGGAACACCTTCTACGTGGAACCCAGGTTACACGTGAAACCCACGTGGAATGTGGGAAATGTTACTTTCGTTTTCCAGCTTCTATAACACAGGAAAGCAATCCAGAAGGGACTGGGCAACTGGATGTTTGTATCTGAAATTCAGAAAAGATATACAGACCAGTGAGCTGGGACAGATCACAGAGGGTTCCCCCAGGTGCAAAGATTGGTGAGAATGGTGACTCAGACCAGGTACAAGGGTGCTTCCACTTTGGTTCACCACTGAAACAGCAAATGAGCTGACAGTGATAGAGCTAGAAGTGTGACGGTTGCTCCCTGATGCCTTCCTACCTCCACATACAGGTGCACTTTAAGCCTAATGGTCAAAGGAAAGAGTAAGAAACCTGCCAGGGCAGGGGAACCCTGTCTGCCCGTTGGCCCTTCTTTATTCCGTTGGGCTAGAACTCAGCACTCAGGGATCTACTTACTATCATGAAGGGAATTCCCTTTGATGATAAATCCAGACTTCTATTCTGACATATAGAAGTTCTAAACAATTAAATACTGAACTGTTCTGCATTAAAATGTGTTGACTAAGAGGTAAAATTTAGAGAGACAGAGAGAAAGTACTTTTTCCTTCTTATCAGCCACCCAACAAAGTGGAAAGTCTTGATTCCAGGTAGGGATGTCTGGTCAGGGACAGATCCTCAGTTATAGATCAGGAGCTAAAGAGAGAGACCACCACTGGTGACCCTTCTCTCCTAAGGAGAGGTGTGAATTTGAACCCCAAGGATGAGAACCTAGTGGTTGATTACAAATATTTTCCCCACCTCTGCATCATTATTTCTTTCTTGTTATCCCAGGATTTCAGTAAAATTTTGTAGGATATTCTTAGCATGCATTGAATTATGAGAAATGACTTATCTACACTTGATGAGTAGAGGGAATTGAGAAGAGGGAAAATCATCACAGATTCAAGACACATTATGATTCTAAAGCAGGCTAAATACAAAGAAAACCATATCTAAGCATATAGCAATAAAACTGCTGAAAACCACAAAGATAATATCTTAAAAGCAGCCAGAGAAAGAGATGCATTACTTTTGAAGTCACAGTAATAAGACTGATAGCTGACTTCTCATCAGAAACAATGAAAGTCAAAAAGAGAATAGAATGTTATCTTAACAAAGTGCTACAAGAAAATACTTCCCTAACCTAGAATTCAATAGCTGCAAAAACATCCTTCAAGAATAAAGGAAAAACAAAGACATTTTCAAACTAACAAAAACCAGGGTAATTCATCATCAGCAGACCTGCTATAAAAGGAATACTGAAAAAATGTTCATAGATAAAAAGGAATGGTCCTAGATGGAAGCTAGAAGATATGCATCAACAATAGAAGTAAAGATATTCATACAATGAAATACACAAAATATATACATATACAAGAATAGTCATATGGTCATTGTTTCTAGTAGCTAAAACATTAATATCCAAATGTCTGTCAACATTCCTACATGGTGTACTATACTGCAATGAAAGTTACAAATAGACTTACACTCCCATCAAAGATGGAGTAATAAAGACCAAATTTACCCTCCTACCTGAAATAACAACAACAAAATGACAAAATGTAGGAAATAAAGGTTTTCGAGGCATTGGTTATCAGGCAATGTTTGGGATCTTAAGAGGCAGAGAACACATGTAAACCCTACCATTGCCCACACTGCCTGGAGAGAGTTTCCAGGCCACCATGCAGGCAGGATGAACCAGATGAAGCCTGGAAGGCCCCCTGTGTTGAGGAGATGGAGCTGTGAGTCTGAAGAGGCTAGTTGGCTAGAGTTTACAGGGCAGAGTGCCAGAGATGAAAGAGCTGCAGAGAGAGAATTCTGGAGATTTTCAGAGGGTCTCCCTCATTGTTCAGCTGAGTTTTGATCAATGCATGCATTGGAGTCCTGACTCTGCCACTTTCTGTCAATCAACACGCCTGTTTTGAGCACCTACTATGTGCCAAACACTGAGGAGGGATGTGGGAAACCAGAGCTGAGGCAGACCTGTTCCCGCCCTTATCAGGCTCCCAGTCTAACTGAGGAGAGAAATCACATGCACCCAGCAGGCACACACCACCCGAGGAGTCTAAGCTGAGAGCCAGAGGAATGGTTCAGGGCAGATGTGAAGAGAAAAGAGGGTCCACTGTTCTAACCCACACCATCCCCTCCCTGACCCTGATCCCAGCACTGGATGGATATGGGGACATAGTGATGTGGGAGACATAGACCAGCTCCCCAGGTCTAGCCTGCAGTGTGAGTTCTAGGTGGGACCTGAAGAAGCAAAGACTGCCATCCCTGGGAAAGGGGGAGAACCTTGGGCCAGGAAGTGGGAGCTGGTGCCCCTCCTTGCTCTGCCTCTAGATCTTTGTGCAGACTTTCCGGGTCTCAGTTTCCTCATCTGACTCTGGGGAGGCTAAGCTCCTTTTACTCTGAAGGAGGTTCCCACCAGCTGAGCTTCTGGGCCTCAGTTTCTCTTGACCACAAAGGGGACAATAATCCCTGTCCATCCTTGGGAGAGCCTCCCAGTCAAGGGATTGTTCTTTTCCTCCAGCTACTGCCAAGAGGAGATGAAGAAGCCCCAGGAGTTTGTGCAGAAGTGAGGGGACAGGCAATGATTGACTGTCCAAGGCAACAGGGGTGAGGCAAGTGCTTTCTGCTGACCCAGCATCTCGCTTATATCTCTCCCCAACTCCCCCCACCCCATTGCACCCCAGACTATTCCATGCTTCCTGCTTCCCGCTCAGTCCTATGGTTTCTCCAGGGATGATTTAGGAATGGAGAGTGGCAGCCATCTTGTCAGGAAGTTGCAACACCTCCGTTCTCACATCTACCCTGCCAATCTTCAGACTCGGTGTACTTCACGTCCTGTACGGACCCATCCTATTCTGCCCTCAGAGAACAATGTGGCTGTGCCGTCTCTAAGCAGATTTCACTCACACAAACTCCCTGGAACATGGTGGCCTCCCAGCACACCCTCCTGTACCCTGAAGGCCTCGCCTTCCAGAGAACTCATCACCCCAGTGAGAGAGTGGACAGGAGTGAGGTTAGCCCCCATCACACCCCTCCCCTTCACATGCCCTTCTCAGACCTCCAGAGAGGTCAGGACAGCAAGGGTTGGGCGCCACCTGCTGGCCACGAGCTGCACTACAGGCCACTATCCTCTTCACCCCTTTTCTCGTGCCCCACCCTCTCTGACAACTCAGGCTGATCCCAGACCCTTCTCTGGGGCCCCAACCAACTTGCTCACCACCCCTACCCACCACAGTCCTGCGGAGGCAGGTGGTGACCCTGCCCTCCTGAATCTCCTTCCTCCATCTCGGAGAAAGAGCCCTTGGAGACGAGTCAGGCTCACACCAAACCTTGGCCGATTACTTGACCTCCTGAACCTCAAGCTTCTTGGCTACTGAATGAGACTAATAGTATCTACGCCACAGAATCGTGAGGTTTCTGCCCTGCAAACCAGTTCATCTGTACCGGTTTGCAGGGCAGAAATAGAGACACAGATGTAAAGAACAAACGTATGGACACCAAGGGGGGGAATGTGGCGGGGGTGGGGGTGGGGGTGGGATGAATTGGGAGATTGGGATTGACATGTATACACTAATATGTATAAAAAGGATGACTAATAAGAACCTGCTGTATAAAAAAATTAATTAAATTAAAAAAAATAAAAGAATCGTGAGGTTTCATGTAAAATGAAACCATTAAGTTGGGAGGGCAGGGCAGCCACTAGAAGCCCTGGGGCTAAGCCTTGGGTTCTCTAACCTGGTGAGGGCTGCCAGTGGTTCTGCAGATGCATGGCCCTCCTCCCATCTGTCCTCCCACCCCCTCCTCCCGCCCCCTCCCCTGGCAGCCCCAAACAGCTGCCCCGCCCATCTTCCCAGGGAGCTCACCTCCTGCTAGAGGCTCCACCCAACACCCAGTTGCCGGTGAAGGTGGTGCTGAAAAGCTGCCCAGGGCTGCTCACGAGCCGGTTCGTTTCCCAGCTCATTCTCCAGGGCACTTGCCAGTCCGCCCTCTGCCCTCACCCCCATCCAATTGGTCGAATGTGTCTTGAATGCCTCCTCCCTCGCCTCGCCCAGGGCACGGAGCATCGCCCTAGAATGATCCCTGCCCAACCTCTCCCGCCCAGTCCTTGCTCTGTCCTCCTGCTGGAGCTTCTAAAATGCTTGTCTGAGCCACTCCCCACTGAAAACCTTTCCCTGGCTCCCCGCTGCCCACAAAATCAAGCCGAACTCCACAGCCTGGCATTCATGGCCCTCCCTGATCTGGCCTTGGCTCCCCCTCCAAGTCTCCATTCCCTGTGTGCCAGCCACTCCACTCCCCTTCTCCGTGCATTTGTAGGAGCAGGTCCTTCTCCCAGGGGTGCCCAACCCCCTTTGCCCGCAGGAAAATGCCTGCTCATCTTCCAAACCTTGCTGTTCTTCTCAGGCCCCTGCCTGGGACCATAGGTATCATGGCCTGTGTCTCCCCCACCGGGCTGTTAGACCCTCCAGACCAGGGACAAGGATGAATTTAGCTCTGGGCCTCAGCGTAGGGTCCCGAGTGCATGAGGAAATAGTTGTGAGTTGTTCAATTTGGTGGCAAGGAGGGAGGGCCTCGAATGGGATTAAATGTCCTCAAGGAACTGCTGGGCTGGAGACAGCAGATGCAAGGGAGGGGAAGTAAGGCCCAGGGGTGGGTACCCAGGATGTGCTTCCACTTTGTCCAAAGGCTTGTGGAAGAGGACACACACACACACACACACACACACACACACACACACACACACATTCGGGGTTGGGGGTCACAGGTAGAGGAGCACCTATGTCAGCCCGCACCGACGCTGGCTTCAGCTGGACACCATTAGAATAGTCCTCCCGTGTCAGCTTTGGGCCAGGAACTGATTCATCCCCACCTGGGGGCCCACTGGTCAGCCTGGGTCCTGTGCTGTGAGAGGGCAGACAGACTGGGGGAGCCCAAAACAGGGGCTGGGCAGGGGAGGGGCCTGGACCCCATGGCCCCAAGGGGAGGCTAGAGCCCTGGGACCATTCAGCCCAGAGGAGCAGATTCCAAAGCATGACAGACTGTGGGGCAGAAGAAGCAGACAGGCTCTGTGGTCCCAAAGGCACGGCTGGCACCCTGGGGCCATTGTGGGTGGTCTCAAGATGATCCTGTCTCTCTCCTCCCAGCCCTCCCTCTCCTAGGAAAGGAGAGCCCAGTGCTCAGTCCCTTAACATGCCAACCTTTACTGATCTGGGAGAGATGAACAGGGATAGAAGATGGGAGGGGTATAGGCAAGTGGGGAGTGGGGTATGGAGACTGTGCCAGTCAGAGCCTCCTCATGGTCCCCAATCTGGGACCTGCCCCTCTCTGTCTGTGCAGAAGCAAACACTCTCACAGCCAGGAGAGCAGGGAACCCACCCCGCAGACACAACCCAGCGCTGTATCTGAGGTAGAGTCAGACTCAAGGTTACCCCTCTGGCTGGATTTACAGGGACACAGACAGGCATCCCCGGGGCTCGGAGGGGGTTCAGAGGCCCAGGCCTCGGCTGTATGGGCACTCATGACTAAGGAAGGCCAGCAGACAGAGGGTCTAGGAGAAGCACCAGGTCACCTCCTCTAGGCAGCCTCCTTGATTGCTTCAGCCCCTCAATTCTCCCTTTCCAGTCCACAATCGCTGCCCCATGCTCAGGCCTCTGTATCTGCCATCCACACCTAAGTCCCTACTATCTGTCACAGGACTGGTCCGGGGATACCCCAGCAGGTCTAGGACTCCCCCAGAAGAGGGGCTAGGCAGCAGGGGTGGGACCTCCAGTAGCCTGAGAGTTCTAAAAGGCATTTGCCTCCCCCAGGGCTGTTTCCCCGCCCCCGCCTCCAACCCCACATACAAAGTCTGCAAACAGCCCTGTGGGGGAGGGTTGGTAGAAAGAAATAGATTTATTCTCATGTACAAAGCCGTCAGCCCACAGGACCATATACAACAGTTGCACAGAGTCCTAGAAAAACGCATCTCTCTAAAGGCAGCTCAGAATAGGTAAGGCAGGTGGCCCCCTCCCCCCAGCCCACAACACTGTACTGAACAAAACAGAGAAAGGAGGAACCTGCAGCCGGGATGACCCCAGAGGCCCAGCCCTATTGGGTCTCCCTAGCCCCGGGGCACAGGTGGATATGGCCTTGAAGAGGAGGCAAGCCCTACCAGGGCTGAGGCCAGGTTCCCCTCTGGCTGCAGGAATGCAGGAGGGGCTCGGGCTAAGGGAGTGCACTCAGGAGGCCACTGAGGGACTCAGTGTCGGCTCTCTGCCCCAGGGGTCCAGGGACACTCCATGGCCTCTCCTGGGACTCCACAGAGCTATGGGGACTTTGATCTAAAAGGGGTCTTAGAGAATGGATTGTCTCACCCTCCTGTTTCATCCAGATAGGGGAAGGGACTTGCCCAGGGACAGCCAGGATGAAGCACTGCTGACCCATGATGGGCCTGCCTCCCAGCCCAGGGATCCTTCCTGCCCACTGTTCTTATCCTGCTTTCTTCCTGAGCCCCCTCTCCCAGAGCACTGAGCTGCCCCCCTGGCAGCTTCCTTATGGGACCCCTTCATCTCCCCAGGTCCCAGTCTCCACTATAAGTACAGTGGCAGTCCTCAGGGCCACCTGTGGCCCCATCGCTATTTCTAGTCCTCCAGCCAAGCTGATGACTGTCTCTAAGACCCACACTCTGCCCACTCAGATGTCTCACCTTCTTGCGTGAGGATCCTGGGGGGCAGGGGGTGTCCTCAGAGGAAAAGGGCACAGATCTGGTGGGGCAGAAATGGGGCCCAGGAGAAACCATCCAGGCTGCCTCGGAAGAGTGGCCTGAGGGGGGGCACTTGCCAAGGTGTGGTCAGAGATGCAGAGCAGGGCGCACTGTTCATTGTCATCCCTGTGCTCTCAGAGGACAAATAAAGTCCTGGTGAGGCTGGAAGTCTTCCATTATACAGACGAGAAAGCTGAGGCCGTGGAAGGTCGGCCTTGCCCGGGGTCACATGGGAAGTCCTGGTCTAGAATCCAGGACCCGTGGCTCTGGTCCCAGGGCATGTGGCCAGGCCAGTGGAGAGTTGTGGGAGGAGGCCTGGGTGAAGAGGAGTCCCAGGAGGGACTCACTCAGCATCGAGGCTGCAACAGCCATTGATGGGGGCCCCAGCACCATCCAGGTCAGGCACCTCGTACTCCTCGTCCAGGAAGTCCAGCGAGTTGTTGCTTGGGAGGCCGCGGATGGTGAACTTGTGCGACACTTTGGTCCAGTGCTCGCGATTAGAGGCCACACGTTCATACAGCTCTGCTGCTTTGGGGAACAGGTCCTGCAGCAGCCTGGGGATGTGAAGGCGCAGGGTAAGAGGTCAGACTGTGAGCAGCAAGAAAGATTAGGCTGGACCACAGGTAAAACTTCCACAAGAGTATGAGGCATAGGACGGGAAGCACAAGGAGAACATGGCGGTCTCTTTCCATAAGGGACCAAGGATGAAGTGAATGGCCCATTTAGGGGCAAAGCAGGAGAGGTTGTGCCCAGAGGCAGGGAGTGGATGAGCTGGAGCAGAGCCAGGCCAGCCCACCACTTGTGTCTGCTGTGACAGCCACAGCCAGCCCCATCCCACCCACCCTGCTGTCCCTGGCTGGGGTCCCTAGCAGGCCCCACGAGATCGCTCACTTGTAGATGGGCATTGCGATGTGCTCCATGAAGCTGATCTGCAGCTCGGGGATGTAGGCCTTCTCACGGTCCATCATCTCCATCGGCCTGTTGCCCATGGCCTTCTCCTGCAGGCATCAAGTCGTCAGGCCTGGCCCTCTCCTTCCTCCATAAGCACCCGGATCAGGCTAACCCAGCCCTCCCGGGGCCCAGGCTAGGAACCCTCCCCCAACCTGGATACCCTGCTGTCACTCCCCACATACCAAGTCTCCTTGGGAAAAGAACTCTTTGTAGATCAGCTCCTGAAAGGTCAACACTCTCATTACCTCCTGTGAGTGGGGTCCATCCACCCACGCTCCTCCACAGCCCATTCCCAAGGGGGCAAACTGAGGCACTGTGACCTCAGGACCTGCCCTTACCATGTCCGGCCTGGCAGGGGGATGGGCCCCAGATGGGAAGGAGTGGCTGGGTTCTGGCCCACCTTCCACCAGCCACTGATTTGCTATGAGTGACCCCCCCAGTGAGTCCATGTCCCTCCCTGCATCTCCCCACCTGTCGTCCTGAGGGGGTCCAGGTTCCTGTCTCCCCCACAGGCTGAGCTCAGCACAGGGAGGGTGTTCAGGCTGCGGGAGCCACACAGAGCCAGGCAGGGAGTACAGCCTGCGCCTTCCCAGGCTGGGGCAGCACTTACTGCAATCTTCCTCGTTGTCTTCCAGCCCTTGGTCTGGTCCGAGAGGTCACAGGAGGTCATAAGGAGGCAGAGAAGGAGGCTGTGATGCTGCTTGTTGGTTCGGTCATAGCCCACTGTTGGGGAGAGAACGGGGTCAAGGAGAGGGCCCCAGCATCCTGGTACCCTCTCTCGGAGGGCAAGGCCCCAGGGCCCACCCCAAAGTGGTCCAGGGAATTCAGCACCCTGGATGGGAGCCAGGGATGTAGGGCTGGGTCTGCCTGCTGGGTTGATGCCAGAAGGGGTGGATCTAAACCCCTGGGGATGCTCTCCAGGCGAATCCCCCTCTTGGTGGTCCCTCCCCATCCCTGAGGCCTGGGCTAAAGGCAGGCACCTTCGGCCATCTTTTGGAGATCCTTGAAGATGCGGAGGTGGTGGGCCAGGTCTGTGGCCAAGATGATGTCCCGCATCAGGTCCAGCATGCGCTGATAGTCCTGGGCCAGGGCCAGGGGTGCGGGAGGGTGTCAAGGCCTCTGGCCAGACACCCCACCCTCGCCCCCAGACCTCAGGAACCTCCACCCCTCGGCTTCACTCCTTCTCCCGTCTCAGGCCAGCTCCCAGCTCCCACTTCCTCACCCCCAGCCCCACCCCCGGCCTCATCACCTTCCGGGAGAAGTGGTCAAAGATGTTGCAACCGTGGGTGTTGAGGATAGCGATGGCCTGAGCGAAGTGGTGCCTCTGGGGGGAGAGGAGTGATGGGGGTCCAGCTGGGGTGGGGGGCTTCCCTCCTCACTGACCCCAAGAGTGGGAGCAGGCCCGGCCCAGCCCCGGCCCCCAAGGTGAGCTGAGCAGGCAGAACTGGGGAGTCGGGGGTGCGGGGCCCGTTCCCTTTCTGGACTCTGTTTCAACCCTCTCTGTGACCCTGGGCAAGTCCCTGGCCACCTCTGAGCCTTGGATTCCTCAGCTGTCACATGGAGGGACACAACAAGGTAAGCTCTGAGGGCCTCTCAAGCTGGAACGATTCCGAAATGATCCCTCGGAGTCCTGGACACTAATTCATGCAGCCAGCATTTGTGTGCTGACAAGGAAGGGCGGTGACAAGGCGAGGGCAAGGACCCTGTCTCCTGATGCTGAAGGGCTATCACTCAGGGGAGGGGCACGTAAGCCCAGGGCATGGAGGGCAGAAGCAGGGCTGCCACCATGCCTCCCAGGAGGAAGCGAGCCCCTCGTCTCTGGGGGTGTGCAAGCGGGAGCAGCTCTGGAGGGGGCCTGCGGGGTCCGCGTGAGGCAAGGCGAGCTTGGAAGTCTGACTCCCACTCTGTGCCAAGCCCTCTGCCAGGTGCAGGGAACTCAGAGATGTCCCCGATTCTGTCCCTGCCCCCAGGAGCTCCCATCGCGGGCGTGCAGACCCACCCACATCAGTCTAAGGCAAAGCTGAGTATGATGGCAGTGAAGCCCGTGCCCGGCTGGGCGGGGAGGGGGTTTCATAGGGTGTCCCCAGACATGCAGAGAGAAACATGCTAAATGCAAGTCCTCCCTCGGCAAACCTGGGCTCAGGCGGAACCTGCTGCCTGATTCGTACCCCCAGCCGCACCTGCACGCCTCCAAGCCCATCGGGGAACAAGAGCCAGGCGTGCCCTGGGGGTGGCTGCAGCTCTCATAGCCTATCTGAGGAGCAGGGCTTGGGAGGGGGACGAGCTGGGCCACAGTCTAACTTAGTAAGTCACTGGCTTTAAGGGGACAGTGGAAACGGGGATGTTGGGCAGAATGGTGGTACCTCCATGACAGAACCTTCTGAGCTGTAGAGCGCGGCCAGCACAGATTTCTGGAAAAGCCCGAGAAAAGTCCATCACTCCTCACATCCAGAGGCAAGTGCTGCCGCATTGGGTTCAGAACTGCCCTGCGCCTCCCGCCATCTCCCAAAGCCTGGGAGAGCCTCCTCCCATCTCCAAACTGGCTCCTGGTCTCACCAACTCCCGCCTCTCCCCAGGCTGGAGTGGGGAGACTCCCAGACACCTCGGGGAGGGTGCCCACTGTGACGAGGGCAGGGTCTCACCGAGGCCACCTGGAAGGAGTTGTTCGTGCCTCTGTGGTCCAGGTCGTGACACATGCAGGAAATAAACAAGGCAAAGATCTCCATGTCCCTGGTTGGGAGGAGACACAGGAAAAGGTCAGCCACTGCTGCCTCCCCACACTTTCAAAGGAGGGCCAGCTGGATGAGACGTCCAGGATAAGGGGAATAGCTCAGTGGTTGAGTATTTGACTGCAGATGTCCAGGAACCGCCTGGACAGGAGCTCAGGACACCTGGGTCCCCTTCTTGGAAAGGGGCCTCGTACCTTTCTAACTGGGCTGTTAAGAGGGTCCCGTGAGGCAGTGTGTGTAAAGCCTGCCACACAGGAGGTGCCACCCTGTCCCAGGGAAGGGGACCCCACCAGCTACCAGATGGGGGGAAGTGCAGTCACTCACTCGAGGTAGTTGGCGAGCTCCAGGTTCTTGTAGAGCAGGTAGCAGAAGTGGGAGACAGAAAAGGCGTGCATCCAGTTGTGGTAGGGTGGATCCCGGTAGCCCTTCTTCACCATCAAACAGAACCTGGGGGAGGGGAGAGGGCAGCACAGGGGCCTCAGGCTCTCCTCCTCCAGGAAACCCTCCAGGCTCTGCCCTGCCCCATTCCTTTCCTATCCTGTGGTCCCAGTGTCTGTGAACTGCTTCTCACTCACAGATCCCCCCCACCCTCACAAGAGTGGGCCTCCCCTAGGCATCCTCAGACAGTCCTTCCCAGAGCGCAGGGGGCAATGGATGTGAGAGTAGAGTTAGGAGGGAGGCAGAGATGGGGCTGCCTGCACGGAGGGGAGGGCTGGGGACACACACCGGGCCAGCGTCGGGCAGTCAATTTTGTAGTTATTGATGAAATTCATGTCCTGCAGCATGCTGAGGATGGCCTGGAGAGAGTGGAAAGGCGGGATCAGAGGATCGTCAGTTTCAAGATGGGCCACCCCACCCCCAGCCTTGGCCCTTCTTGGAGCCTCCAACATTTCGGAGTCTTGGAACTTTAGATCTAAACTAGAGAACTATAAAACGGTAGAGCCAAGCACTCTCAGAGCCATGAACTTAGAAATATGACATCTAAGAACTCTTGGAACCAAGTTCACACAAAATCTTAGAAAAACAGGGAGGGAGGTGCCAATCCTGAGGCCCTCGTTGGTTCCAGTCCAGCCCCTGGCCCCGGGCAGGCCCTGGGGCCCGTGCCGGCAGCCCGCATGCCCCCTCCATCTCTGAGGAGACTCTATAGCCTTCTTTGATGACTCTGTCTTGCCAGGAAGTTCCTATGCACATCTAACTTCAATCTCTGGCTGTACACTCTCCACCTCCACATTCCAGTGGGACAGGCCAGCTCACCATGGAGGTGTCATCCTCGGGCAGAGAGCGAGGAGTGTAGGTGAAACAGGCAAAATTGGAGTCAATGGCAGCCACAGGCTGGATCCCATCATGGAGAAGTTTGGTGTATTCATCATCAGAGACCTAGAGGGAACCAGCCGGGGTATTAGAAGATGGCCTCCACCCAATCCAATGTCTTCAACCTCAACTTCCCACAGTGGCAGGGACCTCCTACTCAGAATGCGCACCAGTCGGGCCATCCACTCCATGGGTTATCACTGGGCAGGAGAACACCACCGTCCCCTCACCATCCTGCAGCCCACCTACTATGCCTCCTTTCCAGTGACCACCCTCATCTGTAACAGCCTGTCCTTGTCAAAGACAGAGAACACCTCTTCATGGCAGCATAGGTAGCCTTTCATGGACAATAAATGAAAGATTCCTTCTTTTGGGAGGACCATCCCAGAGTCTAACCTCAATCCTTCCTGCTACAGCTTTGACCGTAGCCACAAAGTCTGTGACACTTTGGTTTAGACACAGATGAGAGGAATGTTCAAACGAACAATGACCACCACATACTCTGAAGTAAAGCCTGGGACAGCTTTTCTAACACAAGGTCTGGGAATGGGACTGCCCAGGACTGCAGGGCCACTGTATTTAAGGGATCTGTCAGAAGGGCCCTGGGTGGGCTTCCCAGCCTTCAGTAATTCCCAGGATGGGAATTATCCCTGGACATTGGGAACACCTGGCTGAACCAATTCTTCCCTGGGCTAAGTAGTGCTGCCAGCCTTGGGGCTGAACCAGAAACTGCTTTGAAGGCCAGCTGCCCCGAAGGAGAGCAGCAGAGCAAAAGGCGAGGCATTGCTCTGCGTCTATCTTCCTTTTTTTTTTTTTTTCTTGCGGTACACGGGCCTCTCACTGTTGTGGCGTCTCCCGTTGCGGAGCACAGGCTCCGGACGCGCAGGCTCAGCGGCCATGGCTCACGGGCCCAGCCGCTCCGCGGCATGTGGGATCTTCCCGGACTGGGGCACGAACCCGTGTCCCCTGCATCGGCAGGCGGACTCTCAACCACTGCGCCACCAGGGGAGCCCTGGGTCTATCTTCTTATATTCAAGAGAGGATGATAAGAAAGCCCAGCCTGTCTTGGGCGCCTGAGGATTTGGGGAGGCAGGGGAGGAAAACGTGGGCTACAGGGGACCCTGGGGCCCTGACAAGGAGGGCAGAAGCTCCATGCAGGGCTCACCTTCATGTGGTACATCATCATCTCGTTGGCCAGGTGGCTGCGATACTGGGCCTCATTCACTTTCTTGTATAGGAGGGACTGGGGGGAGAGAGGGAAAGATGGGGCTCAGGCAAGGTGGCTGTGAAATCTCAGAACGTCCAGGACTGGGACAAAGGGATCAGATAGAACCCCTGCCCCCTTCCTGTCCCATGCTGGGCCCAGTCTGAGCCTTCAAGCTCCAGCCCAGAGCAGGGGGCCCCTCCAACTTTCATCCAGACCTCCCCTTGCCCCTCCTTCCCAGTGCCTCTTAGCACTTGAGCTGGCACTTGGCACACTCTCCTGAGCTTGCCCCAGGCTTCAGTGACGGAACCTGAGGCCCACAACAGAGAGACAGAAGCAAGGAAGGGGGACAGCGTTGGGGGCCTAGGGGTTGGATTCCTGGGCCAGAGCTGCCAGCTCTGGACAATGAGACCCAACATATCCCAAAAAGAATAACCAGGAGCTTGGGTTGAGGTTGCTTCCAGAGAACGGAGGGAAATAAAACAGACCTCCCATAGTCCTGGGAGGCTAACTGTACAGGACAGGAAGTAGTATCTCTGATTTTCTGATGGGAAACTGAAGCCAGAGGTGACCAGTAGGTACTGAAGATTGCAGAGCAACCCAGCAGCAGGGCTCTGAGCCCCAGGGCAGGGCACGGACCCGTCTGGACAGAGCAAGGAGAGCCAATGTGGAGAGAACAGAGGGTCCTGCACGCCCCTGTCCTCCTCACATGTGCGATGCTGATGCCACAGTAGATGGAGAAGGCTGTCGCCAGATCCTCGTCAAACTTGCTGAACCATGGTCCGTTGATCTTATTTACCAGCTCGGCCACACCGATGACCTCTGGGGACCAAAGAAGGGCTAGGATGAACCAGTGGATGTGTCCGACGGAGATCTGCCCTCCCAGGGTGTCCTCAAGGGACATCACGTATTTGGGAAAACCCATCCCTTCGGCTTAGGGACACTAGGGTGGTGGAGAAGGCTTGTGGAACGTCCGCTCGGCTCCGCCCCATCCTGCTCAGGCCCCGCCCCGCCCCTCCTCCCGGAGCCGCCAGGACCACGCACCCTTGTTCTCGTTCTTGATGGGAAAGCAGAGAATGTTGCGCGTCCGGAAGCCGGTGCTGTCGTCCACACCGCGGTAGAAAAGTGGGTGTGCGTACGCGTCCGGGATGTTCAGAATCTGGCCCGTGGTCGCCACGTGGCCCGCGATGCCCTGGTCGGCCGGGATGCGGATCTCATAGCTCTGCCGGGCCAGGGATGGCGTAGAGAGGAAGTTGGTGGCCGGTCACAGAGCGGACCATCAACCATCGGGCCTGCTCCACAGCGCCCACTGCGTACTCCCGGCCCCCAGGACCACGGCCACACCCTCTCTCCTCAAGGCCCTGCCTCACCTCATCATCCACCACGCCCCCATCGAACACCTTGGCCACCAGCTCGTTCTGATCCAGCAGGAACACAGAGCATCTGTGGAGAGATGGCTTTGGTCCACAGAGCCCTGACACTCCTCTCCCGCCACCCCTCTCCTGCCACCCCTCAAATCTCACGACTAGAGGCAAAGCCTGGATTTTGAGGCCTGGAGGGAGAGACTCTCCTCAGAGCTGGCTGACTCCAGACATCAGTCCAGATCGATGATTTTTTTTTTTTTTTTTTTTTTTTTGTGGCACCTACTCTGTACCAGGCACTGTGTTAGGAGCTGAGGACCCATGGCCAGCAAAGTAAGCCCCACCCCTGCTGTCACTTGCTGTCACAGTCTAGTGAGAGTCACAGGCATGAAATAAAGAATCACAGAAAACGTGAAGGGGTCCCACAAGAAGACAATGGAGGGGAAAAAAAGAGCGGAGGAAAGAAGAGGTCGTTACTGAGGCCCAAGGCCTCTCTCGCCCCACCCCGGGGTGGATTCACTCACATCTCAGCATTGCTGAGGTTTCTGGCCTCTGTGATGATCTCCTGGAGCAGCACAGAGACGTCATCTGTGGGAGCAAGAAGCATGGGGAACAGTGGTGAGACCAGGCCGGAGTGCTGAGAGGCCAAGCCCTCCCACCTCCCCTCCTCAAATTGCCACCCCCCAACTCCCACCCCACAGCCAGGTATGAAGGAGGGCAGTGCACTCACCCAGGTGAGTGAAGAGGTTCTTTGCCACTTGGAGAAGAGCCTGGAATGGAGAAAATGGAAATCACAGGGAATCAGGTTGCAGGGGGTCACCCTCTCCAGCCCCCTGCCTCCATCAGCTCCAGGGTCTTCTCATTCCTCCCCTAGGGCTCTCTGGACAGACTGGAGACTGGCAGAGTCTAATTATATCATTTGGCTACTAAGTGAAGGAGTGGGAGGAATAGCCCCAGTGAGGGTGCACAGACATCCTGAGTCTGAGGTGCGCATGCACCTCCAGCTCTAGCCCCCCAGCTGTTGCGGTGATGTCCAATCTGAACACTAGAGGGCGATCGCATACAGTGCCTGCAGCCAGAGGTGCCGTCTTGAAGAGCTACTGTCCTCCCTCTCTTTTTTTTTTTTTTTTTTTTTGGCGGTACGCGGGCCTCTCACTGTTGTGGCCTCTCCCGTTGCGGAGCACAGGCTCCGGACGCGCAGGCTCAGCGGCCATGGCTCACGGGCCCAGCCGCTCCGCGGCATGTGGGATCCTCCCGGACCAGGGCACGAACCCGTGTGCCCTGCATCGGCAGGCGGGCTCTCAACCACTGCGCCACCAGGGGAGCCCTGTCCTCCCTCTTTAAGAGGCCGCCAGAGCCTAGGTAGTCTCCCTGCCACCAGCCCCCAAAGACATGGGCTTTTCCCTTGTGGCTGACTCTCTGGAGCTGAGAGCTGGGCGACGTGGTCTCCGAGAGAGGCGCCACTCACCTGGCACTCACACTTGAGCTTCTGCTCCTTCTGGAAAGCCAGGGTGCTGGTGAGGACCGTGCTGGTGTAGTGAAAGCAGTGCTGGATCACACGCTCATCCTGGTCTGTGAATCTGGCAGGGTGGGGTGGCGGGGGTCACCGGAGAGGGACAGACCACAGACTGCTTACCCCATTCTGCCTTACTTCCGTTCCTCCAGGAAGCCCACTTGGAAATCCACCAGCAAACTCACTCTCCTCTGCTGGGGCTGCTTACCGCACAGGTGGCTTGGGCCAGCTTCCCCCTCAGACTGGGGGCTCCTGAGCGGGGTGGGGGCGTTCTAATCCTCCTCTGACCAAAATGTGTTTTCTTCCTCAGACTATTGCTTCTCGAAGCCAGAGCCATGTCTCCCTCCTCTGACTTTAGACTTACCCAGACTGAGGTTGAGTCTCCTCCCTCAGACTGGGGCTGGGTGTTCTGCTCTTCTCCAGGGGCCCCTCCAGCCTCAGGGAGGGGCGGTGGCACTGCCCTGTCTTTTCCAGCTCCTGTCACTGTCCTACCCTCCTCCCTGCACTTTGCAGGCCCCGATTTGGTGCCTCCACAAGTCCTATGGTGCTGTGGGCAGGGCAGTGCCCATCAGATTCATGGAGCTGGCTCACAACGGACAAGATCAGCCCCAAATCCTGAGGGGGTCATTCAGTGGGGTCACCAGATGATTTGTCACCAGGGAGCTTGGTGGGACTGGATGGACCAAGCTGGAGGCAGGACCTGGGCTGGGGACGTGGGTAAGCCTCTCCGGATGGGGATCATGGAGAGATGCAGCATTCCTCAGAGATTCTGACCATTTCTCAGCCCCCAGATTTCCCTGCCTAGTCCCTTCCCCATTTGGGGGCTGCCTTCAGTGCTCCTCTCTGCCGGGGTATCCTCCACGCGTGCTCGCCGTCCAGTGATTCGGATCCAGACCCCAGGCCCCACCACCCTGTGTCTGTCTGCCCACCTTCCTTCTCGTGGCATTTGAGCCCTCTCCATCCAGTCCCACCCACCTCTCTCCCCTCTTCTATGGGCGTCTCTCAGCTTCAGCCACAGTAAGATCCTCATCGTTCTGAGAAAACCTCAGGCTCTTTCACACCTTCATGCTTTTTCCCACACTGTTCGCTCTGCCTAGAATACCTTTCCCACCCTCCTCCCTCTACGCCCTAAAAATAAACATCAAGCCTTGAAGCCAGGGACCATGACTGTATCATCCCCTAATACAGAGCCTGGTACAGGGGAGATATTTGGAAAGTGTTTGCTCAATGTCGTAACTGTACCTCTGCCCCTGCCACCCGCCCTATCGCACTCCCAGCTAAAGGGATTCTGGAGTCCCTTCTCTCTGGGCTCCAGGCAGCTTCTCTGCAGTGTCTGCTCTGAGCTGAGCGCCACCTTGGCTCATGTAGTTGTTCAGCACTCAGTCCCTGAAATATGTGGAACCCAGAGATGATCTTGCCCCTGCCCTGGGCCTCAGGGCTGTCACCAAGTCCCCATCTCGTTTCCCTTCTGATACCACCTCTCCTCCAGGTCCAGGGCCACCTCAGAACCCAAGGCTACAGCCAGCAGCCAGAGGTCACAAACCCTGCTGGACCCTCCCCTCTGGGAGCAGAGGGCCAGACACAGTAGGCACTCAATGTGTGTTTATTGAATGGCACAAATGCTCCCACCACTAGGATGGGACAAATGACACAGATCCTACATCCCCGCTGCCTCAGCAGGTTCTGCCTTGTCCCTGTCTTTATTTTCCCAGGCCCATCCAACTGCCAATAGAGCTCCATGCTGGCAGGTCCTGCTACTCAGATCTCTGACACCCAGATCTCTGCCCCACCCCTGCAGGCCCCATCCCTGGGCTTCTGACACTCTCTAGTCCCAACATCTCCAGTCTCCACTTCCTGCAGGAGGTCCGAGCCCTCAAACCCAGCCTGCTTGCTTGGGCCCCAGGGGTCAAGCATCTTGACAGCATCTCTCTGCATCCTGGAATCAGAATGCAACCCCTCACCTGCCTACTACACCCTACTGCTAGGCCTGCTGGACCAAGTGTGGCAGCATTCACATCCTAAAGCTGCACCCAGGACAGGCACGGCTGATCAATCCCAGCACTGTTTCTCACTAAACTAATACAATGCTTCAGGCAGCTGCTACCCATTAATGAGTTGGTGTGGGACAGGAAATCTATGATACGACTTCTAGGCCTCAAATCTGACCTCAGTTCTTGAGATATGGACTAAGCTTGTTTATCTGACCGTGTGTCCTGCTTACCCCTCTGTTTCACATGATTCCTACAGCTGCCCTGTCAATGCCTCTAAGGACCCTCAGCTTAGCCCAGCCCCCATGCCTATTCCCTGAGTCACTGTCCACTGGGTCGGTGATGCTCTGCGGGTCCCAGAGAGTTCACCCACCCTAGAGCTCATCGCTCCTCCATCAGGCAGTTCCCAGCAGAAATGCCAAAACAAAGGATGGCAAGTGGGGGAAAGGCCAGTAGCAAAAAGTGGATAATCCAAACTGCAAGAAATGGGCAAAGAGAAGGGGAACTCGCCTGGACCGCAACATGATTTTACAAAGTCAAAATGGAGCAGCGGCAAGGGTCTATCGCTCCCATAATCTCACAGTCTCTTGCACAAACCATTCAACCTACCGCTGCTGGAATAGTAAGTACTCCCTGCCCAGTACCCTTCCTGCGCTGTTACCCTAGTCGAGCCCCGCCCGGCCTCTCGGCTCCGTCTCCTGATCCACATCACTCCACCCAGACTCACAAGTCTCCTCCGAGCTTGTTGAAGGTGCAGGCCAAGGCCACCACCTGGTCAGTGGCCCGGCTGATGACAGGGATACAGAGCATGGCCTGCACCTCGAAGCCCAACATGCTTTGCAGCTGTTGCACATCCTCCTGCAAAGGGGAGGCAAGGGGGAGGCAAGTCAGGGCAGGGAAGGAGGAAATATGCTTCCTTCCCCCGCCCTCCACCACACTCTGCAACAGGAGGGGCTGAAGGGCTCATGCAGGGTGGGAAATGCTATGACATGGGGTGGGGTCTTGTCTCCCCCCATTCCTAGGCTGCCCTGGCCCAGAGACTCTGGCCCTGGGGACTGGGCAGTGGGCTCTCCCCTTGGCTCCCCGCCAGTCCAGCCAGGCCATGGCTTACAGAGGTGAGATCTTTCAGCTGGATAGACTTCTTGTCTTCCACCACCTGGCCCAGTCGTCCCATCGTCAACTGGGGGAGTGAGGAGAGCCAGTCAGGGCCCAGCTCTTCCCAAGATCAGGCGATGTCAGACCTCTTCCCCCCCAAGTCTGGAAGTTTCAACTATCTCTTCAGTCAGTCCAAACTGTGGATGGATTCAACACTGAGGAGTGAGGGTGGGGTGAGGGTGGGGGAGTAGGCTCTTGACCAGAATCTCCTATGGAGGACTTGAGGGTCTTCCCTAACTAGGAGAAAGGAAAGCAGAATCCAAGGATTCTCACTGATCTTAACAGATTCTAAGAGAGCCAAATCCAGAAATACTCCAACAGAAGTGACATGGTCGCAGGTGAGTCTTTCTGTAGACTGTGAGAGATTTCTCCTAATGGCTCCTGATCATGAGAGGTTGTGATTTCTCACAACATTTCTAAGTAGACCTCAAGATCCAGATAATTCCATCACATTCCAAGAGATTCTAGCAGATCCCAATCTCTCTGGGCAGATCCCAGGAGAGCCTAGACGACTTTAACTGCTTCTGCAGACTCCCACACAGGGGGTGCGGGACTCACCGGAAAGCTGATTTCTTCCTCCAGCACTTTATCTCCAATCACCTGATGGGCAGAGCGAGGTGGACTGGTTAAGGATGGGCAGGGTTTTTCCTCTCAGAGACCCCGGTCCCTCGCCCTGCTCCACAGTGGACCTGGGCCCTCACCTTACAGGAAAGCTGGAGACTGTCCTCAGATACCAGCAGGAGGCAGCAGCGGGACGCCTGGGTCTCCTGCTGCAGCTGAGAGGGAGGGACACAGCGAGAGGCTGACCGTGGATCTGGGAGCAAACCCACTCCCCACCCTCTGGCCTTTTTGAGGTTCCTCGGGTAGGTGGGGAAGAGAAGAGGGGCAGGACACGGGACTCTGAACCGAGATGGACGGCTCACAGGGACCTTGGTCCCAGGAGGGGCACAGGGACTCACGTATTGGAGGACTTTGAGCTGCAAGGAAGAGGCATCCAGGTCGTAGAGTTCCCCTGCAATGGCGGGGCGCGGGTCAGAGAGAGAGGGCCCACAGAATCCCCCAAGGGTGCGCGCCACCCTCAGGCCCCGCCCACCATGGGCCCCTCCCTTCCAGGTTCGACCCCGCCCCTCCCCGCCCCCAAGGACCTGCCCCAGCCGGGTCCTCACCGCAAAGCTGCAGGATCTTTCGGTCTTGGTCTGTGTACGGAACCCCACCCTTCTGGTCTCCCGCCGCCCCCTCTGGAGTATTCTGGACCGCTTCCGGGGCCGCGCTGGGCCCGCGCTGCTGCAGGGCCTGGACCCTCTTCAGGGCCACCAGGGTCTGGAACGGGCGGAGCGGTCAGCAAGCCACACGCCCCACCTTTATCGCCCTTTGCTCGAGCCCTTCCCTCTGCCCTTCCCTCTCCCTTCCCTCTGCCCATCGCCCCCACCCCCAACCCGCGTCCCAAACAACTCATCCCTCAGCGCTCCACCCTCCTGTGGACTCCCACTGCCCCCAGAGCGCCCCTCGGTCCATGATCAGGTAAGTACAGGGTTTGTCTCCACGCCTAGCCCCCAGACTCTTACAAGGCAGAACAGGGTCAGATTTCTCCGTCTCTAGCACCCACGGGGAGTCGTAAGTTCTTGTTAAAGTCACAAAATCATAAAATCTCCAGGAAGAGCCTCAATATCATTATGTAGATAGTCCTTCCTAAGTATTAACAAAATATTTGACTCCCCTTATTTCACCAGTACCCTCAGTAGATCAGTGCTATCCTTATCCTCATTCTCAGATGTGAAACTGAGGCTCAGAGAGGTTAGGTGACTTGCTCCAGGTCACACAGCCCAGAGGTAGTGGACTGGAACCCAGGTCTGTCCATCTCCCGGGCCAGATCATCTTCCCATCAGTTGTGATGAGGGTCTTCAGCAGCCCTCATCCTACCCCGGCCCTATCCCCACTCACATGCTTCTCCACGGCTTGCAGGCTCCACTCCTCACTGTCACTCAGATGACCACAGTGCACCTGGAGGGGAGTGACAAGGGGACCAGCTGTGACCTACCTCCCCTAGCCTCTTGTCTCTACCAGAGTGCCCTCCCCATGCCCGGCACACACCTGTCCCCACCAACACATACACACTCCAGTCTGTGGGCCTCAATAAGCCCATCCTCTGACCAAGCAGATGGCTTCAGGAAAATCCCCTCTTCCAGGAAGCCTTCGAGGGCTAATCCAAAGAAGTGGAACTTTTCTGATCTCTGCCTTTTCAACTACTGTTCCATCTACAGCACAATCCAGGTGTATAGTGAGGGAAACGGGGTGACCCTGGACTCCTCTCCATCTCTCAGTCTATGGAGCCCTTCAGGCCGTGATTATGGAATCAGTGGTATTAGCCTCAGCCTCCCAGCTCCATCCTTTCTGAGTTGGGATTTGAGCTGCCCCTAGGTCTGGGGTAGGGGAAGAGGTCCACCGTTTATGATGCATCTGCTGTGCCTAAAGCACTTGGGAGGATGAATGAGGGAATGAATGAATGCAGTGATAAGGTGCTTTGCCTTGCATGTGATTCTCACCAACAAGTAACGCAAGCTTCCACCTTGCAGATGAACCAAGGCCCAGAAAGTTTGAGTGACTTGCCCAAGGTCACAGAGCAGAAAGTGGCAGAGTTGGGACAGCACCACCCACTCCCTCCCCTTCTCTGCCCACACCTTCCCTTCTCCAGATCCCTTCTCATCATCACACCCATCATCCTGTCCCTCTCCAACTTCCCCGTGTCAGTCACCTGGAATCCCCTCAGCCCATCTTTCATGCTCTGTGAAGTCCCTTCTCCCAGCCCTGCTTGGGTGCTTGGTGAGGGAAATGAAGGGGGGAGCACTGCAGGCCCTGCCAGCAAGCCTCCCCACCCGCGTCACCAGCTTCCTGGGCACCTACTCAGAGCTGCTCACCACCTGCAGGGCTCACCACAGTGCTTGCACTGGGGTCCCCTCCTTCATCCTCCCTCCCCACTCAGCAGCCCCTGCCCGCCTCTGCTCTAAGTCCCCTGCCAGGAGCAGATGGAGAGGAGGAGACCAGCAGGTGCTCAGGAAGCTCACAGTCTGGCTGGGGTGGGATGGAGTGGTGGATGTGATGAAGGGGGTGCAGAACTTCATACCTGAGGAAGAAGGAGAGGGCAGATTGAGTGGGTGGGAACTTATAGGCTGTGCGAGCTCAGAGGGGGAGGGCACCTGGGGGCCTTCCAGAACTGGGAAGACAAGCAGAGCCCGGAGGCGACATTGCAGGCGGGAGGCTGTCCTGGCAGTGCTGGGTAGTAGGTGGTATGGGGAGCTGAGGACCCCGGCAGTGGTGCGGTCCATGGTACCACAGGGCGGGTGCAAGTCTAAGGAATTGGACTTCAGCTTGATCATACTGGGGATCCACAGCAGGCTTTAGCGTCTGCGGACCATGGTCTACAAGGTAGGGGGAGTTGCGGGGAGCAAGACTGGAGGCAGGAAGACCTGGAAGAGGGCTGGGCCACCAAGGGTGGTTTGAAGGTTAAGCTCTGGATGAAGCTCCATCTATGACTCCTATAAGACAGGTTGTTGAAAGGCGCTGGGAGCATGGTTCATTTGCATATGGTTTACAGAAACATGTGGGCATTTTACTGTTAGTAGACGGCGGAGGACATCCTTCTTGTTCTTTCCACCTGGACTCATCTCTCAGGAAAAGGGAAAGTTGGGACCTCTCTAGGGCTGTGGACTTCCTGGGCTGGCAAAATAGCCTGGTCCCAGTACAGAGCTGGGAGACTGAATGAGAGCCTCAGAGGGTTGGAGGGAAGGAAGGAATCATGGAGTCCTCCTCCACCCACTGGACGTACCCCTCTGTGCACACACTCCTGGGCTGCCTCAGCCCATCCCTACCCAGCATGTGCACAAACACACTACACACTTCATGGAGACCTTTAGCGCCCCCCAACACACACACACACACACACACACACACACACACACACACACACACACACACACACACACACTCACACACACACACACACACTCATACATTCACTGTCCCATAGAGATACTCAGGCATGTGCGCACCTGCACACACATAGACACACACACAGTGCAGTCACAGACTCGAAGACATCCACGCACCCACACCCACAGTGACTGCCATCCACACGTGCACATTCATACCTGTAAACAGGATACTTGAGTTCACATACCCGAGAGCCATGCACATGCTTCTGCCCGCACCCCCAACCGACATGCAAACACAATCACCAGCACACACACGGCTCCCTTCTCACCAACAGAATATACTCTTGCACCTACTCTTGCTAACCAGGGGGCGGGTCTGGGGTCCAGTGGGAGCACTCAAGAGTGGGCACTGGAGCTGCAGAGAAGGTTGAAAGCCCAGCACAGCTCCCACCCCCCACCCTCACCAAGTTCACCGTGGCTAATGGACACCACACCCCCATGTAAGGATCTGGGGTGCAGGCACAGCTCGGGGGAAGAGTGGGCGCAAATCACACATCAAATGCCTGAGACCAAGGGCTGCCTGCTCCTCAGAGGGACTTATTATCCCATAATTGAAGAACAGAGCCAAAGACTCTTTCCACACGAAGAATCTGCAATTAAGGCACCTTGATCTGCGAGCTGCAGAGTCCCAGAGCTCAGCCAGGCAGCCCTGCACAGGACAGCATATTCCTCAGAGAGCCCTCCGCTGACCCCATCTCTATCAGGCCCCAACAGTCCTTGCAGGGCCTGCTGGTTTCCTTGCTAGCACTTGCCATCATTTGCAATTCTCTCTTTATTTTGTTCACTTGTTTAATGTCCAGCATGCCCACCCCTCCAGACTGTACGGTCTGTGAAAGCAGGGCCCGTCTGGTCTGTCTCGGTCATTGCTGCTGTGTTTGAAGCACCAGTGCACAGTGCCTGGTGGTGCTCAAGAAATATGCTTTCAGTTGATGGCTGGGTGAGTGGATGGATGGAGGGATGATGAATACAAGAGCAGAGAGGGGAATGGGACTTGTTGAGGAAGGAGCTGGTGAGTCAGCCCTCCCAAGAGATCTGTCCTGTGGCACCCCCTTTCCCCCTCTAGACCCTCAGTCCTCAGGATCTGGCAACAGCTGGGAGGTCTGGGGCTGCCTATGCTGCCTCTCAGAGGATGTGAGATCCTGTGGCCCCAGGAGCATGGGGGTGGAGCAGCAGGACGGGATCCATCAGATGTGTGTGCACCGGGGAGGGGGTGTCCCTCAGAAGAACATTTCTACTTGAGTAGGAAGGCTCAGGCTTGGAGGAGAGGCAGATGGCAAACAATCCAAATACATTTCAAGAGCTCTTCACTGCCCAGGGTATTTGAGAAGGTGAGGGGACAGTAATCGGGAGCTTCTCTTGGCAGCCAAAGCCACAGGTAGCATCTTGCTCACCAGCATGCACCCCCCTTCTCAGCCTTGCTGGGATCACACTCTTCCCCCAGCACTCCACCACCCTGCCTCTGCTCATGCTGGGCCCTCTGCTGAGAATATCCGTCTCCTTCTTCTCTGCCTGTTCACCCCCTACCTGTGTCCCAGAGTCCCACTCAAATGGCTGTCTGCGCTGTGAGGCACCTCCTGCTGCTCCAGCCTCTGCCACTAGAGCTCCTGCTGGCAGCATTCTTTCATTTGGCCAGTGGTGGTCTGAAGGTGACCCTGCCTTCCCCCAGACTGAGCTTCTAGAAGGCAGAAATGGGTCCGACTCCTCTCTCTGCCCCAGCACCTGTCCTGGGACAGGGCCCAGAGCAGAGTTTTGCTAGGGTGGGGTAAGTTCAACTGATCTGACCCTTCCTCTTCCCAACACACACACGCCTTTCCTACCCCCAGGAGAAGGCTGAAGCCTGGACTCCCGGCCAGACCTCAGCCACGGTGAACAATGGTCACAACGACCATCCTCCTGCCCACAAGACAACCTTCCAAGCATCTTCCCATTGCAGGGGCTGCTTCCTTACTGACCCAGCCCTCGCAGCCCCAGCACAGGAGGTCCTTCTAGGAACCTGGCACCCCCAGCCCCCTTTCCGTCAACAGAGGTGGGCGACCAAGTCACTGCCTACCACGGCGCACCTCTGCACAGTGAGGGCACGAATGCAGTCCTCCTCCAAGCCACCAGCTCTGGTACAGACTGGGACCAAAGGAGAGAGCGAAGCTGCGCTGAGAACGCGGTGCCAACAGCAGATCCGTTCCCTTCAGGGAACAGAAGCTGGGGGTGGGGGAGGAGCTTTCGGGAGAAACCAAGGGGGCCGCGTCCCCCTCAATCAGGCAGATGGGCGCCGAGGAGACCAAGCCAAGTAAGTATCCCTTCCTTCCTCTCCTCTCCCCGCGGCCGCCCCCCACGCCCACCGCCCTCCCCCGCCAGCAGCTGGGGAAAGGTCAGGCGCCTCGGAAATCTTTAATTCCGTTTTAATGAGGTTGGGAGGAGTCCCCCCCCCCCGCCCCCGCCGCGGGCGCACCGAGACTGGCTCATTTATCTGTCCGCGCCCCTGCTTGGGGTGGCGGCCGCCTCCGCGGAAGTCGATCCCCAGTGAGGGCGATTTGGGGGCGCTAACCCTTCGGTTCTTAGGACTGGACAAAGATTTTGAGCGCCCACTTCCACACGGGAGGAGAGACTGGAAGAACCTCAGAACCCGGACTCCGCAAAGCTCGGCCAACCCCATGGGGGAGCCCAAAGCGGAGAGCTCCGCGAGGGAGCAGCAGGGGGGCGCCCTGGCCCGATTGCCCGCCCAACTCCCCCCACTTAGGGTTCCCCCCTTCCAGCTGAGGCCCCTGCCCCTCTGTCACCCACCCCAGGAAGCCCGCCCCGTTGCCTGGCGTCTGTCCCAGCCTCGGACATAGGTCTGGCTGGGGCTGGGTGCCTTCCCAGGAGCCCTGCCCCGTGGGCCTTCTCTCCTCAAGCCGCCTAGCTCCAGCGACCCCACTCTCTGACTGACTTTCCCACACTGGCTCTGTCGGTGTCATACCTGCCCATCCCTCCTCAGTCCTTTCCCACCTCGCTGCATTCGTGCCCTCTTGGGACACTGCCCCCAACCCATCCTGGAGGATACCAAAGAGGAAGTAGGGTCAGGGCTGTTTCAAGGGCTCCGCGGTGGTAAGAGTCCAGATGGGGCATCCTTCCGCAAGTTGCTGACTGGGCCCGCGGCTTCATTCTGCCCATTCAAGGTGGGGCAGAGGGCTCCTCCCAGACCCCCATTTTCCCCAGCTCCAGCCCAGCATGCTACTCTCAACACACACACACACACACACACACACACACACACACACACCCCAGTGGGGCTCCATCCAGTGCTCTCTCCCTTGCTCCCTCCCCTGCTCTCCTCTCCCCCATCCTACCCACAACTGCTCTTACCAAGATGACTGCTGCCACAGCCCCGGCCTCCTTGTCCACCAGCGGTATGACCAGCACTGAGGGGGAGAGGGCAATGAGGTGGTCCTGCGGGGCCAGTGAGGCTCAGAGATACTGAGCAAGGACCCAGGGAGGGAGACAAAGACACAGACAGACAGAGGCCAGGACAGAGACACAGAGAGACCCAGAGACCCGGAGAGACAGAGAGATGGGTCTTGAGGCAGTGAAAACAATGACCACAGCAACGACCCCTGCATAGAAGGAAACCCCCTCACTTGACAACTTTCTCGTGATCCTCCCAGCAACCCTGGGATGGAGGGAGGCAGGTAAGGCTGAGCACCCCTATTTTACAGATTGGGAAACTGAGGTCCAGAAAGGGGAAGTGACTTGCCCAAGATCACACAGCAAGTCAGGTCTCCTGACTCCCAGTCTTGTGCACTTTCCACATCGAGACAGAGGACAGAGACCTAGAGAGACTGAGACACGAGGCAGAGAGACATGGCGGACAGGGGCCATGGAGAGGAAGAGAAAGAAAAACAGACAGTGACAGAGAGAGCATGACAACTACAGCCCATCTAACAACCAGCACAAGCAACACCCCATCAAGGTAGGTTCTGTTGTTCCCACTTTACAGATCAGGAAACTGAGGCTCAGAGAGGTTAATAGCACAACAGAGAGAGAATTAGATGGCAGGTGTGCTAGAGACACAGAGCAAGAGAAAGAAGGAGACGGAGAGATGCAGACAGGGACAGGGGCCACAGTCCCTCCCTGCCCCTGCCCAGCTCCCAGCCCTTACCTTGGGTGTCAGGAGCCAGTGGAGCCACCAGCCTGGCCAAGGGCTTCCCAGGCATGTCCGAGGGGCCCAGTCCATTGCAGCCCAGCCGCTTCCGGGAGATCACAGCCTCTCTGAAAAGAGGATATGATTCTACCTCTCAGTCCCTGGATCAAAGAGGAACAGGCCCCAGCCTGGGGACACACAGTGGGCTGAACCCTGAACATCTGAGAGGATCTGGACAAGTTGACCCAATGCAGGGTGGATATGAGGAGGGCAAAAATAAAAGTCTCGGACCCTAACTCTCCCCTCCCCATGTAGAGAAGCAGGCAGCTACAGTCTGGACTCTGGTGCCTCCTGCTGGTAGATATGGGAAAGGCACCTTCAGGATCTCTCACAAATCCCCGAGAGCAAGTAAAGCCAAGGCTCAGAGCTAGGCTGTCTGGGTTAAATCCTGCCACAGCTACTATGTGATCTTGGGCAAGTGACCTAACCTCTCTGAGCCCCCCAGGGAGAACTAGGGTGAAGAGAGTAGAATCCTAAGCGTCAGCATCCTCAGAAAAGCATTTTGGAGCCACTTTCGGGGGCAGCACAGGAAGGGGACTCCAGGAGTTTATTGGGCAATGCACGTCCAAGCAACTTACGCAGATGAACTCAGAATTCGCAGTGATCCTGTGGATTAAATATTACCATCATTTCCATTTTTCAGGTGGAGAAACTAGGGTGCTGAGTGGTTAAGTAACCTGTCCAAGGTCCCACAGCTAGTAAGTGGTAGAGCCAGGATTTGAACCCAGGCATTTGGCACCAGAGCCCATACTCCTGAACAGTACACTTGAGTCTTCCTAAAGACCTGAGGGGGTTGAGCCTCCAACAGGGACTGGCATGAATGTCGAGGAGGCAAGGGGCGTAGGTGTGATGGGGGGGCAGGGGGAGGTGGGAACTGAGACAGGGGAGGCTGCAGTAGGAAGAAGAATGAGTTTCTCTCTGGTCTCACCACACATCCCACCCCCACTCCCACCCCATCCCCGCCTCTGGCTCTTCCTGCTTAATTAAGCGCCTGATTTTTCACCAAATGCCACTCCCTAATGATTAATTGTCCTGGGTTCTTCATCCCTCATGCTGCCTCCACTTAATTGTGTTTGTAGGAACTGCCTGGCCTGGAGAGAAGAGAGGCTTGGGGGCCTAGGACTCTGGTGTGTGCATGTAGGGTCACTCAGGGTAGCCCAGCTAAGGTCAAGTGAGGAAAAGAGAGGGGACAGCCTGCAAGTCACCAGATCAGGAGGTCGCAGCAGCTAGAGAAATCGAGGACCAAAGAGGTTGAATGCCTCAGACAAGGTCACGTAACATTCTGAACCCAGCCGGTTCACTCCTGGCTCCTTGGTTCAGAATCTACAATAACCAGAGGTGTCTCCCACCTTCCAGCCCTCACACCTAAACCTTTAGGCTCCTGGAGGGCTGGGCTCCAGTTCTGAGCTGTCCAACTGTGCCAATCACCCTAGGAAGGAATAGGGAGCTAGGGTGGCAGGAGGCAACAGCAGCCACATTTCCTGGTGACTAAGTCGATAAAGGCTGGGGCTTCGTGGAGGCAGGGGGCTGGCCTTATTGACCTTCAGCCAAACCCCTTCTAGTGGACCCCACCCAGTCACTTGGCCTTGGACAATCTGGTTACTGGGCAGCCACAAGGTGGCGCTGGTCCCTGCGCTGCTGGTCAGTAAGCGCTGCAGCTCCATCTCACTAACCCTTGACTCCTCTCTTCCCACCCCCAGACCGTGGGCTGCCTTGGCCTCTCCCCTCCTCCTCCCGGGACCCTGATGAAGGAATTGCCCTCAGCCTTTCTTCTCTTCTGCACAGAACTCCTCTGCGCTCATGGCCTCATGACTCTCCAGCCCCCCCATCTCTTAAGCTCTAGACCCCAGATACCCAAAGGCCTCCTGGAGGCCTGCCCTGGGCGTCCCTGAAGTTGCCAGAGGCCCCAAGGCCCGACTGGAACTTATCGTCTCCACCACTTCCCCCGAAGTAGCACAACCATCCACCGGGTCCCCTGCGGCTTGTCCACAAACTGTCCTAGCTGCCTCCCTCTTCTCACCTCCCCCATCCAATGGATGAGTCACCTCCCATGCATCTCTCATAACTGTCCCCTGCTCTCCATTCCCAAGCCACTGCCCAGCTCAAACAGAGATACCTCTCCCCTGAACCTGCAGCAGCCTCTCCCCTCACCTCCTGCCTCCTGTTGGGTCCCTTAAAACCATTCCCCCCAACCAGAGCCAGGGCAAGTGTTCTCAACTAAAATACTTATGGGAACATTCTACTTAAAGTCATTCCACAGAGTGGTTATTTATTCCAGAGTCCTCCTGGGTCAGGTTCCTTACTGAGGACTAAGAAGAGGAGGAGTGGTGTTGTGTGGGGAATGATGTACAGACCCACACTTGAGTGCAGGGACAAGGGCTCTGAGAAAGGAAGGAAGAGTGGGCCCCAGCCTATCCAGGTGCAGGACAGAAGTGGGGTCAGGGAAGGCTTCCTGGAGGAGGAGATGCCTGAGTTGAGTCCTAGAGGACAAGCAGAGCAGACAGGAAAGGATGTGCAGGCAGAGGGAACTGCATGGGCAAAGGCTCAGAGGAAAGAAAGAATGTGTGTCTGCTGGATGATCCAACAGCAAGGAGGCTGCTGTGGCCAGACAACAGGGAACAAGGCTGGAGACAGCCAGGGCCCTGAGGAGCTGGGCTTGATCCCGAGGACAGTGGGAGTCCTGAGAGGGACTTGAGCAGGAAAAGGTGAAGGTCAGTTTCAGTTTCAGGCTGATCGTGCTGGCTGCTGAGTAAAGCTCTCACTGGAGAGGGAGAATCTGAGAGACAGAAACCGGGTCTCAGTGAGGGTCCCGTAGTCTCAGCGGTCCCTGGACAGCAGAGGAGAGGCTGGGCTGGGGCAGGTCAACCTTGACTGGGTCTGATCTTCCACCAAGCACTGGGGCCTCCAAGGATCCTCCATCCTCAGGAGTCCCTACACCCTGGCACCAGGCCATGCTCACCTCAACCCACTCCTATATGAGCCCTTTTCCTCTGCCTCACCCTTCCCAGAACTGCTGTCCCCCTAGAGGTTTCAAAGATATCGGAAGAGGGAGGGGACTCCAAGGCTGTGTCTCCCCCACCCAACTGGGGCTGGGGGCCTCATCTACTGCTCACATCCCCTATGACTTCTCCTCAACTCAGAGCCCCTGCTCTGCCTCCTCTCCCCTCCTGAAGGCCCCCTCCCCTGCCAGGCTGATGTTGGGGGGTGAACCTTGATGCTGGGGTCGGCCCAGCCAAAGCCCAGGGCCCGCTCCCCAGACTGAAGGCTAGTGACTCAGCCCTGGGTGCCTGGGTGGTCGTGGCTGCCCCAGTGAAGATAAAGACAGATGGGCACAAAGTGAGGAGAGGAACGGGTGTGGACTTTATGACAGTTCCGTCCCTTTAACAACTATTTGCTTAGTGGAGAGTAGAGTCAATGGCCTGGAAAGACTGCCAGGCCCTCTTCCACTCCTCTGAACCCCTTCTTAGGTGAGGCCCCCTCCCCTTGACTGAGCCGCCCCCCCTCTCCGGGGGCCTCAACCTCACTCTCACCCTTTCATCTCTCTTGGAGACAAATTATGATTCAGGCCAGGACCCCGGACCCTCCTCTCTCTCTCCCTCTCCCTCTCCCAGAATGTGAGACTCCAGAGATGGGAAAAGACTGTTCTCTGTGTCCCTTGAGACAAATCAGAGGGACAGACAGATTCTGCAGTGATTGGCGACCAGGTCAGCTCTGAGGAAGAAATTTCTCGAGGTTGGGCCCTGGGCCCCCCAAATGGTAGCAGAAGGAGACAAACAGCTGGGGCCGGTGTGGGCGGTATATCCGTTGCAGCCTGAAAGGCCCCAGATTTCACTGCACTCAGCAGCAAATAATCAGAGGCTTTAAGATGGCAGGAGACACAATGAGAAGAGGAAGGCGGCAGGGCTGGGGACTGCAATAGGCTGGGAGATTGGGGCAGCAAGAAGAGTGAGGCGAAGGCTTCCAGGAAGCCTCTCACCCAGGCAGCCCTCCACGATTCTCTCCCTCCAGCCCTGAAGCCCCCTTGCAGCCCTCAGGGTTCATAGTGGGACCATCCCTCAGACATCACACTGTCCCATCTTATCACCACACAGAAGCGTAGACTGAGGCCCAGAGAGAGTGCATGAGATTGTGATTGCAGCCATGTTGTCCCAGCTCCCAGCCCAGGGTCCTTCTCGTGGACAGACCCATCCCTGAGGGAGGCTACCAAGACCCAGACACCTTTTCTGAAAACTGGATCCTCCTTAGTGCCGGGGATCTACAGAGCAGGCCTCCTAGCAGCCCTCTGGCTGGGCCGTGGCAGAGAAGGGAAATGGGCTGGTAGAGATGGAAAAGGTACAGGGAAGGACTTTGCAGGGGAGGAAAGAGCACGAGCCTAAGCAGGGAATCTAAAACACACTGGGGGGTGAAACGGCATCCGTGAGCCCACGGAGGGGTACGGGGCAGTGGCAGGAGAGGCTGGGTAGCTAATGGGGCCTCCCCACACCACCCTGGGCCCTTATCTGTCTTTATGATCCACCTCTACTTCACACCTGCTGCTGTTTGCCAGCCCTGCCGGCCCTCCAGGGCTGCCTGGAGGAGTGCCCCCTCCACTGGGCATGGCCAGAGCTCAGGCTCCACCTCAGCCTGGGGCTGCTGCCTGGTCTCCTGATGGGGCCAGAGCCACAGAGGTCACCTCTGGAAGGACCCTGGTAGGGAAGTAATTTTCTCAAGGTCACCCAATGAGTACATGTGTTGGGACTTGGGGGTGGAGGGCAGTCAGCAATCATTAAGCTCCTACTGTGTGCTGGCATGGGGCTAAGCCCTGGGCAGCTATGATCTCATTAAGCTAATAGACATGGCCCACTGTTAGCTCCATTCCATAGATAAGAGAACAGGTTTGGAAGGGGATACAGTGGGGCAGGGATGGGGCCGGGCTAGAATCCAGGCCTGTCTGACTGCCATTCAAGTGCTCTTGCCTCTTCCACAAACCTCAGTCTCAGCGGAGCCGAGGAGGTGGGCTCAGCTCCGACACACGGTGGGTGTGTGGGTGGGCAGAGCACAGATTTCAGAAGAGAGGCTGGCCTGCACCTTCACCCGCAATGCTTGCTGGGGGGACGTCCCACTGCCTCACCCCTCCTGCCCCCTCACCTGCCTCACCTCCTCGGCCTCCTGGGATTTCTGAGCCCAATCTCCCAGCAGGCCTCCCCATTTCCACTCAACGCTGGGCTAACTGCATTGGAACATTCACTTTTAATTGCTTTTTTTTTGGTACCTTTTCCAAAGGCTTTACTGAATCCGAGGTGGCTGGGGGCGGGGATACTGAAAGGGCTGCTGACACAGAGGATCTGAGCCCCCTCAAAGATGCCTGGACCACAGGCGGCACCCCCCCCCCCCCCCC
Organism: Tursiops truncatus; assembly: GCF_011762595.2. Lineage (NCBI taxonomy): Eukaryota > Metazoa > Chordata > Mammalia > Artiodactyla > Delphinidae > Tursiops > Tursiops truncatus. Next base: position 58,374,961 of record NC_047041.1, on the reverse strand, counting down.
CCCCGCCGCCAACCTCCATCCTGTCCCCAGCTCACAGTAGAAAGCCTACGGGGAGCATCACAGGCTCAGGAGCAGAGCAAACCCTGAAGGATGCTCACCTCTTGCCTCCTGAGCCCACGATCCTGCATCCCTCTCCCACAAGAGCCTTCCCAGGCTGCTTTGACGAAACTTCCTGGATCGGGCAAACTCACATTAAGCAAAGTTCTTGAGGATTAGGGGCTAATTAGGGAAGGCTCAGAAGGAACATTCTAGCATTTTTTCCCCTTAAGATTCCAAAGACCTCCCAGCCCTATCCCGCTGTCTTATAGATGGGACACTAGAGGCCAGAGAGGGGCATGGCTGGCTTGGTTCACACTGTCCTCAAGGGGAGGAGTTGTCAGGAGATGCTGAAGGGGACAGTGTCACCCACCACCCACCCCATGAGGGAATCGAATGGGAGAACAGGAGGTGGGAAGGCTCAGAGCTGTTGGAGGGGAGCCAGCCCCTTCCATGGGGAAGCGCCAGAGGAGAGAATTAGCGTCAAGGAATCCAGGGTTCCGAGCGCCAGGAGGGGCCTCAGGACCACCAGCATCCCCAGCATCAGGACCTCTGGCAATCTTTCCATGGCCTCTGTGAAAGGTGAGTATCTTGCCAGCCTCAGCTACTACCTGAAAAAGCCACATCCCTGACTGCTTGGCCTGTTGGAGTGGAGAGCTGCCTTCTGGTAACACCCCCGCTAGTGTCTACTCAGCCCTCAGCTCCTGACCCTGTGCTCTCTAGGCCCACAATGGCCCTGCGGTACTTAGAAGGCAGTGCCCATGTCCTCCATGGCCTGACCCCCTCTGGACCAGCACCCCTGCCCGTCAGCACTTTCTCATCGGACAAGCTCCACTTCCCTTCACTGTCCCCTAGACAGCCAGGAGCCAGGAGACTGTGTCCCAGACCTGGCTCTGCCTCACACCAGGTATGTGGCATTGGACACATCTCACGATGTTTGCCCATCTGGAAAACAGGGAGGCTGAATTCAGTGATCTCAGAGGTATCCATGGACCATAGGGTGCTGAGCCCATGTTCCTAAAGTCTGTGATTCCAATGTTCTATCATAATGAAAATAAAAACAGACATTTAGCATTCATTATGGATACAGTTTTAAGTGCATTACATGTGTTAAACTCATTTAATCATCACAAGAATCCTCCCATAATAGTACTATGAGGTAAGTACTATTATTACTGCCATTTTACAAGCAAGAAAATCAGGACACAGGGAGGCTGAGTACCTTGCCCTAGGTAGTAAATGGGAGCTGGGATTTGAACCCAAGCGGTTGGGCTCCAGAACCCACAGCGGGACACTGCTTCTGATCTCCCTATTCTCAGAGTTGACACCATGTGGGGCCAGCATTCTGTGATTCCGAATTCTGTGATTCTGTGAGAATCTGCCAGGCGGTTCTCGTAGCCTGCTGGGGTTCTAACTGATAAACTGTAGCCCCGATCTTCTGAGACTTGCTCTGAGGAGGCTACAGCGATTTAGAACAGCTCTCCAGGAGAAAGCCTACCACTTGGTGCTTTCCCTGTGCCATCCACTCCCCCAACACAACACAAGAGAAGACAGTGGACCCGGCCACTGGAACCCCACCTGGCAGGGAGGCTGAGGTCAAGGTCAGATGGGGAGGGTCAGACCAGACCTTGTGGTCACCCTTGACTGTGTGAGAGGGCAATGGGTGGAGAACAGCTCACCGTACTTTCCCCTCCTGGGGCAGCTCATGGGGGGGCTCCTCACACACCAGCCGGGATTCCCCATCCAGCAGGTAGGTGTAGACAGTCTCCTAGGACAGAAGGCACTCATGAGATCCTGAGGAGAAGCCCTCCCAGCTGCCCAGTCCCAGCCTGACACGGGTCTGGATGACAAGGTCACGGGCATCTGTTTGTCTGTCTTTACTCCTCAGGTGATCCTAAGTGCGGTCAGGGTAGGAAGGCTCCCTTATGACCTCAGCACCTCACTCTCTCCTCTTGGAAGGGTTCTGGGCAGGCAGTGACCCATCACCCTGCCGGCTTTCCTTACCTATCACCTCACATCCAAGGTGCTGGGGAGGGTCTGAAGGGCTGAAGGTACAGACAAATCGCCCCAACCCCACAGCCCTGAGATGTCTCCCTGCCAAGTCTCCAGCCTCAGCAAACAATAACTGAGTGTCCACTCAGGGCCGTACTGCAGGAGAGGCTCGGAACACCCTGGAAGCTTCCCTCCTACTTCAGATACACAAACAACTCTACAAGAAATCACAAACTATGACCCAAGCCAGGAGGGCTTCCTGGAGGGAGTGACTTTAAAGTTGTAACTGGAGTGGGAATTAGACACATTCAGGGAGTGGGTGAGGCACAGAAGAATGGCTTCTGGGCCGAGTATTAGGTATGTAAGTGTAAAGGGCCCAAAGCATTGACAGACCTGATGGTGGGGGCAGGGGGCACCGGAGGTGGGCTTGGGGTCAGCCCAGTGCTGAGCTGGAAGGGAGCTGGGGGAGGGTGTTAGGGGGAGGGGCTGCTGCTGGGGAGGGAGGGGCTGGTGAGCCCTGTGAGACAGGAGCTGATTTGTATTTTGGAATGATCACTCCCCAGAGTGAGATCAAAGCTCTGGTCGAAGAATGTCAAGTCTGCAGCTTGTCAATCCACCCTCCCCAAGGGCCCAGAGCAGTCCTGCCTTCAGTTCCAGACCATGTCCTGGCAGAAGCACTTGCCCTCACTGACCCACAGGAGAAAAGCCACATTCCCTCCAAGCAGGACTGGCTACACTTAGGTACCCACAACCAACACAACCTGCAGAGTGTCTCCACTGCCCGCATTGCAGGTGATAAGGGAGACCCAGAGGCTCAACAGAGCCTACACCCCATCGAGGGGGCACCCCTGTGCCCAGCTAAGTATGCTGAGAGGTGTTGTTTTCTCAGGGGGAGAATGGAGAGCTCTCCTCTCTGCTACCTGTATCAGGGAGGGCTTCTGGAGGAGGTGACATTGCAGCTAAATGTTAAAGGCCCACCCTCAGTAAGTGTGGAATCCTTCTCAGCAGAAGCAGTTGCCTTTCACCACTGTGACAGTCCACAATCCGGTCAGACACTCTTGTTGCCTGTGGCTGTCCCCAGCCAGCCCCTCACCCTCTCCCAACCCCCAGGAGATATCCCAGTCTCACTTCAAGAGAATCTGAGCCAAGCTTAGTGGTGGCGTGGGCCAGAAATGATAGGGCCTGAGGAGAGTGAGAAGGGCAGACACAGGAAGACCTGGAGCCCCTCTGTCCTCCTGGGTGAGGGTCTAGCTGAGGAGCTCAGGGATGAAGAAATCAGTGGGAAGGAAGCCACCCAAGCCTCATCTGTCTCCAGCGTCCTTCTTCTTTAAGCAGCCTGGGAGGGGCCTGAAGGATTTGGCCTCCCAAAGAGGTTAAGACACTACCCAGCACCCAGGGTCACACAGAGAGTCCTGCCCTGGCAGAGAGAGCGGTGGGCAACCTGAGGGTGGGGAGGCAGGAAGGAGCCTCCCACTCCCTCCCTCACAGCCCTCTGGGTTAAAATTAGCTGAGTTTATTGCAGAGAAGGAGGGAACCATTTCAGACACATCAGCACCATCTGCATTTGCGGCTGCCTGCCACAATGGGTGCTGATGAGGGAGCCAAGTGCCAGCAACTCCCCTCCCTGGGGGTTGGGGGGGGTAGGGAGACCCCTCCCCCATCTCCTCACCCCTCCCTAGGGGTAGAGCAGACCTCCCATCTCCCCACCCCTTTTTGGAGGGCTGAGCCCCTCCATGCAATCACGGCAGCAGGGCTCTGCAAAGTCAGGGCTTCCCCAGCTCGTACAGGTCTCCGGGGAGCACCGAGGCAGACATTTCCCACTGTCCCAGGAACCTAGTCACCTGGACCACAGCTGTCTTCCCAACCCCCAGCTTTGGGGATACGATTAATCCAGTACAGGGCGTCTGTGCTGGCACAACCACCAGGCATCCTGCCTGTGAAGACTAGGCCAGTCACATCCTCCTCCCCACTCCCAGCGCAGCCTCGCGGACGCTGACCTGCCATCCTCCCCACCTCCTCTTTTCCAGATGTTTCTCCACCCCAGGCCAGATGTTGCCTCAGTCCCATCTCTGGGAGGATTTATTTTGGGAGCCAACATACCACCCACTTCCTACCAATTCCACAATCAATAAAGCTCACTCATTAGCCCTCCTCCTGGGCTCTGAACTTCCAGGAGGTTTTGAAAAGGCAGAGCTGAGGAAAGGGAATGGGGGTGCTTAGGTGCCAAGCCCCATTTGTTCCTGTCATGCTGTGTGACCTTGGGGGAAGTGCCCTCCCTCTCTGGGCCTCGGGTGGTTCATCCATCCAGCAGATTCAGACACAATGGGCTCTGCTGGTGGCTGATGTCTAGAGTAGGGGAGGGGACATTCTAGGCTATGAGGACTCAGTTTAGGCATCTCCTCCTCTATGAAGTCTTCCATGTGCCTTAGGGTAAGTCAGAGCCTCCCTCCCTGGACTGACAGTCCCTGCTTCCCTCTATCTGGCACAGCTGAGACACTTCTGCTTTGGGTCTTGAGGGCCAGTTTATCCATGCTACTGCCTAAGGGATGGACAGTGGCCACTGGAGCCAGGTTGGGGAGTGGCCTGGGGCAGGTGAAGACGGTCACAGTCTCCCCCAGTCTGCAACCTCATCTGTGGTGTTGGGATGGGTCAGAGAGAAGCTTAAAGGTTTCTAGAAGACACCTTGTCCAGCCTCCTGACTCCAGACAGGACACTTTAACTTGGCACAGATCCATTCATCTAGGCTGAGCCCCATTTCAGCACCTCCCAGACCCGGCATCAAGGAAGTTCTGCATGTCTACTTTCAATCCTTCCTGCTGTACATATTCCAAAGCCCACCTGACTCCACTATGTCCTAGCTATTATCCTAGGTGAATCCATTCCATTATCTGAGACATGATCTTTCCAATTAAGCTCTAAAGCTCTTTTTGTCCCAGACATTCCAGGATTCCTATATAAGTTCATTTTGAGGGCTTAGCGTCAGTCCTCCTCCTCCAGGAAGCCCTCTCAGAACACTCACCCAAACCCTTCACGGGGGGAGGGGGGCCCTGCTTCTTCTTTCCTTCTCAACCCTGTAGGTACAGCAAGGAGCTGGACAAAGGTTTAGGGGGGCAGGGGAAGCGTGGGACAGGTACCTACCACTCTGGGCAGCACAGCTGACAGGGCCTCTTTGACAGCCCATTGCAAGCCTGCAATGTCGATGACGGAGCCCAGGCTCAGCAAAGCATCCTGAAAGAGAGGAAAGGGCAGTGAGGGCCTTTTCCAGGCAGGCCAGGGCAACCCCCCTACCCAGGTGGCTGGGAACACAAATTCCCAGCTTAAACCAGCGCCCAAGGCTCGCAGACACTTGAATCCCAGGATCTTAGGATCTCAGAATCCAACCAGTCTTAAGGCCCTAGAATGTCCAAGTCCCCTCATCTTACAGATGGGGAGACCGGGGCTCAGAGAAGGGCCAGGGACTTAGCAAAGAACTCACAGTGGGTCAAGAGGTCAAGTCTAGACTAGACCCCAGGTCTCTTGTCCTTCAGACAAGGACAACTCAGGAAAGCAGGGAAAGTACAAGCTTCCACATTAATACAAAGCAAAACAAGCAAACAAAAAACCCCACATTTGAATCCTAGCTCCACTATTTATTAGCAGTGGGCATCTTGGTCAAGTCACTGAGCCTCAGTCTTCTATCTGTAAATTGGGGGCAACTGAGGCTATCTCCCCCTACAGGCTAATGTGAAGATAAAATGAAACTGAGTCCTAGAAGTGCCTCACAGGGTGCCCACACACATAGGTGCTCAGCTAAACATTTGCTGAATCTGAGTCCCACTCAGTTTCCTGAGGAGGGAGGTGGTTCACACAGTCTCGTTTGTCAGCCTAGTGAGGGGCTGGGAGTAGCAAGAATCCAAGGGGTGCATGAGCCCACAAGATGCGAGAAACATGGGCCAGCCCCTGGCAAGATAGGAGGAGAAGGAGAGATCAGCCTTGACTGCCTCACAGCCTTCCCGTCCCAGGAACAGTCCCCGTCCTTGGAGAGCCGGAACAGAGACAAGAAAGGTCCCTGCTTCTCGCTCTATTAACTTGGCCAGAACCATGGGGATCAAAGAGAAAGGTAATGGAACAGAGGATCCAGGGCCAAGGCAGAATTGTGACTCATACCATCCACTCAGCTGTGCCTTCCCCACTAGCCCCTGGAAGTTCTTTCTGATGGCTTCCTTGTGGATGGCTGAGTTCATAAAGCAAAGCGATTAACTGTAGGATGCAGGACACATGGCGTGGCCCCATTCTTGTGAAAGTGATATGAGATTGAGGGTCTTAGTGGACCACAGGCTCAGCATGAGCCCGTAGTGTAAATGTGGCTGGTAATACATTAAAATGCTGAAACTGCCGGCCGTATTAATAAAGATCCATTAACCTAAATAGAGAAGATGAGAGTTCCTCCACTGATTCAATCATCCCCAGTGCATTGTGTCCCAGGTAAGGACAAGATGAGACTCATTCAGAGGAGATGACCCATGTAAGGAGGGAACTGGAAATCAAGTCCTGCATGTCACTAAGCTTGGAGGGTCTAGGGGTGCCTAGCCTGCAGCAGAGCAGAACCCAGGGGTCTCAGTATTTGACTCCAATATCTCAGGCTTTCCTGGGCAGGGGGACTGGACTCTGTGGTCCTGGAGACAGCCTGGAGACCCATAGGATTTCACAGGAGGCTGGCCTTGGCCCAGTGGGATGAAAGAACTTCTTCTAGGCAGAGCCACGCTGCACAGGCACAGGCCACCAGGAGAGAGGAAGTGAGCTCCCCATACCTGGGGGTATGCAAAAATGGCTAGATGCCCATTTTTCAGAGTAGCTACAGAGGGGAGTCCTGCACTGGGGTCCAGATGAAGCCTAGGGTCCTAGCTTCAGCTCCAGATTTCACCTTGCATCTTCTTGGCTTCAATTTCCTCCCCTACCCCACCTCCCACTCCCACCCAGTCCTGTGTTGCAGGATGGGGGGCAGTAATGGGCTGTCTCCCCCAAATGCTCACTTGGCATTGCTTTCTCGAACCCCCAACTCCTCTTTTATCCCCCTCACTGCTCAAGTGAAGATACATTTTGGTCATGAAGATGTGTCTCCACCCTAGGACATCAGAAGTTGCGCATTCCAAACAATACAATCCCCAAATTGGATCAATTCTCCTTTGACCCTTAGGCGCTCCTCATCACAGTTCACACACCCTCAGCACCACACATACCCAGCCACACAGCCACAAACCTTCACGTCCTCTCAGAAATACCCCAGCCTGCCTTCAGACACCCTCCAGGTACACACAGGTGCAGCTACTTCCTTATGGAGTCACAAGGCCAGGACTCAGCAACACCTGCACGCACAGTATACACATGGGCTATTGTGGCCTTTCGAGGTCAATTCTGCAGACTAAGGCAGGGAGGAAGAGCTGATGCCCCAAATAATCCCCAACTAAAATCTGTCAACCCAGGTTCCTCAGACTGGGGTTCCCAGGGCTTGGCTCCAGAGGTGGTGCTGGTTTAGGTCTGTTCCTGCCTGGAGACAGTGGGGATGGACAAGCTAAGCCCTGAGGGGCCCTGCCCTCCAGTGGAGTTTATGTGTATAGTGTGGAAGTTGGAGAAGAGGGGCCAAGGTGATGGAGTAAGCTCTCATGTAGGGGGAGACATTTCTCAAAGCCATAGACTTGGGACAGCTAAGTGTCCCCACTTGACAGATGAAGAAACTGAGGCTCAAAAAGAAGCAATGCCCCATCTGTGGTCAGCCAGCCAGTCAGGGCAGAGCCAGGTCCAGAACCCACGACTCTGGATCTCCAGCCTCTCTCTTGCTTCTGCTCTGCACCGACCCCCAGCTCCCTCCTCAGGGGGCTTAGAGAGAATAGTTTGTCCTTTGTTCTGATTGGTGGCTCCTCGACCTGCCCTTTACTTGGATTGGGGAACGCCCTGAATTGTCCTTTACTGGAATTGGTGGGTGCCTGTCTGGCCTTTGCTTGGATTGGTCAGTTTTCTGTGACTCCTCAGGCAGAGGGCAGGATTATGGCAGTGACGGGGGGAATGGGAAAGGAAACTTTGGGAGAGTTGGGGCAGCAGCGGGGAGGGGTCCTGAGTGGGCTGGATGCAGACATGGCCCATGAAGCCCGGAGCTCTCTGCCTGGCATCCTTCTGTCCACCCACCTCCTGGCCCTGCCCTGCCTGCCCCAGGATGGGGGGTGTTGAGTGCAGGAACCACAGCTGGGAAAGGCCACTTCATACCTGGCCTTTAAGACTCGCTCACATGCCAACTTCTCCTCGAACCTTCTCTGATCTCAAAGCAACTTCACCTCCTGCATCAACTCAGGGAGGAAATAGCTCAAATTCCAAAGTCCAAGCGGGGGCTCAGAGGACAGAGTGGCTGCCCCAGTGAAAGGAGAATCAATGGGGAGCAGCTGAGAATGGGAAGTAGGGAAATTCCCAGTTTGGAGGCCCAGGTGGGGACTAACAAGGTTCAAGTCAGAGGTTAAAACCCCAGAAATCTTAAAAAGATGAGGAAAGGAAAAGTACAAACAGAGCTATACCTGTTCTCACGAACGTCTACACATGTCATACATATACATACTGCCGTGCACACACCCTCACACAAACACGCACACACACATGGATAAAACGCAACCCTATATACAATGCACACATAAATATGCACTTAGGCGTGTACACACACGCACATGCAAACACACTCACACACACACAGCCCGGCTCAGGGTGAGGCGAAAGAGGTCACGTTTCCTGCTTTTGCAGCTTTCCTGAACAGCCATCAGTATAAATATCAGCAAAACAACCAGCAATCCCAGACTCCAGAGGAGAATCTGTGGTGTGTAGAAAAGCGCAGCGATTTCCAGTCCTGTCCCGGACTGACTATGGAAGCTCTGTGTGGCCTTGGTAGGCCCTTTCCTCTTCTGAGCCTCAGTTTCCTCATTATTAAAAATGGGTCCTTCCAGCTTGCAACATATAGTTCTATGATTTTGTGTTTTAATTCAGTGAGGATGGGTGGATGGATATGTGAATGGATGGATGGATGGATGGATGGATGGATGGGTGGATGGATGGATGGGTGGATGGAGCCTTTCTACTTTCCCCAGCTCCCTACCTGCAGCTGTATTGTTGGAGGTAGGTCCACTCAGCACTACAGACAGTGCCACTCCCACACACTAATCTTTCACCTCAGATACCAAGAAAGGGGAGCCTGTTCTGAGTGAGGGCTCCTCTGGAGCCAGCGTTGGGGCTGGATCAACCTTTCTGCACTCATTTGGACAGGGGAGAGGGTCTGGACAAAATTACTTCTAACTCCTTAATGGATTATATGAAGCCAGAGACCTTGGCCTTATCCCTTCTGCAGCCACTAGCACAGGCACGGATGGCCTTCTTGAAGGTCAGTGTCACTGTCACAAGCTAGTTTCCTGCCTTGTCTCCATGAGTCTCTATGTCTTTCCCCACCTCCACTGACCCTTCTATTGCTCTTCCTGCTGCCTGGAACCTAGAGCCCACCCCTCGCTCTCTGGAGGGAAGCCTCCTAGTGCCCCCACGGAGGCCTAGAAGAAGGTAGTAACATCAAACCCAACACTCAGGGGCCTCCTAAGACAAGCTGTGTTACCGGGACTGGCCATACATACTGACTTACCCAGCTCTGCCTGTGCTAGGTCCTGTGTGGCCTGGGGTTGTGGGCGCCCTCCCTCTCTGGGCTTTGGTGTCCTTTTCTCTAAAGGAGGGACCTTCAAGATCCCCCAGGACTTTGGAGTCCCTCTCCCTCTCTATTCCTCCTTCCTTCCCCCTGGGGCTGTCTCTCTCTCAGGCTCTGTCTCCCTGATCTCTCCGAGTGTGTCGTCTCTCTCCTTTTCTCCATGCTTCCCTCAGTTGACGCCCATCTCTGTCACAGGCTGCTCTCCTGTCTCGTCTCCAAGAATCTCAACGCCTTTTCCCACCTCCAAATCCTCTCTCCTCTCAGATGGCTTCTGCCCTCTCTCTCCTGTATGGTTCTGCCCCTCCCCCCAACTCCTGGCTCTCCTGCCCACTCCTCCCCCAAACCTCTAAATGGTTACCTTGAAAACTTGGGGAGAAAGCCCCTGACCCAAGATAGGCACCCACAGGACAAGGGAACCCAGGAAAGTGGCCATGATGAGAGAAACCAGGGGTGCCAGGGCAGATGCCATCTATTCTTCTGCTTCCTGCCTCCCATTCTGGTGGGCATTATACACAGTCTCTTCTCTTCCCAGAGAACAGGGCCTTCAAGGGCAAAGGCGCACATTTGTCTCTGAGCCCAGCATGTGCCTGGCACTTGTAAGCCCATCTGCTCCGCCGGGGTGACTGGCAGAGCTCCCCCAAAGGAGGCCTCCTGGAGGCTCAGGCCAGAGAAGCCCCTGTGGGCTGGGCGTCAGACCCCAGCCGAGCCCGAGCACCCCAAGCTTACTCTGTGACTCTCACCGTCCTCACAGCGTGTCTGGCCCTATAGAATCAGGAGACAGCCAGGAAGCAGGAGAGGCAGCCCCATCTCCTCCCTCCCCTCCTGCCAGCCCAGACCTGCCACCCGCCCAGGAGCTGCCTCTAACAGACACTGGTGCCTTAAATACGCCAAGAGCCGCCCAGGAGTGCTAAGATCTTGCAGCCCCAGACCTCCCCTCAAAAAGGCTGAGCTGGACCAGGGGCAGGAAAATAGAGGAAAGAGGCTTGGTGACCCTTGGGAGACCTGATCTGAGGAAGCGACAGGAGAGAGACCCAGGCCACAGTTGGACAAGCTCACATGTCAGGGCCCTGCTTGAGTGGGGTATCAGGCTTTGGGGGAGAAAAGGCACCTTTCTCAAGCACCTACTGTGTGCTAGAGGCGTCCATCAGTGGTTCTCAAACTTGACTGTGCACCAGAATCCCCTGGAGGGCTTGTTAATATCCAGCTTGCTGGCCCTACCCCCAGAGTTTCTGATACAGTAGGTCTTGGATGAGGCCAAGAATTTGCATTTCCAACACATCCATAGATGCTACTGCTGCTGCTGCTGCCCCAGGGACCACACTTTGAGACCCAGCGACACACGCTCTCTCTCATCCTCCTACCAACCCTGGGAGGCACCTGTGCTGACCACACCGTTTTAGAGCTAAGGAGACTAAGGATCAAAGGGGCGGGGCCTTGCTCAGGTGAGAACGACCCAGCTTCTGGCAGCAGGTCTGTGCCACTTCCCTCGCACAAGGGGGCTCCTCAGAGCAGGTCCCCAGAGAAGGCAGAGGCAGGCGTCCTGGAAGGAGCGAGGGGGCACAGTGGGGTGACATGGGGCCGGGGTGTGTGGAAGGGGCTTCTTGGAGCTCAGGGGCCCAGCCCTCAAGGAAGGACCTGCCCTTCCCCCTTCCTCCTACCTCTCCTTCTCTTCCTCTCCTCCCTCCTCTGGGTCCCCCCTTTCCCCTCCCCCACCCCTCGCAGACTCTGGCTTCAGTTGTTACTCCAACAGGGCCGCGTCCCCAGCCTCCGAGCCACACTGGAGACACGTGCACTGTAGAATACACCTGAGCCCGGTCCTGGCGCTCCCCCACCCCGTCCCCCGACCTCCCCGATGAGCTCGGCCCCATCCTGTGGGCTCCTTCCCTCCAACATTTACACACAGCTCCTCCCGGGACCCTCACCATTTCTAAGCCAGTCTCAGCTTTTACTCTAGCTCCTGCCTCCTCCAAAATGCCCTCCCAATTGTCCCAGGCCCCCCTGGATTCCTCAAGGGCTAGGTTTGGGGTTGGATGAAGGAGAAGGGGAAGGAATTGGGGAGGGAAGGCAGGAATTGTATGAACAGTCAGCTCTCCGAGGACCTGACTCGCTGGGCCCCCTCAGTCCCTAGCACAGGGTCTGGGGTGAGGAAACAGCAGAGTGGGAAGAGGGAGGAAGGGCAGAGCCCAGTGTGCGGGGGGAAGATGGTCTCAGGGGGAGTCCAGGACAGGCTCAGGGCTTCTCCCCTAGCTCCCCACGTCCCGCTGCCTCATCCACAGGGCAGAGCCAATAGCTGCCTCCACTCCCATCGCCCACATTCTTCTCGATGCCACAGTCTTCCTCCCCAGCACATCAGTAGCATCCCCTCATCACTGCTGTCCCAAATACCTGATGCCTCTCCTGTCCTTGATTCCTGGGCCAAGGGCCCGTGTGGGCAGAGTTCGGCACAGCGGGCTGGCAGGTGTAAGCTGGCTGTGAGTCAGTCATACCACAAAAGAGAAGCCTGGGCAGGAAGGAGGTGGGCTCCCCGACCCCAGTGGTGTGCAAACAAGGACAGGGGCCCTGCTACGGAGTCTGTGCCATGAGAAAGGACTTGATGAGCCTGGCTGGCCTCCAGCTCTGGGTTCCATGACTCTTAATGTCTTCAAACCCTCCTCAGCCTCACCCGCTCCGTGGCCTTCAGCGTGGGCTGGGAGCTGGACAAGGCAAGCCCAGGAGCCTCTGAGAGGCGAGCACAGTGGCCCGAGCTGGAGAGGAGGATGGAGCTGAGCGACCCAGTGGACGAGTGTCAGAAAAGAGTTAATGTCTCTCCGGAAATGATGGCTGAAGGAACAACTGGGTACATGAATGAATGAATAAATGAGCCTCCCACCCAGGGGCTCGTACAGCCCTGTGCTCCCCATGATGGCATGGCATGCAGAGTTGCCACTACTGTCCATCTGGCTCCCTGATCAGATTGGGGGTTCTTAGAGGGCAGAGGTTGTGCCCTATTCCTCCTGGGGACCCCGGTATCATGCAGCCTGTCACAGGTGTCAGGAGGTGTTTGCTGAGCTGTAAAATGATAGCTGGACTCCGAGTGCCCAGGGCTGTTGGGCTGTGAAGGGTATATGCCATTACTAAGCAGAGGGATGGACCCCATGACTCCACCCTCTCAAAGTCTCCCAAGTCTGGCACAGTGACTGTCTTAGAGGAGCCTAAGGTAGGAGGGTGCCTTGTGCTGAGAACTTTTGGCAACCTTTCCAAGGCATCTCTGCAGGCCAGGAGGCCTTTCTGCCTCAGGATCACCTCCCAGTGCAGGCTGGGTAGGGGACAGCATGTCAGGAAGGAGAGGCTCTTCCCTCAGAGGAGCACTATCTTTATCACCTTCTTTCATGAAGGCTCCTCCAGGCAGCCTTCCTGGGTGGGTCACTTGTCCTCTTCCCAGGCCTCCGGAGAATTCCCACAGGATCAGAGTCTACAGGGCCCCAGGCCTATGGAGCCAAATCCCCAGCTTGATGAGGGTAGACTAAGACCAGGAGAGGCAGGAAAGGACTTGCCCAGGGTCTCACGTGGAGTCAGGAGGCCTTTGCCCCAGTCCAGAGGCCTCCGGGACACACTAGGCTCCCTCCCTGCTATGCACTGTTTGTCTTAGCGGCCCCTCCAGTTCCTTGCCTTGGCCAGCGGATGGGCTGAGCCCCTCTCAGGTGCCGGGTGGAGCTGGGTGCCCTCCTCCAGGCCAGGGACAGGGCCTCGTGTCTCTCCCTCTGTGCCAGACACGGTACCCACAGTGGGAGGTAAATGCTGGATGGCACTGGCCTGGCCCAGGGTCAGTGTGGGCCTGCAGAGGGCAGGGAGGAAGTGCTAACCTGGGGAGGGGCTGCTGGGAGTGAAGGGCGGGCAGGTCTGGCAGAGCATCTCCTCCAGCACAAGACCGACAGCAGGAGACAGAGCGGCTGCCACTGCCATGGGGCTCTCCTGGCTCTGACCTGAGCTCTCTGTTTCCCTCCCAGCCTTCCTGGGTTCTCCATATCTGTCTCTCTTTCTCTCAGTCTGTTCTTCTCTGGTATGTGTCTCTCCCACAGCCTCACTGTGGGTCCCATGACTGTACTTGGCTCTGTCTTCAGGGCCTGGCCCATCCCAGCTGTTCCCCAAATCCAGGCATGGGGGGCGGGGGTTGGGAGGGAGGGTGAGTCTGAGAAAGAGACTGGGACAGAGATGAGGACCGATTCAGAGGCAGAGGGACAGACACAAGAGCCAGGAGGGGGCCCTGGGGACAGGGCTGGGGAGGCCGGGCTGGCCAGGGTCTTCAAGCCTCCCCAGTCCCGAGGACAAAGCCAGAATTGGAGGGAGGAGCGGGGTCCACCCTTTCCCTCTGCACTGGCTCCTGGCCCCCCTTCCTTCTCCCTGCCCCTGCAGGAATGTGTGAGCACTTTAATTGTTCCTAAAAATAGTCCCACTGTATTGGGGGCTGGAATGAGAAATCTTCTGGGCAGGGTTCATCTCAGGCATGTCCCTGCCTCTGAGCTCCCAACCACTCTGTTCCCCAGAGCGGGGGGCCTTTCTGAGCCTCCCCCAACCCGTAGCTGCAGTGCTGTATTCCTGCCTTGCAGAAGCCTGCCATGGCTCCCAGGGCCCTGGGATAGGCTCTGAGCTCCTGGACCTGCTGGAGTTGTTGGTGAAGCACCTCAGACGAGGCCACTGCTGTTCCTGCTGACACCCTGGTCCAGGCTCCACGCTCTAGACTATTCCCAACTCTCCAGCCTTAAGCCCCCAACCCCTTCATCCCCCCACCTCCAGGCCTTGGCTCCTCCTTTTCCATTTCCTGCACCAGATGTCCTCTCTTCTCCCCTCCTGTCCTTCCAGGCAGGGGTTCCTAACCCTGGGGCCGCAGACCTGGTACTGGGCTGCAGCCTGTTAGGAACCCGGCCACACAGCAGGAGATGAGTAGTGGGCGAGTGAGCAAAGCTTCAACTGCCGCGATGCACCCCATCACTCGCACTACCGCCTGAACCATCCTCCCCCCGCCCTCGTCCGTGGAAGAATTGTCTCCCACGAAACCGAAACCGGTCCCTGGTGCCAAAAAGGTTGGGGACTGCTGCTTCCAGGCTCAGCCCAGGTCTGCCCCAGTGCCCCACCCCCGCTGTGCTATCCTGCTCCCTGGTCCTGTTCTCATCCCCACCTCCCCTCCACTGTTCCCCTTGGCAGATCAACAAGGGCTGAGCCTCTCCGTGCCACCGCTGCCCCGAGCAAAGCTCTGAGGTGCGGCCCTTCTCCAGGGAAGGGGACACTGGGGAGACACTGCAGGCTCTGGGGCCCCACGCCCTGCCCTGAACCCTGGACCTTACTGGCCCCTCCATCTCCCCACCCCAGCTTTGGTTTTCTCTTCTGCACCCCGGGCCTGGAATGTCTCTCCATTTCAGTCTCCGGGTGAAAGCCCATCTAGTCTCACCTCCTCTCTGCCTCCATTTTTCAGATGGGGGAACCGAGCCCCAGAGAGGGGTGTTGACGGGTCCACAAGTCCACAGGAGGCTGGCCGTGGGCCTCGGTCACACCGCATCATTACGCAGGGTCCCCTCGCTTGGGCTCCAGAGGCAGGGCTCCTCACACAACCCACCAGCCCACCACCCCGCCCGGGCAGACAGGCTGGCATCCAAAATCATTTGCCTTTGGAGGGCCCAGGAAGCCACAGAACAAACATCCGGAGTCTCTGGAACTTCTCCTACTCTCCTTCCTCATATCCTCATATCTCAAGGATCCGGGAGCAACCGAGTGCGTGTACACACACACACACAGCCCAGGGCCGGGTAAACATGTGAGCCCAGGAGATCTCACGTGACTGTTGTGCCTGTGAATCTGTGCTGGCCCTTTAGAGGCCCCCAAACCCTAAAAAGATGAGGATGTACCCCAGTCTCACCAGGCCTTATATAAATTTTGTCTTGGAAATGAACATTAAAATCACATTTGTGTGACTTTTCTGATTGCAAAATTCTGAATACACTCATCACAACTGACTTTTTTTCCCACTTTGTAGGCCGCTCCTGCTTTGCTAGTGACCTAAGCACATGTGTGGCCTGCCCATTAGTTGTCCACGATGCATGTCCCTACAGGCCATCATGTAACCACAGCAGAATATGTCCCTTGGGTTATTAGAAGGATATCTGTGTGAAAGCATGTGGCTCTGGGACTCTGGGAGAATGTGTGTGAAAGTGTAAATGTGTGAGCACCCCTGAGGCACCATCTGTGCACAAGCCATCTGCACGTACGGCTGCCCGTGCATGTGTGATGTGGGTTGTCAGTGTCTGTGTGAGCCTGGGTGTGTGCAGCAAGTGTGTAGCTGTCTGTGGAACTGTGAGTGCTCCAGTGGCTGGTTTTGTCTCCGAGCAAGTGAATGAGTTTATGGTTGAGTGTTGACATCTGTGCCTGTGGGGGGTTTGATTCTCCTGCCCCGTGGACCCCACCACCTCCTCCATCACCTCTGCCAGACCTGGGCTCACATCCCTACCCTGCCACACACCACCTGTGTGGCACTGGACAAGCTTTTCACCTCCCTGGGCTCAGTTTCCTCATCTATAAAATGGTGCCTTCTCCCAGAGCCACTGGGAAGACTCAAGTGGAACCATGAGGTCCTGCCTAAGCTGTTCCCAGCTAGGGGCTAGGCCACCTCTGTGCAAGTTACAAAGAGGTGACCCCAACCCTCTGGGCAAATGCAGCCTGAGGGGCAAGGATTGGTGGGGGAGAATGAGCTGGGTTTTAGTGCCACCCTGCCTCTGTTGGAGCCCTGTGCAAGCAAGGTACAACCTGCGAGGTTAGAAGCTGTGGCCCTGCAGGTGACCAAGAAATACCAGCTCCCTTTCTTCCTGCCCTTGCTCTAGGTATGCTGCCTGGGTCTAGAGGGTCTCTGACTCTGGACAGAGATGAGGCTCTGAGGATACCCGCCCCCTCCTAACTCCCCCTAGGGTTCTGTCCCCTTCACCCACCCTCTACCCCACCCTCTCCAAAGCCCAAGAGAAGGCCCTACGGAAGCCATAAGGGGGGACTGACCAGATCTGGGATGCAGAGACCAGCTATGCTGGCCAGAGGCTCAGAGACTACCCCCCACCCCACTCTCATTGTCAGACAGGGAGACTGAGGCATGGAAAAGGGCCAGGGACCCTCCAGGGTCACAAGTGAACCCGGTCATTCCAAGCCTTTGTCTCAAGATCTCTGTGGCTGGAGTTGGGAAGACCCAAGCTCTGGACTCTTCTGGCTCCAGAATGGAACCCAAGGGAGTGGGTGGGGTGGGTCCCTCCCAAGAGACAGGCACTTCCAGACCTGTGCTCTCAGCTACTGGGGTGGATCTCCTACCCATCCCCACCCACCCCACCAGGGCCAGATCCCCTACTGGTGTGATTAACCAAATTATGGCATTTTTTTCTTGAGCAAATTGCATCGGCCTAATTGAATGAGGCTGCAGGAGCCTGGGCTGGAGGCTGAGAGCGGGTGAGGACGGCAGGAGCCAGGGAGAGGAGTGGGGGGGAGCAAGCTGGGGTGGGGAGGCCCTGACAATGCCGAGCAGGGGACAGAAGGGGCGGAAGAGGGAGGGCTGAGAGCATAGAACACATCATTCATTCTGTGCACCCTCTCTGTGCACCCACTGGCACTCCCATCACACCAGGTGTCTGGGCACACGGATTTGAGGGGTGGTCTCCCCAAGAGACCACTGAGCATTTGCTCAGTGCCAGGCACTGTGTTCATTTAAAAGCACCATTTCACGTAATCCTCCCAACCACCCTATTTTATACTTGAGGGAATTGAGGCTCAAGAGATAAAATAACTTGCTAAATATCACAGCCAGACAGGGTTGTCTGACACCATAGCTTAACAGGTACCTGCAGCGTCCCACTACCGAGCTCCCGCCCTGCCTCCAGGAAGCCTTCCTGGAGAGTTCAGAGAAAGGAACAGGCCTCACGCCAGCTCATACTTGGGCCCAGACACCATTTCTGTCCCCATCGAGAGTTTCTCCTTGTCCACTCTGTGATGTCTGTCCTCTGTCTGACGGTCAGCAGCTGAGGCTGGCGCTGATCCGACATGATCGCACACACCCCCGTCAACCACAACACACCGCAATCCCTCTCATTCCCATACGGCATCCACTCTGTGTCATACTCACCACCTCAGGGCAACACACAGGGACACGATCACTGTCACCTTCATATGGCATGTCCCACATACTCAGTGACACACAATCACTTCACAGTGTCCACAGTGTCACACATCACTGTCACGGGGCCACACACAGTGAAACTATCACTTTTGCCCTCAATCAGGGTGGCCCACCTTCAGCGTCACACACAATGTCTCAAGGTCCCCAGTGTCACCCTCACACAGCCTTACACATACAGTTCCAAGCTGGCTCTGTGTTGCACTGTCTCATTTCAGCGTCATCCAGGACCTTCTGACCTTAAAAATATCCACCTTTGGTGAAATGACATCATGTCTGATATTTGTGTTAAAATACTTCAGCAAAGCAACCTACAAAATGGGAGAAAATATTTGCAATCATATATCTGATAAGGGGTTAGTATCCAGAATATATAAAGAAGTCCTACAGCTCAACCACAAAGCAAACAAACAACCTGATTTTAAAATGGGCAAAGGCCTTGAATAGACATTTCTCTAAAGATGTACGAATGGCCAACAAGCACATGAAAAGATGCTCAGCAGCACTAATAATCAAGGAATGCAAATCAAAACTACAGTGAGGGGCTTCCCTGGTGGTGCAGTGGTTAAGAATCTGCCTGCCAACGCAGGGGACATGGGTTCGAGCCCTGGTTCGGGAAGATCCCACATGCCACAGAGCAAGTAAGCCCGTGTGCCACAACTACCAAGCCCGCGTACCACAACTACTGAAGCTGGGGTGCCTAGAGCCCGTGCTCCACAAGAAGAGAAGCCACTGCAATGAGAAGCCCGCGCACCGCATCGAAGAGTAGCCCCGGTTCACTGCAACTAGAGCAAGCCCATGTGCAGCAACGAAGACCCAACGCAGCCAAAAATAAAAAAATAAATAAATGTACTTTAAAAAAAAGGAACCGCAATGAGATACCACTTCACACTCATTAGGATGGCTGCTATTAAGAAAAAAAAAGGACTTCCCTGGTGGCACAGTGGTTAAGAATCCTCCTGCCAATGCAGGCGACACGGGTTTGAGCCCTGGTCTGGGAAGATCCCACATGCCGCGGAGCAACGAAGCCCGTGCGCCACCACTACTGAGCCTGCACTCTAGAGCCCGCGAGCCACAACTACTGAGCCTGCGAGCCACAACTACTGAAGCCCGCAGGCCTAGAGCCTGTGCTCCGCAACAAAAAGAAGCCACCACAATGAGAAGCCCGCACACTGCAACGAAGACCCAATGGAGCCATAAATTAATTAATTAACTAATTAATTAAAGAAAAAAGAAAAAAAGTGTTGGTGAGGATGTGGAGAAACTGGAACCTGGCACACTGTTGGTGGGAGTGTAAAATGGTACAGCTGCTGTGGAAAACAGTATGGTGGTTCCTCAAAAATTAAAGATTAAGTTACCATGTGACCCAGCAATTCCACTTCTGGTTATATATCTAAAAGAATTGAAAGCAGGATCTTAAAGAGCTATTTGTACACCCATGTTCACAGCAGCACTATTCATAAAAGTCAAAAGGTGGAAGCAACCCAAATGCCCATCAGTGGATGAACTGGTAAACAAAATGTGGTTTATTCATGCAATAGATTATTCAGCCTCAAAGAGGAAGGGAATTCTGACATATGTTATAACATGGCATGGATGAACCTTGAGGACATTATGCTGAATGAAATGTCAGTCATGAAAAGACAAATACTGTATGATTCCACTTAATATGATATACCTAGGATAGTCAGATTCATAGAGACAGAAAGTAGAAGAGTGGTTACCTGGGGCTGGGGGGAGGGGGAGATTGTTTAATGGGTGTAAGTTTCAGTTTTGCAAAGTGAAAAATGTTCTGGAAAATGGCTGCACATCAATGTGAAGGTACTTAACACCACTGAACCCTACATTTAAAAACAGTTAAGATGGTAAATTTTATATTATGCACATTTTATCACAATTAAAAAATTTTTTAATAATGTATTTCAAGAAAGGAAAATGAAAAGAAAAGAGGGGTAGATGAACTAAATATGTCTAAATCTTAATAACTGCTAGATTTGGGTGAGGGGTATATGGCAAGCGTATTGTATTCTTCTCCCTCCTATTGTGTGTTTAAAATATTCCATAATAAAAAAAATTGTACTCTCCCTTGACCTCACACCTCTTTGCAGCAACCATGCCTCTCCTCTGCATCCCTTCACAGTGGAAGGTCTCCAAAGGGCTGACTATGCTCTGTCTTCACCTCCACTTACCACCTGCACAGGCCATCTGGCTTCTGGCCCCACCCTGTCCCCAACAGGGTTCTTGCCAGGCTTATTTAAGCACGTGGCCTAGCCCAGCACAATCTCCCTGATCCCACCTTACCTGACAGCGTGGCAGCCTCCCTCCCTGGTGAACCTCTCCCCTCCCGTGACTTCTGGCTTCATCTGTCTGGTCTCCTCCACCTCCCTGGCTGCCCCTCCTCTGTCTCTTTGCTGCTCCCCTTCACCTCAGGGCTCAGTCCTCATTCCTCACCTCTTCTCTCACTACGCTCTCTCCCTAGGTCATCCCAGCAAGGTCCATGGTTTAATAAAGCAGCTCTGCCTGCTGACTCCTAAATATATCCCCAGCCTGGCCTCTGCTGCCCACTGGATGTCTTCACCTGGATGTCTGACTTACATCCGAAACAGGTCTGTCAGTTTCTGCCTCCTTGTCCTCCCCCATCCCATGAACCCTGACCTTCCCCGAGTCTTTACCCATCCCAGTAACATCTCTACCAACCATCCCTTGGTTCTTCAAGCCAGAAACCTGGCAGCCATCCTCCCTTTTTCCTTCTGGTTCATCCTCCAATTCATCAGCAAGTTCAGTCATTTCTACCTGCGAATATCTCCAAGGTTTGTCCATTTCTCTCCAACTCTGCCCACCCCTTAGCCCAGGCACCACCATCTCCTGCCTAGGGGGCTGCAGCAGCCTCCAACTGTCTGCCCGTCTCCTCTTGGCCCCTCCAACTGGTCCCCCGCATCCACTCTGTAGCCAGAGTACAGACTCTTTCAAAATCATAGACTGGATCATGTCATTTCCCTGCCTGAACCCGTCGGGCTCTTCCCATGACAGTATCACACACAGGGTTGTGTGTTCACAGTTCACGTGGTCACAACCATTACACACAGCATCACACATTCAATGTCAGGGTCAGGGTCACACAGTATCACATCCTGGTTTTCACACACTTGATGTCACTCTGTGTTACGCCCTTGGTCGCACACTCAGACTCACCATATGCCTGGGGCCCACACTGACCATTCAGTGTCAGACACTTGAGCTCCAAACTCAGGACCACACCTGTTATTGCACAGTGTCATTCATCTGTGTTTACATATTTCGTCCTCACGGTGTCACACCCTCAGTGTCACACTTGGTCACTCAGCGTCACAAAATCAGTATCACACAGTATCGGTGTCACACACTTGGTGGCACATCCACTGTCTCACACAGTCTTGGACAAGTGGTGTCAGACACTCGCTATCACTCAGTGTCACACAGTCAGTGTCACACGCAGTGACTCACTCACTCTTCACACAGTATCCCATGATTTCACAAGCTCAGTATCACACCGCAGAATACCCGCTGCCCCACAATCAGTGTCTCAGTGACACCCTCGGCATCACCCTGGGTCCCACAAGCTCCCCACACCCCCGCTGGGTCCAGTCGCCAGAGCTGCTGCCCCATGTCAAGGCTGCTTCCTGTTGTTGTGCTCAGCCACTGCCTGCTCCTTCAAGGATTTCCTGTTGTCAGGGCCCCAATCAGGCCTGGCCCAGCCTGGGATACACAGCCTAAAGCCCCAGAGCCAGCTGGCTGGCAGGAGCCCTGGGCCCCTCTACCTGCCCCTATCCTCGCTGGGCCCGTGGGATTTTCCCCTGTTCAATCAACCTGGATCCCCCGCGTACCTGGGCTTGTGCTGTGTCACTGAAAGGAGCTGACCTCTGGGCCCTGCCCCACTCCCAGAGTGCCCAGGCCTGTGCTTCCCAGACGGGGGACTCTTGGGCAGCCTGGACGCAGCTGTCTGCATTGTCTGGGTGGCTTGGGACAAGACCTTAGCTGGTCTGCGGGGCTCAGACTGAAGCTACTGGGAGCCAGAGGAGAGGGACTGGGCGTGAAAGGGGGAGGACACAGGGTTAGGGGGTTAGGGAGTTAGGGAAGGCTTCCCAGAGGAAGCCAGCTGAGAGCTGGGACAGACAAGGAAGTGGAAGAAAAGGCATCCCAAGGTGGGGGCAGCAGACAGGAGCCAAGGGTTGGAGGCAGGAACCGGAGGAGACAGGTTGGCAGGGATGAAGATAGGAATGTGAGAGGGCGTGAGGTTAGGCTGCCAGTTTCTCTCCCATCTGCTCCCTCCTCTCTCACACCAGCATTCAGACTCCAGCTCCAGGTCGGAGCCTCAGGGCATGCCCTTCCTGGCCCTGCCTTCGAGCCCCCCAGATTGCCCCTCAAGGCCGCCAAGCCCCCTCACCTCCTGCCCCAGGCCAGCCTGCAGGAAGGACAGGCAGAGGCCAGCGCACGCTCCCCACACGGCCAAAGATAAATATTTCCCGGGAAACGGAACTTGTTCTCTCTGTGTTTACAGCCAAGGGCCAGGCAGAGTGGGGGGAGGGGAGGGGCCAGCCAGAGGAACCTCGTCCAGCCCTGGGGCCCACAGCACCTGGCCCGGCCTTGCCCCAGACCTGCTGTGTGACTCTGAGTCAGTCCCCACCTCTCTCTGAGCCTCCACTGCAGGCCCTCAAGGGGACCTCCCTGGGCCTTGGCCTGCCCACAAGCCTGGCCCAGCTTCAGCTGCATCTTCTCTGGGTGAAAATCCCTGGTTCTTGATGCCTCCCCTTTCAGACTAGGCTTCTCTAATGGCAGGACCTGCATCTGCCCATCTCTGCCTTGTCCTTGGTCAGTCAGGGGTGTGGACAGATGGATGGACAGACAGACAGAGAAACAGGCTGTGGTGGCAGCTGAGACCGCCTCCCTGGCCCAAGTTCCTGCACACCCTGGGCCTGTGCAGCCCGACAGGTGGGCCCAGACAGATGGCAGGGCCTCGGGCCCCCAGGGATGCCAGATGCTATGGCCAACTTGTTGTCAGCAGCTCCCTCGGGGCTGTGGGGCATCATGGAGGCCACTTGCTCCTGATGTGCGGAATCCAGAAGGAGGCTGGCACATCTGCCAGTTAGGAGCATTCGTTTAAGAATTTTAAATATGAGCCTGGAAAGTGCTGCCTGCAGCAGCCCTTCCAGCCTCGCCCCAATGCTCCCTGCATGGTAACCAGGGCTCCACTCACATGTCAGCCTTCTCCTGTGGAGACCTGGGGGCACCCTTCCCACAAACCCTTGCACAAGCTGCTCCTCTCACCTACAAAGCCTTTCCCAACCCCCATAGCAATCCTACCAGACAGGACCAGCTGGGCTCCTGCCCCTGCCTATGGCTGTCCCACCACGGGGGCCCACTTATTCACCATTGCTGGCCTCAGCCTCACTCCAGACCCTGAGACCAAGGGTTCCTCAGACCAGGACCCAGGGGCAAAGAGGTGTTTGGAGCTGGGTTCTCAGCATGGAGCCAGTCTCCTGCAGCACGCCCTGAGTCCTTGTTCCAGGCTCCTCTGTGTTCTTGGTCCCAGTCCTTTGTTGGTCCTTGTTGCCCTCAGGAGGTCCTCTCAGAAGTCGACCACATGGCTCTGACTATCCAGCTGATCTCTGGTCTCATCAGGGACCTTGACCCTCCCCATCCTTCAAAGTTCAAAGGCTGCCTCCTCCAGAAAGTCTCCAAGACTGCACCCAATACAGCAACTGCCCCCTTCTTAGAACTACTCCAACCGCACCCCACCCCACCCCACCCCCCCGCCCACAGCCATTCTCATTCCATCAAGAAGCATTTATTGAGCATCTACTAAAGACCACATGGGCCCAGGAGAGAAAAAGGGGACTCAGCCTTGGTTCCTACCTGTCAGATGTTTATAACTATGTGGGAAAGGATGTATAGCCATTACAACTACGTGGGAAAGGATATATAACCACATGGGGTAACAAGTTATCCCACTGTAAGCTCAGGGAAGCTTGGCGTTGTGAGTGCCCAGGATAAAGGAGAGGCTGACTTGAGCTGGGTGGAGGATGCAATCTGAGAGGACTTCACAGAGGAGGTGGCATCTAATCTGAGGCTTGAAAAGGGAGTAGGTGGAGAAAAAAGGGAAAGGCATTCCAGAGAGAGGGGTCAGTGCGAACAAAGTCAGGGAGGTCAGGAAGAGTGGGTGTCCTGGAAGTGAGCACTGCCATGTCTGGGGGACAAGGCATGGACATGAGGAGGTCCAGCAGGCACGGCTGGCAAGGCCATGACAAGGGTGTGGTCTTTCCTTATCCCATGGGCAGGAATAGAGGAGTCAACTCCAGGCAGAGCATTAGGGTGCTTAGCGTGGATACCTGTAACCTTGTCCATGTCTGCCTCTTCCCCAGCCCCTGCCCCAGCTGGGGCTCCCAAGCCCCCATCTAGGCTCTGAGAGCCAGCACAGAGAGGGCATGGACCCAGAGTGCTCAGCTTACTACTTGAACTGCCTCAGCCCTGACATCCAGAGAGAGCAATGGCCCTGGCGCTGAAGGAGGATTGCAGACTGTGCCTGAAGAGCCCCTCTCCCAAGCCGGCCAGCTGGCACAGGGGCCAGGGGGCCATCCCAAGCCGGTGTGCTGAACAGACGCCCGCTAGGTGGGAATGGGTCCTGGCAGGCCTGCTCTCGTGGCTGTCGTGCTGCCAGTGCCAGGAGAACGTGCTGTACCCACAGAACCTCCATGAACACCAGCCCAGCCCTGCAGTGCACCCTGTCTCACAGAGCACAGCTGTCTAGACCTGGCCCCAAGGATCTCACCCTTGAGGGAAGCAGGGAGGGTACCAACTCTCTCCAAGGACCTTCTGTGGGCCAGGCCTGAGGCAGGCACCTCACACATACTGTCTTTGTAACTTCTCCAAGCAGCTCTGCCCAATAATAGTGATTATGTCCAATAATGATGAAGCTTCTTATCCCCCTTTGACAGGTGAGGAAACTGATGCTCAGGTTGGTTAAGGGACTGGCCCAAGGTCACACACCTAGGAAGTGGTGAAGCTGGGACTTGAACTCATGCCCATCTGACCCCATGGTCTGTCCACTGGATGAGGCCGTCATCTCCCCAGGGTCTGCTCCCTCAGGAGGGCTCTTCATCAGTCTCCCATCCCTCTTCCCTCTTTCCCTCCAGTGGTCCCAATAGTTTGAGCAACACCCTAGGGTCCCTATTCTCTCCAGTCCTATCCTTTCTATGTTGCATCAACCTGTCTCTCCCCAGCAGGGCTGAGTGTGGGCCTGGGTACTCGGAAAAGGGTGCTAAGTAAACCCAGAAACAAAGCAGGCTCCGTCCAGAGGCCAGGAAGACACCTGCCATCTTTGTGGTGGGTGTGGGGCTGGGGGGCAGGATGGAGCTAAGAACTGAGGGGCTCAAAGCCCAAGATCCTCAGTATGAGAGAGGGGGCAGCAGGACCCAGGCCAAGGAAAGGCAGAGGGAGCAAATGGGGATGATCTGGGGATGCCTCACGGGGAGGGGGAGAAAGGAAGGGCAGAACTTGAATTTGCAGGGAGCATGGCCAAGGGTCTAGGGAAAGGAAGCTATGAACAGAGGCATAAACAAGAAGCCTGGGCCTTACTCCTTCCCTTGGGACCCAGCTCCCATTGCCCAGGATGGTCTCAGCTTCTCCAAAGCTCTCTCCCCTCTCCACTTCCTGGGAGGATGACAAATCCAGTCTTTCCTAGCGGGTGGCAGCAGCTGCTGAGACACTGCTGGCTCCCAGGAATACCATCTGTCCCAGCTCTGGGGGGAGCCCCCACCCCATGGGGAATGCCGTAACCATAAATAAATTAATAATGACTTTCCTGTTCCCCTCCTCCCTCCCCCTTCCCCAGCGCCCAGCTGCAGGCGCACTCTCAGGGCTGGGCTCCGTGTCCCAGCAGTGAGCCCACGCTGACCCCACTAGGCACCAGGCCCTGTGTGAGCGTCTTTTGCCATCTCACCCGAGGGCAGGGAGAGAGCAAGGGTTGGGCACGAGACACAGCTCCACTCTCAGCTCTGCCTCCGATTCACTCACTGTGTGACCCCCTGGGCTTCAGCTTCCCCAAAGTAGACGAATAACAGCCCCTGCCTCCCAGGGAGGTTGTGGGGATTAAACAGGGAAGTGTGTCTAAAGCTCCTGGCCCAGAGGAGGGGCTGATATGGCAACAGCCTCCCCTTCCTCCCAGCCAGGCCCTGGGCACAAAGGAGGCTCATCTGAGGTTTGCTGTTTGGTCCGATTTCATACACACCCCTCCTCTGTGCCAACCTTCACCACCCCCGGCCCACCCCATTTCTGCTGCTCAAGGCCCCACGGACACTAACGATTCCTATGAGGCCCCCCAAAGGCATGGTCAGGGGCTGGGATGGCACCCCTCATCTCAAAGGAAAGGCACTCGCTGAGCCCTCACCAGGTACCCTTTGGAGGGCGGTGGGAGACCCAGGAATGAAAAAGGCACATCCCAGGCAGGGCTCAAGATGCTCACAGTTCAGAGGGAAAGACACACAGAGTCACATAATGGAGAAAACAGGGTGCTAAAGGCACAGACAGCAGAATGCCCCAGCGGCTGGTGGCCAGGGCAGGAGAGCTCAGAGGAGGGAGCATGAGAGGCAGGGAGGGCTTCCTGGAGGAGGGGAGGCTAGAGCTGAGCCCAGAAGGATTTGGGAAGCTGAGGGGGGAAGAGGCCAGCAGGAGCGGGTCTAGGGAGGCAGGAGCGGATGAAGGGGGGACTGCAACCTGCCTGGGTTGCAGAGGGAGCAGGGGAAGGGGGAGCATGGAAAATTTTTAAGCCGAAAGTGACAAGTTCAGGTTTGTGTGTTAGAAAGATCCTTCTGGCAGCCACATGGAGAATGGGGGCAACTGAAAGCAGACAGCCAGTGACTGTTCAGGGGAAAGATGACCAGTCCCGGACTGGGGCAGGCAGAGGGAGAGCAGGAGAGGAGTTCAGGAAATACTTAGGGCAGAGAATCAAGAGGGAATTGTTGGGTGAGGGTGGGGAGGACAAGGGAGGTGTCATGACACCCAGGTGACTTGGGAGGAGGACGAATCCTCAGGGGGAGAGAACTCTAGGGTGGGAGAGGTGGTCTTGGTGTGGGGTGACCCTAGGCTGGAGGGGGTGGGGCTGGGATTCGGCTCCAGCCTCCCAGTCCTCCCAGGGGTGGGGGCAATGCTCAGACTGACCCCCAGCTTGCGCCCCCCACCCCCCCAAGCCCACCCACTCCTCCCTCCGCTGAGCTCTCACCTGCAGTGTGCCGTCTCTACTCCCTGGGGGCACTGGCTCCTGTGCAAGGAGGTCCCGGCTGGCTGCAGAGACAAGAAGGCCAGGGGCTGAGGCCTGCCAGGCCTTCTCCCCTTCTCCCCAGGCTGCCCCTCCCCCAGCCCCTAGCAGACCTGGGGTCTCCTGTGTCCCACAGGTGGCCTCCTCCAGGGAGCCTTGCCTGATGGCGCCCTGCTTCCCATGGCCTCTGGCTCTGGTGTATTCTCAGTCCCTCAACTCTGAGAACAGAGCTAAACTCTTTCCTTAAGCCTGGGGCTCCTCAGGAGTGGAAAACCGCATTTTTACTCCTTCTGTGGTCCCCTCCACTTCTGCTTCTCTCCCTTCACTTCCCCTCTCTAAGCGTCAGCTTCCCATCTACAAAATGGGATTTGTAGTGCCCAGCTCACACAGTCACTGGGCTGGGCTCCCAGCTGGGTTGCTGTGAATCCTAAGTGAATGGGACCACACGTGGGAGTCCTCAGCCCAGTCTGGGCTCCAATCGGACACCCAACCTGCATGCTATAAGCACTACTCCATGGCTTCTCAAGGGCTGGTACACACAGAAGCCACTGCCTCAGGAGCTCCTCATTCTCAGGAGCCCACCGCCTGGGTGGCATCCGGAACCCCAGCCGCTCTGGGAGGCACTGCCCAGGGGCCGGCTGTCCCTCCCCACCCCCATCCACAAGCATACCCAGGCATCAGACAGGCACAGGCGGCGGGATATTCTGAGCCTGGCTTCATTCCCGTCAGCTGCTGGCCGCTATGCCAGCCTGGTGCGGGCGCGGGGGCTGATTTGATTTGGCAGCTTCAGAAGCGTGTGGTGGGGAGGGGGAGGGGGAGGGGGGATGAGACACCCATCCCTGCTAGGAAATAGCCTCAGGCGCTCAGCGAGCTGGGGAGGTTCTGGGTTCCCTGCCTGGTGCCCCTGTCTTCTCACTCAGGCTCTGGACACCTGCCTGTGACTGCTGGAATCTACGGTTTTCCTTAGTGGTGACCATAGGGGTGACAGGAGCTGCACCATAGTAGCTGCACCTAGTGTGTGGATGCTTGTAGCAAGGTGTCTGGTTGTCCCACGTGTCCCTGTGTCCTGTGGGCGTCTCCCTACTCAGCAGTGCCTTCAGCTGGGCCCGAGTGTCGCCCAGGATGCATGGGTCTGGGGGGGATGGGGGACGATGGTCTACACGGGACCATCTCCCAGGGCGACTGTGGCTCCATGGCTGGGCCTTGATGGGGGACTGTCTGCAGCCCAGGGCATGGCAAGGTCGCGCATGCGCCTGCATCTACTGCAGGGCCTCGTGTGCATTGGCTCGCCCAGTTCCTTCCCTCTGTGCGATGACCCCGCTAACCCAGCCATGTCCGGCAGAGGAAATGACGGGGACCAAGATAAGTGCCTGACCTCAGGGTCCATCCCTTTTGTCTGAAAGCCTAAGCCTTCTTTACTTAACCCTGGCCTCCAATGGTCCACCCACCACCACCAAATTGCCCCAGGACAGCCCCTTCCCCTGCCCCTTGAGAAGAAGCAGTGCTAGTTTCACTTGATCCTCACTGCCCCCCAGGCTCTCCACCACTCCCTGAAGAGGCTCCTGCCCCACGCCCTCTGGGTCCCCATCACCCACTTCAAGAACAGGGAAGGTGGACAGGATGAGTGGGGTCTTGGCTAGGCATTCACAGCGCCTCCATAATCCTGTCCCAGCCTCAGCGTTTACCACCCTCCTGCCTGCCCCATACTCAGAGCAGCTCACCCCTCCCAGAGGTCCCAGGAATCTCCACCACTCTGTTAATATGCTGCTGGTACCATGGGGACCTGGCCTCCACAGCTTCCAATTAGAGAGCTGCTGCTGGAGGTCAGGGGCTCTGATGCTCTGACCTCTGCACTGAAAGGGCAGGGGGCGGCGTGTCAGACCAGGACCCTAGTCCTAAGAGGTCCACAGGCCAGGACTGTGTCCCAGACACCAGCCAGGAGGTCAGGGTAGGGTGGAGCCTACTTTGGGAAAGACGCAATGTCTCATCTGTCACCGCCTCCCCATTGTCCCACTGTCCTCTGGGGACCTCAGGACTCTCCCCACCCAGCCACAGGAAGCTAAGCCCCTCCTGAGACAGAAGGAGGGAACACTGAAGGAGGGGCTCCAGGACCAGAGAGAGACTCAGCCATGCCCTTGGGGTCACAGAGGAGGAACCTAGGCTCAATAGGACTCAGTTGTCACAAAGGGGCTGGTGGGATGAAGACTCTGCAGAGAGGTCCTGGGGGGCTTCCTGGAGGAGGTGTGTGGTACCTCACAGGAAGAGAACACTAGGTTCCAGGACAGCCTCCCAACTACGTGGTATAGGTTTGTACCTGGGACCTGTATGTAGTTGCAAGTGTCTTTGTGTCCATGCGTGCATGGGTGTGCATCCCAGTCATGGAGTCCCCAGCTCTGGTCTATGTCCCAAGGGCAGGGTCTGCCTGAGGTAGGGGTCAGCCAGGCAGCAGATCAGAGGACAAAGAAAAGAAGGGAGAACAGCTCAGGGCTGAGGAGAGAAGCCTGTCAGGTTGGTCATGACACAGTCAGTCCTCAAACCCTAGATGCCTGATGCCAAG
Organism: Tursiops truncatus; assembly: GCF_011762595.2. NCBI lineage: Eukaryota > Metazoa > Chordata > Mammalia > Artiodactyla > Delphinidae > Tursiops > Tursiops truncatus. Next base: position 58,345,209 of record NC_047041.1, on the reverse strand, counting down.
ACAGGGTGCTTCCGTGACCCAGGCTCTGCCACAGCCTACTGTGCAACTTTGGACAGGACCTTCCCCTCTCTGAGCTACTGTTCTCATCTGAAGAATAAAAGGAATGGACTTGATGACCTCCTAGAGCCCTCACAAGTCTAACAATCTTTTGGAGAGACTGACACACAAAGACAGCCAGAGATGGAACCTTACAGAGATGGGGAGAGAGCTCAAAAGGAAGCAGAGACGACAGCGAGGAGTGGGATGGCAGGAGACAAGAGAGGAGAACCCCAAGGAGGCCCATCGTGGGTCAGGGAGCTGGGGAGGGGTTCCCTGCTGGGGACCCTGTCCTCAGGGCCAAGACAGGACGTGGTAGACAATGCAGCCTTGCGCATGACAGGGAGCAGTTGTCACCACCCCACCTGCCTCCTGGCCTGTGGGAGGAGAAAGATGGTGGGTAACAGACAAATGCTCTGCCCCCCTGACCTGAGTCCTGCCTCCACTCCAGCTCTCCAGGTGTTCCAGGGGAAAGCGGGGAGCTGCAGGCAAAGTGGAGCTCCCAGGGCTGGGAATCAGGAAGCCGTGTTTTAGGCCCTGCTGTGTTGTGGGATCGGGGCCAACTCCCAGCCTCCATCACTTGATCTGTGAACCCAGCAGGCTGGGTCTTGTGCAGCAGTACTGGGTTCTGAGGGCCCCAGCCAGGGTGGGCTCTCTAGAGGGCCGAGATCCTTCTCTCCTGCCTGGAGGTTCTTTCCCCACCTTTGATGTGGGTGCTGAGACTGTGCACAGTCCAAGAGGCAGCAAGCCGCTGGACAAAGGAGCTGGCCTTGTGCTGGGCGGGAGGCCTGTGCTACAAGGGAGCCCCCATCGGTCATCAACCCTCCAGGCACCCTGGCCTGGGACCTCCCTTCCGTAAGCACTTCTCACAGCCACCCCCAGGGCACAAGCAGGGTCCTCCCTCCTTGGCCTGCGCTCAAAGGGTGCCAATGGGTCCCTAGCCGATGTCCGCACTGCCCCTCTGGCTGCCTGGCCTCTGCCCTAGGCGGAGGCCCTTTGTACTTGGGCCCTCACAGGCAGGGCTTCGTGCAGTCCCGTGTCTGTGTCCAGGAAGTGTTCATGTCCTGTTTTCCCCCTCAGGCCGAGGCTGCCAGGGAAGGAGAGGGTGGGGGTAAGCAGGCCTCTCCTTCCTCCACTGTGGACATTCCTCCCAGAGGCTTTAGGGGCTGGAAGGAAAGGGTACTCCTCTCTCTGCCGTAGTCTGAAATGACTGAAGACTGGAGGCAGAGGGATGAAGGAAATGACCCCTTACCCTGAAAGCTTAGGGAGTGGTGGTTCTTGCACACGCACGCACACCAGTTTTGCTGCGGCAGGAGAAACTATCCGTGCAACCCAGGCTGAGATGGTCTCCTTCCCCACTGACACCAACCCAGCCCCTCCTCCCCTTCCTCCCTGGGGGTGGGGGCCACCCCGCCACCCCAAGCTGTCTCCACTGCTTCTCGCTATGTTTTTAATAACTGAACATCGACATTAACAAGGCAGGTGGTTGCAGCTCTTCCCAGAAACCCCATTTAGAATCATTGAATCATCAAATCATCAAATCCTAGAATCCTGGAATCACAGAACGTCTGCTTCATCGGCTCCTGGAGTCTCAGCATCTTAAAGTCACAGAATGTCGGAATCACACAACCACGCATCCACACAGCCCTGGCCGGGAGCTGAGGGTCATGGAAGGCTGGAACCCCACAAACGGACAATGCCAGATTCTCCAGAGAGCTCATCCACCCCAACTTCCTCCTTTTACAGGTGAGAAAATGCAGCCCAGAAAGTGGCCTTATGCAAGGTCACTGGACAGTAGGAGCCAAGCAATGCCCGGCTCCGAGATTGCAAGATGGGACCTCAGTAACCCAGTCTTGCGGAAATGGCGCCACTCTTACTTTCGGAAATACAGATATTCAAGTTGGGGCGATGCTGCTCTTTTAGCTTTGCTCATTTCTCCTCCCTCCCGACCCCACCCCCACTGGGCCCTGCATCTCTCCACCCCTCTTACCCTTGGTTCCTGCAACTCCCTCACCTTTCCCCCTCCCTGGGTCTGTATTCAGGCCCCTCAAATAAAGGCAACAATAGATGGGTGAAGTTCGAGGGGTCAAGTCCCTCAGGGTGGAGGACAGGAAAAGCAAAATGCCTGCCCCCTGACGCTACCAGCCAGAGAGCAGGCTCCCCAGAGGAGGTGCCCTGAACAAGAGACCAGAACGTCCTGGACCCCCTGGGGGTCCAGCCACACCAGAGGCAGCAGCTTCAAGGAAGCTGGAATCAAAGAGGAGGGAAGCAGTGAAGGCTTACCGTTGATATTAAACCATCACAGATGTATGTTTAGCGTTTTCATAAATTTACATTTTAACTCGTTTTGGAATGTACTCACATATTTTTGAATTTGAATTTTATTAAGTATTATATTTTACAGATTGTTTTAATTTTTGAATTCTGAGTGCTCTTCGCCCAGGGCAGATCCCGTGTCCCCACGCTACAGACAAGGACGCAGCAGCCCCCAGTGGGATCCAGGTCCCCTGGTTTCCGTTTAGCTTCAAAGCTCCTGACCTGGGACGCCATTCTGAGACCTTCTGCTCCTTAGAGGGGCCTGACCCAGGCCCAGGCATGTGACCTCAAACCGTGTCTTCCCTCATGTGGCCACCCATACCCCAGGGTGGCGCTTTCTCTCCCTTCACCTCTACAGCTGACGGGCTCCCTCCTCTACCTCTGCCCCCTCTGTCCCCTCCCCTCCAAATCTGGCTTTTCCCTATTCAGTCTCGTCATCCCATGTCGGAACCACACTGCCTCGGCCTCCTGCCTCACTCCTTCTATGTGCTCCCCACCCCATGGCCCAGGGAGCTGCTTCATAACACGCAGGTCTGAACAGTCCCTGAACTGCTTTCATCTCTTCCCCTAGTGCGCAGTTCCCTCCGAAGAAAGTCCAAATTCCTTGACATGGCATAAAAGTCCTGCACAATTTGGCCCCTTCCAGCCTCACTAGCTTCATCTCTTATGCTACACACACACACACACCAATCCCATCACTCAGCCACCCTGGCTGTCCAGCATCCAGCTCCATGGAATGCTTCCCTCCTTCTGTCTGTCACCAGCAAGCCTTCACATTCGCCATTCTCTCCTTCTCTCTGTCCAGAACCTTCTCCTGGCTCATTCCTCAGCTCTCACTTTAAATGTTTCCTCCTGGAAGCTTCCCAACTTGCCCTCCCTCCCACTCTGGGCTGAATTCGGGGCCCCTAGCTCTGTCCCACCATGGCCCCCAAGTTTCTCCCCATTGCTGCCTTCCCCCCACACAATCTACCAGCATCAATCTTTGTCTGTGCCCCTCCGCCACCCTATCACCTGTCCACCCTTGGCCCTGGTACCTGGGTCTGTCTACCTGCCAAGAGGCAGACGCCTTGTTGCTCAGACTTGGCACAATGTGTGGCCGAAATTTAAGGCCCCCACCATGCTCTCTCTACCTACCCTCTCTGCCGGGCACAGAGTAGGTGCTCACTAACTGTCCACCTATTAAGGCCTGGCAGCACACAGTGTGTGGCACGGACAGGGAGTGCTGGGGTGCTCAGAGGAAGTGAGAGTCCCCGGGCTGGGCTGGGGACTTCCTGGAGGAAGCATTTGGGATGATCCTCCACATGTCAGTCCTAACACAGAAGTTGAGGACAGGCCACAGGAAGTCCCCAGCCAGCCTTAGGGCCATCAGGGCAAACCATCAGAGTGGGACCAGAGTCTGAAATGAGGGAGATTCAGTGACCAGAGCCAAGGACAGGGCCACTGGAGGGGCTGGTGGTGCATTTGGGGAAGACTTGCTGGAGGAGGGGCTACTTCTGGCTGGTTTGGGGCAGGGGAGAAGGTGGAGATGAAGCAGGTTGGAGACAGAGATGTGAAAGAGAAAGCTCTGTTCCTTCTTGTCCTTTACACCTTAAAGGGAAGGGAGGTGGGATTCGGATGGGCAAGAGGAAAGAAAGAAGGCCAAGGCAGCATGGAGCTAACATCAGTGCTGACACCATGGCCAGGGTGGGTATGGGTGGCTGGGGTGGCAGGGAGCAGGTTCCCAGCTGTGGTTGGGAAACATTTCCTGTCTCCTTGCCAGGGGGGTCATTAATAATCATTTACCCTCCACAGGCAGCACGGAGGCTAGCCAGGGAGCAGCATGGTGCTGGGGCCGGAGCCCAGCCTGGCAGCCAGGAGAGCTGTATTTTAGGACCAGCCCTGCCACCTTGCTGTGAAACCTGGACAAGTCACCTGGCCACTCTTGGTCTCTGGTAACACTGGTCAAAGGAGGGTCTTAAGAGGAGGCTCCCTAAAGATCTCCCTGCTCTGGGCCTCAGTTTCCCTAGATGGCAGCGGGGCTGCCACCCCTACAGGGGGTTAGAGACCTCTGATGATCAATATAAGCATCTATGTTGAACCTAGCTCAGGACACATGGGATGGGCAGACCCAGCCCAGCCTCTCAAGAGCTCGAATTCTGGCAGGAGCCAGACCCCAACACCATGGGATGCATGCCTGGAGCATATCATGTGCATGTCAGGCTGCGGGAAACAGAAGGGAGGGCCGTCTGCCCAAGGCCTGAGGGGCTGACAGTGTGGCTGGGCCATGAAGATGGGGTTTCTTAGACACAGAAAATGGGAGTCCCATGAGGCCTATTTAGTCACTGCTATGACTGCAGCACTTAACACTGTGCCTGCCTGGTGCATAGCAGGTGCTCAGTAAATGCTTTCAGACAACAGAATGAGCTCCTGTTAAAGGAGACATTTGTGAAAGGAGCTTGGAATTTGGAAAGAGCTGCCTAAACGGTGATGACGAAGATGATGACAATGATGATTCTGCCCAAAGACAACAGGATGGGAAAAGGTGACATGAAAGCTTGAGAAGGTAGGAGGCCCAGGGATGGCCATCCAAAACCAGACAGTATTGCTTGGGAATGATCAACAGCCTTCAAGATCCCTTCTTCCAGTTGGGCTAGAATTTTCCTCAGCCTCAGGCCACATTTCTCTGCCCATCCAACACCCCCTTCAAGGCTCAGCTCAAGCCCACTCACTTCAGAGAACCTTCTGGAATGTGGTGCTGAGGCATTGGCCCCGAGCCCCTTCCCCTGACTGACTCTGATGGTCTCTGTGCCTTCCAACCACAAGGAGTCCTGGCCTTTCGTGCTCTCAAGTCCTTGTTGGCAGACTGTCCACTAAGGTCTCCCCATAGCTTTCTCTGGAGGGTATGACCTGGATCCTCCTACTGGGTCCATCAGACTAGAGGGTCCCCAAAAACGATCTGGCTTCGTTTTTCAGAAAAAGGTCTCTGTGAGGAAAGCAACTATCCCCCCATCAGATATGGGGTCAACACAAGTGGAGATAGATTGAGCTCTTCCGGGTTGCCTCCCAGACCAGTGACCCTCTCTGGGCGCCACACAGAGAAGGGAAGAGAACTGGGCAGCATGCAGAAGGGGGCACTTGGCTTCTCAGCACCCCGGAGATGACATGAGAAGGAAGGGCAGTGGGCCACACTTGGGACTAAGACATCATGGTTGGCAAACTTGCCTAACTCCCAGCCCAGCCCCAGCTGCTACTGCGCCGAAGAGGCGCCACCGGGGATACCACCCAGGCCTCAGTGCCTGCGCCTGGACCCCCACCCTCTGCGGAGAACCATGAGGTGGTAGTAAACACAGTGAGCCCGAGACACGTGCATCCTCTCCCCGCCCCTTCCAATCCCGGCCCAAAACATGAGACAGGCTAAAAGGAAAAGAACAAAGGTTCCAGGACCTCCACATCGCCCGCCGCCCGCCTGTCCAGCGCCTGTTCAGCCGGAAACCCAAGACAAAGGCCTTGGTGAAAGCGAGGAGGATGAAGGGCAAAGGGTAGAGGCAGCCTGGCTTGGGCATCTCAGGGGACCTAACTGGGAGGGAAGCGAGAACAGGATGGCAGCCAAGCCTTCCCTGCACACACACATCACTCCACAAACATTTATGGGACACCTGCTGTATTCTGCACACCCGAACATCACATACCTCATTCCTCACCCCACACACCTTATACACCCAATCCCTCACCCCCTGCAACACCTTCCACAGCCCTCCAGCCCCCCCTCTCCCCACACATACCCTAGCTAACTAGATACCCTTCACATGTAAACAGCTCACAGGGAGAGAAGATCACATAATCCACGTGTCACACCGAAAAGCCATCCAGCTCACACACCCACACTTCACGCCACACTCACACTCAACCTCCCACGCGCACCTCACACACCCGACACTCACCTCTCCAAGCACAGACACACAGTTCCAATTAAATTCAATACACACACATCACCTAGACATAGAGACACACCCTGCATAGATAATGTGCACACCTAATGTCACACCAAAATGTCAAATGTTTGCGGGCACACACAGCTCCTTAGCACAGACAGTCCTGCCTGCACACTGCCTCCTCCCCACATGTACTTGGGCATGCGCGCGCACACACACACACACACACACACACACACACACACACACAGTCAACAAGTCCTTGCCTTGGCCCCCTGGACCCTGGCTGCTGCACACTTTCCTACCCAGAGCTGTACAAACAGTCATCACACAGACACATGACACTTAAACACCAACACACAGGTCCCAATATATTTCCCGAGCAACTCCAGGATGTAACTCGGTGACTCGAAGCCAGTCACCTAGGCTGCAAACCCACTCAGACACAGCTCTCCCACCCCCACTCCCCTCTACCAAGACATCCAATGAAACCTTTCATCAGACCCCTCCAGCGGCTCTTCCTGGTTACACACAACAGTCCATAACACACACAAATACACACACAATCCCCCATGTAAGCTGCCCCTACAACTACTCCACCCCACGATGACACACAGTCATGTACACATAAGTTCCCCACACACACAACAGTCATACATACACCTACCACTCCACACTCACAACTCGGCCTCCCTAGCTGCACACGCCATGCAACGCCATTACACTCACGGTCCTCACACTCAGCATAAGCTCCCACAGACCCCCCCAATAATCCCACTGCTGATGACACACACAATACTACATGACACAACACACATGATCACACACAAGGCACACCCAACACACACAACCCAGCTCTTCCTACTCAAACACATACCACCCAGACTCGCCCAGCCCTGGACACCTCCCACCACAGGTGACTGACACCAGGTTGCAGACTATTCCTCCCCTCCCTCATCCCAAGCCCCCAGCTTCCCAAGTCCAGTTCAGCAGGGATGAGGGGGTTTATAAGTTATGAACCCCAGTGCCCCACTGCACAATCCCCACCCACCTTAAATCCCTCGGTACCGCCCAAGGGCTGCTTGCTCCATGTTTAGCCCCTTCCACCAGCACCCACACCATGCCATGCCTGACAACAGGGGAGGGGGAAGAGGTCCTGGGGACACCGGCGGGGCATTCTGAGCCTGTCCCCTCACCACCCCAAAGTAGAGGCTGATATAAGGGGAAGAATGACCACAGGGAAAAGCCCTAGAACAAAAACAGAAACCTAGAGAAACTGGGGGAGTGATGGGCAGACTGAGAGAGGGGGGCACGTAGGCAAAAGAGACCAAACAAGAAAGAAATAGAGGGGCAGAGGGAGAAGATGCCCAGAAAGACTCAGAGGAGAAACGGGGGCCACCATACCCAGAGAGAGACAAGAGGAGAGGGTGAGACAAGCAGGAAAAGGCTAGGATCTTCTATACAGGAGGGAGGAGGGAAAGCAGGAAGAGGGTGGGAGGGGGATCCTGCAGAGAAGGAGAGACAAACTGTAATGGAAAGAGGCATTTGGACCCTGGGTGGGGTCTGGTGTGAGGACTGAAGTCCAGGTGTTTGAGTGGGAATCTGGGTGAGGGCATAGATGAGTCTGTGGAGTCGGGGTTCAGGGGCTTGAGATGAGGGGCCCCAGCTCTAAGGGGGGGTCCTGGTTGAGAGTCGGGGGTTCAGGTGTTCTGGGTGGGCCTGGAGTCTGATAAATATATTGGGGGTCCAGGGCTATGGGCAGGGGTCCTCCACTAATCTGGGAGGCAGGGGGTTCCAGGCTCAAACAGAACTCTTGGGTGTGAACAGGGGTCCCATTGTGGATTGGGAGTTCAGTGCTTGGGGGTGGAGTCCCAGATCTGAAAAGGGTTCAGAGTCTGGCGTGAGGCTTTGAACTGTGAGGTAAGGACTCAATGTCTCTAGGGTACGGGCTGCAGTCCCAGCACAGAAGTGGGATTTTCAGCTGGGGAGGGGTCCCCACCCTGGGGTCCCCACCCTAGAAGGGTTCAGGGACGGGGTAGACCATGGGACCGGCGACAGCACGCTCCGCGGAGAACCCGGCCTGGCGCTCACCCAACACCCCGTTCCCCTCGTGCCCAGAGCCGGGAGGGGCGGGGGGCCCTACCTGCAGGCTGTCGGCGCATGGCTGCGGCGGCGGCGGCTCGTCCGGCTTGAGGAAGACCTGCTGGCCCCGCCTGAGGAATTGGACAACAGCGATGAGGATGTGGTGCAGCACCAGGACCATGCTCGCAGCCGCCCGCCCGCCCGCCGGCCTGGCCGCTGTGCTTGGCCAGGGCGTCCGCGACGGCTTCGCCTGATCCGCGCGAGTGTCCGCCCTGGCCCCGCCCCGAACCGCCCACTTCCCGCCCCCCGACCGCCCCGGCCCCGCCCACCTTCCGCAACCGCGGACAGCACCTCTTAGCTCGTCCAATCTTCCCACCCCCACCAGAGCCCCCCACCAGCTCTCACTTCCCTTATCTCTCTGCTCTCAAGATTCTTCCAGCTTGTGCGCTATTAGGATCCCCCGCCTGATAGCCTGCTCTCAGCCTTCGCTCCCTTCTCTTGCCCCTTCGCTACTCCTTTCACTACCTCTCAGGGGTCGCCTCTCTGAGCCTCTCTCCTGATCACATCCTCTCCCCCCACCACTTACTTAATAAAGTCCTGGAGCCAGGCTACAGTCCCACGGCAGAGACCAGCGCAGTGAGGGGGCGGGGGGGGGGGCGGTCCGGAGGGGGAGATAGAGGGGAAGGGACCGCTGGCACGAACAAGGAGCCCTGGGCTTGCTCTTCTCCCAGGAAAAAGGGAGGAAATCGGGGGAAATTTCAGAGGTCGCTCCGAGTCTGACAGGCCCTGGAAGCAGTAGCAAATCTGGGAGGGAGACACGTGCGCACTGACACGCGAGCGCACACACAGGCGCACCATTCCCAAGTTGTGGGTAGGGGCACTGGGCCCCCAGCACTGGGCAGGCAGGTCTGCGTTGGGGTCCCCGCAAGCCAGAGAGGGTGCAGGCCCCAGGGCCACACAGTCCACAGTTCCGCGGTGGGACTTGCGAGCCGAAGCGCAATTCACCGCAGAGCGGCCTCTGTGCTCAGGCGCCCGCTGCAGCCGTGACGCTCCTGCGCCGCCTGCTGTCCCAGCGCGGCAGCTCAGCCCGGCCCGATTTGCCATCTGCGCGGGAGGGGCGGGTGTCGGAGGGGAAAGGGGTCACCTGGGCCAGCACCCTGCCTGGACCCAACCGGTTCCTAGCCTCCGCTTGGCATGAGGTCGGCTGGGGCGGTGGGACGTGTCTGGACTGGAGGGTGCTCTTGGGTGTCTCCTGGCCATTGCCGGCTAGCTACTTACTTTATGACCTTGGTCAGATTCCCTCCCCAGTTGGTTTCTGGGCTTTCGTCTTGCCATCTCTTTCACAAGACTGCCAGGAGAATCAACCCCACAATGGTGCGAAGGCAGCCAGAGTCCCCTGACAGCCCTCGCTGTGGTCTGACCTGAATCCTTCCCATGTACTGCGGTCCCCTCTCTCTGCAATTCTCCCCTTAACCCTCACCCGCCACCCCTGTTGGAGGGTGACTCAGTGACCCTCCAGCTTCCCAGCTCCCCACCTCACTGGGCTGATTCATCTGGGCCCTTTCTCCCTGGGGAGTGATCTCCTCAAGGTTGAGTCATTGAGCCCAGTCCTGGACACAGTCCAGGCACCTGGCACACAGGCTGGGCAGAGCCCTAGCTGTGTCACAGCTCAGGGGGAAGCCCTCCATGCCAAGAGTTCTCCCACCTCTCTTTCTGAGGGCCAACTCTGAACAATGCCTCTTCCCCTGCTCACACACCTTTAGTGACTCCCTACCATCAGCACAACAGTCCCAACCCTCAGCCTGACACGGAAGACCCTCTATGACTTAGCCCCAGCTTGTTTTTTCAGCTTTGACCCTCTTGCCACCGTTCCTTAAATTTATACTTCCCGCTCTACTCAGATGCGTGACTGACTCATTCTCACCTTCAGGCTTTTACCCAGCCACCCCAACCCTAATGTCCTCCAGATCCTATCAGCCTGCTTACCTTTCAGGGGCCAGTCGGAGGCCCACCTCCTCCAGGAGGCCTTCCCTGGATGCTACCTCAGCCCTCTGGGTCCCCCTTCTTGCACCTTTCCTAAGCGTCATGTCTGGGGGCAATTTCACTGCATCTTATTTTACTGCATCTTCAAATTGGGGGCAATTTGTCCTACTTACTAACACTGTAGAAAACATTACATGGGCTAAGATATGTAAAGGTTCTGGCCCAGAAAAAGGCCTCCCTTCTCTTTTTTTGGCCTCAGTTTCTTGCTCTGTAAAGGGAGTGACCAATGTAAGGGCTATTATAAGTCTGAGGCCAGTGCACAAATCTCTTGGTAAATCCTGAGCATCTGTCATCAGCTCAGTCTTGGGCTCCGGATATGCGGGTGGGACAAAGGCATCCAGGAGGCATCTGTTACAGCCACTCGCCAGAGGCGTTTGTTCTTCAGGAGAGGCCATCTCAGACCTCACAGTCAAGGGCCAACCCTGGCCTGGCACAGCCAGCATCTCTTGGGCTTTAACATTTGCTGAGCACTTACTCTGTGACTCACAGTTCATCTTCTCAACAACACTATAAGGTTGGACCCATTATTAGCCACATTTTACAGATAAGGAAAACTGAGGCACAGAGAGACTAAGTAACTTGCCCACAGTCACACAACTAATAAGTAGTAGAGCCAAAATTCAAACCCAGGCCATCTGGCTCCAATCTGTGCTTTATATTCATTCTCTGCCTCTTGAGGAAAGGCATGTGAGAAAAACTAATTTTCCCACCTCTCCTTTTGTCCCCAAGAATGCACTCAGGGTCCTACACTCCCAGCCCCTGAACCCTCGGCCTGCCTTTGCCATGAGGAAGCCCAGCTTCAGGGGTACCTGGCTCAGCTCCACAGCCGCCTCTTTTCATCTCCCCACCTTACAGGTCACATTAAGCTGTCCAGTGGCCCAGCTACCTCAGACTCGGTATTTTAGGAAAAGGTGACTCAGCTGACAGCCTGTCAACCTGGCTACTGGGCCATTCAACCTCAGGCCCTGTCCAAGAACCAGCCCTTCCTCGTTCCTAACAATGACTCCTCTCTGGACCACTGCGCTTACAAAGCAATTCCTCACCCGGGACTGGTGAGCGGACTTTCACCCTCGTCATCTCTCCATATAAGAGTGTGACACCAGCAGGCCCTCCAAAGACCCCAAATCTGCTCCCATCCTCCATGACCATGTGTCCTGCTTCCAGGAGCCTGTCTGCATGCCTGACACGCATCTATCCTCTTGCTGCTGGCCATGGTCAGACTCCCAGAAGCCCAGGTTCTAACCTGAGCCCTGCCCTGACATGCTGGGTGGCCCCATGCAAGGCTCTGGCCCTGTGAAGGATGGCCTGGTTCTCTTTGAGAACTCAAGCGGCTTGGGTGGAGGAAGGCAGGATCCAGGTAGGCCTAGCGGGGCAGAAGGCAGCTCTCTGGGGCAGGCACCCAGGCATGCCAGGCCCAAGGACTGTGAGCGAGGGCCAGATCCCGACGTGGGGGCTCCTCAGGAGGCAGCGTGTGTGGCTCAGTCTCTCCATGACTTGAGGTGGAGCCCATGGACTAAAAGAGGGTTCCACCATCCGAGGGGCCCTGCCCGGGGACAGTCCAAGAAGGGCCCAGGAGGAAGCTGACATCTCTGCGGGTTCTGTGTCCAGCTAGAGCCCATCCGCAGTGGGCACAGCCCCGGAGAGGGCACAGTTGTGAGGCACCGTTAGTTAGCTCTGGTGTGTGCATGTGTGTAAGGTCCCGCATGCAGGTCTGTGAGCATGATGTGGGTGAAGGCGGAGTACACTTTTGTAAGTTTGTATCTTTGTAAGGATGTGTGATGCTTTCATTGTACAGCTGAGCTTGTGCGTGTGTACACAGATGTGTGCGTATCTACAGGAATGTGCATGTGTGTGTGTGTGCAGACAGTATGTGTGCCCAGGTGTGAGTGTGTATGCACACATGTAAGTATGTGTATACAATTGTGTGTGTGCACAAGAGTCCAAGTATGGCACATAGATGCGGATGTGTGAGTCTCCATGTACTCAAATTCACAACTAACAGAGGTGCTGCTAACGGCCACTAGCCCCAGTCAGCTCTGTGTGTCCGCTGGCATTGGCTCCAGATGTGGCAGTGGCCCTTACAGAGAAAGGATCTGGCCGCAGGCAGGTGTTGGGGACAATGTGGATTTGGGCTCTGAGTGGGCAGGGCCTGCTCCCAGAGCCCCCGCAGCAGCTCTAACCGGGAAAGAGCACAGGCTGAGTGAGCTCAGGCTCAAGGGATGGGGGAGAGGGGTGGGGCAACCACAGGTCTCGTCCACTTCCATGTTATTTGCATACACATTTATCTTGTCTGCAGCAGATGGCCAGCTGCACGACCCTAGCGGGGGAAGGCAGCCCGGAGGATTCTAGTCCAGGACTAGTCCAGGACCTGCCAGCTCACATCGGGGCTGAGGTCCAGGGGACTCAGGCCTTGGCACACCTTGGCATCTGCTCCTTATCCTCTGCAAACCCCAAGAGCCTTCTGTCACACAAGGCTGCTGCAGGCCACACACAATCATCCAGACACTCACTGTCTTTCCGTAGATACACACACACACTCCCATCACTCCTACACACACACACATACTCCTACACACAGACTCACATCTCTATACGCCTGCTCACAGAGCTCCTGCACATAGAACACTGGTGGGCGCACCTGCCCTAGTACCTCCTTCAGCGACCACTGTGTCTCCTTCTCCCCGATGCCCATACCTGATGGAGTAATCTTTTCTTCACTCAAGTCTGACCCTGCCTCACCCATACCCACACGGGTCCCCACTGCCCGCAGGATAAAGTTGGAGCTCCAGTCCTGGCCTTCTTGGTCCTTAACCCCGCCTCCAAACCATCCTTTCAGGCCCCACACTCTGCCTTCTGGCCACACCCCTCACTGCTCACCAATCCTCCAGCAGCACTTCTGTACTTTTACCAGGCACTCGACCTCCCCACTATGCTGTCAGCTCCAGGGGACTGGACTCTTTTCCCGTTTTGCTCATTGCTGTGGCCCCAGCACCTAGAACAAGGCTTGACCCAGAGGAATTGCTCCAGAAGACATCTGTGGACTATAGGAATCGGTGGTAGAACCCTCCTTCCAACCCAATCTGCCTCCTTATGGAGGACCTGCCCAACTGTATTTGTTTCCCTAGGTGCCTCCCCCATCAGACCCAAAAGAGACTGGGTCTGATTCAGCTCCATGTGTCCGTATGCAGCATATCCAGCACGGGGCCAGGCACACACAGCAGGAGTGGGGGACGGGGGGGCAGATGGTGACCCCCTAAACGAGACACAGGGATGTCAAGAAGGGGCGGCCACCTTGGCCAATCACACAAAGCCCACTTTTCCCAGAGAAGAGGCCTCCTGACCACCTTCCCCCATCTGAGCCCCTTGCTGAAGTCACCCTGACTGGCAATCCAGCCTCTGCTCGCACACTCCCAGGGACAGGGAGCTCACTTTCTTTGCAGCCAACCCCCTCCCGTGGGAGCTGGCTCTGCCTGGTGCCAACTCCTCCCACAGCACCGTCCTGTCAAATCCTGATCATCCCGAGCCATGATTCCCATGGGGAATGGGAAGGAAGTTGAGCAAAAGGAGCAGCAGATCCCAGCTTTCCCAACAGCTCCACCAGCCTTCCCAGCTTTGGGCAGAGGTGGGAGAAGGAGCTCTTGGCTCTCAGCCCGCCCCAGGCTTCTGCAGGCAAGTAGATTCAAGGTGCTCAGGCTTCCGCAACACCAACCACTATCCCCAGCAGTCTGGGGCAGTGCAGAGTGCAGCGCTGAGAAACTCTTCAGCAGGCGCCACTGAGCTCCATCCCCTCACTGAGCGCACTCTTTCTCTCATCCCTCAAGCCCCCCCACACCCCATCTCCTCCCCTCACCGGGGCCTCTTGCCCTCCAGTCCGCAGGACCTTGCAGGACTGCTCTAACCCCAGCCCTCAAGTGTCCCACGGAGATGCCTCCTCCTGAGCCCTGTTGGGCAGGGTGGGTGGATGAAGGCGATTAGGTCCTCAGCCAACGGTGGCTGCCAGAATCCCACCCAGCCCTGCCTGGACAGCTGCAGCCCACAAGCTGCCCAGCTTTCCTTCACCAGCTATTCCCAGGCTGGCCCTGCTCCAGAGGTGCCTCGGGCTGCAGTTGGTCACTGACCCCAGTCCCCCATGCGTGCGCACATGCACACATGCATGCATGCACACACACACACACACACACACACCAGGACTGCTCAGAGCTGAGCCCATGAGGAATGCCAAGGCACAAGAAATTCTAAGCAACAGGGACCCGAGGCTCCATGCTCTGAAAACTCCCTGCCAGCTCAGACACTGTCATAGAGGGAGCCCCAGTCTGTGGCTTCCAGGTTCCAAGAACTCCCAGAGCTTTGTGATCTAAGAAAATCAGAGCCTCTATTATAAATCCCATTATTAGAAGAGTCTGTGCTTTGTACATTCTATGAATGCAAGAGCCTGGAGTCCTGAGAATGGAGGAGCCCAAGATTCTAACATTTTATTATTCTAACTGCCTGTAGTGCCGGGACTCCAGGACTCTAGCTCCAGGGTTTCCACAGCCCTCAGAGCCTGATGGTGTGTGGGCTGCGTCTCTGTGAATACCCGGTGAGGTGAGGGCCCCTGTGAGCCCTGCACTTGCCTTCCACCCTCCACCTTTTGCTCATACTACTGTCCAGGCCTAGGGTTCCATCGCTCTCCTCTCTGCTAATTAAATCTTAGACAACTTTAAACGGGCAGGGAGGGCAATGCCGTCAGGGACTACCTACTGAGTGCCAGGGCCACCCGGGTGATTCTCTTATTTAATTCTCATGATATTATTAGCCCAACTTTACAGTTCATAAAACTGAGGTCCCAGGACATGACGTCATTTGTCTAAAGTCTCACAGCTAGAAACAGTAGAACAGCGATCCAAACCCGGTCCCTTGCAAACCCACGCCTCCCAGTAGCAGGCCAACTCCTGAGAAGAGCCCGGTGGGAGGGGGCTCCCTCTTTGGCTTCAGGGCCACACTGGAGCAGCTCCTCCCACCCCAGCAGCCCCCCAAGCTCCAGAAGGCAGAGACCGTGGTCTCCTCTTCACGCCTTTCCAAGCTGGAGGCAGCCCAGAGTGGGCCACGTTTCCTGTCCTGATTGATCAAAAGAGCTCAATCCGCAAAGACTCCGTGTGGGACCGGGAGACTTTTGTTTCTAGGCACCCGTCGCTATGGAAGCCAGGTGCTGCCAGCCCAAGGCCTAGCAACGAGGCCCCGCGTGGTGCAGGGCAGAGGGCAATTGTCAGGGACTTCGGAGGCTGCCAGCAAGAGAGAGGGAGGGTGGACCACTCCGCTCTCCTGGATGGAAGGCTGGACCCACTGCCCTGGCTGGGCTGGCAAGGGGAGGAAGGGAGGCAGAGGGGGCAGGACCAGGCAGGTTCTGAGAGACAGAGACCCAGAGATAAGGGCAGAGAGAGACTTACAGAGATAGACTAAGGGGGTTCAGAGACAGTGAAAGGCAGAGACACCATCAGAGAGAGGGAGATTCAGGAAGGTGGAAGAAGACAAGAGCTGAGGCTCAGAGACCACTGAGACAGACAAGCGGCAGAGAGGGACTGACTCTCAGACAAGCCCAACTCCTGGGGAGGGAGAGGGAGGAAGCCGCAGGGGAATGACAGAGATGGATGGACGTGTGACAGGAGGAGATAAGCCTGAGGCAGGAGGCAATAGAGACAGATAACAAAGTAAGAGAGGACCAGAAATGGAGGGGCAGGAGGGGTAACACAACGTGGACTGGAAGGCAGAGCAGGCAGCGGCAGGGGCAGTATGAGGACAAGGGCACCGAGAGCACAGAGCCCTGGGCTGGCCCCAGTCCTGAGCCCCTCCTCCTGGGTCTGCCCATCTGCGGCATGGGCGTCACCAGCCTTGTGCCACCAGCCCACCACACTGCCTCTCCCCCAGAACACAGAATCATCTAGGAACAGACGCTCAGAAAAGAGGCTGGTCAGAAAGGTTCCGTGTGTCTCTTGTTCCCCAGGGACAGGTCTTGTGCAAGCTCGTACAGTGAGGCAGTATCTGGAACAGCAGAAAGTCAGGCCTTGGGAATCCCAGTCCAGAGCGCACTCTCCACCCCCATCCGAGTCAGACTAGGCCTTCGTTACCTGTGGAGGCACCATCAGTACAGACAGGCACACTCGCCCCCCTACCAGAGTGACTGAGAAGACGACAGAGCCTAATATGGAACCCCCTTTACTTCCTTCTTCCTCAACAACAGGCCCTGTGTCAGGGCAGTGGGGACCCAAGGATGGAGCGGACAGCATCCAGTGGAGAGATGGCTCACAGCTCTCCCTCTCAGGGCTGCAACTAGGGAAGACAGGCTCTGGGGAACTCAGAAGGGCATGACCCCTTGGGGGCAGGGAAATGGCTGCAACTGGACAGGGAACATGTCATTTAATCCTCACTGTAACCTGTTACAAATGAGAAGACAGGAAAGCGACTGCCCTAACCACTACCAGCCAGCAGGTGCCTGAACCAAGACTTGAACCCAGGTCTCCCGGGGTCAGTGAAAGCTGGAGGGCCTGGCGGAAGCCCCTCTGCCAGGGTGGAAGCAGCTGCTCCAGGAAGGGGGCGCTATCTAGGCCTGTTCAGGGGTACTTCCCAGTAGGAATGTGGGGAGGGTCCCAAGCCCTGCTCTGGCCACCACTCCTCCCAGCACCAGCTGTCCCCCTCCCCATGTCAGAAAGATGATAGTGCTCAGCTAGACTCTGTCACCTGTCAGGTACTAATCTCTCTCTCCCTCAGAGCTAATTTTTCCTGTGATTGTTAACACTGTCAGTGGCACCTGGCAGCTACTCTGGGAGCTCGTGTGCCCTCAGAGGCGCCCCATCTGCCCCCATCAGCCTCACTCTCTCCAGACTCCTGAGGGAGGAACCAGCAAAGACTAAGCGCCTACTGCATGCCCTGGTGATAAGAAGCACTCTACATTCATTATCTCATTAAATTGTCCCTTGAGGTCTCTGAAGGCTCGCCTCCACCTCCTGCAGCTCCTGACCCCTGGCCTCCCTGCCTGCCCTCCCCCGACCTCACAGCACCCACCCCAGGATCAGCCTCTGGGGCAGGGTAACCCCACAGCAATAGGTACACACAGGTGTCTGGGAACTGGTAGTTTCATTCTCAGCTGCAGGGCCCACGGTGGGGGGCAGTGGGGAGAGCAAGGGGAAGGTGTAGGGTCAGCAGGCTGAAGGTGAGAGGGAGGGGAAAGGGAAAGCAGGGGGAGGGGCTGGCAGGGGACCCACACCAGCCTCACTCCACATACACACACCCCGCACGCTGAATCTGGGCCACAGCCCGGATGATTGACCCACGGTGCCACACTCCCCTGGGCCTAAGTTCCTGGAAGGCAGCGCTGCAGGGACGATCGATCGACTGCCTCTCAACCTCTTCCTACTGCCTGGAGGCTGCCTCCTCCATGCAGCCTCCCAGGCTGATCAGTGTCACTGTCAGGGTGAGAGTCTGGGGGCCGCCTTTGGACAATAAGCAGTGACTCCCCTCATCCCTTCCTCAGCCCAGCACTCTCCCTATTCCTCAGGAACCTGGCCCAGGTAGGGGTCAACATGGCGGCTGGGGTGTGCATGTGCTAAGTCAGTAGAAGAGAGGAGTTGCAAATGCAAAAGTGAGCCATGCGACCTGGGTTCAAATCCCAGTTCCTCCATCTTCTGGATATGTGACCCTGTGCAAGTTACTTAACCTCTCTGAGCCTCAGTTTCCTTATCTGTACAGTGGGGTTCCCAATAGTACTCAGATTGTACATGCAGAGCTCTGGCACAATGCTTCGCATACAGTAGTTTTTGATACATGAAAGCTTTCAATACTGTTACTGTGAGCGTGTATGCATGTGTAAGTTCCCTTGGAAGGTCCAGGGGGGATTTCTGGCACTCTAGCAAGGGGGCGTAAACTGCTCCCTAACCCTTGACTCCCCTAGAGTAGGGTCCGCAGCCACACTTCCAGCTCAGTCACAGAGAAGGGAGAACTGCTGCACCCCAAAAAACCCACCTGTGCTGGGAGAGGCTGTGTAGGAGAGATGGATGGCTTGGCGGCCACCAGGTAGGACTGGTGATTAGGAGGCTAACGGCCCAGCATCCGGAAAGGAATGGGAGGGAGACTGAGCCACGGGGCCATCCATCAAAGCTGGCAGGCCCAGCAATGCTGCACAGCGGGACGGAGAGAAGCAAGGGACAGCTTCAGGTAGGGGACGTGTAGACGAGCCAAGGGCCAGGCAGCCGGGCCCAGCTGACCCGTTACTGAGTGATTATCTTGGGACCTCAATTTCTTCATCAGAACAATGGGGCCAAATGTCTCTCTCTGCCCAGATAAGTTCCAGCCTCAGCAGGCCCAATATCAGACGCGAGGGCCGGGGAGAGCCCTGGGGAGAATGTGAGGAGCTCAGAGATGCCCTTACCTCTTGGACCAGTGCCCAGTTCAGTCAAGGATCCCTGAGGGTGTGGAGTAAGGGGATGTGGCACTGTGTCGGGGCTGGCAGCCCAAAGACCCAAGTTTGATTCAATTTCTGACCCTAATCTCTTGCTGACCTTAGCCAAGCCCCTGACTTCCCCAGGTCCTTCCCTGGATGCCCTCCCCGACTAACTTCCCACCCACACCCAATCCTTCCAAGGCAGGAAGGGCCATAAGCACAGCCCTTGCCTATGCAAATTTCATTAAAACTGAGGGTAAAGTCACCCATGGGCCCTCCCCACCCACTGGAGGTAGCGGTTACCTGGAAAAATTCTGGCCAGCAAGTCTGGGGCAAGAGGTCCTAGCTGGGGTCTAGCTGGACCCTGGCAGAGCCCATAGTCTCAGTCTGTCTCAAAGGACCTCATCGAGCTTAATCAAGTCACTTTCCCTCTCTGAGCCTCAGTTTTCCCATCCCTAAAATTAAACAACAACAATAAAATTCTTCAGGGGGTCCTCTTACCCTGTGGGACAAACTGCAAACTCCTCACTGTGTCCACTCCTTCCCAGTCCTTCCCCAGGCTCCACTCCTCCTGTGCTCCCCACTGCAGACCCCACACTTAGGCTGTCCTGGACTTTTATCAATCTCTCGTCCCTCTTTAGGTTTCACCTCTGGACTCATGCCTTGTGGCTCACCAGTTCACCTCCAGACTTCTGTCTGTCTGTCTGTCTCTCTTTTTTTTTGGCTTGCAGAATCTTAGTTCCCCGACCAGGGATTAAACCCAGGTCCCGGCAGTAAAAACACTGCGCCCTAAAGACTGGACAGCCAGGGAATTCCCTGGACCTCTGTCTCTCCAGTGGAAAATCCCCTCCTCGCTCAATAGGTCTAGAAGAAGTATCACCCCCTCGGCAAAGCCTTTTACACAGCCACTGGCAGAGCTAAGCCAGACCCCCCCAACAGAGCCACCAGTGGCTGACACACCTTCTCTGGAGCCTAGACCAGGAAATGTCTATGTCCCCATTTCACTCTGAGCTCCCAAGGGTGAGGGTCAGGCTGGGCCTCATTCCCAGGGCGTGAAGGTGGTGGGCAGCTCAGGGCCTCCAACAGGGAAGGGGCTAGGGACATGGAAGGAAGGAAGGAGGAAGAGAGGGAGGAATGAAAAGAGAGATAAGAAAGGAGGGACAGAGAGATACAACTGTCCTCAAGGTCCCCTTGGATCTGACAATCTGAGTGAACTCTAGTCCACTCCAGATGGAGCCCCCATGCCTGGTCCTGCCCCATCTCCCACTCCCCTTTGGCCCCTGTCACACACCAGTACAAAGGCCCAGAGTCAAAGAGGTCTCTGGCCTCTGCCGCTGCATTCTGACCGGAGGCTAAGAACATGCCTGGTCGTCATAGTGATGCTGTGATGCTGTCATCAGTAATTCATCACCCAGGCCCTGGGAAGCCAGTGAGGTGTGCGGAGAGCTGGTCAGAACTGATCAGAGCGGCCACTTGGGGCAGGAGCCTTGGGGCTGTGGGCCTTGGGGAGGGTCAGGGATTAAACTTTAATGGCCCAATCCAGCTGTGTCCTTCCCTCAGCCTCCCAATGCCCTGGTAGGAAGGAGGAGCCCAGACCTTTCCCCAGTCTGTCCTGTGCACCTACTGTTTGTCCATCTCAGTCCAGCCTCAGAGGTGGGGGTCAGTGAAGGCTGGAATAGGAAGTCCCCACCCCAGGGCTTGTGAGCAGTGTCCAGGCCCTGCTGCCCTCAGTAGAGCAGGGGAACATCCCTCCTCATGTCACCGGGGTGGAAGGAAGTAAACCCATATGTTGCGCCCTCTCCAAGCAGGCATTCCTAAGAAGTAACTCATTTAATCCTCCCAGAAAACCTTCAGGGTCGGAATTATTACTGCATTTTGCAGATGCCTGGATGTTCTCTCTGCCTAAATCCTTCCAGCCAGTTCCATCCCCTCCTCTGGGAAGCCTTTCAGGATGCCCCACACAGCACTCATACCCCCTCCTCTGAACTCCCAGTGATGGTGAGCGAAGGTTCTGGTCTCCCCAGTCAGACTGGACTGCTGGCTCCTCCTCCCAGTCAGGGTTGTGTAGGGCACACACGGTAGACCCTTTCATCCCAGCAACTCTCCTGGCAACCGGAAGACAGAGGCTGGGGCTGTCCATGGTCCTGAACCCTCCCAGGCCTTTCCCTGGAAGTCCGGTTCTTTCTGTTGGAAGTCACCTGTTCCTCTCAGCCTGGGAGAGAAAGGCCAGATGCCACCTGTGAGATACCCCTGCCCTCCTCTCACCTAGTTCCTTTATTCACAAAACCTTGAAACAAGGAACCCATATGGAGCTGGAGAATGGAAATGAACCTAACATGCATTCACTCAACAAGCATTTATTGAACACCTACTATGCGTGGCCCTGTGAATGGAGCTTGGGATACAATAGTAAACAAAACAGACCTAATTCCTGCCCTTCTGGAGATTTTGGTTCTGTAAAGTCAGTACTGTGGTTTGCTTTACACGTTACATTAACCCATTCGATCCTTACAATATATACAAAGGTGGATATTATTATGCCCATTTTACAGTCAAGGAAATGGAAGCTTAGGGTGATAAAGGAACTGCCCAAGGCCACACAGCTAGTATCCAGTAAAGGTGGGATTCAAACTGAGGCTTGACTGACCCCAAATCTCATTCTTATTCTGTTCCTAGGTGGAGAGGGGGTCACAGACATAGTCCCTGCCCACAAAGAGTTCATAATCTAGTTTACCTGTCCCAGTTTTCCAATCAGCACCACTGGAAAGTGTTCCTTGAGTCTTACCTGAATCCCTCCTGCTGCAGCTCTGACTTGCCCTCTCTTTGTTGGGACCTCAGCGGGGCAGAGGACCAGCTTTCATCCCCTTGCAGACACCTGGGGTCCTTCCATGAGCTCCCAGCCCTTTCTCCACCCCTACCTTGCACAGAAGTCTCCCTCCACAGGAGGGAGTGAGGTGCGTGCTCTAAAAATACTTTAATCCCTCCCTCTCGTGCTCTAATTAAGCTGAGTGAGTCATTACTTTAAGTAATTTATTGCTAGTTACATAATTGCTTTAATATTTGGGTCTAGGACTGGGGAACAAAAGAGCTCCCCTTCTTTTAGGGGAATTGCTAGTCCCCAGGGGAGTTTATGGCCCCTGGTGGAGATAAGGACACAAGTGGAATCATGTTGGACAAGCCCCTGCTCCAGTCTGGACCAATATATGGCCATTTCCACCTGGGCCCCAGGGCACACCTGATCCATGCAGGGGCAGGTTTTGGGGAACACCAACTCCCTAATCTCTGTCACCCACTCTGTAGATTTCTGAGGCCACCACTCCCAGCTGACCCAGCCCTCAGACCCAGAGCCTACCCTCAGGATACTATGGCCTGAGCATCCCTTCCTTTCCCTGGCCTCTTGCCCCTTGGCCTCTACCAGTCCACGGGAACCAAGGCTCAGAAAGGGCAAGCCGTTCCTTGGTGTCTCCCAGCATACAGAGACAGTCCCCTCTCTGTGCCCAGGTTGTCAGCTCAAGGAAACCCCAGCACCTCTCACAGCCCTAGAAGGAGTCACCTCCAATGGGGAATGACTGCAAAGGGCACAAGGGAAGTCTCAGGGGATGATAAAAATATGATTTCCTTGATTGAAGTGGTGGTTATATGACTGTAGAGATTTACCCAAACTCATTGAATCATATACTTTAAATTGGTGATTTTCTTGTATGCAAATTATACCTCAATAAAATAAATGTAAAAAAAATTTTAAAAAGCAGTCACACCCCCACCTTCTGGATCCCCATCGCATAACAGCTGTGCAAAATTGGCAGCCATGCAGAAACTGAGGCAGGGAGGTGCAGAGAACCAGCTACAGAGGGCGCATAGTAGGTGCTCACACTGTAGATGTTGGTTTCATTCAGTTCCAATTAGCAAGGACTCCACAGGCACCTCCTGGGTGCACTTGACTTGATCTCATTAGCTCTCCTCCTGCTCTCACGCGGCCCAGGAGGGAGCTGAACCGTGCACCATGCGCATCACAAGCTTTGTCTCGGTTAATCCTCGCAGCAGCCCTAATGAGGTGGGCTCCATTATCATCCCCCTTTTACAGACGAGGAGACAAAGGTGGTAGAACTAAGCACAGGTCCTGCTGCTGAGAAGTGGAGGAGCTGAGAGCTGAACCAGGAGGCAGTCCCGAAGGCTTGGGCTCATAATCACTCTCCTCTACCACCTCCCTTTCCCACGCTAAGTGGCATGGGTTAGGAAGCCATGCACGGAAGTCGTGCCTCTGACCCCAGGCCTCCAATAATGAGGTTTTCACTAGGCTTAGAAGTAGAGGGGAGCACACCCAAGCAAGGATGGCAAGTGAACGTGTGTGAGTTCGGAGAGGTGGCAAGAGGCAGAGCCACCTTCGGGAAGGAGGGAACTGGGTCAGGTAACAAGCCTGGAAGAAATGCAAAAGAAATCAGACAGAGTCTGAAAAAAATGAGGCAGAGGGCATCCAGCTGTGCCAGCCAGTGAGTTAAATGCCTGCTCAGGCCCTGAGTAGCCAGGGCTCCTCACTGCTATTCCTGACTCACTCCCCCCAAAGTTTGTCTCTGCCTAGTTTCTCGGCCCTAATCGCCCACTCAGAACTCAGTCACCATCTCACGGGGCACAGGTCAAAAGCCTTCATCCCCAAACTTGTAAAGACTGGTTGCAAAACATAGCAGTGATGCTATGTGGCACAGGAGAGCTCTGAGGTTGGGGAGTATGGAAGGACCACCAAGACCTGTTGAATGACAGGAGTTAGCCAATAAAGGGAGGGGATGTTGAGGAAGGGTGTTCCAGGCCAAAGGAACAGCATATGCAACAGTCCAGAGGTAAGAGGTGGGGAATCCAAGGTAGCTCGATATGGCTACCTGATGGGTATTCTGTGTTTATGATGAGCATGAGTGTTTCTGTGGTTGTGCACCATGCATGTGCTGAATCCGCATCTGTGTTGCATGTCTGCGGTCTGTATGCCTGGGTTATACACAAGGGTACTGGGGCTCATTCTGTTTCTTCTGTGTCTAGGTCGATCTTTAGACTCATCCTGTGTCTGTTTCTCAGTGTGTATTGATATTTGTGTTGTGGGACTCTCCATGTCTGTGGGCTGTGGTCTGCTTCTTTTATGTTGGCTTCTGTGTCTGTTTTTCTCTTTGTTTGGGTTTGTTTCTCCCATGCCTGGAGCTGTGTTTTTGTGGCCAGGGTACTTGGTCCCTGAGAAGAAGCCTGGGCCAGGGGTGCTAAAGCCGGCATGCAGCCGTTCACAATAGCACCTAACGAATGTTAAGCACTTAGTGGGGTGGAAAGTTGCACTGGAGATACTAATTACCACTGATAATGAGTCAGCAGCCTGAGGTCCAGCAGAGGCTGAAAGTGGGTCCCCACTGGGCACTGGGATGAGCTGGCTGGCCAAGGCCCCTAACTGCCCCAGCACCAGGAGGGGCCACTTCCCTTACTCATCCCCCAGGGAGGCCCGAGGCCCAAGCTCTGAACAGCAAAAAGGACTGAGATCAAACTCCAGCATGAAGGTCTCAAAAGGGAGGACTTCAAATAGACTTGGCAGTAGACAGGTCATAAGTGTTATTAAGAGATGAGGCAGCAGTGACACAGCTTTGCTCTTGGGGGCCACGGTCTGAGGGGGTGGCTTATGGGTGCCATGGATGGGTGCTCTGGAGTGTGGAAGCCCCAGGGAGGATGAGGCAGGGAGGAATGCCCCTGGAGGGGGATCTAGAGTTGTCACACATCCCTGCATAGGTGGGCAGACACTGGGGAACTAGGGCCATAGCTGAAGCAGGTGAGCTGGGGGGTGGGCGCTGTCACTCCTCCCCTGACCTGTCGATGCAACTCACATGTCCTCTGCCACCCCTGATGGCAGCCTTCTTGCCTCTCACTTGGGTCTCCACACCAGCCTCCCCACTGCCCCCTCTAACTCACCCTTCACTTGGAGCTTCCTAAACCCGAAGTTGACCATGGCCTGAGTGACATTCTGCAGCAGCCCCAGTGTGGCCCCGACAGGGTGCCGGGCAGTCATGGCAGGAAGTAGTTCCAACCCAACAGCAGACGACTGGGTACACCCACCAGGCCTCACTGGACATGATAAAGTGGGTATTCAGAGGCAGGGCTTGACTTCTGGCTCCAGCTCTGAGACCTACTGGCTGTGTGACCTTGGGCAAGTCGGCACCCTCTCTGGGCTTCAGTTTCCCATCATCCATTTGTCCCTCCAAATCTCCACCCTTTTCTGCCATTCTCTGTGCCCCAGAGGATGACTTCTAACGCTGCTTCATCAAGCTCCCTTGCCCTCTAGCCTCCAATCCAGTTCTGCCAGTGAGGGCAGGCAAGCAGAGAGAGAAGTGAGAGGGCTCAGGGTATTTACACCCTCTCCCACCCCACCTCCTTTGACAGGCTCTGTAGGGCAGCTCCCATCCGGGACCCGGCTTGCATCTAGAGCACTCTCCTTGCTCCTCGGGCATCTCAGATGCTAGTCCTGAGTGCCTCCACATGCCCTGTTGGTTCCCTTAATCCTACCCCTCCTCTGTAATTGTTGCTGCATCAAACTGCCTTCATTTAAACCATCTGAGTGTCATCTGTTTCCCCTCTACAAAATAGGGCTAGCTCCTTGAAGGCTAGTTGAGGTGACTGAAGGAGGTGATTTGAACATACAGTTGGCCCTCCAATCTGCGTCCATGGATTCAACCAACCATGGATCAGAAATATTTGAGAAAAAAAAAAAGTTCCAGAAAGGTCCACAAAGCAAAACTTGAATTTGCCATTTACATTGTATTTACAACTACTTACAGATCATTTACATTATATTAGTTATTATAAGTAATCTAGAGATGATTTAAAGTACATGGAGGTTATATGCAAATACTATGCCATTTTAAATAAGGGACTTTTGCATTCTCAGAGCTTGGTGTCCACAGAGGGACCCAGATACCGAGGGACAACTGCATAAAGGGCACTCTGTAAACACTGTTCTCTCCATCTAGCCCCTAAACCCCACTCCACTTGAAGTTTTAAGATAACTTGGGGACTTCCCTGGTGGCACAGCGGTTAAGAATCAGCCTGCCAATGCAGGGGACACAGGTTCAAGCCCTGGTAAGAGAAGATCCCACTTGCCGCGGAGCAACTAAGCCCATGTGCCACAACTACTGAGCCCACGTGCTACAACTACTGAAGCCCACGCACCTAGAGCCCGTGCTCTGCAGCAAGAGAAGCCACCGCAATGAGAAGCCTGCACACCGCAAAAAAAAACCCAATGCAGCCAAAAATAAATAAACAAATAAATTTATAAAAAAAGAAAAGATAACTTAGAATTCTCTGGTTTTGGAAGGATGCAATACTGGGCTGCCTGCTCCTCTCCTCTGCTACCCTAATTCCCGCCCAGCCCCCAGCACCAGGAAGCCTCCATCCCTGCTCCACCCAGAGCCAATGTCTGAGCCCCCAGCCAGGGGCCTCCCACCCTAGACCCCCAACGACTCAGTACAAAGGAAGCTGTGTGTGTGTCTGTCTGTCTGCTCCCTTGCCAGTGCTGAACCAGCAAAACCACTGCAGAGTTGGCCAGTCCTACGCATCCCACTCCTACCTCCACCAGAATGTCCTCACATCCAGCCCCCTGCCTCCAATCCCAAATCTCCAGGAAGACAAATTTTTCTCCAGTTCCCCCTAGGAGGGGGATCTCCCTGCTTCCAGCTGGATGGTCTAACCTCACACCTTCCCACTGCCCAGGCCGCCAGGGGGAGCACTCTGGGGCTCAAACCTCCTCTTACAGAATGGGCAGAGGCATGTCCTCTGGTCCCTCCATGGCAGCTACAGATTAACAAACTTCTGAGAGTTTGCCACCAACTTCCCTGCTAGGGCAGGAGTCTCATCTCCCACGTCCCTAACCAGGCTGCCCAGCCCCTGCTCTCACCTCCCTACCCCATGGACAGGAAGCTCATCCTTCTTTCCCAGGGCAGCCCCTTCCCTATGGGGCTACCCTGGCCCCCTCACACTGAGCCAATCTGGGCCTCCAGGACTCCCCCAGATCCCAGCAAAGTCTCAGTACTAGGAGACCAAGAAGAGATTTTAGGGAAAGCCTTGAATGTTAGAACAACAGAAACCTACGAAGACATCTGATACAAAGATAAGGACATTGAGGCTTCTAGAGGAGGCCCCTCCCTGGTTCCACCCCACTGCTGGACTCTTCTGCATCGAGTCTCCATGTTCCATAGAATGGCAGACTTCACAGGTTCCTTGGAGGAGTCTCACAGCAAGCAGAGGCTCTGGTAGAAACTTCAAAGGTGGCGTCTGAGGCCTGGGAGGAGTCGTAATGCCCAGGTACAGGAGGTGGCCTCATGGCACAGACTTGAACCTCTACTCTGAGCTCCCTGCCTGCTCCAGAGGCTGGAGGGAGGGAGGCCTTCCAGGCCAGACATACCCCCTCTCTCTGTTCCAAGCCCTGCCATCCCTCCCTGGATCCTGCTGTGAAACCTTGTGCTAATCACTAACCCCACTCTGGGACTTCAATATTTGCATCTATATAACGAGAAGACTGGACTGAGAGTCCCTGAAACTCTCTAGTGGGGAACAGGTGCAGCCATTAAGAGTCCCCAGGAAGAATGGAAGCTAGACACCTCTTAGCCATGTCCAGCATCTCAGTCTGATGGCCCAGGATCCTGGCTGGCCCCACCTGAGCCTGGACACAGAGACAATCTGTTCCTTCCAGGGCCCTCACTGACTAGAAGCGGGCCAGAGTCCCCGGGCGGAAGCCCAGCCCCGCACATGACAGCCCCTTCAGCCTAAGTCCACGCACATCTTGTCTCTCCCTTTAGGCAGGTGTTATCCAGGAGAGAAAGTGTTGAGTAGCTATACCTTGGGCATGGCCTTGCTGTCAGGCAGAGCAGGTACCTTCACACACATCCACTCATCTGTGCTCTCCCACTCGGACATGTTCACCCACATACACAGACATATACATCTACACAGCGTTACCAGAACAATGTATATAACACTCTACACACAGGCACACATACAAACAAGCCACCATCTACCAATAACTCGGGCATAAAAATGGACACTCACATGTTCACACATATGAATATGTCCACACTTTTATACAAACACTGATCCACACACTCTCACCCTCTCAGACCCATACACACACGTGTACAACTGGAAGTTCACATTCACACACACACACACACAGAAACACAAAGAAACCAACCAATCTCGCCCCCATCTAAGTATCAAGGAAATCATCATCCAATAGAAATCCAGACACCAACTGCAATGTCAGTCTAAATCCATTTCCAAATCTAAGCCTGCCCCAGAACGGTGAGGAAAAATTTCTTGTTTCCAGGTTCAACCCCTCCAGCGTGTCTGTCCCTGCCGTGTGGGGTCCAGTCTCTCCAGCCTACTTCCTCCCTATGCCATTTCAGCAGGGCCCTCTCATGCCCAGCACGATGGAAGTGGAGAACAATGGATTGCCCTCTCCCCACCCTTCATCTCTGCTCCTTTTCCAGCCTTTTCAAACATAAAGAAGGCTAGAATGGACTGTGTGTGACAGCACCCCTGCTGGAGATATGTGGCATTACAGCACAGCTCTATGATACATGGTCATCACTCCTCAGGCTGTGGTGGAGGAGAATAGGTAGAAGGGAGAGGAAGAAGAGGAAGGGGGAGAGGAAGAAGGAGAAGTTGAGAAGTGTGCCGGAAGAAGAGGAGCAAAATTCTGGGAGCACCAAGAATGGAGTTCAGAAGTCTCAGGCTCTCTTGGGTATCCCTGCTCCAGTCCAATCAGTCCAGGACTGTAAGCTCAATTCTCCCAAAGCTCAGCTCTAATCAGGTCCTGCCTCTGCTCAGAATCCTTGGGTAAGTCCTAGTGGGCCACAGCAAGAAGTCCAAACAAAGCCTGGAGTTAGGTCTCTGGGGCTGGCCAGTCCATCTCTTAGCCTCATATCCCAAGGAGCCCAGCCCTTGCTTCTTACTCTTGAGCCAGGTCTTTGCTCAGCTGCTCCTTTGCTGAGATGTCTAATTTTCCATATCTTGCCTGTCCTTCGAGGCCTGGCCTTTGCCATCTGGGACAATAATCCATGGAAAGGGCAGGAGCTTTGGGGGGCAGACAGACCTGTTCTCTCGGTATTAGCTGGATACCTCTGGGCAAGTTATTTTCCCCTCTCAGATCCTGTCTCTTCATCCAGAAGACAGCAGTCTCTGGGGTTTGTGGTGAGGATTAAATGAGATCATAGATGTGAAAACAGTACTCTGGAAGCTGTAAACTTCTGTGTGAACGTGTGAAGAGTCATAATTATGGCTTAATCCTTTTATCCCTGCACCCGCCAACACACATCAGGCTAAGCGATCCCCGAGGGAAGGGGTGGAGGCTGCTTCACCTTTGGGCCTCGAATATTCCAACATTCACCAGGGCCTGCCCCACCAGCCTCAGCAGCAGGGTGTGGATTTGGATCCAAGGTGGCAGTACAAAATGTACTCACTGCAAATTCACTGGAAACTACAACTCCCAGAATGACTCATAGACTGCCATGGGCGCGGCCACAGACCTAAGCCCTCATCAGGCCCTTTCCTCCACTGTTTTCCCTGGGGATTAGTCTCAGACCAGACAGGGCAGCCCAGGGAGGTGGTCACATGTCTCTGAGGCCCCTCGGCCCCTCCCACGGAACACCCACACTTCTCACCATTCCCACCACCACTGCTCCATTTCAGACCTCTTTGTCTCTCCCACGGGATGACAGCTTCTGGGCTCACTAGCTCTGGTCTCTCCCCCTCCAGCCCCCCACTGAATCTTTCTAAAAGGGTAGGTGAGTGTGGGTGGTTCATAATGGCAGCAGCGAATCTTTATGAGCACCTGCTGCATGCCTGGCGCTAAGCGCTCCACTTCCAGATCCTTCAGTTATCCTGCCAGGAAAGTATTATTATTCCCACTCCATTATCCACATGGGACTCAGAGAAGTTAATTAAGTTGACCAGGACCATACAGAGTAAAGTTGCTGAAACTGGAACCTATGTCTGTCTGCTACCTTCTCTATTCTATTTTCAAAGCTTCCTCTGAACCCAGGGTAGCCATCTCAAGAGTGAGAGCCCAGAAGACACAGGGTTCTCATAGCTCAGCAACTACACTGTGGGGAAGTCCTCCCAGTTGTCTGATTTAAATCCTTTCTGCTGCACCAAGCCCCAGTTGCCTCCTGTTTTTCAGGGAAGGCAGTGAGAAGGGTGACTTCAGGGACTTAAAAGAAGTGGGTCACATCCCTGGGGACCTGGCCTCTCCCAGGGAATGGGCAGCTGAACAGTGGGAGATAAATGTGTTGAAAATATCTGTTACTAAATACATCTACTTCCCGAGAGGATGGGGTTGCTCAGGGTGCCTGTAGCCCCTGTCCTGGAGGCCACAATCTTGTGGCTCTGACAAACTGAGGTGCTCAAAGCAGCAGACAAGGCTGCTCCGGCTGTCCTGGGGGCTGGGGCAGAGCGGGTGGGAGGCCAGCATGGAAGGGGGTGACGTTTCCTCCTCCCAGCCAAAGCTGCCAAGCCCAAGCTGGTTTATTTGCATATTACTTTGCATTCATTTGCATGCCACTTTCTGGAAGGGGCCCACTTTCTTCAGCCCCTGCCTCTCCCTCATTTCCAGAGTCTCTGTTTGTTCACTGAACACCCCATTCTCAAACAATGAGGAGACCCTCAGCAGGCCCAAGAATCTGCACCAGGCCTACATGTCAAAGCTGTTGGGGGACACCTTGATGGCAGAAAGCGCTTACTCTGCTCTAACCTCAATCCCTTCACTCCTCTCCTACTCCAGCTCTGCCCAGTCCTTCCCCCACCCTTGAACTTCACACTTAGGCCACTTTGAACTCTTAACAGTCCTCACATAAATAAAACCATGTTTGTGCTCACCTCAAGGCCTTTTTATGTGGCATTCCCTCTTCCTGGAGCTGTCTCTCAGTTCTGCCGGGAGAAGTGACTCTTCCTTTTAAGGCCAGCCCCAAGGCCCCTCCTCCTAAATTCCTTTGTCTGACACTGGCAGAGGTAGGAAAGACCACAGGCTTCCCTCCAAGCGGTCACTGGCTCTGTCCCTCTCCCTGAAGAGCTGCCACGTTTGGTAGGGCAGCAATCCATTGAATGGCTGCTGAAAGAAGGAAGGAAGGAATCCTGAGGCCCCTCCCCTGTCTATCTGAGCCCCTCCAGTCCCCCTCTCCCTGGATGACATCACTCACCTGCAGGAGGGGTGGGGCTAATAGTGTCTGCCTCCAACTCCCCCTCCTGTCCTGGGAAACTTCCCCTCATGCCCACATCCCGCTCTTGTGAAGCCAGGAGATTCCATAGGCCCTCTGTGCCGGTAGGACGTCCTCCTCATTGTCTATCCCCATTCCCTACGCTGGCCACGCCTGCTTCTTTATCTTTATTTTTGGAGAGGGCGCAGGGACTGCTCAATCTGTTTTACCATCTGTAGTTGGAATAAAGGCCACTGATCTCTCATAGCACTACTGAACCACTATGCCCCAGCCTGGCCCTGCTTGGGAAGAAGGACAGTGACCCAGGATGGAGAAATGACACAAGGCCAGGCAGCCTGGAGTAGCTGGGCCTACAAGGGAAGGGCTGCCCAAGAGGGAAGGGATGAGCATGCTTGCCCTGGGAGTATGTAAGCAGGGCTGGATAGATCTGCGGCCAAGCTGTAGAGAGGAGTGAAGTAACTGCTAGAAGGTGGCCCAGACACTCTTCATGTCCTCTCCGCCTTGGAGGCTGCACTGACTGAGCCTTGGTGCCCAGCCCTGTGCTGTGAGTGGGGTGGGGAAGCACAAGGAGGTGGCTCCTGCCTTTGAGGAACTCCTTGGCTGGCTGGGTAAGGAGCTCACACACAGGGGACATCACAGGGGAAGGCTGAATCGGGGCTGCATTCCTGACCCTGTACCATCAGGGAGAAAGACTTCAGGGTGGGTGATGGGATCAGAGGGAATGGGGAACCAAGGAGGGCTTCCTAGGGGAGGTTTCCTATGCAGAAGCCTTTCCCTAGCTCCCTAATTTTATGAGGAAAATCCAAGCCCCTTAGCCTTGCACCTGAGACCCTACAGAATCTGGCCCCTTCTGCCTCTCTTCCTCTTCTCAACTCCCTTCTCACTCCTGCCAACCCAAACTCTCTTTGCCCCTCGAACACACTGTGCTTTCTCACATCTACCCACTTTTACAGGCTTTTTCCTCTGCCCTTCCCTGCCTGGGCAATTCTTATCCATCCCTCAAGATCCAGCTCAAATGTCTCTTCTTGGGCAGCCCTGGCTTGGTGCAGGCCCCCACTCCCACAGCTTCTCTCTGCCCAGCACTCTCCACTGCGTTGCCACTGCTGCCTTCCTCATCAGACTGGGCACTCCCTGAGAGCAGGGTCTGAGTCAGGGTCCTCTCTGTGTCTTCAGAGGCCAAGCCAGCGGGCACCAAACAGGCACTGGGGGATCTCTGTTGAGTAAAGGAATCAACGAATGAATGATCAGATGCAGGAATGGAAGCACACTGAGTGGGTAGATTGGAGAGGCCGAAGCAGCAGAAGCCTGAGGAGTGCAGGCTGGACGTGACAGCAGCGTAGCTGAGGGTGAGACCCCCAGTCCATTAAGACCGAAGGGAGGTATTGCTGGGAGTTCTGCCTCCCCCATTTGGCCAGATCCCAGCCAAGCCATCAGTAATCCCCAGGGACAAGAGGCTGGAGTGGGAAGCAGGAACAGAGCCAGGAGCTGTTTGGTGGGCAGGGGGAGCTGGGGGGTGCAGGAGCATAAAGGCAGTTAACCCTTATGGAGCCATCCAGCTCAGGCAACCAAGAGGGCCTGTGCAGGCCCAAAGGGAAGAGGACTGAGACTCAGCACGAGCCTCGCAGCTGGAGGAGAGCGACAATGCCACAGCTTTGGTTTCCCTGTCTGGGAAGAGATGGCTCCACAGTCTCAGACCCTCTGCACCCTGGCTAGAAACTCTACCAGAGTCCCTTCACTACCTTCCATGTCTGAGCCTTCCAAGAGCTTTTCCTTCCCCACATCTGGACCCTCTGAGGTCACGCCACTGCACCCCCCCCCCAACCCTGGCCCAAGCCTGAGCCACTCCCATGCTCCCCTTCCCCATCCTCTTTCCCAAGCCCTCCAACCTCTCCCTTCAGAAAGCCCTGGTCTCATCTGCCCCTTGGCCCACGTGGCCCCAGACCTCACTGATACCCACACTGGTTTAGCCTCCACACTGGCCTCCTGGCTCCCACCCTTCCCTTCCAGTTTAACCTTGACAGTGCCATTGAGGCAGCTTTCTAAATCCCAAATCTGATCATGTCCCTCTGTTGCACAAAACCCTTCTGGACTCCCCAGGGCCCTCAGGATAAAGCCCAAGAAGCCTGGAGTTCAAAGCCCCACACGATGCGGTTCCTGCCTACCCCTCCAGCGTCCTCATTGCTCCAGGCACACACCCCATCCCAGCCCAGGGCCTTTGCTCATTCTGTGGCCACGCCCCACCCCCACCTCTTATCTTGATCTTGGTCTTTACTGCTTAATTATTTTCAAGCTATTTTATGTTAGGAAGCTTAGGAGGCCCCAGAGAGCAGAGCCATTATTGCCTATTTCTTTTCTGGATCTCCCCACACGGTGTAGAATGAATTGTTCTGAGCTCATGGAGGTGGTCACACATTCATCCACCCCCACCCGGCCTCGGTGGGCCAGTGTCCCAGCTGTGTCCTCAACCACCAGGGGAAGGAAAGAGCCACTCACACACACTCAGATGAACACATAGACACACACAAACACACCAGCCACACAAGCACCAACATACACACTCATGCACACTAGCACCATGATCACACACCCACACTGGAACACATGCTAATACAGACACCCACGTATACACACACACACACACACACACACACACACGGTAGTATTAATATTCACACACTAACAAACACACACCAACATGAATACACATGGAATCAGACAACATGCTCAATATTGAGTCACTCTATTTTGCAGACACAGCACACATTAACATGCATGCCAATATACAAATTCAAACACACACACATGCATACACACACACACCCCTGCACACATACTCTCACAAAAACTCTGAGAGTCACACCGGGATGCTCACACACCCTGACAGGCTGCTGCACATCCAACCACCAAGGACCCCAGAACTCTACATGCTCCTCTACACCCCACATGTCCCTTGTACCCGCCACATGCATGCACACACGCACACACGCACACACACACACATAGCCTGGCATAGACCTGCACTGCCACTGACTTGGAGACACATGTCACTTGCCTGCTACCTCGGCAGCCCTCAGATGGTGGAAGGGCATCTCCACAGAAGCCCCCTCCACTCACCTGCACGTGCATCTCGCTGCATGTGGGTGCTCACGAGGCTGGTGCACAGGAGCCACATCCCAGCCAGCCCCATGACTCTCTCTGGGACAGGGGCTTCGGGGACAAAGTTGCCTAAATTGCCAGCTCTGAATCCCAATCCTCATTCCATGGAGAGCAGTTGCCCCAGACCCTCTCCTGCTCCAGGGCCACTCATTCATAATTCATGTTCTCTCTCTACACACACACACACACACACACACACACACACACACGCACACACACGCCCTGGTCTGGGACATCATCCCTCTCCAGAGTCCTGAATTAAGTCTATCAGACTCCAGGGCTCCTTGGAAACACACACACACACACACACACACACACCTCCCCCACCCCCAGCCCCTGAAGGGATGGTTCACATTCATTATCAAGCCCTTCCGTAGCCACCATCCCCTTCTATGGGACCCCAGCCCCAACACGCCCTAGGTTGATGTCAGGCAACCCCGCCCTGCACAGAGACCCCCCTCTATGCTATAGTCCAGCAACAGGGTGCCCTGGAGCGGGATCGATCCAACCACGTGGCTCAGCTCTACGCCAACCCCAGCCCCCTGGAGGGACTCCCAGGACCCTGTCCGTGGCTCCTCCTGCAGCCACTCACCCGGACCCCAGCCCCTCGACAGTACTCACGGCTCAGCCGGTCGCGCTGCCGGGTACTGCTGGCTCCTGCAGAGGATGGAGTGGCCGCATGCCTGCCCCATCGCTCCTCATCATCTGCCTCCCCAGCCAGACTAAAGTGGCACCTCGCCCTGTCCACCCTGCCTGGGGTTCCAGGCAGGGCGCCTGGCCCAGCAGGCACGGGGACCGAGAGCAGCGGCCTGTCCCCGGCTCAGCCGGGACTCAACACCCCAATCCAGCCCTGCTGCCCTGGCTGCTCCTGCTTCTCTGGCTGCCACTGCCTCTGCCGCTAGGCTTACTCTGGGAGGAGGTTGGAGCAGGTCTGGTAATGCAGAAAGGGGAGGGAGGAGGGAGGAGGAACAGAGAGGCCCAGACAGAGGGAGAGAGGGAGGGAGGGGTAGATGGAGGCTCCGGCTGGGAGAGAGGAAAAGAAAGACTCACACACAGAGGGAGAGACTGAGAGAAACAGAGACAGGAAGGGGTAGAGAAACACATGAAGGAGAGGAGCGAGGGATCAAAGCCCCATAGAGATCAAGTTGGAAATACAAAAGATCAGAGTTATAGGGAAAACACACACACAGAGGAACAAAGACGGGGGGAAAAAGACATGGAAATGGAGAGAGAGAGAGAGAGAGAGAGAGAGACAGAGAGAGAGAGAGAGAGAGAAAGCTGATGGAGGATCCCAGAGAGAGAAATGTGAGGATAAGGGATTTTGAGGCATTTTCAATGCTTGTGAGCTAGGATGGGATCTAGGTATGAGGGGCAGGTAGACAGAACCCAGACCCTCAGGGCAAGGCGACACCCCCATGCCCTCCTCAAGTATGGAAGGGCCACAGGGCTTCCTGGCAGAACTGGATTCTCTGGCTTCCCTTGCTGGGATTGTATCATGTCCTAGGGTGCATCCTCAGCATGGAGCTGGGTACACAGGAGGCTCAGGGGGCTTTTGCTGATGGTCTTTGGACTCAAAGCCTCATCACAGAGTCCACCTCTTGGGGGCTCTATTTAGCTCGGACACTGTGGGAGCTGATGCATGAGCATGGAATTCTACTAGGAGTTGTGGCACCCAGGCCACAGCATGCCCCACATGGCTTCACTGTCCACAGACTATAGGCATAGGGGAGGGCCCGCTTCACCTCTGCCATGTCCCTGAGGGCAGACAGACTCCTGACTCCTGAGGAGGAAGCGTTAACCTAATGGAACAGGGGCATTTTAGGCAATGGGACAGGTAGGGAACTGCCTCAGCAAAGCTCCTGTTGGACAGAGGAGAGAAAGCTCCACACCTGGAGGCAGGAGATGGGGGTTCAAGTCCTGGTTCCACCACTAACTTCCTCATTCATTCAATCATTCATTCAGGAACACCTACCACTGGCCAACTTCATCAGATATGACTCAACGGTGCCTTGCCTGGGAACAGCACCCAGGCAAGGGGAAGGGGGTACTTGCTGTGTGACAGAGGGGAGCACAGGGTCTGTGGTGCCCAGAGGGAGCCCAGTGGTTGGCAAGCATTTCCAGAAGAGAGGATATCAGCTGGGTTTTTTAAGGCAAAGAGGGGGCCCCAGGAAAAGGGGGTGTATTCCAGGATAGAGGAGCTACACATAACCCTCACCAGTAACCCCAGCTCTCTGAGCTGTGACGGGGAGTAACCCCTGCCGCACACACCGAGCTCCAGGCAGAAAAGCCCACGAGGCTGAGTGGAAACCTGACCCTGCTGAGGGGTGTGGGTGCGTCCAGGGATGGGGGTGGACAGGAATGACCGAGCTTGTGCAGGAGGCCTGCCCAGGCCGAGGGCTACAGAAAGCAGTTGTCTGTGACTTAGGAAGCGTTAGGAAAGAAAATGTGAGGGAGGCTTTGCTTCCCACTGTGGCCTCAGAAGGTGGAATTTTAGATCTCTGAAAGCTCTGGGCAAACTGTTTCCTCAACCTGGCCCATGCCTAGGACCTTGCCCCTCCATGCCTGCTAGCTAGGAAGGCATTCTACGGGCTCAGAAAGCCAAGGCCCTGGACCACGTCCAGTTTTGGCCTTTCACAGCTCCCTTTCATGCCCTGAGGAGCCTGGCGGTCAGAAGCTGAGTCAGAGGATTCAAAGGAGGGTGCCTCCTGGGTGTGGAGGGGAGCAGGTGCATTGAGGCCTTACTTGCCTCTCAGCCTTCTTTCTCCTCTCCTGCTCTGGAAATGATGGTAGAGGTCTCATCTTCAAAAATCTCCCAGGATTATGCTCAAGCAAGTCAGGCGGGGAGGTAGGGCCTCCTGCCCACCCCACTGCCACACCAGCCTCTACAGTTGCCCCGGAAGTAAGGAGTCTGTAGGAATGAGGTGCAAGATCCAGGACTATGCGCACTCCAGGACTTAGAGCCAGGCAGGTATAAGTTCAAATCCCAGCTCTGCCATGTGCTCTGGGCAAGTTATTTCACCTCTCTGAACTTCAATTTAGTGTTCTCATCTGAAAGATGGGTGACAAACTCCAAACTCAAAGAGTTGTGAGGTTTGGGTAATGTCCGTAAAGTTCCTGGTACATAGTGCCCTCTCCCCTTCCCTCCCCTAAAGAGACTGAATTGATGGCGCCAAGGGAGTTAACAGCCCCAAATGCTGGGGTAGGGTTCCTGCAAGGCAGTGTCGGGAGGGGGCAGGTGCCGAAAAGAGAGAAGGCCTGAGACTGTCCAGGCCTGCTCTTCACTCCTCCACCTCGAACCGGCCTGCAAAACCAGCCAGTGCAGGAATCAAAGGCCCCGTGAGATTACGGCGAAGCCCCGCCCCACCGCAGGCCCCGCCCCCGGCCGCTCTCCAGGGTGCTGACCAGCTTGCACCGCGTTCACACGCCCTGGCCCACTGCCCTGCAGCCGGCCAGCAGACATCATTTTTTTGCTTGTTGGGGAGCTGGTGGGAAGCAGGATGTTCCTGGGAGGCGGGTGGCTGCCAAAAGCGACGGGAGGATGCAGCCTCTGGGATCCGGCCTCCGCTCCGCGCCCACCGCCTCGCGAGGACCGCAGGCTCCAGCTACCTCCTCACTGCCAAAGAAGGCGTCTTCTTCTCGTTGTCCTCCCCGGCCCCTCCCAGGCGGCTGTTTCACTCGCCCCTTCCAGACGGCTGCTCCTTTGTCTCCCTCACTGATTCTTCCTATTTTTGCCTCCTCACTGGAGGACCGGACCCTGCTTCCCCTCATTATCCACCCCACCCCCACGGAGCATGGAGCGCTCCCCCAA
The DNA here is from genome assembly GCF_011762595.2 of Tursiops truncatus. Lineage (NCBI taxonomy): Eukaryota > Metazoa > Chordata > Mammalia > Artiodactyla > Delphinidae > Tursiops > Tursiops truncatus. Next base: position 58,307,217 of record NC_047041.1, on the reverse strand, counting down.
CACCCCAACTCCCGAGTGCCCCCTGTGGGCCAGCCCTCTCTCTGGAGCTCCAGATGTCCAGTACAGGCTACCTCCTCAACATATCCTCTGGGAACATCTCACAAGCCCCTCACACTCAAATATTCAACATCAACACATCTTTTGTCTTTATCAAAGGCATCAGCAAACGTCTAATCCCCAATCTGGAAACTTCAAAGTTGCCCTGACTCTTCGCTCTCCTTCACTTCCTCTGTCAAATCTGTCATCAAGGCCTGTCAATTCTCCGTCTGTAATTCCCTCACATTTATCCACTCCCTCCTTGTGCTGAGCCCCAGCATACTTCCCCCCTTCCCTACTCCATACTTCCCCCTTCCCCCTACTCCCTACTCCCATTCTCCAGCCCCCTACTCCAACACAATCCCTTTATTCCATCTCCATCCTGCCTCTAGCACTGACTTTCTAAGACATCTAGCTGGTCATGTTAACTCCTCCTCAAAACCTTTGCTTGGTTCCCAGTGCTCTCAGGACAAAGGCCAAGCTCCTCAGCCTGGCATTTGAGGTTTCTCATGATCGACCCTGGCTGACCTCTCCACCCTCTGCTCCAGGTGGCGCAGGGTCTAGTCCCTAAGCACATGCTAGTCCTTTCCTCCTCCTTGACTTGGTATATAGTCTGTTTCCCTTCCTAGGCTGACTTCCCTCTGTCTTCCTTTTCTCTGCCCATCCCAAATCCTGGCCCAGCCTTCCTAGGCCAATTCAACACACACCTGCCCCCACCCACCAGGGACAGGGTAGGCAGGAGGGGTAACTGGATTCTGGGCGGAGCATGCCTGGCTGTCTCTCACCTCCCTAACTTGCCACCTGTCCCAACACCTCATCCCCCTGCTCAGGTCCATCTCCTTTCTCCTACTGGATCACATTTTCCTCAAGGACGGGCCAAAGTCCTATTCACCTCAGCTCCAGACCCCAGCCTTTGGGCAGCCTCACCAGATACAAGTAAGAAATGTTGAGGTAGGAAAGTAAGGAGACACAGGTAAGCGTGGAAATGAGATGGGGCACTTCAGAGCTCAGCCCAGGACACATTGGAGCAAGCCCTCAGTAAGAGGCTGCAAGTGGATGTGAGGACACAGCTGGTGCAGGCCTCACCGATCTGCTGTGGGAATTCTCCTCCCCTGTAGGGAAAAGACTGAGGCTGTGGAGCATGAAACACCCCACTGCTCTCCAGGGGGAAGGCTGGTTATTGGCAGAACACCGGTTTCACGGAGGGTTGGCCCGAAAACTCCTGGGTGACTCCCTCTGGCTGGGCGCCAGGATGTCTACATCTGGGTCTTGGCAGCAAGATCCCAGCAGGGAGGTGGGGGAAAGCATCAGAGGGAACCATCCCACAGTGCGTCTCCTTCCCCTCCTCAGCCAGAAGCTGCCAACTGTGGCTCCAAGGACAATGGCTAGAGGAGCACCATGTCCTTGGCAGGGGCCTGGCATACTTCCCTGTATTTCCACATTAAGCACAGACCCCACCACACCATGGGTGACAAGGCCTTTGCTGAAAGGAACAAAAGGTCACCACTGCCTCCAGAATGGCTTCTTCCACATCTCAGGAAGGTGGCTTTGGGGATGCAGAAACTGAGAGCTGAGGCATTCATCGTGGGCCTACTTCAGGTTCCAGGATCGGCCAAAGCTGCCCTATGAGGGAAGGGGTGACCTCAGGTGGGGGCAGTGAGCTCCCCGTTCCTGCTGGGCAGGGGGGTGAAGTGGTGGAACAGACAGCAAGTTCAGGGAGGGGAGAGGCAGCCCCTCAGCTCAGAATCCTATCATTCTACCTACACTGCCCCATGGATGGGGTGGGAGTGCTGAACTGGCCCAGGAAGATTGGCAGACTTAGGGTGGGCACAGATGAGAGGAGAGGGATGTCAGCCTAGGATGGGGCTGGACCAGACACTTGGAAGTGCCTTCTGCCCAAGGTCGAGGTCATCTCCTGGGATACGGATCAGGCAGCATAAGGTGCTAGAGCCAGTAGAGTCCAATCCCTCATTGTACAGATGGGGGAACAGGTGAGAGAGAGCAGAAACACACCCAGGTCGCACAGTGAGTAAAGGGCAGGGCTGGGCCTATGACCAAGGACTGCTGGTCACTGCCCCACTGGACTAGCTCCTCCTCTTGTAATCTTTCACCTCTCCTCCTCCAGCTGGACAGAGGTCTGGGAGGGAAATCTGCAGATACAGCTTGTAACCCTGGGAAGGGATCCCCAGGAATGTGTAATTTCAGCAGGGGCAGGTCAGAAAAGGAGTGACTCTGTGGCTTCCAACTCTGGGAAAGGTTTTACCCTCCTTGCCGCCCTGGCCCAGCTCCCTCACCTCCACCACCCTCCAATCCAGCACACTAGCATCCTCCTTACCAGGAGGCCCCGAGCCACCCACTCAGCCCTAATCTACCTCTTCCCCCTCGTCACTCCCTGCACCTGAGTGGGGGGGCAGGAGGGGGTGCGACTCAGTGGGATAAAGGCAGCTGCTATATTTGAATGATTACATAAGCCAGCAGGGAAGAAGCTGCAACGTGACTCCATCAAGGTCGGGAGAGAAGTTGCGTCTGGGCCCAGGAGGGAGGATCTTCTCCCTCCATCCTGAGGCTCCAGCCTGGGTTTAGACAGGACTCTGAAAGAACGTGGAGATTACGAACAAGTTTATGCACTGCCGGACTGCAAGGGAGGTTTTCCCTAGGACTAAACATGCTGTTCCCTCTCCATCACCTTAGAAAAGAAACCTCCTGACTTCTCGAAACCCTAAGGCCAGACCTAGACTGAGCCCCAGATCTTTCCCCAGGAACTCTCTCCAGAAGGAAAGACAGAACGGAAAACACAGTTTGTCACTGATTTAGAAGAGTGCCTGCTGGGAGGGGAACCATGCATAAAGTCTTGGCTTTTCCGCGCTGGCTGGGGAAGACCTGTGTTCCTGTTCCAGCTCTACCATTTACTAGTCACTTGACACTGGCAAGTCTATGCCTCAGTTTCTTCAGGGATAAAATGAGAACAAAAAGTAACTTTTTTATAGGGTTTGTTACAAGGATTAAACAAAACGACACATGCAAAGCCTTAGCCCAGCATGTGGTGGGTGCCTCGTAAGGGCTTATCAGGACCATCATTTGCATCGTCATTACTGCCAACACTAAGGACTGGCTGGAGACCTCCCAGGTGGCTGAACTGACCTCTTCGCCCCACTGACAGCTGATCTGAGTGGAAGGTGGGAGGCCAGAGGAGAGAACTGAGATCTAAGGGTCAGGAGCTCGGCCAGACATGCTGCGTGCCCCTGGGCAAACCCCTGCCCTCTCTGGCCCTCAGTCTATAAATGAGCCCTCAGGGTCCCCAGCTCTGGAGTTCGTGTTTGCAAAAAGATTTTACCCCACTGGGATTAGTGACCTGTGGTAGTGGAAGCTGCAGGAGAGCTGGTCAGGATGGGGGTGATCTGGGGGTGGTATGAGCTGGAGGCGGGCACGGCAGCCAGTGCTGGGCACCAGGCCCAGCACAAGGCCCACCTCCTCAGGGCCTCTTGGCAGCTCCTCCTAGGGGGTTCTGGGGGCCCCCGGAGGAGGAAGGCTGTGCCCACCGGGCTTTGTTGCCATGACGCTGGTCTCCATGGTGTTAGGCACACAGCCCTCCCTTCACCCAGGAGGAGGGACTGGAAGTGACAGAAGCTGAGGAGGCTCAGGCCCTGGGCCCCCCTGGCCTGTCCCTCTGTCTCCATCAGTGCCTGTGAGGTCCCCATCCTGTGCCCCTCAGGAGGGAGGGCAGGGAGGAAGGACAGCTTCCACCTCAGAGGGTCAAAAGAGTGACCCAGAGAGGACAGAGTGACTGCGGTGCAGGGAGAGACATGCAGGAGTGCAGAGGAGTGGCAGAGAGGAGGGAAGGGTAGGGAGAGCTGGGGAGACGCAGAAGGCGGAAGGGCGGGGTGGTGGGGAAGAACACACTGTAGTCACGGAGGGGGAAGGGCCTCCCAAGCTGACAAGTGGTGGGAGGCACCATCCAGCCCATCTCTTCGGTCTCAGTGTTTTGAGGTGGGTGGTGGTGGGAGGACAGAGTGGAGGAGCGGGAGGGAGGGGGGCAATTTTCCTAGAGAGCTTTGTGTGCAGGGGTGTTCATACACGTGCAGCGTGTGTGTGTGTGTGTGTGTGTGTGTGTGTGTGGAAGTTCAGGAGAAAGTATGCAGGCACCACGTGTGTGCAGGGCATGAGTGTGTGTGTGGCATGTGTGTGCCTGTGCCACTGTGTCTCCAGGGTGATAAATACAGCAGTAGGAGCTGTAACCATGGCAGAGAAAATGCGGAAATTTCCACAGGCTGAAAGTGGCGTGGGAGCGGCGAATATGCCGGGGTTGAACCAGCTTGGTCTGACCAAGGAACCCTTTCCCTGACAGCTCTTCCCTGGGCCAGTCTCTAGCTGGACCCAAGTGGCCAGGGCACATACCTGTGGGCGCGTGCGCGTGCACACACACACACACACACACACACACATCCTAAGTGCACCCTAAGTTCTTCTGGATGGAAGAACAATCCAGAAGAGCTTCCTGAAGGAGGGGTCATATTGGAAGAGAGGTTGGGAGGTTCATGCCAGCTATCCTTCTATGTATATGAGAGACAGACAGACATAACCCAGATCAAAGTCTGGGTCACTTAGGTCACAGAGCTGACCAAAGGAAGCTGGCTGGGGAAGACCCCAACACCAGAGGCATGGGGGACAGGCCCTGGAGTGACAGTGGTGCACTAAGCTCCAACCACAACAGGCTGCTCGCTGCAGGGCCACAACAGCTTGCCTGTGGCTCCTGCCATTCCCTCTCCCAGAAATGTCTCCCTCTCAACTCCACCTGCAGAAACACTGCTTGTCCCTCCAGGCTCACCTCCTCTTTGGAGTCTTTCTTGATCAATTCCTCCAACCAGAAGACCTCCTCCTTCCTCCACACCACTTATTCATCTGCTCCGGCTCATTGTTCAGTGAAGCCCTGAACACACTGTAGGTGTTCAAGAAATGCTTGTTGAATGAAAATATATTGGGCCTGGAAAGGACTCTGGATGCCATGATGCCTCCCCAGACGTATTTGGGAAGGGGGTTATCGAGGGACAGTGCTGGGTACTTCACGCTTACTAGCTCTTTAATCCTCCCATTAGTGGGTGCTATTAATACCTCCAAAGAACAGAAGAGAAAACTGAGGATCAGAGACCTCAGGAACTCAGCCAAATCTAGTTTGTAGACAGGAGTGTCGGCATCTGCCCCGACAGTTGGCATCCACACCCCCGCTTTTCAAAAACAACCAGTTGTTTGGGGCTTCCCTGGTGGCGCAGTGGTTGAGAATCTGCCTGCCGATGCAGGGGACACGGGTTCGAGCCCTGGTCTGGGAGGATCCCACATGCCGCGGAGCAACTAGGCCCATGAGTCACAACTACTGAGCCTGCGCGTCTGGAGCCTGTGCTCCGCAACAAGAGAGCCCGCGCTAGTCAGAGGCCTGTGCACCGCGATGAAGAGTGGCTCCCGCTTGCCACAACTAGAGAAAGCCCTCGCACAGAAACGAAGACCCAACACAGCAAAAATAAATAAATAAATTACTAAACTCCTACCCCCAACATCTTTTAAAAAAAAAAAAAAAACAACAACCAGTTGTGGGCAGGGGGCTTAGGAGCCATGAGAGCATGGGGCCAGGAAAGAAGGTCTCAGCTCCAGGCCCCGCTTCCAATCCCCGGGCTCAGGGGGAGGCGGAGAGGAGGCAGGGCCCATCTTCCCTTCCCCAGCCCCATCGATTTCTTGTGGAGCCCAGTGGTCTCCTGAGGCCCGGCCCTCGAGGGCTGGATGGCTGCTGAATGCTTTGCAGGGTAGGCGGGTTGAGCAGGAAGGAGGCGGAAGAGAGACAGACACCCCACACCACCTCCCAGCCCCCACTCCCCACCCGGCTCAGCCTCCTCTCCATCCACAGTGCCTTCACCCCCAAGCTCTGACTTGCCATAGCCTTCTCTCCCAGGCCTCCCCATGCTCCCCTGCCATTAGGCCATGACTTGGGTTGACCCTGGAAGCCCAGTCCTCCTCCCCCAACACTTCGACCCACCCTCACCCCAACTTGCACCCCCTCCTTACCATGTACAGCTGGAAAGGCTTCCAGTCTTCAGGGCCAATTCAGGGGCACCTCCTCCTCCAGGAAGCCTCCTGCCTCTCCAAGAGCTGCTGCCCACACCTCGGCAGGTCTGGCTCCAGGTTCTTTATCCATCCCCCCTCAACCCAACCTCAAATAATATGTGAACAAACCACCCAGGGTCCCAAGAGACCCCATATCTACAAATCTTTGTCACAAAGACAAGCAGAGCCTCCTGCCCTAATCCACCCAACACTGTTGTCTTTACCATAATTCATTACGGTTGAGGCCCCGAAGACTCCCGTTGGGATGTCATCCCTGATCCCCAGGAAAAGCACTTTAAGCATCATTAACTCTTGACAGCTCAGATCCCCTTCCCCAGGGGACAAATGGGGCCACTTATGAGAGGAGACAGCAGAGCTGGAATCAGGAAGGGAGTGGAGGAAGGAGAACCCCCCAAAATGGGGCAGTGGAGATGGACCTCAACCCTGATTCAGAAGAGCTGTGTGACCTTGGGCAAGTCATTTCCCTTCTCTGGCCTTTCTTCCTCTGCCAGGAGACAGTACATAGAATACACAGGCACTGACCCACAAAGGCCTTTCCTCCCTCCTTCGGGTTCCAATGGCCTGGGAGTCCAAAGCACTTCTTGTATTGTGCTGCCTTCCACAGTATCACCAGCCCTGGGGTCAAAGGCAGGGAGGGCCAGGTCTCACCCCACACTCCAACAGAAGACGTGGGGTCCTCCAGAACCTGTTCTGGGACCCAGCAATGTTGAGTTGTCCGTGGCTGCCCCCTGGTGGCCCAATGTGGTCATTGCAGGCTGTCCCTGAGCTGGGGCAAGTGACACTTGGCAGCCTAGCGGGGGAGCGCCTCCAGTGTCACCCACCCTCTCTCTGGGCCTCAGGGTTAGCTGGTCAGTCCAAGGTCAGATCCAGGGAAGAATTCCAGCCCCTGAGCACTTGAACAAGGGTCTTCTCCTGGCTGCAGGTGGAATGGTCAGCCTGGCCTGGAGCAGCCCACCTAGGGCAAGACAAAAGTGGGAGACTCGGAGTGGGGAGGGGCTTAGTCCCAGCCTGTGAAGCCGGCCAGAGAACCCATTCCAGTGTGGCATCTACCTCCCCTTCCCGAGAGACAGGAACAAGGAACCTGGAGTCCAGGCCACCAAGACCCCCACCGGCATCCAGGCCTCCCCACTGAACTGGATCAGTGAGAAGTCAGGGGCTGCCCAGCTTGCCCAGCTCCAGCGGCTGAGGCTGAGGCTGGGAGGCCAGCCTGTCTGCCCGCTGGGCCCCTGGAGAGAGGCTGGGAATGAGGCTCTAGGCAGAGGCGGAATGTGGTATCTGGCACCTTCCCAGGGAGTCCCCAATTCGTCTCTGAACAGCTCCTTATCGCCCCCCCACTTGCCAGGGCCTTGTCTTCTTGGAGGTGGCCAGTGAGGGCAGCTTCCTGGTCCAAGGCAGGGCACCTCTGAAGGGGTGTGCACAGGAGCCAAGGGTAACCTGAGGACCTTCTTCCTAATTTAATAAAGGTCCTGTCACTCCCTCCGTGACCTTGTGTCTCTAGAAGGGCTAATGACGAGCTACCCTGAGTCACTCACATACCACACAACCAGCCCCTGGCTCAGAATCAGACTACAGCAGGGAGAGGGACTCAATCTAGCTGGGGTCTGTCCTGGTCAGAGTCAGGACCCACAATCCCCACGCCATCTGTACAGGAGTACAGTGAGGACAGCTTGGAGCCAGCCTGGGGCTCTGTCTGGGGCAGGGGGAGAGTATCTGGACAGCTGAGGGCCTGGAGACAGCAGGGTCAGGTCCCCGGCTTCAGGGTCCAAGGCACTCACCTCTGGAGTGCCTGTCCTCCTGTCCCCTCTTACCCTGGGACACCTGAAACCCCCAACCAATCATAGACCTCAGCACCAGGGGGTAAAATATACAGATATATTTATATTATCAAAAGGTCCCCAAAGTGGGGAAGGGGCACCGGGCAGCCTAGGCCCTCCCAGTAAGCCCAGACCAGAAGGGGGGCTAAAGTCCCCCAAGTCCAGTTCTCAGCCCTGTATACATTTACCCAAGAGCTCCCTCCCCACCCCAGCTGAGTGTTCCTTTAGAGCTGTTCTGGAGTCTGTGGCAAAGGGGTGGGCTCCCTTCCAGCGGGGCCCCAGGGCCTTGAGCCTCTGAAAGGATGGCAGTCCGCCAGAGTGCCTCACTGATGCCCATCTCTCCAACCCCTTAAACTCAGGGTGTGTGACCCAGCGGGGGAGCAGGCCAGGCCAGGAGGGCTGAGCACCTGGACAGAGCAGGTAAGGGATTCCTCCTCAGGCAGACCCTGCTGCCTGCCCCCCACGTCCTGGCCAGGGAACCCCAGGCTGCAGTCAGGATGAGGGGTCTGGGGGTGCGGCTTCCTCATGTGCCCCCTGCTGGCTCACACCAGGCACGCAGGGCATGAGGGTGTCTGCCCACGAAGGCTTCACGGTGGCAGAGTCCCACCTGCGATCAGACGTTTCGGAGGAGCTGTGGGAAGGCACAGAAGTCCAGATTCCATGAGCACGTTGTGAAGACTCACAGGGAGCAGGGGCCAGGGGCCAGCAGAGAGGGGTCTCCCGGGAACCAGGTGAACCAAAGGGGCCTGTCAGGACTCCCAGTGAGGACGGAGGGACAGGGCCGGAGGGCACTCAGAGAGGAGAAGCAGAGTGAGTCAGGTGGAAGGCAGGCTCCAGCCAGGTTCCCAGCCGCCTGCCCACAGGAATGGAGAGCCACTCACAGAAAGGGGGTCCGCAGTAAAGGCAGCCACGCTCCGGCGCATCTCATTCTCACTGCCGCGCAGGGGGATCAGCGAAACACTGCCCAGCCGGACCTCAGGCACCGCCCGGGACACGCGTGAGGGCTCTGAGGGCCACACCAGGCCGTCGTGCTGGGCAGCAGGGGAGAGGAGGGGTGTTGGGGTCTGGGCTCGGTTTGCTGGCCTAGACACTCAACTCCGGATCCACCCACCCTTCCAAGAAATGCCTCCAGCTATGATCTGAGGTGAAACCCTCAGCTTTGATCTGAGCAGATATGAGAAGCAGCTGTTAGGAGAACATGACTGTATCCCCGGCAAAGCCCAGCCAATTACATTACTCAACAACCCTCATTTCCAGGTCCACAAACAAACCGCTTCAAGAACGCAGTGCCAAGAAAACAGTTCTAGAGGAACATGTCTGCTTCCTTTCACCAGGAACCAAGGAAACTCTAGAATCTGCTCTGTTTCCCTTTTGACTTTTGAGTACCAGGAAGCTCAGGGCTAAAAGAGCTCAGCCCAAGCCCTGGTACAGTTTTGTCTCCCTTCTCCCCAAACAATTCTGAGCTCTCATTTTAAAAACCTGTTTTGGGATTTCCTCGGTGGTCCAGTGGTTAAGAGTCCGTGCTCCCACTGCCTGGGGCACGGGTTCGATCCCTGGTTGGGGAACTAAGATCCCAACCAGGGAAACTAAGATCCCGCATGCCGCACGGCCAAAAGACAAACAAACAAACACCTATTTTATGTCCAACCCACCCCTCTAGCCCTGCTCTGGCTTCGAGTCCTCCCCAGCCTGTTCCCACCTGGCCCACTGCAGCAACTACCTCACTGGCCTCCTCACTTCCAGGCTCGGCCCTTCAGCCCATCCTCCCCTGCACACCGCACCCAGAATGGACCCTCAAACTCAGACTCAACCCTGCGCACCACTCTTGCTTAAAACTCTCCCTTCAAACTGCCGACTAGGTCAAGTTCAGCTTCCTTGGCATGGCCTTCAAGACTGAGATTTTACTCCCAACTTCGTTTCCAGTGCCAACTTCTAGCGTGCCTGGCTTCTCCCTTTACACCCTGTCGGCAATCCTGCTACGCCTGTGTGCAAACTGTTCCCTTTGCCTCGAAGCCGCCCCACCCCCGCCTTTGCTTGGTGAACGCTCCCTCATCCCCAAAGATTCAGCTTCCACGATACCCCCTCCCTGCTGCCTTCCTCACCTCACCCAACACCTCCACGAGGTAGGATCCCTGGCTTCCCTCTGTCACCACAGCACTGGGCTCTAACAGGCTCCTTCTGGGTCTGTTTTCCTTTCTACGTGGGGAGTGAGTGCCCGAGGGAAGGGGTCTGCACCCTCTGTCTCTAGCATGCCTGGCTCAGAGCTGGACCAGAGCAGGTACCAGGAAGGGTTTACGTGAGAATGAACGAACAAGTGGATTAAAGGCAACTCAACATCCTGAAGCAATCGGTGGCCTGAACAGTGAAGAAGCACTCATACCCCTTCTCTGTAATGGAGGCTTCCCGGGACCCACCCCACACCCCGCGCCTGGTACCTGCATGAAGAGGAAAGTGGCGAACCACTCCCGGAGCTCCATCTGCGTCTCACAGCACAGGTACCTGCAGGGTGGGGCACAGGTCTGGATGCCGCCAGGGCCTGGCTGAGCAGGGATACCCTACCGTGTTCCCCCGCCCAGGGTCTCGGGGGCAGGGCCCAGATCTGGACAGTGAGGGGACCCAACCAAGGGGGACATGCTACCATCTCTCCTCGGCATGGGGCCCTCACTCACCACTGCTGCTTCTCGTGTTTCTCCGTCTCGTGCACCACCGTGAAGCCCCAGCTGCAGAGAAGGGGCAGGTGGGGTCACTTGACAGCCCAGCGAGGCCTCATAGCCCCAGTGAGAGCCTAGGACAGAGCCCAGAAGCCTGGGCCAGGGCTGGGGGCAGAGTTCAAGTCCTTCTGTGGGCACAGCACATCCCGGCTGCTGCCTCTTCCTCTCACAGCCCTGCCAGCCTCCCAGGGCCTTGGCTCCCCCACCCCCCAGCCCTACCCCCCAGAGAGAAGCAGGCACAGCCAGCGGGTAAAAGGTGAATGCCAGAAACCCCAGCCTAGTGACTGCAGTTAATAACAGTGATAGTGGCTATGCATCACTTTTCAACTGTTAAAACATACCACCATATCAATTATGCTTCAACTAAAAAAAGAAGAAGGAAAAAACCCCACACAACCACCCTTTGGAACAGGCGTGCCATTATTTTCCCCATTCCTCAGATGTGGGAAGTGAGGCACAGAAAGGTCCCAGAGCTAGTCAGTGACTAACTGGATTTCAATCCAGGCCAATGGTTCTTAAACATGAGCAAGCATCAGAGTCCCCTAGGTGGCTTGTGACAGCACAGACTGCTGGCCTCAGCCCCAGAATCCGTGATTTAGCACGTCTGGGGTGGTACCCAAGAATTCGGGTTTCTAATGTGTTTCCAGGTGATGCTGATGCTGCTGGTCTGGGAGACCACACCCTCAGAACTATGAGCCAGTCCCTGTCAAGTTCACAGCCCTCAGCTGTGCCTCCCCCATCAGTTCTGAGCCCCGCAGGCCCTAGTCGTGGACCCACCTCCCCCGCCCCAGCTCACCAGGTGGGTGGCCGGAGTTTCTTCTTCACTCCCAGGTAGATTTTGAGACTCCTGACGGGCCACTCCTTCTCAGGCCGGTGACTCTGGGTGGCAGAGGAAGAAGGAGTAGGAACTTCAGTCAGTCAGGGTGCGCACTGGGGCAGATCTCCCAACTGGGTGCCTCCCTCCCCCCTCTCCCCAGCCTCTCTACCTCCCAGCCCAGGAGCCCTCCTCCAGCAAGCCTTCCTGACAAAGCCCTCCCTGCTCACAATCTAGCTCAACAGAGCCCCCAGGCCCCTCTCCCTGCCCCAGCATCAGACAGTCAACCCTTGTCCCCGAGGTAGCTGGATGTCCGCAGCAGTTGATCCCCAGTCCCTCCCTGCAGCCCTGCAAACTGAGAACTGATCTGTGTCAATATCATAGGCTGATCCAGGCTGTCTGCAGAGGGACAAGTCTGCACGTTGCACATCACCCTTTGGCACCAAACTGAGCGAGTGTACAGGAGCTGAGAGCCTCGGCTGTCTGTGTGTCTCAGGTTATTTATTCTTCACCCTTCCCTGCCCCATGGAGCCTCCAGGGTTGACTGTGTGAACAGAAGGCTTGTGAGGTGAGCAGTTACTGGCTCTTTGGCTCCACAAAGTGAAGGCTAATGACTCGAGCTGAAGCAGAACGGCCGTTCCGTAGACCACGGGAAGAACTTCCCAGTGGTCTAGGCCAGGAAGCGACAGACCAATGTACTGGGGAGGGGCACCAGATCACTGACATGCTCATCTCTGGTCCCCACCTCTGCATATGGGTCTGGGCTCGGAAGGAGCAGGCTGGCTCAGAGGCAGGGGGATGGGAGCATTGACCTCCAGGGAAGCAGCGGGTTGGAGGTCAAGCGAATGAGCCTTCCTCCTGCTCTGGGAGCCACTTGCTTGAAACCCTGCCCCCACCAGGCACCCCTGGTGCCAACAGGGACACCAGGGTGGATGGCAGGGGAGGGGGAGTCACTTACAACCAAAACTGGGGGTCACAGATTGAGCCACCTCTACTGTTCCCCACCATTGCTCCCAGCCACCCCCAGGCATGGCTCCTCAGCAGGAACAAAAAGAGGGGACTAGGGGATGACTAGGGGATGGCCAGGGAGATGGAGAATTTCGGGAATTGGTGGACTTCCCTGTGAGGTCACAATAGGATGGGCTGCCTAGGGAATCAGTGGAGACTTCGGTGCTATCACAGGGGGTGTAGTTTAAGAAGGGCTTATTAGGAACCTTCACCCTGCTTTCACCCCCAGTCCTCCTAACGACCAAGCCCCTGAAGGGGGAGCCCCACATCTCCTGCACATACATAGCAGGACAATGGCTATGTGCCCAAGAGGGCCAGAACAAGGTGAGCCACGGGCACAGATGATCAGGGCTGCAGGCAGGGAGGAAACAGGGCAGAGATAAGGAGAGCAGGCTGCCGATACGGGAGAAACAACGTCTAGGGAGAATACAAGAAAGAAGAGGCCTGCATGCAAGCAGGGAAGACACAAGGCTGAGAGCACTGAAGAAATCAGACTGCAGTTGGAAGAAACCAGGCAGCAGGAATGGAAAGACTGAGACAGAGGCCGTAAAAGTTAGGCTGCAGGCATGCAACATTCGGCTCTGAGCATGACAGGAGAAAGGATGTGGGGGAAACTGAGCTGCAGGTACAGAAGGAATCAGGCTGAGGGAATGAAAAGCAGACAGTGGGCTTGGAAGAAGTCGGGCTGTGGGTGTGAGGGGAAGAGAACTAAAAGCAAGGAGTAAAGTGACTCCGGAGTGGGCGGAGCCAGCCCAGGCGTGTGACAGGAACAGTGGTTGCAGTCGGGGCGTGGAGAGGATTAAGGGAATGGAGGCGGTCAGGCCAGGCTGTGGCTCCTTCAGAACCAGAAAAAAACCACCCTCAGGCCGCTACTTCCTCAGGTACTGGTGCGTGTGGCGTGTACGTGGCAGGCTTATGATGTGAGCATGGCCAAGACAAGAAGGTTGAGGGGGACTCTGGGGGGCAGGGGGAGCGTCAGTCAATGTAATCTTCGTTTCTGATCAAACAGCTCATGTTGCCAGCATCTCCGAGGTATAAGGTCACTGGCAGGGAATGAAGTTCACTCCTTGATGCTCAAAGACCTCTGCTGGAACCAAGATCTTTCTAGAATGTGCTTTTCCCAGGGCCTCAGGGTCTTTAACAATGGGAGACTCCAGGAGGAGGCTTGGGTGTTCACATAGCCTGAATTGCCAGGGACTGTCCCAATTTCAAATCTTCTGTCCTGTTGCCCCATAAACTAGCAAATACCAGAATCACCAACACCTCAGTAGCCAAAACACACCTTCCCAGGGCTCCTGTGAGACCAGGTGCCGGCTGCCACTGGGGAGAGCACCATCTAGCCCTGAGCTGACCAGCCCTTGCTATGAGGTCTTGGTTCCTATATTTCAAGAAATAAAAAGCTGAAGCTTTGAGGCTAACAAATCTGGGTTCGAGTCCCAAGCTACCACCTAGAGATGGCCTTGGGCAAGTCACCTGAAGCCTGCTTTCTCACCTGTGAAAAAGGGACAATACCCCTCCACACAGGACAGTAGTGAGATTACACGTCCCAGTATGTGAAAGGCTGGGCACCAAGCCTGGGTCGATAAACATTAGATCTGCTTCTTTCTAGCTCTCCTGCCTCCTCTCCTCTGTGTCAAGGGACCAGCAGCTGCTTTTCCAGGTGCCTCAGCCATTCTCCCTCCTCCCTGCCCACACTGACGGTCTGGTTCTATTCCAAGGGGCTAAGCACCTCTAGAGGGAGAGGGCCAGGGAAATAGCATCTAGAACCAAGGGGAACTGACCGGAGGGGTGGATGGGCCCAGAAGCAAGGATGTGATCACAGAGGGAGGCAAAGGAGAGAAGAAGAGGCGTTCCCCACAAGGGTCAGCAGGAGCCCAGGCTGCATTAATAGAGGTGTAACATGCAGAGAGAGGGAGGTGAGGGTCCTGCTCTATCTGCTGGGCTCCCACGGCAGCCAGGCCTGTCCAGATGTCCTCAGGAGACGCAAGGGGCAGAAAGGGCAGGAGACACTGGTAGGAGCTCAGGCTGGACCCCTGGCCTTAGAAACCCGTTTCTGTTGCCTGTCTCTGCAGAGCATCTATACTCTGTGGCACCCAAGGCACAGCTGGGATCCACAGGGGTGTCATGGGAGGCAGATCTCAGCTGAACCTGAACAGTGATACTCAGTATGATACTATCATTCTAGGGACAGAGCAGCACCAAGGGAGGAGAGGATGAACTCCCCTCTCCCAGGGTGTGCAAACAAAGGCTGGCAACCAGCTAGGGAGGCCACTACAGCTGGGGGATACACCACAGGCCTCTGTAGTCCTGCTCTTGCGTTTTAAGATGAGGGCAGTAGCGAGCACATTCTAATAGCCCTGGAACTCTCTCCAGGGCTGGGAAGAGGGTGGTTCCAGGGGTGACAGGAGGTGAAGATCAGAGCTCTAATCCAAACCTAGGGGCTTCCATTAACTGGCTCCACAGCCTCCACCCTGAAGCTTTTGGAAAAGTCTAGAGCATCGCACTGACGGGGGCCCTTATCTTGGGAGAAGCACTCTGGGATAGGGTTGGGATGAAGAGAAGGAGCCTAGGCCACAAGCCCTAGGGTGGAGGCCGGGAAACCATGCCTGGAGACGGCCAGGAGCTCTGGCTGGGTCCCCACGCTCCCACTAGGCTCACTTGGCCCCCAGGAGGTGTAAGGCAGCTGGCAGTTGACCCGCAGCTACTCACGGTCTCAGGGGCCCCGCTCCACGGCCTCTGGCTCTGTTTGATAGAGGATCAGGGTTACGGAAGAAGGAGGCCCAGGTCCAGAGCTAGGACAGTGTGTGTAGTGGTGCATGGCGGGATGTGGCTTGTATGCTGGGGCAGCGGGGGCAGTGCTAGGACGGAGATGGCGTCTGGTCTGGGAGGACGCCCGGCGTGTGGACAGCATGGGCGTGCATGGAGTGGGCCGGGATGGGGTATGGCCTATGAAGCAACAAGGCATGCACAGGCCACAACCTGGGGCTGTCACCACGTAGCATGTTCTTGTGGGTGCCATGACCTGGCACAGGTGAGCAGCCCAAGCCTGATGTGATGGCATCCAGGTACCAGGGCCTAGGAGGGCTCCAGGGCAAAGCCATGTGATCACCGAGGGCCACAGCAGGAGGGTCTCTGAGAATCCACAGCTCCCCACAACTGCTGTGCCACCCCGAGACCCCGTGATGGGGACGCTCCCACTGTTAGGCCCAGGGGGACATCTGTGCTCGGGTGTCTGAGCACACCGGGGCGCCGGTGCCCTCCTCGGGGCAGGACCCAGCAGGATCACGTACCCGGGCGCTGGTGCCCTCCTCGGGGCAGGACCCAGCAGGATCACGTACCCGGGCGCTGGTGCCCTCCTCGGGGCAGGACCCAGCAGGATCACGTACCCGGGCGCTGGTGCCCTCCTCGGGGCAGGACCCAGCAGGATCACGTACCCGGGCGCTGGTGCCCTCCTCGGGGCAGGACCCAGCAGGATCACGTACCCGGACCTCCTTGTAGAGCCGCAGGCAGCTGCTGTTGAGGATGAAGTAGCGATCGTGGAAGCCCCCTGAGGGCAGGCCCAGGCCCAGGAGGCTGCGGTCCTCTCGGAACTTCATCATGCCGTGCTTGGTTTCACCCACATGGCTGGCTGGGGGAGGAGTGGAGTGGGCACAGGGTTGCACCAACGCCCCGCCCATAGACACAGACACCCAGGGCAGGGTCCATCCTGCCCCAGCCTCCGAAGAGGCCTGCCCGCCTGGCGCCCTCTGCCTGGGCTGTTCCTGATCACGCCCCAGCTCTGGATGGAGGGACCTGCCACCAGGCTGCCCGACCCTGTAGGCACCACCCATCCAGGGACACCACCTACCTAGGTACAGCAGCATGGCCTCCATGGACTGGTGCTTCTTCACCACCAGGTAGCTGTCCATGCCCAGCCCATGCAGGATGGGCAGCACCTTCTCCGCAAAGTGCAGGGGGCGCTCTGGGGAGAGGGCACACCGTCACCAGGGCCACTTGGCCTACAGCACTGAGGGCTGGCCCATGTACACACATCACCTACGTGCCCAAGGGCACTGTCTACTCCCTCTGCCTCCTGGCGCCACACCGCTGCCCTGACCACCTCCCACACCCAACACATGTGGCTGGGACCAAACCTGCTCCAACCCAACATGTCCAAAACCAAGCCGGTGATCTTCCCTGTGTGTCCTCATCAGGGAAACCGGCACCACCCCCCCAGGCCACCCAGGTCAGAAACAAACCCTCCTCCCTCTCAGCTTCCATGTGTCAAATCTCTCTGCTTCTGTCCATCTCCTTGCAGCCACCCTGGCCCATGATCCCATCTTCTTGGACCAGTACTGTGGCCTCTGAAGCAGTCTCTGCTGTGTGCTCTCATGCCCTCTCCCCACATCTCTCTACCCAGCAGTAAGGAGCAATCTTTTCAAGCTCCCAACCACTCACCCTTCAATGGACTTGCATTGTTGTCAGGCCCTGAGGGCGGCCTCCGCCTTTATCTCCAGCCCCATCCCGGGCCACAACCTCTCACTGTCCTTATCTTAAGCTCCTTAAAAGAATAGTGTCCCCAGCCACCACAGGGCGTTTGCCCATGCTGTTCCCACTGCCTCGAAGTACTTTCCCCTCTTCTTCACCACGGAACCCCTACTCTGCCTTAACCTCCTAACCCAGGGACTCCAAAGCCAAAGACCCTGTTATACGCTCTGGTGACGGACTTCCCTGGTGGCGCAGTGGTTGAGAATCCGCCTGCCAATGCAGGAGACACGGGTTTGATCCCTGGTCTAGGAAGATCCCACATGCCACGGAGCAACTGAGCGCGTGCACCACAACCACTGAGCCTGCACTCCAGCGCCCGCAAGCCACAACTACTGAGCCTGCACTCTACAGCCCGTGCTCTGCAAGAAAGAGAAGCCACCGCAATGAGGAGCCCGCGCACCGCAAAGAACAGTAGCCCCCGCTCACCGCCCGCCACAACTAGAGAAAGCCCGCGTGCAGCAACGAAGACCCAATGCAGCAAAAATAAATAAATGAATAATAAAAATTTAAAAACAGCTCTGGTGGCATTGTGGCCCTTTCCTTCACAGCAGTTAACACGGCTGTAGTTGTGCGTTTACCGGTGTGATCATGGGACTAGTGTCTCTATTCCATACCAGACTACCCCCAAGAGGGTAGGGACTGTGTTTCTGGCTTCCCTGCCCAGTGCCTGGCACTCAACAAATAACGGTAAAACAAATGAACAGATACGCCCTCATCCTCCACTGCCACTGAGACCATCCTTCACCCTAAAATGCCTTTATCACTCCCCTTCACCTTCCCCTTGGCGCCTTCACAACAGCCCACCCCACTCCTTCGGCATGCTCATCACCACCCACGACCCCCTCACCACCAACGCTGTCACTCACAATCCCATTATCAAATTCAGCATCTCCACCCTTGCAAGCAGCACCATTCTCGCCGACACCTGAGAAAGCGCCAGAGCCGACACCATCTACCCCTTCACGGTCCCTTCCATCAGCCACGTCACCTGAACCCCTGCCAGCACATCACCACCATCACTGAGATCACAGCGTGACAGCAACATCCATCATCTAAAACCCCCTTCACCACCACTGTCAGCACACTGTGGGGTAGAGGAGGACAGACTGGGGCCACCCCGTTTCCTGCACCAATCCTGTGGTCACCCACCTGCCTCCTCCCTCTCGTTGACCTCGAAGCAGGTCCAATAGTCCTTCTCCCTGATGCCCACATTCCTGCGATCCAAGATCTCCAGGGTGAGCTCCTCAGCTGTCATGGATGCTGGGATCTGTGGGGACCCAGCAGGAGGAGGAGATCAGCCTACCCCATCCCCAGCCCCTGCTCTGCCACAACCCTGCTGTGTGATCCAGGGGCCGAGCCCACCCTTCTCAGGGTCCTCTGGAGTCCTGGGATGCAGGGGGGTGTCTGAGTGGTCCTGATGAGCTGGGTGGGGAAAAGGGAAAGAGACAGGCCCTGGCACTAGCCAGATACAGGTCCCAAACCAGGGCTCCCCTCAGCATGGAAGCTGTGCTCCCCTGGTCATCTGAGCCTGCACCCAGCCCAGCCTGACTCTCCCGGCCCCTTAACTTCTAGGTCCCTGGCCCTCACCTTGACATGTTGCTCTGTCTCCGCCTTCTTTTCCTCCAGGTACACAGTGCAGATGAAGTCGCCGGCGTGCTGTGGGGAGACAGGGCTCAGCTGGAGGCCTGGGGAGCAGGTGCAGGTGGCTGGCCTGAGCCCCCCATCCCAGGCCCTGCCCTTCACCTGAGTCCCACTAGCAGTGCCAGCCACACGCATCTTCACAATGGCAGTGATCTCCTCCCGCTGCTTCCTCAGCTCCTCCTCGTCCACCTGGGAAAGGGAGAGGGACAGATGGTCACTGCCGCCCAGGGCTGAGTTCTGCCTTCCACTGCCCACTGGCTGGGGACGCACACTAAACACCATCACATAGTGGCTGATGAGGTCTTCCACCACACGGCCGGCCTTGTAGTCCTGCCCATCTGTCTGGAAGAGCGTGGGCCCAAACACAATGGCCAGGTTGTGCGTGTTCATCTGGTTCGTGTCTGAGAAGCACTGGACACTGGACAGGGAAGGATGGAAGCCTTGAGGAGTCAGCCCAGGACTTCCCCACCTCACCTGCCCAATTCCTGACAAGCCCATGCATGGCCCCTGGAGACAGGCCAGGGGAGGTCCCAGTCAGAGAGGACAATAGTTAAGGAGACGAGGGGACAGTCTTTCTGGCCATATCTTGGGTCCTGGGGAGAAGCAGGGCTGGGAAACTGAGAGATCTGTCCACCAGCTGAAACCGCCTCTATTCTCCCACCCTGCAGGAAGTAAGCTGGGAGACAAAGTGTCCAAGACCAGAGCACATCATAAGGCAACATTCAGTTCCCAGGCCCACTTGGTTCCCGGGGAGAACAGGCAGCCAAATTGGGAATAAAAGAGTCTTTTCTACCCCAGCCCCCAGGTAGCACCGCTTCTCACCAGTACAAGTGGCTGATAAGGGCCTTCACCGTGGCCCGGTTGACTGGGGGCAGACGCACCAGTAGCTCTCGGTACCTGGAGACCTTCTCCTCTTCATCCTCAATCTCTGGGTGGGGGGAAGATGGATCGGGTCAGGAACCCTCTTGTAACCACCTCCCCTGTCCCACCCCTCTGGCTGCCCTGCCTCTCATCCTAGGTGACACCACTCCCTGGCCCCCTCTAAGTCAAATCAGGCCAGCCATGCAGCAAAGATAAAGAATTCTCCAAGGGACCCTGGCTCTGTATAGAGTGACAATAGGAATAAGAAGAAAGGAGGGAGAAGGACTGGAGCCCACCACTGGGGCATGCCTAGTCCAAGTGCATGACGGGGAGGGGAGGGAAAACTGAGATCAGAGTGTACAAGTCAGCAGCACTGGCCTGGTCTCAGGCTGGGCACGGGCTGCAGGGCCCACCTGAGGCCTCCAGCCAGGCTAGGCGCTGGACTCTAGTGAAGAGCCCATCGGGCAGATCTCGCAGGAAGCGCTTGAGCGCCGAGGAGACGTCGTCCACGTGCTGCTCGCCCTCCTTGAGGCGCACAGAGCGAGCGTCCAGCCGCAGGCTCTCCAGCAGCCGCTGTGTCTTTGATGTCTGCCCACACTTGCGGTAGATGCCCTCCGACGTCAGGCCTGGAGAGGGGTGGGGCTGAGCTGGGGGCGGAGCCAAACGTGAGGGGCCAGGAGCATTGGTCAAGGGGAGGGCCTCACGGCCGGGAAGGCGAGGCTTGGCCTCTGGGGCAGGAGGGTGGGGAGGGGCGGGGCCTGTGCCATGGGGGCGGGGCTCACCGCACTGGGTGATGTAGTCCACACAGCGGTACACAATCACCGGGATATCCGAGTCTCCAAGCTGCTGCTCCGACAGCGTGTCCCCTGAGCTGGCCGCTGCTTTCTGGATGGCCCCCAGCCAGCCCGTGAAGTCCAGCCGCCGCTCCCCCTGGATGTACAGCGTCCTGGGCCGGGGAGTCAGTCACTTGGGGACCTACCCCTGCCCCACCCCTCCCAGGCCTGTCAGACTTTCCAGGCTTCTCAGAGCCCCTCAGGGAGGCCAGAGCTCACCTCCGTCGCTCCACCAGCACCAGCACCTGGTTCTCGCTGTCCCCTTGGACGGCTGTGGAGGGATGGGTTGAGGTGAGGCCCAGGCCTTGTTCATGGTCCCCAGCCTGCTCCCTGCTGAGGCTCTCTGCGTCCACACACCCCTGGGACACACCCACCAACCCCTGGGGTGGCTGAGATGCACCCCAAGGCCAGGAGAGGACATGAGAGGGCAGGCTGGCTCCTTCTGGCCAGGCTAGGGTACAGTTCAAACTTCTGGGGAGGGGCTGGGGCCTGGGAGCCCAGGATAGGGTGCCCCGCAGATTGGGGCCCAGGCCCAGGTGCACGCACAAAGCTCCTGTAGTTTCCGAAGCTGCAGCGGCTCCTCGCAGGGCCCCTCTGGGAAGACAGCATGGAGCTCGGAGCCGAGGAGGGCAAACCAGCCCTCCTGGGCCCGCTGTAGGCTCAGGCCAGCTTTGTAGGGTAGGCGCCCAAGCCTCTCAAAATCCCGGGCCAGCAGATCCTCAGCCGGGGGAGGCACGAACGCCTGGTGGGGAGGCCAGAGAAAGGGGAGAGGGCCAGGGAGGCTGCATCAGCCAACAGCACTGCCCGCCCTGGATACCCCAGCCCTTTGGCTTGTGGGCATGTACTTGTTTTCCACCCAGCTGTCTCCTCTCTCTCCCCCAGGGCAGAACCCGGCACAGTGAACTAAGTTGGGTATCATGTCCCACTTCATACTCAGATATGCCCTCCTCTGGAACACCTTCCCAGACACCATTAGGGATGTCCCTTCTCTGGGGCCCCACGGCACCAAGGCATTGTTGCCCTCTGTTGTAGCACCAATTACAGTTTTTGCTGTTTGGACCCCATCTGTCTCCCCTACCAGCATGGAAGCCACTGAGGAGCTGGGATCAAGATGGGTTCACCTGGATCCCCGGGGCTCTGAGGACTGACTGTCAGGAGGCTCACAGATGACTGGTCGATGAACAAGAGGATGAGAGTCACAGGCCCTCACGGCACAGGAGAGCCAGAGGGCACCTGATTCTAGTCCCCAGGGCAGAGCTCTCCTCTGCAGCCTTCCTGCCTCCTTCCTCCAGGACAAGGCGCTCCCCCTGGAGGCAGCACTGTCCATCCTAGGATGGCTCTGCCTGTCATTCATTATTAAACATATATTGAGCACCTAGGGAGTGCAAGGCCCACGGTCCTCCTTCCACATAGTTGAGATAGGTCTCCTGACCTCCCCCACCACCAGGGAGCTGCAGATCACATCAGGGCCTTGGCTCTGTGTCTGCTGCCCTCCATCCAGCCCCTGATCCATGCGGTGGGAAAGCTGGGATACAGGGGGGATTGGCCAGGAGGTCCTACCCTGGGCCCTGACAGACTCCTCCCACACCCGCCTGCTCACCCAGGCCCACCTTAGCAATGCACTTGACCCACTCACGAGCCAGCTCTGCGCTCTCCAGCCCAAAGAGGTACAGCCGCTCTCCTTCTGTGTACACCTCAAAGGTGTGCTCAAAACTGTAGATACACAGGCCAGGATTCAGGCCCACTCCACCCAACACTGCCCCCTCACCCACCACACTGCCCTGGTGACTGCCCTTCCCCTGGCCCCCTATGAGGTGGGAGAAAAGCCTTAGGCTAGGGCCTCGGGAAACCCGGTTTAGCCCCTGCACAGCCCCAGCTTGCTGTCCGACCCTGGGGAGGCCCTGCCCCTCTCTGGGCCTGTTTCCCTGTCTCCCCAATGGAGGTTTGGACTTTACATCAATAACAGTCTGTGATTCTGCCCAGGGGTGCTCACCCATGGGTGTTGGGAGTGGGCACTGCCAGACACACAATCTCGCTGGCCCGAATCTCCCCGTTGGGGGTCACTGCCCGCTCATTCTCATAGTAGCTCAGGACCCCGTCGCTAAGCACACACCAGCGTCGGCTGAATTCTGGGGAGAAGTTGGGCAGGGGAACCATGAGGGAGCCCTTCACCCTCACCTGAACACTACCTCTGCATCCTCCCTGGGCCTCCACTCCCACCTGACCCATGTCCTCTCCATTCTAACTCACAAGCTTCCCCCAAATCCATCCTCCTCCCTGTAGCTCCACCAACCCAGCCCAGCCCACACCTCTCCCCCGGACCTGCCAGGTCTGCCCCTGCCCACCTCCCCGGCCACCTCTCTGACCACTCCTGCACACACACCCCACACTCCCTGCTTTTGCTCACCCTGTTCCCTTCACCCACACCCTCTATCTTTCAAGGCCAGCCCAAATGCCATAGGAAGCCTTTCATACCATAACCCCCTGTGCCCCACCCTCCTTTGCCAGCAGTGCCCATTGTTCTATACTCTGCTTCCTCCTATAGTGACTCTGAGGAGACTGACAAGATCCCATAAAGGAACAGAAATGGGAATCTGGACCAGGAAAGTAGGAGAAAGAACAGATTGTCAAGGCCATGCAGGCTCGTATAGTTCACAGCATTGAGTGTTGGCTCAGAGCTTCCTGGCACCCAGAGTGAAAAAAGGATGACCCAGGCAGTTATATAAATGACATTATCAGGCAGAGGAAGGTAGACTAGGGGCAGCGCCCCAGGGGCAGTGAGGTGGTGAGTAACACAGAGTTCCAAAGAAATCTCTTTGGGAGTTGGAGGGCTTCATCTGGGGGTGCTGAAGGATGCGGTGAGCAACGGCCTCAACGATGCTCACACAGCAGATACTGTCTGTCATCCTGGCTACGAGGACATGACATTTGCCCTCTGAAGGCAGTGTGTCCCAGAGCCTGCCTCCCAGCCTGGGCTCCCTCCAGGAGCGCCAGCCCTGCCTCAGTCACTCCTCATCCTGCAGACACCTGCAAGGGCCCACTGTGTGCTAGACACTGTGCTAGGTGCTGGGGGCTGCAGCGCTGGCCAAGAGAAGTTTATACTCCGGGAGGGCACAGAGAATCAATAAACAGACCCATGAATAATGTCAGGTAAGTAGTGCGAAAGTAGGGCTTGCTATTTTGGATTAAGCGGTGGGGAATGAAGTCTTCGAGGAGTGACATTTAAACAGAGACCTGTTTGAAGTGAGAGACTAACCATGCAGATATTTAGGGAAAAGCATTTTGGGCAGAGGGAACAGCAAGTACAAAGGGTCTGGTGAGCATGAATGTTATGTTTGAGAAACAGCAAGGAGGCCAGTAAAGCTGGAGCAGAGTGAGCGAGGGAAGAGGAGTCAGAGAGGTAATGGGGTGGGGCGGCTGAGTGCAGGTCCTTGCGGGACGTGGTAGTAAGGACCGTGGATTTTACTCAGAGTTGGGAGCAAATGGAAGGCTGAGGTGATAGATGGACAGACCTTTAAGCTTAGTCCTCAAACTTCCTAGCATCCACGTGCTCCAAATACCAGATGCCCAAAACAGGGCCCACACCTAACAGGTACTCAATAAAGTCTTCTTTGTTTTAAAGGAAACGCTGGCAGTGACTTGCTCTGCAGTGCCATGCTCTACTCCCACCCCGATCAGCCCATTTATTAAGCACCAACTGTGTACCCGAGACCACACCCAGAGTGCACTTGGTGCCCTCATGGATCCCCCAGCCTGGCCAGCTCTGGCTTCTCTGGCCCAGCCACCATGCCAGGATACCATGGCCAGGGCGGGCTCTGGCCCGGCACCCACCTTCCCGGGCCCGGCGGTCCTGTAGCAGCTTCCCGGCGGAAGCGGTCTTGTAAAGGAAGCCGCTGTGGCTCACAGTTGGCAGGACAACTGAGTAGTGCTTTTCCGGGGGCCTCACTGAATCCAGCCGAGGTACCTCTTTTGGGAAGGGGGGGAAAGAGTGGCTGGTCATGCTCACCATCCAAGGGTGTCCCCCTCGCCCCCACCTGGGCTGGGTATTTAAGCTGGCACTCAAGTCACCCGCCCCTCCTTCCCCAGCACCGTTCCCTGACTAGCACTCCTGGGCTCCTACTGCCACATTCAGGATTCTGCCTAAGCCATTCTCCACCTTTCCCCACTTGTGAGAATTCCATCCCACTCACAAGGCCCGGCTGCAGTACCTCTCCTTCCAGGGAGCTCCCCTGAATCCCCAGCCCAGCTCTTCCTGTTGCAGGCACAGGACCAGTACACTACAGTGGGGGGGGGCGGCCCTCGAGCAAACTCACCAACAATAAGGGAGCGTGTCTCAGACACTGCAAAGCCTAAGGAAGCAGCCTGGCTCCAGCCCTGCTCCCAGCAGTCCCAAAGCCCAAGCCAGCTGGGTGGTCTCCTGTGCCTTCCCCGGACACCTGGGCTCTCTCCAGCCCGGCGCACCCCACCCACCCATGGCCCTGAGCCCAGAGTCCTGGCCGCAGATCTCCACCCTCAGTCCTAGGATGTGGCCCCAGAGGCTAGCGCTGGGCCATGACCAGCGGCGCTCACCCCCACCACCCCCTCCTCAGCTACCCCGAGAGCGGGAGCCAAACGGGACCCAACCCGTCTGCAACAGAGCCCCACCCAGACAGAACGGCGGACAGGGCTGCTGTGGTGAGTCCCCCGCACACAGAGAAATGCAGCACCTCCCCCCGACAGCAGCGCAGACACGCTCTGCACATGCACAAACTCCAACGCCCTCGACACTCCCAGGGGCAAGGAAGCAGAGCACAGCAACTCAGAGACACACGGACACCGGCACACGGATGCCACCCCGAGGTCCCACACTTGGGTCAGGGAGGAACCCACAAATACACAAAGAGATGCAGAGACGGAGACACAAAGGGAGATGCAAACAAACACGCGTGTGAAGGGGAAGCCAGAGGCACAGATGTACACTGACGTGCAAACCCGAAACGTCACACACACTCTTGCACCAGGGCCCCTGGAGGAGTTGTAATTAGAGCTCAAGTGGTACGTAAATCAAAGCTCACAGGACAATACCCAGCCCCTAGCACCCAATAACTGGCATGCCCTCCAAAGGGCCAGACCCTGGCAGCAGGGAGGCCCCATCCCTTGAGGAGGATGGTCCCACCAGCCACTCACCTGTGGTCCGGTTGTTTCGAAGGAATTCCATCTGCAGTGTCTGTCCCGCCTGCTCAGCGAGAGCCAGGGGCGTGGGGACTTCAGGGTCCCCCGAGAAGCAGTTGACCCCAGCCCCGCAGCCCAGGAGCGCCTGGGTCTCAGCCAGGTCTGAGGTTGTGACTGCGGCACACAGGGCCTGGGAGGAGGGGAGAGGAGTGGGGAGGGTCAGCCTAAGCCAGAGTGAGGGGCAAGTGGGACAGGGGTCGTGCTGCGGTGGGGTCGGGGTGCGGGGTCGGGAAGAGGAAGGGGTCACCCAGGTTAGGGGTCCATCCTCAGGGTGAAAGAGAAGAAAGGGAGGAAGAAAGACAGGAGGAGGAAAAGAAAGGCCAAGCGGAGTGGGGGGGGGGGCAGGGGCATCCCCACAGAGGCCAGGGGTCCTAGCAGTCCAGGCCTCACCCTGCTGACAGCCCCCTGGGACCCTGTCAGCCACCAGGCGTGTTCTCTAGAGGCTCTCAAGCTCCCTCTGCCTTGTGGAAGGCCAGAGGGGGGTGCTTTGTAGCTCATTCCTCCCACATTTGAATTCCTCACCGCCTGCCCATCCCTCCCAACCAATGGGAGCTGCCGCCCCTCCTGGCTGGCGGGCTAGACTGGGCTGGGCTGGGGGCTGGACGCCTGGGTTCCTGGGAGGTGGAGGCCTGGCTCCCACTGGGCTTCTAGCTGGACTGAGCCCGACTGGGTGGGGCTGCTTGGGGGAAGGGCTGAAGGTTGACCAGAAGTCACAAGCGGCATCCCTCTGCCTCGGAACAGGCAACCTCCCACTCAGGCCAAGCCAGACCAGGGACAGGGCTTGGCTCCCAGCCTGTCAGGGCCTGGGGCCCATGAGGGGCCTCATCTTGAGTGGGGTGTGGAAGGGGATGGGTTGGAGCAGCCAGCTGTTTTTCATGAGCCTGACAGGAAATAGCATCCCCACCAAGTTCACTCCTTTTGGCAGGATTCAGGAGCAGGACGGGGTGAGGAGACAGAGGAATCAGGAGCGGAGGGAGGCAGACAGATGCTGGGGACGTGGCCTTGGCCCAAGGGTCAGGCCTGGTTCCTCTCTGCTTTGTCCCAACTGTCCCTGTGGCTGGGCAGGGTCCTTCTGCCCTCTGGGCCTCCGTTTCCCTACAGGGCCACTCATCACTCTGAGCTAGTGGAAAAGATGGGCTGAAACAGAGAGAGCAATGTAGGGGGGGGGCATGAATAACGGGAGTGTTTTAAGAGGCCTCACAGGCCCAGTGCCCTGACCTTGTCCAGCTCCTCCTGGTTGCCAAAGAGCGGATGGTAGCGTCGGTACTTGCCCTCCCGGTATTTGGCCTCTAGGTGGCACCGCCGGGCACCAGGGCTGCTGCTGGGCTGCAGAGCCTCACTGGGCGGCACGTTGGCTGCCCAGAAGCGGTTCCCAGCAGCATTGCCCAGCTGTAAGAAGAGCTGCGGGTGTGGGCAAGAGGTTAGAAGGGAGCCTACAGCCAGGGGGCCACGCCCGGCAAAATGCTGGTTTTGAGGTTGTTAGGTGAGGGGCTGGAAGAGCCAGGCCACACGCCCACTTTTCCATCAGGGAAGCTGAGGGACAGCAGGGCCTGCTGGCGGCCATGGGTGCTCCCCCACCAACCCTGGGTCTGAGCCCAGTCCCCAGGACAAGAGGCAGGCAGTCTGACAGGCGGACGTCCCAGGCCTGGTGCCTGGCTGGGGGCCTTGCTACTTCCCCACCCAGTCCCACATCTGGAACTCTGCATTCCTGAGACTATCACAGCCGGGGGTGGGGTGTCGGGGGGTGGCGGCGAACCCTTCGGCCAACTGGGTGGACAGGGATTTTGGAAACATCTCCTGTCCCTGACATTCCTCTCTGGGCTCAGGGGAAAAGAGGTGAGGGCAGACTGTGCACAAGAGTCTGGCATTCGGGGGACTAGTTTATTCATTCTTTCATTCTGCCGATCACTCATTCCACAGCCATTTCCTGGGCCTCCCACCTTGCCTGTTCGTCAGGGCCTGCGTGGGGTGCTGGGGTCAGAGCAGAGAACAAAGAGGAAACAGTCCCAGGCGCCACTGACTCACTCTGTGACTTTGGGCAAGTCATTTTCTCTCCCTGGGCCTCAACGTCCTCATCTGTAAACTGGGGGTTCTAACCCTAACTCACAGGGGATATGATGCCCAAATTACTCTGAAGTCTGCAGCTTGGCTGGGGCTGTCAGGAAGGCCATGTGTGGTCAGGCCCTGGTCCAGCCTCCTGTTGCAGGTTCTCCCCTGTAACTACCACACATATCGGTACCTGGCAACCCCAAGTACACAGGCACAAATGTACACGTGTGAGCGTCCCCCAAATGGACATACTCACACCCACTGGTGCATGAGTAGAGATAAAATGAAGTAAATATTTTAGGTTTTGCAGGACACAGTCTCTGTGGCGTATTCCTCTTGGTGTTTTTTGTTGTTGTTGTTTGTTTGTTTTTTCAAGCAACCTTTTAAAATTGTAAAAACATTCTCAGCTCACTGGCCAGTTTGCTGACTTTGCCAAAAATCAGCTTTTCCAAAATCCCACCCCCTAGATGATCCCAAAGGTCTCTTCTAGCTCCAGGGTGCTGGGGTTGGTGAGATGGGGGAGATGGGGTTGGAAGACCCAGGCAGCAGCTGAGAGGGGCAGACCCCAAACATAGCTGGTTCCCCACCTCGATGAGTGTTTCCGTCCACACCTTCCTGTCCATCTTCAGGCTCCGCACCTTGGAGATACCAGCGCCCAGGCCACGGTGCTCCCCTGTAGACAGAGGGCCAGACACGGGGTCATCTGGGCTCTCTCCTTTACATGAGCACTCCCCCCCCCCGATCCCAGTGCCCATGGGGGCAGACAGGGAGAGGCCACGGGCAGGACCCAGAGGCTAGGCCTGCAGCTCCATCTCCCACACACTCCTGCCCAGGGCACCCCAAAATTGAGCCCTGTAATTGACACCTGGGTTCCTGCAGTAGTCCCCCAGCTGGTTCCCTACAGCCATGCTTGGCCCCCTGCAGGCCACTCTCCACACAACCCAGCCAGAGTGATCTCTTTAAAATGCAAACCTCTTACTTCAAACCCCTGCTTTAGACACTCTCTTAATTCTCCCCAGAATTAGATCAAAATTCCTCACCTGCTTCTTCTCATCTCATGCCTCTCCGCCTCCCCTTCCCCCCCCAACACTCAAATTCTCCTCCCTCTTCTAATCATCCATGCTCATTCCTACCTCAGGGCCTTTGCACTCACTGTTCTTTCTGCCTGGATTCTCTTCCCCCATTTCCCCAAGGTTAGCTCCCTCCTGACATTCAGATCTCAGCTGACCTGTCACCTCCTCGGAGAGGGCTTCTCGGCAAACATGTTCTCTACCTAGCACTTGTTACTGCCTGATACTTCTACTGGTTTGTGTATGTATTTTCTGCCTCTCCCCATCAGAATGTAAGCTGCCTGAGAGAAGGAATGTTGACTGCCTGCTTTAGGGTCTAGCCTCAGTGCCTGGAACAAAGCCTGGCACACAGTGAGCGCTTAATAAATCTCTGTGAAATGAAAGGGGAGGGGGGAGTTGGGCTTGGAAGGACGCAACCTTGCTCAGCTACAGATCCCACAAGGGACCCCTGGGAGCAGGGATTGGGCTGGGGGCACCGTGAGTGCCTGGCACTGCCTGGCTCTGGCTTAGGCCTCACCTCGCTCTGCAACCTCCTACAGAGCATCTCATCCACTCTGGACACCCTCACTCCTTCCATGAGCCGATGCCTCCCTAATCTGGTCTCCAATGGAGTCATTGCTTTCCACACCCATCCCTCATAGCCCAAGGCCTCCTAGACATTTGACCTAGATGTCCCACAGCAACTTCCCAGAACTGTTGCACCCCTGGGTCCCCACCTCCAGCCACCCAAGACTGTTCCCAGTGGGGCCGAATTCCCAGCACTCGGCACAGTGCCCAGCACAGACCCTCAATAAACGCTGGTTGAATAGATGAGTGTATCTGAGGCTCCACCCTCTTTCTCTCTCATCCTCCGCGTGTGATCTGGGACTCTTCCTCCATAGATCTAAACGCCTCTCAAACGCTCACTTTCTGGGACCAGGCTCCACCTCCTCTCTCTCGTGGATCTGGCAGCAGTCTCCTTGCTCGTCTCCAGTCTCACCAGCTCTGATGCAGCGTCCACCCGTCAGCCAGAGTCGGATGCACAAATCTGACCACGTCCCTCCCGCCCCTGCCTCCCAACCCCCTCTGGATAAAACACCAGCTCCTCCCTCTGCGTGCAAAGCCCTGCCAGACCTGGCCTACTTCCGCTCTTCTGATGTGACTAGACTCCAACAGGCCTGGGCTCAAATCCAGACTCACTTCCTTGCCAGGTGACCGTGAAGGAGCCATTTCCCCTCTCTGTGCCTCGGTGTCCCCACTCATGACGTGAGAAGCTGAATCCCTGCCATGCAGGTTAATCACGGTGCGAAAGGCTTGACACAGAGGTGCAACTTCATAAACGATGCTCTCTGATACTGCCTTCGCTCCAGCCCCACCAGCCAGACAGACCACCTGCCTTCTCAGCACCTCAGCCCTGTCCTGCCCTGGTCTGGCACCCCAACCCCCCCACACACCTGCACAGCGCTTGCAGATGACAACGCAGAGGTTGATGGAGGCCCAGTCAGGCTGGGCAGCTCCACAGTCAGCACAGAATCTGTTGGGGGCCATGGCCCAGATGCGCTCAGCCACCTCCCAGGTAGACAGGGCCTCGGCAATGGCTCTCTGCATGGCCTCCAGCCACTGCTCCTTCTCCAGCTCCGATTCGGCCAAGAAGCTGGGGACACAGGAGTGGGGTAGGGGACTGGTGGGAAAGGACTCAGAGGGATTTGGGGGCAGCATGAGGTGGCACAGCACGAAGGGGGGTGAATAATGCTTTGAGAGCTGACTGTCGGAAGAGGGAGGCGCCCAGGGTCTGTGGGGAGGGTGGGCGTGGACAAAGGCAAGGACACCCCAAACCTGAGAGACGTGTGAATGAGGGCTGGGGGCGGAGGGGCCAGAGGAGGCTCTGCCCTGCCCAGGGAGTAGAAAATGCTGCTGGGAAGAAATGGTGCCCGAGCTAAGCCTTGACAGATGAGGAGGGCTTACCCAGGTGAAGAGGTAGAAAGGTGTCCTAGACAGAGGGAACAGCACGTGTGAAGTGACAGGAGGGCACACAGGGCATTCCAGGGCCTGCGGGCAGGATGGGGGTACTGGCAGAAAAGAAGCTGGGAGACAGAGAAGGCAAGTCTGTGCCATGCAGAGGAGGTCAGAGTGTACTCAGAGGACAGCAGTGAAGCCGTCGAGGGTTTCAGGGGGGTGAGGGACACAGAGATGTTTTCCCTCTCGCTCTTTCTCTTCCTGCTGCCACCAAGTCACATGTGTGCATTCAAGATTCGGCTCCAGCACTGCCATGGCCAAGGAGGGCGCTGCTGCTGGCGACGGAACGGACGTCAGCGCTGCTTTACGAGAGGTGCCGAGACCACCCTCGCCCACGAAGCCTGAATCTTCCGAGCTGCCAAGGCCTCAGCCAGGCGCTAAGCCCGTCTCTGCGTGCTTGCGTCCAACTGGGGAGCCCACGCACGCCAGGCTGGTGGAGGCCCTTGGAGCCGAACACCAAATCAACCTGATTAAGGTCCATGACAGTAAGGATCTAGGGGAATGCGCAGGGCTCTGGAGAGCTGACAGAGAAGGAAAACTCCAGAGAAAGTGGCTGGTTACAGTTGTGTGGTAGCTAAGGAGGATGGCAAAGAATCTCAGGCCGTAGACGTCAATCAAAGATCACTACGAATCTAAGAAATGAACAAATACAAACTTGGCTTTCAACAAAAAGGAAGAAAAAGGATCCTCTGACGGTCACAGATAGGCAGCCCAAGGGTGAAGAGGCAGGCGCCAGGCCAGAGGGCCCACAGGCCTAGGGCCTGCAGGAAAGGGGCCAG
This sequence comes from Tursiops truncatus, assembly GCF_011762595.2. NCBI lineage: Eukaryota > Metazoa > Chordata > Mammalia > Artiodactyla > Delphinidae > Tursiops > Tursiops truncatus. The sequence goes on along the minus strand of NC_047041.1, from coordinate 58,275,757 downwards.
ACGGAGGTGAGGGAGTGATGGAGGCAAGACGGGGGCAGTGATGATGGGTTTGCACAGGGATGAGTAGGAGAGGTGGGGTCCCCGTGGGTGGAGATGGGGCCCAAGGAGGAGCAGTGAGCTGGGGAGGAATATACGGGGGAAAACGTCCACAGAACCATTAGACGTGCAGCTCTAGAGCTCAGGAGAAAGACCCTGAAGGCAGAGATCTGAGCTAAGGGCGAAGGAGATGATGCTGGAGGAGGGGCGACATCGTTTAGACTGAGCAGTCGCCGCACGCTGTATCAGATACAGCTTTACAGAGACTGCCTCACAGACGAGGAAACTGAGGCATAGAGAGGCCAAGTGATTTGCCCAGGTCATGAAGTGACCCAAGGATGGACCCCAGATGTTACAGACTGAAGCGCGTCCCCCTGAAATTCACAGGTTGAAGCCTCAAACCCCTGTGTGACTGTATCTGGAAATACGGCCATTAGGGAGGTAACTAAGGTTAAATAATGTCCTAAGAGCAGGTTTTTTTATAAAGAGAGGAAGGGACACCAGACATCTCTCTCTCTCTCCATGTGCACAGAGGAAAGGCCGTGTGAGGACACAGTGAAGCGGCGGCCACTTACAAGCCAGGAAGAGAGACCTTGCCAGAAACTAACCCTGACAAAATCTTGACCTTGGACTTCCAGCCTCCAGAACTGTGAGAAAATAAACTTCTGTTGTTTAAGACCCTGGGTCTGTGGTATCCCGTCACGGCAGCTGAGCTGATACACAGGATTTAAACCCAGGCATGGCACAGTGCCTCAGAGGCAGTGGCTGAAGGCCTGGGAGTGGGCGAGTCCGTCCAGGTAGAAGACAGAGGACAGAGACAGACCACTGAGGGACAGCTGAGGTCAGAGGAAACCAAGATGGTAGAGTCTTGGAGGCTCAGGGAAAAGCACCCAGGATGGGCACGAGATAGGGAGTGAAGAGCAGCCTCTGATCGCAAGCAACTATTATTGACAGACAAGCACTTTTGAGGGAGCAGGGCAGGCTGGAGGGGATAGCAGGGTGAGTGGGCGGTGCAGAAAGCCCATATGGAAGCACTGTGGCAGGGAAGGGGGGACAGTGATGGACAGAGGGAGGGGGGTATAAGTGAGATTTCTTAGAAGGAAGAGATCAGAGCAGGTTAGCAAGTGAAGGTAAAGGCCCAGCAGGGTGGGTAGGGCTGGGAAGAGAGGGGAGAAATCCATCCTAGAAGAAGGGGCAGCTTCCTACATATGCAAGAAGAAAATACTGGGAGGGAGTGAGGATGCAGGTGAACAATGAGGGAGGCTCACCTGAAGATGCGGTAGGGGGTGGTGAGGTCGAAGCCGCGTCGGTCTGCTGCTTCCTTCACGTTGCCCACGCTCATGTCGATGAAGGTGATGCCGATGCCCAGGTGGTACTCCTGGCAGTAGGTGGGAAGGGGTGAGGGCAAGCCTGAGGGGTGGGGCTCAAGGCCCAGGGAAGGGGCAGAGAGGAGGGGGAGGTGGTACTTTAGGGACTAGAAAGTGCCCAGGAAGGAGATAAGGGAGGGCTCAGGAATCTGGGCATGGGTAAATGGACCTTGATCAGAGGCCATGCAGCAGTAAGTAAGAGGTGCAAGAGCCAGGGTGGTGATGGGAGGGTAATGCTCAGGGACCAGGCAGGAGAGGGGTCAGAACTAGGGGCAGGAAGCAGGGCAGGCAAAGAGCTGGGTCAGGGGAAGGGGGAAAGGGAAAGGGCGGGGCTGAGTGACCAGGTGGGCAGGGCTGAGGGACCAGGTTAGGTGAGGTGGGGGCTTGAGGGACCAGGTGGGCGGGGCTGAGGGGCTGAGGAACCAGGTGGGCGGGGTAGAGGGACCAGGTGGGTGGGGTTGAGGGAACAGGTGGGCAGGGGTTGGGGCTGAAGGACCAGGTGGGTGGGGGGCAGGGCTAAGGGACTAGGGGGGCAGGGCTAAGGGACTAAGTGGGCAGGGGAAACGGGAGAGGTTCGGCAGCCTGGCTGACCAGTCGCACCTCCAGATTCTTGTAAAGCTGCACTTTGTCCCCAACCACGGCCACATAGAGTTTATTCTTGAAGCCACGTAGCTCCAGGCTGCCGGCGCGGTCAGGGGGCTCTGAGCCTTGAACTCCCAACGGATGAGCACTAGACAGTCGGGCCCGAGCACGCTGCTCAGCCACTGCCTGCTGCAGGGCCTGCATCCACTCCTTCCGCTCCGCTGCAGGCACAGGGGAAGGGGCAAGCCCCAGCTCAGCCCGGTGGGGATCCCCCTAAGGGTTCCCCATTCCAGGCCCCTCAGGCAACACCTCTGCCAGAAAGCCCACCCAGCCTGGCCCACCTATCTCTAAGTTCTCTGACTTGGACAAGCTCAGGCTCCAATCCCAGCTGTGCCACTTAGGGTGGGCAAGGCGCTTGGCCTCTCTGAGCCTGCTTCTACCCTGTAAATGGGGATGTGTGGTTCTGAGGACTCAGCACAAAGCTGGACAGAGGGGGCCCTCCCCTCCCCCACCTCACAGAGGGTTGACTCCTCTCTCGGTTTGATGTGGGGGGAGCAGATGTGCCCTGGTTCTCCTCCCTCACTTCTCAAGCCAAACTGCCAGTCTTCCTCCTGCCCCCCTCCCTACCATCACTCTCCGCCCGGAAGGCAAAGGTCCGGTTGTTTGTGATCACTTCAAACTTTTGGTCCCCAATAGCAGCCACTCGGGAGATGCAGGACACAGGGACAAAGCGCTTTGAGTAGGCATCCTGGGGGAGAGAGAGGAGCCGACTGTGGGGTGAGGCCCACAGAGGCCCAGCCCCTCCTTGACTCCCTCAACCTCTGTTGAAATGAAGGTTGCAGCCCCACCTCCCACAGGTGGTGACAGCCCCTACACCAACCCTGGCCAAGGCCAAGGCTGGCCAATGGGCCAGGAGGACACAGTTCAAGGAGTCACACTACAGCTCTGGTGAGGACTCATCTAGGGACGGACTCCACCTGGGTCCAGTGTTGGGGTTCAACCCAAGACCAGGCTGAAGCAGGGTCATATCACGGACTAACATGGGCCTCACCTTGTTACTATCAAAGTATCGTAGGTGATCGGTATCCAGTCTCACCCATCGCTTCTGATAGATATAAGATCTGGAGAGGCAGAGGCAGAGGGACAACAGAGCAAAGGACTGGGAATTAGGGAGAGGCTCCGGGATCACCCTAGCCCCCTCTGGAAGCCACATACAAAGTTAGGAACAGCCAGGTCCAAGGGAGGAAGGATCCCAAGTGGTCACTGAGAAGATGAACTTTTACCTACAGCAAGAGTGATTGATGTCAGACTCCAAGTAGGACTTCCCAGTTTCGGGATTTTTTTTTTTTTTTTTGGCTGCTCTGTGCAGCATGAGGGATCTTAGTTCCCCAACTAGGGATCAAACCCGTGCCCCCTGCATTGGGAGTGCAGTCTTAACCACTGGACCGCCAGAGAAAGGACTTCTCAGTGTTAAGGGTAATAAAGCATAGGTCTGGTGGGGATGATCGGCAGTTACAGTCTGCCTGGAGGGAGACCTGCTCCAATAACCCTGTCCCCTCTGGTTTTCTGATCCGCGATACCAGTATACTAGAGCCCACACCATGCAGAGCACCAGTAGGACCCACCAGGCTTCACTCACCCTTGCGGTGGGTTCTTGTCCAGCCAGCCAGCCTTGATGACAGGTGGGCTGGGAGTGGGGCCCACAGGCAGCCCGTCCATGGGGTGCGGTCGGGGATCAGGAATCAGGAGGCTGCTGGGCAAGGATGAGCTCAGGCTGCTAGTGTGCCATCCACCACTGGGGGGAGAACAGAGGGAGTGAGGAGGCCAGAGTGGGGGCTCCCATGGGGTGGGGGCGGAGGACACGGAGAGGCTGGGCCGGGCTTGGGGAAGGAGGATAGCTGGGTGGGAGAACCACCCGAGAGAAGAGGACGCTTACTTGGGGATGTCCTCGTAGGCGTGGCCATCCTCAGCTTCATCCCCTTGGTCGTCCCCGGACAGCTCCTCCCCCTCGCTCAGCAGACTGGCCACACGCACGGCCCGCGGGACTTGGCTCACTGGGGGGTCCTCCTGTTCCCCAGACCCGCTCAGTGTCATGCTCCCCTCCAAGCCCCAGATCACACCCAACTAGGGGCTGCCACATCCCCCTCTGTCCACTCCATCCTGGACCCACACAACTGCACATTTACTTCTCTTTCCTCACACTCCTCTCCTCCCCAGCCCCCAGCAGTCTGCACAGGGACCCAGGGAGATGGGGTCACAGGTACAGAGAAAACCAGTGCAGGCACGGGCCCAGGTGAGAGACAAAGACAGAAAGATAAAGGGATAGAGAAAAAGACACATGGATGGAACGTTAAGGCACTCAGAGAGAGGGTGACACGGGGACACAAAGTGAAACAGAGACAGAGGGACACCCCAAGACAGATGTGCTCCAAACACCAAGAGAGAGAAGGGGCCACACAGCCATCCAGATGCAGCTGAAGACTGGATCCACAAACCAGAGCCCCCAGACCCCCACAGAGCAAGACAGTGAAGGGGAAGGGAACTCTCCAGGGAGCCGGCTACCTACTCTCTATCTGGTGGTCCCCAGGGTCTGAAAGGCACCTGGGTAGCCTGCCCTCCACACTGACAGGCAGACAGCCCAAACCCTAACCACTGCCTGACCCACCTTCTTGGTCATCACGGCAGCTGGGGCCCTCGGCCCCTCCTCTGGGAGCTCATCGTAGTCAGGGTCATCTGGGGAGATAGAGGGGAGGGGGAGACTCAAAGGCAAAGAAGCCTGGCCTCCCTCAGCCTAAGAAAGACCCTGCCCCACCCTGGCTTGGCTTGCAAAAAAAGGCACAAAGGACAGGAAGTGCTATTTATATTCTCGGGGCTTCACAGGACAGCACTAGGGGGCGGCCAAAGGAGAGGCCGGGCCACCACAGGGAGGTCTGACTGGGCAGCAAGCTTGGGGGTCAGGGTAGGGACTGTCTTAAAAAGGCTAAAAAAAAGCAACACGAATCGAGACAAGAAAAAGTGGACAATCCAAGGAAAAGCAAACTGCCCATGACCATGGAAAACAGTCCCAGACTTTAAACCACGGGCAAACCAAGAAGTCTGCCAACTGCCCACACCTAACAGTCAGTAGGTCAGAGAGCTGGGTGCTGTCTCCATTCTAAGGATGAAGGGAAGATGCTCACCTGTCCAGGGCCACAGAGTGGGTCGGTGGCAGGGCCCAACAGAACGGGGGAGCACGATCCTTACGCCCTTGCAGACTCTCCAGCCCTGATCCCAGGCCACCCACCCAGAGCCCCATGCTTCGCTACGGCACTCACCAAACTCTGGGAGCACGCAGAGAGGCTTCGGGGGAATCTCTGGGGGGCTGGGAGGTGGAGATGGGGGCTGGGGAGGCCCCCGGGGGAAGATGGCCGGGGGCTCCTCAGGCTCTGGCTGGGGAGGGAATGATGGTGGTGGTGACAGTAACTCTTCTTCCTTGGCAGGAAGGCTGGGAACAGACCAAAAGTTGGGCATCAAGTTCAGTGCGGCTGAGTCACTGCGCCAGCGACACTGCGACAGAACCAGGACTCAAACCCACTGCGCCCCCCAGCTCACATGAGCAGCTGCGCAACTCATTCATTCCACACACTCAGACAGAGCCCTCCTTGCCTCCCTCCCCTGCCCCAAACCCTCCAAGCTCTCCAGAGCAGGCACCTTCTTTGGCTTCATGAGCTGGCCCTGCCTTGCTGGGACAGGGTCACCTGTCCCCAAAGTGCTAAGTTTTAGCCACATGTACCCACTGGATCTCCACTCTAAAAGAGAGATGAAGACCAGAAAGGGGTGGGGGGTGGTGTGCATCCTAGCCTGGGAGTCAGGGAAGGCTGGACCTGAGCTTTTATTTATTTATATTTTATTTATTTATTTATTTTTATTTTTGGCTGCATTAGGTCTTTGTTGCTGCGCATGGGCTTTCTCTAGTTGTGGCGAGCGGGGGCTACCCTTAGTTGCGGTGCGCGGGCTTCTCGTTGCAGTGGCTGATTGTTGCGGAGCACGGGCTCTAGGCGCACAGGCTTCAGTAGTTGTGGCACGCAGGCTCAGTAGCTGTGGCTCGCGGCCTCTAGAGCACAGGCTCAGTAGTTGTGGCACACAGGCTTAGTTGCTCCACGGCATGTGGGATGTTCCCGGACCAGCGACCGAACCCGTGTCCCCTGCATTGGCAGGCGGATTCTTAACCACTGTGCCACCAGGGAAGTCCCTGGACCTGAGATTTTAAGGATAAGAAGGTGTCTGCTGGAGAATGGATGGCGCAGGACTGAAATGGGCATCAAGGCCAAGGGCACAGACCAGAGCCTTAGAAACCAAGTCCTGAGGCCATAAGCCGTGGGTCTCTGGATCAAGACCATCTTCTCTCGTCTTGAATATTCACCATCCCCCAGGACCCCTCAAACTCACCTGAACCCACCACACTTCTCATCTCTGCTATCACTCCCCCCAGAAGCCTTCTCTGACTCCAAGGCCAGGTTCAAGGTGCCTGAACTCCCACAGCCACAGTGCTCCTGTCTGTCTGTCTCAGCACAGATCGCACTGCTTCCTGCAGGCTGAGTGTCTCCAAAGGACATCAGAGACGTGGGTTTCAACCTCGCCTCAGTCTCAGTTCCTGTCTGTCCTGGGGCAAGCACCTAGCCTTTCTGAGCCTCGGTTTCCTCATCTGTAAAATAAGGACTACAAAACTGTTGTGGCAGGGTGGCTGGAGGATTAACCATGACAAGGCGTGTCGTGCATCAGCACACAGGATGCACAGAGACCACCAGCCGGAACAGGTGCCTGAGCTCTAGAAGCCTGGCCCCAACTGCTGTCTCTGCCAGCATGCAGCAGGGGCTGAGGAAGAGCATCGGAGCGGGCGGGCAACTTTCTTCCCTGGTGATCTCAGCCTGGTCCACTGCCCCAGTGTTCCTGGCAGTGGCTGACAGTGTGTGACCGCCGAGAAGGCAAGGAAGGGCTGGGGCATGACCGTGATGCCGGGCCTTTGCTCCTGCTGCTGCCTCCTGCAGGAATACCTTGCTCCCTGGTCTCTGATCAGAGAACATCTACTCATTCTTTAACTTCTTTCTCAAGTGCCCCTTCTCTGAAAGTTTTTCCTGACCCCTCCTTCCTGCTCCTCCAGGCCCTGCCCATGTTCCCCTCTGATATGAGCTTTAGATGAATTATTCCAAGTAACTTTTGCTTTTTACTACCTCCCCGCTTTGTGCCAGGTACTGTGCTAGCGTCTAAGCCAGGACCTGAACCCCGAGTCCACAGTCTGGGTGCTTCTTAGGACACCTGGCTGCTTCCACATCACCCTGCTCCCTATCTCCTTCCTCTCCAAGGGTAAAGAACGAACAAAAAAACTCTTTCCCCCTAGAAACCTGCTAAAAGGGGCATGTCAGCCATGCTCTGAGGCAACAGTGCCTTTGGCAAAAGTGGCCTGAGTGTGGAACTGCACCTAGACTAAGGAGAAACTGTAAGTGGTCTCTTGACCTGGGGGAGAAGTCGGAGCTTTGGACTTCCCAGAGTGTGATGGCTCATAACCGGGCACAGCCTGTGCAGGGACCTGAAACCACACTTGTGCGGTTGTTACAAGACATATTGGCCCCTTGGGGCAAGAGTTCTCTAAGCCAGGGTGGCGCCCACACCTGTTGGCTGTGAGTCTCATCCCTCATCCCTGAGCTGCCCCCTGGAGGACCACAGAAAACAGCTCCTGGACAGATGTGTGGACAGTGGCACTGACTGCCACAAGGACCCCGCAGCAGAGGAAGACCTGCTGCTGTCCTGGTGGCCAGTTATTCCCTCTCTACATGCTTTTCAGGGAATCTGATGCCAAGTGGGCCTAGGGTAGGGGTTTAGCTGGACCTATGAAGACCCGCTGATGGACACTGTACTAGGCTGTCTCCTCGACTTGACCCTGAGTCTCTTTAGGGCAGGGGCAGCCTTGGACTTGACTCTTTATCCCCATAGTCCACCCATAGGGCCTGGCTGAGTGAGCAACAAGAGCATGTTGGATGGGTGGGTGGGGGGTGGATGGGTAGGTGGATAGGCTGGCGGACAGGGTGGGGAGAGAAGCAAATGAAAGGCTGAGTGAGTACACACGGGCCCAAGGGCATGACCTGCGGTGTCGGCCCCCCAGCTAGTCAAGTACAATGTCCTTGGAGACCACACAGTCTCCCAGACTCCAAGAGGAAGGGGCCCTTGGGGGCCCAGTCTGTGATCAGCTGACAACAGAGCTCTAAGCTGTTGGACCAGGACCAGTCAGACTGGCTCAGAGCAGGGGGGACAGACAGGCTCTGCCCTTCCAATACCAAGCAGCCTGAGTGGGCCTGCCTCCCCACCTCCCCCAGGACTGAGGGCCAGTGCTGAGGCAAAGGTGATGGCAACAGAGTATCCTCGGAGCCCAAGCGGCATCAGTCCTCCCATCTCTGGCCCCCAGTCCTCCCCCATCACTGCCTGATCTTATGAGAGGGTCCTGCCCTTCCTGAGGCCTGGCTCCCCAGCATGTGGGCTCCCTAAGACAAGTGCCACACCCATCTTCTTCACTACTGTATGCCCAGCACTCAGCAGGGATGAATAAATAAATGAAGACCTGGATTAATTAATTCTTATTAATTATGTGTGTGTGTGTGTTTTCCCAGCTGTCTTCTAGGTGCTTTAGGTGATTCATTCATTCAGTAACGTATGGCTATTGCTATTCCCACTTTACAGATGAGGAAACGGAGGCACAGAGAGACGAAGTTAATTTGTCCTTGGTCCCACAGCTGGGATTTGCACCCAGGAAATCCAGCACCACAGCTGAAAGCTCAACCACCAGTGGCAAATGAGGAGGCCACAGCCAGGATCTGAGGGCTTCTCTGAGGCCCGTCTCCTCACACTGGCACCCAACTCAGGATCCAGGAAGCTCTAGGGTTGATGTTCCATCCAAAAGGAAACGTGATCACAGCTCTGATGGCTGTGTTACCACGGTAAGAAAGGAGAGGGGAACAGACACTAAGGGCTCCTCTCCCAGCAAAGCCTTTGCAGGAAGAGGGCTATGTGCCAAGAAGGTGGGAGAAAGAGGCCCCATGGGCCTCCCGACCTCATAATAGACACCTCCTCCAGGAAGCCTCCAAGCTGACCCCCCGCCTGCCTACCATAGGGGACCAGGGTCATGCTGAGTCAGAGCCAGGCCCAGGAAAGGAGAAGTGGTATCAGGAAGGCACGGATGTGGGAAAATCCCAGGGGAAGGGGCAGTGCCCACAGAATGATCCTAACCCAGCCAGAGTCCTGGCCAGTCAGTGCCTGCACCCCTTAGAGCAGCCCCAGCTCCAGTCTGCGGCTAAGGTCCAGCTGGGATGTTCCCCACTGATCTCTGACCCCACAAGACCAGTAGATCAGTCCCAAACCTGAGCAGGGGCTCAGTGGTCCCTCCTATGAGCCTTCGCTCACACCACTTCCTCCTGCCTGCATCTCCCTGCCCTCTCCTTACATCTCAGTCCATGGAAAGCCTATCTGTACCTCAAAATACAGCTCAATGGGCCTCTTCTAGGTAGCCTCCAAGATGCCCACACAGAGCTGCTCACCCCCTGCCCCTCATTCCTGGCTCCTCTGCTCCTTAAGGCCCTTTCTCCTCTATCCAAGTGACATATGGATCTGGGCACTCCTGGGCAGGCCCACTCCAGCCTGGGCCCTCAGCCTAAGAAGGTTTGTTTTATTGGTTTAGGGCAAATACACACAGCCAACCTTGTATCTGTGGGTTGAGGGATATATGAGGGTCCCGAGCCAGAACGGGTAAGAGCAGAGTGACCATATAATTAATCATATAAACCAGAACATTTCTGACAGTTAAAAGAGGCCCTATTAATAACTATGTCAGGGCAACAGATGTAAGCAGGCCTGTCCTGGATGAAATGAGATTTGTGGTCACTGTAGGTAAGAGACAGAGCTTTGCAGCCAGGTGGGTCTGGGCTTGCATCCCAGCTAGACCTCACATCAGGTTGTGTCCTTACAAAGCAGGTCACTTTACCTCTGAGCCTCAGGTTCCTCTCTGGTCTGCTTCCAGGCTCACTGATAATTCAGTAAGGAGAGCCAACTGCCACATGTCACCAGCACAACTTTCTCACCCTGCCTGTGGCTGAAGGAGGCTCAGGCCCCACAGGATGGGCCAGGAACCTGTCCCACAGCCCTCTCCTCCAGGGTGGCCCCTGGTTCTCCCTTCACTCCTTTCTATTTATGTCAAACACCATAAGGGTAGATGGGCAGGGCTGCAGAGTGGGGCAGCCTGAATGTCTCAGGCTGGCCTTGAACTGATCCACTCTTACATTCCAGCCATCCTTGACTGAGCTGCGTTCCATAAATGCATACTTCCAGGCTTTTGCATATGTTGTTCCTTCCACCTGGAACGCAACTCCATCTGGCCGTCTCCTACTTCTCCTTCCAAAGGTGCAAATCATACATCTTCCCCCTCCACTTTGCGCCTCCCTTCATGCCCCAGGGGCCTTCTGAGGCGTCTCCAGTCCCCACACTTCTGAGCACTCAGTATAGTTGTATCTGTCAATGTTTCCTTCACTGAACTGACCTCAGAGGACCAAGGACTCAGGCCTATACCCTGTCCTGGAATCAGGACTTTCCCCCTACAGGGTCACACAGGCCTTGGAGGGACCCAGCCCAAATCCAGCTCCTGGATTTTCACCAGCAGGGCCAAGAGGTGGGATCAGACTCTGATTTGGACACATCTGCCTCCTCTTCTGACCTCCTCGTCCCACAGGGGCAATCTTTCCCAACTGCCCACTTCCTCATCCTACTTGGGGCCCAGGCCTCAGTCAGCCCTAGGTTTCTTTCTTCCTCCGTGGCTGCCCTCGTCCTTCCTTCTCCATCATGAGGCCCAAGGGTCAGCCCCTCTAGCGCTTTCCGGGCTCTGTCCTACTTACTTCTGCCCAAGCCACAGCAGAGAAGCCCTTCTTGGGGTCTCACTTGCTTAGACGTGATGTCTGCGGTATGCCTCTCAGCTTTTGCATATGCTGTGAGTCCCCTCAGGCCAATCCCTCTCCATGCCACAGCGTCACCCAACACAGAGGGGGCTTCCTGGACTGTGTTCTGAATGAATGAATGACCATCGCCCCACTCACATACTGATTACTGGAGGTCAGCAGCTCTCCATCCCTCCATACAGCAGTGCCCCACGGACCTGGCATCCACCCTCAAAACCAAGGTTTCACCCAGCTCTTTGTACTTCACCCTGGAACAATATAGCAGCTATCATTTGCTAAGTACCCCCTATGTGCCAGACATCCTGCTGGGAGTCTTTTTTTGTTGATTCCTCGACTCCCCTGTGCTCAGGACACACCTCCTTCACCAGGAAGTCTACCCAAACTGCTCCCTCCTCTAAGCTCACACAGTTGGGAGTCTTGCTGTCATGGGCAGGAAAGGGCTGAGGCCCAGGTCTCCCATGGCAGCTCTTCCTGCTTCCCAGGCCTGACCCTGTGCTGGCTTGTGAAGGCAGTGGGGGGAGGAAGTTCACCCTTCAGGTGGCTCACAACTGTACTAGCCCCTCTCCCCCATCCCAGGGCTGGCCTGGCTGGAGGAGAAGGTGCAGGTGTCTGCTGGGCCCTATGGAAAGATGAGCCAAGGGCACAGGGCAGAGCCAGGTACACAGACAGGACCTGGTTAGAGGAATCTCTATGTCCCTAGTGGCCCAAGCACAGGGTTATTGAGCTCATTAGGGACCACAGCAATTGGGGGGAGCCCCCCAATGACACAGGCACCCCCACCACACCACCAGCCCTGGAAGGAGGGATAGGAAGTCGCCAGCTAAGTGCCAGCCCTTGACAGGCCTTCCTATCACCTGGACTGCGGGGAGGGCAAGGGGGCTCTGGTAGGAGCTGCCCAGAGCCACAGCACCCTTGAATTTGACCCTGAGAGAAGTCACCTAAGTCTCTGGAGGCAATCCTCAGTGGGGTGCAGGGAGCCAGAACCGAGATCAGCACCAGATCCCTGAGGGGCAGAGACCCCACAGAGGAGCAGTCTGTGAAGCCCAGGAAACAGGCCCCGGGGGGCTCCGAGTGGACCCGGGAGAGAGGTTTATGGGGAGATGGAGACCTGGAAAGCCCAGGGCAGAGAGGGCGAAGAGAGAGGGGAGAAAAGGAAAGGGCAGGAGAAAAACAGAAAATGTAGACAAAGTGAAAGAAGACAGAAAATTCTGAGAGTAAAAAAGGGAGGGGGAGGAGACCAGCACAGAAAACCCAGCAGGCGGAGAGGTGGCAGACAGACAGACAGGGATTCCTGCCCTCCCAGGCCCGCCAGAGGAGCCTCCCCACCTTCCCTTGGCCGACAGCCCAGCCCACAGCGGCCCCTCGCTCACCCTCTGACGCCCTCTGGGTCCGGGGCCCGAGGACTCCTGTGGCTCTGGTCAGCCGGGCCCAGCGTGTGCAGCCTGTGTCCGACCTGGGCTGGTCTCACAGACAGGCCGGCCCCACTCCCTGCGTATGTCTGAGGCCGCGTCTGGGTCCAGGCATGGCTCTGTGCACCCGTGATTTGCGTCTTGAGTGTCTGTGATCACTTGTCTGAGTGTGTGTTCCTGTGTGTAACTGTGGGTCTGTCCGGGAGAGTGAGTGTGTGTACGTGTACGTGTGTGTCTGTGTCTGAATCCAGCTCTGGTCTCCTCTAGCTTCCTGCTCTCCGCCTCACCCCACCCCCCTGCAGCCCTGGCCAACACACACACTTCCTGAAAACACGGACTGAGACAGAGAGAAAAGTCACCCAGAATCCCCCGGGACAGACACTTCCTGTCCGCCCCCAGGCTGCCCCCCCACCCAGCTGGAGTGAGTGGACAAGCCACCCCAGTGCCATCTAGCAGGACCTTACAGAGTGAACACCCAGAAGGCCCTGGTCCTGGCTGGCCCCTCCCCACGCCCACAAGGAGGCCCAGAGAAGCTGGGAAAGAGGCTCTCCGAAGGGAGCAAGTTCTGCCCTGGCAACAAGTGATCAGCCTTCAGGAAGACCAGGGATTGGCTGGGCTGCAGGGTGGTCGAGGGCACAGGTGGGAGGCCTTGCAGTGTGACTCTAGCTGGTAGCTGTCCCGTCTGGACAAATACTCCCTCTTCCCAAGGTATCTCCAGACATCCAGGTGTCAGAGGAGGAAACAGAGGCCCAGAGCAGCCTAGGAGGGGCTCTACAGGGTGACCCTGGAACCCTGGATCAGGAATGACCTCTCTGCCACGCTCAGGGAAGCAGGCTCAGAGCATTCACATCTATGAGACTTAAAGCTGAGTAGACAGTCCCAGGCCAGGAGGCAGGGTTTGAACATCAGCTTCCCCTGAGCTGGGCTGTGTGACTTTGAACAAGTTTCTCAGCATCTCTGGACTTAGCTAGTTCCCTATGACAGGCTTAAGTGATGGTGGGTGTGCAAACCCTTTGAGGGTGCAATGGGGTCCTCCCAGGCCAGGAAGAATAATGAACCTGGTTCTGAGAGTCCTGACCCAGTTGGTGCAGAGGGGAGAGGACCCCATCCCTGCTCCTTTTCTGCCTGCCTCCCTTGAAGTCTCTCCCTTTCTAAGAGGCCTGGGGTGACAGAGATTGGGTAGGGGGAAGGGATTTGGGGTGTCCTGTAACCCTACTGTCCAGGGTCCACTAGGGGTGAGTCTGCGCGGGCAGCACATGTGCTCAGCGCCTGGCAGTACAGAAGCTCATGCAGGCCTCATCTATTTACTAACACAGCAAACACTTGCTGAGTGCCTGCTAGGCACCTGGCACTGTTTCAGATGTTGGGGATTCAGTCGTAGATGAAACTGACGAGCATCTGAGCACGAATGGAACTGACATTCTAGGGGGCTCAGCCTCTTGGCAGCACGTGCAAACACAGCACGAGCACACACTGGCTCACACCTGACAGTACACAAATAACACACATGCCAATTCACCACCCACATCACACGCACTCACCAATACACTCACGCTGTTGGAGTCCCCACAATACCAGTACGCATGGGCACGTGTAGGCGTGCACACAGGCCTTGATAAATTTGCACACACTAAAGCAAGTCACCACTGAAACTGTATGGTGCATAATACAGTTTCAAATCCCCACCTGTGTGCATATGTTAGGATCATACATCGCCTCCCTTAGGACATGTGCGGATGCAAAAATACACAGACACACTACTATCCTGACAGACACACGCCTAGGGGTGCACACACACAAACTGGCCAGGCATGCCCTCATGTGGAGTCACTAGATCCCAGATTCTGCTGGGGAGCCCAGTGATGGACCGGAACCAGGCAAAAATGCTCCCTCAGTCACCACCTGATCTGGTGTAAGAGGCCCTATGATTGAGAGGGTGAGACCCTCATCACTAGAGGGTGCAGGCAAGGACAGGAAGGCCACATCAGGAAGCGGGGACTCCTGCAAGGGGGGCAGGAGCAGGCCAGGCTGAGCAGTCTTGCACTGTGCACCACGGAGCCTGGAGTCATAGAAAGGGGCTATGAGGGGACAGGGTAGCCAGTCAGGCTGAATCCTCACCCCAAACCTGCCCAGCCTTCACCTGTTACACATATGTGAGGCTCTGTCCGCCCTTAGTTTTTCTCCCTCTGGGCTTTAAAGACTTTGTACACCTTGCGAGCCCAGGATGCTAGGACTGCAGATGCCCACAATTCCAAATGTCAAAGACCCCAGGACACAGGAAGCCAGGCTTGGCAGCTCACCTGCCACTCTGCCCTAAGGAGCAGCCCCAAATTGCAAGGAATAATTGCCTACAAGTTCTGTGAGCACGGAATGAATTTTGGGTCCTCTAGCTACAAGGGGCCGGACTCCTGACCACGGGAGTCTGGCCTCTCCCAGACGTTGGCTAAGTTCAGCCTGAGGATCTGAGAGTGGGGCCTGGTACCCTGGGGTGAAGGTAGGACCCTTGCTCTACCCAGAAAGTCTCCTGAATTCAGATGTCAGTACTAGGAGGGCCATGGAGGGCCAAGGAGGACACCTGATGGGGAAACAGGCCCAGAGGGGCAGCTCCCAATCAGAGTCATGGAGCCAGCTGGACCTGCTCAGGTATCCTGCCTTCTAGGCAGGAACCCAGGCCTCCACTCCTCGACTGGGGTTTTTGCCTCCTCAGCCTTCGTGAACTTCCTATGGACAGGGCCCTGCCTCCTGCCCTTGTTCACCCACTCCCAACCCCCAGAGACAAGCAAACAGACAGACAGACACACACTCCATCCTAACGATGGAGTTAAAGAAAAGAGAAATTACTCCTACATGCAAGAAAGTGGCCACTAGAGGGTGCAGTGGCACCAGGAAACTCCAGTTCGGTCTATAAGCCAGGCTCCCAGGGGACCCCAGTGGTGCTCCCAGTTGTGTGAACCCGGGAAAGGCACAATAAACTTTTTGTGCTTTCACCCGTCAAATCTCAAAACACCACAGCCCTGGCTTGGCTTTGAAGGCCCCTTTACTTTATGCCCCTCTCTGGGTGAGGAAAACCTCCCAGACCCTCCCCACGGGGGCTCCCCTAGCATATACTTGGCATGGATCCAGCCAGTGGCGCCCTCCCTTCTCTGAGCCTTAGTTTCTCTGCTTGAAAACAGGACACAAATGCCCCAGAGCACTTGAGCAGGGATCAAACGAGAGCATGTGAGCAAAGCACCCAGCACAGTGCCCAACAGTAACACGGACCAGGAGACCTCTCTCTGCATATCTCTTCCTCCTCCAAGAAGCCTTCCCAGATTAGGGTGACTTGGCCAAGTGCTGCAATAAAGCTCCATTACACCCCACATATCCAGCCATACTTGGGGATGCTCCTCCAAGCTGGGCACCCCAGCAAATGGCAGGAAGGGAGGGCATATGTAAAGGAGGTTAAATGGCGTGTCCACAGAATTAGGAGGAAACTCAAGAAAACAAGGAGCACCAGGAGCTAGGAGGGGAGAAAACAGTTCTGGGGAGGAGGGAGGGTGAGTAGGATGTGGCCTGAGAAGTGTCTCCAGGATCGGGTGACATGTGGCAGGAGCAGTGTGAAAGGGGAAGACGGGAGCACCCGCGCCAGGCCCAGGGCAGTTGCTGCGTCCCCCAGGACGAGTTCTTCATTCTAGACTTCCCATTTCCTCCACATACTACCTCCTGACTTGAGAAATGCACTCTAGTCTCCCAGTATCCCACACTCACCAGGCCCCAAACTGAACTCCAGACTTCCTCCCAAGCTCCCTCCTGTGGCCAGGTCCCAGATCAGGAACTGCACCACCATCTACCCAAGATGGGAACCTGGACGCCATGAGCCTCCTCTCTCCCTCTCTGCTCATGCCCAGGCCGTCCCCAAGTCCTGTCCACGCTAGGGCCGACCTCTCCAATATGCCTACTTCTCTCCAGTCTCACTAGCACAGCCTGAGCGGGGGCCTCCCACCTGGCCTTGCGCCCTCTCACTGGTCTCCCAGCCTCCTCCCCCATCAACCTTAGCAGCAGCCGGGGTCATCCTTTCCGTACTCAGCTTTCATCTGATCACTCCGCTTAAAACCTCCCTGGGCTCCCTGCCTGGCCTTCACAGCATGTCCCACCAGCGCCATCCATGAACCTACCCTCGCTCACACAACAGCTCAGCCACACTGTCTGCTCAGAGCACCCGTGGACGGTGCTTCCCACCTCTGAGCTTTGCACATGCTATTCCCTCCACCAAGGTGCCTTTCTTACCCTAGTGGCAAAGGCCACAGACTCCCCCACAACCCTCTAGATCCTCTGCCCATGTTCCTCCATTCTGGACGGCATCCACTCACCTCACCAGCAGGCGGGGGGGCCCAGTGCGAGGGGGCACAGGCGGAACGCTGAGCTCTGTCAAATGCCGCTTGGCAGGCAGCGGGGGCAGCACAGGGTCTGGGGCAGACGTGGATGGGGGGGAGAAGCAGGTGGGTGGAAGGCAGTTCCTCCGGGGCGGGATGGGTGGGGCAGTGGGTAGCCCCTCATCCTCTCCAGCCATGGGCAGTGGCTCCGGTGGAGTGGTGGGCACAGGTGGTGAGCGGAAGACATGACGCTTCATGGGCACGGGCCGTGGGGTGAGGCGGGGTGCAGGGGCTGGGGGCGTGTGGGCACGGAGCAGGCCAGCCAGGATGCGGCGGCGGTGGCCGGGGAGCAGCATGCCCATGTCCACCAGGCGGGCATCGCTGAGGCCTTGGCACTCTGTGGCCCACACCAGTCCGTGCTGCTCAAAGAGCCTCGTGTACTGCTCCAGGTGCAGTGCCCGCAGCCACTCGGCCACCGATAGGGCCCCATCCCCGGCCTCTGCCATTGTTCCTGTCAGCAGAAGCCAGCCAGCAGGACTCTGTCCAGACCTGGAAGAGATACATGGGCACAGGTCAGAGGCATGGTTGCCCAGGTATACGTCCCCAGTCAACAATTCTCTGTGGCTTTCCCACGCCATGGGTAAGCTCTGTATTTAAGCCCTCTCCCCTGTGTCCCATGTGCCAGGCAAGGCCAGGTACTGCCTGGTCCCTGAACACGCAGGCTTCTCCCACTGCCTGAAACCTGACACCCCACCCCTGTGGCCTCCTAGCATCCAGCTCCTCTAGGAAGCCCTCCAGGGCCTTCAGAGTTGGTACTACCCGAACCCCCATCCACAGCCTTGGCCACTGCTGTGGCTACGTCTGCACACACATTCCCTCCCGCCCGCTGCAAGACCCAGGCAAGGACCCAGTTCCTTCTGAGGTGCCAGTTTCCAGCTGAGGGCCAGGCCCAGGGGTTAGCAAGTACAGGTGGGATTGAGGGATACCACTGCTGGTTCCCCTGCAGGCCCAGTCTGTGGGTGGAGCCTTACCCCCACCTCCATGCCCCTGGAGGAAGCAGAATACTCCAGGAGATGAGGCAACCCAGCATCACACAGCCTCTGGGGTCCTGGTCCTGTGAGTGAGCAACCACCCTCCCCCCCGAGGAGGGACAGGGGGAAATATATAGGAAAGGCCATTCATTCATTTGATAGCCTTGCGCTAGGCAATGGGGACTAAGGTCCCCTACCAATACTCAAGAACTCCTGAACTGGCAAGAGTCAAGGAACAGATGATGCAAAGCAGTGATTAACAGATCAAAAGAAAAAAGTTATCTGTTCATCTCCACAGACACTAAAGAGGCATATGATAAAACTCAATATCCAGCATACTTAAACAAAAATTGCAGTATCGGTAAAATAGAAATGGATCAACACTTCCTTAAAATAAAAACCAGCACTTTGCTTGATGGAAAAACAGTAGAAAAACTTCCATCATCATAAAAATTCTAGACAACAAAAACATATCATTGGTATAAAAACTGGGAAAGAAGAGTTAATCTATTACTTAACAATAATACGAGTTTGGAGTTGGAAAACCCGAGAAGCTCAGCTGAGAAACTATTACAAACAATAAAAGAATTTAGTAAGATAGCTGGGTTCAAAATTAATATAACAGAATTGATATTTATAAGCAATGACCAGGTAGAAACCAGGATGACAGACCTCATTTATAATAGCATCACAAAATAAAAACCACCAAGAATAAACTTAATAAGAAATGTGCACGATCGGGCTTCCCTGGCGGTGCAGTGGTTAAGAATCCACCTGCCAATGCAGGGGACGTGGGTTCGAGCCCTGGTCCAGGAAGATCCCACATGCCGCGGAGCAACTAAGCCCATGCGCCACAACTACTGAGCCTGCGCTCTAGAGCCCACGAGCCACAACTGCTGGGCCCACGCACCACAACTACTGAAGCCCGTGCGCCTAGAGCCTGTGCTCCACAAGAGAAGCAAGAGAAGCTCCATGACGAGAAGCCTGTGCACCACAACAAAGAGAAGTCCCTGCTCACAGCAACTAGAGAAAGCCCGTGTGCAGCAACAAAGACCCAATGCAGCCAAAAATAAATAAATAAATAAAGTTTAAAAAAAAAAAAAAAAGAAAGAAATGTGCAGGATTTATAGCGAGAAAAATGTGCAGTGTTATTAACAGGCAAAAAGGAGAGCTGGACAGATAGAAAGACATGATATTCTCCTGGATAGAGAATATCATAAAGATATTAATTCTCAGTTAATTTATAAATATGCACTATCCTGCTAAGCACACACACAGAACTGGGGGGGCGGGGGGGCGGGCGGTGGCTAGACAAGTTTATTTGAAAGTTCATGTGGAAAAACAAACAAGCAGGAAGAGCCAGGAAAATTCTGGAAGTGAGGGAGTGGGACAAAGGAAGGGTAAAGAGTGAGAATCAGCCTCACCACATATTAAAACATAAAACCATGGCAATTAAAACAGTACAGGTTACCAGCACTTGAACAGACAGATCAATTAAACAGAACAGAAAGTTCAAAAATAGACCCAAATAAATCTAAGAATTTAGTATACAACAAAAGTAACATCTCAAACTAGTGGGGAAGAGATGGATTATTAAATTGTAGGGACAACTGTGGAGTAAGCTACAAAGCTGGACCTCTACACCTTACAACAGGATAAGTTACAGACAAATCAAAGATTTCAAAATAATAAATAAAACCATGAAAGGACTTAAAAAACCCTTGTCTCAGAGAGGCAAAAGCCTTCTGGAAATGATACAAATCCAGAAGGATAAAGAAAAGAGTAAAATACTCAACTATATACAAATCAAACATTCCTGCATGATTAAAAAAATAAAAAGGCACCATAAGCAAGGCCAAAATATAAATGACAAACCAGGGGCTGTCACTCACACCCCAAACATAGACTAATTTTCCTAAAAAGTGAAAAGCACCTAGAAATAAGACACAGACCAGTAACCTAACAGAAAAATAGGCAAAGAATATGAACAGAGAAATTCACAGAAAGAAAAGTATAAATGGTTCTTAAACACAGGAAAAGGAACTTAACCTCCCCACACTGAGTGGTGACAGGGCGAGGCATTCCCCTCCCTGGCCGGGCCAGTGCCTCTGGGAAGGGCAATGCCACCATCGATCTGGAACCCCGATGCTTCTGTGCCCTTTGACCCAGCCACCCATGGGCACTTACCCTGCAGTCTTCCTGATGCATGTCCAAAATGACGTGCATAGGTTATTGGTTACAGCATTGTGTATAACAACAAAAGGTTAGAAGTAAACAAAATACCCAAAAATCGGGGAATGGTTAACTAAATTACAGTGTAGTCATACGGGAGAATACTGAGCCATAGAAAATGAGGAAACGTTTTACATATCAGTGTGAGATGACCTCCAAGATGTGTTGCTAAATGATTAAAGAAACATGAGGAAACTCTGTAAAAAAGGAGGAAACTCCCTACATGTTAATGAGGGATGACCTCCAGTATGTATTAAGTGACCAAAGAAAGGTTCAAAACAGTATAGAGAACATTCTGCCTTTCACATGGGAAAAAAAAAAGGGGGTGGGGGGAAAGGATAGATCAGTATGTGTCTACCACTAAATGCATAAGATATCTCTGAAAAGATACATATGAGACAGGTGACGCTGGTTGCCTCTAAGGAGGAAAACTGAGGGTTGAGGAGGACAGGAGGGAGCAGAGGCAGAGCCAGACTTCACAGGGCCTGAAGCTTACCCAATTTGGATGCCCTCTTTCAGAAAAAGAATACAAGAGTATCTTATCATTTTCCAATATATACAAATATCAAATCTTTATGTTGTACACCTGAAACTAATATAATATGTCAATTACATCTCAATTCAAAAAAATTTTTTAATTAAAAAAAAGAAAGAGGGCTTCCCTGGTGGCGCAGTGGTTGAGAGTCCGCCTGCCGATGCAGGGGACACGGGTTCGTGCCCCAGTCCGGGAAGATCCCACATGCCGCGGAGTGACTGGGCCCATGAGCCATGGCCACTGAGCCTGCACGTCCAGAGCCTGTGCTCCGCAACGGAAGAGGCCACAGCAGTGAGAGGCCCGCGTACCACAAAAAAAAAAAAAAAAAAAGAAAAACTTACTTTTGTAAGAATTTACAAAAACACATGACCACATGCACACACTGCCCAGGCCCTCCCTGGGCCCCATCAGCTTCCCTGGAAACCCACCTCCATGTGGAGGGAAACTTTTCACTCTACATCTTTTTTCTATCATCCAAATATTGAACTATGTGAATTTTTCTAAAAGGCTCCTGAGGGACTTCCCTGGTGGTACAATGGTTAAGAATCTGCCTTTCAATGCGGGGGACGTGGGTTCGATCTCTGGTCAGGGAACTAAGATCCCACATGCCATGGGGCAACTCTAGAGCCCACGCACCACAACTAGAGAGCCCACGTGCTGCAACTACTGAGCCCACACGTAAAACTAGAGAGAAGCCTGCACGACGCAACAAAGAGCCTGTGTGCCACAACTAAGACCCGCAGCAGCCAAATAAATAGATACTTTTTTAAAAAATAAAAGGCTCCTGAGGGTCCCAAAGGAAGACACGAATGAACAGAAATACATTTGATGTTCTTAAATAAGTTGGCTCTCAACATTATAATGACATCAGTTCTTCCAGGGTTAAGCTAAAGCTAACACAATCCCAACTAAAATTACCCAAAGGCAGATTCTAAAGTTCATATTCAATGATATTAGAGATTTATTGTTGGGTGGGAAAGCAAGGTGCAGAACACTGTTTTATTATGTAAAAATCTGGGTTAAAGAAAAAGAATACATATACACATATGCACACATTATACACAGAATACTCCGATGGGTATACAAGAAACTGCCTTTGGGGAGGAGACCCGCAGCTGGCAGGACAAGAGAGGGAGGGTTACCTTTCACTGTATCCTCTGTATCTTTTTAATTTTATACCATTTTCCAACAAATTACAATTTAAAAGATAACACGATCATCTGGGAGTAAGAAAGAGACCATAACTCACCAGGCATGGAAGGAAATCAAGTAAGCAGGTACACACCCCACCCGACCCACTGGTCCCTCCCTGTGTGGCCCCATCCCTTTCAAGCCCGCTCGGGTGGCTCTTCGCAAGGTCTCTGGCCTCACCCTCTCTCTGTCTCTCAATCTCAGTTTTCAAAATGGAAAGCGGGACCTTAGGTCTCACCTTCATGAAGCCTCCTCCACCTCAGTGTCGGGACTTAGCCTGCCACACTCAGCCCAGCACCCCCATCCCTCCCTGACTCACCACCAGCCGGGCTGCCCAGAATGCCAGGGTCCCCCGGAGGCGGCAGCTACTCTGAACGGCCCCTTATCTTGGCCTGAGGTGGAAGCTGCAAGGACAGGGGTAAATGAGAAAGCCTATGAGGCAAGGCCACTTTGGGCAGCTGGATGCCAGGAGGAAGAAGAGGAAGGGGGAAGGGGGAGGGGCGAGGGATGGGGAAAAGGAAAGAGATGTAAAAAAGCGAGCGACGGGGAAGAGGGTAGAGAAAGAGAAGGAAGAGAGGGAAGGGTTCAGGGAGCCTAATGGAAACCAGGCGATGATTAAAGGGAGGAAGCCTTCCAGCGGGGGTGAGGACAGCGTGAGGAGGCAGACCAACGACAGGCCTGCCCAGAGGTGGAGGCCACACCAGCGGGAGAGGGGAGTCAGGACACCCCGTTCTCTGGCCCTCCCCCAGGACCAGTGGCTGTAGCAGGGATGTTGGGCCTGGCCAGGAGGCTGGACTGCCCCCAGGGAAGACATGGGGAGGGGGTAGATGCAGCTGCATGACTGAGGCAGGGCCCCCACAATGCAGAGCCTGTCAAAGGGAACCTGGGGAGACCCAGGAAGACAGGGCCCTCTCCACTAAGCCTGAGAGTTGGGGGGTGGAGGAGCGAGGCAAGGGCGTGAGACCCCAGGGGTCCTGCTCCTAAACGTGTATGGAAACCAAAAGAAGGTGTTTCCAGGCAGGAGAAAGAAGCGGCCATCCTTGAGGGCAGGCCACCAGCAAGCTCAGACGGCCGGGCTCTGTTCGGGAGGGTGGGTCGAAGGGCCAGGTCTTGGGCAGAGCCACATTTCCTGCCACTAGGGCAGGGTCAACCACAAACTGCTGGTCTCTGCAGGATGACTTTAGGGGGTACGGGTGAACATGTAAAATTAACTAATTAGGTATTTATCTTAAGTAGACTTCACAGTTATCTCTTAGGATGGGGCTAAAATAGGTATGGTTTAAAAGTGCATATTTCAAAAATAAATCTTAAGTAATTAGTACTTCATAAAGAGTTGGCAAAAAATGGCAGTGCTACTCAAATGACGATTTTTAAAAAGAATTTAATAAGACAATGTAAATAGTCTTTACTATATGCCACGCACCTAAAGCACTTTCCATTAACTTGTTTAAGTCTCATAGCAACCCTATGAGGTAATACCTCACAATTTAAGATGAAGAAACTGAGGCACAGAGAGGTTAAGCAACTTGCCCAAAGTCACACAGCTGGGAAGGGGCAATTTGAATATAGTCTATACCTGCTTTGTCCAATACAGTAACTAGTAGTAGCCACATATAGCTACTGAAACTCCAAAAGTGGCCACATAATGAAGTATGCTCTATACAATACACACTGGATTCTTAAGTCTTAGTACAAAGAAATAAGAATATAAAATATCTCAATAATTTTTTCTATTTCTTACATAATAAAATTATAGCATTTTGGATATTTGGATA
Organism: Tursiops truncatus; assembly: GCF_011762595.2. Lineage (NCBI taxonomy): Eukaryota > Metazoa > Chordata > Mammalia > Artiodactyla > Delphinidae > Tursiops > Tursiops truncatus. The sequence goes on along the minus strand of NC_047041.1, from coordinate 58,252,275 downwards.
AAATATACTATTAAAATTAATTTCACCTGTTTCTTTTTAATGTGACTACTAGAGAACTTCAAATTGCACTTGTGGCTCGCATTACATTTCTACTGGACGGTGCAGCTCCAGACTCTTAACCAGTCTGCTCACTGCCCCTCGACAGTGACAAGCTCTAACTGAGCAGCTGCTACAGGTCAGGCAGTATTCTCAAGATTCAACATGGAATGATGGATGATGGCCCAACCAGGCTACTGGAATGATGAGGACTGGGAAACAGAAACCACCTCTGTCCCTGAGAAGGGCCCAGCCCCTTCTTGGGCCTCTCTCAAGTTCCTAATCCTACACTAAAGGCTTCAGGCCAAGGTCAGACTTGGGACTCCGCACTGACACCCCTCTAGGACAACCTCATTCAAGGCATTAGAAGCATGAGCCAGACCTCAGACGTGTACCCACCCTCCAGGAATCTCAGGCTGGAGGGTGTCAGATACTACCCAGCCGGCGAAAACAGCCCACATGGCCCTCACCAGGCGGGGGTCAGGGAAGGCTTCCTGGAGGAGGCAGCTGCTTGAAAAAAAAAGTTTGGAGCAGTGCCCTGCTAAGCCATGCTAGAGCCTGAGGCAAAGAAAAGAAATGAGTGATACTGAATCTCTTTATTAAAATTTTTGATATTTTGTTTATCTTGGGTCTTTTTCATTAATTTTGATTTTTAAAAAAATATTGCTTGGGGCTTCCCTGGTGGCGCAGTGGTTGAGAGTCCGCCTGCCAATGCAGGGGACACGGGTTCGTGCCCCAGTCTGGGAAGATCCCACATGCCGCGTAGCAACTAAGCCTCTGTGCCACAACTACTGAGCCTGGGCTCTAGAGCCCACGAGCCACAACTACCGAGCTCACACGCCGCAGCTACTGAAGCCTGCGCACCTAGAGCCCGTGCTCCGCAACAAGAGAAGCCACCGCAATGAGAACCCCGCGCACTGCAATGAAGAGCAGCCCCCGCTCGCCGCAACTAAAAGAAAGCCTGTGCGAAGCAACGAAGACCCAGCGCAGCCAAAAAAAAAAAAAATTTTTTTTTAAATATTTCCTAAAATTATTATTTACCTTGATCACTGAGCTTTTTGGTCACCCCCTCCCTCATATTTTGCACTCACTTATTTTGCCTCACTTGCTCCACCCTAATCCTGGCCAAGTTTGGAGGTTTAAGCCCTTCGGCTGCTATGACACATCACTGGATCTCCACCCACAAGGAAGCAGGGACCAGCAGAGGAGAGTGTCATCCTGTTGAGACAGCAATGGCCACAAGTTGGGGGGTTCCCCTCTCCCCCAACCCTAAGGGCCCAGCTCAGGCTTCACCATCACACCAGCCCACCCTGCCCCTGCTTCTACCCTGTCTCCCTCCAGCCCCTCTCCACTGGGCCAACCACTGTCCCACGCCTGCTCAAAGCCCCTTCCATGGTTCCCAGTGTCCTCAAGTCCAGCTCCTCCGACCATCCTTCGACTGGCTCCAGCCCTGCCGTTTACAGATGAAGAAACAAACACCCACAGGGAGGAAGTGACTTGCCCAAGTTGTCAGCACATGCCCCAAGCCCTGGCCGGGCTCAGCTGGCCCACCACTCCCTCCATTTCACTTTTTGCACCAGGCATCAGCTTGACACGTGGAAGCCCCCAAAACTGTCTGTTGTCAATGGGTAAATGAACCACATCCTCCCACCTTCAGGTGCTGATTCCAGGCTGCCTCCTCCAGAAAGTCCTCCCTGACTGCCCCCTTGGGCCCCTAAGCCTCAGAGGCTGAGTCATGCAGCTCAGTGCTGCTCCTGCTCTGTTCCTGGTTGTCCGATTTGTGGGGGGTCCATCTCCACCCAACCCCCAACCTGGCCTGGGGTATCCTGAGAGCCTGTACCCCTGTACCCCTTCTTGTCTCCCCTACCCTCACAGTAGAGCCCAGGAACTGGCTGTGCTCACAAGGGCACTCAGTCCAGGGGTAAGTAAGGGTTGTCTGGAATCTCCCTAATCCTTGCCAACCAGTCCTTCTGCAGGTATGGCCTGAGTCCCTCTTGCTGGAGCCAAAACTTTCATCCTTCTGTCCTTTAACTACCTCGTTTCCAACACCCAATGGCAGAGTTTAAATCTCATCGCCCCTTCTCTGTCCCAGCACAGCATCTCTCTCTCGTGCCATCCCTGCCCACTACTGACTAGGGACACCAGTACTGCCAGTCCAGCAGAAAGGCAGCCCTGAGTTTTAGCTAAGGACAAGCACACTCCCACTTCCTTGGTTTCCTAAATATCCACTGCATGCCCAGCCTCCACCAGATTTCCACCTTCACCCGAATCATCCCCGGTACAGTCCCAAGGTCTGGGGTTTTTACCCCATTTCACGGAGGCTGTGTGAAATGGAAACTTGCCCAGGTCACTTGCTAGAGCCAACAGGGCCTTCAGAGGATGTGACTGTCTGTCTGGCAGAGGCAGTGAGGCTTCCAGAGGGCACTCCTGAGCTGGGCCTTGGAGCACAAGTAGGAGGTTGCACTTCTAGGCAAAGGGAACTGAGTGTGCAGGACCCGGGGACGGAAAAGGAGCTGGCAGATCCAGAGATGGGGAGAGTTCAGTGGGGCAGGAACAGGAGATGTGAAAGGACAGTAGTGACACCCAGAGAGGTTTAGGGATCTGCCCTTGGTCGCCCATGTGGGTGTAAGCCTCCTTTGCATTCTGATTTGAATGAATGAGTCAGGCCTGGATCCGGTAGCCCTGACAGTCCCAACTCCTTCCCCACTCAGCTCTGGAGTCCCCTCAGCGAGGACCCTTCCCCAACTGCATCTTCAAAGCCCCCTGTCTGCACAGAGCTGTGCTCTGGATTCAAGGGAAGGCCCAACGGTGGGGGGAGCGGAAGGGGAGGAAGGTGGGCCTAGAGCTTCAGACCTGCGGCCTGTGCTCGTCCACCCCCCAACGCCCCCCGCCACTGCCTCACAGCACTCCACCCCATCCTAGGCAGGCTGGGCAGGGACCCCAGCGCCCAGAACTCAGGAGAGCCCTCAGAGCTCTCCACACAGGAATTAAAAGCAGTACATATCCAGCTAGGCCTGGGTCTACTATGCACACCCCACGCACACCACAAATGCACAGCTCACACAGCCTCCAGGTTCACACACCGCCCACCCCGCCTAGCAGCCACACGCACAGCCTTCAGTCCCCATACTCACTACCAACAACCGCACCGTGTACCACTGCCCAGAGCCCGATGCCGCCCACGCCCCTTGACCCCAGTCCCCCCAGCCCAATCACCAGGTCATACCTGGGGGCAGGGCCACCCTCGTTTGCTGCCCTCCTGGCTGTTCTCAGGGCTCTGTTAACACAGGCAAGAGGACTTGGAGACACTTCCCTCAGATATGAGGAACTAGGTGGGGGCTGGGTGCCTGGCCCAGAAGCGGCCCCCGCCCCTCCGCAGAAGCCAACTCCCTCCAGCTCTGCCAGGCAAGGCAGCAGGTGCGGCCCTCAGGCAGGCAGCTGACTATAACCCCCGGACCCAGAAGCCTATTTTCTGTCTCTCCGGGACTGGTGGCCACGGCATATCACACTGGGGTCTCCTGCCCTAACCCCAGCCCCGGACCTCCGCCCCGTCACTTGCCCAGGCACCAGATTTCTGCCCCATCCCATCTGTGATGTGGCCTGACAGGAGTGGTGAGGGCTGACAAGGAACAGCCCTCAGGGCAGAGGAATGACTGAGTCCGGGCCCCAGGGCTTGCCTGAGCCATCTGGTGGGGAACTGGGGGCCACTGGCTCCAGGCCAGAACCCTATCCCCGCAGGACGCCAGGCAAGACCAGGTTCCAGTGCTGGCTCCATCACTTCTTGCCTGAAGCCCTGGGCAAGTCATGTCACACTCTGAGCCTCAGTTTCCCCCTCCACAGAACAGAGCTGTCACCCAGATGACCATGACACATGACCATGTGTGTACTAGAAGCCACACTCGTTCGGCATCTGCTCACTTCTCTGCTGCTAAGATAGACACTTCCTGTTCCGAGCCCCAAGGCTTTGGCCGGGCCCGTCCAGAGGGGCCCTTGGTGCTGGCCCTGTAGCTAGGCTCTAGTCTGGACGCCTTCAGCACCCTGAAATTCTCTGTTCCCCAGATACCAGTGACCCCCACACCCTGCCTCCAGCCACATCCCCCAGCAGGGCTCCAGGGTGGATACACCATGGCCTCCTGGACCTCCTCCTGGGGGGCCCCAGGCACTGCATATGCCCCGCCCCACAGTGAACTCACCCACTCGCCTCTCCTGGGGAAAGCGGGGCTGCCTCCACCCTAGGCGGGACCATTGAGCAAATTAGAAAAAAATGCCTCTTGCTTCAGGAGCCCCACAGCAGGGCATGCAGCTCAGCAAAGAGGACAGGCTGAGTTTCAGTCCTCCTCTCCCAGCTCTCCCTGCACCCAGCCAGGTACCCTTGGGCAGTGCGCAACACGCACATCCACACCCAGTGGACTAGGTGAGATACTTTAACAACCTCCTTAGGGCAGCCCCGTCAGCATCGCCCTAATAAAATGTACAACTAGTTTTACTGATGATCAATGGACATTTAAGACTAAAGGACAGTAGACAGCCCTGACCTAAATTTCAGGCCTACCTCTAACTCCCACCCCAAATCTTCAAAGACTAATCACTTTCTACAACCTCCTCGTCTGTACTGTTTAAAGTTTTTACAGTTGCATATCACTTTCATAATTACAATGATAAAAGCATTTTAAGTCTATCAGAAATGAGTTTGTCCCAGTTTCTTCCCCAAAACCATCATTATAAAGTAGCTTTGTGATTTTCAATACAACATGCACAGAATACCAAGAGAACTATCGTAAATGAAACTGATTTCCTGGGCCATCTGGACTGGAGGATGAGAAACTGAACCCCAAAGCTCAACCCCTCCCTCACTGTCTTATCTTCCTGAAGGTCTAAGACACAGTTTATCAAATGACATCCCCGCCTCCCCACCAACCACAGATCCGGAGGCCAGACTGAAGGCCACAGACTTTCAAATGAGAAATGGACTGAGGGTCACTATGAACATGAGACGCCAGGGTACCTGTGGTTTGTCCTCTAAACAGCATCTGACTCCACCCTAGCCCTGCCCCTCACCCATGTTCCCCCAAACCTCACCGGGGGCCCCCCTCATGCCCAAGCCCCTCTCCACCCTGGAGAGGATGAAGTGTGAATGTCTGAAGTACCTCAACTCACAATAAATGAAGCTGATAGTTAAAAGGTTTGGTTTTCAGGCCCTGTCAAAAAGTCTGTGACGGATAAACAACAAGGTCCTACTGCATAGCATAAGGAACTGTATTCAATATCCTGTGATAAACCATAACGGAGGGACTTCCCTGGGGGCGCAGTGGTTAAGAATCCGCCTGCCGGGCTTCCCTGGTGGCGCAGTGGTTGAGAGTCCGCCTGCCGATACAGGGGACACGGGTTCGTGCCCTGGTCCGGGAAGATCCCACATGCCACGGAGTGGCTGGACCCGTGAGCCATGGCCGCTGAGCCTGTGAGTCCGGAGCCTGTGCTCCGCAACGGGAGAGGCCACAACAGTGAGAGGCCCGCGTAATGCAAAAAAAAAAAAAAAAAAAAAAAAAAGAATCCGCCTGCCAATGAAGGGGACACGGGTTCAAGCCCTGGTCTGGGAAGATCCCGCAGAGCAACTAAGCCCGTGTGCCACAGCTACTGAGCCTGCGCTCTAGAGCCTGTGAGCCACAACTACTGAGCCCATGTGCCACACTACTGAAACCCGTGTGCCTAGAGCCTGTGCTCCACAAGAGAAGCCACTGCAGTGAAGAGTAGCCCCCGCTCGCTGCAACTAGAGAAAGCCCGCGTGCAGCAAGGAAGAGCCAACACAGCCATAAATAAATAAATAAATAAGCATTTCTAAAAAATAAATAAAATGGTTACAATGGTCAATTTTATTAAAAAAATAATGGAAACGAATATGAAAAAGAATATATATGCATAACTGAATCACTTTACTGTACAGCAGAAATTAACACAACATTGTAAATCAACTATAATTCAATTAAAAAAAAAAAGTCCAAGACACACTGAGCTCCTTGGCCCTACCAGTTCCCCCACCTCCAGACAGATCACTCTGGACCACGCCCTCGCCTTCCTCTAACTGCCTCCTTATCACCTCGCTTTTGACTCATCCCTCCTCTCCATCCCCACTGCCCCTCCCCAGCCCATCTGACCCCTGGGCCCTCCTCCCTGCCCTTCTGGTCCCCACACCTTCAACCAGAGCACCCTCTACCTGCTCCTCTAACCATCCCCCCCCCCACAAGACAGAGCTCCTCCAAACCTGAACCCCCCAGCCCAGACCCACATCCACCTGCCCTATGCCCCCAACCCTTCACTCTTCAGGTCCCAGCTCAGGCCCTTCTCACCTGGAAGGGGTGCCCAGCCAGCCGCACAGCACCTGTGGAGACCTGGTGCCCTCTCACCAGGAGAGCACGGCCTCTGGCCTGGCCCCCCGGCCCCTCAGTCACAGACACGCCCTCCTGGGCTGGGGACTCCCCAGGCAGGGCAGGGAGCACCTCTCCCACCAAAGGTGCTGGGTGAGGGGGAGGCCTGAGGTACCACAGGGTGACTCCAGGACGATCCTCCTCTGTCACAACTGCCCCCCATGCGGGAGCTGGCAGCGGGGGAGCTCTTAACGCTGCAAATGAGGCAGAAACAGGAGGAAACAGGGCTAACCACAGGGAGGATGGCAGTGCACAGGGCACTCCCTGGCAGTGGAGTGGACAGAACCAGAGTCACGTCAGTCAGAGCCTCACTACACACCAGCGGGGTTGAGGACAGCCCTGGCCTGATGGGGGAGGGGAAGGGAAGGCTGCTTGACTCCATCCTCTCTGAGGCAACTGGGCACCTGATGTGCCTGCCCACCCAGAAGGAGAGACTGGGGCTCCTCTGCACCCAGAAGTAGCAGCCCAGGAGAACAGGGACCTGACACTGCCCTCTCCCTAGGCGGCCCCTGCAATGGAAAGCCAGTGATCAGCAGGCCCCTTGCTGGCACCTGACAAGAGGAAGCTCCTGTGTTGGTGGGTGGAGGTGACCAGATGGGCGGGGCAGGGGCTGGAAAGGAAAAGAGGGAGAGAGGGAGACAGGGGACCAGCCCCACAGGCTCTGGCCTCCAGTTGGATGTGGGACCTCAGCCTCCCCGACTCTATAACCAGACAACAGAAAGGAAAGACTCTCTCACTCACAGGGAACATTCTAACCTACTTATCTGACCCTGCCATCCCTGCTTAGAAAGACAAAAAGCCATGGTTATGGAGTGCTTCCCATCTACCAGGCGCTGTGCCAAGCCTGCTACATGGATTGTTTCATATAATCCTCATGACGATCTGGAAAGTGGATGGTTTAAACCTGACTTTACAGATGAGGAAGAAACTGAGCCTCATAGAGGTTCAGTAAGTTGCCCAAGATCACACAGGAGCCCCTCCTTCCACTCCGTCTCCTCAGAGGGGAGAGTGTGGAGACCAGGAGCAGGGAAGTCAGGCAGGAGAGGGGAGGGAGGATGAGTGTGGGCTGAGAAGGGCCTTGAAGGCCACACTAAGACACTCAGCCTCACTGTCCAGACAAGAGGAAGCCATGAAGGGCAGCAGGGTGCGTGGGGCGGCAGGGAGGCAGGCAGATATGGGTCCTACTGCTGTGAGACTTAAGAATTCACATAACTTCTCTGAGTCTCAGTTTCATCATCTGTATAATGGGCTTGTGGGGAATAAATGTATGCCTTCAAAACAGATCCCAGGGACTTCCCTGGTTGCGCAGTGGGTAAGAATCTGCCTGCCAATGCAGAAGGCAGGGGTTTGATCCCTGGTCCGGGAAGATCCCACATGCCGCGAAGCAACTAAGCCCGTGCACCAGAACTTCTGAGCCTGCACTCTAAAGCCTGCGTGCCACAACTACTGAGTCTGTGTGCCACAATTACTGAAGCCTGCGCACCTATAGCCCGTGCTCCGCAACAAGAGAAGCCACTGCAATGAGAAGTCGGTGCACCACGACGAAGAGTAGCCCCCACTCGCCGCAACTAGAGAAAGCCCTCGTGCAGCAACGAAGATTCAACGCAGCCAAAAATAAATAAATAAATAAGTAAATTTAAGAAAACAAAAAACAAAAACAGATCCCAACCTACCAGTTCTCACCCTCCAGTGACTTCCAACCTCCCTCAGAGTAAAGCCAAAGCCAGGACAAGGCCCGCCAGTCCTGCATGGTCTGTGCCTGCCTCACTGTTATTCCAACCGACTCGGAGTGCTCCTGCCTCAGGGCTGGGCCCCGAGTTACCTCTGCCTGAAATGCTCTTCCAGACACCTGCATGACTCACTCCCATACTCTTCCCAGCGCCCTCTCAAATGCACGGCACGGCCTTCCTTCCTGACCACTCTGCCTAAAGAGGTGCCCCCCATCAGTCCCTCTCTCCTGACCCCACGTCATTTTTCGACACCCCCCTTATTTCTAGCGGACACTGTATTATATGTTTATTTGTTCATTGTCAGTCTCCTCAACCACAGTACGGGGCACTGTCTCATTCATGGCTCTATCCCCAGTGGTAGAAGTGTCTGGCCACTGGGGGCATGGGTGAAAGGACGTCTACAGAGGCATGGCTCGCCCTGGTCAGGAGCTTGAGACAGGGCCCGTGACACGGGCAGGGTGAGGGACAATTGGGTGAGGTAGGTGCCAAGGTTTAAGGTTCACGTCCAGAGGTCTAGGAGCGAAAGCTTCAACTCTGAGGCTCCTTGGCACCCTCCGTGGCTGGGCCTGCCCCTTCTCTCCACCTCTGTGGCTACCCCTGCCACTTCCTGCTGTGCTGGCCCGATAAACACTGCTGGGGGAGCCCTCACCCACACAGGGCAAGTCCTGTTCCCCAGAGCAGGTGAGAACCACCGCAGACTTCCAGAAATCTCTGAGACCAATCCCCCCCTCCCTGGCCTGCCTAACCCTCCCACGGCTCCCCATTACCCAGCGGGGCTCAAAGGGCCTCCACCCTCTGGGTCTGGCCACTTACTCCCCCTTTCCAGGTTCATTCCCTCCACTCTCACCACTGGACACTTGGCCTCCAGGACTTTGCTCATCAGGCTCCCTCCGCCTGGAACATCTTTCTCTACCTTGCCCTTCACGTTCAAGTGTCACCTGCTCTAGGCAGCAGCTTCTGGCTCCCACGGTCACAGCCTGGGTCACACTGCTATGCCACTATCTGTCGCTGTGTCACATATACACACACATTCTTTCTCGCCCCAGCCTTGGCTGGGTGCTCCCTGAAGGCAGGACTGGGGTCTGATTTCCCTGCATCCCCAGCTACCAGCCCAGGGTTGGCAGACAGTGAATATCTACTGCTTGAATGAAATCTCCCAATTTTACACGTGAAAAGCAAGGAGCCCAAGCAAGTGATGACTTGTCCAAGGTCACACTGCAATCAGTGGCCAGAGCGTGGCTAGAACCTGGCCTCTAGGCCCCCAGGACCAGGTGCCTCCCATTCTGCTCGCGCCCACCAGTTAGAGCTCCAGCCTCCTGCCTGCCAGACCCCAGCCACGCCTTCTCCTAGCTCCCCACATGCCCAAGCACCTGCTCCTTAGGCATTTTGGAACCTCCTAATCCAATCCTCCCGCTTCCAGAAGGGGAAAGTGGGCCCCAGAAAGGGATAAGAACCCAACCAGGGCCACACGAGTCAGTACAGGACCCAGGCCCCCCAGCCTGAGCACCCCATCCCCTTCCTCTAGCTTATTCCTTGGAAGAACTATGAGGGGGAGGTCCCCTCAGGTGACCTCAGAGACACTGGAGTAACCCTCCATCTCCAAGTGGCTAGGCCAGCCCTGCATTGAGAAAGGTGGGTTTTCAGGTCACAGGCAGTAAAGGCAGAGGAGTGTTTTGATTCACGTCCTGGAACAGAACCACTAGAACCATTAGATACTCCCTGGATCTCTGGCCTCCCTAGACTTAGCTATCCATCTTTAGAGCTAAGGAGGAGACAGCAAGAGGAACAGCCCCAGTCTGAGGGAAAAGGTAGGACTTTAGCTGAGGCTCTGGCACCCCTTTCCCAAGCAAGAGAGACTCCACCCCAAAGCTGTCCTGCTGTCATCTGGCAAAGCTCAGGGAGGCCCTTTCTCCCCATCAGGCCAGGGCCTCTGGAAACACATTTTAGCTGCAGAACTAGACCGCGGCCCGCTTGGGGGAAGGTCCCCACTGAAGTGGGTAAGAGCCTCATCCAGCTCACACGTCAAGGGGTGCCGAGCCAGGTACCTCCTACCCCAACGCATTGGGACATGGAATGCTGATCGCACCCAAACAAAGGAAAAAGCACAGGTCCTCCAAGGAGGTTTCTGGGCCTGAGAGCACACACGTGCGCACACAGGAACACGCACGGCGCCCCCCCCAGAGGCGTGTGCAGCAGAAAGGAGCTCACCCAGCCAGGAAGTCTTCCAAGAGGAGGGCACCTCCCTCGTGGGGAGGGAACAGCCCTCTTCCCCATGAGGCAGCTCCCGCTCCCATGCCCAGGGCCCTTTGAGGGCAACTGCTGTGCCCACAGGCCCACATGCGCACCGGAAGGACCTGGAGAGGCACTGTGAATTACTAGAAGGCCCTCAGCCAAGGTCCAGTCTCCCTGCCCCCTGAGGAGGGTCAGGGCCTCCCCTGGGGCTCCTGGGCCCAGGTCTCTGTCCACCACCCCTCAGGGCCCTTGAGCCTGGCTTTGACACTCCAAAGCTGGACCTGGGCCTGCTGAGCCACATTCCATGCCGGCCCTGAGAGGAACTGGTTCGCCCAGCAGTACAGCCCAGGCTTTGCTCTGTGACCCAGTCAGCCACCAGCCCTCCCTGGGCCTCCTCTCAATCCCATCCTGGCATCCAGGACAGCGCCACCCCCAACAAATGAAGAGGAGGCCTGGCCCCTGTCTGTCTCCTCCCCACCCCCATTAAGCTGGCTATCTCTTCTGCTACCACCTAGTCCATTCCAGAACCTGGTTCTCAGATTTCTTGAAAGGTGTGTGTCAACGGCGTGTCTGCTGGGAGTGGTGGGTGCAAAGGGCATGAAGAGCCTCCCCCCCTGGCACCACCACCAAGCAGCCCCAAGAAACTCTCCAGGCCTTGTCTGTCTGGCACCAGCTGGCCAAAGGTGTGGCACAGGGCTCAGCCTCAACTCAGGATCCACGCAGCCCAACTGGAAGCTTTGCAGGTTTTCGGCACCTCGAATTTCGGAAATTTGGAAGCTGGGGATCTTTGGCACATAAAACCCTAGAATCCTTGATCCCCAATGCCCACAGTCTCAAGACTCAGAATCCTAAAATCCCAGCTGCCCAATGTGGGGAGAGGGAGTGCCGGAGTGGAGAGGGATGGAGAAGCCCTTCCCCGGCCCCCCCTTACCTGCGCTGTTTGGTTTCTGTCCTGACCTGTCCACACCTGGGGGCTGGGGGCTTGGGATGTCCCAGGTGCTGCTGCTTCCTGCTCCCTCCCTGAAGCTCCAGGGAAGCTGAGTCCATGACCAACCCAAGGCCTGTCACTGAACCAGAGACTGGGGACAGACCATGAGCTCCTGACTCCAGGCCTGATTATAGGCAGAGCCCTGGCCCCAGCATTATGGTGGGAAGGAGGGGAGGGAAGGAGAGAAGGGGATGCCCAGGGGCAGGGAAGGAAGGTGGCACAGGAGACCCAGGCACCTGTGGAGGAGGGGAGCAATACGAAGCGGTAGCTTAGCCCTGCTACCGCTACCCTTGTCCTAGGGCCTGCCACCCCAGCACTGGCCTGGCCAGAAGGAGGGAGGGTGAGGCCAGGGTCCTCCAAAGGCCCTGGGAAGCTGAGATTCCAGGTGTGACCTCCAGTTCCCTGCCCTGGGAATGGGGACAGAGGAGTGGCTGTGAGAGGTCCCAATTGTCCCAATTGCCCTCACAATCTTTTGCTCTCACAACAATGAAAACAATGAGGAGGAGGAAGATTTTGCCACATTTCTCCTTCCCAGTGGGGAGGGGGGATGCGCTCTGACCCCTGAATCTTCCTCTGGACCCCACTGGCCATGAGCGTCACACTCTTGACCACAGCTGGTCTCTGCTTCTTGGCCTCTTAGCTCTGCAACCATGTTCCCCAGGTTTGTTCGTTCAGTCACTGACACCCAGCTGTACCAAACCCCAGGCACCTTGAGAGGAATCAGTTTCCTGGTTTGGCCAGAGAGAAAGACTTGGACACTGTGACAAGGCAAGGTGAGCAGTATCTGAAGGAAGCTCAGGGCTTCCGAGGCCCAGGAGGCCCTGACCAGGCAGGGAGGTAGAGTGCAGGCCTCAGAGCCCCCTCCCTTGGTGCCAGTCCCAGCTCTCCCTTTCCTCAGCTGAAAGACTCTAGACAAGTCACTTAACTTCTACTGACTTCAGTTTCCTCAGCAGTAAAAAGGAGAACCACTGTACTCAACAAAGTCCAAACTGGACAGGACAGGACAAGAAGAGTGGGCAGGAGCTGCTCATCCTAGGGCTGGGCCCCTGGGGGCTAAGACTTGACAGAAGCCAGTCCAGCCTGCGAGCAGGCATCCCATCCCCACAGCGCGTCACCAGTAATGTCACCTGCCCCGGCGGCCCTCCAGTCCCTGCCTGCCACCCGACTGGGAGTTCCCAGAGAAGCACAGGGTTTGGATCTTGTCTGCCTGCAGTGTCTCCCAGTGCTCAGGGTTCTCACTGTGAAGCTAGAGAAATTCAGACTCCCAGTTCTTCTATATAATAAATGATCTCAGGAAAATTACTTAACTTCTCGAGGCCTCAGTTTCTTCATCTGTAAAATGGGAACAGTGCCTACCCCATACGACTATTGTTGAGGATTAAATGAAATCAGTACATAAAATGTTTAGCACAGTGTCTGGCACATAGTAAGCTTCCAAAAAAACAGTAGCTACTGCTACTATTATTACTACTATTAAATAATAATTTTGTTATTGAATTGGTCACTTAACTCCACATCCCCTCCCAGCGACTCTGATTGTCTCAATGGTCTGGGACAGACGCCCTGTTTATGGGACAGAATCTTTTTTCCCTTCTGAACTATGTTCCAAAGGATGAGACAGAGAGAAATTCCACAGGAAGGTCATGTGGAAGACCAGCCATGAACTGCCCTCCCTCCCCACCACCCCAGGCCATCCCTGAACCTGAGGTCACCTGCCTTTTGGGGCTGAGACTGTCCTCTCCAGAACCCTGATTGGAATCTACAGGTCTGGGGGCCTGACAGTGGTGGGGGGGGTGGAGGGGGGCTAGGTGAACAAGATGTCCTCTCTGATCAGGGCTGGGGATACTGGTGTTGAGTCCCTGAGCTCCACTGGGACTGTACTTGTAGGGGATCTCTGAGGGCCTCCCCACACCCTCCTGCTGTTCAGACCCTTGGTGCAGAGCCCCTTCCTGAAACATGAAGTGCCCCTCCATGCAGGGCTATGGAGGGGGAAGAGTCCAGCCTGACAGAGACCAGAGGAGGGGGTGACAGGGGCCGCCCCAAGGACTGGACTCTGCTCCTAAGGGAGGGCCGGGTCTGCATGGCTGGGGTCACACTCTGCTTGAGGCTGCCTTGGCCACCACCCAGGGGAAAGCCCCTAACTGAGTGGGACCCTGGACTGCGTTCAAGGAGTGACGTCAGGCTGGGGGAGGGGAAGTCAGGCCAAAGGAGGTAAACAAATGCCTGGGTCCTGATACTGCCTCTACCACTTAACTTGCCATGATCTTGGGCAAGTTACTTAACCTCTCTGTGCCTCAGTTTCCTTATCTGTAGAATGGTGCCTAACTTCTAGGCTTGTTGGGAGGATGAAACTGGTTAACATTCGTAATAGTGCCCACAAAGGTGCCGAGTGCATGTTTGCTGGCATCATTCTCGCTGATATTATTACTCAGCTCTCTCCGAGGCTGTTTCTTCCCCTGTCTTACTGGAGGATGACCCTTGTCTCATGGAATGATGTAAAGTTAAATAAATTAACAAATACGCAGTGTCAGGCACACCGTAGGTATTCAAATCAAGTAGAGGTCCCTCCCTTTCCCTTTCTTCTCCCCAAGAGGGCCCAGACTAGGAGTCGGGTCAGTCCTGACCCCCACTAGGGCTCGCTGTGTGATCCTGGTCTGAGCTCTGGTCCCTGGCCTCAGTCTCCTCATCTATGAGAAAAGCTTCTGGGCCAAGTGATCTCTGTACATGGCCATATCTGCTTCAGCCTCCCTCCCACCTCCATTCCCTCCTTTCCTTCTCCATTTCCAATTCATGTCCTACGGCACCCCCTCCTGCTGCAACAGAACCCCTGGGACCCTAAAGTGGGGTGGCGGGGGCAGCTGGTGGGTAAGGGGTACCAGCCTTCAAGCAGTCCAGGGCCCATCTCAGGCCCCCAAGGGTTAAGATCCAGAGTGAAGGACGGGGGGCCAGGGTCAGTGCTGGACAGACGGGCCTGCAGCCCAGGCCCTGCAGCCCAGGTCCTGCCTCCCCTCCCCCCATCCTGGGAACAGAGGCCACTTGTTTGGGCATCAGCTGGCTGGCTTTGAGCTTGGCCAAAGGGAGAGTGGGGTGGGGAGGGGAGAGGGCCCCCGGAGAGTGGAGGGGACTCCCCTCTGTCCTAGGGCTTTGTACTAGTCTAGTCCACAACTAGCCCCTAGGACTCTCAGAGGCCCCTTACCCCTCTGAAGTGACCCCTTCCCCCCAGGTTCTCCCTTTTCTTCATTCAAACACTCACTGCTGGGGGAAGGAATTAGACTCAGGCCCAATTCTTGCTCCAGCAGTCTCTCTTTGGAGCATGGGGCCAGGGCTTATCACCCAACCCAGCAGATGGAGAAATGGAGAGGTTTGGGAACTTACAGTCACGTAGTGTTTGGTGGCTGCACAGGGACCATCCCAGGTCCCAGTCATCCCCACGATTCTGCAGTCCCCTTCCCCACAGAGCTCCAAGGAGACCCTTCCTAAGTGGTGCCCTACACAGCACTCACTGAAAGGCTAGGCAGGAGAAGGCCCATCTCTTAAGACCCAAAGGACCTGGGAGGTTTGGAAGAGGAGAAAACTTCTGTAGGGTAGGGGGGAGGACAAGCAACCTGCACAAAGGGCTGAGGCGTGATGTGTGGAAAGGCACGGCTGGAGTCCAAGAGATGGTGGGGGTGAGGCTGGGTCTGACTGGGGAGGCCTGGGAGCAATCTGCCCACTTCCACCTCACCGTTGTCAGGGCTCTGCCTGGGACAACCCCCTCTTGCCCTATTCCAGTGAGCAAGCAGCAAATGGGAAGACAGGATTCCCCAAGCCAGGGTCTAGACAACCCTCAACCAGCCACGGGACCGGGGGATTGGTTCTCTCTACACTCTACCCCTGCTACCCATTCCAGCCACTTCCATCTCCTTGCCGTTCCTCAAACACACCATGCAAGTTCCTGCCTCTGCACAAGCTTTACCCTCCTCTGAGGGTCCTTATCCTTGTGAACTACCACTTAACTGCCAAGGCCCATTCCAACCATCTCCTCCTTCCTGGGCCTCCAAGAGTCCCAGTGCCTGATTCCATCCCAGTACCTGTCTGCACCTGTCTTCTGACTCCGCAGGGCTCCTTCTACCCTGTAATGAGCTTGCTGGGAGGTCTCTCCTAGCCTGGACACTCTGCTCTCCGAGGACAGGTATCCTGGGTGCCTCTGTCTGGACCTTGCTCGGCAAACAGTCAAATCCTTCTCTGAGTACCTCCATATATCTGTCCAACCCTGCAGCCCTGGGGACTGGGGAAGGCTCCCCAGGACAGGAGCTTTGGGGGAGTGAGGGTGCATATGCCAGATACCGACCAGAGTTCCCCAGCACTAAAAACCACGCCCTGGAGATCTGGGACCAAACGCCCACCCCATGCCCTCAGGCTGCACTCGGAGTCTGCTCTCTCCAGTCCCAATAACCCACTCCCGGCTTGACCCCATTCAGTGAACACACACTTTCTTTTTGCAGCAACTGGGCCAGGTAGGGGCTCTTGGGAAGCCATGCCCCCATTTACTGGTGGGGAATTGAGGCGCAGAGCCCGGAAGTAGTCTGCCCAAGATCAGTGGAGCCCCAGGTCCAGCGCATAAGGTCATACGAACTTGCAGACCGGTAAGGGTCTCCGCAGTCAACGAAGTGGGAGCCTTCATTTCACCGATGAGAAAATCAAGGTGCCCGAGGGCGAGTTGGCTCCGGAACGTCAGAGACTTCACGCCAAAGGGCTGAAGGCTGGAAGCCCCCTGTCCCGCCGGTTCGTCCTCCTCCCTACCGTCTCTAGCCCGACCGCGCATCCTCCAGAGGCGACCCCATCACCACCACCAGTCAGAACAGACGACGTGACCCAGAGAAACGCCCGCGGAAGTAGCCGCCGGGCGCAGAGTCGCCGCGCGGCCTCGGCGTTCCCTTCTGCGGAATGGGGAAACTCCTGGCCACACCTGGCCAAGGAGCAGCGGACGGGGAGGGCCCGGCAGCCGCACTGACCTGTTCTGAGCGAAGACTCCACGCGGGGACGCGGGGACCCGGGGTCCCGGGGCCACCACTGACGCTGGTGCAGCCAAGTCGCGGCCACAGGCCGGGCGCGCCCACCCTGCCGGGCGCTTCCGCCCGCCCCACGTGACGCCCCGGGGAGGGGAGGACCGGGAAGGGAGCAGGGACACGCCCCCTTCCCAGGGACCCGCCCCCTTCCCGGCCACGCCTAGTCAGGGTGTTCGAGTCCTCTAGCCTGGCCCGCCTTGCGGACAGGTCGATCTTTGCGTCTCTCCTGTCCCTCTCGCTGCTCACAGGTCCGTCTCCATCTCCTGAGGCTCCGGTCTACCTCCACCACATCCGCCCTCTGAGTCTTCATCTCTTCCTGAGTCTCTCTGCCTCTTGCCGCCCCTCTCCCTGGGAGGGACAAGCCACAAACCGCCCCACCCACAGAGCGGAAAGGGGCAGTTGGAAGCTGGAAGACCAGTCCCTGACCTCCTCCAGAAAGTCCTTACCCACTTTTCTTCGAGAAAATCCTATTTCTCTCCCTGGGCCCACATCTCTCAGGAGCAGGGTGGTGGGGAAGATTCTAGTCAGAGGGCCCAAGGATTCCTTGGCTTTATAAAGGTGGCAGCCTGAGGTCCTGGCTGCCAGGCAACTTCCCTGGCCTAGAGAATGGGAGCTTTCCACCCATCCTGCCAGCATACACACAGATGAGGGTCGAGGGTCTGGGGTTTGGCAGGCATTCCTAGGTCCTGTGTCCAGGGCTGAGATTGGGTGTCATTAATTTGAGCACCTACTACATGCCAAGCCCAGTGCTGGGCAACTTATTCCTTTTATCTCAATCTGCCTGAAGGTGAAAAATCATCACCCCAGGATATAGATTAGGAAATGAGGCTCCAAAGAAGTTCCAGGGCTTGCCCAAAGTTACAAAGCCAGTATTGGGTAAACTGGCCAAGTCCTGGTGAGTTACAGAATGTCCTGCCTACCCCTACTGGACATTCACCCTGCCCCTCTAGGAAAAAGTGGACTCCAAGCGTCTTCCTGACAGGCCAAGTTAAGTCGCTTACCGGGAGAGGGTAAGGCCAGAACTTGGGAAGAACTTCCAGCTCAAAATTCATATGGGGTACAAAAACACTGGAGAGGGGTGGAGCACGGGGCCCTCCTCCCGACCTGATAGCGGGGGTGACCCTCAGGCAGCAGAGGGCACCTGTGGGCTACAGAGAACAGGAGAGGCCCAGGCATCCCTCTAGACTTCAAAGCCTAGACATCAAAGCAGCCAGGTGGAACACAGGATCAGGGAACTGGCATCTGACCACTGGCAAGGGGTTGGAGGCCCCTCCCTTTCTGTTAACACAGGCCTGAGGTCTCCTAAATGATCTAGGGAGGGCTCAAGTCACAGGGCCTGGTCCCTCCACTGCACTGGAGTCTGATGACACTCACCTCAACCCCCAAACTCCCTGCAGAACATGCTGCCCCCAAGGACCTCTCCCCCTCTTTCTGTCACAACTGGAGAGTGTCAGACCCCGAGTCCATAGGTTGGACCCAGGCGGCCTTAGGCTGAAGGTCTTACAATAGAAGCCCACTCTCTGACCCCTGACCCCGGGCCTCTGGCCAGACCTGCTCCTTCTCTTAGAGCAGCAAAAGGCAGCCAAATAGCTTGCAGTGAATGGCCGAATGAACACACAACAAGGACAGGTGGATGGATGAAGAGTGAACTAATGAATG
Source organism: Tursiops truncatus (assembly GCF_011762595.2). Lineage (NCBI taxonomy): Eukaryota > Metazoa > Chordata > Mammalia > Artiodactyla > Delphinidae > Tursiops > Tursiops truncatus. The sequence continues at coordinate 58,234,160 of NC_047041.1, read as the reverse complement.
GATGCAAGGATAATGAACACACCAGGGACAGGAGGGGGTGTGTTCCGAGCTGCACATCGGGAAATGAGGGGATATCTAAAGGAGCAAAGTCCATGTGATCAATAATAAAATTAACAAAATGAACTGTAGAACAGAGGGACCGAGGGTGGCGCCTGTGCCCTGAGCAAGTGGGAAGCAGGCACAGTGATGAGCCGGCTGAGTCTGTGGGACCGTTTATTGGGGCTGTGTCCAGCCACGCCGCAGCGCCAGCCTGGGCCGGAGCCCAGCGTCCCCAGGAGGCGCAAGGAGTGGGGGAGGGGAGAAAGCGCGGGAGCATCCGTCACCCTTGGGCTCCGCCCCGTCTTGTCTCGGTCCCTGCCGTGGTGCTGCGCTCAGGTGAGCGAAGTGTCGTCATCACTGCCCTCGCCGCCCGCGCTGCCCACGCGCTCCTCCCGGCTCTCTGCCACCGCACTCTCGTCGATGTTCTCCAGCGAGTCCGCGTGCTGCACAGACAGCTCCGACAGCGCCAGGCTCGGCAACGGGCTCTGCTCTGGGTGTAGCCACGGCTTGAAGTGCGGTTGATGCTTCTGCTTCCACTCAGGGTATTTGACGCACGCCTTGTACATCTTCTTCATAGCCTACGGAGTCGCCGCACCGCCGAGTAAGGGGTGAGGTGGGAGCGAACTGTCTTCACCACATCCCCTCCCGCGCCCTCCAGCGGCTCAGTCCGCAGCTCCCAGGATCCTGACTCTTGATCCGGTTTTCATAACTCCGCCCCTCAGCCCTAGCTCCGCCCCTGACCCCACCCCCTCATCCTGGAACCCTCTCCCCCAACCTCCACACCCGCAATCCCAAGGCCACTCACCTTGGGAGCCAGGAACTGAGAAGATTTATTCACCACCCACTTGGGTAAGGAGCCTATGAGGGCAGGAACGGGTAGTGAGGAGAAAAGGGAAGCAGCAACCTCAGGGAACCAGCCCCCCACAAACACACATACCAGCCCCCTCACTCCAGCCTGGGGCTTCCAGGGAGGACAGGCTCTTCTCCTTAGGGAGGGGGTGCTGTGAGGCAAGTCCTATAAGACTTCATCATCTTCACCCCCTCTTTCTACCTCAGACCATGGTCCTCAGGCTCAACTCTGTTAACCCCCCACCTCCACCACCCCCTGCCTCTGCCCTCTGCTGAGCCCAAGGGCTACACAAAAGAAAACCACAGGGTCCTAGGTGACCTCAGGCAACACCTGGGTTGAAATCCTGGCCAGTCGAGCTCCCACCTGCTGCCTCCCCTCTACTCACACCGACCTCCCTTTTCTCATACCCAGTCCCTCTACCTTGAATGGCCCTGGTGCTCATCCGCTGCTCTGCCTGTCCTTCCAAGCCCCCTGGCCCAGGAAGCCTAGCTGCTACATAGACCTCTTGGCTAAGCACTCCAGCCTGTCCTGACCTAGAATCCACAACCCAGCTCTCCACCCTGTCTGATTCCCAAGTGTCTGCTCTGCCTCTGACACACAATAAACTTACTCAGTGAGGTACCGGGGAGCTCTGGGCCTGGGCCAGTGGGCCCTCGGTGGTGCTGGGGGCATACCCAGGCAAAGATGCTCAAGGCTTACCCCTCCTCTAGTCATTCATCCATTCCTTCACTCACTCCACATTCACTCAGTGATACCCACCCTGGACCAGCCCTGGGGACCGAGAGAGGAACTCACTGTCTGGGGGGCCCCAACAGTATGCCAAGTACTCTGCTAGAGGGGGATGGGTCCACAGGGCAGGGAGCCAGCAAGTCCTCTGGGTATCAGGGATAGAGGTGGTGAAGCAGCCCTGGAGGGATGAGTAAGGGAAGAGAGGTGTTTCTAGGCCGAGGGAAAGGGCTGCTTAGATAGGTAGGAAGGTGTAAGCTATGAGGAGGGACTGGGAAACCTGGGGAGGGGGCTTGGACTTTACTCTGAGGGCAATGGAAAGTCACAAAAGGATTTTAAGCAGAAGAGAGTCCCAAGGAAATAAGTCCTTTGGAAAAATTCCTCTGGTAGCTGTATGGACAGACAAGGTCGCTGAGTATGGAAAGAAATGACAGATTTAGGAGCTATTTAGAAGGTAAAATCAATAATTAGTGGCTAGATTTGGGAGCTGAGAAGAGGGGACCCCAGACAACCACCAGGTTTTTGGCATGAGTGACTGGAGGGAAGAGACTTAGGAGAAGGGGCAAGTTAGGAAGTGAGACAGTAAGTTCATCATCGGACACAGGGAGCCTCAGGTCCTAAGAGACACCCTGAGGGACACGTCCAAGAGGCCAATGGCCACAGGGATCTGGATCTCAGCAAAGAGAAACATGTGGTCAACCTAGCCACAGAAGCCTGGGGAGTAGCTGAGCCCTCCCAAGGGAAAAAGCACTGGGGCCTAGGAAACCCAGACCTTCAGGATGGAAGCCAACAAGGCAGAGTGGGAGCAGCCAGTGAGCAGGGAGCAAGTCAGAGCGTGGGGGAGCGGGAGTCCATGAAGAGTGCTAAAAGCTTCGTCATGGAGCAGTGGCTACCACCGTGGCCCTTGCTTTTCAAACCATTGTAAAACCTCAAACTTCGGTTCAAAGAATGTTTTGGGTGTAGATGCCCCCAAATACAAAACACCTCCCAACAGAGGCCCTTCTGGATCCCAGCAGATCAAGTAGATCAAGCCCCATCCCCTGCGGTATACAGAAGGATCCCATGATCCCAGGGCCAAGCCCTCACCTTTGGGGTCCACCTGAGCCATGTAGGTGATGACGCAGCTCTTGGGCCCCGTGCTCTGGATGAGGTAGCCCGTCTGGATGGACACAGCTCGGACCAAGTCTTTCCGAGGTGGGTATTTCTGGGGATGGAAGGCACAGGGAGGTGAGACTCAAGGTGTGGGAAAAGAAGGTGTCTTTGTAAGTACACTTAACACACACACACACACACAGAGTTGGTTCACATCCCCTGGCACCCACTCCAGGCCAGGCCCGATATTGGGGTGAGGAGAAAGGGAGGAGTCAGGCGTCATCCTTGCCCCTCTTAAGCTTCCCCTGTTCCCCTCTAGAAAGACCCAAGTCTGGGGTCAGGGCTCATGAGCAAACACATGGGCGTGCATGAGCGCATGCACACGCACACGCACACACACACACACCCTTGCCCAGGCCAGCTGCACCTGCCTGTCCTGCCTGCCATGGAGACCCAGACTCAGGGAGGGTCAGAGGACCCTACCTCTCACCTCTTGCTCCCCCTTTCCCAGCCAGTCCATCCCACCCACTTGTCCACAGTGATGGCCCACACCACCCTCTCCTCATCTGCTTGAAAGCCCCAGCAGGAAGACAGGAACCATTATTCTCACTGTATAGGAAGGAAACAGGGACAGAAGACTTCCTGCCTGGCCTGAAGTCACAGAGAAGTCCTGGTAGCAGCCAGGGTCCTCTCCCTGGGTTAGGTCTGCTGGCCCGGCCCTAGCTGGCACCTTCCCCTGCCCACCCAGCAGGGAAGGCAGGTTGACTCACGGGATGTTTGACTGAGTAGTTCATAATGATGTAATCAGTGCCCATGGGAAGCCAGGAGCGGAGGGTGATGACATCACGATTCTTCAGGGGCTTTGGACACCTCCCTGTAGAGGGCAAGGGACAGTTCAGCCAGACTGCTGGCCTGCCTGCCTGAAAGGTCGTGGCGAAGCCCAGAGACATAGGGATGCCTGGTTAACTGGCAGCTCCCCCGGTCCAAACATGTACCCCACCACCACCACCAGACCTAGTTTCTGCAACTAGCAAAGAGACAGCACAGAACCCTCTCCCCTCCTGCATCCAGCCATCCCTGCTCCTCACAGCCTCACACAGCCCTTACCTTGCTGGCCTGATCTGTTTGCATATGTGAATGTGAGTGTATGAGAAAACAATAGTATTACTGTGAGCGTGTCCATGAAATGTGTGACTGTGAGTAGGTGGCATGTGGCTGTGGGTTTTGTACATGACTGTGCATGTGTGTTTGTGTGGAATGTGTATGCTTGAACATGGGAGTACATATGTGTGTGTGAGTGCACATGTGTGCTCAAGTGTCTGGGAGTGGATAGGGATTCAGGGAGGGCAACCCTACATCTCTGCACTCAGGTCTCTGAGCAGCCTGGCCATGGGAGTGACCCCAAGGAAGGAACGGGGGAGGAGGAGGCTGGGCGGGAGGCCTGGATGGAGGTGGAGGGGGCTGGGATCGGCGTGCTTGCGTCTGCTCACAAGAATAATAGCCCACGTCAGCGTTGACTGTCAAGCGGGCAATGTCAAAAGTTTCAATGACATTGCTGTCCCACTTCTTTCGGTATTCAATGTCATGTAGGACGTCGTAGAGCGTCTCTGCTGGCACATCACGGCACTCCATCCGGCACTGCAGACAGACACATGGGTTGTCAAGGTCACACAGGGCTCAAAGTCCTGGCTGGGGGATGGGAGGGCAGACAGGCAAGGAGGGAGGAGGAGAAGGAGGACAGGAGGAACAGTGACCTCTGAAGCCAGCATGGGCTCACCTCTTGCCATGAGCCCTGTCCAGCCCTCCCAGAAGCCACCTGTGCCAGGAAAAAGCCCCTGCATCCAGAGACTGTCTCCCCCATCTCAGCCGCCACCAAACCTCCCCATTCATCCCAGTCTCCTCCTCTAGGAAGTCTTCCTGAATTACCCAGCCCACTTTCTGGACTGCCATACACTGAATCTCTTTATCTGTGCCCTCCAGGTCCCTGAACTTCATGGGCAGAGGTTCAGTCGATTCAGTACAGAGCCTGGTACGAGTACATGTTAAATGAAATGAAAGCATGAATGAACAAACAAATGCCTAAATGGATGATGTCTTTCCTCCATGGTACTTATCACCTGGTACTTATCACCATTTGCCCTCCTTTTTCTCTTTTTTCCGCCATCCGACAAACACCTTTGTTTTTTGTTTGGTTTTGTTTTGTTTTGGGTTTTGTTTTGTTTTGTTTTTGGCCATGCCGTGCAGCATGCGGGATCTTAGTTCACCGATCAGGGATCTAACCCATGCCCCCTTCAGTGGACGCACAGGAGTCCTAACCACTGGACCGCAGGGAATTCCCCCAACAAACATCTTTGGATTTCTTACTATTTATTAGCCTTGTTCTCAAAGAGCTTTCCATCTAGGGGAGAAAAGAGCCGAGGACACTTTTTTTTTTTTATTTAACCCCCACAATAACTCTACCAGATAAGAAATCCAAAGAGGAACTTAAGGCTCAGAGAGGTTAAGGAACTTGCCCACGGTCACCCAGCTGGTAAGTAGCAAAGCTGGGATTTAACCTAGATCACGTGTCTGGAAAGCAAATAAAAACAGAACCAGGTTTTACTAGAGTTACACTCAGCAAGATGAAACTCAGTCCATATCCTTGTTCTGTGATTTTTTTTCACCCGAAAGCCCAAACCCCAGGATCATGTTCCCCTCAGCAAATGGACAAGTTCTATTGTGTAGTTTAAAAAGGTTTCCCAGAACTGGGAGTTCAGACGGTGCCAAGGGAACCACACATTACTTTCTACTAAAAAGTAAATACATGCAACCATATGAGGGAGGGGTCACATCACCTTCCCCCTAATCTTGGGTTAGGCCCTGGCACCACTAATGGTGATGAAAGGACACAGGAAGGACACTACCCATTGGGTATTCTAGGCACCAGTGAACTCATCAAGCCCTGGATATGCTTCAATTAACAGAAAATACAATGGACAGAGGAACAAGTTAAGTGTCACCATAAGAATACAAGACAAAGCCAGATGGTGAGACATTCTGCAGGGCTACTAGTCCAGTCTCTTCTACAGGTCAATGTCATAAGGAAGGAACTGGGCTAGACTAAGACTTATAGGACAAATAACCAGATAGAAAGTGTGGTCCTGGATTACATACTGGCTTGGACACAACAGCTATAAGGACATATTTGGGACAACAGGAGAAATATGAGTATGATCTGAGTATTAATTAGATGTGCTGAAAATTTACTGAAACAAAATGGTGGAGGTTGCTGCCTGAAGCAAAGCAAGTTACAAAACGGAGTGCATGATATAATCTCATTTTGGGGGAAAAATATATGCACAGAAAAGGCCTGGGAAGCACAATCGCTAAGGTGTTAAGAGTGGCAATCTATAAATGATGAGCATATAATAGCTTTATTTTCTTTTTGCTGTCTGTATTTCTAATTTTCTAATATATATATAGTACTGCTTCTGCAATAATGGAAAAAAATTAAATAAAAATGTTTCCCAGAGATACTGAGAGGTGCGCTCACCACAAGCACTATGCTAAGGGCTTTCTACACATTTTACCACATTTTATTCCTACAGCAGCACTCTGAGGGATAAGCCCCATTTTAGTTAAGAAAACCGAAGTTCAAGGACAGCTCTAGCCTGCAAAGACTCATTGTGTGTCATCCTCCCTCCCTGCCCTCTGTTTGCTTTTCTGCTCCACCAGGTGGTATGACTAGATCCAGTCATTTAACCAGCTTCAGCTCTGTGCAGAGCATAGAAGAGTCAGAGATGAATCTGAGGCCTGTCCTTCAGAGGCTTCCAGTTGAGAAAGGAGACCAACTTGGACACGGGGAGGTACCCAAACTGCCCAGTGGGGCACAGAGGAGGTGGTCAGCTGTGTGGGGTGAGGCATGTGGGGAATCAGTCTTCATGGAGCAGCTCAGCATGGAAGGTAGGCATCTAGCAAGTGGCCCTGGCAGAGAGAACAGCGTGGCCTGTAGGGAAGCTGAATGAGTTCCATCTGCTCCAGTGCCCATGGTGTGCTGCAGCCTAATACTCAAAGGTCCTGCCTCCAGGTCTTCTTGGAGAAATGCGTAATTCCAGGGCTACGTCGGAGTTAAGTATAAGATGTACCTGGAACATCTCACTGTGCCAGAAAGTAAGGACAATGTACTGACAGAATGATAGGGACCTTGCCCAGCAGACACAGGAGCCAGTGTGAAGGGCTCCCGCTGGTTCCATGACCAACTCATCAGGGTTTGCCAGTTTAGCAACGGAAGTCCGTATCCCAGGAAATCCCTCAGTCCCAGGCAAACAGGACAGCTGGTCCCCTACCATGGGCTAAAGCTGGGCCAACTTGTGTATTAAAATAAATAATGATAGTAACAGATTATATTCCACTGAATAAAATAGGAAAGCAAAGTATATACAGGTATGAATAAATAAATTTAATGTTTAATGAGGAATAGGGTATTTATATAGTTTCAAAGTTCCTTCCCATCAAATCAGTAATTTCACATTGCCTGGCAGATACCACCTTAATCAAGTGATCAAAGTGAACATCATTAGTGATAGGACAAGTTACAACTGGATGTTTCCTGATAGGATGCAATAAAAAAAATACAGGTACCACTTATGTGATATTTCTGCCAAAGATGCATGATCTGAATCTAATCATAAGGAATATCAGACAAACCCCAAATGAGGGACTTTTACAAAATATCTGGCCTGTAAGTGTCAGGGTCATGAAAGTCAAGGAAAGACTCAGGAGCTATATCAGACTGAGAGAGACTAATGAAACATGAGTGAACGAATAAATGAGTGATTGAACAAAGTGATGAGAAGGATGGGATGGAGAAGATGGCAGAGGCCGGAGCTGGCATGGTCAGGAGCATACAGACAAACTTCCACTGTGCAGCGACACTGAGGTCTGGGTGTTGCACCTGACATTCAACACACACACTCACTCTTCACCCCCCGGTGAGCTGTGCTGCAAAATAGAAAGCTGAGGCTCAGGAGAGGAAGCAACCTGTCCAAATCATACGGCAAGAAAGCAGCAGAATTTCAAAACCGGATCTTCCGATACTCTTAACCATGAAGGAGCACTCAAGCGTGGCTTCTGAGGAAACCACAACTTCTCTAAATCCAAGTATGGAAGCTGGCTTGGCTTTGCAAGTCCTCCAGACAGTGACTGCATATGAAGGAGTAGTGACAGAAGAGTTATGCTTTGTAGGTTAGACTCCAGCCTGGGGATTCCTCTTCCCTCAGGCCAGCCTTGGTGACCCCAGGGCAAGCTGCACCCACGGCTGGGTGCACTCTGAGAAAGGCCTACACTGCCCAGACTGCCTCTTCTCCCTCTGGACTTCTGTGGCTTCAGGACCAGGGGCCTCCCTCTGGGACAGCAGGCAGTGGGAGGAGCACGCAGAGCCACGAGACAGACCAGGCACTGAGTTGAGCATAAACTCTGCATAACATTTTAAGATAAAGAAGGAAACTTCAAAGGGTTCCCAAGCTCACGGCAGGCTCCTAGGGAGGAAGGTCAGCTGTGGGGCCTGCTGGGAAGGGGAGAACTCAAGCTGTGGAGGCAGCGCTACAGGTGAGGAAACCGAGGCGGTCCAGGTGGCCAGTCTGGCTTTGGGCCCGGCTCTTTCCACAGCCCCCAGGAGGCTGCGTGCATGAGCCAACAGGGGTAAATTACATCCAGCATTGTTCCTGTGTGCAGCTGCAGCCACCACATGGGCAAGGTAATTCTAAGAGGCTTCTGGAGGGACAAGTAGGGGTAGAGGTGAGTCACTGGAGAGCACCTGGTGGGCGGGGCTGTGACCAGAGTCCACAGCCATTGGGCCCTGCGCAAGTCACTTACTTTGGCTGGATGCTTGGGAGCTCCTCCTGGAAACCAGAACTGAACGGGAGGCAGTGCCGGGGTTGCTCAGCCAAGGAGCAAGCCATGCTTGGCTGCAAAGCCCTTAAGGCCTGGTTTACAGCAGGAAGTCCCACATGCAGCCATTTTACAGCTGAGAAAACTGAGGCCCAGAGGGAGCAGGTGACACGAGAGAAATTAGACTGTGTACCCCCTACACTCCACTCTCTCCAAACCCCATGAGGTAGAGAACTGGGATTGCCCAGAACCCCATAGAGCCATGGTCGAAGGGAATGGACAAGCAAGAAAGGCCATCAGGGGTGACTCCTGCAGGCTCTGAGTCTGGCAATCCCAGGTTCCAATTCCAGTTCCTCCCCTTAGGCACAAGATTGAACTCACCTGAGTCTTTGTTTCCTCATGTGAAAAATGGGGATAATAAAAGTACCTATCTCGGGGCTTCCCCGGTGGCGCAGTGGTTAAGAATCCACCTGCCAATACAGGGGACATGGGTTCAAGCCCTGGTCCAGGAAGATCCCACATGCCGCGGAGCAAGTAAGCCCATGCACCACAACTACTAAGCCCGTGTGCTACAACTACTGAAGCCCACGCACCTAGAGCCTGTGCTCCACAACAAGAGAAACCACCGCAGTAAGAAGCCCACGTACCACAACAAAGAGTAGCCCCCACTCACCACAACTAGAGAATGCCTGCGTGCAGCAAAGAAGACCCAATGCAGCCAAAAATAAATTAAATAAATAAATTAAAATTTAAAAAAGTACCTATCTCATGGGTATGTTGTGATTAAATTAAATGAGATAATGTATGCAATATGCCTGGCACATAGATACCCCCAAAACAGTAGCTGTTATTACTTAAGCAGGCTTCCACGAGCAGCCACGCACCCTTCCACACGGCCAGGACCAGGCCGTATCTGCATGTGCCTCTTTACATTCTGGGCCCCAGGCGCCTCTCTTGCCTCACCTGGCCCTGCCCTTCCGTCCATCCATTCACTACTGCCCGGAGTCAGCTGTGTGCAAGGGCTGCAACTGGGCAGCAGGGAACTGGGAAGTGAGCCAGACTTGGGCCCTGCCCTAAAGAGGGCCCATCAAGTGGGCAGTGGGAGAGATGGGGACATAAAATCCCACTAGAGAATGAGCTGGGTTGAGGGGGTGGGCATGGGAACTGTGGGATCAGAGGGCAACTGAACCTAAAAGAAACTGAATTGCTGAAAGGGGAGAGAGGGCATTTCAGGCAGAGAGACTGGTGGGTGCAAAAGCCTGGAGGCTTAAATAAATAAGAAAAGAGCAGGGTCCAGTGCCCCAGCGGTGTCTCACTCTACCCTCCTCTCTCCCACCCCTTGCCCCGTCCTTCTTTGGGAGATGCCTTCCCAGTGCTCAGCATTAGAGAAAGAGGAATCTCCACAAGAAGAGGGAAGTGGTGGGGGAAGGGGCTGAAGTATCTCCCAGGACCCAGGGAGATGGCTGACCTGAGACAGAGGAAATGAAGTCAGGTCGTGTCCATGGGGCTGTGATGTGGCTTTGAGGGCCAATGGCCAGGGCAGTAACAAGCAAACTGAGACACGGACAGATGGATCCAAGTCTGGCCCAAATGCCAAGACCTCACACAGCAGATCTCCAATATCCTTGCCCGTGGGATATATGGGGCACAAGGATTATCCCAAAGTCCTAGGGACCCAGGAGATGATCTTTTCCACCACTACTCTTCAGGTCACCACTGGGAAAACTGAGGCCCAGAGAAGGGTAAGGGGTCCATCTGGGCTCTGAAACGTGCCTCAGGGTCCATCTGGACTCTGAAACGTGCCTGTACTGACTTCTCACCACATTGCATTTTAGCAGTTTTGTTAAAGGAATAACTATTAAGCAAATCACCCTTTCCCAAAAGAACTGTATTTAAAACAGAGAAAGCACTCCTGACCCGGGTGGAGCACTAGCTGTCAAATCAATCATAGCCCCAAACAATAGCTACCACCTCAGTAACCATTACCATGTGCTCCAAATCACTAACTCATCATGCCACAAAAGAGACAGCAGCACCTGGACCACGGACCCCACAGGGGCTGAAATTTAGGTCAAACCGCCTCTGCCGTCAAGGGCGTCAAGCTGCACCCTGTGCAGATATTGTCTCTTACCCTCCCAACACCCTGATGGATATCATCACCCCCATTTTACAGATGCAGAAAGTGAGGCCCAGAGAGGTAAAATGATTAACCAAGGCCACAAAGCTAACAGTGGTGGAGCGAACCAGAGCCTGGGTGTGCCTGACCCCAAAGTGTCAGGACTTTCTGCTCCCTTCATCAAGGGGCAGGACTGGCCCAGCTAAAACAAACACGCTGGCAACTGGAGACTGCCTTAGCTAATTGATGGTTATTATTATTATTATTTTCTTTTCTTTTTTTTTGCGGTACACGGGCCTCTGTTGTGGCCTCTCCCGTTGCGGAGCACAGGCTCCGGACACGCAGGCTCAGCGGCCATGGCTCACGGGCCCAGCTGCTCCGCGGCATGTGGGATCTTCCCGGACCGGGGCACGAACCCGTGTCCCCTGCATTGGCAGGCGGACTCTCAACCGCTGAGCCACCAGAGAAGCTCTATTATTTTTTAATTTATTTTTAAATTAAAAAAATAAATTTATTTTTAGCTGCGTTGGGTCTTCGTTGCTGCGCACGGGCTTTCTCTAGTTGTGGCGAGAGGGGGCTACTCTTTGTTGTGGTGCGCAGCATTCTCATTGCAGTGGCCTCTCTCGTTGCGGAGCACGGGCTCTAGGTGCGCAGGCTTCAGCAGTTGTGGCACGTGGGCTCAGTAGTTGTGGCTCACGGGCTCTAGAGCACAGGCTCAGTAGTTGTGGCACACGGGCTTAGTTGCTCCGCGGCATGTGGGATCTTCCTGAACGAGGGCTTGAACCCATGTCCCCTGCATTGGCAGGCAAATTCTTAACCACTGTGCCACCAGGGAAGCCCTAATTGATGGTTATTACGCAGAGCTCACTGGATTCAGAAAGGCTTGCTGACCAGGCAGGCGAAGCTCAGAGATTCTTCCTCTGAACAAAATTCCCGACTCTATCCTCAGCCCTCCCTGGGCTTAAAGGCAAGGCTGGGCTTTTCCAAAGCTCAGCACTGGAGCTCTGTACCTGGAAGTCTCCTCTGAGAAGACTTGGGCCATCGCGTTGCCCCACAAGCTCACATTTGCAGCAATTCCAGGCTGTCTGGTCAGATAGGCCTCTGTCCTGCTGCTTCCTGCCTGTGTGGCCTTGGCTTGAGCAAAGTACTTCAGTTCTGAATCCCAATATCTTCATCTGTGAAACAGGGATAATCCTCCCCTCGGAGCAGAGCTGTGAGGATTAAATGAGACTTGTACATAAAGCCCCCAGCAGCAGATGCCCTTCTCCAGCCCTAGGCCCCGGCAATTTTCCCTGACTTCTCAGGCCCTGCCGAGGGGAGCACTTTCCTGCTAACACCAAAGGGCAGGACACGAAGGGGCAAGGAACAAAGTTTAAAACAACAAAAGTGCCCCAGATCCTGCCACAGGGCGGATGCACAGGGAGGGGGTGCGTGGCCCTCTTATACCAGGGCCCTGCACAAGTCCACAGGCTCCACCCTCACAACCCACAACCAAGCACTGCCCTCACCATGTCAGTCCAGGTGTTGAGAGATACAGACACTGACCCAGGGCACACGGCACGTGAGAGGCTCAGCTCCAGCGGCCCCTCTGCCCTGTCTGCTCCAAGTCCTCCTCCCAGGGCTGCGCACCACCTGCTTGCTGGCTTCAGGGCCCTCTACTGCCCCTCCCAAAGGCCCCACACAGCCATCATCGAGCCAAGCTGCTAGAGCACCTGCCCTTGCCTCTGGGTTTCTGGGGCCCCCAGAATGGAGACCCCTAAGACCTTCCCCCCATGTGCCCACCAAATCTCAAGAGCAGCTCAAGGGCACTGACACAGGGCGTCAGGGGAAGCAGAGGTGGGGGTGTGTAGGAGGAGAGAGATCTAATAAGTCCTGCTTTCCCAGGACCTCCCCCTGCTGGTTCTTTGCTATTTTGCCCTCAAACTTCAGCCTGGCTGTGTCCTGCCCAGGCCACCTACCATGTCCCTAACTTACGCAGGTTGGCCTGGGGCCTCCTCCTCCACCCCACCGCCTCCCTTCATCAGCACACACTGCGATGCATCGATTCATCCTGGCCCCTTGCTCGTCCTGGCACCCCCAGTGCCTGGCATGGTCTAGTAAAGAAATGCTGCCTGAATGTAAGGAGGGACAGGTGAGCCAGCAAAGAGGCCATGCCCGTGTGAGCTTCTCTGACTTTTAGAGTGCCGGGGCCGTGCCTGGTGGCCCTCACTGCTTTGTGGAGGTCAGAAGGAAGGGTCGTTGTGAAAACCCCCTGGACGCTTGTAAAACTCTCTGTGGCACTCGAGGCTGATTACTACTTCTGCCATCATCCTCATAAAATGGAGTGTAAGGGGCGGGGGCAGAGACAGGTGAAGGGAGATTCTGGGACTTTCTGTAAGATCTTTAATAATTCTGATAAAGAAAAGTAAATTCAATCTGTACTGAAGTATCAGTTTATATTTAGTAAATAGCAGAAGTATATAAAAGAACCACTGCTTGTGAGCATATGGTAAAACTGTTACCCAGTTAGTGACAGCAAAAACTGGTTGCACTGGGCTTCCCTGGTGGTGCAGTGGTTGAGAGTCCGCCTGCCGATGCAGGGGACACGGGTTCGTGCCCCGATCTGGGAAGATCCTGCATGCCGCGGAGTGGCTGGGCCCGTGAGCCATGGCCGCTGGGCCTGCACGTCCGGAGCCTGTGCTCTACAACCAGAGAGGCCACAACAGTGAGAGGTCCGCGTACCGCAAAAAAAAAAAAAAAAAAAAAGAAGAATGATACATCACCTTGAAGATCACTGCCCAGCTACTGAGGACTGTGGTCTCCCTCAGGGCAGGCGCAGGGGCCCCTCAGAACCCAGAAGAGGTCTGGCAGGGAGCAGTTGCCAGAAATGTTCCTGAATTAATGATTCTATAGCAATATGAGAAATATCCAAAGATGCAACGTTAAATGAACAAAAGAGGACACAAACTTGCATCTGTGCCATGGTCTCAACTGTACATAAATTACCTACACCCTTGAATGAGAGCTGGAAGGAAACAGGGAGACGTTTTACTCAGGAATTGAGGCACTGAAGGATTAATTTATCATTTTTGGGTTCTTGTTACTGTTGGTACAATAGAGTTTATATAAGATAAAGAAACCATACTTTTTTTTTTCTAGGTTAAGTGTGTTGTCCAGAATCCCGAGGTCCTTGTTCCCTGGACCTGGGAGCCTGGACTCTGCTGAGATGGGCCTGAGGCTGCCCAGGCTGATGCTGAATCGCCTGGAAATGCTCTGTGTGGTGTAGCCATGCCGAGAGTAAAGCCAGAGGGGACTCAGGGTCCTTCCACCCTCAGCTGGGACACAGGCATGAAAATCCTGGGGGCTCATGGCAGGGACAGAAGGAAGCAGGGGGACGCAGGTACAGGGACGGGCACACCTAAGCAGAGTCCTACAGGATGAACAGAATAACAGATGGCACCCAGATGTAAGGAGGGGAAAGAGGCTCCTGGCAGAGGTGCTGGAGGGGACTGGAAATGGCCTGGACCGGCTGGGGGAAGGAGAAGGCTCATGCAGTTCCACAAGGTAACCCAAGTGAACAAGGATGGACGCGGGAGGAAATGGAGCTGTCCCTTGGGTACCTCAGACTGTTCATTCATTCACCCATTCAGCAAACGTTAAGAGCGTGCCAGCTCTGTGACAGGCTCTGCACTAGGGCCTTGCAAATTCTCCTAATTCCATCCTCTCAACTACCCATGAGGAGGGAAGATTATGCCCTTTTGTAAATGGTGGCTGAGAAAAGTGAAGTGAAGAACCATCCTGGAACCCAGTGTCGACCCAAAGTCCACCCCTGAAGCTGTTCCCTAAGAACCAGGCTCTGCTCTGGAATCCCAGGTGGGCCAGCATTTGGCCAGATGAGGACTATCCCTGGAGGGTCCACGCTAGGGGCTGGGGCTGCTGGGGCAGCTCTGCCTGGAGTAAGGGGAGCTGGAAGGACACAGAGAGCAGGTTTGGTGTGGGCCCGTCACAGGCTCTCCTTCCCCCACCTTCAGCCTCAGAGTTCTCACCTGTAAAATGACTAGACAACCTCTTCTGAAGGGAAGGGGATCTGGCACCAGATAACCTCAACCCATCTTCTCTCCTAAAGTGCGGCCCTCCTGAGACCGGTGGTAGGCGGAGGTACTGCCATATCTCCCCTAGACACAGCTCCCAGAGGCTGCGCAGGCAGACCAAGCTAGGCCCCTCTGCTGCTCTCCACGCAGGGCTGAGTGACTCATCCCTACTGTGCCTCCACCCCCTTCCCCTCCCCCTACCTAGTCTCCAGCAGCCTCCCTGGACCCCCACCCCCACCCCCACCTCCCCACCCCCAGGCCTCTGCCGCTGAGGAACATCCTGCTCTGATCTCTTGGAAGCTGACCTCCTGGTCTGGAGCTCCCACTACTCTGCTCCAGCCCTGGCTGAGGTGGGGGAGCCAGACAGAGGAGGGAGACCTGAGAAAGAGCAGAGAGTGGGTGGGCCTGCAAGAAAAGAAAGGGGGTCGGGGAAATCAATGAGACAAGACAGGGGCCAGGGCTGACACACAGGCAAGCAGACAAACACAAACTGGATAAACACTTCCCTGGACTTCAGGCGCTGCCAGTGGCCTCATGCCCCCAAAGCTCTCTAGCAAGCTCCAGACTGCATTTTCAACAGCCTCCTGGGCGTCACCCCCTGGACAGCCCATAGGCTCACCCTCACCATATCCACTACTGTTGGATTATCCAACCCCAATGCCCACTCCCCTCTGCTCCCCGCCTGTGCCTGGAACCTGGGATTCTGCTTGGCCATGACCTTCCCAACAGCTCCTCTTCGCCAGACCCAGGCAGGCCTCAACATCCTTGCTTGGACCGGTGCAGCCACAGCCTCATCACTGGTCTCCTGGCTCCCAGGCTGATCTGCCACCTGGGGCCAGGGAGCTTTCTAAAACCCAGTGCTGGGAATTCCCTGGCGGTCCAGCGGTTAGGACTCTGAGCTTTCACTCCTGCCAGCCCGGGTTCGATCCCTGGTCAAGGAAATAAGATCCCACAAATAAAATACAATAAAATACAATAAAAAATTAAAAAATAAAACCCAGTGATGATGGTACTGCCCAGCTTGAAAGCCTCTGCTGCCTCTCTCTGCCTTCAAGATCAAATCCTAACCAAAACGTCCTCCCCACTCTGGCTCTGCCTCCTCTCCTTCCTCACCCTTAGTCCGCACCCACCAAGACCTTCTCAGCCTGCCACCTGACTCCTGATGGGCCCCACAGGTCCCACCCAGATGCCACTGCCCCCCACCACGTTGTCAGCCACGTCTCCCTCGACCTGAGTCCTCACGAAGGGCTGTCACCATCTCCATCAGTCTCCCCACTAGGCCTTAAGAGCAGGGCCCAGGTCTGGTCCAACTCCAGGTCCCCAACACCAGCACAGTGGCTGGCAGAGTGGGTGGGAGACATGAGAAGAGGTTTGTTGAACGAATAAATAACCAGGACAGATTAACAAAAAGGAGGAAACGGAACAAGTAGAGACATAAAGGCAGAGGCAGTAACCATTAAAGACAGGGATAGAAAACACACCCCAAGGGGAGACTCTGAGACCCAGAGACATGCCCAGAGGCAAAGACAGGAGGCTGCAGGGAAGCAGGGAGGGGAAAACCGAGGCAGAGCCAGAGCTGAGCTGGGGGGCGGAAGCCACTGGGAGACAGCTGAGGAGACATAATTGGATCAGAGACAACTCTGCTGCAGTGAGGGGGTGTGACTCACACACACAAAGTAATGCCAGACACAGAAACACACACAGAGTCTCACATTCAGAGCACATACACCCAACCTTAGGCACGTGTACACACACACACACACACAAACACATTCAATATAGATTTAATGACCTTTGTCAGGTGCCCTGCCCCTGAGGGGCTCACAATCTACCCAACTAAGGACCAGATCACACGCACAGGCACATACAATCCAGCTCCACACACAGAAGGCCAGACAACTCCCATCACATCATCCTGCCCTCATAACACACGACAACCATCTGGTATCTTATTTAGTTATTTGCTTCTATTTTGCTTGTCTCCCCCTCAGGATGTAAACTCATGACAACAGGGTCTGATGTGTCTGGTTTGCCACTAAATTCCTGGATATACTTGGTATACAGTATGTGAACAATAAATATGTGTTGAATGAATGAATGTTGGAGACACACAAGGGAACTCCATCCCCTCTGGCTGTCAGGCCTCTGCCTTAAGACTCATCACTTCCCTGGTCTAGTACAAGGTCCCAGGCAATCCAGAAGGGTCCAAAAACAGAAACGAAGGTTAGATGCAGGTTGTGACAGGGAACTCGAAGGATGAGATTAAATGGCCCAGGCAATGCAGAGGAGACCAAAGGCAGTATTTAGCTGTACTTCCCATTGGGTGGCGGAGGGGAAGGGGAGGGAGGTAAACTTGTAGGCATTGTTCAACTGCCCCAAGCCATAAAAATTCTAGAGAGAGGTCAGAGGTAGCAAGTAGCTGCCTTCAGGGAGCCAGGCTGAGAGGCAGGGAGGCAATTATTATGCTAAAACCCCAGAGAACAGCTCCAGCTGCCCAGTGCCACCTGCCCAGCCTCTCTTTAATGACAGGTGAGAGGAGTCTGTATTTGGTGTGGGACCCATCACTAAGTTCTGTGCCTGACACTTTCTTCCACTCCCTGTGTTGCTACAGCTCCAGGGGTCCCAGAGCATCGAGGCCTGACCAAGCGTGCCTGAAGTGAGGCACAGGGAGGGACAGAGACACCTCGAGCCCAGTGCATGGTCTGAGTACCTTTCCTCTCACCTGTTGCTGGGGTGGGGAGGGTGGATGCTCACCTGCCCAGATCAGGGGTAAAGGTAAGGGGGCAGGGTGGGAATAGAGTTTTAATTCCCATCTATCTCGGTGGCCGCTGGCCCCTCATGAACAGACTGGAGCGGCCCAGCTCAGGTCCCAGAACCCTAAAGAGCACCAGGCCTCCGGGGTCATGGCACCCGCAGCCCTGGCTCCAGGTGGCCCAGCCAGGCATGGAGACACAGGGGAAGAAAGAAAACCCATCTGTCTCCAGGACTGCCTCCTTTCTCTCATCTCTTGAAACTTTAAAGACTCTCGGCTGGAAACTGAGCTGGGGCTCGTTAAAGTTTAAAAGCCAGAGCCTGGGGACCTGGTCATGGAGGAACAGAGCCAGCCTGGGGGCTGAGGGCTCTTCTAGCCCCAGCGTGGATGGACACTGACTGAAGCCACCCACCCCACCAGTCCCTTGCCCCCAGGGGGCTGCACGTCCATACTATCTTACATCCCAGCCTGCACAAGAGTTATGCTGTAACCACCATGTCCCATCCTTTATCCCTCCTAAATCTTTCTGGATGCAATCCCTTGCTCCATTCCCCACAGTCCCTGCTTTAGTGCAGGCCTTGGCATGTCTGTCCAGACAAATACAGCAGCATCTTCCTCCTACCACCCACCTTGTCTAAAACCCTCCTTGGTACCCTAGAACCTCCAGGACCCAAATCCTAGAGCCTTGGTCTAGCTGTCTAATCACCTCCTGCCCCCTGAGTTCCAAGCCCCACAATGAACCACCTGCAGCTCTCCTAATGCACTGCCCTGTTTCCTGCCTCTGGGTCTTTACACAGCTGTTCCTCTGTATGAAATGCTCCCAATGCTGTCAAACTTGTACTCCTCATTCTCTACCCAATTCCAAACAGATCACCTGAGAATTCCTCCTCTGTGAAGCCTTCTCTGGCCCCCAAGGCTGGTTCAGAGGCCTGCTCTGGGTCTCTGCAGCTCCTGTGATAAGTGTCTGTCCCAGCATCCAACTGGGAGTTCCTTGAGGGCAGGGTTCGTTTGATTTCCTTCTTTGTCCCCAACTTGAATGAAGTGCCCAAAGACAGGCAGGGCAGCACTACTATTCACATGTGACAGATGAGGAAGCTAAAGCCTAGGCAGGGGCAGCAATCTGCCCAAGGCCACATGGCCAGGACTCTGGACCCTGTGCTCTCCCCCTCAGACCAACCCAGGCATCTCCACAAAGACTTCCCTGAAGCCTCCAGCCACCTCTGACCTTTCCTCTCTCTGATTTCCTGCACCTGAAGGTCCAGACCCTGACTCGCTGGGGTCATGCTCTCTGGGGGCCTGTCTGTCCCCTGAGGACAGCTCTGGACTACTTCCTCCAGCTGCCCTCACACCAAGTCAGAGCTAGAGCCATCCAGGATAGGGGTCTCAGGGCCTCAGCCTGGATTCAGGAGCCCCATCTAGGGACCTCTCAGATGGCACAGACTGTCATGGCCTTAGCTCTCCATCCTTACTCTGTGTTCAGCAGTGCAGAAGCCTTTACCATGGCCTAAGGCCAGGACAGCCTCTACAAACCACCTGCCCAGCAACTTCCTGTAGAGAAGGAAGTTCTTCCTGTAGAGGAGGGAAACTGAGCCCCAGAGGTGGCAGAGGCCCAGCCTGAACCTGAACTCACTGAATCCAAACCCCTAAAACTCAATTAACTCCTGCCTCTGCCACCACAGATAAGAAGACTGACTCGTAAAGGTGAAGTAACCCCCCAAGGTCACACAGTAAGGACTGGGCTCTTGCTCAGCTGGGACCACTCCAGGGTGCCCTCCCACAACGGCACAGTACAGGGAGACCGAAGGCAGAAGACAGGGGTAGGTTCTGAGCCACAGGGTCCAGGAGACGGAAGGGCCCAATGGTGCTAATAAGCAGGCCCAAGGGAGTGAAGAGATCTCGGCCTTGGAGTCTCAAGGACCTGGGCTCTGATCCTGCCTCGGCTACCTTCTAGCTGTTTGACTGCACAGGTGAATTCTTGCCCTGAACCTCAGCTTTCACATCTGTTCAATGGAGTTCATAAGACTCACAACTACCACAGGACAGTTGTGAAGACTCAGTGGGACAACATGAAGAAAACACCTGGCCCTGCGGCTGTCCCCACCTTCCCCATGACCCTTTTGAGTCCCATGGACCATTAAGAGTGAGAAGGGTCCTTGGAGATCCCTGAGATGATCCCAAATTTTACAGGGGGAGAGAATGAGGTGCTGAGAGGGGACAGGCCAGAGCACTGGCTTAAGAGCTTGGAACCCAGGGGGCCTGTGGTGTGGAAGCAGGTGGCCAGTGAGACAGGTCAGGGAGGGGTCACTGAAGCTTTCTCCAAAGGGGAAGAGGAAGAGTCATAGGACAGGAAGTCAGAGGAGATAGGTCCCCACCACCCAGCTTTTTGTGGCAAGAGGAACCTCAGGTTCTCAGCTGCACTCCCCCAGGAGACCTCGCACCCCTGCTTCAACCATCAAGCCCCTCAAGGCCCCTACCCACCGGGCCCACTCCTGCCTCTGTGGTCTGCCTATGGACACCTGCCTCATGCAGTGGGCAGGGGGTCACCTGGAATTGTCAGTCTTCTCTCCACCAAGGTCTGGACACCTCTGAGGACAGGGGCCAGGTCTCCTCTGCCTCTCAGGTGGCTAGGTACACAGCAGCATCAGAGAGCCCGAGCACATGAGCATCCAGGGCAGGGCTGGGCAGGCCGTGTCATCTCCTGCTTTCTGTCCCCTGTGCCTCATCCCTCTCCATGGGCCCCAGCCCAGGCGTTGAGTTTAGAGGCCCTTGGAGCCAGGAGAGCCCCATGGCACAGATGGAGACATAACCCAGAGAGGGCAGGGATGTGCCCACAGTCACAAACACAGCAAAAGAATACCATAGCCAGGACTAGACCTCAGCCTCTTCCCCAGCTGGCCCTGCTTGAATAAGTGACAGACGCCCCGGTTTCCCTTTTCTCTACTGCTACAGGAGCTGTGGGGAAGCCTGGCCTGGGCACTGAGAGACCTGTATTCAGGTTCCAAGCTTCCCTCTGCCTTGGACCCAGGATCCATGTGCAGCGTCTGCCTTTGGGACGAAGCCTGACCTCTCAGGAGGTGGTATCTGCCTCCTCTCCAGTGCCCGGAGCACAGTGCAGGCTTGGGACCAGACCAGGCTGGAGGCCAGGAGGGAGGGAAAGGGAAGAGGTGGCCTCCAGCAGCCCTGTCCCTTTGTCCTGGCTCCAAATGCTGGGCCAGAGCCACAGTGTCTTCCAGAAACCTCTGGACGCAGGGGCAGGGAGAAGATAAGCCTGGGGGAAAGGGAGTGAGGTGGAGGAAATCAATCAGGTAGGGAGATAGGTGGACCCGCTCCCTCAACCTGGGATCATGCACACAGGGCATGTACAGGAGCTTTTCCAGCTCAGAGGGCAGGCCCAGAACAGGCTGTGGGGAGGGGGGAGCTCAACAAATACCTGTGGTTGAGTCGCAGCCTCCCAGAGTGACCCAGGGGACTCTGGCTTCAGACCTGCTGTGTGACCTTGACAAGCCACTCCCCTTTCTGGGCCTCAGCTTTCTCATTTATCAAACAAGAATGGGATGATGAGAACACCACGTCCTTCAAAGAGTTATTGATGGGGTCAAATGCCAGAATGTTGACTAAGATGTGAGCCCAAGCTGAGAGAGGCAGGGGCTCTGGAGCCAGGCTGGCCTGGGTTCCACTCCTGCCTCAGCTGACATGACCTTAGGCAAGTGACATCACCTCTCTCAGCCTCAGTTTCTTTGTTTGTAGCATGGAGACAAGCCTGCTACTGCCCAGGACTGGCCGGAGGGTAAATTAGACCATGGAGAGAAATGCTTGGCTCAGAGCAGGGGCTCTTACCAGAAATGGATTCCTGGAATCTTGGGGATGGGGAGCTCAGAGACCTCTGCCTGTCCCCCACAGCTCCATCTGGCTGTGCTGAGGGGATCAGAGATCTCAGGATGCCCGTAACCAAGGCCCCAGCCTCCTCCTTAGGCCCCAGCTCTGCTCACCTCCTGGCCCCAGTCCCCCCTCCACTGTGGGGAGCACAGCAGAGAGAACTAGGCAGGGAGGCTAAAGGTCTGGGTGCCAAGTCTGGCTCTGCTGGGACTTGGCTGCGTGAGTCTGGGCTGGCCCCCGTTCCTCTCCGGACCTCGGTGTCCATACTTGCACCCCAGTGAGGGGTGAGTATGAAACTGGGGTTGTAAAGGCACCTCCAACCTCTGCTGAGTCTGAGAGGGAAGGAAGGTCAGGTGTATGCCCTGACCACAAGCCCACAATACCCCTGTTTTTCCAAGTCCCCTCCACTCCCAAGGAAGAACACCTGACAAATCTGATCTGGCCACAAGGGGTCCATTGTGGCACTCTGGTCCCCAGAACTGCCAACTCCAGTCCTGGACTAGGCTGGGTTTATTCATTAACCAAGCCAGTTGGAGGAGGCAGCTCCGCCCTGTTGACACAGAGGGTGGGAGTACTGGTCTCAGTTCAGACTTTCCCCTTCTCTTCCCTCTGGAGAGCCAGCTCGGTGGGGAACTTACACTTCCCCACCCCACTGCACAGCCCAGCCTTTGAGCCTTTCCTAGGTCACAGTCAGGAAAACAACCTTGTTCTCACAACTTTGCTCACCTTTTATTCAGTTCGTTTCTTTGTTCCTTCCTTCCTTCCACCCTTCATTCAACCAACATCCCTGCTCTGTCTGTGTTGGAGGTTGAGGACGCAAAGAAGGATAGGCCCTGTCCCTGTCTTCAGAGAGCACTAAGCTGGAACATACCAGCTGCCCTGCCCTTCCCTGCTCCTCAGGCTCAGACACAGGTCAGGCCTCCGGGAAGGCCCCAGCCCAGGGTCCTCAGGCCTGGGTAGAGAGTCCCAGGAGGGGAGACACACATGGAAACCCAGAGAGAAAGAGACAGTCAGATAGCCAGGGTGCAGACAGAGAATTATAGAAGGGAGAAGGGAAGACAGAATGGGTGAGCCAGAAGACCACACGGGGACAGGTGGACAAAGGTCTAAATGACTAAGACAAAGTGAGGCAGAAAGGCACAGGGTCAGAGTGGGAAGGTCAGACATCTCTGGCCCTGGTATGAGGCCATGATGCCAGAGCTAAATCCAAATCCAAGAGCAGGTCCCAGGCAAGAGGGGCTGAAGTAGGGGACGGGCAGGAGTGCCCTCTGAGTTCAGTTTCCTGTTTCCACCTCTGCCCCCCTCCACCACAGGAATACACTCCTCCACATGTTCGAGAAGGACAGCAGGAAGGGTGAGGCAAGAGAAAGGGAAGGGTACAGTTTACTGCCAGCACCCCACTGAAGGGAGACCTGCCCCCTTGCAAAGTGGCACTCACAGCAATGCCAGATGTGTTATGTTGGAGGAAGCTACCGAGGCCTCTAATCAGAGCCTTCACCAGCCTATTCCCCATCTAGTTCCCCAGGGTAGGTGGGCTCACGGGGTCCCAAACCCCAAGCCGGCCCTATCTAAGCAAAGAGAAGAAAATCAGGGGGTTGTGAGGAATGGGGTTGATGGCTGTGAGGGAGGCTGAATGTGCCTACATCTTCCTTGCATCTGCTGGTCCTCTCCTCCCCCAGCCCACCCCCAGTCTGGCCCTGTGTAAGGCAGAGACATTTAAGCCCTGCTTTCAGGATCTGCCAGCCAGGATCCTGAGTCCCTGCAGGAGAGACTCAGGGAACAGCCAGGAGGGAAGGGGGAAGAGCAGAGCATCAGACAGGAAGGAATCAGATCCCTGGCACCCAAGGGTGCAGAGAGTGGGGAAAGAGACCCAGCTCAGGCTGAGAGAACCAAGAACTCAGGAGAGAAGGGCTCAGTCTCCCTCCTCAGATGACTCAAGTCAGGACGTGGTGAAGGCTTCCATGGGCAGAGGGCTCCCTGAGGGAGACCATTCTCCTAGGTAGGCCTGACAGCAGCCCACCTCCCCGGATCAGGCAGGGGTGTGCAGAAGCCTGGGTTCTGGCTGAGTGAGCCAGAGGGAGTCACACCCCCTCTCCAGGCCTCAGTTGGCCCACCTGTGAGATGGGGGCTTGCCCAGCAAACTGTGCCTCCTCCTGGTTTCTCACAGGAGAGTCTGAGGTGTGCAACCGGGTGTCTGTAACCCTGCGGGAGGACCAGGAGACTCCCTGGTCAGAGGAAGTAAGGGTGCAGTGCAGACTACACTTGCTGCAGGGCAACCCTACCTTGATCTTGTGCAGGGTACGATCCATCTCCACAGCCTGCACCCACACAGACACGCCGGCCTTGCTGTAGGTCAAGTTCCAGCCCGCCTCGGCCTCACACTCTGACCGGAAGCTGCGGAAGTCCTGGTCGTCGGGCACCTGGACGCTGTCGCGGCCCAGGACTGGCCGAGGCCCCTGGGGCTCAGTTGAGGCAGCTGACTTCTCCATGGGGGAGGCCCAGAGCCCTGGTCCTAGTCCGGCTCTCCTGGGTCCTCCGCGGAAGCTCCAACAACGTCGACGCGGCTGCAGATGCTGACGCCACCTTCCAGGGACCTGAAAGACCGGTTTGGGAACCGGAGTCAGTGCGCTGGGGGCGCGGGTGCGGCTGTCCGGGGTCCTGGCGGGTAGAGAGAGACAGGCAGGGGCTGGCCAGCGCGCACCGCCGGTACAGAGCAGTACGCCCCCCGACCCCTTCGCTAGGCGCGACCCAGACCTCCGCTTTGGGGGCCGGAGTGGGGTCTGCGTATCGGGTGCGGGGGGGGGCCCGTCGGGACCCGGGGGGAGCCGCGACCCGAGGTGACGGACGGCCCGGCGGGGTCCGCGCAGCGCTGGCCGGACTGGCTCAACTAACTCGGCAGCGGCGCCGGCGCGGGGCCCGTGGTGGGGGTGGGGTGGGGTGCTTGCGGGGCCGGCCCGCTCACCTGTGCCAGCTGCTTCGCCGGGGCCCGCCGGGGCCGGAGGTGCGAACGCCTCTGCCGCCGCCGCCGCCGCGCTGCCCGGGCGACCGGGGCCGCGCGGGGGCTCTGGGGGGAGGAGCAGTGGGTCCCGCCGCCGGCCCCGCCCCACGCGCCCCCCCCCGCCCCGCGCGCCCCCGCTCCCTCCCTCCCTCTCCCCGGGCTAGGCTGGGGGTTCCGGGGGCTCCGCTCGCCGGCGCTCGGTATTTTCCTGGCTGCGGAGGTGCAGCAGATGGGTCTCGGAGCTCCGCCCCGCCCCGCCGGGTCCTAGCGCCCGCCCTACCCGCCTCCGAAGGGGACCTGGCCCTACCAGTCCTCAGGCAGGGGTCGGGGAGGGGCCCAGATAGAGTGGGCTCTGAGAAGAAGGGCGAGGAGGTGCTCGAAGAGGGATTCTGGAAGTTACCTGCGAACCCCTTCTCTTCAACACCCTCCCATACTCACAGGTACACACCTCTGCAACAACCTAATTAGACACAAGGAACCACCCAGAGACCCAAAGATGGGCACACTCCCCCTACCACAGTCAAGAGCCCATAGCTTGCAGCCCCCAACAACCACTAGCCACTCCCATCTCACTCCCGGCTGGGAGCTTTAACCAGGCTCTCCTCCAGCCCGACTCTGGCCCTTGTCCACCACCACCCCTCCTGAGCACCCACGCATGTATTCACACACCTCGCATGGATTAGACTAGGCTCTCAAGAGCATCTGGCCCCAGAGCT
Organism: Tursiops truncatus; assembly: GCF_011762595.2. Lineage (NCBI taxonomy): Eukaryota > Metazoa > Chordata > Mammalia > Artiodactyla > Delphinidae > Tursiops > Tursiops truncatus. The sequence continues at coordinate 58,209,057 of NC_047041.1, read as the reverse complement.
CTGGGGCTACCCTGTCCCTCCCCAGGCGGAGCTGTCCAGAGCTCCACAGCCACAGGGTAGGTAGGTCCACCAGTACTCCAGCCACCCCTTTCAGCCAGGGAGGCTGCTACCTGCCCCCCTGGGTCCTAGTGCCAGCTCTGCCTCCAGCTGCCCCGTGTGAACTGAGGCCAATAGTTCAATTTCTCTGAGGTGAGGCCAGTATGAGTGGGGCAATGGGCCCAAGGCTAGCATTCACTGACCCTAGTGACTTGCCCTTGACTGCAGAGGGCTAAGGAGAGCTAGGGCCCGTGGTGAGCTCCCCTGGATGGGCAGCTAATAGGGCACAAGTGCCCATCACTTGTCCACTGCCACACGGAGAGTACATGGCCATCCTTCCCAGAACCCAGATCTCAGCCTCCTCCCACCCCAGGGTTCCTTCCTCTGCTCTGGCTGTCCCCATCATCTTTCTGAGCCTTAGCTTCCCATCTGTAGAATGCGAGCATCAGAATGTATAACCTCCTAGCCTCACCATCCTAGAGCTCTGGGATGGAACAGCTTTTCTTAAAGGTGCTGGAGAAAGATAAGGAGTTGTCACGGTGGGTTCACAAATAGAGGTGTTTCTTCCTGAAGTGCTTAGGGCTCTGAGATGTGTGTGAATCAGGCCCAATTTTAAAAGTGGAGGGGGTGAGCAGGGAGCCCTGATGGCAAGTGACCCCAAGGTCCATTCTGCAAAGTAAATCTTGTAAAATGAGTTGCAGGTCCCCATGAGGCTTGTGTGATGACCTTAGATCTCCAGTGTGAGGGGCATAGTCAGATAATCACCCTCACCCCTTCTAACCCACATTCTTTAAGTGTGTAGAAATGGGTGGCAGGGGGGCTGGATCTGGGTTCAGGAGGCCAGCGCTCTGGCTCTCTGTTATGCATGTCTTCTGCCTCCACCCCAACCCTAGGCAGTTCACTGCCCCTCCCCTGGCTTCAGTGGTTTTATCTGACAGCCTCATACCCAGGCTAATGGGAGATTCAAAGAGGGGTACACAGAGCCTGCTTTGTGAACTGTAGCCTCTGGGATCTGCCACGAGGAAAAGAGAGAGGAGCACTGGCCTGGCGGCTCCTGCCTTCTTAGGGCCCCAATGACACACATCTCAGCTGACAGCAGGCACCAGGGCAGTACCCCTCTCATGCCTATCACCCAGTCTAGGGTAGAAGAGATAAGGCTGGGGTGACAGCAGGAGATAGCAGTGAGGACAGACAGGACTTCTCCACCCTCCAGAGCACTGCCAGCCTGAGACACACAAACTCAGGGAGGTACACATGGCAGAAATCAAACCAACACTCAAATCCAAATATAGATTAACCAAGAATGAATCTTTTGGGTCTTGGGGCAGTAAAAGTGGGTGACCTGGTACCTCTGGGCTCAGATGGCTATGCCCTGGGCTCAACCCTGCCTGGAAGTTTAGGCCAGGCTAGCCAGAGCTCTTGCAGGCCCCCCCAAACCCCAGGAATTTAGGTATCTCTAGCTCAAGGGTTCATGACAGCCTCCCAAACATGCCTGGATCAAAGCAGATTCATATCCTGTCTCAAACACCCCTGGGCAGCAGAGAGAAGGCTAGGAGGGCTGGGATGGGTGACCTGGGGGAGGAGTCTGGAGAGGAGTCCTAGGACTTGGCCATCCCTGCTTCCCACAGCCTGGAAGTGCAAAGGGCCTGTGGAACTGGGTTCAAATCCTGTCTATACCATTTCCTAAATGTGTGACCAAGAGCAGGTGACATGTCCTCTCTGAACCTCAGTTTCTTCATCTAGAATAATAATACCTACTCTCTGAGAATTATTGCAAGGAAAAGAGTTGTACATGTATCAGTTTCACCTCCAAGTAACTAAAAATATAACCGGAGGGAGAAGGGTAGGGAGGAATAAATGCACTGTACAAAAATGGCATATTTCCAACAAAAAAGTGTTAAGGTAACATCTTGATAGGATGGTTGTTAAGATTCTCAGGAAAGAGTAAACAGTGGAAAAGCTTGGCAAAGCATGACCCTGCTCTTCCCGCTGCAGCCCCTGCACCAACCACAGGGCCCCTTGACGGAAAGTGGATTGGGTGAGGTGCCTCTCTGGGCCCCAGCCCCAGAATGGGACAACACCAATCAGGAGTCAGAGTGGGAGTGGAAGGCAGGAGCGTGTAAGAGAAAGAGAAGGTGCTTAGCAAACTGAGAGGGATCATGAGAATGTGAGGAATCATTACCCACGGTGCTGAGCAAGTGCTGGTCTTACACATGCCCCTCACAGAGAGAGCAGCTGAGGTGTGGGAGGCATGGGGACGCCCCTGAATCAAAGTAAGACAGAACCCATCTAGGGACCTCCAGTACCACAGGACTCTTGGAATGGGGGTTGGCGGTCGTTTGGAGATATCCACACCAGTCCTTGCTCACTGCCCCCTGACAGCTGTTGCAATAGGGTCAGGGCACCTGCCTGGAGCCACCCATGACCTGGTCCCTCACATTCCCCTCAACTCCCCTCGCTGAGTCCCCGTCAGGACTAAAGACCCTGAGACTGATATCATATGGCCACAGCCCCTAACTGTACAGATGGAGAAACAAAGGCTCCACCAGCAGGGACAAAGCAGAGGTAAGATCCTAGGTCTCCCAGCTCCTAACCCAAGGCTCTGTCCCTGTTCCCCATTATACACCACTACTTTCACTACCCCAGGGGTGACCTTGGGGTAGTCACCACCCTCTCTCTGCTTCAGGATTCATCCTCTGCCCAAGGGCCCCACCCTGTCCAGTGTCCTGGACAATGAGGGGCTACCAGGTCTTGACTTGCTCTGGGGTGCTCCCTCCAACTCATCATCTAGTCAGACGGATGGCTGCCTGGATCTCCCCCTGGGAGATGAGGAGAAGGCCCCCCTGACGCCTTCTCCCCCAACTCCCTCTCCTCAGGGGTAACTGGCCCTGCCAGTTTAGTTGGAGAAAATTCCCAGGTTGCCTAGGGTAACGAGGCAGTATCCTGGGGGCACCGTTCTAGAAGACTGGGCAATGACCTGTGTGATGTCACCAGGAAGGAGCAGAGTAGAGAGGTAATTCCTGAGGCCCCTCTGGAAGGGCCCAGGGCAGAGCACCCTGAGGCCCCCAGGGCTGGCTCGGCCTTGAGACGCACATGTCCATTACAGTTTGATGCAGGTGGCAATAGGCTCGGCACCCCAGTCCCAACTGGACCTGGATCTAAGTGTTTGCCCAGGGTGGGTCTCCTACCCCTGCTGGGCCTCCCTGAGCAAAGAGCCCAAGCACTGCCCTGAGGGAGCTGCTAGAGCCTGAGGGAGTCACAGAGAGGCACACAATCACAGTTACCCACATCCCCTCTCCTCCTGGTGACACTGTCACAGCCATGTGCCATCACACTGATGTCCTGTCACAGACCCACACAGCCACATACAACCTCAGTCTCATGCGTGGGAGCCCAACATGGGTACACTGGCTCGGGTGCACCAGGTCACCCAAGTAGAGTTGCCAGATAAAACCCAGGACACCTCGTGAAATTTGATTTTCAGATAAGGAAGATCATTTTTAGTATGAGCATGTAGCAAATACTTGCTAAATCTGGCAACCTTATACCTGAGGCCCTGTGCCACACCCACATCACAAAGCCTCAGAGAGCTACACCAGTCCCTCACCTGCCCTGGGAAGGTACAGTCAGCACCCGGGTCACAGCTGTTGCACACACGTGCACATACGTGCACACGCACACACACACGAACGGCCTTGCACATCCTCTCTGTGAAGGGGCCCTGGGCCAGAGTAAGAGTCTGCCACACTCATTTTGTCTAACCTTCACAATAACCTTAGGTGGAAGGTCATACAGGGACTCTTAGCCTCATTTGACAAACGAGAAAAATAAGGCCCAGCAAGAAACAGAACCTATCCTTGGTATCCCCACGTGTGGTCCCCTGGCAGGGGCAGAAGGGGTGCAAGGGAAGTCATGTTATACCTGGGCTGGGCTGTGTTCCTGGGCAGGTCTGAGCTCCTCAAGCAGGCCTCTTAGACGAGCCTCTCCCAGGTAGGAACAATAGCCTAGGGGTTTGGGGGGGTGGACCCTCTGCGCCTTCCCCCATCCAACGGGTGATCCTAAGTGCTCCCCAGAGGCCCCTCTGGTCCCAGGAGGTGGGAACTGTCCTGGCAGGGCACTGAGGGCCCAGCTTTGAGATTAAAAAATACGAAGAAACGGAAAGAAGGAAGTTGTGCAGGCTTCCAGAAAAGAGGCTGTCGTCCCAAGGCTGGAGTTCTTGCCCTGGTAAAAGGGCCAGAAAACCTTGTCCTCCCCAGAGACACACAAAGACACCTCCACCCCCACTGCCACCCAGCCTGAGCACATAGCTGAGGGGAGGGCCTGGGGTCAGGCAGATGGATCAGGAGCCTCTGACTGGAAACTTGAGGGCTTGTGGAAGGCTGCATCAACCCAGCAATCGAACTGAGCTGCTGCAGGCGGCAGTGCCCCAAAGACATCATCAGCAGAAGGACCCAGCCTGCAGAGGGGGTGCTGGCCATCTGGGCCTGGGCCCTCCCGAAGAGGAGTCTCCATGGTTCCACCCTGGGCCCTGCCGACCTTGGGCAAGGCCCTGCACCTCTCTGGTCTGTCTTCCTGTCGAAGGGGTGGTGCTCAGGATGCCCCTCCACCGGCCTGGGGCAGGTGGATGGGCTCTGTAAATTGTGAAGTCCTGCATGGAGGGGGGGTTGCAGTGGAGCTCTGTTAGTCTCTTTCCCCCAAGCCTGGGAGCACCCTGGGCAGCAAGACCCCGCAAGGCCCAGAGAGAAGCTCCCAGGACTCTAGGGTACAGGGACTGGAGGATGGGGAGGGAAGGACAGAAGAGGAGGAGGAATAGACAGGGTGAAATACCCTGCTCAGCAGTCTACCACAATGGGTAAGAGCCTGGGCTATGGAGCCAGGCTGTCTGGGTTAAACCCTCTTACTGTGTGATCTAGAACAAGTTACTTAACCTCTCTGTGTCTCAGTACTCCCATTTCTAGAATGAGTAGGCTAGTAGGACTTACACCATTGCCTCGGGGACGAAGTGAGTTCACGCACGTGGAGAGCTCAGCACGGTGCCCAGCAAGCAATGAGCACTCAATAAACGCCACAGCTGCTATCAGTTCTTGTCTCCTGAGGCCCCTTAACCCCCGTCTGCCAGCTGTCCCCAAGGCATGGCCTCCTTCCTAAGCCTCTGTTCCTTGACCTGGAGGCAGTGCCTCCCTCTTCTGACGTGGAAGAAAAGAAACAGTCTGGGTTCACTTGGAGCCTGGAGGGCTGAGAATAAAGCAGAAGTGAGTGCTATGACATCTTGTCCCCCTCCCTCACCCCAATTCCAAACAGCTACAAAGGCCTGGATGGGCTCCCTTTGGAAGGCCTTCGCTCAATGGCATGAGCTCCTTGCATCCACACAGCCCCTTCCCCAGTGTCTGACAACTGGATGCTAGGACAGCAGCAGGACCCAGGGAGCCTGGCTATGCCCAGCCAGCGGGCAGGACAGTACTGAGACGTCCACACTCCAGGGGCTGGTTCCTAGGACCCTGTGAAGGGCTGGTGTGGGGAAGGCTTGCTAGGAGCTCTGTCAGTGAGTGGGGCTGAAGGCTCTGCCTTGAGTCGGGGTTCATTCTGGGGCCAAAATTCACACCTGGAACAGGCCTAGAATAGACCCAGCTTCCATGGGGCACTGCCGTGCAGGGGACTCCTGCCAACCTCTACCCCCTTCCCTGAGGCCCTGGTGCCCCGCGTTAGCGGGCATCTCCACAGTGCTCTCCCGGGGGCGGCTGCCTCCTTCAGCACCTTCTAAATTTAGGGCTTGGGCTCTGTGACTCATTCCTGAATCTGCTCGGCTCCCCTCCTCCAGGAGTGTGCTCCCGTGGTAGTTTTATCTTCTGCTGCCTCAGACGGATTAACAAGGCCCTAGAATCCTACAGCAGCCACACACACCAAGGAGAGCTCCCCAGTCCACCTGCCCCAGCTCGGCTCTGGGCTTCTCTCTGACCAGGTCCTGTGCTCCCCCCTCCCTTTACCTATCCATGCACCCACCCCCACCCTGCCACTCCCCGACCACAACCCACCCAGGTGGCTGCATTTGAGGCTGGCTCCAAGCGGGACTGTGGTGGCCGTGGGGAAGGAGATGTAGCCAAGCCCTGCCCCCTCCAAACCAGCTGCCAGGCAGAGCCCTGGCCTAACATCAGGACACCTGAGTTCTGGCTCAGACTCACTCCCACCTTACTGTGGGGCTCCTGGTGAGTTCCCGGCCTCTCCGGGCTTCTCTTTCTTCCTCTGTGAATAAGGGGTTTGAACCAGACCTCCACTAGGGAGGCCTGGACCAGAGCTGAATTTACCACTGAGCAAGACTGCCATCTTCAAACAGGGTGGGCTGGCGGCAGGGTTATCTGACGTTGGGCCCTGTCTCCCACCCAGGCTCCTCTCTGCCCGTGGCTCCTGCTCTGTTCAAGGAACACACAAGTCAAGGCCCTGCTGTCAGCCTTTTGGGACTTCTGTCCTGCCGGGAGAAAGGGTTGTGGTTCTGGTCTCACTGTCCAGGGCTGTGACCTTTGGGCAAGAATCACCTTTACTCTGGACCCAGGTTGTGGGGAAGTGAATCACGTGCATGTAGAGGTGTAAATGCTCCCTGTCAAGTTCCCAGTGCCAGAGGGGGAAATGGGGATGTGAGTGCCCCCTTCGACTTCCAGAAATGCAGGCCCCCTGAGCACAGAGTGGAGGTATCTGGGAGATGGACAGACCTGGGGCTGCGACATCTCTGCCCCTGCTGGGCTCTGGGAGAACCCTATCTGCAGCTGGCCTCCACCTGTGTTCCTGAGTAACAAAGAGTGGCTAATGTTTGCTGAGCATGTACCATGTGCCTGGTGATGTTCTACACGTGTAACAGTTCTTAACTCATTTATTTCATAGTTATACCTCAAGACAGCCCTTGAATAAGGCTTACCACGCCACTCTACAGACAGTGAGGCTCAGAGTGGGGTAGTGACTCGCCAAGGATCCCAGCATTAAGTCACTGGGAGGGCTAGTTAAAAGCCAGGTCTGACTGCACTCCTGGCTTCTGTTTGTACCCTAAGGTAGCTCTTCTCAGCGTATACATTAGACACTCAATAAATGTTTGATGAAGATGTTTGATCACTGCCATGTAATGGAAAGATCCCTGTCCTAGTCCAATTTTACGCCAGCTCCTTGTGTGTCCTGAAGAAAAGTTCTTTCTTCCTTTAGCCTCTGTTTCCCCTGCTGAAAACAGATGATAAGTGAAGGTCCAGGGAATTAGATACTTGGAGGTGGGGAGGATCTTGAATTTCTATTTCTACAAACACCTGCCTTTCATGACTTGCCTGAGGAGGCCCCATCTGCAACCAGACCTTAGGGTCTCCTAGCCCCTCCTATACCTATGTCCAGAACCTCTAAGAGCACTCCAGAGACAAACAACTGGGTACAGCCCAGTTCCAAAGGACAGAGAAAAGTTCATTTCCCTGGCAGGCAGCTGCCTGATCTTGGGGGGTGGTAAGGTATGCCTATGGTGCCACCTGACTGCTCCACCTGGTTGGAGGAGTGGCTCCTACAGCCTCTCAGCTCAACCAGCATCACTTCATCTCCTTAGCATCCAAGCCAGCCCAGGCACCACCTCCAGCTATCGCTGGCCCCAACTGGAATCACCTGAGCACCCAATTCCTCCCAGGCTCAGAAACAGAGCCCACTCTTTTCCATTCAGGGTCTGTCCCCTTCATATTACTCCTTCATCTGTCACACTTGAGTTCGTTCGTTTACCTGGGCCACTCTCCTGAGAAGCAGGGTCTGTACAGCTCCAGCAACACTGTCCTCTGTCTTCAGGATTCTCCAGTTCCTCCTTAGTTTCTGGCCTTTGGTAGTCATCTCAACAGAACAGGGCCTTTCTCCACTAGGCCCAGGTTGGGTAGGAGAAGGATGAGGAATAGGGACTCCTCCAGACTCCATCTCTCTAAGCCTGTATCCAACAAAGACACTAATCCTTGGGGTGCAGGGAAGGGCTCCAAGCCCAAACGCAGGAAGCCTGTGCGTTAGCCCTTGCTCACAGACTGCTGAGATCTGGGGCAAGCTCCTGCCCTTCTTGGGGCCCTCAGTTTTGCAATTTGTATAATGAGGAAATAGCTCCTCAATCTGCAATCACCCGATTATAATAATCTTTTGCCTTTATACATTGCTTGGCAACTTAGTTTCACTTCCGGATCTTATTCAATCCTTCCAATAACCTATTTCCATTTACAAATGAGAAAGCTTAGGTCCTCAGGGGAACAGAACTATCAAGGTCACACAGCAACTCAGAGATAGAGCCTGGGCTAGAGTCCTTGAATCCTGAACCATCTGTGGTCTTCCACACTCTTAAGATAGGACTCTGGCTGTATGACTTTCTCTGACCCGTTGCCCCACTGGTAAAATGACTGCTCTAAGGATCAAATTAAGAGAGGCAATGAAGGGGGCTGTGCTTTGCAAACCATAAGAAAAAGGACAACAGAAGAACAACGGGACGGTTACGTTACTATTTATTACTCTTACCTTTGCTAAGGCGCCCCCTCGTGTCCATCCCGAGGCGCTCCGTTTGCGCAGGCGCTCTTTGGTGTTTACGGAAGCCTTGAGGCCCAGCATTTGCGCGTGCGCTCCGCGTAAGGGGCCGCCCAATGGCCTTCTGGCTGTTCGCCGTCGGACGCTGCCTTCAAGTTCCCTAGTGGTTGTGGCCGCCCAGTTACTATGGTTCCCTGGGGCCCTGTCTGCTCTGCTTGGGTTGAGGCGTTTCTACAACTCCGGAGCGGCGGAGACCTAAGGAATGGCAGGGAGAGGCACACCGCGGTCTCCCAGGACTCCAGCATCTCAGTTACCGCTGTACTTTAGTAGGGGTGCCGACTTTGGCGCCCCTCACGGCAGATATGGCGGCCCGTGCACTGCCTCTTGGGAGCCTCAATTCGCTGCTAGAACTTTTCCGAGTTGGAACGCTGTTAAAACTACATTTCCCAGAAGTCCAAGAGCCAGAGTCGCGGGAAAAGGGCCTGGGGCACGTGGGGAGATGGAGTGTGGGGACGGTAGTGAGTTTGTGCAGGCAGGGAAACGCGATGAAGTGGTGGAGCCTCGCTCTCTGAGCCTGGGCTGTGGGTTCGAGGTACGCACGAGTTACACGATAGCTGTCATAGGGAGAGAGTAGCGCTGTTGGACTGAGTTTTAGAAAGAATACTACACACTACGTGTCTGCACCTCCCACAGGGCTTCCACCCCCATCACTCTTAGGAGACTGCACTCCCAGGCGTCACCGTCGCCTGGGACTCTGAGTTCTCTTACTGCTGTTCAAAAGAACTGTTTATAATAATGGAAATATTCTATAGCTGCATTGTCCAATAGGGTAGCGTCTAATCTGTGGCTACTGGACATTTGACATGAGGCTAAGTGCCATGGAGGAAGAAAAACTTTTACTGAGTTTATTTTTTAAATTCAATTAATTACTTTTAATTACATTTAAATAGCCACCTATGGCTAATGGCTACCATATTTGACAGCGGCACACTATACTAGACTAGACCTCTTAGTGTTCAATACCAACAATCACCTTCCCGCTTTGTGAGACCTGACAATTTAGTTTTCTTCCTACTGTTGACTAAAAGTAAGTACACCACCTAAAAGTTGAGAACTTTGTTTTATTCGCAGCCTTACTGAGGACTATAGCCGGGGATGGCAGCCTCTCAGATAGCTCTGAAGGACTGTTCCAAAGACGTAAGGGAGGAGCAAGGAGTTTTTCCTGAAAAAAACATGTAGTGAACATCCAAAGATTACTGCTAATCACACACAAGAAACCAGACATCTCCAGTTAATTGTTTTAGTGCCTATGCATGGGAAGATGCAAGAGTCTGGGCTCATTGAAATTATTCCTTTGGTATGCAACTTAACTATCTAGGGCTAGTATCCTGTTTTTCTCCATCCAGAATTCCCCTCAGGGTGCACCGTTCAGGGGTGCCTGCAGTGCCTGATGGCTGGATGGCAGGAAGCATTCTTTGTTTACTGACGTCAGGCAACACTGTTTTGTCCACACTGCCTACTCACTACACTTAGGCTTTGCAGATTCCACCTCCATTGTGTGTCCCTTGAAAACCTAAAAATTAGTTCAGACTGTAAAAATCTGCTGTGATGTTCATCAGGCTGGAATAACGGGCACAGATAAAGCCAGCTGCAAAATTAATAAGAAACAATATTTTCCCCAAGGATATACTGCAACTATAAAATGTCATAACAACCCCCTCCTTTGAGTGACTACTTCTTTCTTACCGAGCAACTTTGTTTTCTAAAATCATAGACTGTCAGAAATTTTGCTGTTTGAAATTATATAAGTAGGAATGAAACTCTTGCCTGGAGGAGTTAAATCACTAAAAGGACAGGATTTACAATCCAGGTGCAGAGACTCAGATAAGGGATTTCTAAACATATATTCCACATCTGCCTTAACTTTATTGTTTCCAAGGAAACAGGACCTTGAGTCCACTGAGCAGTCCAGACGCAGTTCTGCTTTGCTTTGAGCCATCAAAATATTGCCTCATTTAAATTTCACCTAATTCCACCTCTCTCTCAAATCCTATAAGAACTCTATTCCTTTGTGTTTGGTAGGACATCTCATTTTTCCTCTGATGTGTTGTCTTCCTCCTAGCAATGGGTCAATAAACCTGACTTCATTGGACTATGGATTTGTCCCTGGTGATCTTTGATTGGGTTGACACGCTGAAATACTGGTGTCATTCTGGTTCTATCACAGGCCCTCTCTTCACTCTGCGTACTCTCTTTGGATGACCTCATTCACTTCCATCCATAAGCTGATTCCCCAATTTATGGTTTAGGCCTTTCTCTGGCCTCTGGGATGTCTGCTTCTGGTTCCTTAAACGCAGCATATTTATTTATTTTTTGAAATTCATTTATGTATTTATTTTTGGCTGCGTTGGCTCTTCATTGCGGTGCGCGGGCTTCTCATTGCGGTGGCTTCTCTTGTTGCAGAGCACAGGCTCTAGGCGCACGGGCTTCAGTAGCTGTGGCTCGCGGGCTCCAGAGCGTAGGCTCAGTAGTTGTAGCGCACGGGCTTAGTTGCTCCGCGGCATGTGGGATCTTCCTGGACCAGGGCTCGAAACCGTGTCTCCTGCATTGGCAGGTGGATTCTTAACCACCGCGCCACCAGGGAAGCCCAAACTCAGTGTATTTAATACTGAATCTTTTTTTTTTTTTTCTTTTGGCAACCACTCTTCACTGCTGTGTTCCAAGTAAGAACTAGGCACTGACCACCTCTGACCATGAGATGGTGGGACACTCCTCACCTGGGTCAGGTACCTCTTCACTCACTGTCCTCAAACGGCATCACACTGGATCAGCTGCTTTTCACATAGGTCAGCAGCCTAAAACTATAGAAAGTTGGAAGGAATGATGGGCTGTAAGTGAAAAGCGGGTCTCAATTACTCTGCCCCTTTCCGCCCCCACCGAGCCCTTGATAATGGCTGGGGCCTCACAAAGGAGGCTGCAGAGGCGATCCCACCTGTCTCCCCCTCATCTCTCATGGTCTCCTCCCTAGAAGCTCTTCCAGTTGTGTCACCAGCTCATCCAGTCCCTAGTCCCTGCTAGTGCCTTGGGAATTTCATAGCCACCTATTTTCGCTGAGCCTGGTGGCTTTGCATAGGGTCAAGCTGTGGCCTGCCTGCTGCCCAGAGGGAGGGTGAGTACTGTGGGAAGAAGCTTCCTCTTGGGCTGTGCTTGGTTTTCTCTTGAACATGGCTAAAACCAAATATACTTCAACATCTTGAGGATTTAAGTTCCTTGTGAAGGACCCTCTTGCCACTTTATTCCACCCCACCTCTGCCACATCTCATCTACCAAAGAATTTTCTATTCCTCTTATTCATATAACTTTGACCTGCCTTTTTGGAAAATGAGAAGAGGTCATCTTTCCTGCCCATTTCAAAGCATTGTTCACATTCGCCCATATTGAATGATGCCCAAATCACAAGTTTCTCTCCTTGGTGGGTGTAGTTTCAGTTCATCCCATTCCAAACACTGTTTTCACTTTAATGCAATAGTCAACAGTGCGTGCACGTGGTGTGTAGGGAAGGTTGGGGGTCCCAGGACCCCTTTAGCTACAGATGAACTCACTTCCCTCAAACCCCAAGCATTTTGACCATTTCATGCTTTTAGACTGTTTAATTTTTAGTTCTATATTATTTAATTTATAATCTTTGGTGGTCCATTGGTTATAGACATAAACAACTATTTAAAGAGAAGCATAAAAATAAACCTATAAATTTGTCTAAAGATGATTGTTGCCAGATTCTTGCATTTATCCAATCAAAATGTATACACGGCACATCCAGATGTCAATAAGACTGCAAAGCTACAGCTAGAAAAAAGAAAAAAAAAGTGGACGTGATGATCATACTTCATTTGGCTTTTCATGTTCCGAGAATAAAGCCAGCCCACTCTCCCCGGTATCATTTGTGAAAACTGCTTGCAAACAGCAGTCTGAACATTTAATCTCATCATTTAGAAACAAAACATAAACATTAGAAACAAAAAATAAACCTGTTGGATTTTAAAAAGTATTATGATTACTGTTATTTTATTTATTTTTGGGCAAGCCTCGAGACTTGCAGGATCTTAGTTCCCTGACCAGGGATCAAACCCGGGCCGCCTGTGGTGGAAGCGCAGAGTCCTAACCATTGGACCTCCAGGGAAGTCTAAAAAGTATTATGAAGTATTTCAGACATATATTTCCATGTTAGGACACACAGATCCAGCTTCTTCTTTGGATTGCATTGAATTCCACCTTGTGGATATACCATATATGTAACCATTCATCCTGTCATATACTGGAGTGCAACTGCTGGGGCCAAGGGTGTGTTTGAATGTGTGTGTGTGTAGTATGACCAAAGTGCCTTCCCAAGAGGTTAGCCCTGTTTACGTTCCCACCAGCAGGAATGATGGTTCCATTTCCCCTCACCTCTAAATATTAATAAATTTCTTAATTTTTACCAGTCTGATGAGTGAAACTTGACCTCTCAGTCATACTTTAACTTACATTTCACTAGTTTTGCATAGTTTTATTTTTTGTGGACCATTTGTTTTTCTTCTTCTGATAAAAGTCATTGCCCGTTTTTATACTGGGTTTTCTGTTCTTTAGTTGACTTGTGGAAGTTCTTTATATCTTCTGGATTTTACTAATTTGTTATACATGTCGCAAGTGTTTTCTCCTCATCCATCTCTCTATCTGCCTCTCTTTTTACTTTGTGTATAGTGTCTTTTTACTTTGTATATAGTGTCCTTTCACTTTGTGTATACTATTCTCTCTATCTGTTTTCTCTTTTTACTTTGTGTATATAACATAAAAATTACCACTTTAGCCATTTTTAAGTGTACAGTAATTCAGTGGCATTAATTACATTCACAATGTTGCACAGCCATCACCACTATTTCCAAAACTGTTTCATCATCTCAAACAAGTTTTGTAAACATTATGTAATAACTACCTATTTCCTCTACACAGCCCCAGTAACCTCTAATCTACATTGTCTCCATGAATTTGAGTATTCTATATATTTTATATAAGTGGAATCATAAAATATTTGTCCTTTGGTATCTGACTTATTTCACGTAGTATAAGTTTTCAAGGTTCATACAAGTTGTAGCGTGTATCAGAACTTCATTCCTTTTTATGGCTGAATAACATTCCATTGTAGGTATAAACCACATTTTGTTTATCCATTCATCTGTTGATGGACACCAATTGTCTCCACCTTTTGTCTATTATGAATAATGTTACTATGAAATGGGCATACAACTATCTCTTTGAGTCCTTGCCTTCAGTAAATCTAGCAGTGGAATTGCTGGGTCATACAGTAGTTTACATGTTTAACCTTTTGAGAAACCATCAAACTTTTCCACAGCAGCTGTACCATTTTACATTCCCACTAGCAATGCCCAAAGGTTGTTCCAATTTCTTTCTTTCTTTTTTTTTTAAATTAACTTTATTGGGTACAGTTGCTTTACAATGCTGTGTTAGTTTCTACTGTACAGCAAAGTGAATCAGCTATATGTATACATATATCCCTTTTTTTGGATTTCCTTCTCATTTAGGTCACCACAGAGCACTGAGTAGAGTTTCCTGTGCTATACAGTAGGTTCTCATTAGTTATCTGTTTTATACATAGTATCAATAGTGTATATGTGTCCATCCATATCTCCCAATCCATCCAATTTCTTAACATCCTTGCCAATGCGTATTATTTTCTATTAAAACAATTTTTTTAAAATTATAGCCATTCAGGGCTTCCCTGGTGGCGCAGTGGTTGAGAGTCCACCTGCTGATGCAGGGGACACGGGTTCGTGCCCCAGTCTGGGAAGATCCCACGTGCCATGGAGTGGCTATGCCCATGAGCCATGGCCACTGAGCCTGTGCGTCTGGAGCCTGTGCTCTGCAACGGGAGAGGCCACAACAGTGAGAGGCCTGCGTATCGCAAAAACAAAACAAAACAAAACAAACAAAAAACTAAAACTAGAATTACCATATGACCTAGCAATCCCACTACTGGGCATATACCCAGAGAAAACCATAATTCAAAAAGACACATGCACCCCAATGTTCATTGCAGTACTATTTACATAGCCAGGTCATGGAAGCAATCTAAATGCCTATCGACAGACGAATGGATAAAGAAGATGTGGTACACATATACAATGGAATATTACTCAGCCATAAAAAGGAATGAAATTGGGTCATTTGTAGAGACGTGGTTGGATCTAGAGACTGTCATACAGAGTGAAGTAAGTCAGAAAGAGAAAAACAAATATTGTATATTAACGCATATATGTGGAACCTAGAAAAATGGTACAGATGAACCGGTTTGCAGGGCAGAAACAGAGGCACAGATGTAGAGAACAAATGTATGGACACCAAGGGGGGAAAGCCATGGCAGGGTGGTGGTGGTGTGATGAATTGGGAGATTGGGATTGACATATATATACTAATATGTATAAAATATATAACTAATAAGAACCTGCTGTATAAAAAAATAAAATTCTAAAATTCAAAAAAAAATCCTCAAATTTCCTGAAAGTAAAAAAAGATTTTGATAGTCATTGTTTAATTTTTTTTAAACAATAATAAAGATGATGTGAAACTAAAAAAAAAAAAAAGGAATGATGTAGATCTATGTAGTCTGATATGGAAAGTTCTGCAAGACATTGAAAATATAGTTACATAAAGAAGCAAATGTGGAACAACGTGTAAATGCTACGTGTGTTTATAGTCTCGTATATATATAAATATTTCTGAAAGGATACACACTAAATTGTTCATGGTGATACTTCTAGAGAAGGAGACTGGGACATTGGTGTGTATCAGCAATAATGATGCGTTCACACCGATTTTTCTCTTCCAGGGAACAGAGGAGACTACATTTTCCAGCCTTCCTAGTAGATGTGATCTCACCAACGAGGAGGTGGGCAGAAGAATGTGTCACTTCAGGTCCAAGGCAATTAAGTATCAGTGTGACTGTTCCCCCCCACCCCCACCCCTAACCTCTCTCCCATCTGAACAGTTGGGATCAAAGAACTCTGAGATGATGGAGATGCTGGGAGGAAGCAGCTTGGATCTGAGTCACTGTTGAAGGAGAATAGTACACCACATGGTCTACCCCACACTGGAATGTGAGGGAGACATACATTTTTGTGTTTTAAGCCACTGAGATTTGAAGGTTTATTTGGTACCACATATAGTGGATTAAAGATGGCCAGAAATTCTTTGACGCTCCTTTCACTGAAAGCTGGGGTCTCTGTCCTTGAATCTGGCCTGGACTGGGACTGCTTCGGCCAGTAGAATGCAGAGAAAGTGATGCTGTGTTAGCTTCTGGGGTCAAGGCTTAAGAGACCAGTAGCTTTCTTGCTGTCTGTTGGAATGCTTGTTTTGGGATGCATCCTCTCAGAATCTAGCCACTGTGCTCTGAGAAACCTAAGTTATGTGGTGGGGCCACATGTAGGGCTTTCGTTTTCAGGTTTTCAGCTCGAATCCACCTTCCAGCCAACAGCCAGCATCTCCTGCTGGCTAAATAAGTGAGCCATTATTAGCGACCAACCCGGCTGAGTCTTCATATGATTCCAGTCCTGGTTATGACTACGACCATGTAAGAGACTCAAAGCAAGAATCATCTGAGCTCAGGCAACACTCAGAATCATGAGAGCTATTAAGAAATAGTTGTATTAAGTAATAGATAACCAAAAGACCACTGAATAGTCTGTCCTATGCTAACCAATATGAAGGTGTGAAGTGAAGAGGCTCACTCTTATACTATTTGAATTTTTGGCTACGGGCATGTGATTTATTTTTCAGTTAAAAATGGTTACAATTTTGAATTCAAAACTTCTAAGTACTGAGTCATGAGAGCTGTTTTTGTGTGTGTGTGTGTGTGTATATATATATATATATTTTTTTAATTTTATTTTTGGTTGCATTGGGTCTTCATTGCAGTGTGCGGGCTTCTCATTGAGGTGGCTTGTCTTGCTGCAGAGCATGGGCTCTAGGCACGCGGGCTTCGGTAGTTGTGGCTCGCGGGCTCTAGAGCGCAGGCTCAGTTGTTGTGGCGCATGGGCTTAGCTGCTCCGCGGCATGTGGGATCTTCCCAGACCAGGGCTCAAACCCGTGTCCCCTGCATTGGCACGTGGATTCTTAACCACTGTGTCACCAGGGAAGTCCCTGTTTTTGTATATTTTTGATAACAGCAACAGCAGTAAATATTTACTGATCACCTAGTCAGTTGATGCCAGGCCCTGTTCTAGGTGTTTGAAGACAGAGCTGGGATCAAGGCTGACTTGGTCCTGGCTCTGCTGAAGCTTCCAGCCTGATCGGAGAGATAGGCCATACACAACAAAACAAACACAGAAACATGATCCTTTCTGAGAGTGATAAGTGCTCCGAAAGGAACAACAACTGGATGATTTGTAGACATTAATTGGGATGGGAGCTATTTCAGATTGGGTGAACAGGGAAGGCCTTCTGAAATCTGACTTGTGGGCAGGAGTCAGTCCCTAAAAGTTCAGGAGGAAGAGCACCAGGAATAGGAAATAGCCAGGGCAAAGGTTCCACAGTAGGACTGAGTTTGGCAGTGATTTCAGTGCTGTGAATAAGGTTTTATCAAAGAGTAGAAAGAGGTAAGGTCAGACATGTGAGCAGGAGCCAGACCAAGCAGGGCCTTGAAGGCCACAGAAAAGGTTTAGGGATTTGCTTTGAATATGCTGAAAAGCCTTAGAAGGGTTTTAAGTAGAGTAACAAGAACTGATTTAGGCTTTTAAATAATCACTTTGCCTGCTGGGAGATGCCTAACCCAGGTGCAAGTTTCAAACTACATTCTAAAAACAGTAGGTCTTTAGGGCTTCCTTCGTGGCGCAGTGGTTAAGAATCCGCCTGCCAGTGCAGGGGACACGGGTTCGAGCCCTAGTCTGGGAAGACCCACATGCTGTGGAGCAACTGAGCCTGCGCTCTGGAGCCCGCAAGCCACAACTACTGAGCCCATGTGCTGCAACTACTGAAGCCCACGATCCTGGAGGCTGTGCTCTGCAACAAGAGAAGCCACCGCAATGAGAAGCCTGTGCACCGCAATGCTCGCCGCAACTAGAGAAAGCCTGCGTGCAGCAATGAAGACCCAAGGCAGCCAAAAATTAAAAAATAAATTAAAAAAAAAGAAATTTGCCTTCATATATTATGAATATTACCTAAAATTTTAAAAAGCGAATTTTATAATACAACTTTTCATATTTTTTCTTTTATAAATTTATTTATTTGGCTGCGTTGGGTCTTCATTGCTGCACGTGGGCTTTCTCTAGTTGCGGCGAGCGGGGGCTACTCTTCGTTGGGCTGCGGGGACTTCTCATTGTGGAGGCTTCTCTTGTTGCGGAGCACAGGCTCTAGGTGCGTCGGCTTCAGCAGTTGTGGTGCATGGACTCAGTAGTTGTGGCTCTCGGGCTCCAGAGCGCAGGCTCAGTAGTTGTGGCGCATGGGCTTAGTTGCTCCGTGGCGCATGGGCTTAGTTGCTCCACGGCACATGGGATCTTCCCGGACCAGGGCTCGAACCTGTGTCCCCTGCATTGGCAGGCGGATTCCTAACCACTGCGCTACCAGGGAAGTCCCAACTTTTCATATTCTAAAGATAAAAAATAAATATTTTTAGCCAAAATCAAATACTTCTTTATCATATACTATCGAAAAATGACAAAATTATTTTAAATTTCCTAGGAGTGTTTTGTGAGTCAGAAAAGGGTTAGGAAACCCTCATCCCAATATGACTCTCCAACTGAGAAAAATAACGCCTCTGTGCCTCACAGCAATAACATACCCTTCAATGTGCACAACCTAAGCTCCTATGATGGTGTCCCCAGGCACCTGCAAGTCAGTCAGTCCTAAAGGGAATTTATCACTGTCGTCAACTGGCCCTGAGCCTCCAGTGGGTATCATGCCCTTCTCCTGGGCACACCTTCTAGTTAATGTTAACACCCACCACCCACTCCTTCAATAGACAGGCTAGGCTTGGGCTGGGGCTGAGGTCAGAGAAGGCTTAACTCAGTGCAGGTGCAACAAAGTTTTTCTGGAGGAGGTGACCTATGAGTAGGAGCCAGGCCCACTAGAGGGAAAGATGTTCCAAACAGCAGACATAGCATGTGCAAAGGAAATGAGGGTCAAAGACAGTGGCACAGGGGGTACTGAGCTCAACTCATTGTGGTTTCAGAGCAGAGCAGGGTACACTCTCCTGCGGTGTCACTGGCATTTACAGCTTTCCAAGACCTGTGACCCATCCCCATCTGCATTTCAACAAACCTGTCACCTCCATGGCTTGTATGGCTCCAGCGAATCTCTCCTTTCATTCGTCACACCATCCTGTCTGCAGAGCTCTGCACAGGGGTCTTGCTGGAGGCAGTTTTGTCACAGTTCCCTGCAAACCCACGATTCACTGTCAAGTGTACCTGTAAGAGATGCTGCTGCTCTTCCAGAGGCCGCCCAAATAGAGTGATCGGTTGAGCCCTGTCAGGGTTGCTGATACTGGGTTGCAGGCCAGCTCAGCCATCCACTCCTGTGCAATCTCAGGCAAGCCTTTTCTCCCCTCTAGGCCAGGGGTTTGCTGGATGAAATCAGCTGCACTCCTTCACTCTCAAGGTCCTAAATTTTCTGCGACGAACTGGACCCTAAAACCTTGCTCCCCACAAGGGCAGTTCTGCCTCCCGTCCTTCCAGGCTCGAATCTGCTGGAAGTTTTTATGCCCTCGAACCTCTGCATTTGTTCTTCCAGCTGCCTGGAATCCGTTTCTCTCTCCTCCTGGCCAATGCCTATTGCCTCCCTTATGACCCAACTCAGTGCCATCACCTCCGCAAAGCAGGGCCTCCTCCCTTCAGTCCCTTCCTCTTCCGTGCTTTCTTATCTCGCTGTCATACATTGTCTGCCTTGTGTCTGTGTCGTCTCCCCTCACCGATCTTGAAGGACTCGAGGGCAGGGTCCGGGTGTGAGAGGGGGGGTCTCCAGGTGCCCGGTTTAGAGAGCCGCCTGGTCCAGAGTGTCTGTTACTGTTGACTTCAGTCGGGGCGCGGTGGGGTTAAGGAACACAGGCTCCGGAGGCCCCGCCTGCGGAGCGCGCCAACAGGCGAGGGGGAAGCCGCCCCGGAGGCTCCGACCTCGCTCCTCGCTCTCTGCCCCGACAGCGATAGGAAACCCCACTCATGTGAGAGTTTTTGTGGGATCCGGGTGGTCTAGAGCCTGGGGCGGTTCCCCCCCACATTTTCGTTCCGTTCTCCCCCCCAAGACCACTCTTAGTACAATCCGGGGATTCCCCGCCGCTGCCCGCCCCCTGACGTCACGGAGTCCCCTTGGAGCCCCGCCCCTGCCCGGCCGCGCCTCCTTGGGCGGGGGGAGCGCGCGGTGCAGGCGGGAGAGGGCGGCCATGGCGGGGCCCAGCGACCCCGGCGTCCCCGCCGCCCGCTGGAAACGCCACATCGTGCGGCAGCTTCGACAGCGAGACCGAACGCAAAAGGCCCTCTTCCTGGAGCTGGTGCCGGCCTGTGAGTGCAGTGCGTCCCGGGGCCGTCGAGGGCATAGGGCTCCGGCGCGGGGAAGCATTTGTCTGGCCCCTCCGTCTGTGACCCAAGTGCCCCGACGCCTTTTCGCCTCCGAAGCCTGGGGCTTGCTGGACTCGCTGTCTCTTACGCGCTATCTCCGACTAGCCAGCGTTCCTGCCCTTTCCCGTCCAGGCTCTGCTCAGAGCCCCCTCCGGGACGGAGCTCCCTCCTAGTGCCCCTGCTATTGCTCGCCCCTCTGGGCCTGGC
Source organism: Tursiops truncatus (assembly GCF_011762595.2). Classification (NCBI taxonomy): domain Eukaryota; kingdom Metazoa; phylum Chordata; class Mammalia; order Artiodactyla; family Delphinidae; genus Tursiops; species Tursiops truncatus. The sequence goes on along the minus strand of NC_047041.1, from coordinate 58,188,712 downwards.
TCTGCCTTCCAGCGGCTGGGCTTCCTGTGCACGGCTTCATAAGCGAATGTTGGATTTTTAGGGTCTTTTAGACTTACCCTTCTTGGGCCGTCCCCGGGGTAGAGCCTGGTCAGTCCATTTGGTCCCCATAAGCACAGTGAAAGATCTCGGGGCTGTCCGGAGCAGCTACTTTTAAACTCTGAATCTCTAGGGAGGCAGTTCAGAGTCTGAGGCTCTGCCACTGATAGGTGATCCTGGCTCAGGTTTTTGGAGCATCTCTGTGCCCAACCAACCCCAGCCTGAGGGAGAAGCAGGGGGATTCAGGCTGCGGAGGGAGGTGGCTGAGCCTGGGGAAGTCAGATTCTCATAGTGTTTCTGCGGAGCTGGTCAGGAAGGGGTATGGCAGTTCGAGCCAGGATGAACAGGTGTGCACCTGTGTGTAGCACCTCTGGTCATCTGAGATTGTATGTTTGGGGGTTAAAAGTCTAATCACAGTCCCTCCAGCTCCATCACTGGTCCTAATCTTGGCTGCTGCTTAACCATCTCCCCACAGCCCCACAACTGAATTTGTTGCTCTTGTCCTGGGAGATTTCTTTGCAGCCTTCTGGGCTGCAGGTCCTCTCCGTTCAGGTATATGAGGCCAGCCCCCTGCCTCTAGGCAGCCTCACTTCTCCACTGCTCTGATGGACAATGGAACAGTCCAATTTGAGGGAGTCACCCCCATCCCCTGGGAGCTGCAAATCTGTGGGACTGGAGTGATCCTGGAGGGCTGAACTCAGAGACACTGGAAGTCCAGTCTTCTCTGTGGTCTTGGGCAGGTCATACCCCTAAGCCTCCTATTTCTCACTCATAAACTGGACAAAATGGCATCTTCTTTAGATTTGCTGGGGGTGAGGGTGGGGCAGAGCAATTCCCTGAGGGTTGGGGTGGGGTTTTGTGTGAGAACAAGGCCAGCAACCTAGGTGACCGACCTAGGTGACCTAGGTGACTGGTAGCGGACAGGAATAGGGAAAGGAGCTGAGGAGTTAGGCCTGGGCTTACCATCTCTACCCTACCTGGGCCTGGTGAGAAAAGAGGAAGTGACCATGGGTGGGGGTGGAGAGGCTGTATTCCAGGGTCTGTAGCAGAAACTACCAAACTCAAGGACTTTCTGTTCTGGCCTTGGGGAAGCCTTACACCAACCCTGGGGAAGTCAGGGTTGTTTTTTAGCCCAGAAAGAGCCCCTGGAAGGGAAGTATCTTGCCAAAGACCACAGGCTAGTGGAGCTCAGTTTGTTTCATCGCTCTCTGGGGACAGGCCCCGCCCTGGGCATCAACCCCTGGCCCCTTCCTTCCCTTGAGAACCTCAGCAGGCAGTACCCAGCCATCTCCTTCCCCTGCAGTGGTTGTCCTTCTGTGTCCCTGGGAGAGCAAGTGTTCTCCTGGGAGGGCCTGGGGGCTATGCTCTTAGAGGGTGTGCAAGGGCTGGAGGTCCTGATGGAGCTGCACAGACACCCCTCAGGCAAGGGCAGAGCCCAGCCTGCCAGTAGCTCCCCATTCTGCATCCCTCGGCTCCTGCAGCCCTCCCAGCCAGAGAGGTAACTTGTATGCCTAGAGTCTCCTGGAAAGAGTCTGTCTGTGCTCCAGGCTCACCTTTTTGCACCCACAGATAACCGTCTCCTAGAGAAAGCGGAGCTGCTGGCCCAGTTCTCAGAGAAGCTGCAGCCAGAGCCCACCGATGTCACTCGGGCTCTCCACCAGGGCGGCTGGTGAGTGTTTGTATTTGTGGTCACAATGGGCTTCCTGTGCCTGGGCCCTGCCCCCAGTGGCTATGCGGGGTTCATTCTCTCCCAGGCACCTCATTGGCCCTTGGCTGCTGCCCAGGGGAGGGGGAGGCAGGCTCTCCAGCCTTCCCCCCGGGCCAGCTGCTCAGAATGTCCGTCTCTCTGCATTTGTCCTCCCACGCCCACACACCTCTGTCTTTTTCTGTTTGCCACCTGATGCCTACAGAAAGGGCACAATGCCACCTATTCCAAAGAGGGAGCGAAGATGAGAACCAGGAATGGGTTGGGGCTCAGAGTTGGGAGGTGCTTCTTGAGGGGGGTCCTGGCCTGGGAACTCCAGGCCTGGGGGAATCCAAGAGCAGACGTTCCCGGGCAGCTCTAGTTTCTGGAGACTTGCTCTTTCCTGTACTGACTTTCTGGCTCCCACCTTCCTCAGGAAAAAGTTCACGGCTCTGGTTTCAGACTGTTCGTGTGTATTCTCTGGCTGAATGGAGGGACAATGAACACCGCTCTCTGATTGGTTGACAGGGAGGAGGAGTCAGAGCCTGACTCAGACGGAGTCCCATCACCAGCAGCTCTGAGGGTGAAGTGGCAAGAGGAAGAGGAGGGGCTCCGGCTGCTGTGTGGAGAGGTAGGCTGGGCAGGGGGCTGAGAGAGAATGGGGTGGGCCCAGGATCCAGGACTCTGGGGCTGGGACATGTCATCCAAGGGAGTCAGCAAGTGAGGGAGATTCCAAAGTCCAGTGCCTTCAGGCCAGACAGGGGTCAGAGTGCTCTCTAGCTTGGCCCTGGCAGCCCAGGATGAAGTGGGCTCCAACAGCAGCGGGAGGAAGTGCAGTGAGAGCTCAGGGAGGGGTGTGTGAGGGATGCAGGAAACAGGCAGCCTCTGTTCCCCCTTCTGGATGGTCCAGCCTGCTCTGCTCACCACTTGCCCTGCAAACCTCAGGGCCCAGTACCAGCTGACACTCAATACACATTTGCAGACCAAAAGTAAGGTGGTCCATCTCCATGGCAGGGTGTGCTCGCTCCACCTGCCACTGCTTCCCCCCGCCCCTGCACCATGGTGTCTCTTGGCTTCTGGTTCACCACACTCTCCTGGTTTTCCTCTCACTTATGTAGCTGTTACTTCTGAACTTCCTTCTCTGGCTACTTTCCCTCCTTTTTAACTCCCTCCCTTAAGATGTGGGTGTTCTTTGGAGCTTGGGTGGGTTAACTGACTCCTAAGGACTTTCTGTTTGCTAACTCCCAGACCCATCTCTAGCTCAGCCTTCTCTTATGAGCTCCAGACTCTCTTGCTCAGCTGCTTTTTGGACTTCACGCCTAAAATCAGACTAACCATCGCCCCTGTGATTATATGGCCAACACCACGTTGAGAACGCTGGGCTAAGCATTACTTCAGCTAATCCTCTGCAACTTTATATTTCAGAGGAAATGAAAGCTTAGAGAGCTGGAGCCAGGATTTGAACTCTCTCCCGCACAAATCCCCTTTCTGTGATCTCCATTCATTCTTTCAACAAATATTTATTGACAGTCACTATATCCAAGGCATAGGCAATGCAGCAGTAAACAGGACCTGGCCCCATGGAGCTTCCAGTCCACTGGAGGAGGCTGAGGGGCCAGTAATCACCTACCTAGTTACCACATGCCAAGTCCCTTGCTCAACTAATGTGTATTTGGGGCTATGAACCTAGTGGTAGCCTCTCCCTCAGAGCCCCTGTTGTAGTTGCAACTCTACGTTTGAGAGGTGATTCTCAAAATCTGAGCCCCCTTCTGGGCTGTGAGAACCCCGAGAACTGGGATGCCTTTGGTTTGCCTCCATTGTATCCCTGGGGCCTGTCTCCACAGTCCATGCTACTGAATATTTGTAGACTAGGTGATAAATGAGATAGATCATCCCCCCCTCCACTGGTAGTCACCAGGCTGGAAACCCAGGGACACCTCTAACCCCTAGCAGCCTTCCATCCTGAGCTAGTCACCAGCTCATGGATCCTGCCTCCAAATCCATCAACTTCCATTTTTTGTGCCCTGTCTGCCTGGTCCAAGTTACTCTCATTCCTTGCTGGACCACTCCTCTTTTGGCACCCCCATCCATTCTCCATTCTCTACTCAGAGTGATTTTTTTTTTTTTTTTTTTTTTGGCTGTACGCGGGCCTCTCACTATTGTGGCCTCTCCCGTTGTGGAGCACAGGCTCCAGACGCGCAGGCTCAGCGGCCATGGCTCACGGGCCCAGCCGCTCCGCGGCATGTGGGATCCTCCCGGACCGGGGCACGAACCCGTATCCCCTGCATCCACTGCGCCACCAGGGAAGCCCAGAAGCCCAGAGTAATATATTTTAATAATAAAAATGATCTCCAGGGCTTCCCTGGTGGCGCAGTGGTTGAGAGTCCGCCTGCCGATGCAGGGGATATGGGTTCGTGCCCCGGACCCACTGACCCCTCAGTTCTGTGGTTTCCGCAGCTCTTGGCTCTCGGATGAAGGACTGTTCAGTGGGGCGGGGGACAGATGAGATGACGCTCACCCCCACTCTGGGGCTGGGGGCAGCTCTGGTATTCAGTCTGGGCCTGGCGCTCCCACAGTCCATTCCTGTTAGCCTGTGTGCCTCTGCTCAGAGCTCCTTCTTGCTCTCTGGTATCTACGCTTGGGTAGGCCAGGGCTTGGAGAGGTGGGGAAAAGAACACACATCCCTTGAACCCTTCCTATACCCCAGCGCTTTACTTGGAGCATGTTAGGTGGCCTGGGTTCAGATCTCAGTTCTGCTGTGTGACTTTGGGCAAGACACTGAACCTCTCTGTGTCAATGTCCTCATGTGTAAAATGGGGGAGAATGGCAGTTCCTACCGGATTAAAAGAGTTAATACTGTAGAGTGCTCGGAATAAGACCTAGCACACTTAAGTGCTATAGAACCAATCATCATTATTTGAGATACTGTTCCTTATAGTAATTCCGTGTTACCCAGTGAGGTAAGCACAACCATTCCCACTGGACAGGTGAAGAAACAGAGCTGGTTTAGAGCAGTTAAATGACTACCCCGGGTCACAGAGAATATAAGTGGCACTGCCAGAATTGAAACTCGGGTGTTAGGCTTCAGAGCCTAAGGCCCTTCCGTTGATCCCTGAAACAGCAGTGCATTCCTGTGCTTGGTGCAACGCCTGTCTGCACCTCAGCTTTCTCTTGAGCTAGGGGGCGGGTGAGAGGAGAGGCAGACCCCGTCCTACTAGCCTCTCGGCCAGAGAGGGGCTGGAGGCCCTGCCCAGAGGCACCCATGCCTACCTGTCCGGCCCCTCCGCCGCTGCAGATGGCCTGCCAGGTGGTGGAGAAGAGCGCAGCCCTGGGCACCCTGGAGTCACAGCTGGGGGAGCGGCAAAGCAGGTGAGGCGCGGGCGGTGCGAGAGGGGTCCCCCCCCGCGCACCTTGGGGAGGCTTGGGGCCATCACTGCCAGGGGGAGGGGACAGGGTCACCCCGCGGGTCTCCGGAAGGGCCCGACAGCTTTCCCACGTCCTCAAACGTCCCCCAGGCCTGTGGCTGGTCGCAGAGGCCAGGAACTGCAGGACTGCGAAGGCTTGGTCGGAGACGTGGCTTAGCCGGCCGGCTGGCCGCGTGGCCAGGGGCAAGTTTGTCCCAGCTCCAAGACTGGTTCCCCAGGGCGGTGATGGAGGTTCTCCGCGTTCTCCAGGCTGGCAGCTCTGGAGGCCCGCGTGGCGCAGCTGCAGGAGGCGCGGGAGAAGGAGGAGGGACAGGTGGATGCGCGGCGCGCGCTGAACGCGGCACAGCGGGCGGCCTATGAGGCGCTGCGCGTGCACGTCGGGCACCAGGAGGCGGCTCTGCGCAGGCTCGAGGAGGAGGCACGCGACCTGCTGGATCGGCTGGTGCGGCGCAAAGCGCGCGCCGCAGCCGAGCGCAACCTGCGCAACGAGCGCCGCGAGAGGTGAGAGCGCTGGGCCCGCCCTTCGGGGACGTGAGTGGTGGCGTGGCCTGCCGGGGAGGGGCCGGCCCCGCCTTCCGGGCACGGGAGCGACCCGACTCTCAGGAGGTTTTTCTGTCCCAGGGCCAAACAGGCGCGGGTGTCCCAGGAGCTGAAGAAGGCAGCCAAGCGGACAGTGAGCATAAGCGAGTAAGAATGAGGATGCGCCTGAGACCTGCCTGCCGAGGCTCTGCCGCGGGCTCTGCCCCGTGGCCGCTACAGTTCTACCCCGCCCCCACCTGCTTGCGGCCACCGGTGCACCTTACTGCAAGTGTGCACAGCCGCGGTGCCGAGGCCCCCAGGCAGAACGAGCCCAGGACTCGTGCAGACACGTGTGGTCGTAGGAGCCAGCACCTGTGCCTGCCACACGTGCGTCCACAGGGACACCCTCATCTCTGGGTCTGCACATCCTCACCGTGGCGCGGAGGGGCTGGCCTGGTCCCTTAGCCATTCTGAGCTTAATTCTCTCCCCCAGGAGCCCAGACACATTAGGCGATGGGATCAGAGAGGAAGCAGACACTCTGGCTCTGGCAGCTGAGCCAGCGTTCCTGGAGAGTGAGGCTGGTGAGAAATGGAAGAGGCCCTTCAGGTGAGCACTGTCCCACAGCTCTGAGCTGGGTCCCATCCCAGAGTCTTCCTCTAGGACCTTGGGCCAGCTCTTGGGTTGAGAGGGGGCTTGAGAAGAGACTGGGGTACAGCTTGGACCCCAGGACAGATCTGACCTCCAGTGCCTGGAGCCACTTAGGGTCAGTGCCGCCTCCGGGACCCCAACCTTTGTCCTCACCCCCTTTTTCTCCTTACCAGGACCAGAGCTGTGGGGGTGGGATGTCAGGCTGGTGAAAGGGTGTGACCAGGAGGGAACCTGTTGGCAAGGTCCAGGGTTCAGCTGTCACAAGCATGTGTGTGCATACACAGGGACGTCAGAGCATATGTGTGTACAAGCTTAGGTAAGCGTACCTGAATGCCTGTGAAGCATGTGTAGATGGGAGCTCATATGGGTGGGACCTGATTGAGGCTTCAGTCCTTGGATGCCCCTCACCCCCAGTCTGCCCCGTCTGTCTTGATTTGCCTGGCATTGAGACTGCCCTCCCCGCATTCCCCAGCCTGTAAGCTCTCCTCCAGTCCTTTCATTTTTTAAAATTTTTAAAATATTTATTTTTGGCTGCATTGGGTGTTCGTTGCTGCGCGCGGGTTTTCTCTAGTTGCGGCGAGTGGGGGCTACTCTTCGTTGCGGTGCGTGGGCTTCTCATTGCGGTGGCTTCTCTTGTTGCGGAGCACAGGCTCCAGGCGCGCGGGCTTCAGTAGTTGTGGCACGCAGGCTCAGTAGTTGTGGCTCACGAGCTCTAGAGCGCAGGCTCGGTAGTTGTGGCACACGGGCTTAGTTGCTCTGCGGCATGTGGGATCTTCCCAGACCAGGGCTTGAACCCATGTCCCCTGCATTGGCAGGTGGATTCTTAACCACTGCACCACCAGGGAAGCCCCTGCAGCCTTCTCTTGCAGGTCGCTGGTGTCCAGGCCTCAGGGTAGTGAAGGAACCCTGGGGAGGGGCATGAGATGCAGTCCCCAAAGCCTTAGCCCTGGCGGGCCAGGTCATCTCAGGACACATGATCTCCTGGGTATTTTTGGGATCTAGGTTTCCCAGCCCCTGCTCCCAGCCTTGTGCTTTCTCAGCCTGGGGGCACCTTCACCCCCTTCCATAGGCCCCAGCTCAGCCTCCCATGAAATTTTGTTGGGGGGCACTTGGGTGGTGAGGCAGGTCTTAACCATCATGGTGAAACTGGGAGACTTCATTCCAAATCCCTCCCTTCCTCCATCTTCCTGGGACTCCTCTGGGTCATCGTGCTCTCCTGGCCTTGGAGGAGCAAAGTTCTTGTCCAGGCTCAAGAGTGTAGGGATGAATGACTGCTGTCTGCACAGCCACCGGCCAGTCCCTTAGCACATCTCTCTCAATTCTGCCCCAGGTCTGCCTCCGCCACCTCCCTGACGTTGTCCCGCTGTGTGGATGTGGTGAAGGGGCTTCTGGAGTAAGTGTGTGTGTGCACCAACATGTGTGTGAAGGTGCTGGGCCCCTTGGATGCGTGTGTCAGGCTCCTGGAGCCCAGGCTTGGGCTGTGTATGTGTCTCAGTGTGTCCTTCCGTATGTTGCCCAGCACTCTGTGTGTGAGTCTCTGCTGAGTCCCAGAGGCAGGAGCTGGGTGCATGGCCTCATTCCCAGCCCCTGCCTGGCTATCTTCCAGGCTCTGGCCCTCATCCTGGGTCATCACAGGGGACCAAAAGCTCCAGCCTGAGGCCAGAAAGGAGCTACTACTCATTTGGGAAATGGAGGTTCAGAAATGTCAGGGATTCGTTCAGGGTCACAGTGCCAAGCAGTGGCCAGGCCAGGACTGAAACCCTGCTCCGAGGTTTCTCTGCATCCACCACCAACCCTGCCCTGCCTGTGTGCCTGTCTTGGTGCCCCTACTGTCTCCACATTGACTCCTGGGTCAGAGGCTGGTGGGGACCGTGCCTGCTGCACCTCCTGGCCATGTTCTGCTGCCTTCCGTGTCTGCTTCCTGTTGTTGCTGCTTCAGGAGAGCTCGAGGCTCCCGTGTCAGAGGCCTTGCTGAATGCCCTCCTGACCCCCTCCTGCAGTTTCAAGAAGAGGAGAGGCCACTCAGTTGGGGGAGCCCCTGAGCAGCGATACCAGAGCATCCCTGTGTGTGTGGCCGCCCGACTTCCTACCCGAGCTCAGGATGTGCTGGTAAGGAGGAGCTGGGCCAAGTGCATGGGGTACGATATGGGAGTGCAGGTCCCGGGAGTGGTCCAAGGAGGCTGGGGAAGCAAGGATGGGCCCCTCACTGGGAGCAGGAGTTTTCCTCCCACAGCTTGTGGTGGGAGCCCTTCGGCATTTTATAATGAGGGAGAGACAGGAGGCCGGGAGACCAGGAGGCCAGGTAGTGGAGTATTGGGAACATGGCGGGAGGCTGCTGCAGGGGTCCAGTCAGAGGTGATGAGCCCTGGTGGGGCTGAGTTTGAAACTCAGTGTTCGAACAGAGACCTGATGTGTGCAAGAATGCGTGACAGAGAGCTGTGCGCGTGAGCAAAGAGGTGTGTGTGGCAAGGACCAGGGGCACCGACCTCCCCTTTTCCCCACAGGATGCCCACCTCTCCGAGGTCAATGCTGTTCGTTTTGGCCCCAGTAGCAGCCTCCTGGCCACTGGAGGGGCTGACCGCCTCATCCTCCTCTGGAATGTCGTGGGAGGTGAGGGTCCCTGCCCACAGGCCAGCCTCACCTTCAGCTTGCTCCTTGGTGGGAAGGGTCTTGAGTCTTTGCGTTTCCTCACCTGGGACATTCTTGTGGGCAGCGGCAAGAGTTCTGGGCTCACTGCTCCTAAGAAGGGCAGAGCCTCCCACTTCCTGAAGTCGAGGCCTGCGGGGTGGGGAGGGCTGAGCTCAGATGGTCCCTGTTGGGGTGGTGGAGGCACCATGTCACGAGGTTCTACAGGGACAGGCCCTTGAGGAGCAGGTCCCTTGGGCCCCCCCACCAGGCCACCTCCTCTTCTAGTGCCACTGAGCCCTCAGAACTCAGTCGTGAGGCAGATGTTAGCTATCTACTCTGTGTTCTGTAGCGGGGGGTGTACTGGGGAGTGAGAGCTGGCTCCCAGAGGCTTCCTGGAGGAGGTGAGTCTCCAGCTGGCCTGGCTCTGGCTTGCCGTGTGACCTAGGGACAGTCCCTTCTCTCTGGTCTTTTCCAGACATCCGCGAGATGACCTGCAGCCCCCCGGGGCCCTCTGCTGGCAGTTCAGGAAGGTGCAGCCTCCAGCTAGACCCCCCACCCACCCCCCAACCCTGGCCGCTCCCCCAAGAACAGGCCCAGCACTTCTGTTCTCTAATTTAGGAGAGATTCATCTTCCCACTCACAGTCCAGGCTCCTCTGTTTCGTGAGATTAGTGACTTCACTTCACTTGTCCCTTCTCCTGGTCCCCCCAGGGCGCCTGGAGGCCAACCAGACCCTTGAAGGAGCTGGCGGCAGCATCACCAGTGTGGACTTTGACCCCTCGGTGAGAGGACCTGGGGGGCATAGGATGTCCCTCCCCCAGTTTCCACACTGGGCAGGTGGGGGCTTTGGGGCCTGAGGGAACATCACGGGTATCCTAGAGCTCCTACACAATCCTCCTCCCTGGGCCTCGATTCTCCCCTGCCTACCTGGGTGACCTGGGCTGGGGGAAGCTCTGAGGCAGCCCTGACCCTAGCTCTCTGGCCTGCAGTTGCCTCTGGCCAGGCCCAGGTTCAGGACCTATCCTTTCCCCTCCTATCTCCCCAGGGCTCCCAGGTACTGGCAGCTACTTACAATAAGGCCGCCCAGCTTTGGAAGGTTGGGGAGGCACAGTCCAAGGTGAGGCCTGACTGGGGAGGCAGCCTGGGGGTCAGGGGTCATGCCTTGGGCCTGGAGGGGTTTGTTATGGGGTCTTGGCCATACCCTTGATGCATATCTGGGATGGTGGCAGGAGACACTATCTGGACACACAGACAAGGTAACAGCTGCCAAATTCAAGCTAACGATGCATCAGGCGGTGACCGGGAGCCGGGACCGGACAGTGAAGGAGTGGGACCTCGGCCGAGCCTACTGTGAGGCCCAACCCTCCCCTTTCCCAACGGCCAGGACCCTGCCAGGCTATGGGGGACCTCAGCCTGCTCTCTGGGAGTGGCTTCAAGATTTACAGGCATTTGGGATGAAACCTCCCAAGGCCCCTCTTCTGTCCCCCCATCGATGATGCTTTCCCTGGTTTCTAGGTGACCTCAGGCTTTGGGCTGGGAAACAGGGGACCTGGGTTATAGTTTTGGGAGGACACCTTACCTCTGGGGCTTCTGGGCCTCAGCTTCTCCATACATCCAGTGGGTTGGCTCCTGATAACCCTTCTCTGAGGCTGGGGCTCTACTCCTTGGTCCCTAGGTTCCAGGACCATCAATGTCCTTTCCTACTGTAACGATGTGGTGTGTGGGGACCATGTCATCATTAGTGGTCACAATGACCAGAAGATCCGCTTCTGGGACAGCAGGTGATAGGCGCAGGCTGTGGGTAGTGGAGGTGGGGGCAGGGCTTCTGTATTCTCTTCCTTTTTCTAGCCATGGAGCTGCTGAGGGTACCTTGGGGAAGCGAGGCTCTGGTGGCCTCTGTGCTGGGCTCGGCCCCTTGAAGGCTCAGCTGCCCTTGGAGACCTGTCTCCTTCTTATTGGCCCTCGGTCCAACCAAGGGACCCTGCCTGTGTCTTGCCAACCAAGATGGAGAATCTCTTTTTTCCCATATAATCACCACTTTTTAGTCAAAAGGAACAAAAGTTATATTGTTTTCTGAGCCTAAGAGCCCAGCATTAGGCTTGAATGGTTTATAAAAGCCAGTGCTGGAACCAGTGCCAGAGCCAGTGCCAGGCCTGCCTCAGGCTGCTTCTTACTCATCTGCAGAGATTGCCTTTTGAAACCCTTTGCACTCTCTTTCACATATTTAAAGACAGACTTGCATTGCTTCCCCGCCCCCACCCCCAGCACTTATTTTAGTGACCCAAGGGTTTAGTAAGTTCCTGATGGAAGGGGCTGGCTGCAGGGGGAGGTTAGTTGTCAGCCTTGGCCTTAGTGGCCTGAGACCAGGGGGGGCCTCTGGACTTCGTTAGTCTGTCAGGAGCACCTTGTCAGGGTGGCTGCTGCTCATCCTCGCCTTTGTCCCTGCTCCTCAGGGGACCCCGCTGCACCCAGGTCATCCCTGTGCAGGGCCGGGTCACCTCCCTGAGCCTCAGCCACGACCAGCTGCATCTGCTCAGCTGTTCCCGAGACGACACGCTCAAGGTCATCGACCTGCGTGTCAGCAACGTCCGCCAGGTGTTCAGGTACCTGCTTTGTGCCCACTGATCCTGTGGCTTTGGCTGTGGCAGCCGGGCCTTGTCCCCTGTAAAAGGCCCGTCAGCGGGGGGCCCTCCCTGGAGGCCCCTCTGGATCAGGGCCTGGTGAGGTGGCCAAGCCCTTGCCGGAGAGAGGAAGCTCCGTAAGTTCCTGGCTGAGCCACCTCCATCCTGACCCGACCCTGTCTGTTCTCAGGGCTGATGGCTTCAGGTGCGGTTCTGACTGGACCAAAGCTGTGTTCAGGTGTGTCCATGAGAGCACAGCACCCATGCCTGAGTGTGTCCCATCTGTCTGTGTCTGTGTCCTTACCTCTAATCTCCTCTCTCTGGCTGTGCTGTGGCCCCTGCAGCCCAGACAGAAGCTACGCACTGGCAGGTTCCTGGGATGGAGCTCTTTACATCTGGGATGTAGACACTGGGAAACTGGAGAGTAGCCTTCGGGGACCCCATTGGTGAGCACGGCCACTGCCCACCCACCTGCCCACCCCAGCCCCAGTACCCCACCCCCGGCCCTGCCCCAGTCCTGCTAAGCTGATTCCAGGTCCTGACATGCTGGGCATCCTGGAACCCCCAGCCCTTGTCCCGTACCTTCCATTCCCTGCCCCCCAACCTGAGCCCTTCATAGTTCACAAGGTGTCTTCCCATGTGCACCTGGGTCTGCTCTCACCACAGCCCTCTGAGCCCATTTTACAGGTGAGGAGATGGGCTCAGAGAGGGCTTCAAAATGCCCAGGTCCAGTAATGAGGGGCAGAGCCCAGCAGTGGACGCCCCTTGAAGCCTGCCTCTCCCTCTCCTCAGCGCTGCCGTCAATGCCGTGGCCTGGTGCTACTCTGGGAGCCACGTGGTGAGCGTGGACCAAGCCAGGAAGGTTGTGCTCTGGCACTAGTGCCACGACTCCCCTGCCTGAGCTGGAGCTCTAGTCCAAAGCCTGAAGCTGGAGGACAGCTTCCCACTGCCCCAGAGGCTCCAGGGCCAGTAGGGGTGCAGGGAAGGGGGTGGCATTTAGTGGGTAAGAAGGCCTGGCAGGACCTGGCCTGTTTGTTTAAAAACAAAGTGTGGGTTGGGGGGGATTACTGTATTGTTTTTTTATCTCTGGCAAAAGTGGAAAAAAATTACATTTAAACTGGCGTCTGCTTGCCTCTTTGCAGCATTCAGGGAACAGGGAAGCCTTTGGGTGGAGGCTCAGGGAGACCCAGGCTGGGCTCCCTTTCCTCCCCTCCCCGCACAGAGCTGGGCAGAGCTGGCCCGCCTTCTGTGCTGACAGCATGAAGAAAGGCCCAGAGGCAGCAAAGGACAGTGGCTTTTGGAGCAGTGGAAATTTCATCCTCGGTCTAAGCTGGTCCTGGTCCTTGGGCCCTTCTGTTTCAGACACCCAGAGTAGACCGAGGCTGAGGAGGGGCCGTGTGAATTCTGAGGAGGGAGCAGGGGAGACAGCCGAGAGGGGCCCTGTGGAAAGGATCCTGAAAAACCAGAGTGATGTCAAGTACTCGGTACAACAGGCCTGCCTTTAGACCGGGGCCGCATTCTTGCCCCAGAGGCAGACCCCTTGTGTGGCGGGGAGGACATCTGTGGGCTGGGCCTGGGCCTCGCTTACATCAGCATCAGATTTAAGCCACACAACAAGCATCTGGAGTACATGGCAGACCCAATAGGGTAGAACCTGGGCACTCCCATTCCCTTCCCCAACCTGGGGCGTGGAGGAGGGTCAGTGGGACGGCCATTGCCAGTCACCAGGTGTTGAAGGGGACTTCTGTCCCTGAGTGATAGGGGCTGACCTCTGGGGGTCCGCGCAGTTGAGATTCAAGGCTTTACTCTAGAACTCTCAGCCTCCTTTATTACCTTACAGTGTCTCTCCTGAGTCCCAGCGTTTTGCAGACTATTTCCAGGATGGGCAGGAGAGAGCTAAGAGCCAGGACTCTGCAGCTAGACTGTCTGGGTTTGAATCTCTGCTCTGCTATTTAGTAGCAGAATGATTTTGAGCAAGTTACTTAATGTCTTTGTGCCATAGTTTCCTCCTGTGTAAAATGGGAAAATAGCAGTATCTACCTCAAAGACTGTTGGAAGGACTCGATGCATCAGTATTTGTAAAGTTCCTGGCACGTGACAAAGGCTGTTTAAGTGTTGGCTGAATACCCAAATCTACACTCTGCTGATCCCAGCTCACTCACTGCCCTCGGCCCAGCTGTCCCCTGAGCTATGGGTGACATACCCAGCTGCCTCCTAGGCATCATCTATCCCTGTCATAAGCGTCTCTTCCCCTCACACCCCACTTCTTGGGCACCAAGGCGTGGGGCTGTTGCGTCTAACTCCTTTCCATTCCTGCTGCCACTGCAGGCCACCTTGTCCTCGACCTGCTGTCTCCACCTAGTTCCCTCCTTGCCATGGCCAGAGTGACTTTCTAAGGTGTTGTGGTCATACGTCCAACCCTTTGAAGTTCTGCACTGCCTGCAGAGAAACTCCTTACCCTCAGGATGTGGCCTGCTGGCCTCAGCTGCATCTTCACTTTGTTGCTACTCTGAATGTGTCTTGCGTGTGATTTTCTCTCTGCCCAGAATGTTCTTCCCTCCCAACTCCTAATTCAAATTTGTCCTTCAGGATCCCTGAGCCTCTCCTGACCTGCCAGGCTGGCTAGGAGCCTCCTCCATCTCTGTGCTCCACCCCCACCCCCGTTTGTGTCTGCCTCCCTCCATCTCAGTCAGGAAGCTCTTGGAAGAGGCCAGGATGGGAGCAAAGTATTCCCTGGGATCAGGCCTCAGCCAGAGAAAGCCTCAGGGAATGTTCATAAGTGACTAAATTCTCTTATTTGAGGACTCAGCAAGTCTAACAGTCAAAGACTCTAGGAGTCCAGGATCTTTTGAATCTAAGACTGCTGAAGGTCTGGCCCTCATGCCCTGGCTCCCAGCGGCCACCAGGAGTCACCAGCTGCCTAGGTCTGCCAAGGCCATTCTCCCGCCTCCTGGGATTCACGGCCAGAAAGACCAAAGCTTCCAGTAGCCACCGTTACTGAGCTGCGTCAGGCCCTGTGCCTTCTATCCAGTATCTTGTTCCTCCCAACCACCTTGTGATGTAGGTGTCTCTTTCACAGATGAGAAAATTGAGGCTCAGAGAGGGTGAGTGATATGAGATCATCACAGCTGGCACAGCAGGATTGTGACTCTTGTCATACTTTTTTTTTTTTTTTTAAACAAAATGTCAGCAAATCTGCGCTCCCAGTTAGGCAGAGCTGCAGGGCATTACCCGCTGTGCTCCAGCAGTGTGCCCACTGCCTCCATCGGGTAGGTGATTCTAGCTTTCTGTCTAAACTAAATCCCTCCCTGCTTCTCTTTTTCCATTCTGGCCCTGGGTGCCTAGGCCTGAGCCTGGGGGGCGGTTAGTGTCCTTTGAACTGAGGGACATGCAGGGCCGCAGGAGGGAGGTGAACTTGAATCCTGGGAGGCTGTTAAACCAGCTACATCATCTGGGGCAAGTACCTCACAGGACTGCAGTGAATTCAGACTGCTTAGAGAATGCAGAAAAGGAGCTCAGGAAATTATATGACTCAACTCCTGGGACTGACCGCTTTACTCCCCTTAAGCCTTCCTTTCTTCATGGGGCAGATCTGCTAGCACATGCCTGCTTCACTTCAGGGAGCACATGCACACCTTAACTTACATGGAGGGAATGCTTCCTGGAGGAGCAAGTCTGGAAGGCCAGAGACAGGCTGGGCATTACAGGGAATGAGGCAAGTGTGGGGAAAAGGGTTGGCAAAGGCCAAGCAGGGGAAGAGCTCAGAGGGGTGCCAGCTGGGAAGGCTGCACCTCTAGTCTTTGCAGTCCCGGGCAGCAGAGGGGGCAGGGATAGAACCCTGTGCTTAAAACCACTCTGATATGGGGACATGTGTATGCATATGGCTGATTCGCTTTGTTGTGCAACAGAAACTAACAGGTATTGTGGAGCAATTATACTCCAACAAAGATGTATTTAAAAAAAAAACGCTCTGAGCTTCCGGTTCTCTCCAGGTTTTCAATAGTTGCTACTCAGGTGTTCAGTACGCAGGGGCTGCCTGCCTGAGTTTTTTCCCTAATGTCAAAAGTGTCACCCTTGCTGTGCATATGGACTGAGGGCCAGAGAGGGACCAGGGTCACACAGCAGAGCAGGGATAAGAATCCAGGCCCCCGATTCCCTCTTTTCTAAAAACTGGACTTAGGCTCTGCAGAGAGCTGCTGGCCTGGTCTTCTGGAGGCCAGGTTCTAGGTTCTACTCCCAGTTACCTTCCTGAGAGAACTTGGGCGAATCACAGTGGGGAGAGTTTCCACGTCCGTGAGACTCTCCCTGCTCCATGGCTCTGCACCTCACCAGTGGTGATCCAGGCTCTTCCCTGGGGCTGTGGTACAGGCATGGGTACCACCCCTTCTACCTGCCTGAAGCTTGAGAGGGAGAAATGACAGAGGCTCTTGCTCTGGGGTCCTACTGCCCCTTGGTCATCTCCCTGTCCTGGGAGAGGCACCTTGGCTTGAAACTGCTGTTCCCACATCACCCCCACCAGATGTGAGCCCGTTGGTGACAGGGATGGGAACTGAGTCACTTATGTCTCAATGCCCAGAACGTGGCCTGGGGCAGTAAGTTTGCTGACTGAACAAATAGAGGTGGTCCTGGCCCATCGTTCTCTGGAGGAATCCTGGTGGCACTAGGTATGGACCCATCTGTGAGATGCGATGTGACGTGTCTGGTACAGGTAGTTTTCTTCTTACAGATGCACATCCACTAGTCAAAAATATTTTCAGCTTATCTGTACATTATCTTATTTGATCCCCCTGGGTCTTATGAAGTTTGTATTGTCTTCTCGTTCCCACTTTAGAGACAAGAAGAGGAAAGCCCAGAGGGGTGAAGGGATGACCCTAAGGGCACAGGTAATCGAGGCAGCCCGGGGACTTGAATACAGGCCTCTTGACCAGGCTCTTCCCCTGCCCCTCATAGGAGCAAGTGGGTGACAAAACACATGCTTAGGTGTTGAGCACACAGTCTGGAAGAGGTGTGAACCCTAAGAGGTGTGTTCATTTCTGCTGTTTCAGGATAACATTCCAGGAAAATATTCCCAGACCAGGGCTCTCTGACACAGACACAGCAGAAATGCTGCATTTGTTTTTTTGGCCAGTGGGACCAGGGGAAAATGGTCCAGAAACAAGATGCTCTTTGGCATTCACGGGGTTCTTGGCAGATCAAGCAGTAACAGCAAACACAGGGAACATCTAGGAGGAAACTTATACTGGTTAAGTTGTAGGATTTCAGGACAAATTACAATTCTCTCCCTTCTAAACTAAAATTTCTGTAACGTATTTTAGTCATGAAAAACAGCTTCATAACGAGCATTAAATGCAAAGATTCAGCCAGATTTTGTTACAAGGCCCCTCAGAAGGTTAGGAAATGATTCACAACTGAAAGCTTTGGCTAGGCTTGTTGGGCAGTGAGTGAATAGTGCAGCCCGGGTGTGACCACAACCCAGAGGACAGTTTGTTCTGTCCCAGTGGAGAGTTCAGTGGCTTGAATTTTCAACTTTTGGCCATCCTGAGAAGTCTCTGTGTTCGTAAAGTCTGTTCTCAAATATTGTGACCTTTTTGTGTGATGTTCTCACTCTGCATCTAGAAACTGAACTTATCTAGAACATAAGAGTTGGATAAGCTCTTGGAAATCATCTCATTCTACTTCTTTTAAAGCCAGGGTTGTGGCAGCCCAGTGGAAACGGCGTCCATCAAGCAGTGGCAGGGCTGCGGCCAGAGGATATCCTCCCAGTTGCTTCTGCCTGCCTGTGGATGTGGGCTGGGGTGGTGGGTCAGAGGAAAGGGATCTAGGTGATGTGCTGCGAACCTGGTTCAGCT
The DNA here is from genome assembly GCF_011762595.2 of Tursiops truncatus. Classification (NCBI taxonomy): domain Eukaryota; kingdom Metazoa; phylum Chordata; class Mammalia; order Artiodactyla; family Delphinidae; genus Tursiops; species Tursiops truncatus. Next base: position 58,171,281 of record NC_047041.1, on the reverse strand, counting down.
GCCTTACCTTTAGTTCCTGTGATGACGGAGGCCCCAATGTAGCTATGATACAGGGGTGGGATGATTAGCTTAATTCCGTCCGCTGGTCACAGACCAGGCCTCTGGGGCCAACAGTAGTCTTGAATGCGAGCAGCTTTCATTAGCAGGGGAAGGCAAGAGATGGAAGAGATATTAAATGTGCACTGATAGTCCTTACCATATTTATGGTGAAGTATTTTCACACCCACTCTTTCCATTGGGCCTCATGACAGCCCTGTGTTACTAGGAGGCTGGAAGGATAGCAAGGAGCAGTTCTGTAGGGGAGGCCGCTGAAGGTGGGCGAAGTGATGGTGAGGGATGCTTGTGGGGACCACCCTGTGCTGCACACTTTACATGTCCTTGGATCCACAGCATTATTCTCATGTTTCCGATGGGGACACTGAAGCTGGGTTCCACAGCTGTCAAGTGGGAGGCAGGATTTAACTCAGACCTTCCAACTCCAAAGTCCATGTTGTCTTCTACGCTGTTGGTGGGAGTGTCAACGGATACGGTCATTTTGGAGGCCAATTTGGCAACATCTAACAAAATTAAATACACACATACCTTTTTGACTCTCAAGTTACGTATTTAGGAATTTACCCAATATTTTCACTGGAACAAATTTTTAAAGAATTATGTACAAAGGTGTTCATTTCAACTTTTGAATAGCAAATGGATGGATACAACCTCATCATCCATCACTGTAGGAATGTTTAAATTATGATATATCTGAACAGTGGAATATAATGCAGCCTTCAAAAAGAATGAGGTAAACCTAAATGTATTATATAATCTCACATATAAAAAGGCAGTGTGTGCATATGAGTTCTATGCACAGAAAACGTCTGGAAGAATACATATAGCACACGCACAGCTCTGGAAGAGGAGGGCTGTGGGGCCCCTCCCCAAACAGGCTGACCTCTCGTCCTCACTGGGCCGGCTGGCAGCCAGAGGGACTCGCCTTTTCACCTGGAATCCTCTAGCCACCCCCGAGACCAGTAAAATCTCCTTCCCTTGACTCATTACTCAGGGTGGAGGTTTAGCAAAGGACAGAGTAGTCCAGAGTGCCCACTTCCTAGAAGCCAGCAGTCACATCCTCTGAGGGGACTCAGTGGCCCTCCTCTCGCCCTTCCAGCTGCAGAATCAGAGCTCCCTCCTCAGCTCCCTCAGCACACTCTCTGCCTCGCCCTTCCAGTACCTCACACAGTACTGTCCTCATGTGTATACCTTTTTTCTCCACTGGGAAAGAACCTTGAGAGCCAAGACCACAACTTATTTATTTCTATCTCTAGCATTCAGGGTATTACACATGGCAGGTGGGTGGCATGCAGGACTGTTTGTCCCATGGGTGGATTAATTTACTTCCCCCTCTCTGTATCTGTTGTAGGGTTTAAAGGAGGGCCTAGAAGTGTCTTTATAAGAAGCACTGGGTATTTGGAAAAGCCTGCTTACCCAAATCTCTTTATAAGTAAAACTTAGAAAACTTAATTCCATTTTTTTATTATTCAACATTTTATACATAATAAATACAAAGTTTTTACAGCCACTGTAAAGAAAGCACATCTGCACAGAGGCGCTTCCTCTGAGCCCAGCCGTGTGCACTGTGACACTGGATTACATGTCCTGGAGGGAGGGGTTCTTTTTAAAAAGGAGGCATATTTTTACAACTTTGTATTTTTAAAATAAAATTAGCAGCTCTTCCAAAAAATATTTTAAAATATAACAAAAGATTTCAAATAACCCTCTGAGAATGTGGAAAACCCAGATTCAAGGACAATTTTGCTAGCTAAAGAGAGAATACAAGACTGGGTGGCAAGAATTGCCTGATTTCAGCACTTTGAAGATTTCTAAAGTGCTTTGAAGATTTTAAACTTGTCAACAAACTTTAAAATCTTAAAAAAAAAACCCACCCTTTAAATTTTTTTTAAACTTAAGAATAAGTTTGATAAACACAAAAAGACCTCAAATAGATCAACAGGTTAAGAAGCAAAAAACAAAAACAAAAATCCTCAAATCACGGAGAAGATTCATCAATGGGTACTGTCACTGAAGTGATCAAATGACTAACTGAAAATTTCTTCAGCTCTGACCTTACTTTTGGTCAAAAATCCCATGGGGACATTTGGCGAGCATTTCACGTTTTTAGATTCTTAGGAGGGATGGCATTTTCAAAGCGTAAGACAACTTTCGAATTAAATTCTACAAATTTGATTTAAAAAAAAAAAAAAAGCAACTGGCAAACATCCCTTAGTCCCTAAGCAATGCACTCCCTATCTTCCATAGGAGGTGGAGGGCCGCCGGAGGCCTACTCTGGGACGCCTGCGGCTATGGGTTTGTTAGCCTGCAGAGAAGGCTACTCCTGGCTCTCCCTGTGACGTGGAGAACCTGTCAATTTGCACCTGTGGAATCCTTTAGTCCTTCACAGGAAGCTGGTTTCCATGAGCCACAGGTTCTTCCTCCCAAGGAAATGTCAGGTCAGTTGGACCTGGGAAGCTGCATTTTATGTGGTGGGTGGCTGCCTGGGCCAGTGGACTGGCTTGGGAATAAAATAATGCTAGAGGCCTCCCCAGTAGAGAAGCTAGACAAGGCAAGTATGTGTCCCCAGTTTATCTAGACGTTCAGATTCTAAGGATACTGGTCAGAATAGTATACGCTGCAAAAATTAAAATGAAAAATACCCAAATATAAAAAGAACATTAAATTGGCTCATTTCAGATCTGGAAGCTCCATTTCTGCTTTTGCCACAGCCTCCTTTCTATTAGTCTATGTGATGGGATGAGATTCGGCTACTAGTTCAGCCCCTCCATGTTAGCTCCACTAATACTAAATGAATGGCATAAATATTAATACAAAGGACACTGTTATCGTTTTAAATCTGTTAGTTGTGGAAGAGATGTGCATTAATGCAATTGGTGCTAAACTCAGGGCAGTCCATTTTTTTCCAATACGGTTTCAGTTTCTCAATTTGGGGACTAACTGCGGGGAGGAGCCAGCCTCTCCTGAAATCCCTCCTCCTGCTTCCTTATGTAGCCAATGTGATCTGATTAAACTCAATCAGATGAGCAGAAGCCACTTGAAGAAAGATGAGAATCTTTGCCACATCCTTGTGGCCACAGTAATATACTGTACGAGTGCACATGATCAGTATCTCTGTGACTGTGCCCTGATCGAGGCCTGGTCTTGAGTCTCATACAAAAACGGGCCACTGTTAGGCAAGAGGGCTGTCCCCCTCTGTGCTTCTAGGGCCCTCTAGGATTTGTGCTGTGGTAGGAGAGATGACATAGAAAATGACAACAAAAAAAGGCACAAAATATTCAAAACATGGGAGGAGTCTACCAGGCCACCCAGTCACATATAATCCTCCTTGTTTTTGCTCTGTTCGAGTCATCATCATGCAAAGGTGCCTAAAAAACAAGACTGGCCAAACTCTAAGCCTGGCCTTGATTGTAGCAGTAACGGACGGGCAAAGCCATCATCACACCAGTGTGATTTCCACATCCTCGATCTTCTCTGCTGGCCTTCGGTGGTTCTGCGTAGGTGGAGGGGGAGCTGCCCGGACCTGAGCAGGAAACCATCACATGGATTGTCAGTCAGCTTCCCGATTCAGTGCCTGAAGCATCCAAACCCCAACTAGTCATTTACCCAAGGACATGGGCACCCCAGGGCTCTCAGAAATGCTCTAAGCATGTGCTTTCAACTTAATTTTCACAACTTCTTACACTGAGAAGGACCTATTGTTCTGGATGAAATGTGAAACTCATGATTCAGGTTCTTGCCTAGGCTGAAGTCCTCATGGGCACAAGAGTCTTTGTAGCCCTAAAAGCCTCGTCCAAAGCAAAGGCCTAGAGTTGAAAGCGAGAGAGCAATGCTTGGAGAACTGAAAACCTTTCAACATGTCTTGGAAGGAGAGTTGCAAGACAGAAGACTAGAGAGGTAGGCTGGGGGTAAGTCATGAAGGGCCTCATTAATCCATATTTAAAAATCGGAGCTTTATTCTGTAGGCAAAGAGGAATCTTTGGTGGATTTTAAACAGCAGTATCAGATGTGTGAAAAGATGACTCAGGTAAAAGTTTGAAGAAAACAGTGGTGGTGGGCGAGAATACAGGTGACAGTTTTGGAGACTCCTGTGGTGGTCTGAAAGAAAGCTGATGTTGGCCTGCACTAGGGTACGGGCAGTGGGGCAGCAGAGGGTGGAAAAACTTGACAGCTGTCTCCAAGGTAAACCTGGCAGGACTTGCGATGACTCTTTGTGGAAGGCAGGGTCAGGGAGGTGTCACGAGTGATGGCAGAGCACTGGCAGGATGGGGGTACCACTCACCAGGACAGGAAATATGGGAGAAGGAGTATGTCTGGGAGGGAAGATAATTAACTCGTGTTTTGCTGAGTTTTGGGGGTTTTGGTACATACACACTGAGATTTCCACAAGTCTGAAGCTCAGGGAAGAGACTGGATTGGCAGTTATAAATCTGGGAGTTGTCAGTAAATAAATGGTTATCAAAGCCTTGGGAGTAGATGAGATTACTCAGAGAGTGACTCTAATGACTTTAAGAGAAGCAGCCCGTGGAAAGAACCCTGAGAAGCATCAACAGAGATGGATAGAGGCAGAGAAGCCCGCAAAGGTCAATGAAAATATAACAGGGAAGAGCCAATTCTGACTCTGTGTTGGATCTGTTTCTTTGACTTTAACCTTTGCTTTTTGTTGCTTTTGTTATTATAATCATACGTAGTGGCCTGCCTCAGGGAACCCTGCCCCTCTGCCTGAATGTTAAACTAAAGTGCCTTTGTTCAGCTCACAGGGAGACAATCTGACCCTGCCCACCTGTGAATGGCTGCAGAAAAGAAGAAATTAACACATCCCCTCCCCATGCTGGCCAAGCAGGCAAAACTAATGGCCTAACTTTACTTCCTCACCTCCTCCCCCACCTCTAAAGAAACAGGCATCCAAGATGGTTTTTTGGGGACCCTAGTCTGCCATCTCCTTGGTCTGCCGGCTTTCCAAGTAAAGTCGCTATTCTTCGCCTCAATACCTCGTCTCCCAATTTATTGGCCTGTCCTGCGGCGAGAAGAGTGAACTTGGACTCAGTAACAAAAAGGAAGGGCCAGGAAGTAGAAAGCAGACAAGGAAAGTGTGGTAGAACAAACAGGTCCACTTCTCTCCATTCACGCTCTTATCCGCTAGTCCACACTACTGTCCCCTCTTGCTTGGACCACTGCTCCAGCCTCCTAACGGCTCCCTGTGTCCATTCTATCACCTTCCATTCATCCTCCACTTAGCTGCCATAGTGGTGTTTTAAAAATGCACAACTGGTCATATCACTGTCCTGCTTACAATCTTACAATAGCTTCCTAAACTTTTAGGATCAAGAACCAAGTCCTTAACAAGGCACTCAATATCTGCTGAATGAACAAAGCCAAAGGTAGTGAGTGGTTCAGAGAACTGTGTCAAATGCTGATAAGGGGGTCTAGGAAAATAAAATTGCAAATATGTACTAGATTAGCATGCGAAAGTTATGACCTTGGAAGAGCTGTTTCACAGTGAGGTGGTGGGGTGGAGTCAGTGAGGGGTGAGTAGAGGTGATTATTTGTAAGAACAGATTCCTTTGAGAATAGAAGCTCTCAAACCTCAAAATGCATGTATCTTACTTCATTTCAGTGTCCGTCAAAGAGGCAATTAGAGGCCTGGAAAATAGGTTCTCATAAAATGCCTGCTGGAAAAATAAAATGCTTCTGTTTCACAATTAGACCACTTTAATGCTCTCAGAGCTTGTTATAATTTAAATACACTTTCATAGCTGTCACCTTGCAATCTCTCCCTGGCTCAGTGAGGAAAGCACCAGTGTAAGCTAGACCTTCCAAGATGTGTTCATTTTTCTAGGCTTCCTTTTCCAGAGCTCTTTTTAACTTCCCAACTCCATCTTACCCTGGCATGGAGGGAATTAGTAACAACACAGGGGTCATGGAGATACATTAATTTCTAACTTTCAATTTGGAGAAACTACGCATTCTATAACCCTGCCAGATAAGAGACTTACAGGTCGTAGTTTCCCATATGAGGTCTCAGGAGTATGTCTGGATGCCTGTGAGAATCCTGGCGATTCGGCATGGAAGCTGTTTTCTAAGGGAGGGAATCAAAGAAGCTCAATTTATTTGCGTTGTTGAGCAATATAAATGCTAATGCAGATCTGTTTGCTCTTCAGGTGAACGTGTGGATTTCTGAATGAAAGCGTATGTAGACCCATGCCCTGGAGAACCCTTACCATTTGCTGAAGGAGAGCGGGGGAAGTACTGGGAGCTCCTCTTATCTGGGCTGGGGTAAGGGCTACTAGGAGGCTGGTCATACAGTGGCAGTGGAGGCAGGGAGCCGGGCAGCTTGGGGGAGGGAGAGATCTGCAGCAAAGGGAAGAGAGGTTACGAAGTGCTCACTTGAGGAAGGAGAGACCAGCAGGCTTCTCTGACTACTCCTGGCAAATTACTTTTCTTTGGAGCTAAGTTATGATTATTAACTTTCTTGGTCAGCCTCATTAGAAGCAAATGAGCCTAGAATAACCACCCCAACCCCCAGTTTTGTGTTGCATTTAACTTTTTCCTTCCACAGATCTCATTATACTACTGATTTTAGTTTATCTTAAACAGTTACCAAGTCAAACCATTCTCGAGAGTTCTACTGAAAATATACCAAATTAGTTCAGTGAAGAACAAAAAAAGGGACAAGTTGTATTTTTCAGTGAAGATAAAATAATTGGCTGAGTTTCTGACTTCCCCAGGTTCTGTAAATGTCACGCTAAGTGGTCACAATACCACACAGGCAAGATGGACAGACATGTTCCTTATGGTCCTGGACCTGCCAGGCCTGCTGTGACTGATCCGAATTAGAAGTTTCCCGTAAAGACAAGGTTTGCTATGATGAGCTAAGCCTATGGAGCTCTGGCAGGCTCATCAGTTCTCTGAACAGGACTAGCAGGACCTGGGCTGGGCAGGGAGGCTCTGACAGTGTGAGGGAGAAAAAGAGCAAGCTAATATTTTTATTGCATAAACTAACCACAGAGACAATACATTCCCTCTCTGGTTTCTTTCTTTCTCTCCACCAAACCATTCTTTTGTATGTCACACACAATTTAGTATTTTCGTTCCCCAATTCAGAGAACAGAATGTGGGAGAAGTGAGCTGTCATACAGCCATTGCACAAGAGCCTGACTGACAAGTCTCTGCTTCCCAAATTCAGTTTTGCAGAAACCCGGCAACCAAGGATTGGAGTGGTGAGGGTGAGGCCAAGACCACAGCCCACTTTTGCGTGGGTCAACAGACTCCTTGGGAGTCCTTTTCTTTAAACATCTTTTAATTCAGCTTTCTCCCCCTGTTGTGCACCTGAATCTCTCGCATCCATGGAGTGTCACCATTTTCTGAGGCTGAAAGTTCTTCCACTAGCACTGATGGGAAAACTCCAATCCGCCCATTGAATTCCCCTTCCCAGAAGCCATCATCATCCTGGTTTTCTTTGTTCAAGATTCGGATGATTGCTCCCTCAGGAAAAGATAATTCATCATCTGTCTGGCCCTCGTAGTCATAAAGTGCTTTCACAAAACAGACTAGGTAGCAAGAGAGAGAAAAATGCAGTAAGAACACCGACAACCAGGTTACTTTTGCAGCCACTCCATGCACAAGTGACAACTAAAAGGCCATCGTACAGCTATAATTCTGTACTCACTGAAGATCAACTTTAGGGTTCTACTGTACAGGATAAACGTGACCAAATAAACATATTACAGAAAAGGAATAAAGTTGTGCTTTTTAACCTACTGAAGGCTGACTCCAGGGTAATACAGTTTAGGCCAAATGTGACCAAATAAAGAGTGCCTTGTTTCAGTCTTTACCACTGGCATCTCCGTTGAGGCTGCCTGAAACGAGTTCGGCCTCCGTGGAATTGCTGGATGTGTGTGACCGACTGTCCAAAGCAGCCAAGGACTGCAGCATGCTCAGCAGACTGTTCGAGGTGGGAAACTGTAGGTACTTTTCTGGTACATAACCCACTTGGCCGACTTTATTTCGAGCCTGAGTAAAAGACATGTGACAAAACAGGTTTGCACACACAATTTGGACAGGGTACAACAAGAACCAAAACAAACTCCTGAAAATGTCACAAGAAGGGGCGATATGAGCAAAGGAATATACCTTTACCCAGTCTTCCATATCTCCATCTTCAATCACTTCTAACACCTCATGTTCCTCAATGGTCAACTCATCTGGTTGAGAAGCCTGCAATGTAGGATGGTCATGGACAAAATTAAAAAGGTTAGATAAAGAGCAGATGTGAACTGATCATAACAAAAACTGGGGATCAAAATATTGAAATGATTTTGAAAAACGTATTGAACATAAAAATTTGAGTGTTGTAAAACTATCATAATGAGGTGAAGTTTTACTTTAAAAAAACTGAACAAAATAAAGCCACAACAAAAACTGGAGAAACGGAATCCTCAAGAGGCAATCAGGTTCAGTGAACACAGCACTCTGCTGGAAGTAGAGGACCTGGGTTCTAGCTCCAGCTTATGTATCTATTGGTAAGTTATTCAACTTCTTGATGCCTCCATTTCTTCAAAATGACAATCCTGCCATTCTCGGGAAGATGGGGGAGTTAGTGTGGGATGAATAAGCACAGAACCATGATGATTTGGGAAGCACAAGCAAAGGAGAAAGCCGTGAATTAGAACTACACCAGAGGGCTACCATGGAGGTGCAGGCTGTGAAAATGCAAAGAGCTATGTACATGGATTGACTGATAGCTTGAGCAGTGCCTGGAATTTGTCTGGAATCACCGTAAAACAGTGGCCAAGAGAAGAAAATTGTAGGAGAGAAATGACTGATGCTCCAACTTAACTGTAGAGACTAGGCTGATCCACTTGTGTGCTTCTGCAGAAGTTGCTGTGATTTTTTTTTTTTTTTTTAAATCCCTAACAGCAGGAGTCCACTAGCACCAGATACCTAAATACTACCCCTGAGGCAGTAGAATCTGAGAGCAAGCTCTCAGGGACTCTGCAGGAGGGTTGTAGAGAGAGACTTTGTGACTTTGTTTCATAAAGAGACTTGCCTGTCACATGTAACAGGAGGGGTCTGCGGACATCTTCTGGCTCTTAGTGAACAGCCTTAAAAGCTTTCCCCAAGTCCCAAGATTAGTTAAAACTACTGCTTTAGACCATATAGTTTTTCAGATCTCACAGTCTCAAAGTGTAAAATATCTGCAAATTACACAAGCAAAAGTAAGGCAAGACTCATTTCCAAAGACTCATTTCCTATTTCATGTACGTTTCATCAACCCAGATTCTGGATATTGCTATAACAGCTACTTGAGACAGAAAAATAGTATTGAAAATGGCTGACCAGTCACAGAAATACTCCAGGACAGAATTTTTAGTAGATTACCTCTGATCTCAAAATATGAGGGAAAAAAAGCTCACTGATTTTTGATAGCTTTTCCAATAGAATTTTAAAAAAATTTAATTTTTATACAGCAGGTTCTTATTAGTTATCTATTTTATACATATTAGTGTATATCTGTCAATCCCAATCTCCCAATTCATTCCACCACCACCACCAACCCCCTCCAATGGAATTTTTTCACTAATCTGAAACCACACTATGCCTTGAATATACCAGCAAAAGGCACCTACATAACAAATTCTGTGGCAAAACTTAAAAAGTTATCCAACACAACCAGATTTCAGTGTGTGTGATGGCAAAGCAGGAGGGTTAAGAACACCTTTAAATACAATGCTGCCCTTGTAAAAAAAAGTCATGAAGGTCCATGCGAGTTGTCCAACATTGTTATATAAGCAGACACTAGCTTGATCATACCATACCCAAGCAGTGACCAATTCTTCCACTTGACAAGGTCAGGTCCTTTGCATGACACTCAAAACCCTGTGGTCTCTTGATGCTTTGGCCCCAGCAAACCATTCCCTATTCTCTGAACATACCACGTTCTTTATTGCCTCTATGCTTTTATCAGGCTGTTCCTTCTTTCCAGCAGGCCCTGCTCCCTCTTTCCCATCTGGTGACTAGATTTAGATTACTGTGAGTTCAAGTCCAGCTTCAGTCTGTTTCTACAGGCAAGTGACCATAAGACCTTTTAGAGCCTCAGTTTTCTTTTTTATTCCTATTACAATGTAAGCTCCACGAGGGCAGAGATTTTTGTCTGTGTTCATCAATGCTATATCCCCAAGCCTAGAAAAGAGCACAGCATGGTACATAGAAGGTGCTCACGTACTGATATTTGTTGAATTAATGGGTTGGTTGATAATATCTTCCTTATAGGGTTATTGAAGGGATTAGAAAAAAATATATATATATGTATGATACCGGGTACACAGGACTTCATAAATGGTAGCTATTATTATTACTCATGATTTGATGCCAAGCTTATATGTTTTCCAAGACCACCCACAATGAGCTGGCTGCTTTTTCCTCCTTTTATTCTTAGAAGGCTTTGAGCATCCCTCTAACACTGACTACTGTGGCTCTCAAGTTAGTTGTTTGCACTTTTGCGCTTCCTATTAGAATGACTTACTTAAGGCAGGGAATGTAATTCTTCTCACTTATCCCAAGTAAAGACAGCAAGTAGTCAGTAAATAGTTATTAAATAAACACGTGGTCTCACACTACCTCATGAAGTCCTAATACGCAGTGGCAGCCAGGACCCCAGAAGCAGCCATGCCCTCCATTCCCACCACCATCTCTCTAAATTTCCTGTTTTCTTTTAAAACAATATGATTTTTCCTGATTACAAAAGTAATACATGTTCACTGTAGAAAAGCTAGAAATATGTATAATTAAGACCTTAAGGTAATACAATTTGGTATCTTACTTTTTGGACATATTTCTTCTTACATAAAAAACTCTAATATAATTTTCAATTATCTTCATAAAATTTTGTTATGGTTACATTATATGAATGGTTAATTTACTTAACTATTTCCTTATTGGACTGCCAACTTTGCTATTATAAAGTAGTACTATGATGAAAGAGCATTTTGTATCCAGAATGTTTTTCTGTATTGTGGGTCACTTTCTTAGGATATATAGTAGTAGGGACAAAGTTATGAGCATTTTTAAGGCTTTTGAAACTACTCCTTAAATTTAGCTTTTCTTTGTTCTCACCAGATTAACTTAGGCCTTCTTTGCTGGTCTGGACCATAGGAATCACAACTAGGCTTATAGAGACTAACTCCACTCTAATCTACCCTCTCTGGAATATCTATACCACGACCAGGGTTACCTTATTTAAAAGCCTAGTCTGATTTTAGGACACCCAATGGCTTCCTTCAGCCAGGATAAAAGCCAAACTCAGTCTGATCTACAGGTCTATCTGACATCTTTACTTCCAGCTGCTCTATTTCCCACACTTGATGCTCACACAACACTGAGTTTAACATTTCCTGAACACCCTATTATCTCATCAAACTGTGTCTCTGTATCTGCTGTTTGCTTATAAGGCTCTTTCCCTTCCCTACCTTATCACTGTAACTAGAAAGATCTTATTCATGACCCCACTGAAATGCTACCTCATCTGTAAAATTCCTCAGATGTAATAATCACTCAGATACCTAGGACCCTCTCTGTTTAAGGACCTTAAATTTTAATTCTGGAACTTCAAAGTAAATATAATACTGAGACGGAAGATAGGGAAACAATCCCAACCAAGTTTTATAAAATTTTAAAACACCTTACAAGTATCTTGGAAGATGACTTCAAATTTTCAAAAGGTTATCAAAACAGTTTACATTGGGAAAAAACAAAATCCCAACCCTTTTAGAAAAGAGGAAGTATTGTTAACTTAAATATATAATAAAAGGATGTTAAATGAAAAAAAGTCTGGTAATCACTGATATTGAGGAGTAAATAATATCAGCTTTTGGCTCTCCAGGGATGGTGGTGGTAGGAGTGAGACTGTCCCATGTATGATTTAGATTCTCCTCAGACCCTTCCTCTGCTGTTGTCCCTTAAGCATGGCATTAACATGAAAGGAATTCATTTAAATTAGTGCCATTCATTAAAATGAAAGGGATTCATTTGTTCATGCCTTCCTTACATCATTCATTTATTCATTCCACAATTATTTCCTGAGGACCCACTATGTGCCAGGCACTGTCCCAGGTGCTGAAGACACATAAACAAGGTACACAGACATAGACAAGGTTTCTGCCTTCATGGACCTTTAGTGGACAGTCAGATAAAGAAGTATGAAAACAAACAACATTCAGTTTGGTTGGTGATAGGTGCTATATAGTAAATAAATGAGGACAAAAGGGCAATGGGATAGAGTTGTGACTGGGGAGTTGGCTATGCATTTAGGTGGTCAGGGTAAACTTGAGGAGGCACTATTTGAGCTGAGCCTATATGAAGAGCAGTGGGCGGCCAACCAAGATTTGGGAAAAGACAGTTCCAGGTAGGGGAGCAGCAAGTGCAAAGCTGTCAAGTCAGAGAGGTGCGTAGTGCTTTTGAAGACTGAAAGGCAGCCAGAGTTGCTAACGTGTAGTGCATGGGCTGGGTGGGTTGGTCTGACATGAAGCAAAGGAGATTTGCAGGGGCCAGATCAATCTGGACATTATAAACCCTTGTGAAGAGTTTATTTTTCTTTGTGTGATGGAAAGCTTATAAAGGGTTTTAGGCAGGGGAATAAAATAACCTCCTATACGTACTAAAGATAATTCTGGCTGCGGAGTGGAAAGTGGTAGACAAGTATGTTGGTAGACAAGTATGAAGAAGGGATACCAATTATTAGGGTTTTTTTCTTTTACAGTAATCAAAGCAATGGCCTAGACCAAGATGCGAAATGTGAATGGATTCAGGATATGTTTTGGAGGTGGACTCAACAGAACTGGCTAGTGATTGATGAAGGGAGTAAGGAAAAGAGAGGAACCGGGGAACTGAAACTCAATTTACTTTGAGTAAAAAGTTAATGGGAAAGCAGGGCAGGGGTGAGAGAGATTAAGAACTATTATACCAAATCAGGTTTGGAAGTTCAGGAATCTATTTATCCAGATCCTTGCTTAACCTGGAAACAAGAGGTGGTTATATTAAGGTTAGGAAAGGTAAAGTTTAACAAAACTGCTCTGTCAAGCAATTTTATTTTAATATCAATTTTGAGAACTATTGTAACGGAGGGTCTTGTGTCAGGCAATTGATAAGGGTAAGAGTTCTATTTACAGAAAATTTACTAGATGTCAGGCACTGTGCTAAATGCTTTGCTATAAAAGTGGTATCTCATTTAGTCTTCAAACTAGCCCTATAATATTATCCCCATAACATAGATAAGAAAACCGAGGCTCACAGAGACCAAGGGACTAGCGTGGTTATGTAGATCGTAAGTGTCAGAGACAGTATTTTAACCGAGGCAGTCTGACGTCAGAGCCTGGACTCTTTCCCATTATGTTATGTTGCCTCTAATATGAACTGAACACCAATTTTATGATAAGTACAGTATAAGAGGCTGGGTAGATACAGTTACTTGTATCTTCAGAGTTGTCACAATTTAATGTGAGAAGTATGTTAGAGAAATACAAACCTTATAGGAATAAACAACTTTGCAGGTGAGTGGATAATTTCTTAAGGTGCCAGAAGGGCTGGAACTGCTGTCATCAAAAACATCCATGTTGTCTTCAAACTCTTCTCCTTCTTCTCTTTCGGTATCTGCATTAAGCTAGGAAAAATCAGAAGCCATTGGCTAGCTTGCTTACTTCAAGAAAATGGATGAAAGCAGGAAAAACACTTAAAACCTGATTGTTTCAAAATGTTAATTTACTTATTCAACTGCACAAAGAAAAGTATCTGTTCTGTTCTCACTTGCATTTTTCATGTTATGAAAGGACAGAGTTTTTTTTTTTTCTTTTTAAAACCAAGAGTCGGGCTTCCCTGGTGGCGCAGCGGTTGAGAGTCCGCCTGCTAAGGCAGGGGACACGGGTTTGTGCCCCGGACAGGGAAGATCCCACATGCCGCGGAGCGGCTAGGCCCGTGAGCCATGGCCGCTGAGCCTGCGGGTCTGGAGCCTGTGATCCGCAACAAGAGGCTGCGATAGTGAGAGGCCCGCGCATTGCTATGAAGAGTGGCCCCCGCTTGCTGCAACTAGAGAAAGCCCTCGCACAGAAACGAAGACCCAACACAGCCAAAAAATAAACAAAAATGGACAAAGGACTTGAAAAGACATTTCTTCAAAGAAGATATACAAGTGGCCAACAAGCATATGAAAAGATGCTCAACATCACTAATCATTAGGGAAATGAAAATCAAAACCACAATGAGATACCACTTCACACCCATTAGGATGGCTATTATAAAAAAACGAGGAATTAAGTGTTGGTAAGGATGTGGAGAAACTGGAACACTCGTGCATGGCTGGTCGGAACGTAATATGTGTAGCTGCTTTGGAAAATGGTATGATGGTTCCTCAAAAAGTTTAACACAGAATTACCATATAATCCAGCAATTTCACTTCTATTCTTTCAATTCTTTTCAATTTTAATTTCTATTCTATTCTTTCAATCCTTCCTCCCCAAAGAGTCTGAAAGCAGGAACATGAACAGATATTTGATTACCAATCTTCATAGCAGCATTATTCAGAATAGCCAAAAGGTAGAAGCAACCCAAGCATCCACTGAGATGAGGGGATGAACAAAATGTGGTATATGACAACAGAATATTATTCAGCCTTAATAAGGAAGGACATTCTGACACATGCTACAACAGATGAACCCTAAGGACATTAATATTAAGTGAAATAAGCCAATCACAAAAAAGATAAATACTGTATGACTCTACTTATATGAAGTACCTGAAGTAGTCAAATTTATAGAGACATAAAGTAGAATGTTGGTTGTCATGGATTTAGGGGTTGGAGGACAGGGGAGTTATTTTTTAATTTTTTATTTATATTTATTTATGGCTGTGTTGGGTCTTTGTTGCACAGGGGCTTTCTCTAGTCGTGACAAATGGGGGCTACTCTTCGTTGCAGTGTGCGGGCTTCTCAGTGCTGTGGCTTCTCTTGTTATGGAGCACGGGCTCTAGGCGCACAGGCTTCAGTAGTTGTGGCACGTGGGCTCAGTAGTTGTGGCTCATGGGCTTTAGAGCGCAGGCTCAGTGGTTGTGGTGCACAGGCTTAGTTGCTCTGCGGCATGTGGGATCTTCCTGGACCAGGGCTTGAACCCATGACCCCTGCATTGGCAGGCGGATTCTCAACCACCGTGCCACCAGGGAAGCCCCAGGCGAGTTATTGTTTAATTGGTATAGAGCTTCACTTTTGCAAGATGAAAAGAGTTCTGGAGATGGATGATAGTTATGGTTGCACAAAAATGTGAATGTACTTAATGCCACTGAACTTTATATTTAAAAATGGTTTAAATGGTAAAGTTTATGTTATGTATATTTTGCCACAGAAAAGGGCACAGTTCCTTTTGAAATGTAGCACAAGGAAAATAATTTAACCCAGTTTCAATGTATATTACCCATCATAGCTAAAAGGCATATATTAATTAAAATCGAATTGAGTGTAAAAAATGTATTTGAGTATTGTCCATTATACTAAAATACAAATAATATTTATATGAACATAAATATCTAACAGAGGTAGGCAAAGTAAGAAGAATAAAGACTGGAGAATAGAGGAGATTGGCTTGTTTTTTTATATACCTCTGAACTATAAACTATTAGAATAGGCATGTTTTACTTTTTATTTTTTTTAAATAAATGTATTTATTTATTTATTTTTGACTGTGTTGGGTCTTCAATGCTGTGTGCTGGCTTTCTTTTAGTTGAAGCGAGCGGGGGCTACTCTTCATTGCGGTGCGCAGGCCTCTCATTAAGGTGGCTTCTCTTGTGGCGGAGCATGGGCTCTAGGTGCGTGGGCTTCAGTAGTTGTAGCACATGGGCTCAGTAGTTGTGGCTCACGGGCTCTAGAGCGCAGGCTCGGTATTTGTGGCGCACGGGCTTAGTTGCTCTGAGGCATGTGGAATCTTCCTGGACCAGGGATCGAACCTGTGTCCCCTGCACTGGCAGGGGAATTCTTAACCACTGCACCACCAGGGAAGCCCCTGTTTTACTTTTTAGATTAAAAATCCAATAAAGAAGAAACAGAATAGGCTCAAAGGTTTCTTGGTTTCTAGCTACATATAAACACTTATTTGGCTACTCTTCCCTATGTTTAAACATGCAAAGGCACTAATGCTTACACATTAAGGATATAAGAAATGGAGAGTCAGAACTGGGCCTTACAGTAGAACAATTAATTAGAATACCAAATACCTACTATATGCTGAACACTAAACTAGGCTCTTAGATATGAAATGAAGGATGCTGTCTGCATTGCAGGAGTTCACAACCTAGAGTGGGAAATGAGCACAACCAAATGCTAAATGCACAGAGGGCCCTGTGAATATGGAAAGGGTGAATTGAGAAGAAGGTCAGAGATTTCCTGAGATTCAATGAGTCAAAAAGTATAAGTTGCCTATAATGTCAAGTTCTACTCTTTATTGAGTTAATGTGATTTCTCTTGTGTAATTATCACTGACATTTTAAAAGACTCTCTTCACCTGCTATTTACCTAATAAAATTCTAAAGAACTGGGGGAAGGAGAGGGTTCCTGAAGAATAAATAGTACATACTTCTTGTCACATTTATTGCCTCCATTTCAAAGCCCCTGTAGTAGTCTCATTTATAACTATTACTGAAAATTCTCCACAGCTGAGTGCCTCACATGCCTTATCTTACAAATATTCATGTATGGTCAGTCAGATCAATGACAAAATAGACTCAAATCTTGACCTTTCAAATTATCTCAGGCTTACGATTCTATTATTTTCCAATAGGGTGTCATATAAAAGATGAGGTTCACATGCAGGAAACTGCCGTAAAACTAACTTAAACATATTTATATATACTTGGAAGACATTGCCTTTATATTCTAGTAAAGGTTATAGACATTACAAAAAAACAAAACAAAACAAAATACTCATACATCTATAAAAACTAAAATTAAAGCCAATGTGGGTAGAACATGTTTCCAAAAATATAGCATAAGGAATGTTAATATGTACTGTGCTTTGGCACTGGGAATCAATCCAATACACTTCATTTTGGCAACGTTGTTTGATACTAAACGTTCCTTTCTTTCTCCTTCATTTTGAGTTCATTTTTTGATTCTCATGGAAGGGACTGAAAGGTTGCAGTGACAGCAATAGGGGTCACTGCCACATGCTTTTGCATTGCTCTAGCAGCTTTCCAAAGTATGTCATCTCAGGACAATTTCTTCCTTTTTCCTCTTCCACCCTCTGTAACTTAGCTGTTGCCAATGCCTTCTTGACCCAGCATTTCTAAAATCACATTCTTCCTGTTTCTTAACAACTGCTCACATCCCTTTTCCTTCCTGTCATCTGACAGAATTTTAATCAAAACTATTCTTTCTAGCTGTATTAATATTTTCCCTTTCTTAGATGTTATAAAATGCTTACTCTTATTGCAAGGGCAGAAAAGAACTTTTCCAAGTTGGTTTTAGTAGCTGACCTCCTGTATTCAGCAAAATTATCTCTGAAGGGCTTCATCAGCTTTATGGTCCCTGGATCTGACAGACTTGGGTTTGAATGCTGACTATGCCATTTACTTGCTATATGACCTTGGGCAAATTATTTGACTTCTCAACTTCAATGACCTCATCTCTATAATGAAAATAATTACTTCTTAACAGTTTATCATAAGGTTATCATAAGGATTAAGTGAGGCAATACTTAAACCCTTAACACATGCTTGGTACATAGGAGGTACTTAATACATCATTATTGTTTTTATGAGAAAAGGAGAATATAGATTAAAAAAATCTGGTGACATCCAGCACAGAGGAAGGCAGCTCCCTATAACTGGCCAGGAGAGCCTCTGAATTCCATCTAGACAGAAAAGTCAGCACAGTGAACATCATTCCAGACACAACACAAGTATATTATAAAAAATGATGTTGAAAATATCAGCAAAATGGATTTCTGTTTCCAGGCAAGATGGAATAATATTAGGGACCAGATTTAAACTCCTTCCAGAAACAACTAAAAAACTGTTCAAAATATATGAAAGAACAGTTTTCAAGACACTGGACATCATGTGATGAAAGTTAGTGATCCTTGGTGGATGCGAAACAATTTCCCCAACTTACTGTATGAAAAAAGTTTCCAAGCTGAGATATAGCAGGAGGGAACCCAAGAAAAGGATGGTGGTCTCCCTGAATTGAGGATATGGAACTGGGAATTCAGGAAGGTCAAAGTGGCTAGAGTTTGCTGGGTAGAGTAATGAAGAAATGCATAGAGAGAGCTCTGGAAATCTGCAGAGGTCTCCCTCAAGTCTTCAGCTAAGTACTGATCAGCACATATATGTCAAGAACTACCTGAAGCCAGCAATAGAACCACCCAAAGGATTAGAGGGAACAATCCTCAGCATTCACATAGGTCTGGGAATATTTCCTATTCCCTCTTAACAGAGCAGAAAACCTCATAAGGCACAGGGCATCATGTAGGGAACTGAGAATATCAGTAAGGATACAGAAGACTTGAACAACACTATAAACCCACTTGACTTAATTGACATTTATAGAACATAACAGCTAACACCAGCAGATTATATATTCTTTTCAAGTACACATGGAACATTTACCAAGATATACCATATAATGGGCCACAAAACAAGTCTCAATAAATTTAACATGATTCAAGTATGTTATCTGACCACAATGGAAATAAATTATGTCATTAATAGAAAGGTATCTGCAAAATTCCCGAATATTTGGAAATTCAATAATACTTCTAAACAACCCATGAAACAAAGAAATTAAAAGGCCAATTAGAAAATATTTAAAACTGAATGAAAATAATAACACAGTGTATCTGAATTTGTGTGGTATCTGAATTTGTGTGGTGGCGCTTAAGCAACATGTAGAGGAAATGTTTGTACCAAATACCTATATTGGAAAAGAAGGAAAGTCTCACATCAGTGACCTTAGCTTCCATCTTAAAGAATTAGGAAAGAGCAGGTTAAATCCAAATTAATCAGAAGAAAGGAAATAATAAAAACCAGAGCAGAAATCAATAAAATAAAAAATGGAAAAACAACAGGTAAAAAAGTCAATGAAATCAAAAGCTATTTTTCTTTTTGTGAAGATACATCAAATTGATAAACCTCTAGTAGGATGATCAGGGATAAAAAAGAGGAGACACAAATAAACAATATCAGGAATAAGAGAAGTGATGTCACTACAGATTCTCCAGACAATCAAAGAATAATAAAAAATATTATGAGCAACTTTATGCCAATAAATTTGGCAGCTTAAATGGAATTGACAAATTCTTTGAAAGATACCTATGATCAAAGTCCATTCAAGAAGAATAAGTTGAATAACCCTATCTCTATTAAAGAAATTGCATTTGTTGTTTAAAAAACTCCCACAGGGGGCTTCCCTGCTGGCGCAGTAGTCGAGAGTCTGCCTGCTGATGCACGGGACACAGGTTCGTGCCCCGGTCCGGGAGGATCCCACATGCTGCGGAGCGGCTGGGCCCGTGAGCCATGGCCGCTGAGCCTACGCGTCTGGAGCCTGTGCTCCGCAACAGGAGAGGTCACAACAGTGAGAGGCCTGCGTACCGCAAAATAAATAAATAAATAAATAAAATTTCTGCTCTTTGAAAGGCATTGTTAAAAAAATGAGAAGACAAGCCACAGACTGGGAGAAAATTATGTAAATCATCTATCTGATAAAGGATTTGTATCCAGAATATAAAAAGAACTCTCAAAATGCAGTAAAAAGAAAACAAACAACCTAATAAAATATGGTTGAAAGATCTGAACAGACACTTCACTGAAGAAGATATACAGATGGCAAATAAGCATAAAAGAAGATGCTCAACATTATTAGTGAAATGCAAATTAAAACTACAATGATACACTACTGCACACCTATTAGAATATCTAAAATTAAATAGATTGACCATACTAAGTATTGGCAAGGTAGTGGAACAATTGGAACACTAGTACTCTATTGGAGGGAATGTAAAATGGTACAACCACTTTGGAAAACAGCCTGACAGTTCTTAAAATGTTAAACATATAGCCACTGTATGACCCAAACAAACATACATTCATAGCAGTTTTATTTGTAATAGCCCCAGACAACTCAAATGCCCATCATCAGGGTGAATGGATAAACAAATTGTGGTATATTCATACAACAGAATACTACTCAGCAATTAAAAGAAATGAACTATTGATACATGGAACAACATGGATGATACTCAAAATAATCATTCTGAGTGAAAGAAGTCAGACAAAACAAATTGTACACTTTTAAATATGTGTAATCTATTTTATGTCAATTATACCTCAGTGAAACTGTTAAAAATATCAGTAAAGCTTGGGAATTTTAATGACAACTGGCCACACAGTATTTGAAGATGCTATAAGACCATTAATTAGATAAAAATAGGGCAGTCAGTGATTCACCAGATGCTTAAAAGAAAAAAAGGAATAAAATGCATAGCAATTGAAATGAATCATGATAAAGGTTAGAGGAATAAAGGGTCATCCACAGAGTAAGAAAGTATAGTAAAAAGCAGTGCTTTAGAGGCAGGGATATCTGGGTTCTAATCCCAGCTCTCTCCACTTACTAGCTGTATACTGTTGGGTGAGACAGTTAATTCTTCTAAATCTATCTTCTCATCTATAAATACATTCAGGATGGTTGTGATCATTAACTGAAATAATGTATGAATGTGCCTGACATGGAACCTAGTACAGAATAGATGCTTTACCAATGTGAATTCCCTCCTTTTGGTAGTATTTTAAGCTTAGTTGGTAGAACTGGAGTAGACAACTTATCTTGAGGTTCAGATTAATATTTCTGAACATGTAATATATGTAAGGATCTGTGTCAGGTACTTTACTTGTTATTATGGCCATGGAGAAAGTCAAAGAACATAACACAGCTAGAGACACTTCTCTTAGAAGTGAAATGCTCTACATTTTTTCAATGTCCTACTTTGGTCTTGGCTGTCAGTAAGTGAGAGTGGTTCCCTCAATCTGTGTACACCATTTCAACAGACATTATAGGTAATTCCCAGCACCTAGCAAAGGGTCTCATGAGCAGTGCAGGCTCAATACATGCTTACTGAATTGAATTAAACTGATGTTACTGGGAATTTGAAATGTTAGTTTCATTAAAAGTGTGGACATTTTGAGTATGGAGTTTAGTCCAATAAAAAGATGACTGCCCATTTGGAAATACAGTAAATATAAAAGCAATTGAAGATTGTTGTGTGTTCCATTATTTTCTGCAGTTTACATTTATTTCATTACAAAAATCCATTGTTTCTTTCTTTGGGATTTAGCTCAAGCCAACAAACAGATTTTTGTATTACAAAAACAAAGCCTGCTGGATGCAAGGACTATAAGGCATTATTGAGGCAGATGGGAACCAAACTAGCATCCTAAAGGTTTAAAATCTTTATTCTTGTCTTTCAAACACATATTCAACATGGTCTTCATAATGAGTAGAGTCAGAACTTCTTTCTTTTATTTTTTTTAAAATGATTAAAAAAAATTTTATTTATTTAATTATTTGGCTGCACTGGGTCTTAGTTGCGGCACACGGGATCTTCGACCTTTGTTGCGGCATGCAGGTTCTTTAGTTGCAGCATGCAAACTCTTAGTCGCGGTCTGCGAACTCTTACTTGTGGCATGTATGTGGGATCTAGTTCCCTGACCAGGGATCAAACATGGGCCCCCTGCACTGGGAGCACAGAGCCTTAGCCACTGGACCACCAAGGAAGTCCCCTAGAATTTACTTCTATGCAACTCTGCAAAATGCTCATATACTTAGGGAGGCTACACAACAGAGTAATTGTCCGGATGCCTTGGCATGGTAGTTGGGGGAAGTGGCTGAAGACAAGGAAGTTATGTAAACACTGTCAGCTATAGTTTGAGAATCTAAGGAGGAAAAAAAGAGCAGAAAGAACAAAAATAAACCAACCTCAAACTAAAAATCTCTGACTCAGTAGTTCTACTTCTAAGAACATACCTTACAGAAAAAATCCCCAACATGAAAAAAAATGCATATAAATGTTTTTTTTTTTGTTTTTTTGTGTTTTTTTTGCAGTACGTGGGCCTCTGACTTGTGGCCTCTCCCGTTGCGGAGCACAGGCTCCGGATGCACAGGCTCAGCGGCCATGGCTCATGGGCCTAGCCGCTCCGTGGCATGTGGGATCTTCCCAGACCGGGGCATGGACCCGTGTCCCCTGCATCGGCAGGCAGACTCTCAACCACTGCGCCACCAGGGAAGCCCCCATACAAATGTTTTAAAGAGTATTATTTAGAATATGCGGAGGCAATCTAAATATTAAACCTAAAGAGAACAGTTAAGTGAACACATTCCTGATGGAATACTATAGGCGTGAAAAGGATGATTATGAAGATCAACCATCAATATGGAATGTTAAATAAAAATATACAAAATTAACTTTATTATGATAAATATGTTCAAAAAGGAATAGTAGAAAGAGGAAGGAATTCAATCAAGTTGCTAACAGTGGTGTTATAAGGATGGAGCTTTTGTCATTTTTTCTCTACTGTACTTCCTAATTTTTTATTATCTAGTTATATAACTCTTTCTACTCTACAATTAACATAATTTCAAAATTAGATTGTAAACTGGGTATGGGTTTTTGAGTAAGAGAAGGCAAGAAAATAAGAGAAGGAAAGGCCCAGAGACCAACCTGGGTGTGGGGGCAACGTCAGTTATGCAGTGGAGGGGTCACCCCCACACCCCAAATCTCAGTAGGGGCAGGTCAGAGTTGCACAGCATGAAGGGCCACCCCCAAATCTCAGGTTCAGGGTCAGTGCAGGGCCTGTTTTCATCAGTGGGAGAAAGAAGGGGTCCTCCACTGACAGAACCAGTTAGAGGCCCGGCAAGAAGAAATGATTTCAAAACCAAAACTTAAAAAAAAAAAAACAACCAAAAAAACGTTAGAAGACGGATAGGAATGGCTGGAGGTGAAGGAACGAGGGCAAGTTCTTCAGCCAGAAGCCCCACGAGATTCTGTTGAATGAAAAACCTTGTTGATCGCAAAGCAACTAACTCAGGTTCACGTAAACCAGCTCCCAAACTTGTTTTGAACTTGCACTGCACCCGCATTTGCTGTACAATTAAAACAGCCCTATCAGTATTCCTATTCCGAGAATATGGAGATGAAGAAAAAACAAGAAATTCTGGTAGAGGTTGCATTATTTAAAATACTGACTTACAAAACTGCACTTGGCTTTTCAAGTCCTGGTGCTCTAAATGCAAGGGTTGATTCTCTCAAGTTCCTCACCCTGTGCCCCCCCCAAATACAATTCTAAGACTGGCAAAAAAAAAAAGAAAATAAGAGAAGGGAGGGATGAGTGACAGAAGGGGTGACTGGGTCACTAGCAGCAATCCAATCATAGGAAGCTGTATGTAAACTCTGGTTAACCATCAACTGAATAATTATATCAGTAGAATGCTCTCCGTTTAAAAAAAATTGCTATATTCTGTGTTTTTTTTCCTTCCCAATCCTATATTCTGTACCACAGCATAATACAGAAGGCAAAGAGTTAATATTCGAGTAAATATAGTTCTATCCTTATTCTATAAGGTAAACAGACTCTATATTTTAAAAACACTTACCTTCTATAGGGTACTTTACACTAGTAATGTCTAACAGTACTATTAACCATGTTTTCCAGATGGAAGGGAATTCTAAACCTGATGACTAATGCTTTTGTTGGCATCTATAATGGAAGAAATAATTTGGCCCTCAGAATGTGTATTTATGCTCCCTGCCCCTCGCCAGCCAGCTGTCAGTATGAAGAGATACAAATCCCTCTAAATTATTTCAGGGCTGTCCTTTAAAATCAGGTTAAATAAATATTGGGATTTCATTAAACTATTTTATGCCTACACTTTTCCTTTATTTATATTGTTATATCCCTCGGCCGAAAGTGGGAAGACACAGGCTCCGTAAGAGTGACTAGAGGGAAGAAAGAGTGGAATGGGATTGCAAAATGCTCCTTTCACAGAGGATGACATGTCTCTAGATGAGCTGCTGTTTTGGGAAAGTTGTCAAAAATACCCAATTTATTCAACACTTACAACCAGACTGTACTACTCACTGCCAGACACTATACTAGGGACATCTCCTTCATTTCCTTCCTTCATACTCAGAAGCTTTTCTTTATCTCCTGTTAAAATTCTTCAAGGACTATCTTTAATGACATTTCCTTCATGAGGCAAACTTCTCTCCTCTTTTTCTAGCTGGTATAGGCAAACCTTGGAGTATTATGGGTTTGGTTCCAGACCACCGCAGTAAAGAGATTATCACAAGCGAGTCAAACTAATTTTTTGGTTTCCCAGTGCACATAAAAGTTATGTTTACACTATGCTGTAGTTATTAAGCATGCAATACCATTATGTCTAAAAAAATTTACATACCTTAAGAAATACTTTATTGCCAAAAAATGCTAACCATCATCTGAGTCTTCAGCGAGTCGTAATCTTTTTGCTGGTGGAGGGTCTTGCCTCGATGTTGATGGATGCTGACCGATCAGGGTGGTGGTTGCTGAGCGCTGGGGTGGCCGTGGCAGTTTCTTAAAATAAGACAGCACTGAAGTTTGCTGCATTCATTGACTCTTCCTCTCATGAACGATTTCTCTGTAGCATGCAGTGCTATTTCGTAGCATTTCACCCACAGTAGAACTTCTTTCAAAACTGGAGGCAAACCTCTTAAACCCTGATTTATCAACTAAGTTCATGCAATAGTCTAAATCTTTTGTTGTCATATCAACAATTTACAACATCTTCACCAGGAATAGATTCCATCTCAAGAAACCACTTTTTAAAAAAAATTTAATTTAATTAATTTTATTTTTTTGGCTGCGTTGGGTCTTCATTGCTGCGCATGGGCTTTCTCTAGTTGTGGCGAGCAGGGGCTACTCTTTGTTGTGGTGTATGGGCTTCTCATTGCAGTGGCTTCTCTTGTTGCGGAGCAGGGGCTCTAGACACACGGGCTCCAGTAGCTGCAGCACGCAGGCTCAGTGGTTGCGGCATGTGGGCTCTAGGGTGCACGGGCTCAGTAGTTGTGGTGCACAGGCTTATATGCTCCACGGTATGTGGGACCTTCCTGGACCAGGGTTGAAACCTGTGTCCCCTGCACTGGCAGGTGGATTCTTAACCACTGTGCCACCAGGGAAGTCCCAAGAAACCACTTTTTTTGCTCATCCGTAAGAAGCAACTCTTTATCCATTGAAGTTTTATCATGAGATTGCAGCAACTCAGTCACATCTTCAGGCTCCACTTCTAATTTTAGTTCTCTTGATATTTCCACCACATCTGCAGTTACTTCCTCCACTGAATTCCTGAATCCCTCAAAGTCATCCATGAGGGTTGGAATCAACCTCTTCCAAAGTCCTGTTCATACTGAAATTTTGACCTCTTCCCATGAATCATGAATGTTCTAAATAGCATCTAGAACGGTGAATCCTTTCCAAAAGGTTTTCAGTTTACTTTGCCTAGATCCATCAAAGGAATCACTATCTATCGCAACTATAGACTTATGAAATGTACATCTTAACTCATAAGACTTGAACATCAAAATTACTCCTTGATCCATGGGCTACAGAAGGGATATTGTGTTAGCAGGCATGAAAACAACGTTAAGTCTCACTGTACATCTCCATCAGAGCTCTTGGGTGACCAGGTGCATTGTCAATTAGCAGTAATATTTTGAAAGCAATCTTTTTTTCTGAGTAGCAGATCTTAACAGTGGGCTTAAAATATTCAGAAAACCATGTTGTAAACAGATACACTGTCATCCAGGCTTTATTGTTACATTTACAGAGAATAAGCAGAGTAGATTCAGCGTAATTCTTAAGGGCCCTAGGATTTTCAGAATGGTAAATGAGCACTGGCTTCAACTTAAAATCATCAGCTTCGTTAGCCCCTAACGAGAGAGTCAGCCTGTCCTTTGAAGTTCTGAAGCCAGGCATTGACTTCTCTCTAACTATGAAAGTCCTAGATGGCATCTTTTCCCACAATAAGGCTACTGTGTCTGCACCGAAAATCTATTGTTTAGTGCAGCCACCTTCATTAATGGTCTTAGCTAGATCTTCTGGATAACTTGTTGTAGCTTCCACATCAGCACTTGCTGCTTCACCTTGCACTTTTATATTATGGGACTGTTTCTCTCTTTAAACCTCATGAACGAACCTCTGCTCGCTTCCAACTTTTCTTCTGCAGCTTCCTCACCTCTTTCAGCCTCCACAGAATTGAACAGAGTTAGGGCCTTGCTCTGGATTAAGGCTTTGGCTTAAGGGGATGTTGTGGCTGGTTTGATCATCTGTCCAGACCTCTAAAGCTTCTTCTCTACCAGCAATAAGGCTTTTTTACTTTCTTATCATTCATGTATTCACTGGAGTAGCACTTTTAATTTCCCTCAAGAACTTTTCCTTTGCATTCACAACATGGCTAACTGTGGCTCAAGAGGCCTAGCTTTTGGCCTATCTTGGTTTTCAACATGCCTTCCTCACTAAGTTTAATCATTTCTAGCTTTTGATTTAAATTGAGAGATGTGCAACTCTCCCTTTCACTTGAACACTTTGTAGGTTATTAAGTGGCCTAATTTCAATATTGTTGCATCTCAGGGTATAGGGAGGCCAGAGAAGAGGGAGAGAGACAGGAATGGCTGGTTGGGGGAGCAGTCAGAACACACACAACATTTATCAATTAAGTATCCCAATGGGTAAGATTCATGGTGCCCCAAAACACTACAGTAGTAACATCACAGATCACTGATCACAGATCACCATAACAAATATAGTAATAATGAAAAAGGAAACCTTCACTTCATTAAAAAATGCAATTATTTGTGAAGTGCAATAAAATGAGGTATATTAAGCTTTTCTGATAGCATTTCACAAAATCATGAGATTTTGGAGCTGGAAGGGATCTTAGAATCTCTGAAACCCAGAGACTTTTTCCAAGGTGTGTTGATGAGTTAGGAGTTAGCAATTCGAGTTTGCTACACAATAGCTCAGTCATACACTGCCATGTATTGTTAAGATCCATAAAAATCTGTCTGCTCTACCAGCTTGTAAGCTCTTTGAGGAGAAAGACCAAGTCATCTCCAATTTGCCCAGGAAGTAGGCACACAAGTGATAAGTGCCTACCCAGTTGATTTAGTTAGAAAAGGTGCTAGTCTGAGGAAAATCATGTGTTTGATTGGTTGCCAACAGTACTGCTGAAGAAGCCAAAAGCACAAATGTGCCTGGAATTTGCCATCGTCATAAGTTCTGTTCAATAGAATAACCTGAATTAGATGGAAATTGTGACTTTTAAAAGATGCAACAGTAAGAGACATTCCATGAGACAGAGCAACTCTGCTGTACTAGAAACAGGGCAAGTTCTTCTAACCCCAAAGTTATGTGGGTGATATGTGCTTATTACCCCCAGTTAGATTACCAT
Organism: Tursiops truncatus; assembly: GCF_011762595.2. NCBI lineage: Eukaryota > Metazoa > Chordata > Mammalia > Artiodactyla > Delphinidae > Tursiops > Tursiops truncatus. The sequence goes on along the minus strand of NC_047041.1, from coordinate 58,143,722 downwards.
TAATAGTGAAATAAAAATAAACCTTCAATAGATTGTTTTTCCTTCATATGCACACCCACACACAATCCTTTTTAAATATGCAAGTGTATTCTCATTAGAAAATCAGAATGCTATGTGAAAAAACTGATAAAACTTCCAGGAATGTTCTTAAACTTTGGCCAATTTCTCTAGCAAGGATTCCTTTTATCTGAAAGGCACAAACAATGAAGAGGCACTACGGATACAGTGGAAATTCGGAAGATTAGAGTTTTAGCTTTTAGTTTGCTACATTCCATCTATCTATCAATTCATTCTCTGTCCTTCAACAGACATTTATTGAGTACCTACTATGTGCCAGGTACTTTGCTGTGCAGAGCAGTGAACCAGGTAGGCATGGAAATTACATTCGAGAGAAGATAGACAATAAACAAAAGAAAAGAAGAAGACAAGTATAGATTGTAATAAATGCCATATGGAAATAAACTGGATGAGAGAGGATAATGGGTAGGGAGAAAGCAGCAGAAAATACTTTAGTTTGACCAGGGAGGCATTATATATCTACCTATGTAGTATCAGGCAAATCACTGAACTTTTCTGATACTCAGATCTCCAGGATGAAAAACTAAGGTTGAACTGGATGACATCAGAGTGGAAAAAGCCCTGGATTTGGAGGAAGAAAACTTAAGCTTGAGTTCTGGCTTTGTTTGTAAAACTATACCTGCAGCACTGTCTCCCTGATGAAAGACACTGTGAGCAGAGTGTGACAGCCCTTGTGAACTAAACAGACTAAGCCACAGACTGTGTTCCTTTCCCTTCTTTACAATTGTTTACAACTCCCTGGATGTTTATTTTCATTACCCTGGGAAGACCTCTGAAAACTCTGGAAACATCAGACTAAAAGTTTTATCCTGCTACCTCCAGACAAGAAACATATCTACTTCATGAGTGGGATAATGATAAAGCTACTAGTGATAACATACTTTTCACTGCACATTTTAAGAAAAGCACTATTTTTTTCTTCTCGCTTTCCTGCACTAAATTTAACTCAATTAGTGACAGACTAAAGGAAAAAACCCCAAACCATTAGCAAAACCATTATTTTTTCTTTAAAATTTTGGCCATTATCAAGTTTGGCTACATAGTCAAAGAATAGCATCCTGCAGTGAAGTCAGCCCATCGTATCCAAGAAGAGAAACCGTACCGAGTGTAACGTTCCATTATTGGTCACTGCAGGAAGGCGGGCCCATCGCTCATTTTCCAGTTCTTCCATCACTTGGTTCATTGCACTCTTTAGCCATGTGTCCACGGAAACACCAATCTGCTTTAGTAGGTCCAGCCGGGCTTCAGCTTTCAACTTAATTATCTAAGAAAACCAAGAAAATGGTCAGAAATCAGAGCATTTTTTCCTCAAATTGATTGTTTTTAAGTTACTCCTGATTTATTAATTAGAACAATCTTGATGTTCATTAGCAATTCTTCCTTGTCATAGATGTTAATTTTTCACTTGGCAAGAGGGAGAGAGGAACAGGGGAAGAAGGGAAGAGGGAAGGGAACACAAGAACAGGAATCAGAGCTTGCTGACAATGGAAAAAGGCACACTTGCATTTTGACAAGTTACATCAAATATAACTTATCAAAAGGAAGATGTTAATGCACCATAAAGTCTGCTTTCCTTTCCTTTTAATAAGGCTACGCCTCAGAACATACCAAAATTTAGCATTTTCAACGGCCTTCTAACCCATTTCCTGGACTTTCTCTTCTCCTCTATAATCCATCTTTTACAAGTCTACGAATGATCTCATCAGTCACTTCCCTGCTTAAAAACTTCCACAATTCCTGACTGCCTACTGAGTACAGATTTTATATTAAATTATGATGCAGCTGTCAGAAACAGAAGATATTGAGAATAAAAAGTTCCTGTGCTCCAAATTCAAGAAAAGGAAACACTGTCTGTTTTTTGGCTCTTGTTCCAAGCCATAAGCAAGTAATCATAGAATTAGTTTAAATCTGTCCCAATCAAACAGTAACTGCTTTACTCCAATAGCCATGCCTCTGAGTCAGCCAATCTGTGACAGCCCCAAGCTTCTGCAAGGCAGCCAATCAACCACAGCCTCACTCCAGTAATCATCAGCAGTTAAGCTTCCACTCCTGCTTCCAACAGTCCATCAATCCCTACACACCAGTTAAAAGCTAGTCTGTAACACATGCCCAGTTTTGAAAATCTGCCAATCCCTGAAATCCACACTTCTCAAAACTCTTTGCATTGGTTCTACTTTGTCAGAAAGATTGTATTTTGTAAGTATCATTCTCTTTTGTTTTAGCAAGTACTAAACTCAGCTTCATTCTTCCTCATATTAGAGTGGTTGTCTCTTCCTTCAACATTTGAAGGCTCCACTGAGATAATTTTGAGGACCTTCACTTGATGGCCTTCTGTGGACATCCTGGACAAACAAGTATGCTCACTGAGCCCTTCTGGTATGCGATTCTGATCACTCTCTGGATTCTCTGCTGAGGGAGTTTGTATCAAAAAGGATCTGACATCTGACTTGTTTCACTGAGCTCTCATTGCTGAATTTATATTGTATTCCTAAGATTTTAAAATGAGATAAAGGGACTTCCCTGGTGGTACAGTGGTTAAGATTCTGCCCTTCCACTGCAGGGGGCACGGGTTTGATTCCTGGTTGGGGAACTAAGATCCCACATGCGGCATGGTGTGGCCACACACACACAAAGAGACAAATTCATATTACATAAAATTCACCATCTTAGTCATTTCCAAGTACACAATTCAATGGTTTTGGATATCATATAGACCTTTATATAAAGTTTTTGGCTTGCAGGCACACTATTTGGTAAACGGTCTTGTAAAAATCTTATTCTTCTAATAATTTTTTTTTGGTAACAACTTTACTGAGATGAAGTGCACATATCATACAATTCACCCATTTAAAGTGTATAATGCAATTGGCTTACAGTATATTCACAGATATGTGCAATTATCACAATTTTATTTTTTTTTAACTTTTTATTTTCTATTGGAGTATAGTTGATTAACAATGTTTGTGATAGTTTCAGGTGTACAGCAAAGTGATTCACTTATTCATATTCATGTATCTATTCTTTTTCAAATTCTTTTCCATTTAGGTTGTTACATAATATTGAGCAGAATTCCCTGTGCTATACAGTAGGTCCTTGTTGGTTATCCATTTTAAATATAGTAGTACAATTTTAGAATATTTTAATCATCTCCAAAAAAAAACCCATATCCTTCAGTTAGTGCTCCCTTATCACTTATTCCCTGTAGCCTATGGGACCACTAATCTACCCTTTCTCTCTATAGATTTGTCTATTCTGAACATTTAATATAAATAGAACCATACAATATATGGTGTTTTGTGTCTGGCTTCTTTTACTTAGCATAATGTTGTTGAAGTTCATCCATGCTGTAACATGTATCAGTATTTCATTTCTTTTTATGGATACTGTGGGTAGAACACATTTTGTTTATCCATTTGTCAGGTGATGGGTTGTTTCAACTTTTCAGCTTATATGAATAATGTTGCTACAAACATTAGTATACAAGTTCTAGTGTGGACATATGTTTTCATTTCACGTGGCTATATACCTAGGACTGGAATTGCTTAGTCATAAAGTAATGGTATGTTTAACCATTTGGGGAAATTTCAGATTGTTTTTCAAAGCAGCAACCTCATTTAACAATCACACCAGTAGGGTGAGGGTTACCATTTCTTTACATCCTGGCAAACCTTGTTAATGTCTCTGCCCTTTTTGATTCTAGCCATCCTAGTGGATGTGAAGTGGTATCTCACTGTGGTTTTGATTTGTATTTCCTTGATGACTAACGATGTCATCTTTTCACGTGCTTACTGATCATTATATGTCTTCTTTGGAGAAATGTCTACTCAGAACCTTTGTCCATGTTTAAATTGGGCTGTCTTTTTACTGCTTTTGCCTTTGTCTTTTTATTGTAAGTTTTTGATGTATTCTAGATCAAAGTCCCTTATCAGATACATGATTTGCAAATATTTTTTTTCCCATTATGTGGGTCTTTCACTTCTTGATAGTGTCTTGTGAAGCATAAAAGTTTTAAAAGTTTGATTAAGTCCAATTTATCTATTTTTTTCTTTTGTTGCTTGGGCTTTTGGTGTCTTATCTAAGAAATTAATCCAAGGTCACAAAGATTTATCCCTATGTTTTTTAAAATAGTTTTATAGCTTTAGCTGTTATATTTGGGTGTTTGATCATTTTGAGTTGAGTTTATTTTTTTATATGGTGTGAAGTAGGGGTCCAACTTCATTCTTCTGCATGTGGATATCCAGTTGTCTCAGCACCATTCTAGTATGCATTTTAAACTAATATAAGCAATGAAATGTTTTTGAAAAATAAGTGAACCAACAAACCTCTTCTTGGAAATTATAAATGTAAGTCATTTAATTGCTGAAACAAAGAAAACAGAGAGAGACAGAGAGAGAGAAGTATATTCTGTTTTCTCAAATCCAAGTAATCTAGTTTTCATAAGATTTATTCTTATCAGTACTTTACCAAACAATTGAGGAACATGGTATTTGCAAACTTAGATTTTTTTTTTTTTGCAGTACATGGGCCTCTCACTGTTGTGACTTCTCCCATTGCGGAGCACACGCTCCAGACCTGCAGGCTCAGCGGCCATGGCTCACGGGCCCAGCCGCTCCGCAGCATGTGGGATCTCTCCGGACCGGGGCACGAACCCGTGTCCCCTGCATTGGCAGGCGGACTCTCAACCACTGCGCCACCAGGGAAGCCCTAGCTGTTGTTTCTTGCCAAGTTCCTTGGAGTTTCTGCTGCACATGTCTATTTAGGTTTAGCCAAGGATTTGGATGGTTATTTATATGCAAATTTGAGAACTCCCTGACATCCAAGCTCAAGCCAGTAAGACTTAGGCTCTCTGCTTGAATTTTTTAAAATAAATAAATAAATTTATTTATTTATTTTTGGCTGCGTTGGGTATTCGGTGCTGGGCGTGGGAGCTATTCTTTGTTGCGGTGCGCAGGCTTCTCACTGCAGTGGCTTGTCTTCTTGTGGAGCAGGGGCTCTAGGTGCACGGGGTTCAGGAGTTGTAGCTCACAGGCGCTACAGCACAGCCTCAGTAGTTGTGGCACACGGGCTTAGTTGCTCCGCAGCATCTGGGATCTTCCTGGGACAGGGTTCGAACCCGTGTCCCCTGCATTGGCAGGAAGATTCTTAACCACTGCGCCACCAGGGAAGCCCTTCTCTGCTTGAATTTTAGTTGTACAGCCCCTCACAAAGAGCTGTAAAATGTAAATGTCACCATGAATAGTCCCATTCTCTGAAGAGTCTTTTCCCCTCTAGATTTTATATGTTTTGGGTCATTTTCCAGTTCTATCAAATAGGTATTTTAAATATTTTTACCCTTATTAATAATTGTTATCTAAAAGAGGATATAAGCTAGCCCCTTATTATCAGAAGCAGAAACCCTTGTAGAGATATATTCTACATTCAAAGAAATCTTAAATTTCACTCAGCAATTTACTATTAATAATATTTGCATTGTAATTTTGAAACCGTTTAATATAGATGTAAGATAAGGCAAATAAAATATCGTATAATATTATTAGGAACTTAAAATTTCAATATAAGATAAAAAGATATAAAATAAAGAAGTTTAATAAAATCTTTCCAATTTTAAATTTGAATTGAAAATATCAATATGAACTCATGATTAAAAAAAAATTCCTAGCTCTAACAACAAAGGAAGGGCCAAGAAATAAATGACACCCATAACAATAAGCACCTTCACAGCCTAGACTTTGGTGTCTAAATACTATTCTATATTAAAAGAAAGCAGAGCTTCTTGGAGAAAAGGCTAATTCTAAGTCTGGGCAGGGAAAATACAAGGTGAGCCTAAGATAGCTTGTTGTGCTAGAAAGCAAAAAATGTTCAAAGACTAGTGGGAGTAATGTCAAAAGGACACAGAAGTCAGCTTAAATGGACTCTCAATGGCCAAATTTAGACAATATTGGGCTTAAAGAAGGACAACTGTAATACTGAAAATAGACTAAATGGAGAAAAATCTATAATAAATTGTAATACATAAGGTGGGACTCCATGAGGAGACTCTGTAAAGAATAAGTGCTGGGGAAAGAACATCTACCGTGGAGCTGTGAACTGAAAAACTCCCAGAGATTGTATAGGGCTGAAAGATGTTGCAGTTCCGTCCAGCCAGAGTTGAGAGACCAGAGACCTTGTTGGATACTCATGGCAAAAGAAGAAACTGCAGAAAGGAAATTCATTAGTAATAAGGCTAAATTAGCCCTACTGGAAAGGCTGCTCTAAACCAACCCAAAGCTTAAAATAGGCCTTGAACAGATCAAACTGAGCTGGCTGCCCAAACAAAACTCAACAGGCTTTAAAATAAGAAAAGAGAATCCAGAAACTCAACAGCCAAACAGTCACAATTCCTAGTATTCAGTAAAAAATAGTACTAAGTATTTGAATAGCAGAAAAATATGAGCCATAACCAAAGGAAACATCAGTCAATAGAAAGAGAGCCAGAAATCACAGATATGACGGAATGAGTAGATGAGGACTTTAAAGTCACTATCATAAACATACTTAAGGATTTAAAGGACAACATGAAGATAAATGGGAGTGAACTGGAAGATATAAAGAACCAAATATAATTCATAGAGCTAAAAATGTAATATCTGAAATCACAATTCACAGGATAGCCTTAATAGCAGGTTATACACTACAGAAGAAAGGATTAGTGAACTTGAATACATAATAACTCATCAAACTGAGATTATGATAAAAAATAAGGCTGGATAAAAGTGTGTGGGGTGATCTTTATATGTGATGTATAGGACAATATCAAGTGATCTATTATTCATGTTGTTGGAGTTGAACTAACCTATACGACAGAAAGCAGATCAGCTGTTGCCTGGCCACAAAAGAACCTTCTGGGGTGACAGAAATATTTTATATCTTGATTGTGGCAGTGGATATTTAGGGGTGCGCATTTATCAAAGCACATTAAAGTGTTTACTTGAAATGGCTACATTTTATTTTATGTATATTATGCCTTAATAAAGTTGATTTTTAAAATTCCATGACATAGTAATAATACTTAAGAAAGGGAGAAAAATACTCATTTGCTGTCCCTGGAGGTGACTAGTACTTGTTAATTGCAATGGAAAAAGAAAAAAGAACTTTAACAGTAGAAAGATTTGGTAGTGCCACCTGAATTGAAAGTGACTATTCTTAGCATCAGTAGTGAGAAAACTTGGTAAAAGCATACTGTGATGAAAAACACAGCATCATTTATAAAGTATTCTTGCCTAAAATATAGACTATAGTCAGATCTTTAAACTTAACTTCCATTTTATAGTATAGAAATAAACACATGAATTTAATATTGCAAAATATTAATAGTTGAATTTAGCATATTGGAAAATATATATTTATTCTTCATCTTTTTTGTATGTTTGAAAATTTTCACAATAAAAATTGAAGAAAGTGGTTAGTTAAGAGGTCTACTAACATACTACATTATAAGAGTACAGTGAAACCCCACAATAACAAGTCTGGAGGTAATATAAATTTGGATATAATACGATTGGAAATTTTGTTTTTATAGCAGGGTCACCCTTAGCATTTCATTAACCTTGTAGTAATGAGGCCTCACATTTTATGCAGCTGAGGTTTTTCGACTTCTCTTATAGCATTATGGCAAGGGTCTTACCATTTTTGAGTCATTGAGTACAACAGTGACATTGTAATTTTGAATTCCTCATGTACAAGAGAAACTTATGAGATGATAATTTAAAAAAATGGTATCTATTAAAATGTGTTTATATAGACAAGAAGTGATTTTAGTTTTGGTTTTGTTAATTCATTTGATACCATGTATTTTGGCTTTCAAATGAACATTCAATTCAGATCATAAAATTTAGTTAATATCTTGGAGAAAGAGTCATATAGTTTATAGTTCCTCCTGCAGACATTAATACCTAACATGTATAAAATATCATTAAAAATTTCTGGGTATCTTTGACTTCTTACATTAACTTCCTCCTCTTTGTGTTAAACATTTCACTGTTGAAAAAGAGAAAAAACTGCCCTCAACCCAGATAAAGGTACAATTTAAACACACAAAAAAATAATTGTATCCTGAAACATAAGTCATATACAGCTTCCAAAAAGGGCATTTAAAACTCCTGGTTTCTTGGCAAGCTACCTTAAAAATAGGTATGATATGTCAGATCAAGAATGTGTGTGTATCCGTATGACAAAAGGCATTTCAAAAAATTCAAATACCTAAATACCAGGTTAAGAAAATTGTTATTAAAGTTTAATTTAAGCAGTTATTGCCTCAATCCAATTCTTAAATTAGTCAGGGGCTGCAAAGAGTAGCACAGCTAGTACAAATATTCTTGTGATAGTCGTAGAGATCATAACAATATAACAATAGGTTGTTCATCAATGTATATCTAGTATATTCATCAGTATCTGGCACGCAGCAGATACTCATTAAGTGTTTGTTAACCTAATGAATTAGTGAGTCTGTCCCCAAATTAACCAGCCAATAATTAATTAATCACTATATAACCTCTATTATACTATTCTTTGGAAATAGTATACTATTCCTATTCTTTGGAAAAGCACAGGCCATTTACAGTTTCAATTTCTTATGACTGGAAAAATTTCTTTAATCTATTACTGAGTGCCACAAAGATTTCTATTCTAATTAGCAACACTGAATGGAAACACATTATAGAAAATATTGGATAAAGCAGATTAATCAACAAGGGAGGGTAGCATTCATGTTGCAGGAGTTAAAAACCAAACATAAAGGACATAATGGAATTTTAACTAGTTTACTCTCTTTTGTGTATTTATAATAACTATTGAATGGAAAGAGAAAATCCAATACAAATGATACACAGGCAGAAAAAAGAAAAAGAGAATCTATTGAAACCATTACTGTCAATTCCTCTGAAGGCTCTTGTGGTCTAGTCTATGCAAAAATTTCATTATGACATTCTTGTAAATAATACTCTAATACTACCCTCATATTTTCCATCTAATTTTAGCTGGGTTATTTTTTGTAACTGATAAGTGGAAATCAAGTAAGAGATTGCTTTAAGATAGCAGTAGGATAAACTATATTTCACAGATATTCAAAACTGAGATAATGGATCTGACATCACGGTTTTTAGCATATTGCATATTTTTGGTAAGAAAATTACCTTTGAGACTGCAGACTTAAATACTAGTATTAGGAGAGATGAGACATTCTGTTGTGGGACTCTCACTTCATATTTTTAGCTTTAAGCTAACAAACAGAGGGCAGTTTAGCACATTCATGGAAATAACAGGTCATTCAGCCTAAATGCAGACTTTGTGTGATTGATACCTACTACTGCTACTACTGAAGGGCATGGTGGAGGTAGGGTACCAGACAGTGACACCATGGATGAAGTCTGGAAATGGAAAATACATGAGAGAACACACCCTTCAGAAAACTTCTGAGACTTGTCCTGTTCTGTCAAGGCTCTGAAACTGGCTTCACGCAGAGTCTGGAGAAACGAACAAGAAAAGTTCTTCTACACAAGCCAACGTTTCTCAAACTAGGCAAGAGCCTGCCAACGTGCTTGGCCAGAACCCTAGGGCAGCGGTTTAGCCATGACCCTGAGTTCAGTGAGGAAAATGGCTATTTATCGTTCACTCTGCTCTCTTCACTATGGAGGCTGTGGATCATGTGCCAGGAATGAAGGCAAGCTGGGGTTACTGGGGCTTCTCTAGACCAGGCAGATAGCAAGATAGCAAGCCTCTTCTGGTTCAGATCACTTCCATGGGGCTGTGCCAGAAACATGCTCATATTCCCTGTCTTTGCTGATGCTGCCTCTCCACTTACTACCAACCCCCACTCCTTGCCCCGCCCCCATCACTGAAATACTGCCTCAAAACCTCTAGAGATCTGAGAGTGTATTTGAAAATCACTAGCTTAGATTAATGCTCAACCCAATACAAGAATTTCTTGTATAGAGTCTTCTTATACACTTATAGTGCTGCACTATATCTTAGGGCAGCTTATTTTGCCATTGGGCAGATCTGTTAGAAAGTATTTCCCAGTAGCAAGCTCAAATCTGCCTCCTTCCTACCTTCTTTCAGTTCAAGTTCTGCCTCTTGAGGTTGCATGGCATAAGTCTGTGCTATCCCTTTTTCATCTGTCAATATCCATCTTAAGTCCTCTTTGTGTTACCTGTCCTAACAACTCCCACAGTGACCTCTGTGTCCTTTGGGTTCCTTAAGTGTTAAGTACACTCGTGTGGACCACTCCTTGGCACTTATGCTTTACAGTCTTAGTTATCTTGGGCATTCTTTAAGCCTTCCTAACAAGAACATATTCTCGTTGAAGGCTAGACAGTCGCAGTGTTTTGTTTCTTTGTGTTTTTTTTTGCGGTATGCGGGCCTCTCACTGTTGTGGCCTCTCCCGTTGCGGAGCACAGGCTCCGGACGCGCAGGCTCAGCGGCCATGGCTCACGGGCCCAGCCGCTCTGCGGCATGTGGGATCTTCCCGGACCGGGGCACGAACCCATGTCTCCTGCGTCGGCAGGCGGACTCTCAACCACTGCGCCACCAGGGAAGCCCCGCAGTGTTTTTTTAATGTCTACTTCCACGTCCCTTCACTATGTTGCACTGGATAGATACCTAAATACAAGTGTGCACAGGTTCTTCATGAACTGGTCTTAACCACAATGACTTTCCTTACTTTCTACCACATTTCTTTACAAAAATCCTCCATGCTAATCAAATCCAACTGCCAAACTACATCTTGTATCTTCCTCCTTTGCAAATAACTTTTCTTTCCATCTCAACTTCTCCCCCTCTAGGTCATGGAATATTAGCCTAGGGTACATGAACTTCTGAATACTATAAATAAAACGTACATTTTTTTGTGGTAGAGAGGGTTTCACACTCTCATATGATCCTCAAAGGGTCCCATGACTCCACAAAAGATTAAAATCCACTGCTGTAACTTTTGCCTTGTCTGCTTAACCAACTCTTCTCTATTCTTAAAAAGTCAGCTTATGCCCCTGGATCCAGTGAACCTTTCATACGGGGGGAGACTTTTCTAGGCACTGAACTTATATGTATCAATTTCTATACTATGCTGACTGATTTATTATGTAACTTGTGAAAACTTTAAAATTAATATCTTTATTGTAACTTAATTCTTTCGTTATTTGATGTTTCATGATTGTAAACTCTTCATAATGGGATCAGTGTCTTTTTGTTATGTGTACTACCTTGTATGAAACAGGCACTCAAAAAGAATACTCTGGACACAGATGGTGAATCAATCTTCAAATTAATCAGTGTATAGAAACTGAATTCTAAAGGTCCACATCACGGCTGTGACATTGCTGGAGCTGGGCAAAATGTCACAATTAGCTGCCACCTCACCTCTGCTTTACGAATATTTTCTCTAGCTTCATCTATTTTCTGTTCCAACTCTGTTCGGCCTTGTTCTGAAACTGCAACTCCATGACATTCCAGATCATCTAGAACCTATTAAAGAAAATAGGAAAATGATGATTGCTTTCTATTTTTCTCTTTTTTTTCCTTAAAGTGACTAGAGTATCTAGATAATTTTAAAGACTTTAGTGACAAGTGACCATGATTCCCTTTTTAACCTTTGTTTTCATTTATTTATTTGATAATTTAAAAACCTCTGAAAACTGAGTTATTTGTAGTGAGGTGGATGGACCTAGAGACTGTCATACAGAGTGAAGTTAAGTCAGAAAGGAAAAACTAATACCATATGCTAACACATATATATGGAATCTAAAAAAAAAAAGGGTCTGAAGAACCTAGGGGCAGGACAGGAACAAAGACGCAGCCGCAGAGAATGGACTTGAGAACACGGGGAGGGGGAAGGGTAAGCTGGGAAGAAGTGAGAGAGTGGCATGGACATATATACACTACCAAATGTAAAATAGACAGCTAGTGGGAAGCAGCTGCATAGCACAGGGAAATCAGCTCGGTGCTTTGTGACCACCTAGAGGGGTGGGTTAGAGATGCAACAGGGAGGAGATATGGGGATATATGTATATGTATAGCTGATTCATTTTGTTATACAGCAGAAACTAACACACCATTGTAAAGCAATTACACTCCAATACAGATGTTAAAAAAAAAAAAACAACTTCTGAAATAATTATAGACTTACAGGAAGTTGCAAAAGTAGTAGAGTCCCTTCACCCAGCTTCCCCCAAGGGTAACAACTTATCTAACTATAGTACAATATAACACCCAGAAAATTGACACTGGCACTATCTATAAACCTCATTTGAATTACATGTTTTGATATGTATACCTTTAATTTTTAAAAATTACATGAATATAAAGCATTGTTTCTAAATAACAACTAATACAAAATGGTAAAAAGTCTGTTGTATCTTCATACCCCACCATGTGCTCCCCACCCCAAGATAAAGACTGTCCCATCAATTTATTTGTATTTTATCAAGCCATCTCTTATGTATTTCCTTACATGCTTTGTACAGTTTTGTTTGAAAAATAATAAAATGAGATCTACCTTCCCTTCAATGTGTCTAAGAAACATTTTTGTGTTTGTACAAACTGATTGACTTCATTCTCTAATTAATCCACAGATTCAATAGTTCAACCATACCATATTTTGTTTACTCTTACTATATTGCTATCTGAGTTTTCAAATTTCTCAATACTATAAACAGTACTGTACAAACAACCTAGTCAATGATTCTTTGAACACATACGGGAATATTTATCTAAGGTAAAAACACAGAAGTGGAAACTGTACATTTTTATAGACATTGCCAAATTGCTCACAAAAGGCTGTACCTACTCTTCTAGTAGTGTGTAAGAGCATGTTTCTCTACATTTCACCAACACTGGATATTGTCAATCTTTGAAATTTTATAAAAATTATCTTATTGTTTCAATTTTCATTTCTCTGTAATAGAATATCATTTCATATGTTGCTGGTCATCTCTATTTCTACTTTTATAAATAGGCAGTTCATATCCTCTAACCATTTTTCTACTTTTTTGTCTTTTTCTTATTACTTAAATATATTTCCTTCCAGATATTAGTCCTTTTTCTGTTATTTATGTCACAAATATTTCCTCCCATTCTATTCCCTTTCTCTTAACTTTTTTTTTTTTTTTTTTTTTGCGGTACGTGGGCCTCTCACCGTTGTGGCCTCTCCACTGCAGAGCACAGGCTCCAGATGCGCAGGCCCAGCGGCCATGGCCCACGGACCCAGCTGCTCTGCGGCATGTGGGATCTTCCCGGACCGCGGCACGAACCCACGTCCCCTGCACCGGCAGGCGGACTCCAACCACTGCGCCACCAGGGAAGCCCCCTTTCTCTTAACTTTTAAAAGTTCTTTTGTTTTACAGAAATTTTTTATGTAGTCATATTTATCAAGCATCTTACTTTATGGGTTCTGGGTTTTGCGTCTTACTTAAGAAGCCACTGGTAATATGCCAAAAATATTCTATATGTTTTTTAGTTTTTAGTAGTCTTGTGTCTAGCATTTAGCTCTTTAATTCTTTTGAAATTTACCTTGTATATGGCAGAAGGGAGAAATCTAACTGCATATTTTTTCCCCAATACACAAGACAATTGCTTTAATGCGATTTACTGAATAAATCCTTTCCCCAAAGAGTTGAAATACCATTAACATGTTTTTGATTTACTTATTTTTTATAAATTTTTTTAAAAGTAATTTAATATTTATTTATTTATTTATTTTTGGCTGCATTGGGTCTTTGCTGCTGTGCGCAGGCTTCCTCTAGTTGTGGCAAGTGGGGGCTACTCTTCCTTGTGGTGCACGGGCTTCTCATTGCTGTGGCTTCTTTTGCTGTGAAGCACGGGCTCTAGGCGCACAGGCTTCAGTAGTTTCAGCACATGGGCTCAGTAGTTATGGAGAATGGGCTTAGTTGCTCCACGGCATGTGGGATATTCCGGGACCAGGGCTCATGTTCATGTTCAGGGACCGGGACCGTGTTCTCTGAACTGGCAGGCGGATTCTTAACCACTGCACCACCAGGGAAGTCCAACATGCTTTTTATTATGAAATATTTCAAATATACTCAAAAGTAAAGAGACTAGTATGATGAACTCCTATATATTGATCACTAAGATTCAACAGTTAACGAGACTTTTCCACATTTGCTTTACCTACTATCCTTTATTTTTCTTGTGCTAAAGCATTTTAAAGCAAATTCCAGACATCTTGTCATTTCATTCCTATATGTTTTAGTGAAAGTCTCTAAAAACATGAACTTAAAAAAAATACAACCACAATACTGTTATCAAACCTAACAATAATTCCTTGGTAGCCTTAATATGCTGTTCAGGGCTTCCCTGGTTGTGCAGTGGTTAAGAACCCGCCTGCCAATGCAGGGACACAGGTTCGAGCCCTGGTCCAGGAAGATCCCACATGCCAAGGAGCAACTAAGCCCATGCGCCACAACTACTGAGCCTGGGCTCTACAGCCTGTGAACCAAAACTACTGAACCGACGTGCCGCAACTAGTGAAGCCCGTGCTCCACAACAAGAGAAGCCACCGCAATGAGAAGCCCGCGTACCACAACGAAGAGTAGCCCCTGCTCGCCACAACTAGATAAAGCCCACAGGCAGCAATGAACACCCAACGCAGCCATAAATAAATAAATAAATAAATAAATAAATAAATAAATAAATAAATAAATAAATAAGTAAAAAATATGCTGTTCACCATTAAAATTCCCTGTCTGCCTGAAACTGACTTTTTAGGGTGGTTTGTTTGAATCAACAGCTAAAGGTCCATACATACAGAGATCATTTTTTTTGATATATTTGTTAACTCTTGTATGATACTACAGTTTTAATTACTATAATCATTACTGCATCTTTCAGTATGTGTTAAGGCACAAATGTCTCATTATTGTTGTTACTGGCTATTCTTGTACATGAAGAAAAATTCAGATACATTTTAGGATCAGACTGTGAAGTTTCTCTAAAAATATTTTCTAAGTTTCATTGGGATTTCACTGAAATTACAAATAAATTTAATTTAAAAACCACATAAAAAAAGTCAGACAGAGAAAGACAAATACTGTATCACTTATATGTGGAATCACTTATATGTGGAATCTAAAATATAAAACAAACTAATGAAAATAACAATAAAGAAACAGACTCACAGATATAAAGAACAAACTAGTGGTTACCAGTGGGGAGAGAGAAGGGGGCAGGGGCAAAACAGGGGTACGGGATTAAGAGGTACAGACATGCATAAAGTCAAAAAGCTACAGGGGTGTACTGTACAGCACAGGGAATACATCCAATATTTTATAATATAACAAATGGAGTATAATCTTTAAAAATTGTGGATCAGTATGTTGTACATCTGAAACACATAATATTATAAATCAACTATACATCAATAAAAAAAAGAATTTAAAAGTTAAAAAAAAACTACAATATTTGAATCTCTCCAATTACCCATGTCTTCTTTGATAAAAAAAAAAGTCTTTCTTCTTACAGGTCATGACACTGGTTGATTTATCAGTATTTTATTGCTGTGGTGAATAATTTTTTTCCAACTGCATTTTGCAATTGATTATTATTTCTAGCTAATATGAAAACTAATGATTTTTGTATGTAGTCTTGTTTCTATTGACTTTACTGAACTCTTAACTATGTCTGATAGTTTGACAGCTGGGTCTCTTATATTTGTGGGGGGGTACACAATCACCTCATCTATAAGTAATGACAGATGTACCTCTTCCAAATATTTAAACACCTTATCTTTCTTTCATTAAGAGCATTGATTAAGTGGTGATCACAGGTACTGTTTTCTTGTTTTATCATTGTGGTAGGTAGAATGGTCTCCAAAGATGTCCACACTCTAATCCCTGGAAATGTGTATATGTAAGACATAATTTACTGATATATTAGAGTTATAGACCTTAACACAGATTAACGTCTGGATTATCTGAGCAAGTCCAATCTCATCACATGACTCCTCACAGGCAGAGAACTTTCTCTGGCTGGAGTGAGATGAGAGACAGGCCAAAAGAGAAGTCAGAGAGATTCCAAGCATGAGAAGGATGCAATGCACTGCTGCTGACTCTGATGTAGGAGCCCATGTGCAAGGACCAGAGAGAGTGCCCTCTAGGAGCTAAGAGTAGCCCCTAGCTGTTACAGTTTAAAGAACTGTTATCAGCCCTACAGTTATAAGGAACTAGATTCTGACAACAACCTGAATGAGCTTGGAAGTGGATTCTCCCCCAGACGCCAGCCCAGTGGACACCTTGATTTCGGTCTTGTTAGAGCTAGAGCAGAAAAACCAGTGAAGCCCACCCAGACTTCTAATGTATAGAAGTGTGAGACAATAAACTTCTATTGTTTTAAGCCACTAAGTTTGTGGTAATTTGTTATGGCAGCTATAGAAAACTAATACAACCATCAGATATAATGTTTGCTCTAAGTTTCAGGAAGCTATCCCTGTCAGAGTGAAATAGTCTTAATCCAGCTGGCTGGGAATTTCATTTTACTTTTTAATCACTAAGGCATACAGCATTTTATTATGTGCTTTATTGGCAACTATGACAATAATTATATAATTTTTCATCTTTATTCTATAAACGCATTTTATTATACTGATATATTTTCTAATGTTGAATCGTCCTTGTACCCTAGTCATGTGCTTAAAACACAGTTGGATTTATTTTTATTAAATTTTATTTAGCATTTTTACAGGTTTGTTACATCTTTGTTAAAAATCAGTTGACCATATATGCGTGTGCCTATTTCTAGACTCTTCACTTTGTTCCATTTATCTATAAGTCTGTTCTTACACCAATACAGTAACATCTTGATTACTGCAGTTTTGTGTCTTGAAATCAAGTAGAGTAAGCCCTCTAACTTTATCCCTATTTTTCAAAATTGCTTTGGCTATACCAGATCATTTGCATTTCCATGTATGTTTTAGAAGCATTTTGTCAATTTCTACAAAAAAACCCTGCTGGGTGTTTCACTTGGATTTCATTCTATATATGGACTAACTTGGAGATAAATGGTATTTTAAAAATATTGAGACTTCTATTCCACTGGTCTCTATGTTCTTATGCTAGTACTACAATGTCTTGAATACTGCAGTTTTGTAATAAGTTTTGAAGTTTGGAAGTATGAGTCCTCCAACTTCATTATTTTTTCAAGACTGTTTTGGGTACTTGGAGTCCCTTGAGATTCCATATGAATTTTATGGTAGGTTTTTCTATTTCTGCAATAAATACTGTTAAGATTTTCATAGGGATTGCATTGAATCTGTAGATCATTTGGGGTGGTAAGTCATCTTAACACTATCTTCCATTCTGTGAAAGGAGGATGTCTTTCCACTTATCTATGTCTTTTTAAATTCCTTTCATCAGTGTTTTATACTTTTTAGTGTAGAAGTATTTTGCCTCTTTGGTTAAGTTTATTCCTAAGTATTTTATTCTTTTTGATGGAAGTGTAAATGGAACTGTTTTCTTAATTTCCTTTTCTTTCTTATGTTTTTGTTTTTAAATTTATCTTACTGAAATATAGTTGATTTGCAATGTTGTGTTAATCTCCTTTTCTAATTATTCATTGTATAATGTATATTATATGGTGTAGAAATGCAACTGACTTCTGTGAGTTAATTTTGTTTCCTGCAACTTTGTTGAGTTTATTAGTTCTAACAGGTGTGTGTGTGTGTGTGTGTGTGTGTATGTATGTGTGTGAGTATGTGTGCATGTGTGTGAAATCTTTAGGATTTTCTACATATAAGATCATGTTAGGACTTCTCTGGTGGTCCAGTGGTTAAGACTCCATACTCCCAATGCAGGGGGCCCAGGTTTGATCTCTGGTTGGGGAACTAAGATCCCACATACTGCAACTAAGCCCGCATGCCGCAACTAGAAAACCCCATGCACCACAACTAGAGAAGAGTGCATGCTGCAATGAAGACCCAGAGCAGCCTAAATAAATAAATAAATGATCCTGTCATTGGTGAACAGAGATAATTTTACTTCTTCCTTTCCAATTTGGATGCCTTTTATTTCTTTTTCTTGCCTAATTGCTGTGGCTATAACTTCTAGTGCTATATTGAATAGAAGTAGTGAAAGGGGGCATCCTTGTCTTATTCCTGATCTTAGAGGAAAAGCTTTCAGTCTCTCACCATTGAGTATTACTGCTTTTTAACAAACTGAATATATGCTTCTTTGTGTTTTACCTACCTCGGGTTTGTTGAACTCCTTGGATTTGTGGGTTTACAGTTTTTATTAAGTTTGGACAATTTTCAGCTACAATTTTTTTCAAATATTTTTCTCTTTCATTTTATTGCTTAAACTATACCTTACTAGATTAAAGCCCATCAGAGGTCACACTATAAAGAACTAGAAAAGTCATTGAAATCTGTCTGTGTCTACCTCCTAGAAGAAAGACTCAACATGCCTTGATAACAGAGGGGGGAAACAGATTTATTTTTAACATCTGAACATTTACTTTCAAATAGAGTCAGACATTCTAGTGGAAAAAACCTCTTTGTGTGCTTCACATTTTGAAGTATAAAGCTGCAGTAATTAATCTCATCACTGTTTATTAGATGTGTGGTAGACAGATAACTTGTCTTTCTAGTTCACAAATTTTTTGATTGAGATAAACTGTATTAGAGGAACTGTACCCCAAAGCTTATCTGTCCTTGAATCTGATTTAGGTGACGAGATTCTAGATTTCAAGCTGGAGTCTGATGCTGAGCTTTGGGGTATTTTGGGTGAAGAGGAGAGTTATATTTTGCATGCAAGAGGCATGTGAACTGTTACGGCCAGAAGTTAGGCTGTGGCAGATTGTGTTTTTCAAAAAATAGCTACTACAATATTTCCCATTCCACATGTTCTTCTAGAACCTTGCAATTTCCCCACCAAGAAATATTGATATTTTATGACTTCTCTCCTTGAATCTGGACAGGGCTTTGTGACTGCCTCAATTAATAAAAACATGACATAAATTAAAATCTTGTTACTTCTGAGGCTAGATCAGAAAAGATGGTATAGCTCCTACTTGGCTCACTCTTGGGGCTCACACCTTTGCAGCCCTGTGCTACCAGCTACCATGTAAGAAGTACAGCTAATCTGAAGCCACTATGTTGGAGAAACTGTATGGAGAGACCACAAAGAGACAGAGATGCATGAGGTGCTCTAATTATTCCAGTTCCCAGCTGTTCAAGTCTTCCTGGTCCAAACACCAGATATTTCAGTGGGGAAGCCTGTGAGATAACTCTAGCACCAGCCACTATCTGATTGTAATCACATGACAGACCCCCACCCCCACCCACTAAATGAGAACTGCCAAGCTGAGCCCATCCAACCCCCAGAGTAGTAAGAAACAATTTAAAAGATTCTCTTTTTGTGGCATTAAATTTGATGTAGCTTGTTATGCAGCATTAGATAAGTGGAACACTGAATTCGAGATGCCTGAGAAAAGATGTGACAGTGAAAAGAAGATGTCAAAGCAGGCAAGAGGATATATTTATACACAGAAGAAAGGCCCATTGTTGGAGATGGTAATTTATTACTTGTTGGTAAATGAAACCACGGCAGTAGTAAAGACTGCCTATAATGAGAATAAAGAATAAGAAAAGAAGATAGCCTAGTATGGAAGCGTAAGGAATTTAAAATGTAAATGTAAGATGAAGAAAGAAGAACCTTTAAAAGAATCTAGGAATGTTAGAGAGGAAAAGGAAAACCATGACAGTGTTTAAGTCATGGATGACTAGAGAAGAGAATATTTCAAGACAAAGGGAACTGTCAATTGTGATACAACTGCCAACGGGTTGAGTAAGATAAGAAATTAAAGTGGCCATTTTGGATTTAGTAACAGACATCACTGGTAATTTTGGCATGTGCAGTCTCTATGAATTGGTGCAGGGAAAGGGGAAGAAGGGAAAGCTCAAATGTAATGGGCTAAAGAATAAGCGGGAGGTTAGGAAATAGAGATACTAAACACAGACAATTCTCTTAAGAAGCTGGATATGCAGGTAAAGAAAAAGAAAAATAAAGTTATAAATAAAATGGAAAATAGAAAAAAATTTACTATATCTAAAATAATTTCTTTGTACTTAAAGTTTCATCTTTTTAAAAGATTTATTTATTATTTATTTATTTTTGGCTGCTTTGGGTCTTAGTTGCGGCACGTGGGATCTTCGTTGAGGCATGCAGGATCTTTCATTGTGGCGTGCAGGCTTCTCTCTAGTTGTGGCGTGTGGGTTTTCTCTTCTCTAGTTGTGGTGCATAGGCTCCAGGGCACAAGGGTTCTGTAGCTTGCGGCATGCAGGCTCTCTAGTTGAGGCGTGCAAGCTCAGTAGTTGTGGTGCGTGGACTTAGTTGTCCCGCGGAATGTGGGATCTTAGTTCCCTGACCAGGGATTGAACCCGCGTCCCCTGCATTGTTAAGGAGGATTCTTTACCACTGGACCACCAGGGAAGTCCCTAAAGTGTAGTCCTGAAGATACATTTTCATGGAATCTACAACTGCATCTTCAGAAAGTCTGTCTCGGAGATGAAAAGCCTAATTCAACATATGCACATCTCTTCCACTGCCCAAAAGATTATAATACACTATCACTAGTCTTCCTTAAGCAATTCTATGGCAAACAGATAAATTACTGTGTTGCTGCTAGAGGGCTTAAGGAATTTTCAAGTTTAGAAGATAGCTGAGAACATACTTCTGAGTGCTGAGAAATTATAGAAAAAACATCTATTGGGTATTTTCCACATCAATAAAATTCAACTCCTTAAACTGGTTTGACATTTGGCTTAATGCCAGACATAACCTAAGATTCTCTATCACACTTACCCGTTGTTGGTGAACAATATTTTTGTGCTCCCGTGCCACACGTGTGGCCCATTTCCGAGCCTCTTTGTTTAAACTGTGCTCCTCTGTGGTCCCAGTTTCTGATTCTAACTGTCGGCTCTACAACACAAGAGAAAACAGAGAGAAAAGTACTGTTATCCTTATTGAAATCACTACCATTTTTGTAGGTAGACCAGAGGGCCTTCACTTTACCAGCACTCAAAACAGGAGGCATGCTCCACTACTGTGGGAAGCAATGTCTCATGTCACAGAAGATTAGCAGAAGACAAAGAGGACGGTATGAAAACCGTAAATGATCACAGATTTTTGTCTTACATTGCTGAACATTAAAGCTTCATCTCTAACTGTAGCATGATCCATTTTGGGTATAAAGCAAGCTAGCTAAGCTAAGCAAAGAAGAAAAAGTATTTATGCCAACCTACTATGACACTAAAATAGTTGCACAGACAAAATGGAAACAACTCAACAGTTTCAATGGGATTAAAGAATCATTGCATAGAAGTGAAAAGAGAAAAATAAAACAATACAATAACAGCGACACAACCTATCCATCCTCAAAAATATTGGGTTTAATTTAGTTATACTTACCACCAAACCTCAAGCTAGCTTTTGTCGTTCTTCTGGGCCTTAATGTCATCTCAAAGATAGGGGTGCTAGATCAAATGATTACTAAGGGTTTCTTCTTGCCCTAAAACGCTATAACCATATTTCACAAAGAACAAACTGAAAAATCAAACTAAACAAGAGTAATAGTTAACCACAATTATGCAAGGTACTGTGGAAAGTGCTTCACATAACTTTTATAACAATCTTATGAGATAGGTCACACAGCCATTTTATAGAAAAGGAAATCAAGGCTCAGAGATGTTAAATAAAATTTCCAGTGTGCGCCAGATATTCAATTGTTACAACTTCCGATTCCAGAATTAGAGCTCTTAACCACTAAACTATTTTAACTTTCTCTAAACTCTTAAGAACCCATGAAAAAAATCTTTAGTAAAATAACTAGGAAAGAAAATAATGTTTTAAAATATGAATTATCCAAAGATGATTTTAATACAAAAAGCAAAATTTTAGAGTGGAAAATCTTTAAAAACTGACTTTTGTGGGACTTCCCTGGTGGTCCAGTGGTTAAGAATCCGCCTTCCAATGCAGGGGATGCGGGTTCAATCCCTGGTCGGGGAACTAGGATCCCACATGCTGCAGAGCAACGAAGCCTGTGCGCTGCAAGGAAAGATTCCGCATGCCCTGCATGCGCAACGCAGCCAAAAGTAAATAAATATTAAAAAAGAAAGTAAAAAAACCCAAATTGACTTTTGCAAGGTCACATATAGCTCAAAATTGGTAAACAGGATTTGATAAATTGGATTAAAAATTTAATATTTTTGTTGGGGGGACTGTAGGCAAGGTTGAAAAACTTTTACTCTATGCAGACATTTCAGCTAAAGCTAGATTATATAATGATAAATGAATTGAAACATATTCAAATCTAACCAACTTTACATTTACATTTTATACCGATTCATTCTTTGGGCTATTAGGGAACCAGCTCTCTTATTATATTTATTTTGAAAAAGGATCTAGGCATTTACATTATCTGTCCCCAGAAGCCAGGGTTTAAAAAGTTAAACCCTAGATGAAGACGCAAATGTAATCTATAGGATGTATGGTAGAAAGGTATACTCTGAAGAGCCCAGGTACAGGTTTTTAAGCCAGATAAACCCAGTTTTAATCCTCTCTATGCCATTTATTAGCTTCATGATCTTGGGCTGTTAGTTAATCTGTGTCTTAGTTACAGCCAAAAATTGGTGAAAATGCCACCTATCTCATAGGGGTTATTTAGGGCAAAACGAGGTCATATTTTAAACATTCTCTTATGGTATATACATAAGCATCCAATAGATGGTAACTGCTAATGTTAAAGACCCAACAGAAAATAACTTGAAACAAAAAATTTTGTCATTACTGTTAATAAAAAAGTCCAAATAATTCCCAGGTTCTTGATAGCCCAAATAATGAAGCAAAAACAAGACGGAAGATATAATGAAAGGATCTCAAGGAGAACGAACTTATAGAGCACAGAGTAGATGAGAAAGGAGGCAACTGATAGAGATATTTAATTTTTATTACTGAGGTACATTTTAGGAACTGGTAAATGGGTCTAAAAATGTGTGTTGGCTGCGTGGCCAACATGCCCATACAGAATCTGTACCTTTTTACTGAGTATTATCTGTACTTAAAAGCTGGAGAAAAAAAGATAGGGCTTTTTTCTCATTCCCTATGGGTTTACTATTACTCAGGAGTGCCCAATGATCAGAACAGATCACAATTACCACTGATTGGGAGACGTGACTTTGGGACCCTCTGGGTAGGGAATAATAACACATAACTAAAATTCAAGTAAACTGATCTTTTTCATGAATTCTGAAATCAAGCCATGGAAAAACATGGCTACCTATAATACAGTTCTAGACAAATGAGAATTCCATACAAGGCAAACACAGCCCAGGGTACTAAACAATACATAGAGAAATGTTCTAATGCCACTCCGGAGATCAAAGATGAATATAAATCTGAATCTAGTAAAGATCATTACCTTTTAAAATGGTGGTATCAGTAGTGGTTGATTCCAGCAAAGGAATGCTAGTGACTGCTTCTTTTTAAAATGCTGGCTAATTTAATCATTGGTTCATACTTTTAACACTTTTCCTTTACCTCTTAAAAGTATAGTTAAAATACATAAAGGAATAGTAACATATAGGCTATTAAGCACAATAATTTAAAGAACATTGTTATTTTCCTGAAGCAGAACATGAGACTTTTACAATTAAATATCAAACAGCACTGTAGCCTAGCTCTGGAAAAGTGCACTTATTTAACTTGATTATTTTAAAAGAGGCATATATTATAACATAACAATTCCCAGAGTAATAGTAGAACAAAAATAATTCAAATAAATTACAAACTGAAGAGAAATGCTATAAATGGAATTTCCTATCGACTTTTAAATGTAGATTAGGTAGTTTTTTATTAGTCTGTCAGTTGGGGTTATTTGATAAGTTAGGTCAACTAAATGTGATTCTTGAAAATTTGGAAACATCAGATTTCAAAAATCATACAAACTTTAATAAAAAATTTCAGAAGCAGATAGGTCTTTACCTGGAAAATAAATGTCAATCCGAACACAAGCCTATGCTTTTGAGTACTGTTCCCTCTGGCTGGAATAGCTCCCCTATTTTTTTTGTCCACAGATAAATTCCTAGTTATTCTTCAAATCTCAGTTCAAGTCCTTGTTCTCTGTGAAATCTTCCCTGACTTTCCCAGATAGACTCAGTGGCTCCTTCACTTTAGACATATCTCCATTATATTAATTTATTAATTTGTTAGACATCTACTGAGTGGCTACTGTCAGGCCAACATCAAATTACACTGTGACTGCTGCATTATGTTTCCCATTTGTCTTTAAGCAATCTGAGGCCTCGAAAGGATACATTTCCTGGCATCTAGCACCATGCCTAATAGTACACAGAATGCCCTCAGTAAAGGCTGGTAAACATATAACCTAAAGTGAGGGGCAGGCCACCAGATTATTAGAATGGTGCCTTCAGAGGGACAAGAGAATAAACATACTGAATTAGAATCAGCTTCTAATGGATGAAGGAAAGTATTTTATGTAGGGAAGAACAGAATGAACAGAGGAGAAAGGGGACTAATTTACTGAGTACCATGCATTTTAATACAGGTTCTCAAAGCTCACTTGAGGATTGAGATCCCGCTCCCACTTGTAAAATAAAAGGTCTCTTTCTTCATGTTTAAATTCTCACTACAAAATCCACTCAAAATGGATGACTAAGGAAGGAATTTTTTTTGAATCTCCCAATTAAGGAATTTTTATACATTTTATTTTATGAAATTTATTTGTTTTTTAAAAAGCAGCCATTAGGGCTTCCCTGGTGGCGCAGTGGTTCAGAATCTGCCTGCCAATGCAGGGGACATGGGTTCGAGCCCTGGTCTGGGAAGATCCCACATGCTGAGGAGCAACTGGGCCCATGAGCCACAATTCCTGAGCCTGTGTGTCTGGAGTCTGTGTTCCACAGACTCCAGATACACCGTGATAGTGAGAGGTGTGACAGTGAGAGACCGTGATAGTGAGAGGCCTGCACACCGTGATGAAGAGTGGCCCCCGCTTGCCACAACTAGAGAAAGCCCACGCATAGAAATGAAGACCCAACACAGCCATAAATAAATAAATTAATTAATTAAAAAAAAAAAAAAGCAGCCATTAGGGAGTCACTGGGCCTGCGCACTCTGCGGAGGGAAAGCCCACAGCTTCAGCCAGGTGAACTGGGAAGCAGACTCTTGAGTTCACAGCTGGCCTGTGGTTTTTGCATCTCATCAAGGAGCTCCTCCTCGTACAGCCGTGTGGATGAAAGGCTCTTGGTGCTCCAGCCAGGCGTCAGGGCTCTGCCTCTGAGGTGGGAGAGCCAAGTTCAGGACACTGGTCCACAAGAGACCTCCCAGCTCCACGTAATATCAAACGGCGAAAATCTCCCAGAGATCTCCATCTCAACGCCAAGGCCCAGCTCCACTCAACGACCAGCAAGCTACAGTGCTGGACACCCTACGCCAAACAACTAGCAAGACAGGAACACAGCCCCATCAGAGAGGCTACCTAAAATTATAATAAGGCCACAGACACCCCAAAACACACTACCAGATGTGGACCTGCCCACCAGAAAGACAAGATCCAGCCTCATCCACCAGAACACAGGCACTAGTCCCCTCCACCAGGAAGCCTACACAACCCACTGAACCAACCTTAGCCACTGGGGACAGACACCAAAAGCAACGGAAACTACGAACTTGCATCCTGCGAAAAGGAGACCCCAGAAACGGTAAGATAAGCAAAATGAGAAGACAGAGAAACACACAGCAGATGAAGGAGCAAGGTAAACACCCACCAGACCTAACAAATGAAGAGGAAATAGGCGGTCTACCTGAAAAAGAATTCAGAATAATGATAGTAAAAATGATCCAAAATCTTGGAAATAGAATAGAAAATATACAAGAAACATTTAACAAGGAACTAGAAGAACTAAAGAGCAAACAAACAGTGATGAACAACACAATAAATGAAATTAAAATTCTCTAGAAGGGATCAATAGCAGAATAACTGAGGCAGAAGAACGGATAAGTGACCTGGAAGATAAAATACTGGAAATAACTACTGCAGAGCAGAATAAAGAAAAAAGAATGAAGAGAATTGAGGACAGTCTCAGAGACCTCTGGGACAACATTAAACCACCAACATTCGAATTATAGGAGTTCCAGAAGAAGAAGAGAAAAAGAAAGGGACTGAGAAAATATTTGAAGAGATTATAGTTGAAAATTTCCCTAATCTGGGAAAGGAAATAGTTAATCAAGTCCAGGAAGCACAGAGAGTCCCATACAGGATAAATCCAAGGAGAAACATGCCAAGACACATATTAATCAAACTATCAAAAATTACATACAAAGAAAAAAATATTAAAAGCAGCAAGGGAAAAACAACAAATAACACACAAGGGAATCCCCATAAGGTTAACAGCTGATCTTTTAGCAGAAACTCTGCAAGCCAGAAGGGAGTGGCAGGACATATTGAAAGTGATGAAGGAGAAAAACCTACAACCAAGATTACTCTACCCAGCAAGGATCTCATTCAGATTTGACAGAAAAATTAAAACCTTTTGAGACAAGCAAAAGCTAAGAGAATTCAGCACCACCAAACCAGCTTTACAACAAATGCTAAAGGAATTTCTCTAGGCAGGAAACACAAAAGAAGGAAAAGACCTACAATAACAAACAAAACAATTAAGAAAATGGTAATAGGAACATACATATCGATAACTACCTTAAATGTAAATGGATTAAATGCTCCAACCAAAAGAAATAGACTGGCTGAATGGATACAAAAACAAGACCTGTATATATGCTGTCTACAAGAGGCCCACTTCAGACCTAGGGACACATACACACTGAAAGTGAGAAGATGGAAAAAGATATTCCATGCAAATGGAAATCAAAAGAAAGCTGGAGTAGCAATTCTCATATCAGACAAAACAGACTTTAAAACAAAGACTATTATAAGAGACAAGGACATTACATAATGATCAAGGGATCAATCCAAGAAGAAGATATAACAATTGTAAATATTTATGCACCTAACATAGGAGCACCTCAATACATAAGGCAAATACTAACAGCCATAAAAGGGGAAATTGACAGTAACACAATCATAGTAGGGGACTTTAACACCCCACTTTCACCAATGGACAGATCATTCAAAATGAAAATAAATAACGAAACACAAGCTTTAAATGATACATTAAACAAGATGGACTTAATTGATATTTATAGGACATTACATCCCAAAACAACACAATACCCATCCTTCTCAAGTGCTCATGGAACATTCTCCAGGATAGATCATAT
Source organism: Tursiops truncatus (assembly GCF_011762595.2). Taxonomy (NCBI): domain Eukaryota; kingdom Metazoa; phylum Chordata; class Mammalia; order Artiodactyla; family Delphinidae; genus Tursiops; species Tursiops truncatus. Next base: position 58,116,315 of record NC_047041.1, on the reverse strand, counting down.
CTTGGGTCACAAATCAAGTCTTGGTAAATTTAAGAAAACTGAAATCGTATCAAGTATCTTTTCTGACTGCAATGCTATGAGACTAGATAACAATTATAGGAAAAAAATCTGTAAAAAATACAAACACATGGAGGCTAAACAATACACTACTTAATAACCAAGAGATCACTGAAGAAATCAAAGAGGAAATCAAAAAATACCTAGAAACAAATGACAATGAAAACACGACAACCCAAAACCTATGGGATGCAGCAAAGCAGTTCTAAGAGGGAAGTTTATAGCAATACAATCCTACCTTAAGAAACAAGAAACATCTCAAATAAACAACCTCACCTTACACCTAAAACAATTAGAGAAAGAAGAACAAAAAAACCTCAAGGTTAGCAGAAGGAAAGAAATCATAAAGATCAGATCAGAAATAAATGAAAAATAAATGAAGGAAACGATAGCAAAGATCAATAAAACTAAAAGCTGGTTCTTTGAGAAGATAAACAAAATTGATAAACCATTAGCCACAGTTATCAAGAAATAAAGGGAGAAGACTGAAATCAATACAATTAGAAATGAAAAAGGAGAAGTACCAACTGACACTGCAGAAATACAAAGGATCACGAGAGATTACTACAAGGAACTATATGCCAATAAAATGGACAATCTGGAAGAAATGAACAAATTCTTAGAAATGCACAACCTTCCAAGACTGAACCGCGAAGAAATAGAAAATATGAGCAGACCAATCACAAGCACTGAAATTGAAACTGTGATTAAAAATCTTCCAACAAACAGGGCTTCCCTGGTGGCGCAGTGGTTGAGAGTCCACCTGCTGATGCAGGGGACACGGGTTCGTGCCCTGGTCCGGGAAGATCCCACATGCCGCGGAGCGACTGGGCCTGTGAGCCATGGCTGCTGAGCCTGCGCGTCCGGAGCCTGTGCTCAGCAACGGGAGAGGCCACAACAGTGAGAAGCTCATGTACCGCAAAACAAAACAAAACGAAAAAAACTTCCAACAAACAAAAGCCCAGGGCCAGATGGCTTCACAGGCGAATTCTATCAAACATTTACAGAAGAGCTAACAGCTATCCTTCTCAAACTCTTCCAAAATATAGCAGAGGGAGGAACACTCCCAAACTCATTCTATGAGGCCACCATCACCCTAATACCAAAACCAGACAAAGATGTCACAAGGAAAGAAAACTACAGGCCAATATCACTGATGAACATAGATGCAAAAATCCTCATCAAACTACTAGCAAACAGAATCCAACAGCACATTAAAAGGATCATACACCATGATCAAGTGGAGTTTATCCCAGGAATGCAAGGATTCTTCAATATATGCAAATCAATGTGATACACCATATTAACAAATTGAAGGAGAAAAACCGTATGATCATCTCAAAAGATGCAGAGAAAGCTTTCGACAAAATTCAACACCCATTTATGATAAAAACCCTCCAGAAACTAGGCATAGAGGGAACTTTCCTCAACACAATAAAGGCCATATATGACAAACCCACAGCCAACATTGTCCTCACTGGTGAAAAACTGAAACCATTTCCTCTAAGATCAGGAAGAAGACAAGGTTGCCACTCTCACCACTATTATTCAACATAGTTTTGAAAGTTTTAGCCACAGCAATCACAGAAGAAAAAGAAATAAAAGGAATACAAATTGGAAAAGAAGAAGTAAAGCTGTCACTGTTTGCAGATGACATGATACTATACATAGACAATCCTAAAGATGCTACCAGAAAACTACTAGAGCTAATCAATGAATTTGGTAAAGTAGCAGGATACAAAATTAATGCACAGAAATCTCTGGCATTCCTATACACTAATGATGAAAAATCTGAAAGTGAAATTAAGAAAACACTCCCATTTATCACTGCAACAAAAAGAATAAAATATCTAGGAATACACCTACTTAAGGAGACAAAAGACCTGTATGCAGAAACTTATAAGACACTGATGAAAGAAATTAAAGATGATACAAATAGATGGAGAGATATACCATGTTCTTGGATTGGAAGAATCAACATTGTGAAAATGACTATATTACCCAAAGCAATCTACAGATTCAGTGCAATCCCTATCAAACTACCACTGGCATATCAAACTACCAGTGGCAAACTACCACTGTACATTTACACTGTACATATATAATATTTACTTCCCAAAGAAATCTAGCTGTGTCATCCTGGGTAATGTACTTAACTTTCTCTCTGGGCCTCAGCTTTCTCAATTGAAAGCTGGGCCTCAGCTTTCTCAATTTCACAGAACTAGGACAAAAAATTCCACAATTCGTATGGAAACACAAAAGACCCCGAATAGCCAAAACAATCTTGAGAAAGAAAAATGGAGATGGAGGAATCAGGCTCCTGGACTTTGGACTATACTACAAAGCTATAGTAATCAAGACAGTATGGTACTGGCACAAAAACAGAAAGATAGATCAATGGAACAGGATAGAAAGCCCAGAGATAAACCCACACACATATGGTCACCTTGTCTTTGATAAAGGTGGCAAGAATATACAGTGGAGAAAAGACAGCCTCTTCAATAAGTGGTGCTGGGAAAACTGGACAGCTACATGTAAAACAATGAAATTAGAACACTCCCTAACACCATACACAAAAATAAACTCAAAATGGATTAAAGACCTAAATGTAAGGCCAGACACTATCAAACTCTTAGAGGAAAACACAGGCAGAACACTCTATGACAGAAATCACAGCCAGATCCTTTTTGACCCACCTCCTAGAGAAATGGAAATAAAAACAAAAATAAACAAGTGGGACCTAATGAAACTTCAAAGCTTTTGCACAGCAAAGTAAACCATAAACAATATGAAAAGACAACCCTCAGAATGGGAGAAAATATTTGCAAATGAAGCAATTGACAAAGGATTAATCTCCAAAATTTACAAGCAGCTCATGCAGCTCAATATCAAAAAAAAAAAACAACCCAATCCAAAAATGGGCAGAAGACCTAAATACACATCTCTTCAAAGAAGATATACAGATTGCCAACAAACACATGAAAGAATGCTTAACATCATTAATCATTAGAGAAATGCAAATCAAAACTACAATGAGGTATCATCTCACACTGGTCAGAATGGCCATCATCAAAAAAACTACAAACAATAAATGCTGGAGACAGTGTGGAGAAGAGGAAACCCTCTTGCACTGTTGGTGGGAATGTAAATTGATACAGCCACTATGAAGAACAGTATGGAGGTTCCTTAAAAAACTAAAAACAGAACTACCATATGACCCAGCAATCGCATTACTGGGCATATACCCTGAGAAAACCATACTTCAAAAAGAGTCATGTACCACAATGTTCATTGCAACTCTATGTACAATAGCCAGGACATGGAAGCAACCTAAGTGTCCATCGACAGATGAATGGATAAAGAAGATGTGGCACATATATACAACGGAATATTACTCAGCCATAAAAAGAAACGAAATTGAGTTATTTGTAGTGAGGTGGATGGACCTAGAGTCTGTCATACAGAGTGAAGTAAGTCAGAAAGAGAAAAACAAATACAGTATGCTAACACATATATATGGAATCTAAAGAAAAAAAAAATGGTCATGAAGAACCTAGGGGCAAGACGGGAATAAAGACACAGACCTACTAGAGAATGGATTTGAGGATAGGGGGAGGGGGAAGGGTAAGTTGGGACAAAGTGAGAGAGTGGCATGGACATATATACACTACCAAACGTAAAACAGATAGCTAGTGGGAAGCAGCCACACAGCACAGGGAGATCAGCTCGGTGCTTTGTGACCACCTAGAGGGGTGGAATAGGGATGGTGGGAGGGAGAGAGATGCAAGAGGGAAGAGATATCGGGACATTTGTATATGTATAACTGATTCACTTTGTTATAAAGCAGAAACTAACACACCATTGTAAAGCAATTATACTCCAATAAAGATGTTAAAAAAAAGTAGCCATTAAAAATGAAGTACATTTACTCCTCAAATACATTTACATTGTACATATATAATATTTACTTCCCAAAGAAATCTAGCTGTGTCATCCTGGGTAATGTACTTAACTTTCTCTCTGGGCCTCAGCTTTCTCAATTGAAAATCAAGATAACTGAAGATGAGATGAAATCTCAGATCCTTACCAGTGCTGAAATTAATTTTAGGAGAACAAACAGGCTCATGTATTGGCTGTAAGCAGAGGGAACAGTCTGTTTCTCTGGATAAGAGACCCAGAAATTTTGCTATTCTACTGCTACTGCTCTGAGCTCCAAATTTCTTTTTAGCATTATCTGAGAGCCTCGCCTAACTCAAGAACAGAAGAGCCTCTGTAAAAATAATAAAAATATTCTTAAAACATATTTTTAATTTACTTGGAATTTTAAATTCGTGACATAATTTTAGGAGGTACTGGAAATGAAAAACATAAAGACAAACCACTTGACGGGAGGTCAGGATGTCAAATTTCTGAGATGGTTAGGGAGTATAGATAATGTAAATATTAGGTATCTATGATATACTACTGAATGAAAAAAAAAAAGCTTAAATTCAAGTCTATTTTAAATCTACTTATACAAAGTTGTGTATCCGCATCTATGTAAGTAGGTACCTGCAGAGAGATGTTCAGAAGGATACTGACCAAAATATTACCAAAATATTACCTCTGAACAGTGAGGGTTCAGGTGAAAACGTTTTTTTATGCTTTTTTTTTTTTTTTGGTGGTACGCGGGCCTCTCACTGTTGTGGCCTCTCCCGTTGCGGAGCACAGGCTCCGGACACGCAGGCTCAGTGGCCATGGCTCACGGGCCCAGCCGCTCCGTGGCATGTGGGATCTTCCCGGACCAGGGCATGAACCCGTGTCCCCTGCATCGGCAGGCGGACTCTCAACCACTGCGCCACCAGCGAAGCCATATGCTTTTTTATAATTAGAAAACTATAAAGCTATGTTAATTTTAAAAAGGGGTATCATTTATTGACTATTTAAGCTCTGTGCTAACTGCTTTACATACATTTAGTTCTCAAAACAATACTAATAGGTACTATTCTCAATTTATAGGTATGGAAATCTAGGCTCAAAAAAGGTATGTGCCTTTCTGAAGCCACTAAGCCAGTAAGTGCTGGATCTAGAGCTTGTATTGAGACCTCTCGAGATTCCTTGCTATTTTTATATGACCATACTGTCTCATTAATTATTCAATTTATCTAACGCCAATATTGATAACATAGATAGAGATAGTAATATTGAAAAAGACATTGCTAAAATACAAATTTCTTTTCAATGAAATTTTGTCTAGGCTTTTACTTAAATGTTAAGACATCTTTTGATTTAGGGACTTCCCTGGTGGTCCAGTGGTTAGGACTCCGCACTTCCACTGCAGGGGGCATGTGTTCCATCCCTAGTCAGGCGGGCAGAGAGCTAAGATGCCGAAAGCCGTATGATGCAGCCAAAAACAAAAGAAAAGAAGAGACATCTTTTGATTTAATTTTGTTTTTAGAAAAACAAAAGCCAAACTCTTTCAAGAGTTTAGGAAGGCTTTCAGAGCCTAGCAATGTTGTTTTTAAAAATTACAAATCTTTTTAGAAAGTAATATTAAAATACAGTCTTCAAAATTTACAGTTATTAAATAACTTTAAAGAACTACACTACAGAGTGTTTTTATTTTTTTTGGCTGTGCAGCTTGCAAGATCTTAATTCCCTGACCAGGGACTGAACCCAGGCCCTTGGCAGTGAAAGTGAGGAGTCCTAACCACTGGACCATCAGGGAATTCCCGCTCATTCCAATATATTCTTGGTATATTAGTCTTTAAGTCATCTTAACTGTTTTGTCCTTAGAGAAAGATATGATTTCAGTTCATTTTAAGGTTAGCATAAGGGTATAGAAGGTTCAGACATATATCTGAGCCTGCACGCAGAAGGACAAAGTGAGTAGGGATAGAAAAGCTGATTTTCACACAAGAAACATAGTCATTATTTTTCAAGTCTGTAACCAAAATATAACCATTTGAAAGCGAGGAAAAGAGATGGTCATGTAGGATGAATGAAAACCACTAACAGAGTAAAATACTAGCATTCCAATCCATTTTCAAGGAAGATAATGTTAGGGTTGTCATGCTAATATCGTATGCCAGGAACAATCTTATTAACCCTCATTCAAGGGATCTGCACTACTTGTTTACTGGTAGATAAGAGATGTATTGTGTTAAATATTTGATCCAGCTTATTCTTTATGAAATTTAATACTACACTGTTAATTATTTTAAGAAAGTTAATTATTATTTGTTCTCAGAAGGACCTCTTCAAGTAAAAAGCATCTGGATCTTTGTACGCTATTACATTCTTAGCACTCATGTTTATACAAGTTCACAGTCCTGTAATTTTGAAATCCAAAACGCTCTGAAAATCATTAAGTTTTTTTTCCTTTTCTTTTCGGTAAGTTTGGAGCTAAAATTTGAATTGAACTAAGAGAGGTTATTTATAGTTTTTACTTATTTCATTTGATGTGAATATTCAAATGTTTTATTGCAAAGATGCTGTGTTTGATCACTGAGTACTTCCATACACCCTGCTCAGGGTGTTACACAGTATATGACAGATGGATTACCTTTCTAAAACCTGAAAGATTCCAAATTTTGAGACACACTGACTGAAAGCTTTTGATAGGAGATTGTGGATCTTTTATTTTTATTTTTTTTGCCACACTGCACAGTATGTGGAACTTTCCCAGCCAGGGATCGAACCCTGTGCCCCTTGCAGTGAAAGTGCGGAGTCTCTACCACTGGACCACCAGGGAAGTCCGAGACCGTGGATCTTTAAGTCACATATTTTGTGGAGAGAAGCGTAGCAGTGTTCCTCATGAGACATAATTTAACTTAATCCTGATTTAACTATGCTTGGAGAGCAGCACTTTCACTTAGAAGAGAAGTGGCAACTCATCCGGATAACTGGGTTGAGTGTGCCTTGTCTCTCAGGGGAGTAAACTAGAAGACAATTAATGCTGCTTGAGCTTTTGAACATTTCTGGAAAACCTTGGACAACTGAGGAAGAGGATATACAATTACAGTAAGGCTGGGCTGAGGAACTAATGAGTACTCTGAAAAAGGAATACCCTTCTCTTGTCTTGGCTTAGAATATCAAAGGTAAATCTGAAAGGAGAATATGTCCCTGACATGAAAACAAAAGACTACAAAAAAACCTTGTGTCTGGTACTCTCTAGACGTATGTAGAGGCATGACTGGATGGAACAACCTCAGGAGGAGTATACCTTTAGTTTGGTAGCTCTAACAGAGACTTTGCTTTAAGAGCTATAATCACAAGGTATATTAAAAAAAAAAGTGAACTTCCAGGCTCCTTGCATGTCAGTACGTTACCAAGGCATCTATGGAAAGCTCTGGATTCCTCTCACTGGCTAGAAAAGGCACCAGACTGGGAGAAAGATCTATTATATAGATGGTAAGTTTTCTGTGAAAACTAAGTCCTTTTTGAAAGGCTCTAGAATTTAGGACAGACCCCTTTGAACACTTGACTGTAGGTACTGCTGATTCTAGAAAGTGACACATGTCTATAATCAGGGTCTTCCATTTCTGGATACTGTTGCCAGTATATGTACAAGATGATGGTACCTATTTACCCAACAGGAGGATTTTTCATAAATTCTCTATCACAATGCTTTCATGATGATGAGCCAATGCTATATGCAATATAAGATTCCCATCAACAGAAAGAGCCACTTGTAACAATGAGAATTTTCAGGTAAATTCTCTGCATGATATATTGACTCCATATAGACAAGGGCATTTTTGCTAAATACTTATTTTTAAATAGATGCATAAAATGCCCCACGTAAGTGAAACGTTAATGTGCAAAATCCTAATTGCAGCAAGTGGTCTTCTTAATATAACTGTTAATCTATAGAAGGCAGAATTAAGTATCAGAACTAGCAGTTCAAATAACAGGAAAAGATCATATGTTGGAAATTTAATGTCAGCTCTTTTCTTTTATCATTATACGTGAAGTTCTTATTATTTGCAGTTCAGAGAAGGTAAAGAGGAAAAGGTCTTCTCATCCTCACCAGGAAGTTTGAGGGAAACGTTTCCTTAAGTTTTTCCTGCTTGTATAGGTCATACTTATCTAAGTTTTGTGGACGTGCATGTTTCTCGTATTATTTCCCATCCCAGGTTGACCTTGTCCTTTTTCACAGGATGTGAGGAAATGCTCCCTAAGGGTACACATCATTAGTTCTGGTAATGGAAGGGAGACACACTGAGATGTATACAGGGCAGAGAGATGCTGAGCAAGGCAAGTCATGTTCTTATAAGAAGAATAAGAATGGACAGTAATCGTTAGCTATTGGCTACTCTTTATTCCACACAGATTGCCTTTTAGCCTTAAAAACTGCTGAGAGGTTGGTGAGTTATGCCTTGTAGAATAAAATAGGAGAGCAGAAGTCCCAAGGGACTTTCAGTGATAGACTCAGTAAGGGAGTTGAGAACTGGGGGCCATGACTGCAATATTTTATAATCTTGGTAATGTCTTTTATATTTGATATTTTAGTATTTCTTATAGTAATTAGTGGCACAACCTAAAAAAATGAAATATGCCTGTCTTGTGGATAGAAAAAAAAAAAAGGCTGTCAACATTTATTTTCTATCTACTATGTGCAAGGCACTGAGTCAAGTTTAATTTTCAAACTCAATAGAGTCATTTCATACAAGGAAGCTAAATCAGAGAGGTTAAATATATATAAATATGTAAATAAAAATAAACACATAACTTTTTTTTTTATTCCATATATATGTGTTAGCATACGGTATTTGTTTTTCTCTTTCTGACTTACTTCACTCTGTGACAGACTCTAGGTCCATCCACCTCACTATAAATAACTCAATTTCGTTTCCTTTTATGGCTGAGTAATATTCCATTGTACATATGTGCCACATCTTCTTTATCCATTCATCTGTCGATGGACACTTAGGTTGCTTCCATGTCCTGGCTATTGTAAATAGTGCTGCAATGAACATTGTGGTACATGTCTCTATTTGAATTATGATTTTCTCAGGGTATATGCCCAGTAGTGGGATTGCTGGGTCATATGGTAGTTCTGTTTTTAGTTTTTTAAGGAACCTCCATACTGTTCTCCATAGAGGCTATATCAATTTACATTCCCACCAACAGTGCAAGAGGGTTTCCTCTTCTCCACACCCTCTCCAGCATTTATTGTTTGTAGATTTTTTGATGATGGCCATTCTATCTGGTGTGAGGTGATACCTCACTGTAGTTTTGATTTGCATTTCTCTAATGATTAATGATGTTGAGCATTCTTTCATGTGTTTACGAAGAACCTAGGGGCAGGACGCAGACCTACTAGAGAATGGACTTGAGGACTCGGGGAGGGGGAAGGGTCAGCTGGGATGAAGTGAGAGAGAGGCATGGACTTATATATACTACCAAATGTAAAATAGATAGCTAGTAGGAAGCAGCCGTGTACCACAGGGAGATCAGCTCGGTGCTTTGTGACCACCTAGAGGGGTGGGATAGGGAGGGTGGGAGGGAGGGAGACGCAAGAGGGGAGAGATATGGGGATATATGTATATGTATAGCTGATTCACTTTGTTATAAAGCAGAAACTAACACACCATTGTAAAGCAATTATACTCCAATAAAGATGTAAATAAATAAATAAACACAGCTAGCACACAGCACAGCCAGGATTTGAATCCAAAGCCCATGATTTCTCATTGTACAACACCTGTATGAATCCCTAATACAAGTATGACCCATGTGACAGCTGAATGACTCTTCAACATAGAGAGCCTGATAAATGTAAATTCTCTCACTGGGACTTCCCTGGTGGTCCAGTGGTTAAGACCCTATGCTCCCAATGCAGGGGGCCTGGGTTCCATCCCTGGTCAGGGAACTAGATCCCGCATGCAGCAACTAAGAGCCCTCAAGCCACAACTAAAAAAGATCCCACATGCCACAACAAAGATCCCACATGTGGCAACAAGGACCCAAAGCAGCCCAAAAAAAAATAATAATAAAAATTTAAAAGTTATTTTAAAAAAATTTTAGGCTACATTCCATATCCTTCTCAGAACAATCTTGTATTAAAAACTTTCATTTCAGTGAAGAAAGGTGAATTTTACTATTTCTAGAAAGATTTTTGACTTTCTGGTATCATCTGATACCAGAAGATATAAAGAAGAATAAAGAAAGGATACTTTAGAAATCAGTAACTCTATATGGAAATACAGACATGGAAATATTTCAGTATTAACCATGAGCCAGCTACTAAATTACTACATTACATGAAACTTGCCACTGATCACTGTCACTTGTAACCATCTTATGGTTAAACTAAGATTCCTAATTTAATTCTATGGCTGCACAGAATAGATAACTGTGACCTTATAAAATCATTTTGGCCAGTTCCTTTTGGTATATCATTCTAAAACATGACTCAAAATAATCATATATTAAAATAAAATGAAAAGGAATTTTGATTTACCTACAGATAAAAAAAGATAAGCCACAAAAAGAAGAAGTGCAATAATTTCAACCCTTAATTAAATTCCAGTGGTAATACTGTGACTGTATGTTTTCAACTGGACATTTTTGACTTTTGTAGGGAAAATACTGGAATTTGAGATGGGTTATATTAAAAAGTTTTTTAAAAAAATGTTAAGATAATATATGAAAACCTTCAGAAGAAAATTAAGTTAAATTTAATCATGGTGGTGACTTTAAAAGTCCTATGGCTTTCCTGAATGCATCTTACCTAAATCTAGATCAAATATTTATTGACTACTCATCTCTATATAAGGCAAGGGTATATACAAATTATATACAATAAATATCTATTGAGTGAAAAATAAAGGTGTTAAATCCATAAGGAGTTCAAAGTTCCTAATATAAATTATAAAATCCAAAATAAAATTAAGGAACACTACTGTCCCGCAGGGGGAATCCATCTGCAATTATCATATCACTGTCCTACTTGAAAACATTCCATAGTTCTCCATATACTACCATATGTAAAACTCATACACAAAATCTGGTTGCAACCTACATTTATGGTGTTGTTCAACACCATCACCATACCAAACCTCCTTGCTATTTCAACAGGTGATGCACTTTCAAGCTTTTCTGGCTCCAACACTTATTAGCTGAGTGATCTTGAGCAAATTTCTTAACTATAGTTTCCTCAACTATAAAATGAGGATTAAAAAGAGAACCTAAAATATAGGATTGTTGAGAGGACTAAATGAGTTAATACAGGCAATGCAATTAGAAAAATATCTAGCATGAAACAAATCTTCAGTGAATTTCACCTATTATTTTCATTATTTTCAATTGTTATTTTCACTTCCTGGCATGTTGTTTTTCAACCACTGCAAAGTAAATTTCAATTCATCTTCAAGATCTAATCCATACTAAGAAGACAAACAATCTGATAAAAAAAAGACAAAAGATATGAATAGACATTTTACCAAAGTAAATATATGAATCACTAATAAGCTCATTAGAAGATACTCAACATCATCAGTCATTAGGTTAATGCAAATCAAAACCACAATGAGATACTATTTCACATCCTCTAGGATGGCTATAAGCAAAGAGATAGAGAGACAATAACAAATGGAAGTGAAGATGTGGAGAAACAAGAACCCATATACAATGGTAGTAGAAACACAAAATGGTAGCCACTTTGTAATAGTTTGTCAATTTCTTAAAAAGTGAAACAAATTTACCATAAGACTCAGCAACTCAAGAGTATTGAAAACATATTCATACAAAGACTTGTACACAAATGTTAATATCGGCATTATTGATAACAGCCAAAAGTGGGTAACAACCTAAGTGTCTATCACTGATGAACAGATAAACAAAATGTGGTATATTCATAACACTATTCAGTAATTAAAAAGGTACAAACTACTGATACATTCTAAGACATAGATGAACCTCAAAAACATGCTAGGTGAAAGAAGCAAGACATAAGAGACCACATATTGTATGATTCAATTTACACGAAATTTCTAGAAAACGGAAACTTATAGAGAAAGAAAATAGACTAGAGGTTGCCTGGGCAGGGGATGGGAATAGGGATTAACAGTAAACGGACGTGAGGGATCTTACTGGGGTCATGAAAATGTTCTAAAACTTACTTGTGATGATGGTTGTAAAATTTGGTCAATTTACTAAAAATCAGTGAATAATATACTTGAAATGGGTGAATTATATGATATGTAAATATGCCTCAAAAAATTTGTAAAAAGATTATACTACATCAGGGCTTCCCTGGTGGCGCAGTGGTTGAGAGTCCGCCTGCCGATGCAGGGGACATGGGTTCGTGCCCCGGTCCGGGAAGATCCCACATGCCGCAGAGCGGCTGGGCCCGTGAGCCATGGCCGCTGAGCCTGCGCGTCCGGAGCCTGTGCTCTGCAACGGGAGAGGCCACAACAGTGAGAGGCCTGCGTGCCGCAAAAAAAAAATTATACTACATCAGGATGCATTAACTGTATCCATCAATGGACAGCAGGAGCACTCTAACATATACAGCACTTGCCTCATTATATTTTACTTATTTGTGTACATGTCAGTGAGCTCATCTAGTCCAGGCTCTTAACATGTAATAGCTATCCTCAGCTTCTATCTGAACGACTGGCACTCAGATGCAGTAGGGACTCAGTGTCTGTTGAATTAAAATATGCTCCAAAATAGGATAGTAACAATAGCAATTTCAGAAATACGACAGAAGATAGTGGCAATTAGTGCTTCCTACATGCCCTGCATTTCCCCGGCAGGAGGAGTAAGTTAATGGGGCACTGACTGGCACTCTCCGTGACAGGCTTTTCCAAGAGGAAACCAGAAAAGCAAGTAAACAATGGTTCCATTCTCATATGAAAGAACAGTACTAGTCCATACTGAGTAAAAACAATTATTTGGGATTTTACTCTTTGTGAGCAGTAAGAATACTTAATCTACAACAAAACAAAAAGTACATACAACAAATTTTACAGGTAAAAACATTTTCAAAATGATTATTCTAAAGACTTTTTCAGTGGTTGACAATCTGGGATGATTTTTACAAATGTGTGAGCATTTATCTTTTTCCATTATGAAAAAATTAACTGCTCCCCAAGTGCTGAACATTTCTTCTTAGAAAACAGAGTAGCATGTGGAAAGAACATTAAACTGCAATCAAGACATTAATGTGTCATTAATTCACTGTATGACTCTGGACAAGTCTCTCGTCCTTTCTAGGCTTCAGTTTCCTCTTTAACAAAGGCAAGTTAGCTCTAAGGTTCTTTCCAGCACTCCTGCTGAGGAAAACTAAGGTGCTTCAGACAAGATGACAAATGAAAAGCTCAATCTTTTCACTATAAAGAGGAAAAGAAATCCCTAATTTATAAGGGAAAAACGGAAAGCCCCAGCTTATGCATTCAGTAGCCCCTTACACATATATTTATAACTTTCATTCCAATACCAGGTCCCACCCTTCATCAGCATGCAAACCCACACCCCCCATCCCTCCCACCCTTGACCCACACCCCCATATACCTCAGCTATGGTCATTCTCAGAGCACTGACAGGGGAGAGCTCAATATCCACCAGCTGGGCAGCTTTTAAACTCTGCCCAGTACAGATTGCACAAGGACAGAAAACAGCATAGAGTTAGAATTTTAAGGCAAACAGGGACACACAGCTAAGAACATTTAGCACAGTGTTCAGAAACAATGAAGGATTTCAGGTTGTCATTGGGCTTTGGATGAGTGAGATGAGAGTCACTATTATTCTGATTTTCCTGAGGAAAATGGGCAAAGATAAAATAATCTCAAATTAGTCATAATTTTAAGTCAAGCTTGGCAAACTTGTCCATACCCTGTATCCTCAGGACAATGTCTCCGAGTCATTCAGCAAAAGCTGGTCGATAAAAAAAGGCGCTACTATAAAGGGCAAGGGTTAATAAATCTAGAGGGAAATGCTGATTTCCTACATTTCTTTATATAGCCACTAACAGGGCTACTTAAAATTTAGTAGGAAAAGTAATGAAGATATCTCCAGCAAAGGTTTCTATTAAACTGATACCATTAAACTCTGATATCATAAACTCCCCTGGTTTTGATTCTAGGTTTACCAACAGACTTTACCAATACAACTTGACTTCCCTCTTGGTTTGCCTGCATTGAGAGAACGTGCTAGATATGCCAACATGTGCTTTCTCAACTTGCAGAAGTTAAATACTTTTTAAAAAATGTCATTAAATTAGTATTCTGGTTCTTTTTCTTTAATTAAAAAATGGCTATCATTTTTCATAGATTAAACTCAAGGATAAAAATGTATGATTAATGATTGTTTTTTAAACACTGCCAATTTGGCATTTGTGTTAATACTTTAACATTCTAAGAAATCTGAAAGGAATTATAAAGGGTCTATAATTTTTAATAAAACCAGTAAAAATATTTGTATGCATATATTCATTATTCTATTTATTAATTCTATTCTGGTTAAAACTTAACCACTGGTTTCTTTGGAAGGGTATGCATGTGAAGAATTTCATGAATAGAAAGTATGTAATTTACATTTGAATTGAAAAAAATTTATTGAGTATTTTTTTCTTTTTCCCTCAGTTCAGTTTTCAGATTTCCAGTAACTTGTTTTATGATTTAACCCTATTAAGCAGAAAGTTGTTAGCATAAAGATACTGGGCGTGTTAGTCACATTTTAGAAAGAAGAAATGTCACAGTTTCTCTGCATCCTCACAGTTTTGTTATAATATTGAGATACACTCAGTTTTTGTCTGTCTATTCCAAGGATAGTAGTTATTTAAGAACAAACATAGCTTAAAGACAAATGAAATGAAAATCTGGAATTCCCTTACAGTATCACTGTCACAAGGCTGGAACTGGAAGGGCTGGGGTTTGTGAAATACAGCATTCTCTTGTAAAAACAGCTGAAGATTATAGTCTCGTACCACCTAAAGAGAAAATAAAATATCTTTAAGTCTTTAATAAGGTTAAAATGTTCAATAATTGTGTTTTAAAGTTTAAGCTTTATTCTGGTGTTTTCCAAAAATGAGCAATCATCCAGTACTACGTGGTCAAAAAGAAATTATAATTACAATTTTTTTTTTCATTTTAGATAATAGTTGTCATCCTTGTGCCCCATTTTCTCAAGAATCTAAGCATGGAAAGTACTAGTTTAGAAACTAGCCCAGATTTGGGGACTAGACAATATGCACTACTTTAAGACTACAAAAAGATGGCTATTACACAAAATGTTATTCTTTTGAACATTGGGTGGGGGTGTGGGGGTGTGGGGGCGTGTCAGGGGTGGGGGGTGCAAATAGGGAAGCACATTAGTTTGTCAGGTCTCTCTCAGTTCTAAAGTTTTGTAGGCCTCTTAAAGTTTGCTTTATGGAGATTGCCATCTACTAGGAAACTGCCAAATAACCTTATATGTAACACAAAATAGTATTTTTCCAGTACTTCTTGCCACCTTTTAAGGAGGCTATATTCTAATTACCATCTTAAAGCATACCAAGAAGACAGACTAGAAAGTAATTTATAAAGAAGGGGAATTCTAATACACATAAAGTAACAAAACAAATAGCACAGAAAGACAGTCATCTAAAAAGAATTCATTGTATTATATACTCTGGGAAAGAGTGGAAATCAGCAACATGTGATTGTGCAGAAACCCATTTTCTATTTTGCTACACTGCTTACCCTTAACTCTTCTTTCATTTGTAGTATATTACAGCTCATTAGCACCTCTGCCAGAGGATGGGCAGAAGAAAGAAAAGTTTAAAGCAGCTCTGTGGCTATACTTTAGTAGTCCTGGGAAAAGAATTCATTCAGGAGATGGAGAAAGTAGGAGGTATATTCTGCATTTTATTTACCAGCACAACCCAATTCTCTATTGCTCCTCTGCACCTCCCACCCCCATTCAACAATCATTTACTGAGAGAGCTTACCAGGCCTAATGTTAAATGCAGCAGAGAGGGGGAATACACAGAGGAATAAATATGAATAAACAAAGTTAATACCTTCGAGGAATTTATAATCTAGAAACTGGGAGAACTAAACAGATTACACAATTAAAATGCCTTATCAAAGTATGTAGAAGGTACTAGGAGAGCACAAAAGATGGTGCTATTTAATCCAGACTGAAGGGGTGGGATGGAGGAAGGAGTGGTTGAAAAAATATGGTCATGAAAGGCTGGCTGAATAAGCATATTCTCAAAGGGAAATGTGTTTTTTTCTTTTCCTGGATTCCAGTTTTAAGCTAGAGTAGCTGTGAAAGCTCTTTTTTATTCTTTTTAAATTTATTTATTTATTTATTTACTTATTGGTTGGTTGGTTGGTTGGTTGTGTTGTTTCTTCGTTGCTGCGCGCGGACTTTCTCTAGTTGTGGAGAGAGTCTACTCTTCGTTGCGGTGTGTGGGCTTCTCATTGAGGTAGTTTCTCTTGCTGCGGAGCATGGGCTCTAGGCCCGCAGGCTTCAGTAGTTGCAGCACGCGGGCTCTAGGGTGCGTGGGCTTCAGTAGTTGTAGCTTAGTTGCTCCACAGCATGTGGGATCTTCCAGGACCAGGGATCGAACACAGGACTGCACCACCAGGGAAGTCCCCTGTGAAAGCTCTTGACACAGCCCTGAGACACAGCCTCACTAGTCACCATGCAGAAAAAAGCTAAGAGCATCATCTTTCTAGTTGCTAAACCTATCCTCTCAAGCACCACAAACCAAACTTCCTTTTCTTTCTTTCTTTCCTCTTTTTCTTTTTTTCAAGGGGGAAGTATCAACCTTTTTAAATTTTTAATTTTTTGTTACGGAACATTTCAAAGTAGAGAGAACAGAATAATGTATCCCCATGTACCTACCACCCAACTTCCAAAAACACAAATTCTTGTTTCATCTATAAACTTACCTGCTCCTCCTCCACCCCAATTATATTGAAGCACATCCTAGACATATCATTTCATCTATAAATATTTCAGTGTAATGTCTAAAAGACAAAGACTTTAAAAAATATATTCATATTAAAATTTACAAAAAATATTATAAAACAACCAGTAAATGTTCAAATTTCTGTTCCATATTTTAAAAAGTTTTACAAATTGGGATCACAGTAAGGTTCCCACAGTGCAAATGGATGATGTTGCTTAGGTTTGTTTTCATATATAGGTTTCTTCCTTCATCTCCCTTACCCCCACCCCCCTGCAATTTGTTGAAGAAACTGAGTTTTTGTTTTGTAGAGTTTCCCAGTCTGAGTTTTGTTGACTCCATCCTCGCAGTATTCTGTTTCTTGTGCGTCCTGTAAGTTGATGCTTCTTTGCGTTTAGGTTTTTGTTTTATTTTTATTCTTTGACAAGGTGGTGTTTACTTCTATGAAGAGGCTTGCCTCTGACTCGTCTCTTTTTGATATTAACAGTTGTAGTGGGCTGAATGAATGGTGGCCCCCCCAAAAGAGATGTCCACGTCCTAATCCCTGGAACTTGTGAATGTTACCTCATTTGGAAAAAGGCCCTTTGCAGATGTAATTGTTAAGGATTTTGAGATTAGGAAGTCATTCTGGATTCTGTGGTTGGGCCCTTAATCTAATGATAAGTGATGTCATTATAAAAGGCAAACAGAAGAAAACACAGACAGAAGAGGAGCCAATGAGACCAGAGGCAGAGATTGGAGTAATGTGACCACAAACCAAAAAATGTCTCAAGCTATGAGAAGCTGGAAGAGGTAAGAAACTGATTATCCTCTGAAGCCTTTGGAGGGAGTGCAGCCTTGCTGACACTTTCATTTCTGACTTTTGGCCTCCAGAACTCAGAGGGAATAAATTTCGGTCATTTTACGCCATCCAGTTTATGGTAATTTGTACAGCAGCCTAGGAAACTAATCGAACAGACCTATGATGATAAATGCCTAAACATATTAGGGGTTACAAAAACTAGAGATTTTTCTATTTTTTCTATCACTTTTTCAAGGAATTCTATCATTCCTTTTTCATTTATTAGCTGGAATACTTCCATAAGAAAAACTTTCCAAGTCAATTATTTAGTTACCTTGAGGTACATTTTGTATAAGGCAGGATAAACATTTCCTCTTCCCTTTATTATCTAGTTTTCAAATTGAGCTGTTTCCCTAGCAACCTCCAAAGAATGACCAATTACAGCTTTAGTAAATTATTATTATGAAGTCATGGATTTTAAAATATTTGATGTGTTTTAATCTACTGTTGTTATTATCATTATTGATGCTAAAATTATCCCATCTTTGGCTAGCAAGATCACATCCTGAGTCCCTTTGAGATGGGACTAGTAGTTTTTGATAGTTTTGACAGTTTCCTTGCTTTCCATTACAACAAATTATTTAACATTTACCTTAAATATTTCATGTCCCAGATCTAGAATCAGTGCTGTTTTCCCAAGAAGCACTGTTTTTATTTATTTACTTTTATTATTATTTTTTTTAAGTGAGTAGGAGAAAGTACATAGAAAACAAGATCTGTACACTAGAGGTACTGGGTTAGTTACTGGTCTTCTGTCTTGAACAATTCATTTTGAAAGGAAGTTGCAAAGAGATCCTGTGCACCTCCCAATGTCGCTGTCTTGCATAAATATAGTATATATCAAAACCAGGAAATCGACACTGGTACAAAGCATAAAGCTTATTTAGATTTCACCAGTTATATATGCACTCATTTTGGGGTGGTGTATGTGTAGAGGTCTATACAATTTTATCATATGTATAACTTCATGTAACCACTATCACAATCAAGATACTTAACTGAACCATCACCACATGACTCCCTTGTGCTACTCCATAATAGCTCCCTCTACTTTCTTCATCCCTAATTCCTGGCAATTGCTAATCTGTTCTCTATTTCTATAAATATGTTATTTCACAAATGTTACATAATGGAATCATGCAGCATATATCTTTTCTTTTTTGGCCATGTGGCACGGCATGAGGGATCTTAGTTCCCTGACCAGGGATTGAACCCATGCCCCCTGCAGTGGAAGCACCGAGTCTTAACCACTGGAACACCAGGGAAGTCTCACCATATATCTTTTTGAGATTTCCACTTTCACTCAGCATAATTTCCTGTAAGTTCATCCAAGTTGTTGCATGTATCAACAGTTCACTCCTTTTTATTGCTGAGTAGTATTCCATAGTATGGAAGTACCACCATGTGTTTGATCCCTCACTCACTGAAGGTCATTTAAGCAGTTTCCAGTTTTTGGCTATTATGAATAAAGCATTTGTGTCCAAGTTTCTGTGTGAAAATAAATTTTCATTTTCTCTGGGATATATGTCCAATCTCTCTCTCTGTAAATCTGTTACTGAAGTATAAGTGACATACAATAAACTGTACATATTTAAAGTGTATACTTTGATAAGTCTTAACTTACCTATACACCTGTAAAAATATCACCACAATCAAGATAATGAACTTATCCCTCACTCTCAGAAGTTTCCTCATCCCCTTTGTAATCTTTCCCTCCAGTCCCTTCCTGCTCCCCTCTGTCATTCCTTGTGACAACTGAGGTCAGGCCTTAAATCTCATTACTGATGCATCCTTCAGCAACTAGCACAGTGACTCTGTCTAAAGTAGCATTCAATAAACAGTTGTTAAAGAACACCTCTGTATCCATCACTGAGATTAAATAAAACATTACTATTACTGTCAAAATCTATATAACCTCTCCTTATTGCATTCCCACGTTCCTTCGAAAGGAATGTTCCTCAACCTGTTTTTTTTTTTTTTAAATGTTTTTTAAGTGTTATCACTCCCACTCCCCAATCCAGGGACCCTTTTAAGACATTTTTTCCCTAATCTCCCTCTTTGATTAAATTTTAATACCACAAATATACTGTATATATGTTTATGTATTATGGAATGCTGTAATATCTAACATTTTTTTGCAAACCACCCCTCAAAAGCCAGAAGCAATTTTTACTCCCCTGGGGAATATCTGCCCCTCTGCAAATGCATGCTGCTCTAGATGTAACCACTCTACTGAATTTTACCAAGCTCCTCTTTTCTTTTTTCCTTTTAATAGTGTTACTACATATGATGTATCTCAAAATGATACTGTTTTCTTGGATATTTTTGAACACTGCATAAATGGCATCTTAGTGTGTGTATTCTTTTGCAAGTTGCTTTTTTTTTAAAATTGAAGTACAGCTAATTTACAATGTTGTGTTAATTTCAAGTGTAAAGCAAAGTGATTTAGCCATACACACACATGCACAAACACACACATATTCTTTTTCAGATTCTTTTCCATTATAGGTTACTACAAATACTGAGTATAGTTCCCCGTGCTATACTGTAAGTCCTTGTTGTGCAATTTGCTTTTTGCTCAATATTACATTTGTGAATCTCATCCATATTAATGCATGTGCCTACAGAGCTTCCTTTTTTTTTTTTTTTTTCGCAGTACGTGGGCCTCTCACTGTTGTGGCCTCTCCTGTTGTGGAGCACAGGTTCCGGACACGGAGGCTCAGCGGCCATGGCTCACGGGCCCAGCCGCTCCGCGGCATGTGGGATCTTCCCGGACCGGGGCACGAACCCGTGTCCCCTGCATCGGCAGGCGGACTCTCAACCACTGCGCCACCAGGGAAGCCCCAGAACTTCCATTTTTATTGCTATCTTGTATTCCATTATTCATCTTACTGTCAGTGGACAGCTGGGTTATTTCTAGCTTTTTCTAGTCTTATAAAGGAAGTTGCTATGAACATTCTTTCAAAAGTCTCCTGGTACCCATGTGCCAGAGTTTCTCTAGGTTATATTCCGAGCAGTAGAACTGCTGGGTCATAAGCTAAGTGCATCTTTAAATTGACTAGATAATGTCAAATGTTTTTATATTGGATGTATCAATCTGTACCCTTCGGGGCAGTGTAAACGTTTCTGTTAATCCATATTCTCACCAACAGTCATTCCTGTCTGTTTTTGTCAATCTCATAAGTATAGAATAGAATCTCACGGTGATTTGAATTTCCATTTCTTTGATTAATAGCGAGTATAAGCGTCTGTATTAGTTTCCTAGGGCTGCCATAACAAAGTATCACAGATGAGGTGGCTTAAACAACATAAACTTGTTTCCTCAGAGTTCTGGAGGCTAGAAGTCCAAGATCAAGGTGTTGGCAGGGTTGGTTTCTTCTGAGGGCCTCTTTCCTTGGCTTGTAGATGGTCATCTTTCCCTAGTGTCTTCATATGGTCTTCCCTCTGTGCCTGTTTGTGTTCTAACCTCCTCTTATAAGGACACCAGTCATGCTAGATTAGAGCTTGTCCATATGACCTCATTTTACCTTAATAACCTCTTTTAAGGCCCTATACCCAAAAACAGTCACAGTCTGAGGAACCAGAGGTTAGGACTTCAACATATGAATTTTAGGGGGACACAACCTAGGCCATAAAAACATCTTTTATTTATTTATTTATTTATTTGTGGCTGTGTTGGGTCTTCGTTTCTGTGCGTGGGCTTTCTCTAGTTGCGGCTAGCGGGGGCCACTCTTCATTGCGGTGCACGGGCCTCTCACTGTCGTGGCCTCTCTTGTTGCGAAGCACAAGCTCCAGACGCGCAGGCTCAGTAGTTGTGGCTCATGGGCCTAGTTGCTCCACGGCATGTGGGATCTTCCCAGACCAGGGCTCGTTCCTGTGCCCCCTGCACTGGCAGGCAGATTCTCAAGCACTGCACCACCAGGGAAGCCCATACAAACGTCTTTTAATATGGTAATATCTATTTATGTTTTTTATTCTGTGGGACACATGTTGTATGATGTATCAGTACTTCATTCCTTTCTATGAACAAATAATATTCCATTGTATGGATATACTGTATTTTATTTATCTAATCATCAGTTGATCGACACTTAGGGTGTTTACAATTATTGGCTATTATGAATAACACTGCTGTGAACATTTCTGTACAAAGTTTTGTTTAAACACTTTTTAAAAAAAATAAATTTAATTATTTATTTTTGGCTGTGTTGGGTCTTCGTTGCTGTGTACAAGCTTTCTTTAGCTGTGGTGAGTGGGGGCTACTCTTCATTGTAGTGTGCAGGCTTCTCATCGTCGTAGCTTCTCGTTGTGGAGCACGGGCTCTAGGCGCGCAGGCTTCAGTAGTTGTGGCACGTGGGCTCAGTAGTTGTGGCCTGCAGGCTCTAGAGCTCAGGCTCAGTAGTTGTAGCACATGGGCTTAGTTGCTCCATGGCATGTGGGATCTTCCCAGGCCAGGGCTCGAACCCATGTCCCTTGCATTGGCAGGCAGATTCTTAACCACTGCGCCACCAGGGAAGCCCTAAACACTTTTTTTCAATTCTCTTAAAGTGGAAGTGCCAAGTCATATGGTAACTCTGTGTCTTATTATTTTTTTTGTGGTACACGGGCCTCTCACTGTTGTGGCCTCTCCTGTTGCGGAGCACAGACTCTGGATGCGCAGGCTCAGCAGCCATGGCCCACGGGCCTAGCCGCTCCGCGGCATGTGGGATCCTCCCGGACCGGGGCACAAACCCGTGTCCCGTGCATGTGTCTTACTTTTTGAGGAACTATCGAACTGTCTTCCACAGTGGCTGCACCATTTTACATTCCTACAAACGCAGTACGAGGGTTCTAATTTCTCCACATCCTTGCCAACACTTGCTATTGTGTGTGTGTTTGTTTTTAAATACTAAAGTTATCCTACCAGGTGGGAAGTGGTATTTCACTGTGGTTTTGATTTGCATTTCTCTAATGACTAACAGTGCTGAGGATCTTTTCATGTGTACATTTTCATTGGAAAAATGTCTATTGAAGTCAAATTGGTCAAATTGGTCATTTGAAGTCAAATTGGTCATTTGAAGACAAATTGGTCATTTGTCTTTTATGTGTTGAGTTGTAAAAGTTATTTATATATTCTGATTATTAAATTCCTATCAGACGCATGATTTATAAATATTTTCTCCCGTTCTATGGACTGTCTTTTTCACATTCTTGATAATGTTCTTTGATGCACAAAAACTTTTAATTTGATGAAGTTCAGTTATCTATCTTTTCTTTTATTGCTTGAGCTTTCATGTTAAATCTAAGAATACACTGGCAAAACCAATAAAGGTTTACCTCTGTTCTCTTCTACAATTTTATAGTTTTAGGTTGTTGACTCATTTTGAGTTAATTTTTATATATGGAGTGAGGAAGGGGTTTAACTTTATTCTTTTGCATGTGGTTATCATGTTGTTTTAGCACCTCTTATTGGAGAGACTATTCCTTCTCTATCAAATGGCCTTGACAACCTTGTCGAAATCAATTAGCCACAGATGTTTGAGTTTATTTCTGGACTCTCAATTCTTACTGGTCTACACGTCTATCCTTATACTACTACCATACTATCTTGATTAGATTGCTTTGGGGAATATTGAAATATATATATTTTTAAATATTTATTTATTTTTTTAGGCTGAGCCAGGTCTTAGTTGCGGCACGCAGCATCTTCGTTGCAGCATGCATGAGGGATCCAGCTCCCCAGTCAAGGATGGAACCCGGACCCCCTGCATTGGGAGCATGGAATCTTACCCACTGGATCACCAGGGAAGTCCCTGGGGAATACTGAAATATTAGTGATATGAAATCTTCCAATCCATAAACATTTATTATTTCCATTTATTTAGGTCTTCTTTAATTTCAGCAATGTTTTGTAGTTTTCGATGTACAAGTTTTTCACGTTTTGGATAAATTTACTTCTAAGTAGTTATTCTTCAAATGGTATTGTAGTTAGAATTATTTTCTTAATTTTCTTTCAGTTCATTCATTGATGGAGTATTATGGAAACACAACAGATTTTTGTGTTTTGATTTTGTATTTGCAACTTCTGCTGAATTCATTTACTAGCTCTAGGACTTTTGTGGAATCTATAGGATTTTCTATAATCATGTCATGTGCAAATATAGATAATTTTACTTCTTTCTTTCTGATTTGGTGCCTCCTATTTCTATTTCTTGCCTAATTGCTCTGACCAGGACTTCCAGTACAATGGTGAATATTAGTGGTGAAAAGTGGGCATCCTTGTCTTGTTCCTGATCTTAGGTGGGGAAAGCTTTCAGTCTTTCACCATTGAGTGTGATATGTGATGTAGGTTTTAAAAAAATGCCCTTTACCATGTTCAGGAAGTTCCCTTCTATTTTTAATCTGCTGAGCATTTTTATAATAAAAGAGTGTTGAATTCTGTCAAATGCTTTTCCTGTGTCCTTTGAGATGATCATGTGATTTTTCCCCTTCATATTATTAACTTTACTTTTTTGGTAAGTCTTCAAGGTATTAAGAATGACAATACTAGACAATTTAATTTCCAAAGAAATATAGAATAACATTGTTATTTTTGAATTGTTAAAAGATCTACATTATTAATTGGTAGGAATTCCCTTATGCAGACAGAAAGCAAGCACACATAAACAAACTGTAAGGCCAGAAGAACTACTTTTAGAATTAACTATGCCAGAGAAAATATCTCTGACAACATCTGCTTCAGTTACATGTAGAAAGCATTTCATAAAATATTAAGAAGAAAAGCAAGCTTCATAAATAATTAAAATTAAACAAAAGTTCCTAGGGCCAGCTGTTTCCCTTTAGGGGATAAAAGATATAGAGGGCATCGTAAAATTTACAATGTGTCACTATGGATTACCTCCAAAATATCTTTGAGAACATGTACAGTTACAATTTAGATATGTGGAAAAAAATGAATTCCGCCCCCCCACCCCCGGCAAAAAAAAAAAGACAAGCTAGTAATGGTGTAGAATAAAAACCAAAAGAGTTTCAAACTTCTTTTTGGGTTATTAGATCACTAGGTTGCTTTTAGCAGTATAACAAGAGCAACATAACAAGCTCTTTGTAACAGAAAAACACGTGGCATAAAACTTACAGGTATGAGCTCTTCTGGTACTAGGAACAAAAGGGCACAACTCCTAGTTACATCATTCTTACAAAAGTTTTATTACTACCACTTTCAATCTAAACAGAAGAGCATCTCATTTATTCCTCATCCCTGGGAGTAAGATACTCATATGAGTGAATGTAGTAGAAAATAAAAGCTTATCTCTTTATGTGTCCAAATCAGTTGATTCATTTTTAATTCACTTTCTATGAAAATAATATAAGCTAAAGAGATAACATAGATAGTAGTAGAGCATGGAAAACACTATGTGTGAGTGTGTGACCTCAGGTGAGCCACATAAACTTCCTGGGTCTGTTTTCCTCTCTATGAAATGAGCATGATAATACCAACCTCAGAGGATGTGCTAAAAACTCCTAGAAAATTGTTAACTGCTGTATAAAATATTAGCACATTTTAAAGACTATATGTTTACCTGTTTTATAAACTAAAGGTAGTGTATTCAAACTTAACTTATTCTTGGAAAAAGAGATTTCAAGGAATTCTGTCTGGGGACAGTCTCTCTGATAAAATTAGAAATGAAAAATGCCACCCTATTACATACTCCCCCCATTGAATGGAAACTGGAAAAACTCACTTTTAAATAATTCATGGATTAATGACAGGGGCGGGGGTGGGGGGGTGGAATGCAGAAACAATAAAAAAGCCCTACAAACATATCATAGACTGCAATTAAAGCAGAAAGAGAAATTTTTTAGGTTCAAGTGGATTTACTTGGAAACAAGAAAGACTGAAAATATAGAACCTAATAGAAAAAAAGCCTGAAAAAGAATAAAAATATAAGTTGTAGTAAAGTAGAAAGAAATAATGAATATAAAGGCAGAAATTAAGGAGATAGGAAACAATAACATTGAGAAGTAGAAGAAGAGCTGGCTCTTGGAAAACATTAATAAAATAGACTGGTAAGTCTAATCGAAGTAAGAGAGAAAGCACAAACAATATTAGAAATGAAAAGGGAGACAACTACAGAGGCAAACAACTTTATATGCAAATTTATGACATCAAATTTGATAAATGAAATGGACAATTCATCTAGGAAAGTGTAAGTTACCAAAATGTACTAAAAAGAAACAGAAAATCTGAATGGACCAATAAATATAAACAATCTGATTACTAGTCAAAAATCAACCTCTCCATAAAAGGAACAAAACCAAGATGTTTTTATAGACTTTTCCCTGCAACATTCTCTCATGGAAGATGTCAAATGTACACACGTTAAAATAAAAAGAATTGTACAGAAACACCTATATACCCACTACCTAGATTCTTCAATTATTATTTTTCTACATTTTCTTTCACTTAACTATCCATCTATTCATCCATTTATCCTTTCTATACATCCATCCTTTTATATCTTTTATTGAATCCTGGGGGGTGAAAATATAAGAATACAAAAATATGACAGGATTTCAAAGCACCAGACTAGTGATATTTGTATTCCCATATCAACTTAACATTTTAAATGTTTTTCTAAAAATAGAATTGGAGCTATGGTACACTGAAAATAAGAATAAATACACATGGAGACGTTCAGGAAGAAAAGTCTGTGTCCCTTTTCTTTCCTGTCTTTGGACACTGTCTTGTGGGATGGAGACCCTGATTCCTTTCCAAACAACTTTCTAAGGTATTAGCTAGTTCCTGCTCCTCCTGCCAAAAAGGAGAATTGAACTGGATCTTTTAAAATAGCAGTTATAAAATGAATATATTTTAATAAATGTATTCATTCAGTCAGGAAACATTTATTATGCTCTTAATTTATCAGAAAGAAAATAAGATTTATTAATCGCAGGAACAATTTATCTTCCAAAGGGCAGTTTCTCTACTGCAAAAAATTTTAATCTGTCAGATCCTAAAGAAAAACGATTTCATTTATTTTCTATGTAAACAGTGTGACAGGCCAGCAAAGTTGATGGATGTCAACACTTTTGAATGAAAAGATTATTATCAAAGAATGACAGCATATAGAAGGCAAGGTTAATTTTTAAAAACAAGATATTATAACATTAATTTCTTTATCAATTATAAAATGCTAATTTTCCTTTTTGCGCCCCTTTATTATTCTTCGCACTGACACATGACCTTGTTGTTTTACAAACTGAGTGTATTTAAAATTCATTTGAGTGAAAGATAAAAGCTCTTTAAACCATTCTTCTCAAGAGCAACATACATGGCAATAGACTTTTTTGACCTTCATCAAGGAGAACAATACACGCTCCAATTTTGTTAGAAGAAATAGCGTTTCCAGGAAATTTGTCCTTTAAAGCATTCTTCTAATGTCATTGGTACCTTCATTTTGTTTGTATGCAAAAAACATTTTAGATTCTAAAATGGATAACATCACATATTGCACTAAAGGTAACTCGCCTTGCTGGAGGTTTCTAATAAAAACTGGAATGTGTTCTGCACAGCTTGGCATGTCTCTAGCTCCGTCCGGCTGAAGGCTATTAAATAATCCTTGAGGTGGTCATATACATTTCCATCAAGAGCCTGTAAAAGAGGAGTAAACAAAAGCAAAAAAATTATGATAAAGCTTTGACACACAATGCCTATTGTTTAAAAGGTAAGTTCAGTTTAAAATCTATTAATAAAAAATTAATAAAAGATATAGATCGTTATGTAAGAATAAATATAAACCTTAAACAATCACTTGGGAAAACATGAATTTCTCTAATAAATAGGAACTAAAAAAGGTAAACCCCAATATTGGTAAAGTTGTGGGGACAGGATAACACTTGGGAGGCAAAATGCTTCATTTCTGATATTTGTTCATCTGCTTATTAGTTATGTCAACTTCTGTAGTCACTTTATAAGAGTAGGCGTGGGAGTTAAATGAAATAATGGATGTAAAGGATCCAGACACAGTGCCTGGAACAGAACAGACATTCAATAAACATTAATCTCCTCCATTTTTCCTCATCCATTATTGGTAAGATTCTAAATTAATATATTCTTACTATAGAGCAGTCAGAAAAAAAACACAATAGAAATAGTAAAAATAAAAAAATGACTCAGAAATCCTGTTTTGGGGAAGCAACAACAATGCAAAGTCTACAAAGAGTTTTAAACATTCTTACTTATTTAAGCATTTAGAGCAGAACTCTTTGAAATTGAAAAAAAAGAAGAGAAAACCACTGAACATTTGAGATACATTAAGTTATGATATACACAGACTAAAATATGCATAGCCACCAAAATAAAAACTGTGGAAACTGTGTAGATGGAAAAGAATATATTGAATAATTTTAGGCTAACAAAGTAGAATAGAATACATACATACATACTAGCAACAGCTATAGGAAAATATATCAATAGTAATAATAATAAAGGTTCTGCAGTCTTACAAATTAACAAAGATCTTCTTAAAAATTGAGGTAAAATTCGCATACCATAAAAGTCACCATTTTAACTATTTCAAAGTGTACAATTCAGTGGCTTTTAGTACACTCACAATGTTGTGCAACCATCACTACTATCTAATTATAGGGCATTTGCATCACCTCCAAAAGAAATCCCATACACATTAAGTGGCTGCACCCATTCCTACCTTTCTCCCTGCCTCTGGCAACCACTAAACCACTTTCTTTTTTTAAAATTAATTAATTTTGGGGGCTGCGTTGGGTCTTCATTGCTGTGCGCAGGTTTTCTCTAGTTGCAGCAAGTGGGGGCTACTCTTCGTTGTGGTGCATTGGCTTCTCATTGAGGTGGCTTCTCTTGTTGCAGAGCACAGGCTCTAGGCATGTGGGCTTCAGTAGTTGTGGTTCACGGGCTCTAGAGCACAGGCTCAGGAGTTGTGGTGCACGGGCTTAGTTGCTCCGCGGCATGTGGGATCTCCCAGACCAGGGCTTAAACCCGTGTCCTCTGCATTGGCAGGAGGATTCTTAACCTCTGTGCCACCAGGGAAGCCCCTCTACTTTCTAATTCTATGAATTTGCTTATTCTGGACATTTCATATAAATGGAATCATATGATATGTGGTCTTTTGTGCCTGCCTCTGTCATTTAGCATGTTTTCAAGGTTCATCAATGTATTAGTACATTTTATGGCTAAACAATACTGCATGGTATGGATATGCCACATTTTGTTTATTCATTCATTAGTTGGTGGACATTTGGATTGTTTCCACTTTTTGGCTATTATGGATTTTCCAATTCTCTTGGGTATATACCTAGTAGTGGAACTGTTGGGTCCTCTGGTAATTCTGTGTCTAACTATTTGAGGAACTAACAATCTGTTTTCCACAGTGGCTGCACCATTTTACATCTCCACCAGTAACATATAAAGGTTCCAATTTCTCCACAACCTCATCAATACTTATTATCCGTTTTTCTTTTTTTAATTATTCAAGCTGTCCTAGTGGTATCTCACTGTGGTTTTGATTTGCATTTCTCTAATGACTAATGATGTTGAGGGATTTTTCATGTGCTTATTGGCCATTTGTATATTTTCTTTGAAGAGATGTCTACTCAAGTCCTACACTCATTTGTAAATTGGGTTGTTTTTCTTTTTGTTGTTGAGTTGTAAGAGTTCTTTATATATTTGAATACTATTTATATATTTGGATACATATATCTTATAAGATATATGATTTTCAAATATAGTCTTCCATTTTGTGGGCTACATTTTTACTTTATTAATAGTGTCCTTTTTTTAAAAAAAAAATTTACTCATTTATTTATTTGGCTGCACCAGGTCTTAGCTGCAGCACACGGGCTCTTCACTGCAGCATGTGGTATCTTTAGTTGCAGCATGCGGGATCTTTAGTTGTGGTATGTGAGATCTAGTTCCCTGACCAGGGATCAATCCCAGGCCCCCTGCATTGGGAGCGCAGAGTTTTAGCCACTGGACCACCAGGGAAGTCCCTCAATAGTGTCCTTTCATGCACAAAAGTTTTAATTTTGTTGAGGTCTAATTTAGCTATTTTTTTCTTTTGTTGTTTGTGTTTTGGTGTCATATCTAAGAATCCTCAATGGAGGTTTTATAGTAAGGAAATTATATATCCTACTTTCATTAAACATTCACTATAGGGACTTCCCTGGTGGTCCAGTGGTTAAGAATTCGCCTTCCAGTGCAGGGGACGCGGGTTCGATCCCTGTTTGGGGAACTAAGATCCCACATGCTGAGGGGCAACTAAGCTGGGCCCTCTAGAGCCCACGCGCTGCAACTAAGTCCCAACACAGCCAATAAATAAATAAACATTTAAAAAAAAAAACATTCACTATAAAATTGACTTTTAAAAAATATACAAATTCTGTCCCCAAAGCATTAATAAATCTGCACGTTCTATAGTGCTTAAACCACTAGATGGCACCATCAAGCACTGTAAATATAGGCAGCACAAATTCCTTAAGATTCCTTTCCATGAGGTTATGCAACATCCCCAGAGAGACTGCTGGTGTTAAGTCTGAATAACAATTCCTACCTTAGGACATGCTTTTCATTAACTTGTTAGAAAATGAACATATAGCTACTTCTGATATGAGGTTGTGCCTTAGAATGCTCTTGGTCGATGGTCATATGACCTTGTGTTTGCACGAAACCTTGGAACTTTTTATTTAAACATAGCAAACAGCAATATAGCCATCATGAGCTCCAGCCCGCAGAGTTTCTAATTGAGTAGGTTGGGGGTGGGGCCTGAGAATCTGTATTTTCTAACAACTTGCTGCTGGTCTGGGGACCATACTTTGACAACCACTGGACTAAACAGTCATTTTAGCTGATTAGATTGAATATTTATGTAGACTTAGACCCTGGTGACCCTGTAGAAGCACAGTGGCTGGAGGCAGAGAAGTCCACCATCCTGAATAGGGTCAAGAGCACCAATATGTGAAGTAGGCAGATCAGCATCTATTTTCAATTGAGAATCATGCTCTACTTCAGAATTATAAAGGCAGCATGGGAGAGAACTTGAGTTCTGAAATAAGTTGGATATGGGTTAGAATCTCAGAACTTTTACTTCATCATTTTGATGGTTTTCTCGTCTATAAATAGGGAAAGTGGGAATACCACATACTCCACGGGACACTATGAAGATCAACTAACGTAATGGAAGTGGCCCAATGTTAGTCTTGCTTAAAAATCTTTAATGGATTGGCCACATATTGATAATTATTAAAGCTGGGTAATGAATACATGGGGGTCATTATACTACTATTTTTACTTTGTTGTATACGGGAAATTTTCCATAAAAAATGTAAAAAGAAAATCTGGATATCATATTAGAAAGAAAAAGTGATGCTACAAAAAAAAATTTTTTTTAAACTCCCACTGTATATTTTGAAAAGTCAAAATTCTTCAGCTGGTATCTAAAGGCCTTTATAATCCAGTCCCAAACTACCTCTCGTTAGCACCATCTCTTACCACTGTTGTCTGCACTGTACTCACATCCCAACCACACCAAGTCATTCTGGAAAATGACATTTACTATCATGTTTCCAATTAAGTTATTCTCTTGGCCTGGAATGTCCTTCCCTTCTTATTACACACTCAAATAGTAATAATGATGGCTAACACAGGCAACTAATATTTACTAATGGCTCACTATGTTCCAAATGCTTTACAAAGATGACTCAACCAGTTCCTCCTTA
The DNA here is from genome assembly GCF_011762595.2 of Tursiops truncatus. NCBI lineage: Eukaryota > Metazoa > Chordata > Mammalia > Artiodactyla > Delphinidae > Tursiops > Tursiops truncatus. Next base: position 58,084,801 of record NC_047041.1, on the reverse strand, counting down.
GTGCTTCCACAATCTTTTGTATGTTGCATGGGTATTATTGCAAGTCATGGATTAAGTCTTATTCAGGCACAGTGCCTGGCAAATAGCAGATTCTCAAAAATATTTATAGAATAAATGAACGTTTTACTCTAGAGTTCAATACAGCAACAAAAATGCACTGAATTAGTTAGCTCACAGGCAAGCTATTCCCACCATATTCCAGTTAAGAGAAAAATGTACCATTAGTCATCATGTACCAAATACAGTAAAGGCTTTTCTTGGCTTCAGGGACCCAAATGAGGCTTAATGAATTTACATTAGGTGGGAAGTGGGCCAAGTGACTGGGAGCCTCTTATAGCACACAGAGATTAATCTTAAAATATTTCTTTCATCATATCATCATATTCACACCCAGAATACCCCAGATTTTAATTATTACCTTTATAGGGTTGCAGTGTTCATTAACCTGCCCATGTACCAATTTTTCTGGTTGATAAGAATAAGAGAGCTGGAGGTCTTCTGGCCTAGGTGTATTATTGCTAGTGTTCATAAAGTTAATGCAGGAGGTACAAAAATTAAGAAATGGCTGGAATTCAAAACACAGGAAGTGGATGATTACCCTATGATTGGCTCCAGCCCCCTGCCTCAAGTTAACTGCAATTGTTTGAACCAGTGATGATGCCGAGAGATGAAGTTCAAAGCAATTCTGGCTAACACTGTCTCAACCTGGTTTGTGATTAGAAGGTAGAGTGCATATATGGATTTTTATAAAAAGCCAATAATTAAAAAGAAGTAGTTCCCTGAAACAGAATTAAATACTGGGAACCAAAGGAAAGAGCTTGAAAATGCTTTTTACAAATGCTTCCATCACAGTACTTATCACACAGAGTACTTACCGTTGTCTACCATAGTACTTAGTAACTGTCTCGTGGATTATCGCTGCAATCTCCTATTGCTCTGCATACAGTTGTCCCTCCCACCAATATGCAATTCTAAATTGCATACTGAAAACATTTATATATGTATGTGATTTCCCCAATACACCATTAATTCCTTGAGGGCAGCAACACTTGTTTCTGCCTATATCCCTACTTTAATCTTGGCAGAGAAAGCCTGCAATAAATACTTACTGAAATGAACTGAACTGAGAGGGGTGGAAGGTACAAAAGCAGGCCCCAATTATATGAGAGGGAAGGCACTGAAGAAATATTTTGAGAGTAAATTAGAGAGAATCAAGCATTTACTTTATCTTAATTGTGTCAGCTTTACTCTGATGAAAATATATCATGTAATTATTCAGACTGACTTAAATTTTGACCAGACGCTATTTCCCTTCTCTGACTTTCACACCTATATATCCAACTGCCTCTCAGACTAAACCATTCTCTTCTCCAACTGCTCTTCTTCTTGTGTTCCTAGCTTAGTATGTAATGCCACTATCCACTCACCTGCCTAGGTCGGACACTTGGAAGTAAAGGTTTACTTTCCCCTCTGCCTTTCTCTCAACATCTAGTTAATTACTAAATCTTGGTGATTCCATTTCTTAAATATTTATCAAATCCATCCCCTCCTCCTATCCTTCACAGCTACTACCCTCCAGACATCCTGTTTCATCTGGATTACTGCAGCAATCTCCTGTTGCCCTGCATCTTGCCCACCTATTTCTACATTGAGGCTAGGCGGATGTTTCCAAGCTGCATATTTTACTTGACTGCTCAACAATGTTCACTGACTACTCATTACGTTTAAACTAAAGAACAAACAAAACAAAACAAAAACCTTTATGACTTTGTGACTGCATGATCTGGACATGGCTTACCTCTTCGCTTCTTTCCTTATTGCTCCCCATTTCCTTCTCTATTATCCCTACAATGCACATCTTTTGATTCCTCCAATATTCCTCTTTTATCTCTGGGTTTTCACAAAGGCTCTTCTTTCTTGACTTCTCTCTACTCTCTCCTCCTTGGTTTGGCTAACTCTTACTTATCAAGATCTTCACTTAATCATTAGCTATTCTGGACATCCAGAATGATTAAGTCTTTTTGCTTTATAACTCCTAATCATAGTGTAAAATTTTAGCATAAAATAGGCATTGGTAATGCCTATTTGTCTGTCTTTGCTTTGGGTTTGTTAAGTTCCACGAAGGGAGGGATCTTGTCTGGCTGTTTACCACTGTGTCTTCTGTACTGAGTGCAGGGTTTGATGTACTGGTAGTATTCAATATATATCTATTCAACAAATAATACACCAATCAGAATTCACATGTTAAAAAAAAAGAATGAGCCCACACTTGAGTCCCATGATGGAAAAGTAAGCCTAGTGATGTTATGTAACACTGGTAAAATTTTGTATAAGCTAGAGAAGAAACTAATTTCACAAAACTCTGTCTAATGCAGTAGTTTTCAAGCCTTTTTAGTAGTGGCATCTTTTTATGTGGAATCCCAGACATAGAACATATATGACATTGCATACCTTCTCTCTCCCTCAGATCCTACTCTCTTGACCACTGGGGTAAACTTGCAGGCCAAGCTGGTATGCAAGACAGAACAGCACACCCCTGCCCTTTGCTCAAACTTATTGGGCAGATCCTGGCACTTGACCTAAATTAGGTCATCTCTGGGATGGAAGCTGAAAGATGAGTTCAAAATGGCGTATTCTTCCCACCAAATGACTATTCTTCCCCCCAGGACACTTAAACCAACTCACAAGGAAAAGCAGTGATGAGAAACTTGGCAGAGTAAAGCTGGGAATGGGGGGCAGAGGAGAGGGCAAGAGACTATCCTTGGATTGGGTAGTTCCTGAGCAAACATCACCTTGTACTTGTGATTTGTTTACCTGAACCAACAAATTCCTATTTTGCTCCAGCTACTTTGAGTTGAGTCATTGTTATTTGCAGTTAAGAGACTCCTTACTAAAGCATTATGGATGATACTTGTAGCCTATATCAGCCCTACTATCTAAATTATTTCTCTTGGTTGCATTATAAGAAAAAATCTTGATTCATAAAGATCACTAACTGCAGGTAATAACAAGTCAATAGCTTGCCTTACTATTCCTGGTTCTGTTCAATTAAACAGATCTAAAAGTTTGAAGTAGGCAATTTTTATTTCAAAGCTGAATCACAAATACAATCCAAAAGCTTCATGTATTTCTTTTTTTTTTTTGTGGTATGTGGGCCTCTCACTGTTGTGGCCTCTCCCGTTGCGGAGCACAGGCTCCGGACACGCAGGCTCAGCGGCCATGGCTCACGGGCCCAGCCACTCCGCGGCATGTGGGATCTTCCCAGATCGGGGCACAAACCCGTGTCCCCTGCATCAGCAGGCAGACCCTCAACCACTCGCCACCAGGGAAGCCCCATGTATTTCTTATAAATTTAAAGTAAGGTAAAAACTTTTTAAGGCTTACAGTAAATGATAAAAGTGTCACGACTGTAATAGTTTGACAAGGACATGCATGGTGAAGATGCATCTGAGCCCTGTCTAGCATTTATATGAGCAAGACACAAGAATGTTTTCTAAGTGTAGTTGTATGTTCAATTTCAAATGAGCAGATGTGCACAAACTTCAGTTCCTATATAGATATGTGTGCAGAGCCATAAATTTCACAATCTATGACACATTAGAATTCACATATATGCTCAGAAATGGCAGGAGAAGCATTCTTTCAAGGTTTACACAAATATGAGTTTATCTGGCAGTATGAGCTTCTTGGTGGTTTCCATTATGCAAAAATTTGGGAAGTAACTCATCCAAGTGTACATTTTAAACACAGCCAAACTTTGTTCTTGATTATTTGTACAAATTGCTAGGGGAAGAAGTCTGTAATACCTAAACTGAGAAACCACGGGGACTTTCATTAGCAATATGTTTTAATAATCTAGCACTGTTTTTGAAAAATCAGAATTTGAATGCCTTTAAGCATCCATGTTCTTTTGAGTTACCTGTAGGCCATATATTCTCTTATATATTACTTCTGCCCTCTTTACTCATTTGATCAACTTGATCTCTAAAATCAGCTGAGTTTGGAACTCAACTCTTAGTAGTGAATACTCAAAATAGTAAAGAAAAATTGGGATATCCTAAAGACAAATTCAGAAGCTTAGAATTCTAGGGTGTCCTACTAAACATTTACTTTACAGGAAAGTATAAATTCCTAGAACTTATTTGAAGAGGAACATTATGATGAACTAGGAGTTAGGAGAAAGAAAATTTGTCATTTTTCTAAGCATCTGATGCAATTTTCCCTAAAGTAAGAACTTTAAACAGTGGCTTCCTTATTTAGATCCAGGAAGGGCAGAGATTCTGTAGTCACAGAGTTATGCTGAAATCTCTTGAGTTTCCTTAATGCAGCCTAGAAAAAGCAAACCCTTCTTTTTCTGACAGCAATGGGTATTCTACAAGAGTCTTTGGTAAAAGTCAAGGATATAAATATCAAGATGATGATAAATATAAGCTGTCTTAAAATTAAACCATGAAATTCTATAGTCCTCCTGTGCTGATGGAAGAAAACAATAATTGCCTGCCTACATTTGTTTTTCTTTCTGAAAAGACTCCAAGGTGTACTTAGGCAGGATGCAAAGAAAAAGTAGATTTTTACAAATTTAAAGAGATCAAAGCAAGTACTGGGCTGTATTTGCATCACTGTAAATATCTTAATAGTTGGTTTAATTTGTCAACTGATATAAAGTAAAATTAGAAACACATCACCTAATTTTATACTTGGTTATTTTATTTAAAAGCACTAAATTACTTCAGTTCTATGAAAGAGGAAACAAGTAAGAAACTTTCTGTCTGTGAATTACAAAGCCAGAAAAGGAAAATTTAATACTGCTTTTCTACAAAGTCTGTGTCGTCAGGCTTCCCTGGTGGCGCAGTGATTGAGAGCCCGCCTGCCAATGCAAGGGACACGGGTTCGGGCCCTGGTCCGGGAAGATCCCACATGTCGTGGAGCAGTTGGGCCCATGCGCCACGGCTGCTGAGCCTGCACTCTGGAGCCTGTGAGCCACAAGTACTGAAGCCCGCACGCCTAGAGCCTGTGCTCCGCAGCAAGAGAAGCCACTGCCATGAGAAGCCCACGCCCCGCAACAAAGAGTGGCCCCTGCTCACCGCAACTAGAGAAAAGCCCGCGCGCAGCAACAAAGACCCAATGCAGTCAAAAATAAATAAGTTAATTTATTAAAAAAAAAAAAAAAAGTCTGTGTCATCCTCTTGAGTTACTTACTAGCATGCATTATCTAGTTGTGTGTGCTAAAACCATCTCAAAATTTAGGTTGCAACCCCAAAGCAGCATGGTTCAATAGAAAGCTTTGAACCACGTACACCTGCATTCAAATCCCAGTTCAACCACTTACTAGAAATGTCACTTTGGGGAAACACTGAACCTTCTTGAGCATTAAATTCCTGATCTGATAGAGTCTAGAGAGTATGGTACTTACCAAAGATGGTTATTAAAATAATAAACCCTAAACATTTCTATGTTCTACCCAAGAATTTCACCTATTTCCCTTATAGGACCGATATTAAAGGATTTTGGTGACAGACCTGGTTTTGAGTCTTGATTCTGCTGTGTACTTAAGCTGTATAACCACCCTAAGCCTCAGTTTCCTCATCTAGAAAGAGATAATAATAGTATCTTTTTGTGAGGTCTGTAAAACAGTGTACCATTTTAATTCCCTTGTTTCTTTTACTAGCTCTTTTTGAGTTCTTTTCGTAGTGGTCACCTGAGGATTACAATTAACGTCTTAATTTAAAGCAAACATGTTTGGATTAATGCAAACTTAATTCAACAGAATACAAAAACTATGCTCCTACAGAGACTTCCCTGGTGGCCCATTGGTTAAGGCTCTGCACTCCCAATGCAGGGAGCCCGGGGTTTGATCCCTGGTCAGGGAACTAGATCCCACATGCACGCCGCAACTAAGGAGCCAGGAAGGTGCAACTAAGGAGCCTTTGAGCCACAACTCAGGAGCCCACCTGCTGCAATTAAGACCCAGCGCAACCAAATAAATAAATAAATATATTTTTAAAAAACAAACAAAAAACTATGCTCCTACATACCTCTATTCTCTCCCTCTTCTTGTCATAGAGCTATATCTTTATACATTATAAGCCCATCAATGTTTTATAATTATTGCTTTATGCATTGTCTTTTATTCTAAAGGGAGAGGTATTTTATTTATTTATTTATTTTTAATCTTTTGGCTATGCGCCATGTGGGATCTTAGTTCTCCGACCAAGGATCCAACCCATGCCCCCTGCAGTGGAGGCACTGGAAACATAGTCTTAACCACTGCACCGCCAGGGAAGTCCCTATTGCTTTATGCATTGTATTTTTTTTTTATGCATTGTATTTTTTTTATGCATTGTATTTTAAATCAGCCTTAAATGATCTACTCCTTTCTCAAACTGGATAATCTCAGTTGTCTGATCTTTAAGTTCATGGATTCCTTCTTTTGCCGGTTCAGCTTTGTTGCCAAATCCTTCCAGTGTATTTTATTTTATTATTTTATTTTATTTATTTTTATTTTTTTGGAGGTACGCGGGCCTCTCACTGTTGTGGCCTGTCCCATTGCAGAGCACAGGCTCCGGACGCACAGGCTCAGCGGCCATGGCTCACAGGCCCAGCCGCTCCGCGGCATGTGGGACCTTCCCAGGCCAGGGCACAAACCCATGTCCCCTGCATCGGCAGGCAGACTCTCAACCACTGCGCCACCAGGGAAGCCCTTTCCAGTGTATTTTAATCTCAGTTACTGTACTTTTCAATTCCAGAATTTCTATTTGGTTCCTTTTTATAGTTTCTATCTCTTTGTCCATATTCTCTCTTTGGTGAAACATTGTTCTCATACTTTCCTTTAGTTCTTTGGACATGGTTTCATCTAGCTCTTTGATCATATTAAAAACAGGTGATTTAGAATCTTTCTTTAGTAAGTTCAACATATGGGCTTCCTTGGGGTCAGTTTCTACTGACTCCTTTTATTCCTTGTGTATGGGTTATACTTTCTTGTTTCTTTGTATGTCTAGTTTTTGGTTAAGAATGGGACATTTAAAATATAATGTGGCAATTCTGGAAATCAGATTCCCCTCTCTCCCCAGGATATCTTGTTACTCCTGCTGTTTGCTTATTTACTGACCATGTTTTATCTCTGTGCTCCAGGGAATCCCAGAACTTTGCAAGGAGCTTCACAGACTCCAAAAATACTTGATTTAAAAGCTTTAATATTAATATATATCACTTTGACTATCTTTTTAAATATACATGAATTTTAGTCCCTCAGCCATTCATTATTTTCCATCTCACCCTCCTGCTAAACAATCTTCATTTCCAACAAACACTCCAGAATTAGCAATCAAGTAAAATCATGTGATAAAGGTGAGTGAATTGGGCAGGCAAACTTAAAGGAGCGTACTTCAAGAGAGTCAAGCGAAGACTATACTGGTCTGAGTATACTGCTTTAGGAAATCCCTTTTGCCCCCATCCCAATCTCAAATCTATTTTGTTCCTCACATATATACTTACAGGCAAAAATAATTAGAGTAGCTTTCCTTATAGTGGAAGCTGAGGATATAATCACATAATTTTTGCGGTCCATAAATTATTTGTGGGAATTTACATTTTGTTTTTATTTTAATAAATCATTTAAAAAGATATAATTTAACCCAGGATTATACAGATGATCACCTTTTACTGGAGTACTGCCGTGTGATTTCTGTGCCAATGCTTGTGTTCACAATCAATGGGCCAAGTAGTTTTACTCCAGTGGTCTTAGGTTAATGAGAATAGGTCTTGAACTTAAAATGACCTTAAACTTAAAATGTAAATGACATAGTTGAAACACAGAGGAGATCAAATGACATCAGTGGGTGCTATACTAACAAAGCGAAAAGGGTGGTGAGAGAAAAGAGTCATTATAGGCATATGGTAGTATAGGCACTGAGAAATCAAAAGAATCTGAAGAGAATACCATAACTTATATTTCAAGTAGCAATTTAGGGTCAACTGATCATTATCAGCTACTATATTTAATTTTGTCAATTTGAATTTTACTGATTTTATACATTCATTTGTAATTAAATGATAACTCTGTTTTGGTTTCATACTTGTATAAAAGCTATAAGCATATATTTTTAACCTGCGTTTATTTATACATATTTAAATAACACTGTAATCAAAATAATTTAAGAGCCTACAGGAATTTTTGCCCATGAAAAAGAGGGTCCTAGATTATTCAAAGGTAAAAAGTTTCATCACTGTTCCAGTTTTTACTCCACCTCAGGACTGTTTAGAAGAGCGTGCCTCCTGCTTAGTTAAATAGCAGATTTTTGTTCACCAACTATACCACCCCTGCAGTAAAGAGGGGCTCTTCCTCAGCTGTGGTCCTGATGACCAACAGGTAGTGATGATATGGGCACAGTCACACAGCTGGAAGCAAGAAGATCTGAAGGGACTTCCCTGGTGATGCAGTGATTAAGAATCCGCCTGCCAATGCAGGGAACACGGGTTCGATCCCTGGTCCGGGAAGATCCCATGTGCTGTGCGCCACAACTACTGAGCCTGCGCTCTAGAGCCTGCGAGCCACAACTACTGAGCCCACATGCCACAACTACTGAAGCCCATGTGCCTAGAGCCCATGCTCTGCAACAAGAGAAGCCACCGCAATGAGAAGCCTGCGCAGCGCAACAAAGAGTAGCCCCCACTCGCTGCAACTAGAGAAAGCCCATGCACAACAATGAAGACCCAACACAGCCAAAAATTAAAAAAAAAAAAAAAAAAAGAAGATCTGTAGGGACAAAAGGCCTTAAGGAGGAAAACAGAAAGGCTTCTGGGAGAAACTATGACTGAAGTTCAGATCGTTAGGTATGTAAACCAGAAAAACATACATATCAGACAGTAAATAGGATTGCTGAAAATAGAAGAATTTTTGGCATTCCAATTTAGATCTAGAATTTCGCCATATTCATCTTTTGGTTGTATTATTTAAATATCTTCTGAGTGCACTTTTGAGACTAAAGTATTGAAATGCCAGAAAATATTTAGCATGAAGAATATAAAGCCTTAGTTTTAATTCAGGAAGCATTATCCCAGATATAGGTAGTCTGAAAGTTCCTTACATTGAAATTTTAGGGAAGAGTTAATACACATTTCTTGGATATATGGAACGATTAACAGAAAGGGAATAGTCTAATGCCCTTCAAAGGTTTCTGAACTACAACTGGTGGTTATACTGAATGGGGTCTGATCTTTTATAGCTCAAAGACAGCCTGTGATAGGAACAATCTTAGACATATGGTATATTAACATGTGATAGCTAAATTTCTTTGCACCTGAGTTTTCTATGTAATTTGTACTATGACACAAGGACCTACTGCATAGCACAGGGAGCTCTGCTCAATATCATGTAACAACCTAAATGGGAAAAGAATTTGAAAAATAGATACATGTATAACTGAATCACTTTGCTGTACACCTGAAACTACAAAACATTGCTAATCAACTATACTCCTATATAAAAAAAGTTAAAAAAATAATTATTCAACAGTTCAATTCAATAAAATATTTCTTGAGACCCTAAACTATGCCAAGAATGATGTTAAGGGTTGAATCTGTGATTGTATGTGTGTATTTGAGTATATAACTATGAAGAATTTGGCCAAGTATTGGAGACAAGCATGTAATAGTATGATTTTAATTATACAGGGTTCTAGTAGAGAAGCACCTGAACAAACGTGGAGGTTTAAGGAAGATTTCCTGGAGGAAATGATGCCGGAGTGCATGTGAAAGTCTTAAGAATTACATTTTTTATTAAGAGAATGGTTCAGTACTTAACTACTGAAATCAGTATTTATCAAAGCTCACCTAAGACTAACATCATTTTGATTATTTTTTTCCTAATAAATCAATTCAGAAGGTTTTAAAATGGTCTTTAAGTTGCACTCTAAAGCTGATTTAAGATTATGAATGTTTTCTAAAAAATACACTTTAGAAAGTAAGGATAAGAGCTATAAACATTTTGGTCTTTACATTTAACAGAAGTGGGCTCTGAGCTAAACATGTAAAGCAGTATGTTTTCATAATTTAATACAGTAGTCAACTGTACTTTGGGGGGCATATAGTTATTCAGTATGTCAAAGCTTTCAAGTATAGAGTCCATGAAAAAAGAATTTGGCTTTTCTTATTATAAACACTCACATGTCCATACTGAAGTCAATTCCAGCAACAACCTCTGCTGTGCTCAGCAGTATTTGAATCACAGAAAAAGCATTAGCTCAGGACATTTAAGAAGGAAGGAAGTCAAGAAAGACAAAATCAATTTCTCAGCAGTAAAAACAATAATTCCACTTCTAAAAAAGTAACAACTATAAACATTTTTGCACCCAGTTACTAAGACTGTAGGTGTAATAGATTGCTCCTTAAATACCTTTCTAAATAATGGATTTAAAATTATAAGACAAAAACTAAGTTTCTAGTTTCTTATTCCGAAGTTTAATGGTACCTACAATTATAACAGCTTTAAAGAGTTAACAGAGGTTTATTCTGATTTTAAACGTTGCCTGTTTGGTAAAAACATTCCAGTTTGTGTTAGATTTTGATCTCTTACCGAAAACTACCTGGTTTATAGGAAATCTATGAAGATGGTGAGTGAATCTTTCTGTAATCAAGAAGTAAAGTTCCAGGGAGCTTCTTTAACAACATCTGTGGACTGCTTATTCAGTCTCCTCTGGCAAGAGCCCCTAGTGTTTTATGCAACAGTGCTATAGCCTTTGTGTAAAAGGTGCAAACAAAGCCAAACTAAAATGGCATTTATGATTATTCTTAGCTCTAATTTCATAGAAGCAGGACAAATAAATTTTAGCCCTAAGTGGGAATCAGCTTTGTCATCATTCTTAGCCTTTCAAACTCATCACTACCAAGATTCTAAAGACTGAAAGTCTTAAAACAATATTTAAATGGAATGAGACTGTGTGTATTTGTGGGGGTGTGTGCTCATTCTCTGCTTATCACAAATGCACCACACTTTCAATACTGAAAGGTCTTTTATAACGGATGTTAGTATTTTAGTTGATGTGAACAGGTTTGAGCAGACACATGCATGTCTCCAAAATGCAGTTTCCAAATATCATTTTAATATTAAAGAAAATAATATATGTAATGAGGTTAGTTTAATGTGTGGAAAGTAATAGTCAATGAACAAGACTATTTTTATATTTTTGTTCTCCTTTAAGGGGCCAGAGGCCATCTGGATCTTGTTAAATATTGTATCTCCAATAAAAGGCACATAGAAGGCACCCAGTAAATATCTGTTAAATTATGAATGAATGAATGGCCTGCAATGAAAATGTGTGCTAACAGTACTTTATCTTCCATGTCTAAAACAGTATGTAAGAGGATGTAAGTACTTAATAAAAATATGTTAGATTTCAGTTCGCTTGGTAAGAAATAAGGGCTCCAACTCTATTAATATATCATCACTATCTTTAGCATTAACTCTCTTATCCTTTTAATGATCCATCCTTTTCTTCAAATTTTAACGGTTCTGAAGAGTTGCTGAAATAGCACAAAATGAAAATGTTCAACTTATCAGTAAGCAAAAACCTAAAATAATATTAAATTAAGAGTATTACGGGCTTCCCTGGTGGCGCATAGCACAAAATGAAAATGTTCAACTTATCAGTAAGCAAAAACCTAAAATAATATTAAATTAAGAGTATTACGGGCTTCCCTGGTGGCGCAGTGGTTGAGAGTCCGCCTGCCGATGCAGGGGACACGGGTTCGTGCCCCGGTCCAGGAAGATCCCACATGCTGTGGAGCGGCTGGGCCTGTGAGCCATGGCCACTGAGCCTGCGTGTCCGGAGGCTGTGCTCCGCAACGGGAGAGGCCACAACAGGGAGAGGCCCGCGTACCGTGAAAAAAAAAAAAAGAGTATTACACTCATCCAAACTGTTGCTCTCATAAGTGTATCTATTTAATTTTAAAACACAGCTTTGATAAGGGTGTCAGGAAATAGGTATTTTTGTACACTGCTTTTCAGAGTATAAATTGATATAATCTTTCTGGAAGGTAATGAGTCTTATGGACAGTATTAACAAATCTTTGTTTCTGACCAGGGAATACATTTTTAAAAAGCTGTCTCAAGGAAGTTATCAAAGAGGTATACAAAGGTTAGTATAAAAGAATCTTCACTACAGATTTATAAAAACAGACAAAAGCGGATATGAAAATCTATGGCATATTGATATAATCAAATACTATGTGGTCATTAAAATCACATTTTCAAGTAGTATTTAAAGGTAGGAATATTTCAAAATGTGTTTCATGTGAAAAAGGTACTTGTGAAAACAAAATGATACTGATTTTGAAGCATGTATACATAATATATGCATAGAAAAAATTAGAAGGTATCAGAATAATGCTTCCCTCATAGAATGAGTTAGAAAGTATTCCCTCTATTTTTTGGAAGAATTTGAGAAAGACTGGTGTTAATTCTTCAAATATGTGGGAGAATTCATCTATGAAGCCATCTGGTACTGCACTTTTCTATAGAAGTTTTTTGACTATGATTCAGTCACTTTATTTATTATAAAATTGTTTAGATTTTTCTATTTCTCCTTCAGTCAGTTTTCAGTTTGTGTTTTTAGGAATTTGTCCATTTTATCTAGGTTATTTGCTGGTATACTGCTTATAATATTCTCTTATAATCCTGATTTCTGTAAGACTGGTAGTAATATCACACTTTCATTCCTGATTTTAGTAATTTAAATCTTTTTATTTTGGGGGGGCAGGGTAGTGGATTGAATGGTGGCCCATAAAAGATATATCCATGTCTTGGGAATTCCCTGATCGTTCAGTGGTTAGGACTCTGTGCTTTCACTGCCAAGGGCACAGGTTCAATCCCTGGTCGGGAACTAAGAACTCGCAAGCCACGTGAGGTCAAAAGAAAAAAAAAAGTTTCTCAAAAAAAATAAAAATAAAATATATATCCATGTCTTAACCCCTCAAACCTACGAAAGTGACCTTATTTGGAAAAAGGAGTTTTGCACATATAATTAAGACTCTCATCTGTTCTTTTTCTTTTTTTGTTGTTAATTAATTAATTAATTAATTTTTGGTTGCGCTGGGTCTTCGTTGCTACACGCAGGATTTCTCTGGTTGCGGAGAGTGGGGGCTACTCTTCGTTGCGATGTGCGGGCTTCTCGTTGTTGTGGAGCACGGGTTCTAGGCATGCGGGCTTCAGTAGTTGTGGCTCATGGGCTCTAGAGCGCAGGCTCAGTAGTTGTGGTGCACGGGCTTAGTTGCTCTGCGGCATGTGGGATCTTCCCGGACCAGGGATCAAACCCGTGTCCCCTGCATTGGCAGGCGGATTCTTAACCACTGCACCACCAGGGAAGTCCCTCATCTGTTCTTTTATAAGAGAAAGCAGAGAAAGAGACACGAGAAAAACTGAGGTGAAGAAAGAGGTGGAGTGATGCCAGTCTATAAGCCAAGGGACTGCTAAGGATTTCCAGCAGCCAGAAACTTGAAGAGGTATGAAATGGATTCTCCCTCAGAACCTCCAGAAGGAACTAACCCAGTTGACACCTTGATTTTAGACTTCTGGCTTCCAGAGTTGTGAGAGAATAAATTTTTGTGGTTTTAAGCCACCATACCTGTGGTAATTTGTTATGGCAGTCCAAGGAAACAAATATGGTCAGTCTACTTAAAGGTCTATCAATTTTGTTGATCTTTTCAAAGAACCAACTTCTGTTTTTTGCTGATTCTATTGTTTTTCTATTTCCTACTTCATTTATCTCTGCTCTAATGTTTATTTTATTTATTTTAAAAAATATATTTATTTATTTGGTTGTGCTGGGTCTTAGTTGCAGCTCGCGGGCTCCTTAGTTGTGGCTCGCAGGCTCCTTAGTTGCAGCTCACAGGCTCCTTGGTTGCGGCTTGTGGGCTCCTTAGTTGTGGCATGCAAACTCTTATTTGCGGCATGCATGTGGGACCTAGTTCCCTAACCAGGGATCGAACCCAGGCCCCCTGCATTGGGAGCACAGGGACTTAACCACTGCACCACCAGGGAAGTCCCTGCTCTAATGTTTATTATTTCCTTCCTTCCTCTTGCTTTGCGTTTAGTTTCCTCTCATTTTTCTAGTTCCTAAGATGGAAGTGAAGGTTAGTGATTTGAGATCTCTCTTCTTTTTTAATGTATGTGTTTACAACTATTACAGGCTCTGGAAATCAACCAAAAGCAAACAATAAATTGAAAAACTGCTGACCTTTGGGTAAAAATAGTGGCAATTGTGGCATTCTTGCCTGGGGCTGTTCCCATCTCTGTTCAGTTCAGTTAGGTAATAGTTCTACCAGAATCAGGTAGAACTATTTTGAAAACCAGCAGTGAAAACCAGCAGGTTCACTGCCAGAGAGACTAACTTGATTTGGAGCAGAGATTTAAAAAAACTCATGTCGAGGGGTATTATTAATAGAAGCAGTGATCTTGGTGGGAAGTGCATCAGGAAAACTAACAGCTCTGCTAGACTGAGATTGTGGTCCCAGTGGGGGTGAGCATCTGACCAGCAGATTACCCAGAAATTTAATGTAAAGATCATAGAAATGAAAGAGCCATAAACTCTCCATGTATCCCTAGCTGATAGGAAGGCTATTTGCACATGCAGATGAGACCTTAAAGGGCACAGGAGAAAAAAAATCAAGGTAAGAATGCCTGAACTTTGAATGTACTCCCCAGCTAACAAACAGATCCATCCAAAGGGTGAAAGCCTTACTGCTTTGAAGTGTTTGAGCACAATTTCTGACCAATCACAGACTGACTTCCAAGCTATGCAGACACAGGGATGAACCATAGAAATCTAAGCTTAAAAATAAGAATAGGGCTTCCCTGGTGGCGCAGTGGTTGAGAATCTGCCTGCCAACGCAGGGGACACGGGTTCGATCGCTGGTCTGGGAAGATCCCACGTGCCGCAGAGCAACTAGGCCCGTGAGCCACAACTACTGAGCCTGCGCGTCTGAAGCTTGTGCTCCGCAACAAGAGAGGCCGCAATAGTGAGAGGCCCGCGCACCGCGATGAAGAGTGGCCCCCGCTCGCCACAACTAGAGAAAGCCCACGCACAGAAATGAAGACCCAACACAGCCAAAAATAAAAATAAATAAATAAATAAAAATTTAAAAAGAATAAAAAGGGACTTCTCTGGTGGTCCAGTGGTTAAGTGTGTGCCTTCCAATGAAGGCGACACAGGTTTGATCCCTGGTCAGGGAACTAAGATCCCACAAGCCGCGGGGCAACTAAGCCTGTGCGCGACAACTACAGAGCCCACAAGCTCTAGAGCCTGAGTGCTACAACTAGAGAGAAGCTCACATGCCACAACTAGACAGAAGCCTGTGCACTGCAACGAAGATCCCATGTGCTACAACTAAGACTCGACGCAGCCTTAAATAAATAAATAAATATTTCTTAAAAAAGAAAAGAAGGGGCTTCCCTGGTGGTGCAGTGGTTGAGAGTCTGCCTGCCGACGCAGGGGACATGGGTTCGTGCCCGGGTCTGGGAAGATCCCACATGCCGCGGAGCGGCTGGGCCCGTGAGCCATGGCCGCTGAGCCTGCGCGTCCAGAGCCTATGCTCCGCAACGGGAGAGGCCACAACAGTGAGACGCCCACATTCAGAAAAAAAGAAAAGAATAAAAAGAGAAACTGAGCAGAAATGTCAGTAGCACCATATTGCAGAATAGACAGATTCTGCAGAATTAGTCTGGGCAATCAATGACACAGCCAACCACCCAACTGAACAAAAACAAGAATAAAAACAATCTTCAGAGGGGGAAAATATGAAGAATCCAGATCTTCCACAATTATAATCTCAAATGTCCAACTTTCAACAAAAAATTATGAGACATGCAAAGAAACATTAAAACGTTACCCACACTCAGAGAAAAAGGGAGGCAATAAATATTGCCTCAGTAGACCAAGATATTTGATTTAGTAGATACAGACCTTAAAGAAAGTTTTATAAAAATGTTCAAAGGAAATTTTGTTCAAAGAATTTAAAGGAAAGATAACAACCACTCAACAAGTAAGGAATCTCCATAGCTAGATATCTATGTGAGAAATGGAATATTTCCTACCATATCAGTAAACAAAGGATGTCACAGTCATCAGCAATTAGCCCTACAACGTAAGCCCTGAGGGAACTCAGGAAGGAAAGTACACCTGCCATCTAGCAGCCATCAGACTGCAGCCACTCCCTACAGTGAGCCCTGAGGAAACTCAGGATATGAAAATACAGGATACTGGCCCCAGATAGCTGAAGTGCATATCAAAGGAATGATTTCAGTGGACCCAGACTCTTGCATCTTCCCATACACAGAAAGGTGTTAAATTCCTTAACTTGATGATCTGGTTACTTTAATAAACAGTAATCGGCTTCCATGGTGGTGCAGTGGTTACGAATCCGCCTGCCAATGCAGGGGACACGGGATTGAGCCCTGGTCCGGGAAGATCCCACATGCCCGGAGCAACTAAACCCATGTGCCACAACTACTGAGCCTGCGAGCCACAACTACTGAAGCCTGTGTACCTAGAGCCCGAGCTCCGCAACAAGAGAAGCCACCGCAATGAGAAGCCCATGCACTGCAATGAAGAGTAGTCCCCGCTTGACGCAACTAGAGAAAGCCTGAGCGCAGCAACGAAGACCCAACGCAGCCAAAAATAAAATAAATAATAAAAATAAATACATTAAAAAAAAAACCTAGTAATCTTTTTATGCTCCCGACTACCTGCCCTTTGTTGCAAAACTCCTATATATCTTAGCTCCCCTCTCGCCTCCTTGGAGCAGTTTCTCAGAGCTATCTGAAATGCTGTCTCCTGGGATGCAGTCCTCATTTTGCCCCCAAAAACACTTAACTTGCAACTCTCACATTGTGCATTTTTTTAAGTCTACATATGCAGGAGAAACAAAAGCATTTGATGACACAAAGACTTGTACATGAATATTCATAGCAAAATTACTAAAATTAGCCAAAACCCAGAAAAAAATCCAAACGTCTATTAACTGGTGAATTGATAAACAAAAATGTGATATTTCCATATAATGGAGTGTTATTCAAAAATTTTAAAAAATGAACTACTGATACATGGTACAATGTTGATGAATATCAAAGCATATCATGCTAAGTGAAAGAAGCCAGACACAAAAAGCCACAAATTGTATGACTTCATTTATATAAAATGGCCAGAAAAAGCAATCTATAGACATAGAAAACAGACTGGTGGTTGCCTGGGGCTGAGAGTGGGAGCTGGCATTAGCTGCAAAAAGGTATGAAGGAACATTTAGGGGTGATAGAAATTTTCTAAAATGAAATTGTAAATTTTATATATTTTCTGAAAATGAGTGAATTGTGTATTTATGATGGGTATACTTTTTTAAAATATAAATTTATTTATTTATATTTATTTTTGGCTGTGTTGGGTCTTCATTGCTGCGTGGGCTTTCTTTAGTTGCAGCAAGTGGGGGCTACTCTTTGTTGCGGTGCGTGGGCTTCTCATTGTGGTGGCTTCTCTTGTTGTGGAGCCTGTGGAGGCTCTAGGCACGCGGGCTTCAGTAGTTGTGGCTCGCGGGCTCAGTAGTTGTGGCTCATGGGCTCTAGAGCACAGGCTCAGTAGTTGTGGAGCACGGCCTTAGTTGCTCTGCGGCATGTGGGATCTTCCTGGAACAGGGCTTGAACCTGTGTCCCCTGCATTGGCAGGTGGATTCTTAACCACTGCGCCACCAGGGAAGCCCTATAATGGGTAAACTTTATGACACAAAAATTATCTTAATAAAGCTGTTTTTAAAAACTGTCAATATATTAATATAATGAACAGTAACATTCATATGCATTATGAACAAATAAGGAACGTAAAAAAAAAAAATCCAAAAGAGCAAAAACTATAAAATAGAAAAAAAAATGTTCCACATCATTAGGAAGAAAATTATAAACATTAACTGAATGATATTAAAAAAAAACAACCTAAAAATACAGGTATCCACCACTTGTTGAAAGTTTGCTTGTTGCCACTTCACTTTTACGGAAGACTTACATTACTATATGTTTTTTGCTAACTAAAAGAAATCCAAAGAGGATTTTCACTTTTACTAAAAAAAAAGCATTCAGCATTTGTTTTGCAGTGAGCTGTTATAGAGGCAGTGCACACCTCAAGCTGCGAGAGAGGCACTGCCAAGGCTCCTTCCCCACAAACTACACTCAGCATCTCAGCACCAAGCCACCAAAGCTTTGAATTGTGTCTGTTAGCAGCTGCACTTTATCTTTATTTATTCTGTGCATTTGTTAGCAAGATGTGTCCTAAGGTAATTGCTCCTTTGCTTTATGCAACTGTGGCTTACAAAAGGTTTCATAGGAACACTCTACTTTTGGATGACAGTGGAAACCTGTACTGAGATGAGAAGACTCAAGATTAAAATATATCAACCAAGTAATCTATAAACGCAATGTACTCCTGATTAAAACACACATAGGACAACAAGCTGATTCTAAAGATAACAGAGAAGGACCATTACAAACCACTGCAATTTTGAAGAACAGATAGTGTGATACTGGGCAGGAACAGACAAAAAGACCAATGAAACAGAATACAAAACCAAGAAATAAATCTGCATGTATAAGGGAACTGATTTGTAATAGTGGTCAGTCTGCTATTGAAATCAGACAGTATTGGGACAAGCGGTTATCTAGAAAGAGGAAAAATAGAATCCCTACCTTAAACCATACATACAAGTAAATTGCAAAAGGATTAAAGACTAACTCTCAAAAACAAAATTTTAGAACATTTAGAAGAAAATATAGATTAATAACCATATGATTTCTAGGTAGGGGTACAAAAAATACCAATAATAATAGAAAAGAATGATAATTTTTGATTACATAAAAATTCAAATCTTCTGTTCATAAATATAAATTAAAAAGCATCAGACTTTCTTACTTTTTTTTGGTTTTTTGGCCATACCACACGGCATACGGGATCTTAGTTCCCCAACCAGGGATCGAACCTGCGCCCTGTGCACTGGAAGCCCAGTGTTGTAACCACTGGACTGGCAGGGAATTTCCTGAACTTTGGTGCTTTTAAAATATAACAAACAATTAGTATCCAGAATAAAAAAAGAATTCCTACAAATCAATAAGAAAAACATAACAACAGAAAAATGATGAAGGATATGAGTAAGCAATTCATAGCAGAAAAAAATAGGAATGATGAAAAATGCTCAACTTTACTAGTGTTTAGGGAAATGCAAATAGAAAATACCATTTATAACCCATCAATTGGCAAAAACTAAAATGTCTGTACTATTATGCACCGAGGAAAATGGGTACACCTATATACTGCTGGAGAGAGCATACAGTGGTACAATCCTTTTGGCAGTACTAGACTATGTATATACTCTATGATTCAGTAATTTCAATTCCAGGTGTAGACTTATGTGTATACGAAAATATGTACAAAAATACAGGAGCATTGTTTTAATAGTAAAATACTAGAAATCACTCAAATATCTTTCAATAGCATAATACATAAATCAAATGCAGTTTATAAAATGGCATTTAATACAGAAGTTCAAATGAATGAATCAGAGTTATATATATGTGGATAAATTTCAAAACCATAATATGTTAAATAAAAATATTAAGTTGGACTTCCCTGGTGGTGCAGTGGTTAAGAATCCACCTGCCAATGCAGCGGACACGGGTTTGATCCCTGGCCTGGGAAGATCCCACATGCCACGGAGCAACTAAGCCAGTGTGCCACAACTACTGAGCCTGCGCTCTAGAGCCCACAAGCCACAATTACTAAGCCCGTGTGCCACAACTACTGAAGCCTGCGTGCCTAGAGCCTGCGCTCTGCAAAAAGAGGACACTGCAATGAGAGGCCCGTACACTGCAATGAAGAGTAGCCCCCGCTTGCCACAACTAGAGGAAGCCCATGCACAGCAGTGAAGACCCAATTCAGCCCCCAAAAAAAAAAAAAATTAACTTGCAGAGCAAGCACAAGACAATGCCATTGTATGTAATTTCTTTAAAAGCACACAAGAATATTGTAAATTGTTTATGAATATATATTACCTGAATTTTTTAAAAGTATTGAAAACATGGTTAGAAAGAAAAGATGGTGCCCTCAGAATAGTGGCTGTCCCTCAGGTGGAAGGGAATAAGAAAAGAAGGAATGGAAGAGATGAGAATTATTAGGAGTTTAAACTATCTCTGTATATGATTTCCTTAAAAAATTTTTCTGAATCTAATAAAATGTTACTATTTGTTAACTTTAGTAATGGACACATGAACATTTATAATACTATTTTTTGTATTTTTCTATATGTTGGAAATATTTTATAATTTTTTAATGTTGAAGAAATAAGGGATTTGTTTACTATTGAACACAAGTCCAAGATGCCTGATAGAAAGGTTTGAGAAGGAAAGCATTAGTGAGAGATTGAATCAGGGCAAAGGCAGCACAGACTGGCAGGGTATCAATATATAATGGTATGGGAGAGCACAGATGTTCAGGAAGGCTCAAGTCTTGGGTGGGGACCTATAATTCTGTAGAAAATATATGTACTCTATGGCTAATTTAGGGGCTTTAAAAAAAAATCTCTTCTGTTTCTTTGTTTTCCCTAATTTCACTACTCATTAAGGTTTCTACCTTTGATTATGGGAAGGCAGTAGAGGTGAAATTCACACACCTTTGTTAGTTATTAATAGTCATAATGAAAGGGGAGGAAATTGAAGAGAATTACTGATGAGGTTTATAGATGAACCACAGAAATATATTAATTAATTCTCCTTTTCATTTACACTAATAATTGATTTTGATTTATAACTCTGGGCAGCTATCTTCTGGTCAGCTTTACTCCCATCACTTAACATATACACCAATTATACTCTTACTTATAAAATCTGGGGATACTTTATTGTGTACATCAATGGAAAATAGGTAAACTGCTACAGAATAATATTTCACTTATTGCTTAGCATTTTATGGCTTAAAAATATAAATTATATTAAAATATATAATATAAAAATAATACAAGTAAAATAAAAAAATATATAAGTAATACACATACTTAAGTTCAAACCAAATGGGCAGAAGTAACTATAGTGTAGTCTAAAATATGCTTCTAAGGGAAACATTATAGCTTAGTCACTCCTGCGTGGTAGATTGGTCATATAAAACACAAATGTCAGGCTATTCAAGAGAGAGCACCAGAAACTAACATGGAATTTGAAAACTGTACACTATGTAAAAAGAGCAGCTGGAAAAGAGGGAACAGAATTTTATGGGGTTGGAGGAATATAGGGAAATCATATTTGTACAAAAATCATAGGTAATCTCACTATCCAGAAATAATCACTTCTAAATATTTTGATGACTATCCTATCCTTTCTTTCTATTTGAACATATAGTTATAAAATAGACTTTAAAAATAAATTTAAGACTATATCTTATATATTATTTATGATCCATTTTAACAGTTAGTAGTGTTATTTTCCATATCATTAAATAATCTTCTACAACATAATTTAAAAATAAATTATACATGTAACTTCCCGGATTAGGAACCAAGATGGTGGACAGAAGGACGTGCTCTCACTCCCTCTTGTGAGAATACCAGAATCACAAATAGCTGCTAGACAGTCATCGACAGGAAGACACTGGAACTCACCAAAAAAGATACCCCACATCCAAAGACAAAGGAGAAGCCACAATGAGACGGTAGGAGGGGCGCAATCACAGTAAAATCAAATCCCATAACTGCTGGGTGGGTGACTCACAGACTGCAGAACACTTATACCACAGAAGTCCACCCAGTGGAGTGAGGTTCTGAGCCCCATGTCAGGTTCCCAACCTGGGGGTCTGGCAAGTGGAGGAGGAATTCCTAGAGAATGAGACTTTGAAGGCTAGTGGGATTTGACTGCAGGACTTTGACAGGACTCAGAGAAACTGAGACTCCAACCTTGGGGGGAACACACTAAGTAGTGTGTGCATCGGGACCCCAGGGAAGAAGCAGTGACCCCAGGGAGACTGAACCAGAACTACCTGCTAGCCTTGGAGGGTCTCCTGCAGAGGCGGGTGGTGGCTGTGGCTCACTGTAGGGACAAGGACACTGGCAGCAGAAGTTCTGGGAAGTATTCCTTGGGGAGAGCCCTCCTAGAGTCCGCCATTAGCTCCACCAAAGAGCACAGGTAGGCTCCAGTGTTGGGTTGCCTCAGGCCAAACAACCAACAGGGAGGGAACCCAGCCCCACCCATCAGCAGTCTAGCAGATTAAAGTTTTACTGAGCTCTGCCCACCAAAGCATCAGCCAGCTCTACCCACCACCAGTCCCCCCCATCAGGAAACCTGCACAAGCCACTTAGATAGCCTCATCCACCATAGGGCAGATAGCAGAAGAAGCACAAAGAACAACAATCCTGCAGCCTGTGGAAGAAAAACCACATCCACAGAAAGACAGACAAGACGAAAAGGCAGAGGGCTATGTACCAGATGAAGGAACAAGATAAAACCCCAGAAAAAGAACTAAATGAACTGGAGATGGCAACCTTCCAGAAAAAGAATTCAGAACAATGATAGTGAAGATGATCCAGGACCTCTGGAAAAAAATGGAGGCAAAGATCAAGAAGATGCAAGAAATGTTTAAAAGAGACCTAGAAGAATTAAAGAACAAACAAACAGAGATGAACAATACAATAATTGAAATGAAAACTATACTAGAAGAAATCAATAGCAGAATAACTGAGGCAGAAGAAGGGATAAGTAACGTGGAAGACAGAATGGTGGAATTCACTGCTGCAGAACAGAATGAAGAAAAAAGAATGAAAAGAAGTGAAGACAGCCTAAGAGACCTCTGGGACAACATTAAACCCAACAACATTCGCATTATAGGGGTCCCAGAAGGAGAAGAGAGAGAGAAAGGACCCAAGAAAATATTTGAAGAGATTATAGTCGAAAACTTCCCTACCATGGAAAAGGAAATAGCCACCCAAGTCCAGGAAGTGCAGAGAGTCTCATACAGGATAAACCCAAAGGGAAACACACTGAGAAAAAAAGTAATCAAACTGGCAAAAATTAAAGACAAAGAAAAATTATTGAAAGCAGCAAGGGAAAAATGAGAAATAACATACAAGGGAACTCCCATAAGGTTAACAGATGATTTCTCAGCAGAAACTCTACAAGCCAGAAGGGAGTGGCATGATACACTTAAAGTGATGAAAGGGAAGAATCTCAACAAAGATTACTCTACCTGGCAAGGATCTCATTCAGATTCGATGGAGAAATCAAAAGCTTTACAGACAAGCAAAAGCTAAAAGAATTCACCACCACCAAACCAGCTCTACAACAAATGCTAAAGGAACTTCTCTAAGTGGGAAACACAAGAGAAGAAAAGGACCTACAAAAACAAACCAAAAAAATTAAGAAAATGGTCACAGGAACATACATATCGATAATTACCTTAAATGTGAATGGATTAAATGCTTCAACCAAAAGACACAGGCTTGCTGAATGGATACAAAAACAAGACCCATCAATATGCTGTCTACAAGAGACCACTTCAGACCTAGGGACACATACAGACTGAAAGTGAGGGGATGGAAAAAGATATTCCATGTAAATGGAAATCAAAAGAAAGCTGGAATAGCAATACTCATAGCAGATAAAATACATTTTAAAATAAAGAATGTTACAAGAGACAAGGAAAGACACTACATAATGATCAAGGGATCAATCCAAGAAGGAGATATAACAATTATAAATATATATGCACCCAACATAGGAGCACCTCAATACATAAGGCAACTGCTAACAGCAATAAAAGAGGAAATCGACAGTAACACAATAATAGTGAGGGACTTTAACACCTCACTTACACCAATGGACAGATCATCCAAACAGAAAATTAATAAGGAAACACAAGCTTTAAATGACACAATAGACCAGATAGATTTAATTGATATTTATAGGACATTCCATCCAAAAACAGCAGATTACACTTTGTTCTCAAGTGCGCACAGAACATTCTCCAGGATAGATCACACCTTGGGTCACAAATCAAGCCTCAGTAAATATAAGAAAATTAAAATCATATCAAGCATCTTCTCTGACCACAACGCTATGAGATTAGAAATCAATTACAGGGAAAAAAACGTAAAAAGCACAAACACATGGAGGCTAAACAATACGCTACTAAATAACCAAGAGACCACGGAAGAAATCAAAGAGGAAATCAAAAAATACCTAGAGACAAATGACAATGAAAAGACGACAATCCAAAACCTACTGGATGCGGCCAAAGCAGTTCTAAAAGGGAAGTTTATAGCTATAAAAGCCTACCTCAAGAAACAAGAAAAATCTCAAATAAACAATCTAACCTTACACCTAAAGGAACTAGAGGAAGAAGAACAAACAAAACTCAAAGTCAGCAAAAGGAAAGAAATCATAAAGATCAGAGCCAAAATAAATGAAATAGAAACAAAGAAAACAACAGCAAAGGTCAATAAAACTAAAAGCTGGTACTTTGAGAAGATAAACAAAATTGATAAACCATTAGCCAGACTCGCAACAAAAAGAGGGAGACAACTCAAATAAAAAAAATTAGAAATGAAAAAGGAGAAGTTACAACAGACACCGCAGAAATACAAAGCATCCTAAGAGACTACTACAAGCAACTCTATGCCAATAAAATGGACAACCTGGAAGAAATGGACAAATTCTTAGAAAGGTATAACCTTCCAAAACTGAACCCGGAAGAAACAGAAAATATGAACAGACCAATCACAAGTAATGAAATTGAAACTGTGATTAAAAATATTCCAACAGGGCTTCCCTGGTGGTGCAGTGGTTGGAGGTCCGCCTGCCGATGCAGGGGACACGGATTTGTGGCCCAGTCTGGAAGGATCCCGCGTGCCGTGGAGCAGCTGGGCCTGTAGGCCATGGCCGCTGAGCCGGCGCGTCCAGAGACTGTGCTCCGCGGCGGGAGAGACCGCAGCAGTGAGAGGCCCGCGTACAGCAAAAAAAAAAAAAAAAAAAATCTTCCAACAAACAAAAGTCCAGGACCAGATGGCTTCACGGGTGAATTCTATCAAACATTTAGAGAAGAGCTAACACCCATCCTTCTCAAACTCTTCCAAAAAACTGCAGGGGAAGGAACACTCCCAAACTCATTCTATGAGGCCACCATCACCCTGATACCAAAACCAGACAAAGATACTACAAAAAAGAAATTACAGACCAATATCACTGATGAATATAGATGCAAAAATCCTCAACATAATACTAGCAAACAGAATCCAACAACATATTAAAAGGATCATACACCATGATCAAGTGGGATTTATTCCAGAGATGCAAGGATTCTTCAATATATGTAAATCAATCAATGTGATAAACCATATTAACAAACTGAAGAAGAAAAACCACATGATCATCTCAATAGATGCAGAAAAAGCTCTTGACAAAATTCAACACCCAGTTATGATAAAAACTCTCTCGAAAGTGGGCATAGAGGCAACCTACCTCAACATAATAAAGGCCATATACGACAAACCCACAGCAAACATCGTTCTCAATGGTGAAAAACTGAAAGCACTTCCTCTAAGATCAGGAAAAAGACAAAGATGTCCACTCTTGCCACTATTATTCAACATAGTTTTGGAAGTCCTAGCCACGGCAATCAGAGAAGAAAAAGAAATAAATGGAATACAAATTGGAAAAGAAGAAGTAAAACTGTCACTGTTTGCAGATGACATGATCCTATATATAGAGAATCCTAAAGATGCCACCAGAAAACTACTAGAGCTAATCAATGCATTTGGTAAAGTTGCAGGATACAAAATTAATGCATAGAAATCTCTTGCATTCCTATACACTAATGATGAAAAATCTGAAAGAGAAATTAAGGAAACACTCCCATTTACCACTGCAACAAAAAGAATAAAATATCTAGGAATAAACCTACCTAGGGAGACAAAAGACCTGTATGCAGAAAACTATAAGACACTGATGAAAGAAATTAAAGATGATACCAACAGATGGAGAGATATACCATGTTCTTGGATTGGGAGAATCAACATTGTGATTATGACTATACTACCCAAAGCAATCTACAGATTCAATGCAATCCCTATCAAATTACCAATGGCAATTTTTACGGAACTGAACAAAAAATCTTAACATTTATATGGAGACACAAAAGACCCCGGATAGCCAAAGCGGTCTTGAGGGAAAAAAGTGGAGCTGGAGGAATCAGACTCCCTGATGTCAGAGTATATTACAAAGCTACAGTAATCAAGACAATATGGTACTGGCACAAAAACAGAAATATAGATCAATGGAACAAGATAGAAAGCCCAGAGATAAACCCACACACCTATGGTCAACTAATCTATGACAAAGAAGGCAAGGATATACAATGGAGAAAAGACAGTCTCTTCAATAAGTGGTGCTGGGAAAACTGGACAGCTACATGTAAAACAATGAAATTAGAATACTCCCTAACAACATACACAAAAATAAACTTAACATGGATTAGAGACCTAAATATAAGACCGGACACTATAAAACTCTTAGAGGAAAACATAGGAAGAACACTCTTTGACATAAATCACAGCAAGATCTTTTTTGATCTACCTCCTAGAGTAATGGAAATAAAAACAAAAATAAACATATGGGACCTAATGAAACTTCAAAGCTTTTGCAACGCAAAGGAAACCATAAACAAGACGAAAAGACAACCCTCAGAATGGGAGAAATCTTTTGCAAACGAATCAACGGACAAAGGATTAATCTCCAAAATATATAAACAGCTCATGCAGCTCAATATTAAAAAAACAAACAAGCCAATCAAAAAATGAGCAGAAGACCTAAATAGACATTTCTCCAAAGAAGACATACAGATGGCCAGGAAGCACATGAAAAGCTGCTCAACATCACTAATTATTAGAGGAATGCAAATCAAAAGTACCATGAGGTATCACCTCAGAGCAGTTAGAATGGGCATCATCAGAAAATCTACAAACAGTAAATGCTGGAGAGGGTGTGGAGAAAAGAGAACCCTCTTGCACTGTGGTGGGAATGTAAATTGATAGTGGAGATTTAAATTGATAGTGAAGATTTTTTTTTTCTCTGTGTGGAGAACAGTATGGAGGTTCCTTAAAAAATGAAAAATTGAATTACCATATGATCCAGCAATCCCACTACTGGGCATATACCCAGAGAAAACCATAATTCAAAAAGACACATGCACCCCAGTGTTCATTGCAGCAGTATTTACAATAGCCAGGTCATGGACGCAACCAAAATGCCCATCAACAGACGAATGGATAAAGAAGCTGTGGTACATATATACAGTGGAATATTACTCAGCCATAAAAAGGAATGAAATTGGGTCATTTGTAGAGATGTGGATGGTTCTAGAGATTGTCATACAGAGTGAAGTAAGTCAGAAAGAGAAAAACAAATATCGTATATTAACGCATATATGTGGAACCTAGAAAAATGGTACAGATGAACCGGTTTGCAGGGCAGAAATTGAGACACAGATGTAGAGAAGAAACGTATGGACACCAAGGGGGGAAAGTGGCGGGGTGGTGGGGGTGGGGGTGTGATGAATTGGGCGATTGGGATTGACATGTATACACTGATGTGTATAAAATTGATGACTAATAAGGACCTGCTGTATAAAAAAATAAAATTAAAAAGATTTAAAAAATGAATTATAGCATATCACATCATTTAGATATATCTGTTATTATTTATATTTTGTTACATATTTAATTTATACCACATACATATTAATATTATATATCATAAACATATTCTGTTTGTTATTAAATATATTATATTTTAAAGTATATTTATATTGTTTCAAATACTGAATGTTTTATTTTTAAACATTTTAGTGCTTTTAATTTTTTATCTCGTAATCTCATGTATGCAGACAAATATTCTCATGGTTATTTATTTATACACTTAGAATACATTTCTAGGATATAACTGCTGAGGCAAAGAAAGAAAAATATTTTTTCTTTTTTCTTCTAAGAGTTTTATAGCTTTAGCTCATACATTTAGGTCTTTGATTCACTTTGAATTAAATTTTATACATGATGTGAGGTAGAGGTCCAACTTCTTTCCTTTGCATGTGGCTATTCAATTGTCCCAGCACCATTTGCTGAAAGACTACTCTTTCCTTCACTGAACAGTCTTTTTTTTTTTTTTTTCTGTACGCGGGCCCCTCACTGTTGTGGCCTCTCCCGTTGTGGAGCATAGGCTCCGGACGCGCAGGCTCAGCGGCCATGGTTCACGGGCCCAGCCGCTCCGCGGCACGTGGGATCATCCTGGACCGGGGCATGAACCCGTGTCCCCTGCATCGGCAGGCGGATTCTCAACCACTGCGCCACCAGGGAAGCCCCACTGAACAGTCTTGACACCCTTGTCAAAACTCAAATGGCTATAGATGTACTGTCACTATTCTTTTATTCCTTTTTTCTCCAGCTATACTGAGATCTAATTAACATATGACATTGTGTTAAGTTTAAGATGTACCATGTGTTGATTTGATGCATACATATTACAAAATGATCACCACCAGAGAGCATTAGCTAACACTTTCATCCTGTTACATAATTACCATTTCTTTTTTGTGGTGAGAACATTTAAGATCTACTCTCTCAGCAACTTTCTAGTATACAATATTAATAGCTATAATCACCATTTGTACCTTAGATCACAGAACTTATTCATCTTATAACTGGAAGTTTATGCTCTTTGACCAATATCTCCCCATTTCCCCCACCCCCCAGGTCATGGTAACTACCATTCTATTCTATTTCTATGAGTTTGGCTTTTTTAGGTTCCACATATAAGCAATATCATACAGTATGTCCTTCTCTCTCTGATTTTACTTAGAGTAATGCCCTCAAGCTTCATCCAAGTTGTCATAAATGGTAGGATTTCCTCGATTCTCGTGGCTGAGTAATATTCCACTGTATACATATGTCACACTTTATCCCTTCATCCATCAGTAGATACTTAGGTGGTTTCCATATCTTAGCCATTGTGAATAATGCTAGAGTAAACACGGGGGTACAGATACCCCTTTGAGACCCTGTTTTCTTTGGATATATACCTAGAAGTGGGATTGGTGAATCTTATGATATTTCTAGTTTAAATTTTTAAAAAAATTTTTTGGCCGTACTGCACCACATGTGAGATCCTAGTTCCCCAACCAGGGATCAAACCCACACCCTCTGCATTGGAAGTGGAGTCGTAACCACTGGACCGCCAGGGAAGTCCCTAGTTTTAATTTTTTGAGAAACTTCCTCACTTATCCATAGTGGCTATACTAATTTACATTCCCACCAATAGTTCACAAGTGCTCCATTTTCTTGACATCCTCACCATCACTTGTTTTCTCGTCTTTTTTTTTTTTTTTTGTGGTACGCGGGCCTCTCACTGTTGTGGCCTCTCCCGTTGTGGAGTACAGGCTCCTGACACGCAGGCTCAGAGGCCATGGCTCACGGGCCCAGCAGCTCCGCAGCATGTGGGATCTTCCCGGACCAGGCCACGAACCCGTGTCCCCTGCATCGGCAGGCAGATTCTCAACCACTGTGCCATCAGGGAAGCCCTCTTGTCTTTTTGATGACAGCCATCCTAATGGGTATGGGATGATATCTCATTGTGGTTTTGATTTGATTTGCATTTCCCTTATGATTAGGGATGTTGAGCACATTTTCATGTACTTGTTGGTCATTTTTATGTCTTCTCTGGAAAGATGTCTGTTCAGTTCCTCTGCTCATTTTTTTTAAATTTTATTATTTATTTATTTAATTAATTAATTTTGGCTATGTTGAGTCTTTGTTGTTGGGCACGGGCTTTCTCTAGTTGCTGCGAGCGGGGGCTGCTCTTCGTTGCGGTGCGTGAGCTTCTCATTGCGGTGGCTTCTCTTGTTGCAGAGCATGGGCTCTAGGCGCACGGGCTTCAGTAGTTGTGCCACATGGGCTCAGTAGTTGTGGCTCGTGGGCTCTAGAGCACAGGCTCAGTAGTTGTGACGCACGGGCTTAGTTGCTCCGCTGCATGTGGGATCTTCCCGGACCAGGGCTCGAACCCATGTCCCCTGCATTGGCAGGTGGATTCTTAACCACTGCGCCACCAGGGAAGTCCCCTCTGCTCATTTTTTAACTGAGGTTTTTGGGGGTTTTGTTTTTGTTTTTTGCTATTGAATTGCATGATTTCTTTACATATTGTGGATGTTAACCTCTTATCTATGATTTGTAAATATTTTCTCCCATTCCATAGGTTGCCTTCTCATTTTATTGATAGTTTCTTTTGCTGTGCAGAAGCTTTTTAGTTTGATGTAGTCCTACTTGTCTTTATTTTTGTTGCTTGTGCTTTTGGTGACATATCTAAAAAATCACTGCCAAGACCAATATGAAATAGCTTTTCCCCTGTGTTTTCTTCTAGGAGTTTTATGATATCAGGTCTTATGTTTAAGTCTCTAATCCATCTTGAGTTAATTTTTGTGAATGGTATAAGGTAGGGGTCCAGTTTCTTCTGCGTATAGTTACCCAGTTTTCCCAAAACCATTTATTGAAGCAACTATCCTTTCTTTTCCCATTGAGTATTTTTGGCTCCCTTGTCAAATATTAGTTTAACTTATACATGAGAGTGTATTTCCCTTTTTTTAAACTGAATTTGTAACTTTTTCTTATTTCCTTTACGATGTTTTAACTTTTCTTATTGATTTATAAGAGCTTTTTAACTCCTACATTGTCATCTACCTTATCAGATATTTAGAAACAGCACAGATAGTGGTTGTGGTGGAAACCATTTGTTGTCCACCAAAATCTGTTCTCCCTTTCTTCCTGGGCACATGGTGGGATTGTACTTCCCAGCTTCCCCTGCTGTTAGGTATGGCCACGCGAGCCAACACAACGTGAACAGAAGTAATATATACCGCTTTCAGGACTAGATCTTAAGATCTAGTATATCTTTGCTCTTAAGAGAATGGTTCTCTTTCCTCTACCCTCTGGCTAGGAAGCATATAAGTCATGACCCAGGTTTGGCCAAATGGGTGATTTGAGAAAGTGCTAGAGTCATCTTGCTACCTGGGTACTTGAATAATTTCATGGGGTAGAACCTGCTTATCTACCCTGAACTACTGGATGAGAAATAATTAACATCTATCTTGTTTGAGCCATTACATTTTGGGTCTCTCTTTTTCAGTTGGTTAGCCCGTATCCTAATTAATACAGAATTAGTATCTTGTAGTGGTACGTTCCTGTAACAACAACAACAACAAAACTAATATAGGTGGCATTTGCTAAGTGGCAGAGTAGCAAGCAGTGAGGAAACAGATGCTGCAGATTGGGAAGCTGGTAATACTTGTCACACCATGGCAAAACATCAGGTGATACTGCTGCCTGTGATAACACGGACAGTAGACCAGGGTTATAGATCGTTTAGTTCTAGGACACAGTTTCTAAATCTTGGCACTTTGATTTAGATGTAAAGCACTTACTACAAGGCTTCGCACTTAACTCAATAAATGTTAGCTATCGTTGTTATCGTTGTTGTGTTACACATTTTAAAATTTTAAGATTGTCAAATCTATCACCACATTCCCATACAGTGTCTACCTTTGCTAGAATACTTAATAATCTCCTCTTCACACTAAGATCAGATAAATCTTCACCTATGTTTTTCTCTGTTGCGTTTATCTTTAACAAATCTAAAATGTAGTTTGGTATGATATGGGGATCAGAATTTTTCTTTTTCTAGAGCGTCTCATCATCATTACCTTTATAATCTGGTTAATTTTCCCACTGATTTGAAATCTGCCATTTCAGAGTTTGTTTATAAGTTCTTAATATCTAACTGAGATTAATCATGCTTGCTGAGGAAATGAGGCTAGACTTGAGTAAAGGAGATAAAGTTCTTACCCTGTAAAGCTTAGGGAAAATTCTAATCGACAAGAATCCTATAAAAACACATTCTTTCTTTCTTTCACTTAAAAGATAACTTTCTGAATCCACACGCTGTTGGCACTCTCAATAGGCACACTTTAGAGCATTTTATTTTTGGTAAGAACCAAAAAAAATCCCTACATCTTTACGGTATGTCTGCACATGTTTTACCAAATGAAGATAAAGTTAAGGAGGAAGAGCACCAATGAGTTTAATGCTTGGAAACTCCCTACATACTTTCATTTATATTGGTTTGCTTGGTCGCTCAGGTGAAGTAACTCTCTCTTCTCTATTTTAATGCCACAAAGATATATAAGGTTTGAAAGGGAAAACACTAATCTAATATTAGCCTTCAGTATTTTCAGAGCAAAAACAATTCTAAACACTTTTCTGTTTATTTCTGTTCACCAACGTTAGCTATTTTGGTAAGAAAACTTGCTTATATACATAAGTGTTTATTAATATAGCTAAAACATTGTTATGTTGATTAGTAGAAGATCACAGAAAGTGGAAAGAGAAATTGAATACTTAAAAGAACACCTACGGGGCTTCCCTGGTGGGGCAGTGGTTAAGAATCTGCCTGCCAGTGCAGGGGACATGGGTTCGAGCCCTGGTCTGGGAAGATCCCACAAGCCACAGAGCAACTAAGCCCGTGTGCCACAACTACTGAGCCTGCGCTCTAGAACGCATGAGCCACAACTACTGAAGCCCATGCGCCTAGAGCCCGTGCTCCGCAACAAGAGAAGCCACCACAATGAGAAGCCCGTGCACCTCAACGAAGAGTTGCCTCCGCTCACCGCAACGAGAGAAAGCCCACACACAGCAACAAAGACCCAACGCAGCCAAAAATGAAATAAAAATATTTATATATATATATATAAAAAAAGAACACCTACTATGTGCCAACCACTTACACGTATTTACAACTCATGAAAAGGATACTATTAGTCCTATTCTCACAGATGAAGAAACAGGATTGCACAGGTTAAGAGATATAAGGCAATGAAAGCTTACTCCTGGAGGAAGGCTTTCATGATACAATTATCTGTTTCTTCTTAATGTCAATAGTTTGCCCTCAATACTGTATAGCAACTATACTTTAATAACCTACCCCCCGCCAAGTGAAAAAAATAGTTCACTCTCTCCAGAACCTCAAGCTGCCGTGAAGCAAAAAATAGCTATTCCTCTACTGGCTCTAAATACTTCACATTTCAAAAATTTTATTACTGGAAGTGGAAAGAATAAAAGGAACTAATGAAGTTACTGTACTCCAACAGAAGATAAAATAAATATGGTATTAAATATTAAGAAAAATAAAATATGCCAGAAAAAATGAGATGCCTAACAGTCTTGGATCAGGAAGATTAAACTTCAGGAAGAAGGACATTCTTTGAGAAATGGTCTGGAGATGGTTTGCCAAGCATCAGAAATTACGGGAGCAAGGTAACCTCCAGATCTTAGAAACTTGTAACTGGTGATGAGCATACCTCTTGCCAATTCCATTAACAGGTTCTTTTTCAAAATATCCCTAATCTCTAATTCTGTTTTCTGAATGATTTACAGTTTGAAAGTTAACTGTCTCTCTAAAGGCCAGGTTATTTGATGCTTCTTAGCTTGACACTAATTCTCCTCGTAAAGCAAGTAAAACATCTATCTAATTTACAACTATATAAAAGAGACATCACTAATATGCCACCCAAACCATTTTTACCCACAAGAATTCATCAAACATGAATACACAAGAAGTCATGCAACAAATATTTATCAAGAGTCTATTATTTGTCATACATTATTCTAGGTGGTAGGGATATTATGTGGAAAGAAAAACCAGACCAAATCCCTGCTCTTAAACATTATGCCTGGTTATAGTAAATACAATAAACAAAAACAAAGTAAAGGATTAGAGAGTGAAGAAAAGGATGCTATCTTATTTTGGGTAATCAGGGAAAGCCTCACTGGTAAAGTAACATTTGAACAAAGACCTGAAGTGAAGAAGTAGTAAGTTATGTGGATATCTGGGGGTATACTTGCTGAGGAAGTATACCTTGCTGAGGAAATAGTAAGGGCAAAGGTCCTGAGGTGAGAGGATGATTGTTGTGGAACAGTGAGAAGGCCAATATGGCTGAATTACAATGACGGAAAAGTGGTAGAAGACATAGGACCTTGATACGAATTCTGACTTTTAAAATGAGTGAGAAGAGAAGCTACCAGAAGGTTTTAAGCGAAGGAATGACATCTGACTAGGTTTTTTTTTTTGGCGGCACTGTGCAGCATGCAGGATCTTCCCTGACCAGGGATTGAACCCATGCCCCCTGCACTGGAAGCACAGTCTTTATTTATTTATTTTTGGCTGAGTTGGGTCTTCGTTGCTGCCTGCTGGCTTTCTCTAGTTGTGAGCAGGGGCTACTCTTCGTTGCACTGTGCGGGCTTCTCATTGCAGTGGCTTCTTTTGTTGTGAAGCACGGGCTCTAGGCGTGTGGGCTTCAGTAGCTGTGGCATATGGGCTCAGCAGTTGTGGCTTGTGGGCTCTGGAGTGCAGGCTCACTGGTTGTAAAGCACAGGCTTAGATGCTCCGTGGCATGTGGGATCTTCCTGGACCAGGGCTCGAACCTGTGCCCCCTGCTTGGCAGGCGGATTCTTAACCACTGAGCCACCAGGGAAGTCCGGAAGCACAGAGTCTTAACCACTGGATCACCAGGGAAGTCCTGACTTAGGTTTTAAAAGGATCGCTTTGGCTGTTGTGTGGAGAACAGACACTGAAGGGTGGGGTAGAAGCAGAGTCAGATAGATTTGCTGAAGTACATACAAGAGATAATAACGGTGACGGTTCAGAGTAATAGCAACGGGGAAGGGGGGAAAATGGTTCGATTTATAGGTAGAGCTGAAGGAATTTACTGATGGGATAGCTGTGAGATTTGGAGAGGGGCAACAAGGATGACTCTGGCCTGAGCAACTGCAAGGACACAGTTACCATCACTGAGATTGGGAAAATTCAAGAGTGGCAAGTTTGGGGGCGGGGGGCGGGAAATCAAAGCTGAGCAGGTGACCAGAGCGGTCAGGAGATGAATATTATACAAAGAGACTGGGCTTAAGTAAATATATTGAGGATAATGGGAGCCAAATTTCTGTCAAAGAAGGCATTTGCATACAAATATAGATAAGGGGAAGGTTAGAAAGAATCCTGAGGTATTGGATTGGAATTGGACATCTCAATGTGAGTATATGTTTACACACACACACACACACACACACACACACACAAACACACATGGATAGATATAGAAATAGATGTAGCTGTATGTATGTGTATCTGTCTATACTTCCTAGCTCTGTTCATTGAGAGGGACAAGAAGCAATAATACCCAGAAGCAATGAGCATACCAATTACCCAGAATTTAGTTTCTAAATATTACCTTCCACTAAAATAAAATAGGAGTTCTTGAGGAAACAGTTGATTCCAGAATTGGGGCAAGGAAAGCAAATGATAAGCCTGGAGCATCTTTCACCAGAAATGCTCAGAGAATGATAGGGACATGTGTGAAGGGCAGGAGCCAGCTTGAAGAGACTCCTATTGGTCAAGTATGGAGCAATTTGAGCATGATAATAAATAATAAGAGCAATAAATTTCAATCCATTGAATAAAATAGAAATCCATCACTATGATATAAACAAACAAAACAAACAAATAAATAAGAATAGAAACTTCTTCCGTATGGTAGAGTGACAACTAACAAATGTAGAAGAAATGATGAAGATATTTCAATATTTGGCAACCATCATAAAAGTGGTTGATTCAGGAAGGTTGATTCAACGTGTGCTAAGACTGGTGGATAGGGGTTTGATGAGGAATAGGATGTTGGCATAGTTTCCTCCCAAAATATTTACCACTGCATAGGAAAGAATGATGACTTTATAATGCAAAAAACCTAGCAGACAACAAATCGACTAAGTGACTAAGATTAACATCATCAGTGGTAGGACAGGTTGATATCACGGGCCTCTTGATATGACATACTAAGAAGAGCACAGCATCATTTCTGAGGTATTTTTGTCAAGAATGCATGACCTGAGATTGGACATGTAGCAATATGGGACAAGCCCAGCTTGAGGGACAACCTACAGAATCAAAGGTCTATTCTCTTTAAACTGTCAGTCATGAAATACAGGAATAATTGGAGGAACTCTTCCAGAATGAAGGAGACTAAAGAGACATGATAACTAAATGGAACAAATGGTCCTGGATTGAATCTCATATCAGAAATCAAAAAAAGATATTGTTGGAACATTGGTAAAATTTATATTATGTCTGTGAATTGGATGGTAGTGCTGTATTAATGTTGATTTCCTGATATGGATGGTTGTAGGTTTGGATAGTTAGGTAGGAGAGTAGCTTTATTTGGGGTAAAAAAATTCTGGAGCATTTAGAAGTGACAGGGCATTATGTCTGCAATTTGCCCTCAAATGGATCAGAAAAAGAATAATGACAATGGATACACACACAAACATATACGTACATACATACACATGTTAAAGGAGAGGGAGAAAATTATGAAAACATCAATGGAGGAATCCAAGTAAAAGGGACTCCTTAGTTTTTACTGTACTTGCGATTTTTCTATAAGTTTGGAATGATACAAATATAAATTATTTAAAATAACAACATAAAAATTAACCTTTTAAAAACTGAGTGATAAATGTATATATATATGTAAAATATATATATATATATATATATATATATATATATGTATATACACACACACACCTTACCATATTTTTACCATTTAACTACTTTAAAGTATTCTACTGTAATCTTAAAGATTTTGGCGCTGTTTCACCTGCACACTTTAGTACTATTTTACAAAGGGGGAAAATGGCTTGCTTTAAGCTGTCATAGGCGAACCTTTGGAGCTAAGGAGCAGAATACAAAAGCAGAATGAAAAGTTCTAAAACAGTTGTTGGACTTCATGTAAATAAACACTGTGGGACAAAATCTAATGACTGGGTATTCTTTATATATCAATACTATTTTTTATCTATTTTAACCAAATATTCCTAAGAAGCAGATTTTTTAAGCTGAAAACAAAACAAAAATCCAAAATCTTGTTTCAGAATAGAATATTCTAGTCTATCAAAATACCTGACCTGTTTCCATCTATGGAAATAAGAGCACTGGACTAGATCAGTCTCTCAATTACTTTCCTCCTTTGACACACCTAAAGAATATGACACACACTCACAAGAAATACTTTGTGTGTGCATGTATGCCATGCGTCTCTCTAAATATTAGAATCTGGAGGGTGAGTGGGTGGGGCACTAGCCAAAGGGATTGCAAGCCTAGATGTTTCTAAGGTTCTATCAATACTCTTCACCCATTTCAGAAATTTTAATCCTGGTTTAACGGTCATCTTTCTCTTCTACTTCATATATTCTACAGTCTTTGTTCAACAGAGAGGCTTGGTCCGTTCTGAGATTAACAATCTAGACTATCAATTTAAGATCTGCTCCTATATTTGGTCAAGTGTCACGCTAAATGACAAGTCTCCACACAGGGTAAGCCTGATTTCAATAAACTTCAAAGATAGCCATTTCACAGCATCTGCTCCCAATAGCTTCCTGTGTTTCTTGAAGGGAGCAATAAAAGCATTTAATATTGTATGTCAGAAACTGGTTCAGCTGAGATCCAGACAGGTTAGATAAGTCATATGCTGATTGGTAGAGGCAGAACTACAATTTGAGTTCCTCTGATTCTAAGTTTCTGGGGGTGTTTTTTTGTTTTTTGCTTTGCTGTCATCGAGCTACATCAGATATTTAATGCACTGACCTCAGTCTGACTTTGAGGAAGATATTTTAAACAGGACAGGCATAGAGAAAAAAACCTACATAGTTCAAATACATATTAATATGGAATATGTATGTTTTAATTTGCTGTTCCTATAGATTTAAATGGGTCCAAAGCAGAGATTTACTAGGTTGGGGACATCAAATATGAGGCCAATGTGCTGGCATTTGCTCCTCTCATGCCCACAACAGAAACTGCTAATGGATCATGGCACTTGAGCCTAGCAGTCTCAGATAACTTCTTGGCACAGCATTCCAAGCAGCCACTACTCATTTATTACAATTGGCAATTAACTGAAACCTATTTGCCATCCCTATTTCTTTTACAGTTACAAAGATTTCTAGTAAAATAGCATCCCTTCTGTAAGCCACCAAAAAGTTGCCTCTGCTTGGATAATGTTAGGGGTGGGTGTGGGGGAAGGTATAGGATAGGGAGAGAGAATAATAAAGAATCTTATGGTTTAAAGGATGCAAGTAAAGAAAGGCTGTAATAAAAAGAATTCCCAGATGTAAGAAAGCTGAGCCAGAAATTTAGGGCTGAAGGTACAGAGAGTAAATCGTGCTTGGGGAGAGAGGCACACTTCTTATTCACCATGCTTTTGATCTGAAATACTATTGGTTGGTTGCAAAGTGAGGTAACCTATGGTGACCTAGGGATGGGCAGGTATTGTACAATACATGTGAGGCTGCCTTAGCACTTATCACATTGAATGCTTTCCAACTTCAATATTGCAACTTTTGGCCCTGCTTTTCTTTTTTAATGTTCAGTTAAAAATGTGTTCTCTGCCTGCCCTAATTGTTAGCTGCTCTACAAGTATATCAAATCCAGGTGTTTGCAAGCCATTTTGAATTGTATTCCTCTGTATTTAGTGTTGCTTTTTAAAGCACTTTTTTTTAAAGTATGTGTAGTTCAGAAATGAACAATTTTGAGACTGAATCTTAAATGACTTGATGACAGCAATATTCCATGCTCTCTATGTACCCAAATCTTTCAGAGTAAATTATTAAATGTACCATCTAAGCAAAATGCAAAACAAAGATCTCTGAATTTGCTATAATTCTTGTTTATACTTAATCACTTATGTCAAGAGAATCATAAGGAGCCAAACATTATTTTATGGAATTATGCAACTTAACTTATAAATTGCAATACTGAGCTCACTTTCTGAGATACACAGCATGTCACTTATCACTTTCTAATTTGTATTTCAACTTGACCTGTAAATACTGTTTCTCCCTAAGAAGACTAAGCTCTTTGAGGAAAGAAGCTGTATCTGTTTCAACTCTGCATCCTTGAAAGTATCTAAATCATAGATAGTCCTTAACAAGTAATATTATTGAAACCTAAGGATTCCATTGAAATACTGTTACAGACCTTCAATTTTAGTCTTAGAGTTTCTTCTGACTAAAAGCAGTAAAAATGTTATTTAGTATCAATATAAGGCATAAATTCTGAGGGTGAAATCAAGGGACCACTGAGGGGATTCTCTGAGACCCTTTTAGGGGTGTGTGAGGTCAAAATTATTTTCATAAAAATACTAAAATATTATTTGCCTTTTCCACCATTCTCTCACAAATATATGATAAAGTCTTCCAGAGTAGGTAATGTGATGATGCAATTGCTCTAACAGCTAATGAAATTTGTACTTGTCTATTCTTGTGTCTTAAAAATTTCTCAGTTTTAAAATTTCTAGTACAGTAGCTATCAATAGGTAAAACCCATATAAACAAAAGCTTTTTGGTTCCTCAATAATTTTTAAGTGTGTAAAGGGGTTCTGGGACCAAAAAGTTTGAGAACCACTGGTATAAGCTATTGATAGTCAATGTAAAAAAAAAAACAGGAAAAATATAAGAAACTCATAGTTGGAGATGTTTTTCTTCAACAACTGTCGACTAAGGACATAAACTTTGAGTTTTTCTCTTTGCATTTTTTTTCAGTAAAAATGTGCTTTAATTATATTAAAAAATTTAGAGAGGAGTAAGCTTAATGTGACTTCCTATCAAATTCTGGGAAAAGACTATTAAATAAATAGCTCTATAATTTGAAAAGACAAAGGTAATCACCAGAAACCAGCACAGGTTAAAACAAAAATCATACCAACATGAGATCATAACAGACCCTCTTATTTAATTAATTTATTTAATAATAATTAGAGCTGCTAGATTGTAGAACTGCCATAAAAATGGAATATCCTGATTTCAGTAGGCATCAGGGGAAGTGACTCCAGATGAGAGGCAGTATTACATGGTGGTTAAGAGAAAGCACACTGGAGCCAGGCTGGTCTGGGTTCAAATTCCAGCTCTGTCACTATTGCCTACCTGTGTGACCAGGGCAAGTTACTTAACCTCTTTGTGCCTTACTTACATTTTCTGTAGACAGGGAGAGTAAGAGTACCTACCTAGGGAGTTGGTAGGTAAATGAAAGTAAATAATTTAGATCAATGCTGAGCATATATTAAGTGATTTTAAGTATTATTTTGTCTTTTTCACAGATGTACCTCCAATATCCAGAACAGTACTATGCACACAGTAGACACACAATATAATTTTTTAAATTAATAAACAAAAAATTATCTTTATTAATAGTGATACAGCTGACTTCTACTTTTCCAGTGTATTGTGTGCTTGCTATATTCTGGGCAAAGCAGCAAGTACTTAATAAACATTTACCTCACATAATATTCCCAAAAGCAATATGGGACACTTAGCAGCCTCATTTTACAGACGAGTTAACTGAGACTTATAAAAGGGAAATAATTTGCTCAAAGTCACAAAACTATGAAGTGATAAAGCCAAGAGTCAAATCAGATTTGCTTTGCTCCAAAACTTCTCTCCTTTAATTGTTACATTATACTTAATTGTAAATAAGATTGAAAAAACTTAGATGAAAAAAACTGTGTAGCTAACAGGTTTCCCAGTTGTTGAATTAACAGTGGCTTATTAAGAGACAGGGATAAACTTGGAAGTAGATCTTTACTAACCAAGTAACCACAGGGTTCTATCCATTTCAATGATTTTATCTAATTCTGGGGGAATAAATAGAAGGAAAGCTTATCAAATTTATGTATGCTACAAAGATGGAGAGTATGGTCAATATCATGAATGACAGAATCAAGATTCAAATACTTATATCTCCAAAGACTCCAATGATGGAACAGAAATCAAGAGGATTAATTTTAAAGGAACAAATGCAAAATATCAGTGGAATATGTGCAGAATAAAGGATGACTAGTTGATGGTTCTAATCTTATGTTCCAACCACACCGATGAGAAGGCACTCTTTTTGCCTCACTGGTTCTTCTCTCTG
The DNA here is from genome assembly GCF_011762595.2 of Tursiops truncatus. NCBI lineage: Eukaryota > Metazoa > Chordata > Mammalia > Artiodactyla > Delphinidae > Tursiops > Tursiops truncatus. Next base: position 58,043,685 of record NC_047041.1, on the reverse strand, counting down.
TTTAAGATGCCATTATACTTCTTTGAAGAGGAAAATCCCACCATATATCCTTCAAGGCCCAAAACAAATGTTGCCATCTCTGAGAAGTTTTCCTTACTCCCTGAGACTGGGTTGGTCATTCTTTCCCCTCCGTGCTCTATCACATTGTGAAAGGTACACATATGTCCTCATTCCTCAAGGACAAGTGCTGTGTCATTCATTATCTTTTCATCTGGAGTCTAGCACAGTTCCTGACATATAGTAAGCACTCTATAAATGTTAACTTTTATCATCATCAGCAGCAGAATCCTCCTTGTAACTTCTGAATCTATCCTCTCATCCTTTTTAACTCATGGCCCCAGGTCATGTAGTAATGGCCTGATTTGTATTCCTGCTTTTAGTATCCATCTTTCACACGCTGTCATCTTCCTAACGTGTAAATTTGATCATTTCGCTTCTTGATTCAAAAGTCTTCAATAGCTCCCCACTGTCTACAGCAGTGGTCCCCAACTTTTTTTTTGGCACCAGGGACCAGTTTCATGGAAAACAATTTTTCCATGGACGGGGGTGGGGGTGATGGTTTCGGGATGATACAAGCACATTACATTTATTGTGTACTTTATTTCTATTATTATTACATTGTAATATATAATGAAATAATTATACAACTCACCATAATGCAGAATCATTGGGAGCCCTGAGCTTGTTTTCACTTGCCACTCACTGATAGGGTTTTGATATGAGTCTGTAAGCAATTGATTTATTATGGTCTCTGTGCAGTCAAACCTCTCTAATGATGATCTATATTTGCAGCCGCTCCCCAGTGCTAGCATCACTGCCTCAGCTCCACCTTAGATCATCAGGCATTAGATTCTCATAAGGAATGAGCAACGTAGATCCCGTGAATGCTCAGTTCACAGTAGGGTTCACGCTCCTATGAGAATCTAACTCCTCCACTGATCTGACAGGAAGCGGAGCTCAGGTGGTAATGCAAGGGATGGGGAGTGGCTGTAAATACAGAGGAAGCTTCACTTGCTGGCTTGCCTGCCGCCCACCTCCTGCTGTGCGGCCCGGTTTGGACTGTTACTGGTCTGTGGCCCGGGGGTTGGGGACCCCTGGTCTACAGAATCTTCCCAGTAGGGCATATAAATCCAGTCACATGCTCTTCCTACAGCCCATCCCCATCTCTTGCTATACTCTCACTATACACTATACTGTACAGATACTGAACTACTTATCTCTGTAGTCCGGAATTATTTTTGTCTCTATATCTGGAATGTTCTCAATTTGCCTGTTTGCCAGGAAAACTGAATTTGATTCAACTGTATAAATATTTACTAAGTACTCTTCTATGGACTAAAACACAACAGTAAACAATACACACTTCCTTCTTTCAAGGCCTTACATTCTACCAAATGAGACAGAGTAAGTTTCATTCAAAAACACCTCTGTGTGGGACTTCCCTGGTGGTCCAGTGGGTAAGATTCCATGCCCCCAATGCAGGGAGCCCGGGTTCAATCCCTGGCCAGGGAACTAGATCCCACATGCTGCAACTAAGAACTCGCATGCTGCAACTAAAAAAAAAAAGATCCCACGTGCCACAAACTAAAGATCCCACATGCCACAACTAAGACCTGGTGTAGCCAAATAAATAAATACTTTAAAAAAAAGAAAAAAACCAAAAACACCTCTATGAAACCTTTCCTGACTTTCCTCCTATTTCCTCTGGTCTCATTATATTTGTACACAGTGCCATTATAGCATTTCTTACTGCAAAATAATTGTTTACCTGCCTGCTTAACTCTGCACTGTAAGCTCCACATGGGCAGATGGTTTCTCATTTTTATGTCCTTAATAGTTGGAAATAGATTCATGCATTAATACATTCAACAAATACACACACACACACATATGCTAGGTAGTGTGCTAGGCCCCAGGGATACAATTATGAGTAGAGAACAGACACAACTTTGCTTTCATGAGGTTTACAGTATACTAGGGGTAGGAGAGGAAAGCAAAAAGACAACATAATCAAATATCTAATTACAAATTAGGAGGAATATTAGGAAGGAAAGAAATCTGCTGCTATGAGAACATATAGTGAGGAATCTGATATAGTTTGGAGAAGGCTTCCCTAAAGAAACAGATTTGAACTGGGACGTGAAACATGATTAAGAGTTAAGAACGTGAATGGGAGAGTGAGGAGAAGCATAGTTTTAGGCTGAGAGAAGAACATGTGCAAATACCTTGACATAGGAGAGAGCCTGTTACTACTGAGGAACTGAAAGAGAGTCACTTACTGAAGTGCAGAGAGTGAAAAGGGCAGAAATATGAAATGAGGATAAAGAGATAGACAAAGAGTCAAAAAGTGAAATAACCCAAATGTCCATCAACTGATGAAAAGATAAACGAGATAAGGTATAGCCATGCAATGGAGTATTATTCAGCATAGATAGAATGAAATGTTGATACATGGTACAACATGCAAGAACCCTGAAAACATTATACTAAGTGAAAGAAGCCAGACACAAATGGCCACATACTGCATGATTCTATTTCCATGAAATATCCAGAACAAAGCAAACACAGAGACAGAAAGCAGATTAGTGGTTGCCAGAAGCTGGTGGGTAGGGAAAACAGGGAGTGACTGTTAATGGGGTACAGGGTTTCTTCTTGGGGTGATGAAAATGTTCTAGACTTAGATAGTGGGGTGGTAGTTGTAAAACCTTGTGAATATACTAAAACCCACTGAATTGTACACTTTAGAATGGTAAATTTTATGGTATGCAAATTATACCTGAATTTCAAAAAATAAAGTTGGCAAAAGAAAAGAGCACATAGTGCCTTTTAAATTATCTTGACTTTCCTCCCGTTCCCTTTGGAGGAATAAGAAGCCACTGAAGGTTCTAGGTAGGGTATGGGGTAGTTGTTCCAAAATTACTTTTTGAACAAACAAAAAGACTTCATGATATATAACCCAATACTCTTTGCAACACTGAGAAATCTCTCTGTCTTTTGATTTAAACTGTTATTTATAATTCTGCTTCCTAGAAAACACCTTCAGGTGGACCTGAAGCTTTTGTTCAGAAAGAGTTATTCCTCTCCAGAGGGTCACCTTCTCAGATATGCTATCTTATTTGTAGTTATGTCTTGATGTGTCTGTCATTGAAAGATAATACATGAGGATCAATCAGGGCTCATAATGCAACAGGCAGGATTAGAATAACTGTGGCACAGGTCTCTCAGTGGGCTCCCTCCTGAATGGGAGCCCTTCTTGCCAAATAATATTTATCTCCAACTATACTGATAGAGGATAAATTTTCATTTCCTAAATGAGGCTTTATTCCGATTTCCTAAATAATAGTGCTGCGATGGCATTCCAGAAAGTCCTGAAACTTTCTACTGCTCCTGACAGTATTAAAGGCCATGAACTACTCCATGAACATAAGGCCTGCTTGGAGAAGTCAAAATGCTTCTGACCAGTCACCTTCACTCCAGGGATCCAGCTGTGCTTCTATGTACCTGAGATTCATCCTCTGACCACTACTTCTCCTTAGCGCTTTAATGGTTTTATAATAGTAATGTTAAAAGATGTTGCTACAAAAGCAAAGACCAAGACCAGCTAGTTTTCCCTTCAAAAATTGATGGGTGGGACTTCCCTGTTGGCACAGTGGATAAGACTCCACGCTTCCAATGCAGGGGGCTCAGGTTCGATCCCTGGTCAGGGAACTAGGTCCCACAAGCATGCTGCAACTAACAGTTCACATGCTGCAACTAAGGAGCCTGTGTACCACAACTAAGGAGCTGGAGAGCTGCAACAAAGACCCGGTGCAACCGAAAATAAATAAATAAATAAAATCGATGATTATAATGACTTTAAGGCCTCGTTCAAGGATTCATCTTACATGAAAAACATGATTTTTATTACACACGTGTGTGTGTACATATGTATATGTGTATATATTAATATATATATGCTACCTATTATCAGCTTTTAAGATCAATATCAAATAGCACACCTGGAATACCACTTAGCCTCATTCTCACTTGTTAAAGTTAATACTTGTTATTACACCTTCATCTACGGAATTACCCCTTGGATCACATTAGAATCATTTCATTTCATTTGGCTTTGCAATGTTTATCTTGCGAATAAAAAGCAGATTAATGGATTATGCAGAAAAGGTGACTGGCATCTAGGTTTTACCACCTTGTATGGTCAGTTAACTTTCAAAAGTGTGTCTGAGAGCAACACAAAGAGAGACAGAAAGAGACAAAGACCAGTCTTTGTCTTAATTTTTTTGAGGGTAGAGTGTTTAATCACTTTTTTTTTTAACTTCTCCCTCTGTGCCTTGTATGAATTGGAAATTTAGGAAAAATTATCTTCCTTTTTCTTTAAGAAACCACAGAATATAAGAAGTATCACTGATTTGAAAACATTAAAAGATTCTTTAAAAACTTGAAACTTAGAATCAAGAAAATAAGGTATGTGTCAATTGACTGATTTAATAAGAAAACTATTAAAATGACCTGACATGCATTTAAGGCAGATATTATAAAGTCATGTCTGAAAATGGAGTTCAGCAAACTCTATGCATGTTATTTGTGATAAAGAAACACAACATTTAAGTTTAAATGCTTTCCTGAATGAAACTTAAAACGTACACATTGGCTACACTAGGTAAAACATCACCAAGTGCACACAAGTGAGGCCTGACCCTCAAACACAGGAATAGGGCACTACGTTCAGAAAAACACCTGTCTGTGGGCAGGTGTTTAAACTGTGACTAAGTACCTCAGGGACAGAATATAATCTCTATTATATTCTGTGACATACTTACATCAGCATGAGAATCAGAATCAAAAGCCACCAGAATATCAGAAAAATGAATACTATGTGCCTTTTCAAAATAGCTTGAAAAGGAAAAACAATAGGGAAAGGTCTTGATAAATGACTGACCAAAAAAGAAAACTTTCTAAAGCTATAAATGGCTAAGAAAGTTGAAGCTTTTGTCTGTTCACATATCCCTTCCTTTCTTAGCCCCAAAGCTAATACCATCAATGTCCACTACCTCAAGTTTTTAACCAACAGGAAATATGTTACAGAATCTAGGAAGACCAATCAAAACCGAAGTCTACATTTCCAGTCAGCAAAAATAATTCAACATTTCTAACATATGAAAGTGGCCTTACACTAAAAAAAAAAAATTAAATTTAATGGAAAAATATAATACTTCATAGAAAACTGCATAAAAAGCTAAGATAATAAACAGTCAAATATTCATATTCTAATCTGGTTAAAATTTTTAAAAAGAGCTAATTTAAAGTCATTTTAGAATTTTTTCCCAAGGTCAAAGTTTTTTCAGCTTCATTAAAAAAACTCTATTGCAGCCAAAGCAATGTTGAGGGAAAAAAATGGAGCTGGAGGAATCAGACTCGCTGACTTCAGACTATACTACAAAGCTACAGTAATCAAGGCAACATGGTACCGGCACAAAAACAGAAATATGGATCAATGGAACAGGATAGAAAGCCCAGAGATAAACTCACACACCTATGGTCAACTAATCTATGACAAAGGAGGCAATGATATAACAACAGAGAAAAGATAGTCTCTTCAATAAGTGGTGCTGGGAAAACTGGACAGCTACATGTAAAACAATGAAATTAGAACACTCCCTAACACCATACACAAAAATAAACTCAAAATGGATTAAAGACCTAAATATAAGACCAGACACTATAAAACGCTTAGAGGAAAACACAGGAAGAACACTCTTTGACAGAAATCACAGCAAGATCTCTTTTGACCCACCTCCTAGAGTAATGGAAATAAAAACAAAATAAACAAATGGGACCTAATGAAACTTAAAAGCTTTTGCACAGCAAAGGAAACTATAAACAAGACAAAAAGACAACCCTCAGAATGGGAGAAAATATTTGCAAACAAATCAACGGACAAAGGATTAATCTCCAAAATATATAAACAGCTCATGCAGCTCAATATTAAAACAACAAACAACCCAATCAAAAAATGGACAGAAGACCTAGATAGATATCTCTCCAAAGAAGACATACAGATGGCCAAGAGGCAAATGAAAAGCTGCTCAACATCACTAATTATTAGAGAAATGAAAATCAAAGCTACAATGAGGTATCACCTCCCACCAGTTAGAATGGGCATCATCAGAAAATCTACAAACAATAAGTGCTGGAGAGGGTGTGGAGAAAAAGGAACCCTCTAGCACTGTTGGTGGGAATGTAAATTGATACAACCACTGTGGAGAACAGTATGGAGGTTCCTTAAAAAACTAAAAATAGAACTACCATATGACCCAGCAATCCCACTACTGGACATATACCCTGAGAAAACCATAATTCAAAAAGAGACATGAACAACAATGTTCATTGCAGCACTATTTACAATAGCCAGGACACGGAAGCACCCCAAGTGTCCATCAACAGATGAATGGATAAAGAAGATGTGGCACATATATACAATGGAATATTACTCAGCCATAAAAAGAAATGAAATTGAGTTATTTGTACTGAGGTGGATGGACCTAGAGTCTGTCATATAGAGTGAAATAAGTCAGAAAGAGATAAACAAATATCGTATATTAACTTATATATGTGGAATCTAGAAAAATGGTAAAGATGAACTGGTTTGAAAGGCAGTAACAGAGACACAGATGTAGAGAACAAACGTGTAGACACCAAGGGGGGAAAGTGATGGGTATGGTGGTGGTGGTGGGATGAATTGGGAGATTGGGATTGACATGTATACACTAATATGTGTAAAATAGATAACTAATAAGAACCTGCTGTATAAAAAATAAATTAATTAAATTAAATTAAAACAACAACCACAAAAAAAAACTCTATTGCTAGCATTCTTACCAAGTACTCTCATGCCTCTCCCCAAGAGCAATGGAACCAGTGATTTCTGCTGTATATCACTTTCACTCCCCTGCTCATTTGAGTCCATTCCTGTGAAATCACATTCTCTGCCACCATACATCCTACTCCCCATAAGGCCTAAGATGCTAATTCTTCTATGAAGAAAGGTCCTCCACAAAGAAAGACCACTGCAACTGCTCCCTCCTTATACATTCAACACCAATTTGGGGTGCTAGGTATAAAACAGGGAACAAAACAAAGAACCTGCTCTCAGGAATCTTATATTCCAGTGAGATCTGATGGCCTATACCTATTTGAACCATTTGCATTCATAGAACCACATAATTGGAAGGAAGGTATTCATGCACATATAGGGTTGCCTTGAGGATTAAATGAGATAATATGAATGTAAAGCCTGTATAGAATAAAAGCTTAATAAATAATGGCTATTACTTTTACATGCTCTTAGATTGTAGTTACTTTTGTGGAGGTCTTAGTTCTACTTCTAATTTTAAGATCCCCAGCAGCAAGGATTCACAATGTACTCATCTCACTTCTTTGGTAAAGAGGCACTTACAATTGTATGCTATACAGAGCAAAGGAAATAAAAGTCCAGCCTTAAAAATGAATGAAATTCTGACATGTACTATAACATGGGCGAACCTAAAGACATTATGGTAAGTGAAATAAAGCAAACACAAAAGGACAAACGTTGTATGATTCCGCTTATATGAGGTACCTACAGTAGTCAAATTCGTTGAGACAGAAAGTAGAATTGTGGTTTCCAGGGGGCTACAGGAGAATGGGGAGTTATTGTTTAATAGGTACGGAGTTTCAGTTTGAGAAGATTGAAAAGTTCTGGAGGTGGATAGTGGTGATGGTTGCATAACATTGTGCATGTACTTAACATCACCAAACTATACATATAAAAGTGGTCAAAATAGTAAATTTTATGTTATGTATACTTTACCAGAATAATTAGAAAGTCAGTTTTCTCACTTTCCTTTCCCCAAAAGATCTCAGAACAAGGCAAGCATGTCCATTCTTACCACTTCTATTCAACACTATACTAAGAATCCTAGCCAATGCTATAAGGCAAGAAATAAAAAGATTTGTGGATTAGAAAGACAGAAGTAAACTATATTTGATTTGACATGATCATGACCACTGAAATCCGTAAAGAATCCACAAAAAAGCTACTAGAACTAATAAGTGAAATTAGGAACTGTAGGATTCAATGTCATATGGCAGACTGCATTTGCAAAAAAAGCCACAGCAATATTTCTGGTGCCATATGTTCTTCCATAACTTTGCCTCCTCCCCCCCTTCCCCCCCCATTAAGAAGTATAATCTATCCCATCAATCCCTCTTGACACTGGATAGAACTTTGTAACTTTTTCAATGAATGGAATGCAGAAGACTCTATGTCCTCTGAGACAATTTCATAAAAGGCAATATTACCTGTGTCTGGTCAGCCTCCCTGCCTCACTCATATATTTGTCTCTGGAACCCAAACACAACACTGTGAGAAAGCCCAGGCAACACAGAGAAGCCGAGTGCAGCAGCTCCAGCCAATAGCCCCAGCAAGGTCCCAGCCAATAGGGAGCATCAATCACCAAACATATGAGAAAGTAAGCTCTCAGAAGAATTCAGCCCCTAGCCTTTGAGCTGCTCTAGCTGCTATGGAATGGTATAGAGACAAATTAACCCCTCTGAGCCCTACCCAAAGTACAGATTCAAGAGCAGAATAAATGCTGATGCTATTTTAAGACACTAAACTTTACAATAATCTGTTATGCAGAGTAACACAGCAACTGGACAGGTCAATATGTAAAAATCAACTGTATTTCTAAATATTAATAAAAAGAATTGAAAGATGAAATTAAAACATAAATTATAGTAACACTGACATATTTAGGAATACATTTAACAAAATATATGCAAGACTGCTGAGGAAGGCAGAATTATAGGATGATTCCAATGTCTTTTGCCCTTATAAAATCTTAGTGTGGACAGAACACATGACTATGAGACATCATTCCTACAATTATGTTATGTTACATAGTAAAAGGGAGATTATCTGGTGGACTTAATCTATTCACAAAAGCCCTTAAGAAGCAGAGAATTTTCTCTAGTTAGTAGCAAAAGAGAAAGCAGAGATTGAAAAAAACCGAAAAGGATTCTGTGCTAGTTTGGACATGAAGGGAGTCATGTGCAAAGGACCTGAGCATAACTTCTAAGAGCTGAGAAGTGACCCTCAGCCTACAGCCAGTAAGCAAAAAAAGGACTTAAGTCCTATAACCACAAGGAACAGGACTGTGCCAACAACCTGAATGATCCTCGAATTGGATTCTCCTCAAGAGGCTCCAGATGAGAACCCAGAGCAGGTGACACCTTGAATTTTGGTCTTGTGAGATCCTAAGCAGAGAACCCAGCTGAGCCCACCTGGACTTTTCACCTACAGAACTGTGAGATAATAAATGGGGTTAGTTTAAAGTCTCTAAGTCTGTGTCAATCTGTTATATAGTGATACAAATTGAATATACTGCAAAGGAGCAAGAGAGAAGTTTTGGGGGGTAGAAATATTCTAAATATTGATTGTGATTATGAAAATGATTACATGGGTATATATACTTGTCAAAACTCAACCAACTGGGGACTTCCCTGGTGGTCCAGTGGTTAAGAATCCACCTTCTAAGGAGATGTTGGTTCAATCACTGGTTGGGGAACTAAGGTCCCACATGCCATGGGGCAACTAAGCCCATGCGCCACAACTACTGAGTATGTGTGCCACAACTAGAGAGCCTGCGTGCCACAACTAGAGAGAAGCTCAAGCGCCGCAACAAGGAGCCCGTGTGCCACAGCACAAGATCCCCCATGCCGCAACAAAGATCCAACGTACTGCAGCTAAGACCCGACGCAGCCATAAATAAATAAACAAATATTTTTAAAAACCTCAACCAACTGTATACTTAAAATACATGCATTTTATTGTATGTTAATTATACCTTAATAAAGTTGACTTAAAAAAAGCTTCCCTTTTATCTGCTTTATGTATATGGATTCCATGTAGGAGTCTGTAGCAGTTGTTCAACTGCTAAAAATATTTTAAAATCACTGCTTTAGAAGTTTGGTAAAAATGGCCAAGAAGTATCCTAATATTTTGTGTCACAGGGAGCCAACCATAATATAAACAATATAGCAGGGGAAAGGATGCATCACCTCATATTCCATATACCCTTTAGGGGCTGCTCTAGAGAATTATAACCTTCTTGTTTCTGGCTCACTGCTCATATGGCTCATGTCCAATTTATCTCTGTATCACCATGCGTATCACCAAATATACACTCAAATATTTGCTGAGTTTAACATAACACACTAACAGTATTAAAAGGTATAATAAAAAGTGCTGTAACACAATCTGGCCCTCTTTGGTAAAGCTGCTAATACACACCACTCCTATGGATATTTCCTTAAGAAATTCTTACATAAATACACCAAGAGACACATACAAGAATGTTGATAGCAGCATTGTTTATAAGAATAAAACCAAAACAACTAAACTTTCAGCTAAGAAAATGGATAAGTAATTTATGATACATAGACAATGAAATACTAAATAGCAAAATGGTAATTAATAAGGTTAAAAATCCATATTGATGAATTTCAAGAAATATAATGTTCAGTGGGAAAAAAGCAAGTTGCAGAATATTACAGGGTACAATACCATCTAAGACAATACAATATATTGTCAGAGTGGTGGTTACAATGTGGTGGATGAGAGGGATGTTTTGGGAGTAGTCATACAGGAGGCTTCCATTTTATTAGCAGAGTTTCATTTCTGAAGCTGAGTGGTGAGTTAATGGGTATTCATTTAATTTTTCTTTGAATGTATTTATATATTTAGAAATTTTCATATATAGTTTTTAAAGTTCTATACCAAGGGTCTGCAACTAAGGCCTGTGGGCCAAATCCAGCCTGATGCTTATTTTTATAAATAAAGTTTTATTGGAACACAGCCATTTATTTGTTTACATGTTGTCAATGACTATCCTACAACATCAGAGTTGAGTGGTTGTGACAGAGAAGCCTAAAATATTTACTATTAGGCCCTTTACAGAAAATGTTTGCCAACCTCTGTTTGATTTCAAGGTATACAGTGCAAATGAAGAAGCAATTAATTCTGAAATAATACGAATACAATCATGGTTATGGTTATTGGGGAAAATGATCATCAGTGTTATTGATAGCCAGATAAAGGAGGAAGGGAGGAAAACAAGCAAAAACTAAATAAGCTTTAGTCCACTGCTGTCCAACAGAACTTTCTGTGATGATGGTAATATTCTATATCTGCACTGTTCAATATGGTAGCCACTACCTACGTCACTTTTGAGCACTTGAAATGTGGCTATTGTGACTGAAGAACAGAATTAAAAATTTTACTTATACTTAATTATTTTAAATAGTCACATGTACCTAAGGACTATTGTATTTGACAGTGCACCTGTTGTCAGCAGTTGTCACCTGAAACCTAGAAGGGGGTACTTATTCAAGGGAACAATGGGAAACAGAGTTGCCTCTAGTTTAGAAAGTTTCAGCCACTGAAGGAAAGGCAAACATATGGATAATTATAAGGGCAAGGTTACATACAGATCTGAGAATCATACAATATTAATAAAAATAGAGCCAAATAATTACTCTCTGAAAGAAAGAGTATGTAAAGTAAGAGAAGCAGAGAGCCAATCTTGAGATTTGGGGACTTCCATGTTAATTTGTTAAGTTAACAAACATTACTAGGCGGGTCAGAAGCACAACAGCTAGGGAGATGGCAGGGAAACCAGAAGAGTTATGACTTAAAATCAAGAAGATGAGAGTTAAAAACGCTACACGAGAATGAAGAAGACTTTCGGAATAATTAGTGCTTTAGCCAGAAAAGCCTTAAAAATAAAAGACTTGGATACCAATAATGACTTTCTCTTCATTTAACCAAGACAAATATCTGTAAAAGATATGCCATATTATCATATTTTCTATATTTGTCACATATAAAGATGTTCACCTTTTATTACTTTGCCCAATTATCAAGTAGTCCAGATATGTTTAGCTTCCACTAAACATTTGTCTAGAGATAGGGTCCTAGTGTTAAGCTTTTCAAAAAGTCTTTCATTAGATTGACATTTGTTCCCTTTTCTAGTATGATGCATTATACTTCATCCTTCCTCATCCAAACCACTAAGAAAATATTCCACAAGCTTCTAAAAGTAAAAATATCAGTTTATATATTGCACAAGAATACACTACAAAAAAGGAACAAACTACCTTACCTCCCAACAGTCAGCTGAACTGCTTTCTATAGATTTGATGAAATCAGTTATCTGGTTTCCATGGCTTAGCAATAGTTTTTTGTTTTTTGTCATTGTTGTTTTAGTTTCGAGTTTGAAAAAAACTTGCCTGATAATATACAGACACAGAGTAATATATTTAGTATCCACGCTAATCAGTACTGGCATAAGGAATACAAAATATTCCTGGGAGAACCTGTCTAAATACTTTATTTAGAAACTGACATGATCTTACTCTTTAGAATAATTAGAACAGGGGACAATCTGCCATTTTCAATTGTTAATTTTATTCTACAGTTCTCTCAGAATTTATGATATTTATAGTATGCTACCACTTATTATACTAAATTTTACCAACAAGAAGATTGGAATGGTAGGTAGAAAAGAACACAGCATGAAATCTAGGAAAGAATACAGGGTATGAAGTTACAGAGACCTTGATTTAAGTCCTGGCTATTATATACATTAACTGAACCTCACTGAGCCTCCGCCATCTGACCTGTAAAACAGGGATAATGATATTTACCTTGAAAGATGGTATGAAAACTAAATGAAATAATGTATTCTGGGTACCTAGACAGAGAACCCAACAATGTTAGACACCCAAACAGTTGTTCCACTCTCACTCCCAAGCATTTGAGGTCTCTTCCACGCTCTCCCCCTCCTCAAAAACAAGATTTATTTAAAACAGAATAATAGAATTTCTGTTACTTAATAGGACAATATATAACGTGTATAAACAAGTTTCAAAATTAACAAAAACACTCTTCATTATCTCATTTGCTCCTCACAGAAGCCAAAGGAGATAAGATAGTGCAGGATTATCCCACATTTAACAAGGAAAAAGGAAATAAGTCCAATAAGCTGGTATTATTTAAAGAGCTAATGGCACCAGCTCTGAAGGCAGAGAGACCTGCCAGAGTTGAATACAGGCTTTGTCATAGTTTCCTCATATGTAAAATGGGAATGATTCATCCTGCAAGGACTAAAATGAGATTGATTCTTCATTCACTCATTCATTCATTCATTCTTCAATATGTATTAATTTACAAACATTTAGCACATATTAGGAATCAAACACTGTACTAGGTAGCAAGGATGGAGTCTCAAGGGATACAGACACAATCGTTGCCTTCATGGAATGTATAGTTAAGTGGGAGATAAGGCATTTATCACATAATCACACAGATACAGGTAAAACTACAACCATGGTAAGTACTTCAAAGATGAAATAAACCATTTTATGAGACCATCATATTGGGTGGGAGTGTAACTGGGTTAAAGAGATCATGGAAGTCTTCCTCAGCAAACAACACAAGAAAAGAGATCTGAAGAAATGATGAAGGGAGCAAAGAAGGAGTTTTGACCAACTCAAGAGGAGAAATACAAGGATACTTACATTACAGTTTCCCCTACAAATGGTCCACGAGAACACCCTACAGTGAAGCTCAAAGTTGACAAGTCCTACCCACAGGCTAAAAGAGAGACTATGCACCGAAAAGAAAACTTTAAAATAAATTCTGTTATTGAGACCACCAGAATTAAAAAGAGAAGATAAAGCACAAAAATCTGTTATAAAAAAAGAACATTCAGGGAACAAAAGGATATTAAAACCATGTTTAAAAAATTAAAAACTTAATAAAAGAGTTGAACTATAAAGCTGAAGAGGTCTCCCAGACAGTAGAGCATAATGACAAAGAACAATAATAGAAAAAAGAAATTTGAAGGACTAGGCCAGGAGTCCTTAATAATTAGAATTCCAGAATAATTAAGTCCAACATCTTAATAATTAGAATTCTAGAAAGAGAAAAAAGGGAAGAATTAATTTAAGAATCAAAGGACATATTGATAATATTTCATAAGCTTTTAAAAAGAAAAAACACTAGATCAGATATGATGAATGAAGAATCAGATGGTTTGGAGTTCTCAGTACCAACACAGGAAACAAGAAAACATGAAGAATTGTCTTCAACATTTGAATAAAAATTGTTTTTAACCTTTAATTCTATACCCAAGTATGAGCACAGAAAAATGACATCTTTATAACACAGTATCTCAAAAAACTTACCTCCCATGCCCAGTTTCTCAAGAAAATACTGGAGGATATTCCACCAAAGAACAAAGTAAACCAAGAAAAAAGATGTGATACAGACAGCTGGAGATCCAACATAGGAGAGAGACAAAGGAAGGTCCCAGAATAACTGCATTACATGGGACACAGAGGGCAATTAATCCAGATTAGAGGAGTAACACAAGACATACTGAGGGCTGTCATCACTAAGATCCTATCAACTGTTAATGTAAGAATAGAATGTCCAAGAAATATAAGGAAAAAAATAATCAATTGTTTAATAAATCCCTGAGAAGGCAGGAGGGAATGAGATATGATCCAAAGCTGAAGTGAAACAGTCATCTTTAGATAGTTATTGAGACTCTTTGGAAGAGTCTTAAACACAGATGAAGCCTGTAATGGGACAATAATGGAGTTCCCTTTTAATGGTTTCTATTTTCTCTGTAAATTAGGAAGAAAGACCACTTGCTAAGTGTGAAAGAAAAGGGGTAAGTCAGATTTGAGGAGAAGGGAAAAAGGTGAAAAAATTGTTGAAAATAGTAGAGAAAGTCAACCAGGGAAATACAGTAGGATATCTGAGCAGTGTTGAGGGTCCATTTGATACTGGTTCTACATTAATTTATAATCATGAATCTGTTCTGTTGAAAAGTTTTCTTCAACAGTGCTTGGCTACTTAGATGCAGATATAGAGAGAGTGGTTCATCCAGAGCTGGGATTTCATTTCATTTCATTTCATTTCATTTCATTTCATTTATAGGCTAGTGTGTTATTTAAATAATGAACCATATACTCTAACCAGGATAAAGAAGAAAATGAGATAGGATAATATGCCCAAAGTGATCAGGATAATGCCAGGATAATACCAAGCAATCAAAAAAAAAATATAGCTGCTATTACTACTAACCATGGTCCTCTGGCAGTAAGTGATTTCATTATTCTAATTTGTAATCATTTCTATGTATCTCTCTCTTTGACTAGACTGAGCTCTTTGAGGATAAGAAGAGTGTCTTGTTCATTTTTGCTTCTTCCCAAAGCCTAGCATAGCTACTACACTCTAAGTGACTATTAAATGTGTATGATGAAATCAATGACTCAAATCTCCTGTTTCCAAGCTATTCATATAAATATTTAAAAAAAAGATTCTACTTAAGGCATTATAACTTTAACAAAAATCCAGAAAATAGACCTTACCAAGACAGCTGCTAAAGGACCACTGTCATTTCAATGATAGAAACTTACTAAGTAGCTAACAGCATTAATGGGAGTTTTCCAATACTGCAGTCTATGAATAAGCATGCGGAAGAAAATGAATGAACACATACAACATGAAAATTGAGAATATATTTTCCTATTTTTAAGTGATAGGAGGGACTCCTGCCTCTATTTTTTTTTTTTTAATCATTTCAGTACCCTCTAATGTTTCATGAAACGAGTAATCTGAAGCATAACCTACCCAATGACGATCAAATGCCTAGGTGCATAAGGACTTCAAAGTAAGTTCAAACATACATAATCTGATTGCTGGCTAGGCCCATTAACCTCCTCTTTGATCCTGGCAGGGGGTAGGTCCCCCAAATAATTCTGTACCTTTCCTGGTGTATAAAAGACCATAGGGTTTTAGGAAAGAGATCTTTTTTGGCTGTGGATTCAATTTAAAAAACATAAAGATGGGGCTTCCCTGGTGGTGCAGTGGTTGAGAGTCTGCCTGCCGATGCAGGGGACACGGGTTTGTGCCCCGGTCCGGGAGGATCCCACATGCCACGGAGCAGCTAGGCCCGTGAGCCATGGCTGCTAAGCCTGTGCTCCGCAACGGGAGAGGCCACAACGGTGAGAGGCCCGCGTACCGAAAAAATAAAAAAATAAAAAATAAAGATTTTATTTTTGCTGATGCTTAAACTAATACAGTGTTCATTTAAAAATATGCAAAGGGGAAAGTATATAGTTAACAGCTTTGTTGTAATAAGCAGATGGTATATGGGGAATTACAAACTTAAATGTGAGCTGTATTAAAAATCTTTTTTAATAAAGGAGTTGTTTGAAACTGAGTATATATATTTCCCTAGAGAAACCAGGTTATACTGGGAGGCCAAGTCTCCAGTTGGTCCTTGTAAGTCTGAAGCACTGTGTAACACCTAATAAGATACTAAAATGTCTAAACCTTTAGATCCAACATTTTATGGGAAAATGTATGCAGAGTTCTCATCTGGGATGTCAAAACAATCCCTTGTCTCTCTTACCACCTGTATCCTAACCAGCAGAAGTCAGAACAGGATAGAAGCCAGGAAAGGGGATTTCAGACAATAAACAAAAAGGAAATAAAAAATTTTGCAAAACAATACTTTTTAGTTCAGTTTTACTCTCTCCATCCCTCCATTTTTTCCTTAAAGTTTCCAGTAAATGTCCTGTCTCTACTTTCAAGGAAAGAACTCGTAGTTTCTGGACAGAGTTTATCTCTTTTCCAGAGGCACTGCAGAAAAAAAAGAGCGCCCATTCCTGCTGCACCCCGTTCTCAACACCTCTGATTCGTAAAGCAAGCAATTCAATGAAAGCAATGTGGTTGGACAGTCATTAAGAACAATACATTTGAGAGGGATGGGTTGAAAATAAAGATAGAATAATCAAAAGTTTGGGTCCTTGAGACAACAGGAGAGAATGAGATACAATTCAAAGCAGAACTTGTCTATCAGCAGTGAGGGCAAACCTGGCAGCATGTTAAAAAAGTTTTCTGCTCCTCCACCCTTCGTCCTTTACTTGAGTTAAAGTTAAAGATACATATAGGTGTATAAACAGAGAAAGACCAAGATCGAATTTTGTCATACAAGAAACTGTAACCCTACATTTCAGGGTAGAGACATTTTCATATAACTACGAGTTACATTTTCTCTTGTTTTACCCACAGGCACCTCATAAAATATTAATGCACAAGTTTACCTATCAATTAAGCATAAAATGATAAAATTTTAAAAAGCTAAGCTTTTAAAAAATAATCATATATTAATAACCACTATACAGTAAATATCTGCTGCTGCTAGGGAATAATACAATCTTTTACTATGATTTGGCTTTAAACATTTTCTTAAACTAAAATTAATTCAGATTACGTGAAACAGAGGTCACCTAAACAATACCAAGTATATTCCAACAAAATGCGAGGTAGCTTGGCTGCTATTGTATAGACTCAATCCCATACACCCAACAGTCACTCATGAGTTGTTTTGTCTTTAATGATACAATATTACCACAGATATTAAGGCTGTATTACCTTCATAATGTTAACTAAATCTGTTTGATAGTAGCGATCCTGGTGTGCATTTGCTGCCGCTAATGTAAGAAGATAATCATTCCTTGCATGGGTAGCTTTGGAATTACACTCCGATCGCCGGGCTTTTAACTAAAACATAGTAAGAGAAAAGAAAAAGTCAGTGCAAACTGATACTGTACTGAAAAACATATGAGGATACCACTCTTAGTTGGCTCCCCAACAAGAGTAAAGATGACCACGTAGAGAAACATTTATATGCATATAAAAATTCTTCAACACTATTGAAGAATTAAATAAACAGTGACTAGAACTGTTTGACACAGTAAGAGTGCTTTCAAATATTTGTTATTTACACTTTAAGAATTTCCAAAGCTTTTGAGAGAACTTCATAATGTTTTGCGCATTTTATTATGATGGGAAGACAAAGGTTCTCAAATTAAGTAAGTCCCTTATCTTCAAAGACTTGGGTAAATCTGCTGGAGTTAGAAAACAGTTTGAAAAAAAATCAGCACCCCCTAATGTGCCAAAAGAAATGCATGCTAGCTGGGAGCCAGGCAGACAAAGGTAGGTCACTAAGCTTATTTATCAGGTATTCTACAGCTTGAGGATCCCACAGGAAAAATTCACTTGCATCTGGCCCGAAATATCTGCTCAGAGGTATAAATCTGAGTGAAATGGATTTTATTGAGCTTTCTAAAGCCCATGGACTTGTTAAAGTCTCTTGGACTAAGTGTTGAAGACAACAGGCTACCTAAGCAGGTTAGGTATAGAAACTTATCTCTAAAGCAATCTTGAGAAGCAGGGAGTATCCAAAGTGCTGACACTTAGTTGAAAAACCCTCATGAACTGGGAAAAAAAGTTCTTCCCTAATGACTTTAAAATGCTTCTCTAAATGGAAATCAGATGGAAATAATTGAACTGCACCCTCAAAAGGCCCAATTCTTTTTTTTTTAAGCTAAGGTTTCTCAATTGTGAAATACAGTTTTCAAAAACTCACCTTTACACTTGCCTTCTGTAAACTGATTCTTGATTGAAAAAGACTAAGTTTAGATCTATAATAAAAATAGAAAAGTATGTTAATAAAATTATCAAATTACATCATAATAAAATGATTAAGTATTATAATTACTAAATTTTTAAAAAAGTGACCTTTCCCCGTGACACTATTCTAAAAGAGAACTAAATAAATGGAAAACCAAAAGCAATGATTATTTTCTTTTATTTTACTACAGGAAGAATTTAATATCATGGTGAAACAGAAAATAGTGGGATTAATAAAATTAAAATATCCTGAATGACAAAAATACAATTTGACGAATCCAGTATGTTGGTATCTCCTAATAAACAAGAGTCAACAAACTATAGATTATTCCCAGTATCATACAATTGCACATACTTTAATTTCCGCAAGGAAGCTTAAAAGAAGCCCATGGATAACCAACCTATGGAGACAAAGATTAGCAGGCTTTCAGGGCCATGTGCCAGGAATGTGCCATGAATGTGCCAATGCCAGGAATGCAATCTACTGTATGATACTGACCAGGCTCTACAAAGACCTTAATTCCATCACATCTCCCATTAAAAGTTCTTCTTGTTTGGGTGCCTGCCTATGTGCTCCCTCCACTCTTAACATATCTATAGTATTCAGAACACAGAGATAAAGCCCTTGGACTTTCTGCCCTAATATGATTTTGTTCTATTTAAGCTTCTCTTTTCTGGTGTCCTTATTTCCCTCAATCCCTCTCAGCTCGGGAGGGGAACCATAATCTAACAATCAGTAATTAAAATATCTTGGCTTTATGCAAACAACTAGAGAGAACCATAAGGAGAAAAATGCTAAGGAACAACCAACATTCCCCACAACCAGTAATTTCTGAAGCTGCAATGTTTGTCTTGACTGCAGTGTCATGGTGATTGCCATGGGAAAAGTCAATGAATGTGCTGGAAGCTATGCCATAATATGAAATAAAGTTGCAGACCGTTTGGTATTGGAAGACAGAGCAAGCCAGTCTCTGCAGAGCAAATGTGAGGACAGAAAAAGCAGCCCTCAACTTTCTAGCAAGAGAGAAACATTCAAGGACGTACGTACAAACATGCATTCCAACTACTCCACTACTAAAAAAAAAGCTGGGTCTAAGAGACTCCTGCTATTTTTCTACCTTGCCATATTCATATTTGATGGGGGTCCTATTCATTTTGATCTAGAAAAGCAAAGGCCACAGACTTTAAAATCTGAGAGCGCTTGTTCAGGGTTAAGAAAGACTCTGTTTGGGGTATACTCATTTCGACTTTTTTTGTAGCCATTATCTAAATAGTCTGAGTTGCATCTGGATTTTCCAATATAAGGATTCAAATCTCTGGCTTCTGCTTCATTTTCTAATCCTCATACAATCCTTTTGTGGTAATAAAGAAGGTACTAGTAATAGGTAAAATAATACAGTTCCTGCCCTCAAAGATTATTATCTAGAGCAAACAAAATACATACAATGAAACATACTACATACTCCTCTTCCTCACCTACCTTCCATATGTTAATGTTCCTTAGGTTTCCAAACTCAACTTCTCATCTCATTTTATATATGATTTTTTTCATCTCTTTAACTATCATCTGATATGCAACTGACCCCCAAAGCAAGATCTTCAGGCCCAAATTCTCATCTGAGAGTCAGATATATAACCCTCTACCAAATCCCCACGGTCCCACATATTTATCAGAACATACATATTCAAAGTGGAACTCAGCCATCCCTTCAAACTGTATCCTTCCTTCTATGCTCTCTCCTAATGTACACATCTCTATCTATCAAATCACCTATCAAAACTATTGGGTTAGGGCTTCCCTGGTGGCGCAGTGGTTGAGAGTCCGCCTGCCGATGCAGGGGACACGGGTTCGTGCCCCCGTCCAGGAGGATCCCACGTGCTGCGGAGCGGCTGGGCCCGTGAGCCATGGCCGCTGGGCCTGCACATCCGGAGCCTGTGCTCCGCAACCGGAGAGGCCACAACAGTGAGAGGCCCGCGTACCACACAAAAAAATAAAAATAAAAAAACTATTGGGTTGGCCAAAATGTTCGGTTGGGTTTTTCCGTAACATCTTACAGAAAAACCCGAAGGAACTTTTTGGTCAACCCAATATATACAGCCCAGTTTTCATTCCCCTTCCTGATCTTCCTTCTCATCTCGACTTAGCTACAAACTTTTTTTTGTGGTTGTGGTTGCAGACGCGCATGGCTCAGGAGCCCAGCCGCTCCGCAGCATGTGGGATCTTTCCGGACCGGGGCACGAACCCGTGTCCCCTGCATCGGCAGGCGGACTCTCAACCACTGCGCCACCAGGGAAGCCCTCATCTCTACTTAGAAAAACCATTCTTCAGAACTGTGTCCAAACATCACTTTTTTCTATAAAGGTTTCCTTTTTCATTAGGCAAAATTAACCTATTTTCTATGCTTACATAAAAGTGTTTTCACACAACTACTAAAATAAATTAATTACTAGGTGAGTGACTTTAGGTACTTAACTTCTTTAAGTTTACCGTGAATAAACAAATCATAAATCTACTTTAAAACACGTTTGTTTTTAATTCTAGGCTTTAAACTTCTTGAGGGCAAAACTTATCTACCTCATCTCTGTATCCACAGTACCCGATATAGAGTAATCATTCAATAAACACTTAGTGAGTGAATTAAGATAAAGAGGCATTTCTCTCTCTGTTGTAGAATTAATTTTCCAGAAAAGTTACACATTGAATTAAATGTCTAATTTGCTGTATCCCCTTTGAATCTGGGCTATATTTGAAGGCAGTTTCTTGTTATCAGCACCTGTGAATTAGACCCTGTCAAATCCACACTTCTCAGGAACAGCCCCACAATTGTCCTCATTTTCACCCTGTGGACCTTGGCTAAAGTAGGTACTTATATATGCTCTACAAATCTGTCAATTCTCTGTTCTAGAATCCCTGAGCATTTTAAAAAACAAGTTCTTAAGAACCACCATGAAAGGGTATTCCTAACGGAAAGCACCTAATCTAAAAACTTCAGGTCTAACTGGGAAGATGGGTTCACTGACTCTATGAAAGTACAGGAAATATTTGTATGCTTATAAAAATAAAATAATAAAGATAAACTAAGTTAGGGAAATATTAAATATGTTTTCCAGTAACATTAAACACTTTATGAGTATTCATTTGGGACATCCCTTGGGACAAAATAAACTTTCCAGGAGCCCCTAAATTTTCACAAGATGCCTATGAGATTGCTTAATTTCCTGCAGATAAAAAAGTATATTAGAAAGACAACCCTGACTCCTTCCTAGTCTGTACAAGTGTTCATAACCTTTCTGATTTCATGACTAGGCGTTCAACCTCCTACATTTTCCATCAGTGAGCTCACCGAACGGGAGTCTCACCTTTCCTCAGAGACATCTTCCGAATCCCATTCTATAACACAGGTTTATTTTTTCTTAAAAAATTTTCATCTTTCCTCAAGTTGTCATTGCAAAAATCTCTACTGCTAGCTTTGCATTTCTTTGTTATAAACTGCCAGTTCCTTCTTTTCCTAATTATTCTCAAAATAAAGGACTTTTAATTTACATATATTGAAAGTAAAATTCACACACAGTTCCTAAAGCATACATTAAAAATTATATACGTTAGAACTTCATATAAGAGAAATTCTGGGGCAAGGTTTCTATACTGAGGTCAGTGGTCTTACTCACTTGATGCGTCCATAGTCCTTCAAAGGCATACTGAGGATCAAGGATTTTCGACTACAACTGATTTACTCTGGCATGAGAAAATTGAGGCTCTAAAACCCTGATATTTAGACACCATAGCAACTTTAACCAGACTTCTGCTAAGCTTCCAATACCATGATCATCTGTCTTCTTTCCTTTTCAAAATTCAATTTAATGTGAAAACTGACTGATCAAATATTCCCATTTTGCTTACATTAATTTAAATAAAAATCAACTAATATAAAAGAAAATTTTATCTCAAGTATGTAACATTTATAGGTCCAATGAAACCAATATAACCTAAGAATGACTCTATGCCCTGTATTAACAGAAAACAAAGTACTGGCAAAAATAACATTTATTTGTATAATCACTTTTTCAGAAATGCTAAGACACATACTTTGCCTCGATGTCAGCTTTCTCTCGTACTGCATGAGCCATCTGTTCAGTCTCAAAGTACTTCTTTTTGCCTTTAGCTAAATCTTTCACTGTCTCTTGCAATTCAGTTTGGATCTTTGTCAACTGGTCCACACACTGTAAAATACAAAGTGCAATTATTATGATTTTAGTCTTCAGGCTTACAGAAAATGAGTTTGCCCTAAGAACTATGCACTATGCCCTCAGGATGGAAACCCAGAAGAAGAATCAGCACTTTTAGTACCCTTCAAATTGCAAACTGAAATACAGTGAACAGCTGGTACTCCCATCTCAAGTAATGTATCGAATAGTGTCACAGTTTGCTTAACAACTCTGCTTTGAGAAATAACCTCTGAGTGCTGCTGATAACTGACATTATTAAGCTAAGGCATAAGAAGAGCAACAGTGAAAATGCTCTTAGTGTTGGAGCATAGCAATAAAGGCAAAAGATTAAAGCAATTCTGTAATCTTCATAATATTAATAAAGTTTCTCTATATGTTTGGGGAACTGATGGTACAAAGGGTACTGAAGGATTCACTTCTGGGAAAGGAGGATTGAGATCTGAGAAGTCTGGCCACAGAGCAACTAAGCCCATGAGCCATAGCTACTGAGCCTGCGCTCTAGAGCCCGCGAGCCACAACTACTGAAGCCCATGTGCCTAGAGCCTGTGGTCCGCAACAAATGAAACGACCCCAGTGAGAAGCCAGCGCACTGCAACGAAGAGTAGCCCCCACTCCACACAACTAGAGAAAGCCCGAGCGCAGAAACGAAGACCCAATACAGCCGAAAATATAAATAAATAAGAAATCTGAGAAGTCTGACAGGATAAGCCCAAGATGAAGGAGAGAAGCAAGAAACCTGGGTACCACATAACAATTATTACTCAAAACTATCCCCAACTCAACTCTTTGGATACACATACAGATTCTAGGAGAAGAGACAGACATAATAACTTAAAGAAATACTTAACAAATAAACTCTTATAACACAATGGGGCCAAAGTAACACTGCTTTGGGACCCTTCTGGATATCCAAAGGGGGAATTATTTTCCCCAGTTTGAAACAAACCACTGAGAAGTTTCACCAGTCTGAGGCCAGTTCAGGGCAGCCCCCATTGAAAAACTTCTGAGCCTGGAATAGCATCGTCAGTGCATGATTCAGACTGAAAAAACACAGCAAAGCAGGAAGAGACATTGGTAAGTAAGGGACTATTTTGCCACGGTGAGCAGTGTGGAATAGAACAAGGATATCAGAAAAGCAAGGATAAAGCACAAATAAACTTAGACATGTGACATATAGGCTAGAGTTTCACTACTTTACAGGACGTGAGAGATCTGGAAGGTTCCCTATGGGTACATTTACTGAGCACTTAATAAGTGTCAGGCTGTGAATAAAGGGTAAAACAAGACAAAACAAAAAAACACCTCTTTCCCCGCTGCATGAAAACTGGACCCTTAACTTCCAAGGCCTGTGTTTCAACAGAAACCTGACTAAGACACAACGTCAACTGGGTTATTCAGCAACACTACGTATAAATATGAATTCACCTGATGGGTAAATTGCATCAACTTGGGAGAAACTACAAATGAACTATAAATATTTGATGGAGAAGTCTTGGCTTTGGGCTTCTGTGAGTATGGTGATTCCTGTATCTGGACATGTCCCTTGCAGGGACCTTGGAAGCTCTGTCTATAGAGCTGTAATAAAAGGTTTTCCTCTCCTTTAGAGTCTGCGGCTACCCCTGCACATGTGAGTCTCATTTCCTTGTCCCAGACCTGTCGCCTGGGGACCAAACAGAATAACTCTGATTAGCTATGTAGACTGAAGCATACTGGTGGGAGAACTAATTCTACTAATGCAGGATGCCGCCCTGCTGCTTAACTGTGTTCCCTGTCCTAATGTCCTTCTAAGTAAACCTCATGCCAGGTGTGGCCTACGATACTCATGAGTCTGAATGTTTAGTTACATTTAAGAAGACTCCCTATGTGCACTGCACAAGCACAATACACTATGTCCAGCACTTTATAGGTATTACAACACATTTAGTCCTCAAAACAACTCTGTGATAAAAGTATTCATATTAGTCCAATTTTAAGATGAAGAAACAGACTTAAAGAGGTTAAACAACTTACCCAAAGTCATACAGTGAATTTACCATGTAATCCATTATAGTATGCACCCTAGTTTTGTGATAACCATGTTTTTAAGGTTTCACACAGAGTTACTTTATCTTAAAATAGTAAGCTTTAAAAGAATTGACATATAACTCACAAACCCCAGTGGTTTTTAGGATATTCACGAGGTTGTACAACCATTACCTCTGTCTCATTCCAGAACATTTTCATCACCCTAAAAAGAAACCCCATACCCATTAGCAGTCACTCCCATTTCCACCTACCCCCTAGCCCCTGGCAACCACTACTCTACTTTCTGTATTCATAAAGTTCCTATTCCAGACATTCTGTTTAAATGGAATCATATAATACATAGCCTTATACATCTTTTATCACTTTCCATAATGTTTTCAGGGTTCATCTATGTTGTATCATGTACTAATTCTTCATGCCTTTTTATGGCTGAATAATGTTTCATTATATAGACATACTAAAATAGTAAGCTTTTATCTTGCAACAAATCTTTAATTTTTAATAGTCCTTATCATGAACAAATCTCTTATTTACTAAATAATACCGTGACAACCTGACACTCCCATAGAGAAGTGCTAAACATCCCAATAATGCCATGTTTGCATGTGTGAAGAGCTGAAAGAATGCTCCATGGCTACAATTAGATATTAACTAGGAACTGGGGCATGGTCTGAAAAAACACAACTGTGTTTAATGGGCAAATGGGATGGATTATTTAAAAGAGGAGTCAGGTATAAGGTATCTACATCCAAAATGTTCATCCAAAACAATGAAACTTGGCCTCAGAAAACTAATCAATGAAGGGAAGCCCAAGAGTCCCAGGGTGATATTAAGCAATATTAAGAAAGGGTCTGCTAATTTGAATATTTTGAGAGGAAACGAAACACAGTAGGTCAAAGGTTTTCCTGAGGACTGCAAACCATGTGGACAGGATCTCAGCATATTCACACAAAGTGAACACCATGGGTACCTGTACATGAGCACATATGCATGCACACCTGCGTGTGCACACACACACACACACACACACAGAAACATAAACACACAGTCACTCACTCCTTATATCCCTACCCTTTAAAGGACATTTATCCTTAGTCTCGGGTAACCAAACATCTTATAGAGATTACTTAATTCATTTTCATTTATAAAAGGTTATTAAATTAAATTACTTTCTATATGTGCCACAATATCAGATGAATTTTGTGACAGTTCATATCTTTAAAAGGATTTCTCAAAAATCTCATCAGAAAACTCTGGTTGATTCTATTCCTACTTGCTTTTTCCCTTTACATAAGTTTCTAAGATACTGTTTATCAAACAGTATTAGAGATAGCCTGTGTGCACACTGAAGAGATCTCTTGTGATCCTTTCTTCCCTAGCATTCATTAAAACGACAACCAAATGTTTCCATCACCCAGGTGAACTGTTTCAAGTGAGAGTAAGCTGGGTTCTTCTTCAAAGGAAAATGCCTGCACATAACAAAATATCAAACATTTATTAAATAAAAGTCATCAAACTTAATTTGCAAAGGAACAGGACTTCCTTTCCAACTTTTAAAATAAGTTTCTTCTGTATAAATCCAATTTTCTGAGGTGGATTAAGTCATATACTTAAAAACAAGCTTAATAATAACTACGTTAAGAAAAGCCTTGATGTGATATATGCCCAGCTCTTTCCCAAGAGTTATCAGCACTGAGCAGATAGAGAAATGGATGTGTAAGTGTACATTAGGGCTAAGGGATCATACAAAATGACAAACTTGGATATTAAAATTCAGGATCCTAGTAAAGAAATTAAAAGTATGATTCCTGAGTATGACAGATACTAGGATAGATAGACTTGCCAATAACTTGAAGACACGAATAAAAATAAAAGTAACTTGGACCAATACATTGAAGGCCTACAAACTAGTACATCTTCTGACCCAGCAGTCCTGTCCTGGAAATTCATCCTAAGAAAATAACTTTTGGGACTTCCCCAGTGATCCAGTGGTTAAGACTCCGTGCTTCAGCTGCAGGGGGTGCAGGTTCAATCCCTGGTCAGGGAACTAAGATCCCAAATGCCGCACTGTGCGCCCAAAAAGAAAGAAAAAGAAAAGAAAATAACTTTTAAAAAAGTTAACTTTTATTACCTTAGTGGTAATAAAACAGAAGAATGACTAAATAAAGCAGAGTAAATGAAAAATTTATTCAGAAGTAAAAAATGTTTCTATAAAAAAAAGCTTGTATAGAAACATTAACAATTAATTAGGAAATAGAGGATGTAGAAAACAGGATATCCTAAAGCAAAGTAATTAAAACTACTGTAAAAACTAATTAGGTAAAGGAGTAGGGAATATCTATAAATAGTCTACTGAGGTAAAGAAGTTGTATATATTTTTCTGTAAGCCTATTTAAACATTAAACTCCAAGTATTTTTAAAGGATTGAATACGATTTGGAATTAGGAAGTAGTATATTCAAGTTCTTGCTCAATAATTTACTACCTAAGTCTCTCTAACATTCTTAGCCTCAGTTTCATCATTTGAAAAATAATAATATTTACAAATCTAACAGGTTGTCATGAGAATCAAATGAGACTATAATGGATATGGTAGCTGTTTACAAACTCTAAAGTACCATACAAATGTGAGTCCCAATTATTTCAAGGAAGGTAAACTCTAGTATAAATGAGAAAGATATGGATAAAAGCATAGCTAGTTTAATATAAGAACGACAAATGTTAACTAGACTTATTGAGGTGATCATTTTGCAATATACACAAATATCAAATGACTACATTGTACACCTGAAATATGTCAATTTTAACTCAATTTAAAAAAAGAGAATAGATTAAATTTTAAAAAGCCATAGATTATTGTGGCTCTTGTTTTGATTTATAAGCAAATGTCAGCATACAGAAAGTGATTTAGAAAAAGCCATGATATAATTCTCATTATAATCTTCACAACAGTCAGACGCTTTATAATTGTATCTAAAATTATCCCCAATATTATAAAAGAAAACTGACGAAGTAGAGAAAAATTTAAAAAGAACATGACCATTAAAATGTTACAGAGGGGGGACTTCCTTGGTGGTCCAGTGGTTAAGACTTCACCTTCCAATGCAGGGGGTGTGGGTTCGATCCCTGGAGGGGGAGCTAAGATCCCACATGCCTCACGGCCAAAAAACCAAAACATAAAACAGAAGCAATATTGTAACAAATTCAACAAAGACTTCAAAAAAAATTTACAGAGGGGTTAAAATTCAAATATATAAACAATTCATACAACTCAATATCAAAAAAACAAACAACCCGATTACAAAAATGGGCAGAAGATGTCAAGAGACAATTTTCCAAAGAAGATATACAGATGGCCAACAGGCACATGAAAAGATATTCAAGACCACTAGTCATCAGAAAAATGCAAATCAAAACCACAATGTGATATGACTTCACACCTGTTAGAACAACTATCATCAAAAATACCACAAATAACAAATGTTGGCAAGGATGTGGAGAAAAGGGAACCCTGTACTCTGTTGCTGGGAATGTAAACTGGTGCAGCCACTGTGGCAAACAGTATAAAGGTTCCTCAAAAAACTAAAAGTACAACTACCATATGACCCAGCAATTCCACTCTTGGGTATATGTCCAAAGAAAATGAAAACACTAATTCAAAAAGATACACGCACCTCAATGTTCACAGTAGCATTATCTACAATAGCCAAGATATGGAAGTAACCTAAGTGTCCATCAACAAATGAATGGGTAAAGAAGATGTGGTGTATATATATATATATATATACACATATATATATAGGTACATATATATATGTACACATACACATGCCACACACACACAATGGGATACTACTCAGCCATTAAAAAGAATGAAAATTTGCCATTTGCAACAACATGGATGGACTTAGAGGGTATTACGCTTAGTGAAATGTCAGACAGAGAAAGACAAAAACTGTATGTTAACATTTATATGTACAATCTAAAAAATAAAACAAACTAGTGAATACAACAAAAAAGAAACAGACTCACAGATATAAAGAACAAACTACTCGTTACCAGTGAGGAGAGAGAAGGGAGCAGGGGCAAGAGAGGGGGTATGGAATTAAGAGGTACAAACAACAATGTATAAAATAAATAAGCTATAAGGATATATTGTACAGTGTAGGGAATATAGCCAGTACTTTATAATAACTATAAATGAAATATAATCTAGAAAAATTTTGAATCATTACGTTGTACACCTCAAACTTATTATAAATTTTATATATATTATAAAATTTTATATTATAAATATTATACCTCAATTAGAAAATGTTACTGAGGGAGAATTTTAAGTCAAAATTGGTTGTGATCATGACAGAACAAGTTGTTTTAGACTATCTTCCTATAGTCTAGAAACTGTAAAAGTCAGACAAAAGAGATTTTTAGAAATAGCCAGCATTAAACAACAGCAATACAAGCTGGACTGAAGGGACTGTGATATCTGGAAGAACAGAGCAGAGCTAGGTAAGCTCTGCATTTACCTTGACTTTTCTTCTTAGGGCAATTGTTGAATCATGGCACAGAGATGTAAGATATAAAAACAAAGTGGTTTTTTACTAGACTATGGAAACAGAGGTTGGAGTTTGTGGATGCCCAAAGAGCAGGAACTTGAGAGGCTAGATCTGGAAAGAAGGGTATTACAGAGAAGCAAATCCAAAAATCTGCATGCACTTTCCCTGAGTCATCAGTTGACTTCTAAATGGCATGTGTGTAGTGAAATTCCAACAAATTCAGGAAAGAACAGTAGCTTAAAGGCTAATGAGCTGAGCAGTGAACAGAGGGATCAGAGAAGCTACATGATGTTGAGAAGACAAAGGTTGGAGTTCAAGTCTTATCAAAGTAGAAATGCTTTGGTAAGCACCCCAAACTTTCAGGTAAGACCCCAGGAATAAGGACATAAGTGAAACAGACCAGACTAAAAAGCCTAAAACCAGACCCTAACACAATCAAGGCAATCTGATAGCATTCTATCTGCCTGTTAGAAAACTTAACTCTCTTTGGAAATAGAAAACATCTTCCAGAGCCTCTATAATTTTTATCCACAGTAGGACTGTGAGGCCTACTAAACCAGTAGACCCAAACAACCAAAAACAAACAAAGAAACAGTAAATGATAAAAAGAGACCTATAGTGATTCAGATAGTGGAATTATGAAACAGAGATTAGGAGTGACACATTTAAGATGATAAAGAAAAAACATGGAGAATTGCACCAGAAACATGGACTCCATTTTTTTTTAATCAAATAAAAATTTCAGAACTGAAAAATATACTGAGATTCCAAAAGATAAGTTTTAAAAGCAAATTAAAAATAGCAGAACAGCATAGTAGAACTATATACAATAGGCACACACAAAAACAACCCAAGTGCCCATCAACAGACAATTGGGTTAAGAAGATGTGGCATGTACAGGGAACTTTATTCAATACTCTGTAATGACCTATATGGGAATAGAATCTAAAAAAGAGTGGTTATACATGTATGTATAACTGACTCACTTTGCTGTACAGCAGAAACTAAGACAATATTGTAAATCAATTATATTCC
Organism: Tursiops truncatus; assembly: GCF_011762595.2. Lineage (NCBI taxonomy): Eukaryota > Metazoa > Chordata > Mammalia > Artiodactyla > Delphinidae > Tursiops > Tursiops truncatus. The sequence continues at coordinate 58,013,248 of NC_047041.1, read as the reverse complement.
AATAAATTTTTTTTTAAAAAAAGAGGTGGTATACACACACGGTGAAATATAATTTAGCCATAAAAAATAATGAAATATTGTCATTTGCAGCAACATGGATGGACCTAGAGAATACCATCCTAAGTGAAGTAAGCCAGAGAAAGACAAATATTGTATGCTATCACTTATACGTGGAATCCAAAAAATAATACAAATGAATCTATATACAAAAAGAAATAGACTCACAGATATAGAAAGCAAACTTATGGTTACCAAAAAGAAAAGGGAGGGGAGAAGGGATAAATTAGGAGTATGGGATTAACAGATACAAACTACTATATATAAAATGGTTAAGTAACAAGGATTTACTGGACAGCATAGGGAACTATATTCAATATCTTGTAATAACTCATAATGGAAAATAATCTGAAAAAAAAATAAAACTGAATCACTTTGCTGTATACCTGAAACTAACAAAACATTGTAAATCAACTCTACTTCAATCAATCAATCAAAACAAATTAAAAGGAAAAAAAGAAATAGAACAGAGTGCTAATTAGCTGCAAGATATCAGTGGAAAACATTCAGACTGAAGTGCAGAGAGAAAAAAGGGTATTAATACAGAAAACGTGGAAAAAGTACAAAAGACATGGACAGAGTCAAAAGGCCTAACAGCACAAAAGTCATAACGGGGAGGTAAATGGAATTATACTATTAAAACATTTTTATATTGTTCATGAGGTGCTAAAATACTAATTCACATTAGACTTTAATAAGTTAATTTAGAGTAAAGTTTGGAGAGCAGTAAAAGTGCCAATTCATGGTAAATTATAGTAAGTCAGAAAGGCATACTGGAATCTCTAAGTTAATTACTAAAAGAATAACAAGATTATAAAATTAAAAAGCTAATAGAGGAAAATTGATAACAAAAAGTGTAACATTACTCAATGTTACTAATCACCAGGGAAATTGCAAATCAAAACCACAATGAGATATTACCTCACACCTGTTAGAATGGTTATTACCAGAAAAACAAATGACAACAAACACTGACAAGGTTGTCGTGAAACTGGAACTGTTGTGCACTGTTGGTGGGAATGCAAAATGGTGCAGCTGTTATGGAAAACAGTATGGCGGTTCCTCAAAAAATTAAAAAAGAACTACCACATGATCCAGCAATCCTACTTCTAGGTATTTATCCAAAATCAGGAGCTCAAAGAGATATTAGCATTCCCATGTTCACTGCAGCACTATTCACAAAAGTCAAAATATGGAAACAACCAAAATGTGCATCAATGCATGAATGTATTAAAAAATTGGTATATATATACAATGGAATATTATTCAGCCTTAAAAAAGAAGGAAATCCTATGCATGCAACAACATCGATGAACCTGGAGGACATTATGCTAAATGAAATAAGTCAGTCACAAAAGCACAAATATTGCATGATTCCACTTACATGAAGTATCTAAAATAACCAAACTCATGGACGCAAAGAATAGAATTGTAGTTGTCAGGGATTGGAAAAAAAGGAAGGAGGGAGCTGTTAACCAACAGGTACAAAATTTCAGTTATACAAAATGAGCAAGTTCTAGAGATCATCTGTACAAAAATACTGTATTGTACACTTTAAAAATCTGTTAAGAGGGTAGATCTCATGTTAAGTGTTCTTATCACACTAAAATAAAAAAGAAGAAAATAAAATATAAGATTATCCAAATATAGGCAAAAAAAAAAAAAAAGCGTGGGGAGGAAGGGTTGGAGAAGTACAGGAAGAAAAATAGATGATTTCTGATCCTATGTGGAGTCAATTTGTTGTAAAGTTTGGGAAGTACAACTGGAGAAGCCAATAGTTGTGGCTATGTGTTGCTTTTCTTGCTCCATTGGGAACCTATCTCAATTTTCCTTTGGCAAATCATCTTTTCCCATTTTTAGTCCATGTAGTTTGCATGAAGACTGTAACCTCTGTAACCCAAGATAAGTTGATGAGCCTTAATTCTGGTAGTTTTGTTAGTACTTTGGGGAAAGTGGAAAATGTAGGATTGCTAGCTTTGATATTTGTAAATCTAGCACTTTGGGGGGCACCACATAGAGAGAGTTGCTAAAGAATGAAGCCACTGGGGAAAGCAGAGCTAATGGATGGGAAGAAAGACTGAATTCTAATGTCATCATTTGAGGACCTGGATCCACCCCTGCCTGGATTCCATCCATGCTAAAATGTTTAGTTATACATTCTCTTCTTGGCTTAAGCCAGTTTGAAGTAAGTTTCTGTCATTTGTAATTTCAGAGTCCTGACAGGTATGCTCAATATGTACTTAGTGTTTAACAACTGCTTAAACAAACGCCATTATTATCAGCTATAATATAAGTTAATTCACAGATATAAGGACTTGTCAAAGCTCACCAAACATTCTTAACATTCTTTGCCCAGGAATGTTAGTTAAATTCAGGTCAGAGAAGAGCACAAATGGTTTTAACTCTTTCAAAATATTCTGATATTGGGACTTCCCTCGTGGTCCAGTGGTTAAGACTCCGCCCTTCCAATGTAGGGGGTGTGGGTTTGATCCCCGGTTGGGGAACTGAAATCCCACATGCCACATGGTGCAACCAAAAAAAAAAAAAATTTCTATACTGAGAAATGTAGAACTTCCAATAATTCAATTACATTTGGTGAATGCATTGGCTATTTGAAACATCGTATTTCCTCCCATTTAGGAAGTAGTATCAACTCTCTACCTCTGTCTCCCACCCTCTCTCTGCAGGCACTGATGGACACACACACACACACACACAATGCTTTTTCTTCCATTAGAAAGCAATGTTCGGTCAGTAGTTTATTCGCTATGTTTGTTTTGAAAGATAATTTTGAGCAAAGATAAAACTGAGGCATTCTTAAACAAATATGTTAAAACCCACTGATACTACGTGAGTGCTTGAAAGAGATACATTTAACATATTGATTTCATGCTATTAAAATCATCTTTGGCAAACAAGGAAGATTAGGTTTTTTTTGTTTTTGTTTGTAAAAAAGTAGTGATAATCCAAAGGACAATTAGAATCAAAACAATGGATGGCTTGCGAAATGTTATTTCCTTAAATAATCACTTTAATATTTTCTAAAGTATTAATACTTCTATAAGAAAAATTTAATTGCTTATTAGGCATCATGATAATCTCTAATTTTGTAAAACTGTGTCCTTTCCTAAAAGGACACAATTCAATCACCTACTTTCAATAGCAAGTTTTTCATAAAAATCACATTTAATAACGATTTTTTCTATGAATTTAAAAATTCTGTACAAAGAAACAGATCTATTTAAAAACTTTTATGTAACCTATATAGCTAAACTTTAGAGTAAACCATTTTTGGTAATAAGTTTGCTATATATGGTCAAGATATGGTAACAGGGAAGAGCCAATTTTGACTCCATGTTGGATCTGTTTCTTTGACTTTAACCTTTGCTTTTCGTTGCTTTTGTTATTATAATCATACATAATGGCCTGCCTCAGGGAACCCTGACCCTCTGCCAGAAAGTTAAACTAAAGTGCCTTTGTTCAGCTCACAAGGAGACTATCTGACCTGGCCCACCTGTGAGTGGCTTCAGAAAAGAAGAAATTAACCCATCCCCTCCCCAATGCTGGCCAAGCCAGGCAAAACTAACACCGCTTTTCACTTTACTTCCTTACCTCTTCCCGCTTTCTGTTCTATAAAAGAAAGTGGTATCCAGACCCTGATAAGATGGTTATTTTGAGACATTAGTCTGCCATCTTCTCAGTCTTCCAGCTTTCCGAATAAAGTCGCCATTCCTTACTGGCCTGTACTGTGTGTAGCCAGCATAGCGAGTTTAGACTCAGTAACAATGTGTCAACTTCCTTTAAATTATTATGCAAAATGGGTCAAGTTGAAACTAAGACCAATTTTCTCAAGACTTAGTGGGATTAACAACACTGTAACTATTTTAATATACACCAAACTAAGTAAATCTATTTACTTGAGTTAAGCTGAAAAATATTTGTAAGAAGTGTTTATTGGGCTTTCAGAATGTCCACAGATTCAAATTACACTCACCTTTGTCAGTTAATAAAATACAGTAGTTAGAAGGAACATGTTGAAATCAGAAAATCCATGTTAAAATCAGAAACATTTGGACCATATAGAAAAACTCAAAGTGTACAATGCAATTTAACATAATCTTGCAGATTATAAATGTAGCAGTGAGATATTAAAATGCATACAAGAAAAGAACAAATAGAAACGATACCCTTTTTAGTTGCTGTTCTTTTAGGCTTTTCACTGTCCTTGCAGGCTCAGAAATGAAGTTTTTATAGTTTTCACATATATTGATCCGAGACTGGGCTACCTGCATTGTTCCCTCGAGAAAAGATTTCCAAACAGGATACATGCTCCTAAATTCAAAGAGGGACAGAAAAGTATTAGGCAGAGGAAAGGAAGAATAAGTTGTCTAACCTTTTGCTCACTGGCTAGCACTGACAAAATAAATGTTTTCTTTATAGTTTAAAGTGTATTTATATTGGTTCATAGGTAGTAGTATTTTTAGCATATATAACAAGTAGAAACTTGGAATACACTCTATTCCTCTATAGCTTGACAATGGGCCATTTTGATTCACTAGCTATTCTTGATACTGGAGTAAAGTGATACAAGGATTACAATGCTAGACAAAGCTAACACTATAAAAATTAGTGAATACTTCAGACTTTCCAGGCCTTTCACTGTTTCAGGAGTATCATTATGAATATCAAGTTTCATTATTTCTTTATGCTATTTTCCTGATTTTACAGATGAGGTAACTGAGGCTCAGATAGATTTAGAGCAGCAGTCCCCAACCTTTTTGGCACCAGGGACTGGTTTCATGGAAGACAATTTTTCCACAGACGGGGGGCGAGAGGGGGGAATATGGTTTAGACGGTAATGCGAGCAATGGTTCAGGTGGTAATGTGAGCAACAGGGAGCAGCAGATGAAGCTCTGCTAGCTTGCCCGCCCGCCGCTCACCTCCTGCTGTGCGGCCCGGTGATGGGGGGGGACCGCTGATTTAGAGGATCACTCTAGATCACAATAGAGTGTGGCAATACTGAGATACAGACGAATACCTCTAAAGTACATTTTCTTTCAACCAAATTATATTGCTCTCTTACATAAACTGATGTGCTGGAAAAAAAATCATGAACAACTGCTTATGTTCTTGAGAAGTCTATTTGTTAGAGAAAAGAAGTCTATGGTATCATTGCTCTACATCTGTTTCTCTGTTGTAATAATGCTTCGCCAGCATCACGTTGCGGCCTGGAGTCATTCCAAGCAAGTCCCATCACCTCTACTTGATAAATGTGCTCTCAGAAATCTTTTGGTAAAGTCAAAGAATTATTCATCCTTTGCTTTCTGTAGCCAACTTCCTTTTCAAACCTTCTCTTCTGCTTTGCTAAATGCCTTAGTCAGTCCCAATATGCTCCTAAACTAGTTATAAACATATTTTATAACTTACCATAACAATGAATGGTACCTTGTTAAAAAGAGATACTTGCACTGATAGATTATAATATCCATCTCCTAAGATTTCCCTTCTTGTGTTACGTGGATTTCCTACTATAGCAATGTATGGGACCGTGTGCTACATAAAATGCTAGCTGTGGGTCAATGGATGACAGTGTGAAAACAAGAAAAAGAAAATTTGCCTGGGTCTCCATCCTACTTGGAACTAAAAAAAACTTGAAACTGCACTTCTCAACCAAGGGAATAGTTTGTGTAATAGATTAGTAGTTTGTAATACACCAAATACATCAGTTTCGATGGAAATATTCACTTATTTAAGCAGAGGTATATTACTTTCCCTTTGGAAAAAAGAGTCAGTGTGTTGTGCCACCAGAAACTGTCAGCATAAAAGCAATGATGGGCTTAAGAAAAGCAAAATGAATACAAGTAATAAATGTTAACTAAACCTATTGTGGTAATCATTTTATCAATATATGTAAATCAAACCATCATGTTGTACATCTCAAACTTATACAGTGATATATGTCAATTATTTTTCAATAAAACTGGAATAAAAACCCAGCAAAAGTAATGTCCTCCATGACCTTAATGCATGACTACCAATGGAATCTAGAATGTAAACTCACCACAGAACCTCCTAAGCAGTCCAGATAATTGATTTTCTCAGAGAATGCACCGAGAGAAAAATTCAGTACTATGTTTTGCAATTATTAATTTATACTTAATACACATTTTTAAATCATAATGAAAATGAGCAAGGACAATTATGAATTGTAATCCGAAGGAAGGAAGGAATAAAGGAAAGAAGGAAGGACAGAGGAGGGGAATAAGGAGGAAACTATACTCGCCCCTTAGGTAGCACCCTTTTCCTTTTACCTCTTCATCTAGTTGACTGTTGCTCATCCTTCAAACCTCAACTTAAACGTAACTTCCTCAGGGAAGTCTCAGGATCACCACCAAGCCAATGCACAGACTCAATCAAGTCCCTTCCTGTTATTTGTTCACATGGTTCTAGCACTATTCCTTCAATTATAAATATTTTTATGTTAATTGTTAATGTTTGTCCCTCTCACTATAGTAAAAGTTTCATAAAGGGTACATGTCTTTCTCACAATTGTATTGCTATTTCTAGGGCCTAGCACATGGCCTAACCATTAGAAAGGTTATAATCAGTATGTGTTGAATGAAAAAAAAATGAATGAATGGATGAATGTATAAATTATGAGGACTGTACAACAAAAAGAAAAATCCTTTCATTACAGAGTTAAAAAAGAGATCTTTAGAGACCAGCAGACAAATAAATAGCAGGCAAACATATTCACAACAATGACACACCATGAAACTCACAAAATTCGGTTACCAGTCAGTCAGAAGACCTGGGTTCAAGTTCTAGTTTAACCAATATAATCGTACGTAGCACATCTCACTATACTTTCATTTCCTCAACTGGCAAATGGAAAAATAACAAAAATACCAGCACCATGCAGCTCACAGGGCTATTTTAACAATTAAATGAAAATGATGTGAAAATTCTTGCCACACAGATTCTTTTAAATGAATAAATAGTAATAGTCACAGAATTGTAGAAGAAATAGAAGTACTTCTTGTTAACACAATAGTGGTAGTTCCAATGGCAGTGGTGTTTTTCATTCCAATTGTGAAAAAATAATAATGGGTTATAGAGTGATTTTCTAAAAATTTTATTTCACTAGGCTTCATATATATAATTTTGAAACATAAGGAAATGTATCAAGCATTTATGGTACTTTGTTATTCTGATCAGGTCAGGAAATGAGGCTCAAAATTATATAAGAAAAGAAGAAAATTCTTTTAAGAACCTATCTCATGCTAGGCACTATGTCATGTATTTTACATCTGTCATATCATTTAATCCTCATGACAACTTTGTAAAGTAGGCATTATCCTCATTTTGCAGAGGAGAAAAAGTAAGGCTTGGAGAGGTTGTGAAATTTTTCTACAGCTATTCACCAGGAAATAGTACTCTCATGGTCATAACCTAAACTTTGCCATTAACAATAACTACCCCTCTGCTCTAATACCAATTTAATCATCTAATCTCTGACCAACACCTCTTGTTTCCACTCACTCCCTTTAGGATTCTCACTTCAACAATTATTCAACCCTATCACAGCCCACAATCCATTTCATCCTACCTCCTTTCCACTGTCTTTCACTCCCTCTCATAATCTCCCTTTACAGCTCCTTACCCAGCCTAGATTTCATGGTCCACCATTATGATCACCCTCTAACATACACCCTAGCTGAGCATGGGCTTTCTCTAGTTGTGGCAAGTGGGGGCTACTCTTGGTTGCGGTGCGCAGGCTTCCCCTTGCGGTGGCTTCTCTTGTTGCAGAGCTCGGACTCTAGGCACGCGGGCTTCAGTAGTTGTGGCACGCGGGCTTCAGCAGTTGCGGCACATGGGCTCAGTAGTTGTGGCACGTGGGCTCTAGAGCGCAGGCTCAGTAGTTGTGGCACACAGTCTTAGTTGTTCCATGGCATGTGGGATCTTCCCGGACCAGGGATCAAACCTGTGTCCCCTGCCTTCGCAGGCAGATTCCCATCCACCGCGCCACCAGGGAAGTCCTCTTTCGGTCATTATAATCTACAAATTCCAAACTTGGTTAAATCCAAAATTCTGTTTACACCATACCAATGTCTGTGCAATAGAACGTTGCTGGAGTAAACAATAATCATGCTGCCTAGTCTCACTTTCAACTGATGTCAAATAATCCCTTAGTGCCCTCCAGCAATCCTACTATATTCCCCTAATCCACTTATTTGCTCACTCTTCTAGATAATTATTTCCCACCTTTTCCTCTCATCTCAAACCTCTAATATGACCACACTTTCAGTTGATAATGAAGTATGAAGATAATGTCCACATGCTCCCTCCACATCTACCTATCTCCCTGCTTTTGCACCCATACACTGTGTCATCCCTCTTTTTACTCCAATAAATTACCTGTGCTCTGAAGGCCAACTCTTCACATCTGTATATATAACCTCTAACTCAACAGCAATCCAGTAATTGTGCTTTCTCCTACAATATCAACTTTTCCCTCTCTACTGGATCATACTCATATAATGTCTTGCATCTTAAAAAAAAAAAAAAAGCCCTCCATCAACCTTCCATTTCTCTCCAGCTACCACCCCAATGTCTGCTCCCTATAACAGCAAAACTCCTCAAAAGAAATGTCTGAAATTACTGTTTCCACTTCTCCTCCTGGTCACTCTTGATTCAATTCAAATAAGGTTTTAGCATCCACCATTCTGAAATTACTTGTCAAGGTCATCAAAGATCTCCCTGTGGCTAATCCCAATAGTCAATTCAAGCTTTGGGCCTATTATTCAGTCTATCAGCAGTACTGACCTAGTTTATCCTTCTTGAAATTCTATCTTTACTTGGCTTCTAGCTCTCTTATAGCTTCTTATAGCTCTCTCTCTTGGTCTAGCCTTATCTCACTAGCCACAATTTAGGCTCCTTTGCTAGTTCCTCTTCATCTCATTGCCCTGTAAATGCTAAGAGTGTCCCCACAGTCAGCTTCTCCTCTTCACACTCACTCTTTAGATAAGCTCATGCAGTCTCAAGGCTTTAAATACTGTCACTATGCTGACTATTCCTGAATTTTTAATTCAGACATCTTCCCTAACCCCTCAGTTGCCTATTTAACATATCCAACTTGGATACTTAGTAGGTATCTTAAAACTAACATGTCCAAAAACAAATTCTTGATTTCCCTAAAATCTGTTCTGTTAATCTATTCCATCTCACTGACAGCTACTCAAACCTCTAGTTGTTCAAGCCCAAACCCCTAGAATCATCATTGATTCCTCCTTTTTTTCTCATATTCCACATCAGATTCACCAAGAAATACTGTTCACTAGACTTTAAAAATATAATGGAATCTGATTACTGTCTATCTCTTCCACCGCTACTACCCTGGTTTCAGCCACCATTATCTCGTGCCTGGATTACTATAATAGTCTAAATGACCTCTCTCTGATTTTGCTCTTGTCTCCCTAAAGTCTAGGCTCTACACAGTATATCCACTGCAGTGCCAACCACTTCTTGGTACTCTGTTTTCTTTTAACTATGCTTACTGTCCTTGTCACCAAGTGACAATGTTTAATTACTCATATGCTTATTGTCTTGTCTTCTTTCACTAGAATGAAGACTCCACACAGCAGCAGCTTTGTTTTATTCACTCTTGTATCCTCAGCAGCTAGAACAGGGTCTGGCACAGCAGGCACTCATTCAATATATATTTACAGGAGGAAGGAGAGGAGGGAATGATGGAGATTAGATTCAAACCCAGATCTGTCTGGCTCCCAAACCTCTGCTCTTCTGCTGACACAAGATTGTTCTAGGTCCAGCATTACTATTAAAGAATTTTTAAAAAGAATCTCTTCACTTTAAAAAAGGTGTATACTAAGTTCTTTGTGTATGTCTTACACAATTTGTGCCTCATATCTCCTATACCATTATTATTTTTTGTTAAAATGACTCACCTTTTAAACTAAAATATATGTATCTTACTACTTCATATTCCACTCTAATTGAAAAATAAAACTTGCCATAATAATTAAGTTTTAATTAGTAAAATTCAAAAATATTGATCCATATACCACCTAAAATCTCGCTGTGAACTATTTCTCATATGACTATTACACTGGAAAACAGAGAAAACCTTATCAGGGAAAATTTTTATTAAGAAATAAACCAACAAATTTATTTTGACTGTAGTGGTGGCCACACGAATCTACATATGTGATACAACACCACAGAACTTAATATGCATACACCTACATACACACAAATAAGTACATGTAAAACTGGTGAATTCTAAATTAGATTGGTGGATCGTATCAATATCAATTTCCTGGTTGTGATGTTGTATTATAGTTATGCAAGTTATTACTACTGGAGGAAGTGGGTGAAGAGTATAAGAACACTCTTTGTATTATTTCTTAAAACTGCACATGAATCTATAATTTTTTTTTAAGTAAAAACAAAAGTTTAACAAACAAAAATCACAGATCTACCCTTGGCCTGGAATACAGCACCACACATCAAGAAGACTCTAGAAAATGTGACAAGTTAAATTCATAATCTAAGATTAAGTTACATAGTGACTGATAACAGGAGAAAGTATGGTGTTTAATAAATAAGTGTTCATGTATTGCTGTTTTTGGTAGTAGGAAGGGAGACTATCCTCAGCCTAGGTAACAGAAGTAAAGGCAGGGAGAATGACTGATACTCAGTCCAGTTGAGGTGTGATAAGAACTGCAGTACAACTGTAGCTTAAGGTGCCCAAGGGTTGGGGAACCAAGCATGAAAAAAGGAGAAATGGCCAGAAAGGAGCAAAGAAAGGTAATCTGGGGTCAGGATTCTTCCTGGCTTTTGATATCATAAAAAAAATTTTTTTTTAATTTCATACTATTAGCAAGGAGAAACAATAGAAGATTTTCAAATAGGGTGAGAGTAGGGTGAGACATACAGACGTACAGGTTGGTGGTACTGTGGCAATGAAATTGTGAAGGGGAGAGATCACAGACAGAGAAGCAGCTACTTAACATTCCTAACAGAAGATGAGGTCTGAAAAGAAGTCACAGTTGGAGGCAGCTGACTTGTTGGTTCCCAAGCTGAAGAGTTAATAAAAACACAGATCATTACTAGTTTATAGGCAATATTTAAAGATAGAAATATAGATAAGATTACATAAAACAGTCACAAGAGAGCTGAGGGAACTCCAAGAAATATTTACATAGAAAGGACTTGCTATGGTCTGAATGCTTGTGGTCCCCTGAAATTCATATGTGGAAATCCTAATCCCCAAAGGTGACTACGGTATTAGGAGGTGAGGCTTTGCAGAGGTGAAGGCAGAATAGTGCCGTTATAAAAGAGACCCCACAGAGCTCCCAAACCCCTTCTACCAAGTAAGGGCACAGCTAAAAGTTGAAAAGTCTGCAACTCAGAAGAGGGACTTCACCAGAACCTGACCATGCCGGCATCTTTGTCTTGGACTTCAGTCTCAAGAACTGTGAGAAATAAATTTCTCTTACTTATAAACCACCCAGTCTGTGGTATTTTGTTATAGCAGCCTGAACAGACTAAGACAGGACGAAAAACCTGTCCTCAAAGATTAAAAAAAAAATAATAAAAAAAAGGTCTTAGAGAAAGTATTATTACAGAAGTCTAGTTTCCAGGCAAACGGGGGTGGGTTTAATGGCATTAAATGGTGCATGTATCATCAGACTGGCAAAAATTTTCAAAGATTGACCATGTGCCCTGTTGGTAAAAAATAAAAAGAAATGGATAGTTTCAAATCAAATTTGAAGACATGTAAAATATACTAAGACAGAGTTTATGAAGGTTAATTTATAGTTTCACATTTTAAATGTATAAACCCTTTGACCCAGCATGTTCCCCTCTAAGAATTAACCCTATAGATATACTTTCACAATGCACAAAGATATAACTATGTGCATACGTGAGTTATCCACTGCAGCATTATTTGCAATAGTAATAAACTAACTACCAACAGAGAAATGGATAACAAACTATAATTTACCCACACTATGGCACTAACATAGCCATTAAAAAGAAGAGGGGACCTGAACAAACCAATTTGAAGGGACATCTAAAATAGACTCCTTACAAAAGGGAACCCTTATACACTGTTGGTAGGAATGTAAACTGGGCAGTCACTATGGAAAACAGTATGGAGGTTCCTTAAAAAACTAAAAATAGAGTTACTATATGATCCAGCAATCCCACTCCTGGGCATATATCCGGAAAAGATGAAAACTCTAATTCAAAAAGATACATGCACTCCACTGTTTGCAGTGGTACTATTTATAATAGCCAAGACATGGAAGCAACCTAAGTGTCTATTAACAGATAAGTGGATAAAGAAGATGTGATTGATACACACACACACACACACACACACACACACACACACACACACACACACAATGGAATGTTACTCAGCCATTAAAAAGGATGAAATATTGCCATTTGCAGCAACATGGATGGACCTAGGGATTATCATACAGAGTGAAGTAGGCCAGACAGAGAAAGACAAATACTACATGATATCACTTATATGTGGAATCCAAAAAAATAATACAAATGAACTTATTTACAAAACAGAAACAGACTCACAGACAGAGAAAACAGACTTCTGGGTACCGAAGGGGAAAGAGGAGGGGGAGGGATAAATTAAGAGTAGGGGATTAACAGATACATACCACTATATATAAAATAGATAAACAATAAGGATTTACTGTATAGCACAGGGAACTACATTCAATATCTAGTAATAACCTATAATGGAAAAGAATCAGAAAAAAATATATGTATGTGTAACTGAAGAATCACTTTGCTGTACACCTGAAAGTAACATAACACTGTAAATCAACCATATTTAAATTAAAATAAATAAATAAAAAATAAAGTAAAATAGACTCCTTAGGTGTGTGTATGGAAGGTGTATGTGTGGAGGGAATTACAAAAGCATATGTATATAATAATTCTAGTTCTGTTAAAAGCAGCACAACTGTTTATGTTCATGTATGCACTGCACAGGAAAAATATGGAAGAAAAGACCACATACTTCTAACAGCAATTACTCTAGTAGAAATGTGAATGGAAGATGCTTGGCAAAGAGGATGAGGTACACTTTATACTCTGTTACACATTCAACAAGCATGCATTATTTGGGTAAGAATTTTTAAATTAACAATACAAATATAAACACAAAAAAGTTAAAGGGAAATTTTAATTGACTGGAGCTGAAATAAACTCCTAATAAACAAACAAACAAACAAAAAATGGCAACTGCCATTCTCACCCTCAATCCTGATCTACTGTCTTTTTTCACTATGGCACCACCATCCTCTCAGTTGCCTAAGTTAAAAAACCTGGGAGTCATTCTACAACCCTTCCTCTCCCTCCCTCTACTTCGTCCTTCAGTTAGTAAATATTTATCAAATGCTTTCTATCTTCCAAGAACTATTTTAGATACTGAGAAAACTACTTTATAGTTTGACAGTTACAGAAAACTGTTTGTAGTCTGTCTCAGAACAAATTTGACAAACACAAAAACAAAACTGCCAAATCAATAGCAAGTCCTCTAGCTTCAGTTTTCTAAATATCTCTGAAATCTGCCCCTGAATCTGAATCCCAACAGCCTAATTTCTACTATAATTTTCATGGTTCAAGTAAGAAATGATGAGGGATTAAATTCCTGCAATTCTATTCTTTCTGAATTCTTCCTCATATCCCTTTAGTCCACCTTCATACCCCTTTAGTCCACCTTCATACAGTTACTAAAGTATGTTGCACTTGTCATTCCTCTTATGGAAATTCTTTGATGCTTCTGTTATCTTCTGAGTAAAAAAGAAACTCTGTGATATGCAAAGTCCTTCATGATGCCTATCTAGGTATCCTCCAGGTCCACCACTCCTCTTACCCTCCAACCCATACACACTTCATTGCTACCTAACATTCATATTTTCTCATGTCTCCCTGCATTTAAGGTGTTACTTCTGCTTAGAATTCCTTCTGCCCAATGCTGACAAACTCCTGCACATCCTTTAAGACTCAGCTCTAGAAGCCTAGGTTTTCCTCTACAGTCCCAATGCACCTCTACTACTACCCAATATCGCAACTGTTTATAGTGGCTATCTCCTTTAAGCTCCTTAACAACAGGCACCATACCTTCTACTCTCTTTAATCCTGAAGTCTACTTTAACAACTAGCATGTAAGTAGATATTTCACATCTATCTCATAAATAAAGAATGAATGAGGGACTCCCCTAATGGTGCAGTAGTTAAGAATCCACCTGCCAATGCAGGGGACAGGGGTTCGACCCTGGGAAGACCCCACATGCTGCGGAGCAACTAAGCCTGTGTGCCACAACTACTGAGCCTGCGCTCTAGAGACCACGAGCCACAACTACTGAGCCCGCATGCCACAACTACTGAAGCCCATGCGCCTAGAGCCCATGCTCCACAACAAGAGAAGCCACCGCAGTGAGAAGACCACATACCACAACGAAGAGTAGCCCCCACTCACCGCAATTAGAGAAAGCCTATGCGCAGCAACAAAGACCCAACGCAGCCAAAAATAAATAAATTAATTAATAAAAAAAGAATGAAAAAAGAAAGAATGAATGAATAAATGACTGAGTGTTTACATAGCTGTGTGACCTTGAGTAAAGCATACAACCCAAGACTTAGTTTCCTCATATATAAAAAGGGGATAATCATATGTACCTCACAGGTTTGATTATCACGTTTTGATAATCATGGGAGATAAAGTTCCTAGCATAGTATCTGGTATACAGTAAATATTTAGTAAAAGTTGGCTTAACATACTTTTAAAAATTAGGTTGCATAAGCTAGCCTGGGAGCAGAACCTTATCCTTATTTCTTTGGTAACCTGCATCCTGAATTTCAAACAAACTTGGAATAGAACCTATCTGTAAGTTGGAGTCCTTCTTTACTCTCTAGCAACCAGTCTCTTCCTTGGTCAGGCTTTCCTCATGCCAGCAATACTGAACATATCATTCTCACTTTCACCTCAAGGCTTTGCTCTGCTTGTCTCTTTCGCCTAGGGTTTCATCTCCTCTCTTTTCCCCCCTTAGCTGAATTTTGTAGATACTGAAAAGTCCACAAGAAAATTCCTATATTTATTTCCTGATTTGCTTTATTATTCCATATTGCAACTACAGATGTATTATTTATAGCTATCATGCCACCTTCCAAGTTATCAGTCTTGCAACTGTGAAGAACTATTAAGGTTTCTTGTGTATCCTGCAGTTTTCCATCTCCATTAAGAAATTACCTGATGATCCAGCAACTTGATTTCATATTCAGATTCCAAACCACACACTTCAATACTGAGTTCTTAATTACCCTGGATTCTCTGCTATTGTTTCATGAGTAATAATTAGTCTTAACTTCAACCAGACTGCAAGCTCTGAAATCCTGTCTTTGACTTCTGGTTCCCTCAACACTAAGGACAGTCTTGAGCACAAAAGCTAATAAATACTTCCAAATTAACTGCAAAAAAGACACCAAATTCTAAACAAAATTATAAATATTTTAAAGACATCTGTATGAAGACACAATTTATATTCCATTGTTGTCTACCTTCTTTAAAATTTGTATGTGGGATATTGACTAATCAATTTCTAGATACCTTGTGGGTGTGTCTGTATACTATGTATATATACATATATATAAAATATATATAATTTAGAAACTCTTTTCCCCTAGGCTCACAGAATCCTATCTTTCCAAATGTAGGATTTGTTTCAGAAGTAAAGAATCAATAATCATGATAGAAATTACAATCTTGTTTCATTATTGTTGTGATAATGTGTTTCATTTATAGGACACTGAGGAAACAATTTGTGTTCCATTGTCATCTATCTGCTTTAAATTCCTTATGTGGGTATCAGTTAAACAAAATGGCATCTTGGCTTAAGACATATGAAAATGATCTATTCCATATACAATATATATGTTGTAGAACATTAACATTGTCTGATAATTTTGATATTATATCTAAAAACACAGCAGAGGAAAGAAGCAATTTTTTAAAAAACTGGAGTCTATGTTGTATATATGTGACATGGCTCTGTGTGAAACCAGTTTTAAAGAAAATGGGCAAGAGCTACTTATTAAGTTACCTGTAATCATTCCGATCATCAGCTTTTATTCCAGGCCAATCTCTCTTCAGATATTGACTAGCCAACTTCTGGATACCCTGTTAAAAAATACATATTTAATATAATAAAATGTAATATAAATTATAAAATAAGTATTGTGCTATAAAGGAAGCTCTTTTCCTTAAAATACATTACTTAGCAAATCCCATCTTTCCATATATAAATTTAATTCAGAAGTAAAGAACCAATGATAAATGGTAGAACACCATAACTTGTTTCATTATTTTCAAAGTCTTCTCTCGTCCTCATTTTTAGGAAAAAGGTGAATATAAAGATGAGAAAATTGAAACTTAATTGAAATGCTTTCCACGTCACCAAACTATGTGACCAGCCATAAAAACGAACTACCCCGGTATATCACAGGGAACACAGCTGTCCACCTCCACAGAGCTCTGATTACTCAGCTTGACGTCTCAATTTTCCATCACTCCTCTGCTGCGGCATATACTGCATTTCTGAATCCCAGCAGTCAAACTCATATACCAGGAAAGACTACAACACATTCAATTTGGAGCAGACAGGTAAACATTGGCTTGTAAAATTAATGGACAAACCTTGTTTCTATTCCATACTAGTAATTTTCAAGACAGACTTTAAGAGTTTTTTTCTTTTTAAATAATACCATGGCACAAATCACTTAAAATGAAAAAATTAGTTTCACAAAGAAATACTCACTTATTGTCATCCATACAAACATGAACCTGGACAAAACAAGAGTATCCATAATAGGTACAGGATTTTATTGGCAAGGTTAAACTACTCACTCTGAATATAGAGCATACTACTTTTAGAAGGAAACATATGTGGTTCCCTAACACTGTAACAGGGTCCAATGTAATGTATCAGAAATCATTAACTTTGGGATATTCATCTCTATATATGCAACTTTAAAAAGAACAAATAAAATGCTGAGATGAAGAACAATCACATTAACTGACTGCCTACTTTAAGCAGAAGCTGCTCAAGTAAAATCAGTGGTGCATTCTATACATGGTACCTTTCTACTAAGGTCTGCTGCCAAATCAATTTGGCTTAATTAAATCCATTGTTGAATGTTTCTGTTTACCATTATTTCAATGAGCCCAAAGGGTAGCAGGAACTACAGAGAAGCTCCTTTGAATCTCGAGTTCCTTTTGAATTTGGCAATAGTTTGGTTTCACTATTTTCAGGTCCTATGTATTCTGAAAACTCACATATAACTGCATATCCACAATACTTCCACTTACATACCTTGCACTTTGGGGAATACAATTACTTAGTCTTCCCTGAATACGTACAGAATTTTTTTTTCACTTCTGTACCTTGTTCACACCGTTCTTTATTTGTATGAAATCTCTTCCCACCACTCCCATTCCTACCAGCTGAGTTCTTGCTGCCCCTCCTTTAAACTGATTTTTAAATTTCCGAACACAAAATATTCAAAAGTATATAAAGAAAAATGTGGAAAGTTTAAATGCCTAAGTGTTTGGTTTCATTTCATTAAAAGAGAATAGTTTAGGGCTTCCCTGGTGGCACAGTGGTTGGGAGTCCGCCTGCCGATGCAGGGGACGCGGGTTCGTGCCCCGGTCCGGGAGGATCCCACATGCCGCGGAGCGGCTGGGCCCGTGGGCCATGGCCGCTGAGCCTGAGCGTCCGGAGCCTGTGCTCCGTGGCGGGAGAGGCTGCAGCAGTGGGAGGCCTGCGTACCGCAAAAAAAAAAAAAAAAAAAAAAAAAAGAATAGTTTATCTTTATTTCTGCATTTATTAGCTTGAATTCTTTTTTAAAGAACTATCCCTCCTGGACTGTTTGGGTATGCTGAGGTACAGTTCTCAGAGGAAAGGCAAGATAAATACTTGACTGTCCAGTTTTGGTCCAAAAGTGAACAATGAATTTTTAAAGTAACATTATGAACTCACATATTTTGAATAATGGATGTGTTTCAATCTACTGCAGTCACAATTCTCTTGATGCTCCAAATGCTACATCTGTGGTCAGTGGGAGCTCCTCCAAGTTGGCTCCCATATCATGACCCCAATAGACTTTAATAATTTCTTTGTTTTCTTTTACAGTCCCTATTCCAGATCTGCAGTAAGCTAGTTTTCCAAGGAATTCTGATTACTTTCAGAGAGAAACCATATTTAGAGACCACAATCTAGGTACTTCCTTATCCTTTTGGTCTTACTTTGTATCTTTCTCTAAGAGGGCTTTCCTAATCACTGTATACAAAGTAGCTCAACCTTTAGTCAGTTGCTCTCTCTCTCATCAGCCTACTGTATTCATAACCCTTATACATTGTTACTGTCTGGTTTAAATATGCTTTGCCTATTTGCTGACTATAAGCTCCATCAGGTACAGATCTTGTCTTTTTCTTTCTTTCTTTCTTTTTTAATCACTATGTCTCCAGGCTATAGCAAAGAGCCTAGTATTTAGTTGATACCAACAATGTTCCCTGATTGCACGAATAAATGCCACCTACATTATTCCATTTCTAATGTATAATACTCAAACTCCTTTTGTGTTTTTGGCCATTCTGAGTTAGAAATGTTTAGATCAAAATTTCTCTGGTTCCCTAATTTTCATATACTCAAATAAAAAAAAACATATATCAGATTTCTAAGATTATGACCAGATGGTTTTTATACAATAAATAAATAAGTTCCTTAGTAAATTATAGTCAAATTTGACCATCTCCATTACTGAAAGGGAACATATGTGTAAGATACTCTGAAGCAATGAAAAAAGTTTATTCCATATTTAGAAGGCAGTACATATTAATTTTTATGAAGATTCAAGTAAGTTAAGATCCCTGAATTCAAAGAACTCATAATATGTAGACAGGAATAGGACGCATACAGCATAAAATGGGAGGCAACGGATGGGTTGCCAAATAAGTGGCAATATGTGATACAAGTACCCAGAGGAGGAAAGGATCATCTGATATGTTCTTAACAAATTTACATCTCAATAATATGATAGTGACTTTTTCAGTTTAATAACTGCTAAAGTGGTTGCAGAACAATTTTTATAGAACATGGGATATGATAGGAGCCTCAGATTATGAGAAGGACTAAGAGGGCAGAATGACAGCACTGTAAATTTATATAAAACAAGTGAACTTACTAACGAGCATCTCAATACACTTATTTCTCTTAATTCTGTTAGTCCCTGTTATAACTACAGAGAAATTGGACGCTTAGGACATACAAAATTTACTTAAAGTCACAGTTAAGTTTGAATTAGAATCTAGTTAAGTTTGAATTAGAATCCCTAGTTATCATTCTAAATCTTTGCCCACAAAATCACTGTAGATTTATATAATTCTTTAAAATTTTTTGAAATTACTTCAACATGTTATTTTTGTGCATTATAAGTTACAAGAGCAATTTCTAGAGCTCTAAACCACAATGTTGAACTGTACTAAACTGAATGGAGTGCTTCAGAGATGAGATGAGGGATTCATGAAATAGACAAACAGTGAGATCTTTAGATGAAAGACTTTATTCAAGTTAGTTCAGAGAGACAGGAATCATGGCTTCTGTGTGCTCCATGCAGCTGTTCAAGATCTAATCTGCATGGATGCTCAAGAAATACTCCATGGCCCTTATAGAAAGGTCCTAAATAACACTTCATGCTTCTGAAAGCATTCTATACTTAATTGGTTTACCTTTTACATTATGCTTAAAGCTACATCTTATGAATAAAAGGTTTATTTGTATAGAAAGTAAAATCTACCACAAATAAATGGCTAAGGAAGATAAACCCATGGCTGGTAATTTTTTTTTAAATGGTTTTTTTTTTTTTTTGAATCACTTCCCTGGCCCACAACATTACTTTACATTACATTACTCTTTAAAACTGATGCATTAGATATAATATTTATATTTACATGAGTATCACTAATACATAATGTTGATTTGATTTCCAATACAGTTTACTCTGGAGCAGTGGTTTCTATAAAAATGTACTATCAATATACTCTTTGCAACATCCAATAATATCCCATTCCAACTTTTAAAAAAGCCATCAGTGTTTGATGTAAGACTTGCTTTGTTTCACCTCTCAATAACACTTGCTATATTGCTCTAACAAGTGAAGCAACACAAAGAAAGACACTGTTCAATAGACACTGGGAAATGGACTGATGGCTTAACCTTTTGCCCATTTACCACAGAAAGCTGAGCAGAAGTGTGCCCCATGGATCTCACACAGGTTATTCTGTATCCATTTTTCACCGCTAACATACAGAGAAACTAATATTTAAATTTTATAAGGATATGACATCAGATGGCACTTCAAAATTATAGGAAGCCATGTTACGTAATATACTATACCTTTTTGTCATGAAATTCCCAACATTATGTAAATGACTTTTAAAAATTAAAGTCCACTGCATAAGTTGGATACTTCTCAAACTGATGTAAATTATACAACGATCATAAATTATACAATGTCTTAACTATTCTAAAATTAATAGTAATAGAGAACTTCACATCCCCCCTTAAGCAAAGTTTTGAAATATTTTTCATTGTCTTGTACAGCATATAATTGAAGTTAAGGTAAAAAAAAATCAATATATTATTTTAAATTACATAATAAATTGTCTTTACTTACTTTTCTATTCATTTCATGATAAAATGAGGTATTAATCTCATGTTACATATTAAATATGTATTTAGATATTTTTAGATTTTTCCTTTTATCAAAAATAAAGATTAATTTTGTTTAAATTTAGCTATATAAGAAAAGACAAGTTCTAATGACATATTAAATGACCTATTTGATTTGAGGACCAAACAGAATAAAAAAGAGATGAAATTTAACACTCATCCATGATAAAAATTCTGAAGAAACTAGTAGCAGAAGCAAACTTCCTTAAGCTAATAAAGGGTATATACAAAAGCCTACAGTTATTGGGACTTCCCTGGTGGTCCAGTGGTTAAGTATCTGCCTTCCAGTGCTGGGGATGCAGGTTCAATCCCTGGAGGGGGAACTAAGATCCCACACACTGCGGGGCAACTGGAGCTGGCAGCTCCCACGTGCTCTGGAGCTGATGTGCCACAACTAGAGACCCCATGTGCCGCAACCACTGAGCCCGTGTGCTCTGGAGCCTGCCTGCCACTAAGGAGAAGCCCGCAAGCTGCAACAAAGGGCCCACGCGCCACAACAAAAGATCCCGTGTGCTGCAACTAAGACCTGATGCAGCCAAATAAATAAATTAATTAAAAAATAATAAATGATTACATTAAAAAAAAAAAGTCTAGAGTTAACATACTTCTAATGGAAAGTGAATGCTTTCCCCCTAAGACTGGGAATAAGGCAAGGATGCCCTCTCTCACCAGTCCTTTACAACATTGTATTTGTAGTCCCACTTAGTACAAAAAGGCAAGAAAAAGAAGTAAAAGGTATACAAATTGGAGAGGAAGAAATAAAACTACTTCCATTCACAGATGACATGATTGTCTATGTAGAAAACCCCAAAGAATCTACAAAAACAAAACAAAACAAAACCAAAAAACCCTCCTGGAACTAATAAGTTTATTAGCAAGGTTGCAAGATACAAGGTCAACATATAAAACTCAATTGTTCTCCTATGCACCTGCAATGAACAATTGGAATTTGAAACTTTAAAAAAAAATTAGGATAGCACTGGGGGGAAAATGAAATACTCAGGTATAAATCTAACAAAATATTAATATGTGTAAGAACTGTATGTGGAAAACTCCAAAACACTGATGAAAAAAATCCAAGAAAACCTCATGTTAATGGATTAGAAGAGTTCACATTGTTAAGAAACTCAAATCAAAATTCCAGAAAGCTTTTTTGTAGATATCAAAAGACTGATTTTAAAATGCATATGGAAAGGTAAAGGTACTAAAATAGCCAAAATAATTCTGAAAAACAAGAACAAAGAGAACTCACATTACGAGTTCAAGGCTAATTACTATACTATAATGTTACAGTGTAGTACTGGCAAAAGAATGGACACATAGCTCAATGGAACAGAAGAGAGCCCCAAAATAGATCTATACAAATACAGTAAATTGATTTTTCACAAAGTACAAAGGCAATTAGATGGAGAAAGGATAGTCGGTATCGATAAATGGTGCAGGAACAATTGGATAACCATATGCCAAAAAATGAACATTAACACTTATCTCATAACTTACACAAAAATTAACCCAAAACAGTTCATAGACCTAAATGAAAAGTACATAAGTACGAAACATGCAGGAGAACACAAAGGAAAATCTCTTTGACCTCTGACAAAGAGTTTCTGCATACAACACCAAAAGCAAGATACATGAAGGAAAAAATGATAATTTGAACTTTGTTAGAATTAAATTCTTTCCTTTAGGAAAGACACTGTTAAGAGAATGAAAAAAAAAAAAAACAAGCTGCAGACTAGGAAAAATACACACATATCACATAACTGATAAAGGACTTGTATCCAGAATATATACAGAGCTCTTAAAACTCAACAGTAAAGAGAAAACCAACCCAACTTTTAAAATGAGCAAAAGATCTGAACACACACTTCATCAAGAAGATGTAAGGATGGCAAATAAGCATATGAAAAACGCTGAACATCAATTGTCATTATGGAAATGCAGATTAAAACAACAATGAGATACCACTACATATCTATTAGAATAGCTCTTTGAGCTATTCCAAAAAAATACTACACTATCAAATGTTAGTGAGAATGCAGAGCCACAGGACACGCCTGTGCTGGTGGAAATGTAAAATGGTACAACCACTCTGGAAAACAATTTGGAAATTTCTTATAAAATTAACACAGACTTCCCATATGACTCAGCAACAGCACTCCTAAGTAGTTAGCCAACTGATGTCCACAAAACCCTGCACACAAATGTTTCTAGCAGCTTTATTCATGAAAGTGGAAGCAGCCAAGGTGTCCCTCAATAGGTGAACAGTTAAACAAAATATGGTACATCATTAGAACAGAGTACTATTCAGTAATAAAAGCTATTAATTTACACAACTTTTTTTTTTTTTTTTTTGGCCGTGCCACACGGCAGGCAGGATCTTAGTTCCCCAACCAGGGATTGAACCCACACCCTCTGCAGTGGAAGTGCAGAGTCTTAACCACTGAACCACCAGGGAAGTCCTGGATAAATCTTAAATTCATTTTGCCAAGTGGAAAAGAGCCAAATCCAAGAGTTATATACCTTGTGAAATAAAAGAAAATATTTATGTGTTGGTCTCTGTTCCTGGCACAGAGCTCATAAAACTTTTGTAAATAGCGGTGCTAGGAGAATTTTGTTCTAGCATTTAGTCTTTGACCCCAGTTCATGACAGAGTTCCTAAGTCCCAATTATTTTCCTGGGTGATAGCAGTGTCTTTTGTTCTAATGAGGTGACTCTTTCGGTGGGCTCCTGGATGAGGGCTGGTCACCAGAAATACCAAGCCATATTCTTGGAATTTCTAGCCCTGTTTCTTAATCTCCAGAGAGGAGAAAGGGGCTAGACATGGAGTTAATAATTGATCACACCCACATGATGAAGCCTCCATAAAAACCCCAGTAGTACGGGGTACAGAGCTTCCAGGCTGGTGAACACGTAGAGGTGGTGGGAGAGTGGCACACCCAGAGAAGGCATGGAAGCCCTACACCCCTTCCTACATACTTGTCCTATGCATCTCTTCCATCTGGCTGTTTCTGAGTTATAGTCCCACTTAGAAGACTATTGCAGGAGAGGATTCTGGGAAGATGGCAAAGTAGCAAGCACCAGGATTCTGTTTCCCAACACAGACAACAGATTCAATGACAGAATCAGTCTCACATAACTATTTTGGAACTCTGAAGTCTTTTTAAAGGCTGTAACTTCCAGAGAAAGGCTTGGATGTTAAACAAAGTTAATTTCAACCAATTTCTGTACTTAGCTCAGCAGCAGTTACCCCCCACCTCCCAGCCCAGTGGCAAGCAGCCATGAACTTGTTCCTGTAGCAGCCTGCATGCAGCTTGCAGGAGACACCATGGGCAATAAGGGCCCGTCCTCCAAGTATCAGGGATCTGTGCTCTGATCACTGATTGCTGCTTCTGATCAAGGATGTGGAGACACAAAGGTGCAGACACAGAGGTGGCCATTGTTGAACCCCTATTCGCCAATGAAGAAAAATGAACAAAGGCTAAAGAACCTTTGGGCCACCAACAAGTGGACCAATATATGCACTGTGGGAGTCCTAGAAGGAGAACAGAGAAAGGGACAGTGAGATTATAAAAATAATGGTCAAAAACTTCCCCAATTTGACAAAAGACAAGAATATAAACAGCCAAGAAGCGCAACAAATTCTAAGTAGGATGAACTCAGAGACCCGCACTGAGACACATTCTAATCAATCTGTCAAAAGCTAAAGACAAAAAGAGAATCTTGAAAGCAGCAAGAGAAAAGCAAATAGCCACATACATGGTATCTTCAATAAGATTATCAGCAGAGTTTTCAACAGAAATTTAGGAGGGCAGAAAACAGTGGGTCCATATATTCAAAGTGCTAAAAGAAAAAAACCTGTCAATTGAAAATACTATATGCAGCAAAACTGTCCTTCAAAAGTGAGGGAGATATTAAAATATGCTCAGATAAACAAAAGCTGAGGGAGTTCCTGACTACTAGACCTGCCCTGTAAGAAATGCTCAAGGGAATCTCGAAGGTGAAATGAAAGGACACTAGACAGTAACTTGAAGCAGTATGAAGAAATAAAGATCTCACTAATGGTAAATATATGGGCAACTATAAAAGCTAGGATTATCGTAACAGTGGTTTGTAACTCCACTTTCTGTTTTCTACTTGGTTTAAGAGACTATACATTTCTTTAAAAAATTGTTAGTCCAAAAGCTAGTGTTATTGTAACTTTGTTTTGTAACTCCACATATTGTTTTTTATATAATATGAAACTAATGCATAAAAAAATTTTAGTTTATGTCTTTGGATACATAATATAAAAAAACATAATTCTGTCCTATCAATAAATGAAAAGGTTAGGGATGAAGCTGTAAAGGAGCAGAGTTTTTGTAATGCTTCTGAAGTTAAGCTGGTGTAAATTCAAATTAGAGTCTTACAACTTTAGAATGTTAAATATAACCGCAAAGAATATACGCAAAAGGAAGAAGAAAATTAAAACATTCCACTACGAAAACTCAACACAAAAGCGACAATAATGCAACATGACAAAGAAGTCAGTACATTCTTACTTTAAATGCAAATAGATTAAAGTCTCCAATCGAAAGGCAGAGATTGGCAGAATAGATTAAAAATCATGATCCAACCATATGCTGTCTACAAGAGACTCTTTAGATCCAAAGAAGACTACTGCAGCAGTATTCTGGCAGAGATGATGAGGGTTTGAACTGCGGTGGAGACACTGGAGATAGAGAGAACCAAAGTGATTTATAAAGGTATCTGGCAGGGAAAAACTTACATGATTGGTAATGGTCTAGCTATGGAAGAGATAAGAAGGAAGGAGACAACAAAGATGACCCTTTGGATTTTGGCTTTATACAAATGGACAGATGATGGTATGTCCCCCAGGGATGAATACACTGGTAGGCTATTTATTTGCAGAAAGGGTTGTTGGATTATAATACAAATGATACTAGGTTTAGCAGAAGTATAAGAGGAGAAGGCACTCTCTCCTAAAGTGAGAGATGTCAGGAAAACCTATATAAACTTAAGTACATTGGAACTGGATCTGAAAGAGCAAATAGGAATTTGAGCAACTGAGAAACGAAGAGGGAGTTCCAGGGTTTGGCATAACTTAGGTGAAAAAAATTCGTGATGAAAAAATAGTAGGGAAAATGTGGGAGAAGGGTTGGTGGGGTAAATTTTTTACTTCTAAGCATCCAACTTGTTCCTTGAAGCTTACACTTACACTTATATAGTGAATTCTTCTTTAGTGCTCAGGGGTTAACTACTCTCAAAGAAGTTTTCCATGAAGTTATTCTCGTTCTTTAAGAAAGACCCTCCAATGTTTTTCGTTTACTCAATTCACAGTAAAAGCACCGTTACTACCATTCAGCTTAAAATAGAATCATAGGGCTTCCCTGGTGGCACAGTGGTTGAGAGTCCGCCTGCCGATGCAGGGGACATGGGTTCGTGCCCCGGTCTGGGAAGATCCCACATGCCGCGGAGCGGCTAGGCCCGTGAGCCATGGCCGCTGAGCCTGCGCTCCGCAACGGGAGAGGCCACAGCAGTGAGAGGCACGCGTACAGCCAAAAAAAAAAAAAAAAAAAAAAAGCATCATAAAAACACATTTAAAAAGATGTTTCCTTGGAGAGTTATGGTCCTAATAATAACTGGAATAAGTTAATTTACTGTGCTTACACAAAACTCACAGTGTTTCCCTTAATATACAAAAGATGTATAGAAGTTATCTCCCTGAAATATTCTTAGTTCTCCACTGAATGCTGCTATTACAACAGTTTAATGAGAAAGTATGTGCAAAAATCCTGTTGGACTTAAACAGAGAGAACATGTTAAATGTCCAGTTTATATAATGCTGTTGCCAATAGGACTGTATAACTTGGAAGTTTGTTTAGTAAAATGTATCTTCCTTTTAGGAGGCAAAAGGCCAAATCTACCTGATGTTAAATGCCAGTTATTTAATAATTTTCAAGTTCACTTCAACCATTTCCCCCCGCTCCAGATAGTCTTGTTTATGCCTACAGAGTTCTTCCATTTATTTCCAAAGCAACTTATATGCAAGCTTTAATCAAGAGAAAACCCTACTGACTAAAAGGCTTACCTCTCCTATTTCAATAGTTTTTACTTCATTTTCCATTTTTCAGTAGATTGTTTAACCACAAAATGATGGTTATACTTTTTTGAATGTTTTTTCTTTCCCCCACATTTTGAGAATTTTTCTTTTCACATTGCTGGAAGCTTTTAGTAAGAAAAACAATAGTTTTTACTGTGTGTTACAGTCATCTTCCAATAAAGATTAATATTATTTGTTGTCAAAAAACAAATTTGGGGGATTTATTTTATAATATTTAAAACATTATCAACTGGAAAACAAATGATGACACAGATTTTTAGAGCAAAATATACTAAATTTTGGCTTATTTAGAATATTAAAGAGTCACTAGACATCATTAAAATTGTGTTCTTACTCCATTTTTAAAATTAAAGTTAGATTTCAAGGCTTGGATTAGCTGATATCTATTTGTAAGCTTCTAACTGAAGGGTTTTATTGAGGGGAAAAACAAACTAGTTGCTGTTGTTTTAAACAATAAGAAAAGTGTTATATTAGTCAGCATGATTGAACTGTCCACTTGATCTCAAAGACAGCTGTAAAAGCAGTTCCTCTTTCAAGCAGAAACTGGAATGTAGCAAATCAGCAAGCAAATAATTTCATGAGCTGGACCCTTAGTTATCTTAAAATAGAGGGGGGCATTCCAGAAGAAACAGACAAAATGTGACTGAACATTCAAGGCAAATGAGAGCCATTCTTCCTCATTTCTCTTGTTGAATGGAAAACATAACTAGTCATTAGAGTTAATATTTGAGTACTTACTATTTGCACTCAACTAACATTTAAAGCCACCACCTTATGCAGTAGATGCAACGGAAGTTTTAAAAGCCTAAGTAATTTGTATAACATCACGTAGCTAGTTAAGCCTGGGTTCAAAACCAGGTCTTCTTTCAAAGTTTAAAACACTTTCTGAGCACTCAACTCACTCTGATATAACCACAGACTATCTCAAACCACTATATATTTTGGCTAAGGGATGTCTCTAAGTTCTTTAAAGGACAGGGCTATAAAAATCTAGCACAGTTCAGTCTTTGCTCAGTAAATAAATGCTGAACCGAATCATTAACCATTTTGGTGAACAAATAAACACATACATTTTAAAATTAATAGAGTTTTTTTTTAAGAGCAATTTTAGGTTTACAGAAAACCTGAGCAAAAAGTAGAGTTCCCATATACTCCCCTGCTCCATAAGACTGTCCTAATATTAACATCTTGTATTAGTGTAATACATGTGTTACAACTGATGAAACAACATATTGACACATTATTAACCGAAGGTCACAGTTTACATTAGGATTCACGGTTTGTGTTGTACAGTTCTATGAGTTTTGACAGATGCACAATGTTATGTATCCACAATTGCATTATCATAATAATAATTTCACTGCTTTAAAACTACCCTGTGCGCCACTTATTCATCTTCCCTTCATCCTCCTCTCTCCCAACCTCTGGCAAACACCAATCTTTTTACCATCTCTATAGTTTTGCCTTTTCCAGAATGTCATATATTTGGAATCATATAGCATTGTAGCCTTTTCAGATCAGCTTCTTCCAGTTTACAAGATGCATTTAAGTGTCTGCTATGTCTTTTGGTGGCTTGATAGCTCAGTTCCTTTTATCACTGACTTTTATTCCATTGTTTAGATATACCACAAGTTGTTTATACATTCACCTATTAAAGGACATCTTATTTGCTACCAAGTTTTGGCAATTATGAACAAAGCTGCTACAGACATTGATGTACAGGTTTTTGTGTGAACTTAAGTTATGAACACATTTGGGCAAATATCAAGATGTGCAACTACTTGATTATGTGATAAGACTGTGCTTAGCTTCCAAAAGTGGCTATACCATTTTCCATTCCCACTAGCAATGGGAATCCATTGCTCCACATCCTAGACAGCATTTGGTGTTGTCATTATTTTGGATTTTAGCCAAACAGGTGTGTAGTGGTATCTCATTGACAATTCCCTAATGATATATGATGTTGAACATCTTTCATATGCTTATTTGCCATCTGTATATCTTTCCTGTTGAAGTGTCTGTTCAGGTCTTTGGCCTACTTTTTTTTTTTTTTTAAATTTACTTTTGGTTGTGTTGAGTCTTCGTTGCTGTGTGCAGGTTTTCTCTAGTTGTGGCGAGCAGGGGCTACTCTTCATTGCGGTGCACAGGCTTCTCACTGCAGTGGCTTTTCTTGATGTGGAGCACGGGCTCTAGGCATGCAGACTTCAGTAGTTGTGGCACGTGGGCTCAATAGTTGTGGCTCACGGGCTTAGCTGCTCCACAGCATGTGGGATCTTCCCGGACCAGGGCTCAAACCCGTGTCCCGTGCACTGGCAGGCGGATTCTTAACCACTGTGCCACCAGGGAAGTCCCTGACCTTTTTAATTGGGTCATTTATTTATTTATTGTTGAGTTTTAAGATGTATTTGTATAATTCGGACTCAAGTCCTTTATCATATACATGTTTTGCAGATACTTTCTTTCAGTCTGCCTTTTCATTCTCTTAACTGCGTCTTTCTCAGAGAAGATGTTTTTAATTTAACATCTAGATCTTTAACACTGTGTTTTCATTAACTAAGGTTAAGGAATCTTTAGTCTTTAGGAATCAGATTAGTGAAAAAGGAAAAAACTAAGGCTCCAATGTTAGTTCTGACAATGGATTAAGTATGAAAATACACACAGGTGGTATTTCACCCTAAAGCAGTGTAACTGATTGTGAAGAATTATACATAATCTAACTTGGAACAATAAACATAGAACCCTGAATTGAACTCTTCATAAAATGAGAAAGTTTTAGGTAAATCATTGTTTCATAATTTAGCTGTTTTGAAAGTTTCAGTCACCATCATGCTCTCTTAAAATATGGATAATCGGGCTTCCCTGGTGGCGCAGTGGTTGAGAGTCCGCCTGCCGATGAGGGGGACGTGGGTTCGTGCCCTGGTCCGGGAGGATCCCGCGTGCCGCAGAGCAGCTGGGCCCGTGAGCCATGGCTGCTGGGCCTGCGTGTCCGGAGCCTGTGCTCCGCAGTGGGAGAGGCCACAGCGGTGAGAGGCCCGCGTACCGCAAACAAACAAACAAACAAACAAAAAATATGGATAATCTATAATGGTATATCATTTCTACAAAAATAATTTTTCATCCCTAATGCTTCTAACAACACCAGTAAAGAATAATTTTCACAAATTCAATTAATAAATCTTTGTTACAAAGTAACATTTTATCTTCTGTCTTTTTTTTAGTATATGTGCTGCCGAAGCGAGCACTCTTCTGTCTTTTAAATGATCCTTTATCAAGCAAAGGGTTTATTACAGTTATGTACAAAGTGCTATTAAGTAACAGAGCAAAAACCACTGGACAGATTTGAGAGAGAAGACAAGCAGAGCCAGGGAAAAGTTTCACAGAAAAAGTCATGTCTGAGCTGGGCCTTGAAGGAGGAAGTATAAAGGACTTCCCAGCGACCAAGGAGAGGGGAAAAGATATGCATTAAAAAAATGTGTCAAGTATAAAAATCGGAAGGAATTGGGGAGTCAGATAATACTGAGTTTAAATCCTGGTTTCACTACTCTCTAGTAGTACAATGCTAAACAAGTCACATCTCCTCTCTAACAGTTAATTTCCTTATTTGTAAAGTGGAGGTAAATTCATGACTTACAGGGCATGTAAAGTTTAAGTAAAGCTATTTTTAATAAGCATTCAGTAAGTGTTAAGTTACCCATTGAAATTTAAAGGAGAGAACAATAATCAGATCTTTATTTTAGAATGATGATCATGGTGCTGATATGGAAGATTCCTTATAAAGAGAAAGAGAAAGCAGGGTGATCCAATTAGGAAGTTATAGTATGCTCTAAGCAGTAGAAAGAGAAAAGAACAAGAGATGCTCCAAAGCAAAACTACGGCCTGGGAACTAACCACAAGTTGAAGGGGGAAGAAATTGAAATCAAGATTGATTACCATTAAGAATTTCTTAATACTGATCATAAATTTAAAAATCTAAAAGCTACTCTACCCATTAGGTATGATACAAATACTGTATGATTCCACTTAAATGAAGCAGATTCACACAGACAGAAAATAAAATGGTGGTTTTCAGGAGCTGTTGGCAGGAGGGAATGGACACTTGTTTAATGGATATAGAGCTTTAGTTTTACAAGATAAAAAAATTCTGGAGACTGTACAACAATGTACACTTAACACTACTGAACTGTATATTTAAAAATGGTTAAGATGACAAATTTTACGTGTATTTTAACACAGTGAAAAATAACTGTAAAAAAATTTTTTTAATAGAAAAACATCACACACAAACTAAGGAGAGAGTCTGAGCTTTTCTTTCCATAAAGCACGAGTTCAGTCTTTCATACAATTTCATGTATGGCAGATACTAAAGTCTCTTCCAACATAGTTGCCTCCTCCAATCAAGGACAGCAACACATCTCTCTCCCCCCCCCCACACACACACAAATATATAAAGGGAAGGCAGAAGTTTGATAAGAGGTATGTTAAAGGGAAGTTCTGTTTGTTAATTTAAAAATGGAAGAAAAACATAGGCTGAGAGAAGGAGCCAGTGTTAAAAAGAGGGATTGAAAACCAGGAGAAAACGGCTAACCGTTATAAAAAATAAGGTTAACATAGCTGGAAAGGGTTAGGGTCAAGATGAAAGGTTGATTAGAAAGATGAACCCTCTTTCAAACAAGGAAGGGAGGATAACAAGTATCCAGATAAAACTTAAAAGGAGAGGAAGGTAACAAAATTAAGATAATTTACTTTTTTAATTAGCATGAGACCTTTCAAAATGAACTAGTACAGTTTAGAGTAAGGATTCCAAAACTTTTTTGACTGCACCAATCTATCAGTAAAAAAAAAAAAAAAAAAAGTATATGTATATTTAGTTTTAAATAATACCCCAATGCTTTGTATTTACGTATTATATCGATTATAAAACATAACAAGTATGGTACTGGCACAAAAACAGAAAGATAGATCAATGGAACAGGATAGAAAGCCCAGAGATAAACCCACGCACATATGGTCACCTTATCTTTGATAAAGGAGGCAGGAATGTACAGTGGAGAAAGGACAGCCTCTTCAATAAGTGGTGCTGGGAAAACTGGACAGGTACATGTAAAAGTATGAGATTAGATCACTCCCTAACACCATACACAAAAATAAGCTCAAAATGGATTAAAGACCTAAATGTAAGGCCAGAAACTATCAAACTCTTAGAGGAAAACATAGGCAGGACACTCTATGACATAAATCACAGCAAGATCCTTTCTGACCCACCTCCCAGAGATATGCAAATAAAAACAAAAATAAACAAATGGGACCTAATGAAACTTCAAAGCTTTTGCACAGCAAAGGAAACCATAAACAAGACCAAAAGACAACCCTCAGAATCGGAGAAAATATTTGCAAATGAAGCAACTGACAAAGGTTAATCTCCAAAATTTATAAGCAGCTCATGCAGCTCAATAACAGAAAAACAAACAACCCAATCCAAAAATGGGCAGAAGACCTAAATAGACATTTCTCCAAAGAAGATATACAGACTGCCAACAAACACATGAAAGAATGCTCAACTTCATTAATCATTAGAGAAATGCAAATCAAAACTACAATGAGATATCATCTCACACTAGTCAGAATGGCCATCATTAAAAAATCTAGAAACAATAAATGCTGGAGAGGATGTGGAGAAAAGGGAACCCTCTTCCCACTGTTGGTGGGAATGTAAATTGATACAGCCACTGTGGAGAACAGTATGGAGGTTCCTTAAAAAACTACAAATAGAACTACCATATGACCCAGCAATCCCACTACTGGGCATATACCCCGAGAAAAGCATAATTCAAAAAGAGTCATGTACCAAAATGTTCATTGCAGCTCTATTTAGAATAGCCCAGAGATGGAAACAACCTAAGTATCCATCATCAGATGAATGGATAATGAAGATGTGGCACATATATACAATGGAATATTACTCAGACTTAAAAAGAAACGAAATTGAGTTATTTGTAACGAGATGGATAGACCTAGAGTCTGTCATACAGAGTGAAGTAAGTCAGAAAGAGAAAGACAAATACTGTATGCTAACACATATATATGGCATTTTAAAGAAAAATGTCATGAAGAACCTAGGGGTAAGACAGGAATAAAGACACAGACCTACTAGAGAATGGACTTGAGGATATGGGGAGGGGGAAGGGTAAGCTGTGACAAAGCGAGAGAGAGGCATGGACATATATACACTACCAAACGTAAGGTAGATAGCTAGTGGGAAGCAGCCGCATAGCACAGGGAGATCAGCTTGGTGCTTTGTGACTGCCTGGAGGGGTGGGATAGGGAAGGTGGGAGGGAGGGAGACGTAAGAGGGAAGAGATATGGGAACGTATGTATATGTATAACTGATTCACTTTGTTATAAAGCAGAAACTAACACACCATTGTAAAGCAATTATACTCCAATAAAGATGTTAAAAAAAAAACCATAACAAAAACACAACTTTAAAGGCATGAGATAAATATTCAATAATTAATTTTCCAATTTGATAGTCTCATATGTTATATACCAATAACTACTATCTCAAGACAGTTACAAGTTTAAAGCTCCTCATTATAAACGTGGTTATAAATCCATTATTAAATGGTCTTCCAGGTAATCACGAGTTATTTTTGGCTTGCTTTTTTCAGGTTGTTTGAGCTATCATCATTTTTACATTATACTTAAGCTGATGAAATGTTTTTAAAAGAAGTGTTATCTCTGCTCTTTTCTTGGTGTTTGCTTGTTCTTGCATTATTAGAATTATCTTCAATGAATTTTCATATTATTCCCAGTGATATTTTAAAGCTATTTGTACAGTTTGTGAGATAGTTTAATTTAGAGAATATCATCAGTAAATCCACTTAGATGAAAACTGCTGTACAGTGCAACATACAAAGGCAAACAGTGAGAGTTTTTAAAGAACCCCTTAATGTGTATATAACCATCTTGTACACCCCCAATAGTGTGAACAACCTATTCTAGAGATCACTGATTTAGATCATGGGCTTTGGTCTCAGATTTGACATGTATTATACATATGAACTCCAGCAAATTACTTGATCTCAGCTTCAGTCTCATCATCTGTAAAATTAGGTAGGTGAATACATACTTCAGTAGGTGAATGGCTAAACAAATTGTGGCACATCCAGACAACGGAATATTATTGAGCACTAAAAAGAAATGAGCTATCAAGTCAAGAAAAGACATGGAGGAACCTTAAACAGATATCACCATGGGAAAGAAGCCAATCTGAAAGGCTACATACTGTGTGATTCCAACTATATGACATTCTGGAAGAAGGAAAACTATGGAGACAGTAAAAAGATCAGTGGTTTCCAGGGGTTAGGAGGGAAGGAAGGGAAAATAGGTGGAGCACCGATGATTTTTAGGGCACTGAAACTATTCTGTGTGATAGTATGATGCTGGATGCACGTCACTATACATTTGTCAAAATCCATAGACTGTGTAGCATGAAGAATGTAAACTATGGACTTTGAGTGATGATGATGTGTCAATGGAGGTTCATTGGCTGTAACAAACGTACCACTCTTGTGTGGGATGTTGATAGTAGGAGGAGGCTGTGCATGTGTAGGAGCAGAGGGTATACGGGAACTCTGAACTTAACTGCTGAAAATTACTGTGAACCTAAAATTGCTAAAAATTAAAGTCTATTAAAAAATTAAGCATACCACCTACCTCAAAAAATAAATTGTTGCAATAATCAAATGAAATAGCACATAAAAAGTACCTGATGTGTATACTACAGGTACTCAATAATGTCTCTTAGCAGTATTCAATCTTTCATTCATTCAATAAATATTTAATGAGAACTAAGAGAAGTGACGGTTGTCACAACCACATAAATTTTGTCCTCAAATAACTCTGGCAAGTAATTTTTTAAAATTGCTTACTAATTCACTGATCACGTCTCTGATATTGAGACTTTTCTTATATATTATGATTATAGGGTCAATCAGTTACAAGTTAATTCTAACATGAAAATTTAATTCAGTTGGTCATTATGTACAAGAAATATCAACACTATGTCAAATGTAAGTTTAAAAAAAAGAAAAAAATTTCTCATCACAGGCTGAATATAGATGATTAATAAAATTAGTCAACATAGCAATGTGTGCATTATTAGGACAGAAGCTTCCTAAATGAGTTATGGGGTTCATTATCAAGGAAAATGAAGGAAGTAAGACTGGTTAGCATTTCAAGACCTTAGATATTTCTTCTTCTTTTGCTGACTTTAAATGTTTAATTAATTATTCCTAGAAAACATTAGACAACACTTAATTTATAATTTATAGAAGAATGAATACAAATCATTTTGAAGTATCTTTTAAAATTCCCGCATCCCTAATTAATATTCATGATGATAATTTCACAAAGCAGTTACAAAACTATGCCAGAGGTGGCATGGAAATATATAGTTGTGCCAGTGGAAGAGGCAGGAAATTTCTCCCTCTCCCAAATGGAAGATTTAAGTTCAACACAAACATTTCCTAAAGGTTTCATAATATTTTAATCAAATTATTCATTACCCAGAATAACACTATGAAGAAATAGATAATCACGTTGCACAAAGGCCGAGTTCATTTGTTCTGGACAGGTGGCCAGACTGCAGCTCTGTGTCAGCAGCCCAAACCCGCCCACAATAGCCCTAAAGACGATTATGCAAATGCCAGCCAACCCAGCTATTTTCCCAGGAACAGGAGAAGGGCTCCTAGTAGAAGCTATAATTGTTCCGCAGTCATGTGGAAAAACAAGCAGGTTTTTTTTTTTTTTTGCTGGAGGCAGAGTGCTTTCACTAAGGGTACCACCACAATACGCATGAGATATAAAAACACACAAACACACGTCATGAAAAGACATGGAAGAGCCTTAAGTGCATATTACTAAGGGAAAGAAGCCAATCTGAAAAGGCTACATACTGTATGTATGGGGCGGGGGGCACAATTGGGAGGGTTGTATATGTCTGTTTGTGTTTGATGTCTATTTCTCAGATGGCATACACAGCTTATTCCATCTTCTTCTCCAACCTCTCCTTGCTGAACAGCTCTGCCTTCTTATTAATACCAAATCTCCTCTGTTGGTTACACCTTCCCTTATCAGTAAGATATATACAGAAATGTATTAACTTTTGACCACTGCATCTTATAGGTATGAGATAAATATTGTCTGGCAAAGCTGAATAAGAACTATTCTTACTCCATATACTTATTTTTCTTTTTCATCCAGGGGCATAATGAAACAGGCTGAAGACAGAAAACCATCAGATCTGAAATACAACACTGACAAGGGAACACTGTTCCTTAGCATTTATTAACTAACACTATGTTATCAAAATTTGGGGGGGGTTGTTTTTTATTTTAAATAAAGTCATCAGATTCCTTAGTTTCTAAATGAGTGTTTTAAAATTGCCTGCACTGACACCTGATCTTACAATTATCTCTGGAATTAATGTTATTTCAAATATTACTGCTGTTGAATTTTTTATTCTACAGGATTCAAAAACAGTATTTTTTTTTAACCTCTCTTGCCCTACTCATTCCTCAATTCCCTCCTGCGTAAGACAAAGGGACATTACCTGTTTTATTCAGTAAAAGGCGTAAGATGGTCCTACTTTATCTACATGGAATTCAACAGTTTCTAGAACTCATGTTATGCTAGAAAATGTGACCAAGTCCTTCTGCCCTAAATTCATTTAAGGGAGGATTTTTCTCAAATGCTTGGAAACAGATTATGATATTCTTCATAGATGTCAAATATATTATTTTAAAATAAGACATTACAAAATTTTTAATGTTTAATTAAGAATATGGGGGTAGGGACAAATTAAGGGTATGTGATTAACAGATACAAACTACTGTATATAAAATAAACTGCAATGTCCTATTGTATAGCACAGGGAACTCTATTCAATATCCTGTGATAAACCATAACAAAAAAGAATATGAAAAAGAATATACATATATAACTGAATCACTCTGCTATACACCAGAAACTAACACAACATTGTAAACCAACTATACTTCAGTAATAAATAAATAAATAGATAGATAAGTAAAATAGATAAACAACAAGGATATACTGCACAGCACAGGGAATTATACCCATTACCTTGTAATAACCTATAATGGAATATACTATGCAAAAATACTGAATCACTATGCTGAACATCTGAAACTAACACAATATTGTCAATCAACTATACTTCAATAAAAAGAAAATACATGTACTGTTAAGATTAAACCAACCATAAGTAGATAACTTCTTTAACCTCAGTAGTGAGGTTAACTAAATAAATATAAATATAAGATTTAGTTAATATAAACTCTACTGTCAGGCTTCCCTGGTGGTGCAGTGGTTAAGAATCTGCCTGCCAATGCAGGGGACACAGGTTCGAGCCCTGATCTGGGAAGATCCCACATGCCGCGGAGCAACTAAGCCCATGCGCCACAACTACTGAGCCTGCGCTCTAGAGCCCGCGAGCCACAACTACTGAAGCCCGTGCGCCTAGAGCCCGTGCTCTGCAGCAAGAGAAGCCACCTCAATGAGAAGCCCGTGCACCACAATGAAGAGTAGCCCCCGCTCACCGCAACTAGAGAAAGCCCACGTGCAGCAACGAAGACCCAACACAGCCCCAAATAAATAAGTAAAATAAATAAATTTTAAAAAATATATTAAACTCTGTCCATGAAACAAGTTAACATTCAAAACTCTTTTAAAAATGATTTAGCTCCAGCTTCGAAATGATCCAGTTTTCTTCTAGTAAACCTTCACAAAGTATTTTACTTATGTCTCTTATAGCACTTATCATATCCTTACTTAAATTTTTTCATCCATTCATTCCTTGACCCTAAATTTAAACAGATAAGTCACAGTTTCTACTTTCAAGGAACTGACACTCTAGTGAGGGAAGTATCTGATTCTTTAAAAATGTTTTCAATACATTCTGATGTATAGAGTAGACACCCAAGTTAAGTATGGCAGACTCTATTTACTATTCAAAAATATTCCCTACCACTCTACTAGGATGGCTAAAGTTAAAAACAAACAAACAAACAAATAGTTAATACCAAGTGTCAGTGAGAATGTGGAGAAATTGGAACCCTCGTACATTACTAGTAAAATGTAAAATGGTGCAGCCACTTTGGAAGACAATTTGGCAGTTCCTAAAAATGTTAAACACAGAGTTACCAAATGGCCCATCAATTCCATTCCTAACTGCATACTCAAGAGAACTGAAAACATATTTCACTTAAAAACTTGTACATGAATGTTCACAGCAGTCTTTTTCATAACAGCCCAAAAATGAAAATAATCCAAATGTCCTCAACAGATGAATGGATAAATAAAATGTGATATATCCATAGCTATATCCATTCAATGGGTTATTACTTATCAATAAAAAGGAATAAAGTACTGATACATGTACCACATGAATGAACCATGAAAACAGTATGTTAGGCAAAAGAAGCCTGTTACAAAATACCACATATTATACAATTCTATTTATATAAAATGTCTGGAATAGGAAAATCCATAAAGATAGAAAGTAAACTGGTGGTTGCCAAGGGCTGGAGAAACTGATGGGGAAACGGAGTGACTGCTAATGAGTACAGGGCTCCTTTTTGGGGTGATAAAAATGTTCTAAAATTGCTTGTGGTAATGGTTGCACAACTCTGAATATACCAAACACCACTGAACTGTACACTTTAAAAGGGTGAATTGTATAGTATGTGAATTATATCTCAGTAAGGCTGTTATTAAACAAATATATACAGGGGGATGGTTTTCCCCCTGCCTCTAAGAAAGTATTACACTTTCTCATCCCAATGACATCAGGCTTGGCCATGTGACTGCCTTGGCTGACGAAATGTGAGTAGAAATGATGCATTACACTTCCTCCAAGCTGAAGCTTTAAGAATTAGGACATGGTTTGCCATACCCTCTTTTCCATTTACAAATATTCCAGATAGAGGCTATCTCATCAGACTGAATCCCAGAATGAAGATGTGACAATGTGGGAGTGAGCTATAGCCAACCTGCAACAGATTTATAAAGTAAGCAAAATATAAACCTTTGTTATTATAAGCCACTGAGATTTCAGGTTGGTTTGCCACCACAGAGTCTTGCCTAAAGTGTATATTATAACTTCTATGTATTATGGTAATATGAAACCATAATAATAAGATATTTTAAAAATTATTTATTTTACCTTATCTTTTTATTTTCAATTTTGTGCATGCTTACAATATGCATAATGTATTAGTACAGGGTAGACATTTAAAAAGTTCGGAAACCATTTCCCTTGACTGCTGAGGACCTATACCTAATCTATTATTCTCTCAGACTCCTGGCATAAATTGCCCAGTGTCATTCTGTTTCTGACAGTGGCACCAAAGGGTACAGTAGGGGCTTAATAAATATGCCTCAACTGAAAAAATATCCTTCCAGGTGTCAAAAACAATACATTAGGATCAGGTCAGGAACATAAAATTCAAACTAATAGGCTAGTTATGAGTAGCATTAAATAAACCAAGAGGCTAAGCAGCAACCAGGCCAGGGAGATGTCTACACAGAAGAGAACAATTAGTACAGGTTCCCTCCATAATTTGCACAAAGATTAATTAATAACCAGAATGGTTAAAATTAAAAAGACCCAAAATATCAAGAGTTGGCAAAGATATGGAACAACTGGAACACCCATATGCTGCTGGTGGGAGTGCAAATTGTATAACAACTCTGAAAAACTGTTTGGCCATATCTACTAACGGTAAAGAGGTGCATACCCTATGACCCAGTAATTCCTCTCTTAGGTATATACCCAACAAAAATGTATACAAATTTTTATTTTGCCATAAACTGGAAACAAACCAAGGATCTATCAACAGAAAAGATAAATGAATTGTGGTAATTTATATAATGGAATACTTCTCATCAGTGAGAATAAATGAAACTTACTTGTAGTACACAATACATAAGAATCTTACAAATACAATGCTGACGTAAAGAAGTCAAACCAAAGAGTACTTACTGTATGATTCCACTTAAATAAGTTCACAAACAAGCAAAACAAACCTAGCTGTTAAAATCAA
Organism: Tursiops truncatus; assembly: GCF_011762595.2. Taxonomy (NCBI): domain Eukaryota; kingdom Metazoa; phylum Chordata; class Mammalia; order Artiodactyla; family Delphinidae; genus Tursiops; species Tursiops truncatus. Next base: position 57,973,094 of record NC_047041.1, on the reverse strand, counting down.
GTTAGTAATTACCTAGTGATAGGAATGAGCAAAAGGAGGCTTCTGGAGGGCTAAAACGTTCTAGTTCTTCATTTGAGTAGTGGCTGACTAAGGTACATCAGCTTCACACTCATGATTGTGCAAATATATATGTATACAGATTTCAATAAAAAATAATGTTTAAAAAATAAACACACTTCTAAATAACCAATTGATCCAAGGAAAAATCACAATGGAAGTCAGAAAAGACTTTCAACTGGCATATAAAAAGTCTACAGCAAGCATTATACTTAATGATGAAAGATTAAAAGGTCTTCTTTTGAGACCAGGAACAAGACAAGGATGCTGCAATTCCCACCTTCCTTCAACACTGGGGGCCACTGACAGTAAGATAAAGCTAGAAAAAGAAAACAAAATTACAGGCAGTCCTCATTCTGCATGGTTCCAACACACATAAATTTCAGTTACTGCAGTTTAGATTACCACTCCCCCAACAACACAGTTTGAATTTTAGTTACCATGGTACATTAAACGTGAGTAACTATATAAAGTACAGGCTTCTCTGCTAGCTCTTCGGACCACAAATCACTGCAAATAACAGATGCATATCAAGATCAGTGACTTCTTTGAAAGTATGTCAGTGATTGATCACTGTGCATCTGTTATCCAGTTCACACACAGACAGTAAAGATGTAACTATGTTGCCTCTTTGTCTTACAGTGATAAAGCCACATGACACTTTATAAAAATGTATAATCAAAAGAAGGAATTAGCTAACAAAGATGAAAGTGCAGCAAAGAAATAAAAAGTGTTAATGCTGGAAGTGAAATTCTAACCAGATGTCAATGAGTTACAGAAGAAATGGCTGACTGTGGGAATGTTGATACTGCTGCCATTTTAAAGGAGATTCTAGATATGCAGTCAGAGGGAGAAGGGGAACATACTGATATAAAATGAAGAAAGCGAGTGTGAAGAAAAGAATGGAGTTATCCCAGAGGAATGCTGCCAACAAAAAAATTTCACATTACAGGAACTCTCAGAGAGACTTCATGACACTGAAGCTTCAAAGGCCAAATGCTGGAAGCTAATTCAAATACAGAAAAGAGCGTAACAATTCACCAAGGCATATGACAAGAAAAAAGGCAATCACTGATCCTTGGGTGGAGCTCCCAGTTTCTGGTTTTACATGCAGGAAGTTTGTAAGTTACCCACTCTGTCCTAACATCAAGTAAAAAGCTAAAGAGACTGAAAAGTCAACAGCTCTTTAGATTCTTTTCCCATGTAGGTCATTACAGAGTATTAAGTAGAGTTCCCTGTGCTACACACTGGGTCCTTATTAGTCATCTATTTTATATACAGTATTGTGTATGTGTTGATCCCATCTCCCATTTATTCCTCCCCCTTTTCCCCCCTGGTAACTGTAAGACTGTTTTCTACATCTGTAACTCTTTCTGTTTTGTAAATAAGTTCATTTGTATCATTTTTTAAGATTCTACTTGTAAGTGATATCATACAATATTTGTCCTTCTCTGTCTGACTTACTTCACTCAGTATGACAATCTCTAGGTCCATCCATGTTGCTGCAAATGGCATTACTTCGTTCTTTTTTACGGCTGAGTAATAATCCATTGTATATATGTACCACATCTTCTTTAGCCATTCCTCTGTCGATGGACCTTTAGGCTGCTTCCATGTCCTGGCTATTGTAAATAGTGTTGCAATGAACATTGGGGTGCATGTATCTTTTCGATTATAGTTTTCTCCGGGTATATGTCCAGGAGTGGGCTTGCTGGTTCATATGGTAGCTCTACTTTTAGTTTTTGTTTTTTTTTTTTTACTTTTAGTTTTTTAAGTAACCTCCATACTGTTCTCCATAGTGGCTGTACCAATTTACATTCCCACCAACAGTATAGGAGGGTCAAACTGAGAAGTTAAAACAACAACAACAACAAACTATTTAAAACAACTATGATTAATATGTCATGGGCTCTAATGGATAAAGTAGATAGCAGGTAAAAACAAGTGGGTATCATAAGTAGAAAGATGGAAATCTTAAGAAACAAATAAACAAAAATGCCAGAGATTAAAAAACACTATAGAGAAATGAAGAATGCTTTGATCAGCTTACTTGTAGACCACACATGGCTGAGTAAAGAATCTCTGAGCTTGAGGATATATCAGACGAAAGGGGGAAAACTGAAAAGCAAAGAGAACAAAGACGGAAAAAACAGAACAGAACATACAAGGATTGTGGGAAAACTACAAAAGATGTAACATATGCATAATGGAAATGACAGAAGGAAAAGAAAGAGAGAAAGAAACAGAAGAAATATTTGAAACAATAATGACTGAGAATTTCCCCAAATCAATGTTAGAACCAAACCACAGATCCAGGAAGCCCAGAGAACAGCAAGCAGGATAAATAACAGAAAAACTATACCTAGTCATATCATTTTCAAGCTACAGGAAATCAAAGATAAAGAAAAAAATCCTGAAAGAAGTCAAAGGAAAGAAATACTTAATCTACAGAGGGACGAAGGTAAGAATCAAACCAATTTCTCCTCAGAAATCACACAAGCAAGAAGACTGAAGTATTTAAAGTGTTGAGAGAAAAAAAACACGCCAACCTAGAATTCTATAATCTGCAACATTATCCTTCAAAAGTTAAGGAGAAATAAAGACTTTCTCTGACAAACAAAAGTGAAGGGAATTTGTTGCCAGTAGACCTGCCTTACTAGAAATGTTAAAAGAAGTTCTTTAGAGAGAAGGAAAATGATATAGGTCAAAAACTCATATCTACATAAAGAAAGAAAACCATCAAAGCAGGAATAAATAAAGGTAAAATAAAATCCTTTATTTTTCCTATTCTTAATTGACCTAACATATAACAATTTGTTCAAAATAATAATAGCAACCATGTATTCTATTATGCATACTTATGTATATATCTTATATATATGTATATATATTAAGTATGCTTTTATATAAGTGAAGTGAATGAAGGCAATGGCGGGGAAGAATTAGGATTATTTTGTTATTATTAGGTACTCACATTACCCATTAAGTGGTATAATGGTTTTTGGAAGTAGACTTAGATTTGGTTATAAATGTATACTGAAAACTCTAGGGCAAACACTAAAAAACTTTAAAAAGAGGAATATAACTAATATGCTAAGAAAGGAGAGAAAATAGAATAATATAAAAGGGTCAATCAAAACCACAAAAGGCAGAAAAAAATGGAAGACTAAAAACGGAAGAAAGAACAAGGGCAACAAATAGAAAAGAGTAACCAATATGGCAGACATAAATTTGACCATATCAATATCAATATTCAACTTGAACATTAATGGTTTAAATGCATCAAATAAAAGACAGAGACTGTCAAAGTAGATCAATAAATAAGATCCAACAATATGTTGTGTACAAGAAACCTACGTGAGATATAAAGACACTTACAGGTTAAAAGTAAATGGATGGAAGAACACCAGAATCACAATGAACTGCTGAACAATCATTGACAGGAAGACACTAGAACTCACCAAAAAAGATACACCACATCCAAAGACAAACGAGAAGCCACAATGAGATGCTAGGAGGGGTGCAATCACAATAAAATCAAATCCCATAAATGCTGGATGGGTGACTCACAAACTGGAGAACACTTATACCACAGAAGTCCACCCACTGGAGTGAAGGTTCTGAGGCCCACATCGTCAGGCTTCCCAATCTGGAGGTCTGGCAACGGGAGGAGGAATTCTTAGAGAATCAGACTTTGAAGGCTAGCAGGATTTGACTGCGGAACTTCAAAAGAACTGGGGGAAACAGAGACTCGTGGAGGGCACACACAAAATAGTGTGCTCATCGGGACCCAGGAGAAGGAGCAGTGACCCCATAGGAGACTGAACCAGACCTACCTGCTAGTGTTGGAGGGTCTCCTGCAGAGGCGGGGGGTGGCTGTGTGTCACCGTGAGGACAAGGACACTGGCAGCAGAAGTTTTGGGAAGTACTCCTTGGCATGAGCCCTCCTAGAGTCTGCCATTAGCCCCACCAAAGAGCCTGGGTAGGCTTCAGTGTTGGGTCGCCTCAGGCCAAACAACCAATAGGGAGGGAACCCAGCCCCACCCATCAATAGACAAGCAGATTAAAGTTTAACCGAGCTCTGCCCACCAAAGCATCAGCCAGCTCTACCCACCACCAGTCCCTCCCAGCAGGAAACTTGCACAAGCCTCTTAGATAGCCTCATCCACCAGAGGGTAGACAGCAGAAGCAAGAACTACAATCCTGCAGCCTGTGGTACAAAAACCACATTCACAAAAAGAAGGACAAGATGAAAAGGCAGAGGGCTATGTACCAGATGAAGGAACAAGACAAAATCCCAGAAAAACAACTAAATGAAGTGGAGATAGGAAACCTTCCAGAAAAAAAATTCAGAATAATGACAGTGAAGATGATCCAGGACCTCGGAAAAAGAATGGAGGCAAAGATCGAGAAGATGCAAGAAATGTTTAACAGAGATATAGAAGAATTAAAGAACAAACAAACAGAGATGAACAATATAATAACTGAAATGAAAACTACACTAGAAGGAATCAATAGCAGAATAATTGAGGCAGAAGAACAGATAAGTGACCTGGAAGACAGAATGGTGGAATTCACTGCTGTGGAACAGAATAAAGAAAAAAGAACGAAAAGAAATGAAGACAGCCTAAGAGACCTCTGGGACAACATTAAACCCAACAACATTCGCATGATAGGGGTCCCAAAATAAGAAGAGAGAGAGAAAGGACCTGAGAAAATATCTGAAGAGATTATAGTTGAAAACTTCCCAAACATGGGAAAGGAAAGAGCCACCCAAGTCCAGGAAGTGCAGAGAGTCCCATACACGATAAACCCAAGGACAAACATGCCAAGACACACAGTAATCAAATTGGCAAAAATTAAAGACAAAGAAAAATTACTGAAAGCAGCAAGGGAAAAACAACACTTAACATACAAGGGAACTCCCATAAGGTTAACCGATGATTTCTCAGCAGAAACTCTACAAGCCAGAAGGGAGTGGCATGATACACTTAAAGTGATGAAAGGGAAGAACGTACAACCAAGATTAATCTACCCAGCGAGGATCTCATTAAGATTCCATGGAGAAATCAAAAGCTTTACAGAGAATCAAAAGCTAAGACAATTCAGCACCACCAAACCAGCTCTATAGAAAATGCTAAAGGAACTTCTCTAAATGGGAAACACAAGAGAAGAAAAGGACCCACAAAAACAAATCCAAAACAATTAAGAAAATGGTCATAGGAACATACATATCGATAATTACCTTAAACGTGAATGGATTAAATGCTCCAACCAAAAGACACAGGCTTGCTGAATGGATACAAAAACAAGATCCATCAATATGCTCTCTACAAGAGACCCATTTCAGACCTAGGGAATCATTCAGACTGAAAGCGAGGGGATGGACAGATATTCCATGCAAATGGAAATCAAAAGAAAGCTGGAGTAGCAATACTCACATCAGATAAAATAGACTTTAAAATAAAGAATGTTACAAGAGACAAGGAAGGACACTGCACAATGATCAAGGGATCAATCCAAGAAGGAGATATAACAATTATAAATATATATGAACCCAACATAGGAGCACCTCAATACATAAGGCAACTGCTAACAGCAATAAAAGAGGAAATTGACAGTAACACAATAATAGTGAGGGACTTTAACACCTCACTTACAGCAATAGACAGATCATCCAAACAGAAAATTAATAGGGAAACACAAGCTTTAAATGACACAACAGACCAGATAGATTTAATTGATATTTATAGGACATTCCATCCAAAAACAGCAGATTACACTTTGTTCTCAAGTGCGCACAGAACATTCTCCAGGATAGATCACACCTTGGGTCACAAATCAAGCCTCAGTAAATATAAGAAAATTAAAATCATATCAAGCATCTTTTCTGACCACAACGCTATGAGATTAGAAATCAATTACAGGGAAAAAAACGTAAAAAGCACAAACACATGGAGGCTAAACAATACGCTACTAAATAACCAAGAGATCACGGAAGAAATCAAAGAGGAAATCAAAAAATACCTAGAGACAAATGACAATGAAAAGATGACAATCAAAAACCTATTGGATGCGGCCAAAGCAGTCCTAAAAGGGAAGTTTATAGCTATACAAGCCTACCTCAAGAAACAAGAAAAATCTCAAATAAACAATCTAATGTTACACCTAAAGGAACCAGAGAAAGAACAAACAAAACCCAAAGTTAGCAGAAGGAAAGAAATCATAAAGATCAGACCAGAAATAAATGAAATAGAAACAAAGAAAACAATAGCAAAGATCAATAAAACTAAAAGCTGGTTCTTTGATAAACAAAATTGATAAACCATTAGCCAGACTCATCAACAAAAAAAGGGAGAGGACTCAAATAAATAACATTAGAAGTGAAAAAGGAGAAATCACAACGGACACTGCAGAAATACAAAGGATTATAAGAGATTACTACAAACCACTATATGCTAATAAAATGGACAACCTGGATGAAACAGACAAATTCTTAGAAAGGTATAACCTTCCAAGACTGAACCAGGAAGAATAGAAAATATGAACAGACCAATCACAAGTAATGAAATTGAAACTGTGATTAAAAATATTCCAACAGGGCTTCCCTGGTGGCGCAGTGGTTGAGAGTCCACCTGCCGATGCAGGGGACACGGGTTCATGCCCCAGTCCAGGAAGATCCTACATGCCGCGGAGCGGCTGGGCCCGTGAGCCATGGCCGCTGAGCCTGCGCATCCGGAGCCTGTGCTCCGCAGCGGGAGACACCACAACTGTGAGAGGCCCGCGTACCACAAAAAAAAAAAAAAAAAAAAATCTTCCAACAAACAAAAGTCCAGGATCAGATGGCTTCACAGGTGAATTCTATCAAACATTTAGAGAAGAGCTAACACCCATCCTTCTCAAACTCTTCCAAAAAATTGCAGGGGAAGGAACACTCCCAAACTCATTCTATGAGGCCACCATCACCCTGATAACAAAACCAAAGATACTACAAAAAAAGAAAATTACAGACCAGTATCACTTATGAATATAGATGCAAAAATCCTCAACAAAATACTAGCAAACAGAATCCAACAACATATTAAAAGGATCATACACCATGATCAAGTGGGATTTATCCCAGGGATGCAAGGATTCTTCAATATACGTAAATCAATCAATGTGATACACCATATTTACAAATTGAAGAAGAAAACCATATGATCATCTCAATAGATGCAGAAAAAGCTTTTGACAAAATTCAACACCCAGTTATGATAAAAACTCTCCAGAAAGTGGGCATAGAGGGAACCTATCTCAACATAATAAAGGCCATATAAGACAAACCTACAGCAAACATCATTCTAAATGGTGAAAAACTGAAAACATTTCCTCTAAGATCAGGAAAAAGACAAGGATGTCCACGCTTGCCACTATTATTCAACATAGTTTTGGAAGTCCTAGCCACGGCAATCAGAGAAGAAAAAGAAATAAAAGGAATACAAATTGGAAAAGAAGAAGTAAAACTGTCACTGTTTGCAGATGACATGATACTATACATAGAGAATCTGAAAGATGCCATCAGAAAACTACTAGAGCTAATCAATGCATTTGGTAAAGGTGCAGGATACAAAATTAATGCACAGAAATCTCTTGCATTCCTATACACTAATGATGAAAAATCTGAAAGAGAAATTAAGGAAACACTCCCATATATCATTGCAACAAAAAGAATAAAATACCTAGGCATAAACCTACCTAGAGAGACAAAAGACCTGTATGCAGAAAACTATAAGACACTGCTGAAAGAAATTAAAGATGATACCAACAGATGGAGAGATATTCCATGTTCTTGGATTGGAAGAATCAATATTGTGAAAATGACTATACTACCCACACAATCTACAGATTCAATGCAATCCCTATCGAATTACCAATTTCATTTTTTACAGAACTAGAACAAAAAATGTTAAAATTTGTATGGAGACATAAAAGACCCCGAATAGCCAAAGCAGTCTTGAGGGAAAAAATGGAGTTCGAGGAATCAGACTCCATGACTTCAGAGTATACTACAAAGCTACAGTAATCAAGACAATATGGTACTGACACGAAAACAGAAATACAGATCAATGGAACAGGATAGAAAGCCCAGAGATAAACCCACGCACCTATGGTCTCCTAATCTATGACAAAGGAGGAAAGGATATACAATGGAGAAAAGACAGTCTCTTCAACAACTGGTGCTGGGAAAACTGGACAGCTACATGTAAAACAATGAAATTAGAACACTCCCTAACACCATACACAAAGATAAACTCAAAATGGATTAGAGACCTAAATGTAAGACCGGACACTATCAAACTCTTAGAGGAAAACATAGGCAGAACACTCTTTGACATAAATCACAGCAAGATCTTTTTTGATCCACCTCCTAGAGTAATGGAAATAAAAACAAAAATAAACAAATGGGACCTAATGAAGCTTCAGAGCTTTTGCAAAGCAAACTACAAACAAGACGAAAAGACAACCCTCAGAATGGGAAAAAATATTTGCAAACTAATCAACGGACAAAGGATTAATCTCCAAAATACATAAACAGCTCATGCAGCTCAATATTAAAAAAACAAAAAACCCAATCAAAAAATTGGCAGAAGACCTAAATAGACACTTCTCCAAAGAAGACATACAGATGACCAAGAAGCACATGAAAAGCTTCTCAACATCACTAATTATTAGAGAAATGCAAATCAAAACTACAATGAGGTATCATCTCATACCAGTTAGAATGGGTATCATCAGAAAATCTACAAACAACAAATGCTGGAGAGGGTGTGGAGAAAAGGGAACCCTCTTGCACTGTGGGTGGGAATGTAAATTGATACAGCCACTGTGGAGAACAGTATGGAGGTTCCTTAAAAAACTAAAAAGAGAACTACCATATGACCCAGCAATGCCATTACTGGGCATATACCCTGAGAAAACCATAATTCAAAAAGAGTCATGTACCAAAATGTTCATTGCAGCTCTATTTACAATAGCCAGGACATGGAATCACCCTAAATGTCCATCGAAAGATGAATGGATAAAGAAGATGTGGCACATATATACAATGGAATATTACTCAACCATAAAAAGAAACGAAATTGAGTTATTTGTAGTGAGGTGGATGGACCTAGAGTCTGTCATACAGAGTCAAGTAAGTCAGAAAGAGAAAAACAAATACTGTATACTAACACATATATATGGAATCTAAGATAAAAAAAAAAAGTTCATGAAGTACCTAGGGGTAAGACAGGAATAAAGACACAGACCTACTGGAAAATGGACTTGAGGATATGGGGAGGGGGAAGGGTGAGCTGTGACAAAGTGAGAGAGAGGCATGGACATATATACACTACCAAACGTAAGGTAGATAGCTAGTGGGAAGCAGCCGCATAGCACAGGGAGATCAGCTTGGTGCTTTGTGACCACCTAGAGGGGTGGGATAGGTAGGGTGGGAGGGAGACGCAAGAGGGAAGAGATATGGGAACGTATGTATATGTATAACTGATTCACTTTGTTATAAAGCAGAAACTAACACACCATTGTAAAGCAATTATACTCCAATAAAGATGTTAACAAAAACAAAAAATAAACAAAAAAAAGAATTGATATTCAAACAGAACAGCTTCTTTGACTACAGGGTAGCTAAATTAGAACTCAACAATAAAAACATGGAATAACAAAACCAAAAAAAAAAAAAAAGATGTGGTACATGTATACAATGGAATATTACTCAGCCATAAAAAGGAACGAAATTGGGTCATTTGTAGAGATGTGGATGGACCTTAAGACTGTCATACAGAAAGAAGTCAGTCAGAGGGAGAAAAACAAATATCGTGTATTAACACATGTATGTGGAACCTAGAAAAACGGTACAGATGAACCGGTTTGCAGGGTAGAAATAGAGACACAAATGTAGAGAACAAACGTATGGACACCAAGAGGGGAAAGCAGTGGGGGGTGTGGTTGGGGGTGTGATGAATTGGGAGATTGGGATTGACATGTATACACTGATGTGTGTAAAATGCATGACTAATAAGAACCTGCTGTATAAAAACATGAAATTCAGAAAAAAAAAACAGTAAATGGATGGAGAAAATACACCATGCTAACACTAATCAAAAGAAAGCAGGAGTAGCTACATTAATATCAGACAGAGCAAACTTAAAAGCAAGGAAAGTTATCAGGGATAAATAAGGGTACTGAATAATACGAGGGCCAGTTCTTCATGAAGACATAAGTCTTAATATGCATATGGCTAACAACATCAAACTACATGAGACAAAAACTAATAGAACTGCAAGGAGAAACAGATGCATCCACTATCACACTTGGAGACTCCAACACCCCTCTATCAGAAATGGGCAGATCCAGCAGGCAGAATATCAGTAAGGACATAGTGGAACTCAGTAACACCGTCTACTGGAAAATTGACATCTATAGACTACTTCCTACAAGAACAGCAGAATACACATTCTTCTCATGTTCATATGGAACATTCACCAACATAGACCACATTGTGGTCTATGCTACAACATAGCTTAAGATATTTAAAAGAACAGAAATTATACAATGTCTGCTCTCAGACCACAATGAAAATATGCATTTAATATTGTAAATTCCCCTTTAAGCACTGTTATCACTGCATCCCACAAATTTTGATAAGTAGTTTTCATTTTCATTTAGTTTAACTATTTTAAAATTTCTCTTGAGAGTTCTTTTGAGGTTCTTTTTTGACCCATGTGTTATTTATTTATTTATTTTTAATTTTAAAAAAATTTTGTTTATTTTCTTTATTTTTTTGGCTGCGTCGGGTCTTAGTTGCAGCATTCAGGGTCTTCGTTGAGGCATGTGGGATCTTTTACTGTGGCATGAGCTCTTCATTGTTGTATGTGGGCTTCTCTCTAGTTGTGGAGCATAGGCCTTCCCTCTCTAGCTGTGGCACGTGGGCTCTGTAGTTGTGGCAAGTGGGCTCCAGAGTGCATGGACTCTGTAGTTCATGGCACACAGGTTCTCCCATCAAGGCATGCAAGCTCAGTAGTTGTGGCGCACGGGCTTAGCTGCCCTGTGGCATGTGGGATCCTAGTTCACTGACCAGGGATCGAACCTGTGTCCCCTGCATTGGAAGGTGGATTCTTCACCACTGGACCACCAGGGAAGTCCTGACCCATGTGTTATTTAGAAGTGTGTTATTTAATTTCCATATATTTTAGGATGGACCTAGAGAATATCATACTATGTGAGGTAAGTCAGGAAAAGAAAAATACCATATGATATCACTTATATGTGGAATCTAAAATATGACAAAAATGAACTTATCTACAAAACAGAAGCAGACTCACAGACACAGAGAACAGACTTGTGGTTGCCAAGGGGGAGAGGGGGTATGGAGAGATGAACTGGGAGTTTGGGATTAGCAGATGCAAACTATTATATATAGAATGGACAAACAACAAGGTCCTGCTGTATAGCACAGGGAACTATATTCAATATCCTGTGATTAACCATAATGGAAAAAAATATGAAAAAGAATGTATATATATATGTATAACTGAATCACTTTGCTGTACAGCAGAAAATAACACAACATTGTAAATCAACTAAATCAACTATTTTACTTCAACAAAATAAATTACAAAAATTAAAAAAAAATCTAAAATCAATAATCTAAGTTTCACCTTAGGAAACTAGAAAAAAGCAAATTAAATCTAAAGGAAGTAGAAGAAAAGAAATACTAAGACTTAGAAAAGAAATCAATGAAACTGAGGGACTTCCCCGGTGGTCCAGTGGCTAAGACTCCGTGCTTCCAGTGTAGGGGGCATGGGTTCAATCCCTGGTCAGGGAACTAATATCCCACAGGCCGCGTGGAGCAGCCAAAAAAAAAAAAAAGAAATCAATGAAATCGAAAACAGGAAATCAACAGAGAATATCAATAAAACTAAAAGCTGGTTCTTTGAAAATATCAATAAAATTGATAAGCCTCTAGCCAGGCTAAGAAACAGAGAAGATACAAATTACTAATATAGGATATGAAAGAGGAGAATAGCACTACAGATCCTATGGACATAAAAAAGATAATAAAGGAATACCATGAATAACTATGCCCATAAATTTGATAACCTAGAAGAAATGGACTAATTCCTTGAAAGACACAATGTGCCCAAAAACTCAAACAAGAAGAAAGAGACAATCTGAAGAGGCCTATACCTGGATATAGATATATCTATAATATGTTTGTTGTCAATTGCATATTGTTGGGTCTTATTTATTGATCTAATCTGACATCTCTTTTAATTCATAATTTAAATCATTAATGTTCAACTGATTAAAGATACTGAATCAATAATTAATAACCTTCCAAAACAGAAAGCACCAGGTCCAGATGGGTTCACCGGTGAATTCCACCAAACACTTAAGGAAGAAATTATGCCAATTCTCTATAATCTCTTTCAGAGGACAGAAGCAGAATGAATACTTCCTAACTTATTCTATGAGACCAGCATTATCCTAATACCAAAATTAGACAAAGACATTACAAGAAAGCTACAGATCAATATCTCTCATGAGCATAGATGCAAAAATCCTCAACAAAATCTTAGCAAATTGAACCCAATGATGTATAAAATATACCATGACCAAGTGGGATTCACCCCAGGTATGCAAGGCTGATTCAACATTTGAAAATCAATTAATGTAATCCATCACATCAACAGGCCAAAAAGAAAAAAGTCACATGATCATATCAATAGATGCAGAAAAAGCATCTGACAAAACCAAACACCCGTTTATGATAAAATTCAGTAAACTATGGATAGGGAGGAACTCCCTCAACTTGATAAAGACTATCTACAAAATCCCTACAGCTAATATCATACCTAATAGTGAGTAACTTTAAGCTTTCCTGCTAAGATCAGTAACAAGGCAAGGATGTCCCCTCTCACTACTCCTTTTTGACATCATACTGGAAGTTCTAGCTAATGTAATAAGACAAGGCAATAAAAGGTATATAGATTGGGAAGGAAGAAATAAAACTGTCTTTTGTTTGTAGATGACACGATCATCTATATAGAAAATCCTAAAGAATCAACAGAAAAAACCTCTGGAACTAACAAGTGATTGTAGTGAGGTTGCAGGATACCAAGTTTTTTTTTTTTCGGCTGCGTTGGGTCTTCATTGCTGCATGCGGGCTTTCTCTAGTTGTGGTGAGTGGGGGCTACTCTTCATTGCAGTGCACGGGCTTCTCAATGCGGTGGCTTCTCTTGTTGCAGAGCACGGGCTCTAGGCATGCAGGCTTCAGTAGTTGCAGCATGTGGGCTCAGTAGTTGCAGCGCACAGGTTCTAGGGAACACGAGCTTCAGTAGTTGTGGGTTGCAGGCTCAGTAGTTGTGGCACATGGGCTTAGCTGCTCTGTGGCATGTGGGATATTCCCAGACCAGGGCTCAAACCTATGTCCCCTGCATTGGCAGGTGGATTCTTAACCTCTGCACCACCAGGGAAATCCCAGGATACAAAGTTAATATACAAAAGTCCTCTGCTTTCCTACAAACCAGCAATGAAAAGTGGAACTTAAAATCACAATACCATTTACATTATCATTTAAAAAATGAAATTCTTAGATATAAATCTAACGAAACATACACGACAAGATCTCTATTAGGTACAGTACAAAACTCTTTGCATCATAGATTAAATCATTAAAAGCCTCTATTAAGTAGTGAATGCAAATATTATTAGTTTTCATAAGCAGGTATTTATCGCTCCATCTACTTTTCTGGGCAACCTGCCAAGTAATATATCATTTAAAATTTCTATTTCTTTAATTGTTCCTTCCTATCTTCGTTACCAGATCCACTGACCATTTATGTAATTAAAGGAATTAATCAGTTAAATTACATACAACTTTTATTGTTCTCTTAAAACACTGACTCAACAGTACACAGTATACATAGATAAAATAATATTTTCAGATTAAAAAAACACTAATTCTGTATTTTAAAATCAAACAAGTCAGAGGTTGCTAGCTTTACTTTCGTTCTCCCCTCCTTCAAGGCATACAGTCTCCTCTTAAATTACATGTGACCGTTTGACTGAGTTTTGGCAAACAGGATGTAAGAAGAAATAATGCATGCTACATTCAGGTCTGGCCCATCAAGACCTCCCTTATACAATCTGTTTCCCTCCTTCTCCTGCTAGCTAGATGCAGAGTATCCAGCAGAGGACTTGAGGCGCTAAGAATCTTAGAGCCTTGGACTTCCCTGGTGGCGCAGTGGTTAAGAATCTACCTGCCAATGCAGGGGACACGGGTTTGAGCCTTGGTCCGGGAAGATCCCACATGCCATGGAGTAACTAAGCCCATGTGCCACAACTACTGAGCCTGTGCTCTAGAGCCTGTGAGCCACAACTACTGAGTCTGTGCTCTGGAGCCTGTGAGCCACAACTACTGAGCCTGTGTGCCACAACTACTGAAACCTGTGCTCTAGAGCCCACGAGCCACAACTACTGAAGCCTGTGAGCCTACAGCCCATGCTCCACAACAAGAAAAGCCACCATAATGAGAAGTCTGAGCACCGCAAAGAGTAGCCCCCGCTCACCGCAACTAGAGAAAGCCCCCGCACAGTAAGGAAGACCCAAAGCGGCAATCAATCAATCAATCAAAAAGAATCTTAGAGGCCTTCCCTGGTGGCGCAGTGGTTGAGAATCCGCCTGCCCCAGTCCGGGAAGATCCCACATGCTGTGGAGCGGCTGGGCCCGTGAGCCATGGCCGCTGAGCCTGCGCATCCGGAGCCTGTGCTCCGCAACAGGAGAGGCCACAACAGTGAGAGGCCCGTGTACCACAAAAAAAAAAAAAAAAAAAAGAATTTTAGAGCCTCAACATTAATGAAGCCTGGATCACATGAAGGCCATTCACCAAACTCCTTCAATAAAGTGTTAAGTAAGTGACAATCGGTTTCTTCTTGTTAAGCCTCAGAGATTTGGGGGTTGTTGGTTAAACCAATAGCCTATCCTGATGAACACAGAACAATTACCAGTGAGAGTCTGTATTTGTAACTGTTTCCAAGTTTGTGATTACTGATACATTCAGAGCCTGCCACTATCCTATAGATCACCTCTGTATGATTCAAAGGGACCATTCTAGTAGATGAATTAGTTAAAGGTGCCCTCTCTGGGAGGACACAACTGCACAGGAAACAGATTGGCAAGGCAACCATTATCTCTGTGTGAAGGAAAGGGGGCCTTTCCTCAAGGGACTATGCCAAGGCATTCAGCGTGACGAGGAAAGCCAAGACTGGTTTTCAGTTTCCGTTGGAACCCTAGCTTAGCAAGGGCACAAACTGTACAAGAGTTCTAGAAGGCCCTGGACATACTTCTCTACCATTCTTCTTCCTACAATAGGACTACGATGCTCCTTAAGTTTCCATGACATTTTATATATCAACCATAATTCAGTAAAACGGGCACATATTAATTTTTCTGCATATATGTAAGGTCATTTTTTAGGTAGACAACCATAAAAATAATTCTTAAAAGATTTAAAATAAAACTCATTTAAATTTAGGCAGTGAATCATTCTTTCATTCCAATAAAGTTCAAAAACAAGCTCAGATTGCTTTTTTAAAAAATTAAAAGTAAATATTAACTTTCTCACCCTATTAAGTAAAATTCATTGCAAGTAGAGCACAGACATACTTTTCACTGTTACTAATTTTAAATTACCCCAAGTTCCAGTTTTCCTGACATTTAGTAAAATTAAGCCCAGGGTAACTACTGCGGAGGATGGTAGAAGAAATTCCAGCCTGGCCAAGATGTTTGAGCCATAGCACTACTTGCTCAAGGAAATCAGTAACTTTTTAGGACCTCAGGTTGCTCATCTGAAAAGTAAAAGGGTTAACAATGGATATTTCCAATGTACACCCCTGTTACAAATTTCCTCAAGTCCGACCCCTGGAGATTCAATCAAAGGGATACAATTGTTGTGAGAATTAAAATGATCCTATGAAATGCCTAGCACAGTAACTAGGACACAGCAGATGCTGAATAAATATCATTTTACTCTAAAGCTCAACCACAGAATTCTAGGACTACTGACTCTATTAATACTGTTGAATTCATTAACTAAAAAAATTTTTTTTAGAAATGAACTTCACAAAAAATATTTCCAAAGTCACTTCCAAATCTTATTTCCAAAATTCTACCAACCTATAATAAAAGAATTCAAACTCTGTCTTTTAGAGACTAAAGCACAAATGTGTTTGAGATATACATTAAAATTAGGCAAATGGTGTGTAACTAATGTATATAAAACAATGCACATATTATATACAAAAATAATTCATTATTTTTCTAGTATGTTATATAAAAAACTCTAAAACGAAAGATGGAAAGGAAAGTAAAAAAGACCTCTTGCCTGAATGCCTGCAATAAGTTTTGAAAAGCCCCTATGAAATGATTTTAAAAGGAAAAACAAGCAATAAAAAACTACGTGAATAGCCAACTGCAAATAGCTACAAACATGGGAATGTGCATAAACACCAGTATTCAGAGAAATAAAACTTAAAGTTAGATACTATTTTTGATCCAGCTTGGCAAAAACAAATTAATGACTGGCAATATCCACTCCTGGTGAGGGTGAGACGCACCAGATCCTCCTACAAATCATTAGTAGAAACATAAATTGCTATAGCATTTAAAAAATTTTTACCTATTAGAAAAAAAATTGTTTTACCTATTAATATTTATTTAAAAATTTAGGGGCTTCCCTGGTGGCACAGTGGTTAAGAATCCGCCTGCCAATGCAGGGGACACGGGTTCAAGCCCTGGTCCGGGAAGATCCCACATGCCGCGGAGCAACTAAGCCCGTGCGCCACAACTACTGAGCCTGCACTATAGAGCCTGCGAGCCACAACTACTGGGCCCACGTGTCACAACTACTGAAGTCTGTGTGCACCTAGGGCCCATGCTCTGCAACAAGAGAAGCCACCGCAACAGGAAGCCCGTGTACCACATGGAAGAGTAGCCTCTGCTCGCCTCAACTAGAGAAAGTCCACGTGCGGCAACAAAGACCCAATGCAGCCAAAAATAAATAAATACATATTTTTTAAAATAAATAAATAAGTAAAAGTTTAATGCAGATATGCTTTATTACAGGAACGCCATTTTCAAAATTATTAAAATAAAAGCACAAGTATAACGAGATAAAAAAGGATGTTCATTACAGTATTGTTTTTCAACAGCTTACATTAATCAGATGCGGATCAATGTGGATGTTAAATAATCTACAGCCATAATGTGAACTATGATGCTGCCAATAAAACTGAGATTTTTTTTTATAAATTTTTTTAAGAAGTTATTTTATTTATTATTTTTGGTTGCTTTGGGTCTCCATTGCCACATGCAGGCTTTCTCTAGTTGCAGAGAGCGGAGGCTACTCTTCATTGTGGTGTGCGGGCTTCTCATTGCAGTGGCTTCTCTTGTTGTGGAGCATGGGCTCTAGAGCACAGGCTCAGTAGTTGTGGTGCATGGGCTTAGCTGCTCCGCAGCACGTGGGATCTTCCCAGACCAGGGCTCAAACCTGTGTCCCTGCATTGGCAGGTGGATTCTTAACCACTGCGCCACCAGGGAAGCCCAAAACTGCCATCTTTAAGTATTCACTTGAGGAAAATATCAATGATAAAAATACTATTAAATATGAAAGACAAGGTATAGAATAAACTTAAGTATGATCCTACTTTCTATAAAGGATTAAAAAAAACCCTACATATTAACTGAGCACACATAAAAGGAAAAGATTCACGCCAAACATAAGGGGGTAAATTTGAAAAGAAACAAAAGAAGACAATTGATTTTACTGTATATACCTCTGTACTATTTGAGTTGTTGAAACCACGATTAATTTTTAAATTAAAACAAAAATTTCTATGAAACAGTCAAAATGTCTGATATGCGCTCAAATAATAGGAGAGAAAAGTTGTTAGCTTCATTGTTTTTATTGTACCTTATCCAAGGTTATACAAAAAGAATCATTCATAATACCAAGTGGCATGATATCTACTTGAATTTATATTCTGAATGAACGTAACTAGAAGAGCAAACAGAGCATAAGCAATCTTCTTATACTCTGCCTTGGATTCATATCTTCGGATAGAACAAAAATTACCAGTTACTGACAGTGCCTATTCACTGCCAAGGGTAACGTAAAAAGTCCTGAAATAAAGCATTAAGCCATGATGTAACATAAACACATCCATAAAACTGTTCCATGATTTCTAGTGGCAAATACTTATGTTCTTTTGTTCCACAAATAGAAATAGAATTCTCTTTTCTTTTCACTTGACATCAATGTGATACCAACAAGTACTTTGTAAGACTATGATTATCAAAATGCCATAAAATGCACACTTTTTTTTTTTGTCGTCGCTCCACACAGCATGAACGATCTGAGTTCCCAGACCAGGGATTAAACCTGTGCCCCCTGCAGGGGAAGTGTGGAATCTTAACCACTGGACCACTAGGGAAGTCCCACACTGACTTTTTAATAATGTGCAAAGCACTGTATCTGTCAGAATTCACTCAGTAAGTATTTGCTAAATGACTGTATATACAAATGATGTTGAGCCAAAGACTCTGTCATCTCATTTCAGCTTAGCAGCAACTGTGAGTTATTTATTAACCCCCCTATTTAGAGGACGAAATTGTTTAAATAACTTATTTGGAGTGATTGTGTTAAATGGCAGAGCCAGAATTAGAACTCCAGTGGTCTTATTCTGTTATTTCTTTACATACTACATATAAACTGTGAAAATATGCACTATTTCCAAAAGTGAAAAAAAAATCACAGAAGATGAGGAGGTACAGGAAAACGGAATAGAAAGAAGTAGAAAAACCTAACAATGGTAGCAAGTCAAACTGCAAAGAAGTAAAGAATTGACCCAAAGCATTTGAGGCACAGCTAGAGAGCAGCAGCATATATCTGTGTATCCTGTTTAGTAACTGTAGTTCCTTTCCTCAGAGGATCTCTTACCTCATGCCATGGACATGCATCTCAGCACATGTAGACCCAAATTTTACCTCTGATTTCCTTTTACCCAGGGTTCTTGATGGCCTAGTATTTTTTAAAATTTTTATTTATTTATTTTTTATACAGCAGGTTCTTAGTTATCTATTTTATACATATTAGTGTATATATGTCAATCCAATCTCCCAATTCATCCCACCACCACCCCACTTTCCCCCCTTGGTGTCCATACGTTTGTTCTCTACATCTGTGTCTCTATTTCTGCCCTGCAAACTGGTTCATCTGTATCATTTTTCTAGATTCCACATATATGCGTTAACATACGATATTTGTTTTTCTCTTTCTGACTTACTTCACTCTGTAGATGGTCTAGTATTGAATCACTTTGTTATTTACAGGTAATAGGCATTTCAGAGATGACTCCCTACAAAGAGAACAACTTGTTTAGCCATGTATGGGTCAGCTATTGCTGAACTGATGTTGTATAACAAAACTCCAAAAATGCCAATGGCTTACCACATTAAATGCTAATTTCTTATTCATGAATTCGAGTTTGGTTGGAGCATCTCCGCTTCAGGTTTGTGAATTGAGTTCAGTTCTCCTTCACTTATCTTTCATTCTGGGACCCAATCTGAAGGGGCAGTAATTAGCTGGGGCAAGTTTTTCTTGTAGGAAATAGCAGAAGTACAAGAGAACTACAAGAAACTTGCCAGGGCTCTTAAAGCCTCACTTCAGAAATTGTCTGCTGTCACTTCCATCTCCATTCTATTGGCTCAAGTAAGTCATATGACCAAGTCCAAAGTCAGTGAGTCAGAGATGACTATTTCACCCCAAGGAAAAGGGTGGGAAAGGATTATTTGCTGAGAAATGATTCAAATTACCATCAATTCTAAGAGAAACTCCCATAAAAATTTCACATGTTCATTTCAATAATGAACATGCAAATATAGCAAGGTGATGATCAAGCAACTCACTACTATCATATTCTTACATGACAGCTCAGAGAAACAGTAAATATAAGAATGACAGACTCAAGATGCAAAAACTTCTCAATATAACTGGCACAGTGGGCTATCTCAATACAATGGACCCTCACAGAGGTAAAAGTTCTGCTGTGGGTTCAGAATAGAATGGAGAAGATCTGATTTAATGGTAAAATACGTAAAAGACTCCGTGGTTTTGAATTTAAGCTCAATACAAGCCACTAACGTAACATAGCTATCTAAAAGGATAATGCATCTTAGTCTATATTAACAGAAATAACATCACTGAGTGACCAGTACGTAAGAAATGCATAGTAAAACTTAAACAGTCTGCTCTACTCTGAGCCAATCATATCCATAGGATTATTAGGGTTCTGATCCGAGTATCAATGTCTGAGGAATAATGACAGGAAACAACATTGGTAAAAGGTTTAAAACTGAGGCACATAGGTCATTCAAGTGTGAACTAAATAAACTACAGAATTTTAGGGCTGGGAAGACTAGGAATGGTGTATAGACCTGCAGAAAGAGGTAAGAGCAAGCATAAAAGTTGTCTTCAAATTCCTAAAAGACTGTCGTGTACCCAAAGATTACACAGAAAAGAAGATTTTTGCTCAGTATAAATAGAAACTTTCTAACTAGAAGATGAATGCCTTGAACGACAATAAAAATTACTATCACTGAATTCAGAAAGAAGTTGCAAGACCTCTGTATCAGTGTTTGGCAAATTTTTTCTGTAAAGTGCATAGAGAGTAAATATTTTTGGCTTTGCAGGCCATATGATCCCTGTGACAACTCTGCCAGTGCAGCAAGAAAGAAGCCAGAGATAATATTAACAAATGAGCATGACTATGGTCCAATAAAACTTTACTTATAAAAACAGGTGTCAAGCCAGATGGTTGTAGTTTGCCAACCCCTTCTCTATATTAAAAAGAGAGAATGAATGTAAAGAGAATTGGAACATACGAACTTTACATCACTTCCGGCTCCAAGGCTCCATTAAAAAGTCATTAAAACAGGGCTTCCCTGGTTGGCGCAGTGGTTGAGAGTCCGCCTGCCAATGCAGGGGACACGGGTTCGTGCCCCACTCCAGGAAGATCCCACATGCCGCAGAGCGGCTGGCCCTGTGAGCCATGGCCGCTGAGCCTGCGCGTCCGGAGCCTGTGCTCCGCAACGGGAGAGGCCACAACAGTGAGAGGCCCACGTACCGCCAAAAAAAAAAAAAGTCATTAAAACAATTCAATGATATATAGAAGTAGGTGAGGGAAAAAGGACATCTATCAGTCTCGATAAATATAAGATATAGGTATATCAGATACACAGGTATGTGTACATTTATAAATCATATACAGAAGATTGCTATAAACATATATGAAATGGGTCACCCTCGTTAAAATATATTTGAGAGATAGCTGCTAAACATGTAAGCTCTTAAAGAGGTCCCTATTATGGAAGGACATTGGTGTAATTGTGAAATGGACATAGGAACCCAGGCACTACCATAATGATTTTTCAGTATCAGGTGAAAAAATAAGACAACATTAACTATAACCATTATCCTTAAACAAGCTGTTCCATGTCTACACAGGGAGATAAAAGGAACATCTGCAAACTGCCTGCTTAAAGTTACTTCAAATTGACTTTATATTTGTTGGGTATTACATCTCCATACAAAGATATGGGAAGATATTCTCCCCATTGTATTTCAAACAAAGCAAAACAAGGTTATAATTGGGTTTCACCAAAGGTCCAGAATTTCTACTCTAGGAAAAATAATAAAAAAAAACTCAGAACATCTCCCAGTGACCCTCCAGTAATCCTTAGATCAGAACAAAGGTCCTCCAACTGTTTGTTACTGGTCCACAATAAGAAAAGTACAGAAATTAAATGTAGGCATTTAGACACTTTTACAGCAATCTGACATTAGTTAGTTCGTCAACTATAATGCAAGAGAAAACAATCTGAGAAAATAAAATCATTTATTTACGTAACTTGTCATTTTATAATCATTTAAATTTTTAATCAATCCTGTAATTTATAATTTAATATTATTACTTAAGAAAATAAATAGATATTTTTACTTCTGTTTTACAAACAGCAAAAAGCTTAACTGGCCTTCTTTGGTGAGGAAAGATACACCTCTGAATGAGGCACAAGTAGTAAATCAAATAACAATGGAAGTGATTTCAAAACAAGGAAGACCAAAGAGTTCATACTAATTTTACTTATAAGTATAATTTACAGTGAAGTGGTAAAACCACAATGTGTTATTTGCAGAGATGGACTGGCTATGAAACAATAAAACATTTATATAGAAAATATAAAGAAATACAGTTCAACACAAAAAAAATTAATCTGAAAATAAAGAGTACTGAATTACAAAGCCAAGAGAAGCACTTTTCTTCTTTCACATATAACATTAGTGTTTTCTAGGGTTCTTGCACAGTAGTTCCTCAGGATACTAAAACCAAAAAAAAACCATATATGTTGACATTAAGGAAAAACTCCATCAAATATGTGTGCCTGGAAATATTCAGTGAGTCTGCAATAATCTTTTTAAAAAATTTTTTAAATTTAATTTTATTTATTTTTTATACAGCAGGTTCTTATTAGTTATCTATTTTATACATATTAGTGTATATATGTCAATACCAATCTCCCAGTTCATCCCACCGCTACCACCCCCACTGCCAGAATCAATTTCTAGTGATACCATAGTTCAATGCATTCAGGAACTGGCTAATGATAAGGAAAATAATTCATAGAACACACAAACCTAGCAATGTGTTTTTATTGACCCTTTATAAATGCAAAGATAACATGTCAATTACATTTGAATAGGATGGTGTTATGAAGGAAGAATTTTTTTTCAGCTTAATTGCCAAACATAAATAACTTCGAACTGCATAAACTTATGAAAGATTATATATTCAACAAATGTGATTTGGAGTTTAAATTTTGTGTAACAGTATTTTCTGATGGTGCAACTGTCATGACAGGAATATTATGGACAGTTAAAGGATTAAGGAGTTTGCCAGATTAAGGAGTTTACTCCAGAGGGTAAGTCAATGCACTGCTTCCTTCATTGAGAAATTCTTGCCATGATTTTAAATAAAAGTCACCTGTCTACACAATATGCTTACTGATGTACTATAATTGTGGATTACTTAAAGGTTAATGCAACATAGTAGAGAGTATCCTCACTGAGTGATAATATGGAAACTGATCATATACTACAGGTTCCACGGTATCAAGGGGAAATGTTCTGTCAAAAATGAAAAATGAATTCTTAGTGTTTCTACAAGATAAAAAATGTTTGGTCCCAATATTTTAAAGGTGTGAATTAGATAGCCAGACTTATCTGTCTTATATATTTGTTATTTTTAATGATCTTTATACTTCATGTAAGGAAGGCATACAAATGTTTCTCAATGGCCAGTAAGATCAAAGCAAACAAGGAAGTTAGCAGACTGAATGAGATACTTATGACATGTTCCATAATATAATAATTTTCATTGAAGTAGGTAATATCAGATATTGTACATTTGTTGAAAGATTATCTCTACACACCTTACAAATTTGTTTTGTTTTGTTTTGTTTTTTGTACCTGGGAAGGCCCCGCAAGGTCCTGCTCAGTTTTTTCTCTGTTTGCTTTTTTGTTTTAATTAATTTTTATTGGAGTATGGTTGCTTTACAATGTTGTGTTAGCCTCAACTACACGACAAACGAATCAGCCATACACATACAGATATCCCCTCCCTTTTGGACTTCCCTTCCATTTAGGTTACCACAGTGCATTAGGTCGAGTTCCCTGTGCTATACAGTATGTTCCCCACCAGTTGTCTATTTTATACAAAATATCAATAAAGTATATGTGTCAATCCCTGTCTCCCAATTCCTCCCTCCCCACCCCTTCCCCCCTTGGTATCCATACATTTGTTCTCTACATCTATGTCTCTATTTCTGCTTTGCAAATAAGATCATCTATATCATTTTTCTAGGTTCCACATATATCCATTATTATACGATATTTGCTTTTCTCTGACTTACTTCACTCTGTATGACACTCTCTAGGTCCATCCACATCTCTACAAATGACTCAGTTTCATTCCTTTTTATGGCTGAGTAATACTCCATTGTACATATGTACAACATCTTCTTTATCCATTCCTCTGTTGATGGACATTTAGGTTGCTTCCATGTCCTGGCTACTGTACATAGTGCTGCTATAAACATTGGGGTGCATGTGTATTTTTGAATTATGGTTTTCTCTGGGCATATGACCAGTAGTGAGATTGTTGGGTCATATGGTACTTGTTTTTAGTTTAGTTTTGTTTTGGTTTGCGGTACGCAGGCCTCTCACTGTTGTGGCCTCTCCTGTTGTGGAGCACAGGCTCCGGACACGCAGGCTCAGTGGCCATGGCTCACGGGCCCAGCTGCTCCGCGGCATGCAGGATCCTCCCGGACTGGGGCATGAACCCGTGTCCTGTGCATTGGCAGGCGGACTCTCAACCACTGCACCACCAGGGAAGCCCTGTTTTTAGTTTTTTAAGGAACCTCCATACTGTTTTCTACAGTGGCTATATCAATTTACATTCCCACCAACAGTGCAGGAGGGTTCCCTTTTCTCCACACCCTCTCCAGCATTTGTTGTTTGCAGATTTTTTGATGATGGTCATTCTGACCAGTGTGAGGTCTATACCTCATTGTAGTTTTGATTTGCATGTCTCTAATAATTAGTGATGGTGAGTATCTATTCATGTGTGTGCTGCCCATCTGTATGTCTTCTTTGGAGAAATGTTTATTTAGGTCTTCTGCCCATTTCTTGATTGGGTTGTTTTTTTTTTGATACTGAGTTGTATGAGCTGCTTGTATATTGTGGAGATTAATCCTTTGTCAGTTACTTCATTTGCAAATATTTTCTCTCATTCTGAGGGTTGTCTTTTTGTCTTGTTTATGGTTTCCTTTGCTGTGAAAAAGCTTTTAAGTTTCATTAGGTCCCATTTGTTTATTTTTGTTTTTTCATTACTCTAGGAGGTGGGTCAAAAAAGATGTTGCTGTGATTTATGTCAAAGAGTGTTTGGGCTATGTTTTCCTCTAAGAGTTTTATAGTGTCTGGTCTTACAGTTAAGTCTTTAATCCATTTGAGTTTATTTTTGTGTATGGTGTTAGGGACTGTTCTGATTTCATTCTTTTATATGTAGCTGTCTAATTTTCCCAGCACCACCTACTGAAAAGGTTGTCTTTTCTCCATTGTATATTCTTGCCTGTTTTGTCATAGATTAGGTGACCATAGGTGCATGGGTTTATCTCTGGGCTTTCTATCCTGTTCCATCGATCCATATTTCTGTTTTTGTGCCAGTACCATATTGTCTTGATTACTGTAACTTTTTATACTACAAAGTACAGTACAGAGAGCCTCATTCCTCCAGCTCCATTTTTCTTTCTCAAGATTGCTTTGGCTATTTGGCATCTTTTGTGTTTCCATACAAATTGTAAAATTTTTCGTTCTAGTTCTGTGGAAAATGCCATTGGTAACTTGATAAGGATTGCACTGAATTGCACTGAATCTGTAGATTGCTTTGGGGAGTATAGTCATTTTTACAATATTGATTCTTCCAATCCAAGAACATGGTATATCTCTCCATCTGTTTCTGTCATCTTTGATTTCTTTCATCAGTGTTTTGTATGTTTTCTGAGTACAGGTCTTTTGCCTTCTTAGGTAGGTTTATTCCTAGGTATTTTATTCTTTTTGTTGCAATGGTAAATGCAATTGTTTCCTTAATTTCTCTTTCTGCCCTTTTGCTGTTAGTGTATAGGAATGCAAGAGATTTCTGTGAATTAATTTTGTATTCTGCAACTTTACCAAATTCATTGATTAGCTCGAGTAGTTTTCTGGTGGTATCTTTAGGATTTTCTATGTATAGTATCATGTCATCTGAAAACAGTGACAGTTTTTCTTCTTTTCCAGTTTGTATTCCTTTTATGTCTTTTTCTTCTCTGATTGCTGTGGCTAGGACTTCCAAAACTATGTTGAATAATAGTGGTGAGAGTGGACACCCTTGTCTTGTTCCTGATCTTAGAGGAAATGCTTTCAATTTTTCACTATCGGGAATAATGTTTGCTGTGGTTTTGTCATATATGGCCTTTATTATGTTGGGGTAGATTCCCTCTGTGCCCACTTTCTGGAGAGTTTTTATCATAAATTGGTGTTGAATTTTGTTGAAAGCTTTTTCTGCATCTATTGAGGTTATCATATGGTTTTTATCCTTCAATTTGTTAATACAGTGTATCACATTGATTGATTTGCATATATAGAAGAATCTTTGCATCACTGAGATAAATCCCACTTGATCATGGTATATGATCCTTTTAATGTGTTGTTGCATTCTGTTTGCTGGTATTTTGTTGAGGATTTTTGCGTCTATGTTCATCAGTGATATTGGCCTGTAGTTTTCTTTTTTTGTGATATCTTTGTCTGGTTTTGGTAACAGGGTGATGGTAGCCTGGCGTGGAATGAGTTTGGGAGTGTTCCATCCTCTGCAATTTTCTGGAAGAGTTTGAGAAGGACTGGTGTTAGCTCTTCTCTAAATGTTTGATAGACTTCACCTGTAAAGCCATCTGGTCCTGGAGTTTTGTTTGTTGGAAGAGTTTTAATCACAGTTTCAATTTCATTACTTGTGCTTGATCTGTTCGTATTTTCTATTTCTTCTTGGTTCAGTTTTGGAAGGCTGTACTTTTCTAAGAATTTGTCCATTTCATCCAGGTTGTCCATTTTATTAGCATATAGCTGCTTGTAGTACTCTCTTATGATCCTTTGTGTTTCTATGGTGTCAGCTGTAATTTCTCCTTTTCCATTTCTAATTTTACTGATTTGAGTCCTCTCCCTTTTTTTCTTGATGAGTCTGGCTAAAGCTTTATCAATTTTGTTCATTTTCTCAAAGAACCAGCTTTTAGTTTTACTGATTTTTGCTACTGTTTTCTTCATTTCTATTTCATTTATTTCTCCTCCGATCTTTATGATTTCTTTCCTTCTACTAACTTTGGTTTTGTTTGTTCTTCTTTCTCTAGTTGCTTTAGGTGTAAGGTTAGGTTGTTTATTTTAGATGTTTCTTGTTTCTTGAGGTAGGATTGTATTGCTATAAACTTCCCTCTTAGAACTGCTTTTGCTGCGTCCCATAGGTTTTGGTCTATCGTGTTTTCATGGTCATTTGTTTCTAGGTATTTTTTGATTTCCTCTTTAATTTCTTCAGGGATCCCTTGGTTTTTTAGTAGAGTATTGTTTAGCCTCCATGTGTTTGTATTTCTTTTACAGTTTTTTTCCTGTAATTTATTTCTAATCTCATAGCGCTGTGGTCAGAAAAGATGTTTGCTACGATTTCAATTTTCTTAAATTTACCAAGGCTTGATTTGTGACCCAAGATGTAATCTATCCTGGAGACTGTTCCATGAGCACTTGAGAAGAAAGTGTATTCTGCCACTTTCGGGTAGTATGTCCTATAAATATCAATTAAGTCTATTTGGTCTATTGTGTCATTTAAAGTTTGAACACACCTTACAAATTTGATGAAACATTTTCAATCTTCTTTTCCCATCAAAAGAAGATCCACATACAGGACATTTATGACTCCAGAATCCATTTCTTTAATTGAGAGAGAATTTAAATTTAATTATAACTCTACAGGACAAATTGTTGGAACTGACTACTAATGAAAAATGTATTCTGTAAATAAAAAACCATTTGCTTCATCTTAGAAAAAAAGTTAGAAATGAATATCCTGAGTTAGTTGAAATTTCTTTTAAATCTCTTCTCCCATTCTCATCAACACACCTCTGTGAGTCTGGTTTCTCTACACTGAATGTTGTTAAAATAAAACATAGGAATAGTTTAGATATACATTATCTCTTATGAATAGCACTGTTGTCAATCCAACCTGGACTAGATAAAGTAACAGTAAGAAGCAAATTTATTTGACATATTAAAAATTTTATTGATATATACAATGTTTGTTAGAGTGTATATAGACATTTAACAAATGGGTTGCAATTCCACTCAACTTTTTGTTTTGTTAGTAGAACTGTAGAATGACAAAAAAATTATGACTGTTTATAGCAACTCTATATTAATAGGCTAGAAGATACTTTCCAGTAACAACATTTATAATATTTCTAATTCTTTTCTTTTTCCTTACATACAACTGTTTTAATTATACTTATTGAAATGTAATTTATCTGTTTAATCTAAAATTTTAAGCTTATATTTTGTCTTTTTAAATTTCATTTTCCAGGGACTTCCCTGGTGGTCCAGTGGTTAAGACTCTGCGCTGCCCATGAAGGGGGCACAGGTGCAGCTCCTGTTCGGGGAACTAATATCCTTCATGCCATGTGGTGTGGCCAAAAGATTTTTTTAAAAAAGGACTATTAAAATGAATAAATTATCATTAAAAAATAAATTTTGTTTTCCTAGTAATTTACTTTTATTGTACTTTACAAAAGTGTCCATGCACAAATTATTTTTTTATTTTTTATTTTTTTAACATCTTTATTGGAGTATAATTGCTTTACAATGGTGTGTTAGTTTCTGCTTTACAACAAAATGAATCAGTTATATATATACATATGTTCCCATATCTCTTCCCTCTTGCATCTCCCTCCCTCCCACCCTCCCTATCCCACCCCTCCAGGCGACCACAAAGCACCCAGCTGATCTCCCTGTGCTATGCGGCTGCTTCCCACTAGCTATCTACCTTACGTTTGGTAGTGTATATATGTCCATGCCTCTCTCTCACTTTGTCACAGCTTACCCTTCCCCCTCCCCCATGCACAAATTATTAAAGGAAAAAAAAAATCCTCACAACAGGTAGTTCAAGAAGCACAGCGATATCGCACAGGCTGGCAAATTACAACCTGCTATCTGTTTTTCTAAATAAACCTTGGAACACAATCACATGTATTTGTTTACCAACCATCTACAGCTACTCTCACTCTACAACAGCAAAATTGGACAGTTGTGGCAGAGAGCATATGGCCCTCAAAGCCTAAAATATTTACTCTCTGGTCCTTTGAAGAAAAAAAAAAAACGTTTGCCAACCCTTGCTCTAGATGGCTGAACATAATTTTGAGAAGGCCTCTCTATTTTTCTGCCCCAATCATTCAATAAGCAAAGACATTACTGGAGCTCAGGACCATTAAGATGATTAAACATTCCTACCTGCAGACACAGGGCCAGAAGAATTAAGTTTAGATACTACTTAGGCATCACCTCTGACAGAGAATGAAGGGCATGTAAAACCCCTCTGCATGGTGTCTGTCTCTGGGTATCCTAAAACTCTAATTTGCATGTCTGATTTTGATTTATCTGATCCAGATAGAAGAATAAGCACTAAATCTGGAAGATCCAAAAGAATCTTCAAGCCAGACAAACGAGAGTTCCAACTACAGGAGTGCATCTGTGTGTGGATCAGAGGGAAAAATGACTTTCTTCTGTTATAATTTTTATCTAATTGCACTTTGAACACTTTCAAAAAATGGTATCCTATATAGATTTCAAGAAGCAACAACGAAAACAGTAGAAAAGATCATTTTAGTTTGATGTGCTTTGGATTTTGTTACTTGGAATCCAATTCTAAAATAACAAGTTAATCTATAATAGTTATCCAATTCAATGTCCAAGGTTCAATTATTTTAAAATAATAAAATTATTTTTGTAAAAAGTTATGCCCAGAGTAGGTCATTATATTCTTCTATAGGCTGGAAATGCAAAGTCTCTAAAATAGAAGGATATCCTGTTATTCTGAGAACAATGCCTCACTATTACCTACCTCTTGAATAATTTCCTATTATGATTTTTTGAATTCCATTATAATATACACCACATATATAATGAATATAATTCTTGAAAGTTGCTGAAAAATGTTAGGATTTGTTTTTAAACTTTCAACTTTAGAACAACAGTGCCCAGACTATCTTGAGCATTGATATCATAGAGTCAATATATCAACGAATATTTGAGTTCTTCCTTTCAAGAAGTTACAAGCCATAAGGAAAGATGATATACAATTCTTGGCTAAAAACAGTTCATAAGCTAGTTGAGATCTTCTACATAGTTTAAAAACAAGAAATACTTTTAATGTCTAATGGTATGGAGAACTTATCTTCAAAACTTGTATCAGCAATCATATCCTAAAGTATTGGAAACTATAGGGTAAAAATGCTATAATTAATGTAAGCCAAAAATATTTAAGAAAATTGAATAACATGACTACAAAAAATCCAAACCCCAAAAAAAGCAAATCTAATTTTGAGCATTAATAATGAGAAGTCTTAGTAACAGAATTAACTGCAGTGAGTTCAGTCCAAAATTAAAATAAAGCATATAAATAGAAAATAAAAAGTATTAAAACATCAACTCTGAACAAAACAAAAAAGGGGTAAAAATAGATCTTTCAAAAACAAAGCACACTTGAGGTATTTAGGGGGAAGTGTCCTGATGTCTGCAATTTACTTTGAAACACACCAAAAATAAAATGGAATACTGAATGATACAATGATCAAAATATGGATGGATATGTGATAAAGCAAGTATACTAAATGTTAATGGTAGAATGTAGGTGGTGGGTATATGGGTATTAACTGTTATACTCTTTCAACTTTGCTGTATGTTTAGATGTATTAATAATAAAAGGGAACAATATAAAGCATATTAACATTTTAACATCCTTTCAGTATATTAGATGAAAAATTTAGTGACTACAATATACTTGGCTACAAAGAAAGATTTGGAATGAGCCCAATTTTATTCACAAGTACAGATTAAATGATTTGAATTGGGCTTCCCTGGTGGCGCAGTGGTTAAGAGTCCGCCTGCCGATGCAGGGGACACGGGTTCGTGCCCCAGTCCGGGAAGATCCCACATGCCGCGGAGCGGCTGGGCCCGTGAGCCATGGCCGCTGAGCCTGCGCGTCCGGAGCCTGTGCTCCGCAACGGGAGAGGCCACAACAGTGAGAGGCCCGCATACCACACACAAAAAAAATAAAAATAAATGATTTGAATTGAAAACACAGAAATAGAGAATTAGTTAACAGCACACAGAGAATAATGGAAAATTAAATAGAAGAAAGGGGGGGTCTCATTAATTTTGCACTGATCATTTTTAAGGAGTCAGAGAAAATATTTTAAAAATCAGAGAAGGTACTTAGGTAACTAACATCCAGGCTTTTAGAATCCTCAGAATTCCAGAACTGTTCCAAACGTAAAAGTCAATGTTGTCTAAAAAAAAAAAAAAAAGGAAAGAAATGGTTGCTCTCTCCCTGAATGAAACCCGCAGTAGATTAAAAATTCCAGATTAAAAAAACCTACTCTAAAACGCTCAGTTTCCCTGCTCTTATTTTCAGTATAGTTCTAATCTCACTGCACTACAACTGGAGTCTTAGTCTATGCGTGAGCACGCACGCACATGGACAGTGTCTTGTTTATCTCAGACTCTCCAGCCATTTATTCTGCTATGAAGTGTCTATCCCTGAGAAAGCATACTCTAATAAGAAATAAAGACAAATGACCACCCTACATGGTATTATTATTATTATCATCATCATACTATTTTATAGATCAGTAAACTGAAGCACTGAGGGTTAAGTAAACTGCCCAAGGTTATACAGCTAATAAGTGACAGAGGTGGAATTCAAACCATACTCTTAACCATCAGGCTATACTCTTCATTTAGAAAATTCTTATCCTCCAGAGACCCATCTTTAGCAAATAGTCAAGATTTCTAATTCACAAAATCTAAAAACACTGAAAATAGGCCCTAGTTCTTAAGAACTGAGCCAAACAGGACAAAGGGAACCTCACTTTAAGAACTGGAGTATCTTATTCCAACAGTAATTGACAGTGAATGCTTTATCCACAGTCTTCTCTCATCTTTCACTACTAGTATGTATTGTTTCTGCTTATAATCTTGCTGAATACAACTGTGATTTGGAAACCACCTGATTTTGCCTTATACTATACTCATTTACATATCTGTTTTATCCTACATGATTATAAATCCTTTGAGGATACTAATCAAGTTTTACTTATCTTTGCAGCTACCCTGAAAAACTGATTTAAGAAACCACTTGCTCATATGCAAAAATTCACCAAGTTCTAATGTTTAAGTCACTAAAAAAATTATTTGAATAACTGTTCATTAAAATAACAGTTAATAACATTAACAGCAGTTCAATAAAAATGAATACTCCTTGAATCAATGTTTAGTTTACATTTATTAGTACATGAAGACTAAGAGTATAATTCTGCTAAATTATACACATATAATACTGCTAAATTATATATATATATATAACTCTGCTAAATTACGTACATATAATACTCTAAAAGTCAAAGGCAAGTGTCATTAAATGGATATAAAAGTTTAATCCTACTATGAGAAATAAAGTTTTTGCAAACTATTTAAATGTAAACTTCATTAAATGATTAATTTCTGAGAAGATAAAGCAGTAATTTATACCACACGAGCCACTTGTAGCTCTCAATTATTAGTCAAAAGACATGCTTCTATTTCCCTCTACTAATACCACTTTCTCAGCTTAAGAATAACATTTTATTGATTCTCACTCTGAATTGTAATTTCTAACACAGCACACATGAAAAAAGCATTCTTCATGCATCAGATGTTATTTAAGCACATATAATGTGCCAGATATTGTACTAAGTGCTAGAAATAAATCACAAGGGAAATATAATCCTGTATTTAAGGACTCTATAGGTGGGGAAGTGAGGTATGAGTGCTATCATGGAATGTTTCCTAGACAGTGTTACGGTTCCCTCTTTTAAAGTAAAAGCATTAGATTACCTCCTGCTTTCTCAGAAAATCCATAAAGCAAACCAACTTAGAGAATCAGAAAGAGCAACTATTTATGCTAGAGTAATGTCAGTTTATAAAATTAAATTTCTGTTCATATTTTTTCCCATACATCACATTAAAAGCTTGGATGGCGTTTCACCCAATTTGTAAATTCTTTGGGACCAGATGATTTAAAACATAGGCTATACTGCTTATTCAAAAGTCACTCTGCAGGTTGTATAGAGTGCATCAAAGAGACAGGCAGTCCTACTACAGAACAACTGATGCTCAGATACAACAAACAACAGACCTATGTAATTGTTGATTGTAAATAACATAACATGCACATTGAAATGAAAGATAAAAAGTGATTTCAGATATGAATCCCAAATTCGAACTCACCTGATGATTTAAAGTGCTGAAGCTTCTCTCATGTGGGCAATACTATGAAGCAGTGCTCTACTGAGGAGCATTAGATATGCATTTATTTGACGATGAAGAATGATTCTCCTTCGCAAAACGAGGTGAGTTAGTTTCATTTGTTTATGGGTCTATTTCTCCATTAGACTAAGACTTACTCAAAGACAGCAACCATGTCCTTTTTACTTTTAAGAGGAATGTAACAACAAAGCAATCAAATTCCATCACAAAGTAACCAGTGCTCTGAAGAACATAGGCGCAGGTCAGGAATAAAGATGCAGATGTAGAGAATGGACTGGAGGACACAGGGAGGGGGAAGGGTAAGCTGGGACGAAGCGACAGAGTGGCAGAGACATATATACACTACCAAATGTAAAATAGATAGCTAGTGGGAAGTAGCCGCATAGCACAGGGAGATCAGCTTGATGATTTGTGACCACCTAGAGGGGTGGGATAGGGAAGGTGGGAGGGAGATGCCAGAGGGAGGGAATATGAGGATAGATGTATACGTATAGCTGATTCACTTTGTTATACAGCAGAAACTAACACACCATTGTAAAGCAATTATACTCCAATAAAGATGTTAAAAAAAAAGTAACCAGTGCTATATTATTCCTATTAATAACTACAAATGAATAAAAATATTTCATTTTGCAGAGACTGCTTCTCTTTTTTCAGGTTTTATAATATCCTAGAAGGCATGCCCCCTCCATTTTAGTTCTAAAGCTTAAACTATGTATAATATCAAGTAAATTATCTACCTATATATACCATTTTTTAAAATTCCACTTTTATAACATATTTGCAAATAGTTTTTTTTTTAATTTATTTATTATTTTTGGCTGCGTTGGCTCTTCATTGCTGTGCGCAGTCTTTCTCTAGTTGCAGCGAGTCGGGGCTACTCTTTGTTGCACTGCACGGGCTTCTCATTGCAGTGGCTTCTCTTGTTGTGGAGCACAGGCTCTAAGCACGCCAGCTTCAGTAGTTGTGGCTCATGGGCTCTAGAGCGCAGGCTCAGTAGTTGTGGTGCAGGGGCTTAGGTGCTCCGCGGCATGTGGGATCTTCCCGGACCAGGGCCTGAACCCCTGTCCCCTGCACTGGCAGGTGGATTCTTAACCACTGCACCACCAGAGAAGCCCGCAAATAGTTTTTATTTTATCTTCCCCCAGCCCAATTAAAATGTTACTTTCCATTACCAATATAAAAAACTTGTATCTGAAAAGGAAATATTCTAATTTTATTAATGATATCCTCACCACCTAACAGCACCTGCCACATGGTAGGTCCTCAGTGTTAGTCGAACTACACTATTAATAAACACTGTTTAGAAAAGGGATTGAATGGAGAAGCTGCACAAGTATGCATCTGATCCCTGCACTGTCAAGTATGCATTTGATCCCTGCAGTGTTTCAATATTTACTCGGCAATGTCACAACCTCTCCCCCAAAATTATCTGTAATCAAACATGAGCACAAAACCATCATGTTCAGGAAGATGTCATCTCCTTCCACTAAAGATAGATAATAGGTTTGATTTTCTCTATGACCAGTCATCATAAATGGGATAGATGATACCCTTTCAATTACATTAGTCTTTACTGGCAGTCCCTACATTTGGGGGGTTCTCTTAAATAAAAATCGGCTACTATTTGTTCTCAATGATCTATTTAAAGCTATTAATAAACAAGAATGGATATCTAATCATTCTGATTCTGTAGACATAACTCTAAGTCTCCTGAACCTCCCATGATAAATTTTTGGTACCTACTGGTTTTAGCTATTCAATGATCCCAAAGGAACAGAATGATATAATAGAATGAAATAAATTGGTTCTATACTCTGGCCCCTGGCTGAAAATAAGAAATTCAAACAAATACTAAATTATACAGAACTCAGAACTTTTGGAAAAGGTTGGTACATTTAAGAGACCATCATTTTTTATTTGTCTAGATTATAAAAAAGTTAATTGTGAGTTACACAAGAAAATCTATAAACACCAACGGAAATTGACCTCTGTAAGTACATACAGAAACAGTGAGAGAGGAAAGAAAACACAGGCTTTTGGTCAGACACCAACATTCAGACTGCGTGAGGGGTGCCCTTTCTGAGCCTCGGTGTCTTTATTTTAAAAGTAGGTGTAATAGCCAGTATCTTACAGTGTTTATTATAAGAATTTAAATAAAATAATTATGTCTAACATATACTTAGTACTCCAAAAACTATGGTTATCATAACTTAGGAGGGAGAAGATCCTCTTTTCAATCATATTTATACATGTAGCTACATGAAGAAGCTCAAATTAATATTTGAATAGGAAAATTGTAGTTGGTTACTGTATCCTTTTCCCAGGGCTGCTGTACCAAAGTACCACGAACTAGGTGGTTTAAAACAAGAGAAACGTATTCTTCCACAGTTCTGGTGACTAGAAGTCTGAAATAAAAGTGTCAGCAGGCTTGGTTCCTTTTTGGAGGCTCTGAAGGAGGATCCATTCCATGTCTCTCTACTAGCTTTAAATCAGAGCTTCCCAAATAATGTACTGCACCCCCACAGCTATACCAGGAATGAGAATCCCTCAGCCTTTCAATGAGCTAAGAGGGGCATGAGGCACTGAGCCACCAGGACTGCCAATTCTGCATTCTTTAAAAGTTTTGCAACATTTTTTTCTAATGTCATAAAACCAGTCAGGCTTATGCCATAGCAACTTGGCATTAAGACCTGAGGTTATTACTGCATAAAGGGCTCTAAAAATCAGGCATTACGTAGTATACTACATATACCAATATTCAGTTTAAAATGGACAATCTCAGATGTAACATCTCAATGTAACACTGGTATAACTGGATGTCATCACAATCTGCCCATCAATCACCTAAAAATCAAACTGACTAGATTCTTGACTTTAAGACTACTAGTACAAAACATGATAAAAGGTTATATACACAACTTACAATACATGAGGTGCCCACTCTTGCCATTTCTATTCAACACAGTGCTGAAAGTACTAGCAAGAGCAATCAGACAAGAATAAATAAAAGGCATCCTAAACAGAAAGGAAAAAGTAAAATTATCTCTGTTTACAAACACATAATTTCAAATGCAGAAAACCCTAAAGACTCTATTTAAAAAAAACATCAGAATAAATGAATTTAGTAAAGTTGCAGAATATAAAAATCAACATAAAAAAACTGTTGTGCTTCTTTATAACAACACTCTATACCAAGAGGAAATCAAGAAAACAGTCTCATTTATGATAGCATCAAAAAATATTCCTGGGACTTCCCTGGTGGCACAGTGGTTGGGAATCTGCCTGCCAATGCAGGGGGCACGGGTTCAAGCCCTGGTCTGGGAAGATCCCATATGCCACGGAGCAACTAAGCCCGTGCGCCACAACTACTGAGCCTGCGATCTAGAGCCCATGAGCCACAACTACTGAGCCCAGGTGCCTAGAGCCCTGCTCCACAACAAGAGAAGCTACTGAAATGAGAAGCCCGCACACCACAACGAAGAGCAGCCCCCACTGGCCACAACTAGAGAAAGCCCACATGCAGCAACGAAGACCCAATGAAGCCGAAAATAAATAAATAAAACGCAGCAACAAAGACCCAACACAGCCAAAAAGGAAGAAAGAAAAAAAGCTTAAAAAGTACTCCTATTTTAACAAGCAAAGCAAATTGTATATTGTCCTGGTATACCCACTATCCTTACTAAAAGTTTTTTTAAAAAACTAGGTGGAATACACCCTGATCAAATATGATATAACACCACTCAAAGCCTAGCTCTAACCTCTGTGTCTGTATTACTGAAAAAGGAGTTAATAATTTTTGATAAATTCATTAAATGAATGCAAATGTAATCACTAGTTAAAGTTAAACTTCAAGGAAAATAACACATGTACAAAGGAGACTTTTAACCAAAAATCTAATTATACCAAATCTAGCGGTTCAGGAAGTTGAGGCACTATTCATGTCTTAATTTGTGCACATTTCTTACTATTCTCTGTCACTAGTAAATTCAAACATAAAATCCCAAGAACTCATGATTTATTCTGAGACATCCTGATCTTTCTAATACCAAGGGTGTGGAAAAATACCCAGGACAGCACTGTTTTGTTTTTCCTGTGCTCCTACTCAAAGGCAATGAGGGAATACATTCCAGTCAGAAAGTTTTCCAGGAGAAATGGGCAACAATATACCATACAATGCCAGAGCCAAAGGGAGCCATAAATACTATCTAAGAAAGACTTTAGGGCTTCCCTGGTGTCCCAGTGGTTAAGAATCCGCCTGCCAATGCAAGGGACACGAGTTCAAGCCCTGGTCAGGGAAGATTCCACATGCCACGGAGCAACTAAGTTTGTGCGCCACGACTACTGAGCCTGTGCTCTAGAGCCCACGAGCCACAACTACTGAGCCCATGTGCCACAACTACTGAAGCCCACGTGCCTAGAGCCCATGCTAGCACCACAGCAAGAGAAGTAACCGCAATGAGAAGCCCGCACACTGCAATGAAGAGTAGCCCCCGCTCTCCGCAACTAGGAAAGCCCACGCCCAGCAACGAAGACCCAATGCAGCCAAAAGTAAATAAATAAAATAAATTTATTTTTTAAAAAAGAAAGACTTTAAGTGAAGATCATACAATAAATTCATGCTCTGATGCAATGTTTGCCCACCCCACTCAAAATATACATAAATGAGAAATTAAAAAATTAAAGGAGAAAACCAATAAGACAAAGATGGGCATCAAAATGAGGTAATCATCTCCCTGGACCAGAAAGCGAAGCAAAACTTGTGGTTACCAAAGGGAAGAGGAAAGGAAGGAGGAACAAATTAGGGGTATGAAATTAACAGATACAAACTACATAAAACAGAGAAGCAACAATGATTTACTGTACAGCACAGGGAATTATACCTAATATCTTGTAATAACCTATAATGGAATATAATGTGCAAAACACTGAATCACTATGTTGTATGTATACCTGAAACTAATACAATATTGTAAATCAACTGTACTTCAACAACAACAAAAAAAATTTTTTAAAAGTATATTTTGCATATTAATTCCTCAATTATATACGGGAGCAGAGCCAAATAACAAGCAAGATAATAAAACTAAATATAACAAAGTTTCAAAAAAGAAGACATAACTAGCAAATCTACATGCCCAAGAATACTAACATTTACTCAAATCCACCAGTGCTTCTTTCAACAGTTTTTAAAACTTTAAAAATCAAACTATGTATATCAAGTATTTTGAGGAAAAAAATCAGACTGCTTTTCTCCCAAAATTTATTTCTAACCATTGTTGCAAGCTAAAGAGCTCAAAAACAAAATAATTTAAAAACGTAAGTATCAACATGAACACAGAAAACAACCCTCAACTTTCTCTCAAGATAGTTATCCTTATAGTTTTACAGGGCAAGACTGGCAAAATAGAAAACTCCAAGTATACAGTCCACCATTTCAAATAATTTTACCAATGCTTCTTTAATAGCAATGTCCAGAAAGCTAGGTGTACACAGCTAAAATAAGTTACATTTTAAACTTTTATGCTGATGAAATTTACCAAAAAAGAACCCTGCCACATATACACAACACTAACTTCTTGGGTAGTACTCCCAACTCTTCATAAATTTATTTCTTAAAAGAATAAAAATAGCAAACAGTTGCACTTGAGGTGGGACTGTGGTGATAACCACAGGCTTTTTGACAGGGTGCCTGTGTTTGCTCTGTGTTTGTCCTCAGACAAGGAGCCACCCTTAAAGTCCACAATCTTTTCCTGCTCTTTCTCTCCAGCCACAGTAACCTTTTGTATCCTTCCTTCACTAGCAGCATTCTGCCAAACACTACAGTAAGTATATTAATACACAGAACTTGCCTTTAGCAATTTCAGTTTGAGTACTGCAAATGATTTTACCAATACCTCAGTGGTTAGCTAACTACAGTCAAAAGCCAGACTAAATTTTACACCAATACATAATGTTGTTCAGTGACTCATATGGCTTCTGTGTTTTCAGAGATTCATTTGCTCTGTTTGTATAAATAGATATG
Organism: Tursiops truncatus; assembly: GCF_011762595.2. Classification (NCBI taxonomy): domain Eukaryota; kingdom Metazoa; phylum Chordata; class Mammalia; order Artiodactyla; family Delphinidae; genus Tursiops; species Tursiops truncatus. The sequence goes on along the minus strand of NC_047041.1, from coordinate 57,933,711 downwards.
CAATACATCTATTATTTTTGAATAATACATCTATTATCTATTATTTTTGGAATTTCATAAACCATTAATAAACATTAATACATAAAACATTAATACTCTTGTAGGAAACTGAAAGTACCAAGAAACTTGAAAAAGTTCAGGGCTCAAATCCCTTCAAGTGTAAATAGGTATACATAGTATTATTTTCTTTCTTTCTTCTAACATCTCCCTAAAAATGTATTACAAGTTTAGTGTGCATGTACTTGAGGTATTATTTTTCAAGTTGCTGTCATCTGATCAATCCCACTTAAATTCTTTTCCTTTATGATATTTTTTTATTGGGATAGCTCATCTGTATGATCTCTAAATCTCACAAATAATACTCAACCTTTTTGGCCCATCAATTCTTTGTGTAGAGGATGACAACATATACCACAAGTAATAATTCTATAAAGGTCATTCTTTTCAGTTGACTATAATGCCACATCAGTGGCTTTGAATAGAAAGAATTTTTAACTTCTTTTTAAATTTTTTTTATTCTTTAATTTTATTATTATGTTTTTGGCTGTGCTGTGCGTCTTATGGGATTTTAGTTCCCCAACCAGGAATCGAACCCAGGCACTTGGCAGTGAAAGTGCAGAGTCCTAACCACTGAACCACCAGGGAATTCCCTGACAAGAAAGAATTTAATATATTTAATTGGAAGACAATATACAACCATAGAATACAAGTCCTGTAAGTGCTAGAACTTTTTTTTCTTCTTTTTTGGACAGTGCTATATCCACAGTACCTAGAAGAGTGCTCAAAATATTTTCTTAACACATGAAATGTGGTATATCTTAAAATAAACTAATTTTAAAATAATACTTTTATAAAAAAATTAAGTGGAGTAAGTCCTGCTAGAGTATAGATTCCATTCATCTTATGGTCTAACTAAGGAAACATCAATATTCACACGATTAAGCTCCTGACAGAGACGAACCAAAATACTAAAATACTTAAAAGAATATTAAATATTAATATTAGATACCAAAAAGAAACCAAAACACAACTACTATATTTTTAAAGACTTTTAAAACTGGTAAAATTGATAGAGGAAATTAAAAATTCAAAGCAGCTGTTCACATAAATTGTGATTCCATTTCTTTTAAAGCTATTTAAACAGTTTTGACTATTTAGATGATGTACCAACAACAAATAATAGCCAAAACTATGGAACGTCCCAAAAAGGAAGCTTATACTAGTGTCATTATCAAACATTATCTATTAGACAGTTGGTAACATAAATGTTTCACATACTTTCAATTTAACAACTAGCAGACTCTCTGAAGGAAATTCCCACAATAATGACAAATGTTCTGATTTTCAGTTGATTTTTAAATGTGTATAAATGTAAGTTAAGAATATACAGGCTTTGACATTTTAAAAACTTTAATAACTTAAACTAAAACGTATAAGTTAAAATTAAACCAAAAAAAAAAATTAAACCAAATTCTCAAATGTTTAATTTTTCTTTAATTATGCCTCGCCAAATATTTTTAATGTAACAAATCTTCATTTTTTTTTAGAGCACCAGCAAAATGTGATATAGCAAAAAACCAATAAAACAGAAATGGCTCGAGATAATTTTGAAAACTGATAAATGATAAAAATCTACTATCACTGTTAAAGATTCAATCAGGCTTGAAAACGGCAATATCGGTGATATGTCCTAATCTATCAGACTCGCCAAAACAAACCATAAAATCTTATTAGGTCCAACATCACCTATGTAGTATTTTTGCTAAAAATTTAACCTAGATCTAATCATGAAGAAAAAACCTAGACAATTCGAAAAAACTTCCTACAAGACAAATGACCAGATGAGTAAAATAGGTGAGAGAAATTAAATGGTACAAACGTCCAGTTACAAAATAAATGAGTCATGGGCATGAAATGTACAGTTGGGGAATACAGTCAATAATAATGTAATTTTTTTAAAAAAGAAAAATGACCAGATTTTTCAAAAAGTCAATGTTATGAAAAACAAAAAAGGTGAAAGAAATATTCTAAATAAAATCAAGAGACACCAAATGCAATGTGTAAACCTTAACTGGATCTTGGAAAAACAGCTATAAAAGACATTTTGGGAATAAATGAGGAAATGTGAATACAAACTACATATTAAATGACATTATAGAATTATTATTCATTATCTTGGATATGATAATGACATTAGTTATTTTGGAAAATGATCTTGTTCTCAGAAGATGCAAAGTAAAGTAAGTGGATGAAAAGTCTCATGATAGCTGTAACTTACTTTCAAACTGTCCAGCTTAGAAAAAAAGTGTAGCTACATAATGTAAATGGGGCAAAATGTTAATAATTGGTTAATATAGAGGAAATTGACTATTCTTCAGTATATTATTCTGTCAACTTTTCCACAGATTTGAAGTTTTTTTCAAATAAAAAGTTAGAGGAAATGTCATTAGGTCAAAATTTCTCTTCATATTTCAATTCAATTCAGTAAAAATTACAAAATCTAAAGCTGGCTAACATATGGAAATTTCACTTTGTAAACCTCTATGGCTTAAGATAATAACTGTTATTGATTCTTATTATAGATACATTCTAGATAACTTGGGTTATAAAGAAAATTTCCATGAAGTTGATCCTATTGCATGAATTTCTAGTACAAAATCTGAGCTGTGGTTGTAAGCTTTTACAAAGACTTTTAAAGACAGCTTGGGCTTCCCTGGTGGCGCAGTGGTTAAAAATCTGCCTGCCAATGCAGGGGACATGGGTTCGAGCCCTGATGTGGGAAGATCCCACATGTCACAGAGCAACTAAGCCCATGCGCCACAACTACTAAGCCTGAGCTCTAGAGCTCGCAAGCCACAACTACTGAGCCCGTGTGCCGCAGCTACTGAAGCCCACTCGTCTAGAGCCTGTGCTCCGCAACAAGAGAAGCCACCGCAGTGAGAAGACCGTGCACCACAATGAAGAGTATCCCCCGCTCACCACAACTAGAGAAAGCCTGCGCACAGCAGTGAAGACCCAACGCAGCCAAAAACAAAAAAACAAAGACAGCTAAAAAAAAAACCTGGCATAATAAAAAGGTTAAGTAGTTACCCTAATGAAACAGTAAACGTTCTCGTATTGGCAGAGTTTTTACAGTGCTTTTCCAAAGGGAAGAAGATCCTCCAACTACCTTACCTTATACCCTTTCCCAGAAAAATGGGACTTGGATTATCTAATATTATATGCAAAGGTCCCCATAATTAATTCATCATTCCCTTTCTAATATGGAAATCTATTATCTAGCAAAGCTAGGTTACAACAATTTGCAAAAAAAAAGGAAAACTATCACAATAAGAACACAAAGGACCATCTTATATGTGTAAACATAGATTGGGAACTATTTTCATATTTCTTATACGTGTAAACATAGACTGCGAAGTCTTCATTTCTGGAGACCAGTGCATCTGGTCTCCAGAACTAGCTGAGAAGAAGGGAAGAAAGAATGGTTATCATTCTCTGTTCAAAAATGAAGGGAAAAAAAGGTCAGAGAAGTCAAGTAATCTTCCCATCATCATTAATTTGTTGTATTTCAGACTGAAAACGCCTTTCCTTGAATTAGTATCCCACTTCTTGTCCATAAATTGAAAAATATGTAGTTAGTGGCTACGGCAATAAATAAAAAAACGGCAATTAGATATCTTTTCCCATACCAAAAAAAAAGCTCAATATGGATATATTACATTATATTTATATCTATATCTATATATAATATTATGAATATTTTACTTTGCAACACATTCCTCAGTCTACGAAAGAAAGAGGCCATTAGGAGTATCCTTTCTTTAATGCCCCCCTGCAAGTTTCAACTTTTTTTCAAACAATGAAATCTCTACACAGCCTGGGGGGAAAAAAGAACATATCTCATCAATTCTATTAACAAAATACATTTTTTTAAACATTTTAAGATCTCTGAAATCAGGATGCATCTAACCATTGAGAACATCCCTTAACTGCTGTCAGGATACAACAGAATTTGGTGGCTTGAGGAAACAATGAACTCTTCCACATTTCCAACAACAAACATTTAAGTACTATCTTATCATTGTCAGAAAACCTTCCATTGACACCATCTAAGATCAAGAAACTTTTCTGCATGAAAACTTAGAGAGTGGTATCAGCAAAGAGGAAAAATTCCTGGAGGAAATACTGGGAGACTCTGTCAAGAAATGCTGCTTTCTAGTGCATTAAGTGGTAGAGAGGTAATACAGTGTGGAAAAACAAGGAAATTAATGGCTCTGAATCTAAAAGTTATTCAGGGGCTTCCCTGGTGGCGCAGTGGTTAAGAATCCGCCTGCCAATGCAGGGAACACGGGTTTGATCCCTGGTCCGGGAAGATCCCACATGCCACAGAGCAACTAAGCCCATGCACCACAACTAAGCCCATGTGCCACAACTACGAAGCTTGCGCTCTAGAGTCCATGAGCCACAACTACTGAAGCCCACAAGCCACAACTACTGAAGCCCGCGTGCCTAGAGCTCATGCTCTGCAACAAGAGAAGCCACTGCAATGAGAAGCCCACGTACTGCAACGAAGAGCAGCCCCCGCTCGCCGCAACTAGAGAAAGCCCACGCGCAGCAACGAAGACCCAACGCAGCCAAAAATAATAAATAAATAAAATAAATTAATTAAAAAGAAAAGAAATAAATTGAAAAATTAACTGAGAAAACACTGAAAAATATCATCCAAAAGGCAAATATGACAAATAACAAGAAGAGTCAGCAAACTGGCTCTCCATAAATGTACTCAACTGTCCAAAGCAGAGAGACAAAGAAATATTCTACTTTATGAATATGAAATTTTGAAATATCTAATTAGCTACCTTATACAGTTTGCATACATTATTATATAGAATTATATAAACACAACCAGATATAATTTACCTGACAGACATTTAAAGAAATTTTTCAAGAGTAAATCTGACTGCTTTGTAAAATATAATTCAACTGCATCATGTGTATATGTATATACACATAAATACATATATCTATACATGTAACATATGTGTGTGTGTGTTTAACAGAAGAGATAGAAGGCTAAGTAGATCATTTAGAATTAGAAAAGTAGCTGGGCTTCCCTGGTAGCACAGTGGTTAAGAATCCGTCTGCCAATGCAGCGGACACGGGTTCAAGCCCTGATCCGGGAAGATCCCACCTGCCACGGAGCAACTAAGCCTCTGTGCCACAACTACTGAACCTGCGCTCTACAGCCCACAAGCCACAACTACCGAAGCCCTCGTGCCACAACTACTGAAGCCCGTGCGCCTAGAGCCCATGCTCTGCAACAAGAGAAGCCACCACAATGAGAAGCCCGCACACTGCAAGGAAGAGTAGCCCCCACTCACCGCAACTAATGAAGGCCCACGCAGCAAGGAAGACCCCACGCAGCCAAGGAAGGAAGGAAGGAAGGAAGAAATAAAGAAGAAAAATAAAGTTCCCTTTAAAAAAAAAAAGAAAAGTAGCAAAGGCACTAAAATAGTGACAAATTATATTGGAAAGAGTAGGCTGGAAAGGAATGGCTAAAGAAGCTAATTTCTCATTTAATTAAGTAGTAATCAAGCAATAATGTCTAGAGTTGATAAATCAAGAATCAATTATGCATATTATTTAAAGATATGGAAAAGATCACCAAAAGAACCAAAACAGGATCCATTTTTAATCTTTTCTCTGAGGAAAAAGACTGGCATTACATCAGAGGACTGCTACTTTTCATACAATTTAATGTACTATTTTATATTTTTAATTATGAACCAGTCCTATTTATTTGATTATTAAAACTTTACAATATGTTACAGAAGAATATATCATGAAAAAATTTTCACTTTGTATTAAAAAAAAATTTTTTTTTTTTTTTTGGCCATGCAGCTTTTGGGATCTTAGCTCCCTGACCAGGGATCAAACCCGGGCCCTCGGCAGCGAAAGCACAGAGTCCTAACCACTGGACCACCAGGGAATTCCCTGTATTAAATTTTTTTTTTTTTTTTCCGGTACGCGGGCCTCTTACTTTTGTGGCCTCTCCCATTGCGGAGCACAGGCTCTGGACGCGCAGGCTCAGCGGCCATGGCTCACGGGTCCAGCCGCTCCGCGGCACGTGGGATCTTCCTGGACTGGGGCACGAACCCGTGTCCCCTGCATCAGCAGGCGGACTCTCAACCACTGCGCCACCAGGGAAGCCCCCCTGTATTAAATTTTAAAAGCAGATCATATACTCTGATCCCAATGGAAGCATATCTATAAAGGGACTATATGAAAACATACCTGTGAAGAGCATAGTAACTCCCTATTTTAAAGGTTTATTGAGAGAATTAAACCAGATAATATATGTAGAATTATCAGCAAAGTGCCTAGTACAATGTAGGGATTACATCAATATTAGCTATCAATACTAGTATCTATTATATATGCAAAGAATAAAGGTCCAGCACTAAAGTTAGAACTAATGGTATTCATTATGTAAAGCACCTGATATATAATAAGTACTCAATAACTAACAGCTGAATTAATGAATTACTGAGTCTATCTAAGTTTTCAAAAATAGATAATTCCTTTTCTAAGACTATAAAATAAAATAAAGGCAGACAGCTACCTGGTAAACTACAAAGAAACCAGAATAAAACTAAAATCAAAACCTAACAAAGTACAAATAAAATCATTCCCCAATTTTATTATTTATATTGATAATAACAATAGCAGCAGCAACAACACAAATTACGCTGATAACAGGTTATCATGTACAGCATTTCCTGAGTGTTAATTTTTCCTTCTAGTGCTCTCCTGTATTTTTAAATTTTGTAACAAATACTACTTTTATGATTTTTTTTGGGGGGGGGATCAATTTTATAATTCTACTCCACATGGAAAGTAATTGCTTACAAGGGCCAAAATTTCCAAATTATGTTGAACTGTTTTTGTATAAGGATGGGTAGTTATTAATTCTTACATACTCACAAAATGATATATCAACATAATTTTTCCTTGGCACATTTAGCTATCTGAGAGCAAATAAGATTCTAATTAAAATAAGTGCTTATGGGACTTCCCCGGTGGTCCAGTGGATAAGACTCCACAGTCCCAATGCAGGAGGCCCAGGTTCGATCCCTGGTCGGAGAACTAGATCCCTCATGCCTGCCACAACAGAGAGGTCACATGCCATAACTAAGAAGTCTGCATGCTGCAACCAAGAAGTCCGCATGCCACAACCAAGAAGCCTGCATGCCACAACTAAGAGTCCACATGCTGCAACTAAGAAGTCCGCATGCTGCAACTAAGAGCCCACATGCCGCAACAAAGATCCCACATGCCGTAACTAAGACCCGGTGCAGAATGAATGAATGAATGAATAAATAAATAAATAAATATTTTTTAAAAATAAAATAAATGCTTAAATTTCCCTATAAATAGCACCGTATCATCCACTGAAAGCACGCCATTCTCTATCAACAGGGACCTAATGAGAAATAAATACCTGATTGAACAAAAATAATTAACCTTTCATAAAACTGCAGAGTATGGGATATATAAGGGAGAATGAATATATATACTTGTAAAATGTATTCACTATTAGTTATACTTGTAAATACTTTACAAATATTGTGACTATTATCTTCTCCCAGAATGTTCACAACATTCTTTGTAGTAAGAAGCAAATTAGCTCTTCATTTGAGGATTCAAATGGAGTAAAAGGAGGATCAAAGTGAGAGAACCAAAAATAAGAAAAGGAGGATACTGGGATGCCAACACTTCTCTCCAACAACCATATCTGCCCTTAAGCCAAAGAAGAGGTATTCTAGGATGGGGACCTCCACTTCCAAGCTTACCTGTGCATACTCTCTTTCAATAGCAGCCTTCTTCTGACTGAATGTCCTAAAAACACAAATAAAAATTTGTTACCAAACATATAACAATAATTTTATGCAAAGTTATCAATACACCCTCACATACTGCTTGGTAAGCTGTGTTGAGGGAAGGCACAATATGTCATTCACCTTATGTACCTAAGAATACTGCTGACACCACAGACCCTGGAGTTAAGACAATCCACATTCAAATCCTAGCTCCACCACTTACTAGCTGTATGACCTTGGTCAAGTCACTTGACTTCTCTGTGCCTCAGTTTCCTTCTTGGTAAAATGGATATAGAAATAGTATCTACCTCATAGGGATAGTGTAAAATTTAGTTAATGACAATATATAAAGTGCTCAAAATAGTGACCAGCACAGAGTAAAAGACAGATGTGTGTGTGTGTGTGTGTGTGTGCGCGTGCATGTGTGTGTTAGCTACTGTTATCACAATGGCTAGTGCATAGTAGGTAGTAAAAATGTTTCCTGAATATAAATAATAAACATAGAGGGACTATAGAAAACAAGGTGAAAATCAAAATTTGATCAGCTTCTCAACATGAAATAGTCAAATCATTTCCTTCATTCCATTCTTTTACAGGAGTCACAGAACAAAGTACAAGGCCACCACATGTTATGGCATAATAAGAGCACCCTTTCCACACATGTTATTATATTTCACAGATTCTACAGTAAATACTTTTCACATTTTAACATTTATGATATTGGTATTCATCTTTTAAATGACTGGCAGACAACTACTGAGCACATGTGCCACAACTACTGAAGCACACGCACTCAGAGCCCGTGCTCCGCCACAAGAGAAGCCACCGCAATGAGAAGCCCACGCACCGCAACGAAGAGTAGCCCCCAATCGCCACAACTAGGGAAAGCCCACACACAGCAACCGAGACCCAATGCAGCCAAAAAATAAATAAATAAATGTTCCTTTAAAAATAAATAAATAAACAAATAAATAATGATTGGCAGTATTTTCTTCTATCTTAACAGTACATGAAATAACAGTGTACCTTACAAACCACAGACAAGGTAGAGTCAATGAAATATGATAACATTAACAATTTACTTTGAGTAGTCTGAGTTTAAAGACTTTTCTGTGAGGTGTCAGGTATCTGTGCTCTTAAAAGCACTTCATTAAGGCAGAGATATCACAGTAAAAAGTGAAAAATATAAAGAAAGAGCTGGAATAGAAAAAAAGGCAATAAACCAAAACTCCCCATTTTAATAATTATTTAAATTTACCAACATGACTATTCACTTCTTCTGTAAGAAATTAAAGTATTTAAAATTTCACTACATTTGTTTGGGATGGATAACTATTATTTAGCTTTAAAAAGGAAGGAATTTCTGACATATGCTACAACATGAATAAACTTTGAGGACATTACGCTGAGTGAAGTAAGTCGGCCACAAGAGGACAAATACTGTATGATTCCATTTATATAAGGTACTTGGAGCAGTCAAAATCATATAGACACAAAGGAGTATGGTGATTGCCAGGGAGTGGGAGGAGGGGATCAGAAGAGTTATTATTTAATAGGTAGAGAGTTTCAGTTTTGCAAGATGCAAAGAGTTCTGAAGATGGATGGTGGTGGCAGCAAAACAAAATGAATGTACTTAATAGCACTAAATTGTACACTTAAAAATGATTAAGATAGTAAATCTTGTATGTATTTTACCACAGTTTAAAAAACAAACAAAAAAAGAGTTGAGCAAGACCCTTTTCCTTATGGGGTTTGGTGCATTATAAAGTGTTTAACACAGTCCTTTAAAATACAATTCGTCTACTCTCCTTAAGAGAAAACATATAAACTATATATTATATATGCATATATGTAAAGCACACTGTATACATGCATTTGTATACTGTATTATATATATATTTGGTGTATGTGTATATATATGTAAATTATGTGTGTCTGCATATACATATATATAATAGTAATGTAAGTTTTCTCTGGACAGTGGGATTACTGGCTTTCACTTTCTTCTTTTGATTTTGCTTTCTATATTTTCTGATGTTTTAGTAAGAATATACATTATGTTTGAAAAAATAAAGTCCTTATTTTAAGTAAATAAATGCACTTATAAACATATGCACAAACCTTTTTTACACCCATGTTGTTTTACTAAAATTGGACTGAGAAATTATTATGACTTGTGTTACTAAATATATCTCCCCAGGCAAACAAGACTAATTAAAATGAACTCGCTTAAACTTTAATCATTAAAAATCTGAAAACTTACCTGTATTTTGAAGGAGGTGATATTTTTAATATTTTACAAAAGATGAAAGGAAATATTTCAGCTATTTAGAATCCTTTTAACCTTAGATGTATCTCATCTTGAAATAAGAATGTTCAAGTGAAGTCTGCAAGAAAAGGGGAACTAAACTCTTTTACTCTGAACATGCACATCAACTAATTTTAAAATTGTCAGTGCAATTTTTAGTTGTTGTTAAACAATTACATGTCTACTAAGTAATTTCTTCTTCTAAATAAAACAAATACAAGATCACAACTGCTCAAAATTTACATCATCAATATTAGGAAATCTATTTATTATAAACCACAGCAAGAGAACAGAGCAAAAAAATAACCTTCATATAAGATATAAAGGCATTTGTTAAAATTCAACATCAGTTTCTCTTTTAAAATATTAATGGGTGCTATAATTAAACAGATGGACAAAAACAAGTGCTGGCAAGGATGTAGAGAAATGAGAACTCTCGTAGAGTGCTTTTGGGAATGTAACACAGTACAGCTGCTTCAGAAAATAGTCTGAGAGTTCCTCAAAAGGTTTAACATAGAGTTACCATAACACCCAGCAATTATATTCCTGGGTATATACCCATGAAAACTTAAAACATATGTCTACACAAAAACCTATAAATGAATATTCATAGCAGCATTATTCATCATAGCCAAAAAGTGACAACAACCCAAATGTCCATCAACTGATGAAAGGATAAGCAAGATATTGAGACATTCATATGATGGTATATCACTCAGCCATAAAAAGGAACAAAGTACTGATATATGCTACAATATGGATGAAACTTGAAAACATCAGGCTAAGTGAAAGAAGCCAGACATAAAATCCCACATATTATGATTCCATTTATACAAGATGTTCAGAATAGGCAAGTCCATAAAGACAGAAAGTAGATTATCAGTTGCCAAGGTTTGAGGAGCTGAGAGATAAGTTTGCCATTATTCCAGGAGAATTTTTCTTTTATGTAGGTAAGTTGATTATAAAGTTCAAATGGAAAAATGAACACTTAAGAATTGTTATAGGGGCTTCTCTGGTGGCACAGTCATTAAGGATCTGCCTGCCAATGCAGGGAACACAGGTTCGAGCCTGGTCCGGGAAGATCCCACATGCCACGGAGCAACTGAGCCCGTGCGCCACAACTGCTGAGCCTGCACTCTAGAGCCCGCGAGCCACAACTACTGTGCTCGTGTGCCACAACTACTGAAGCCCGCACGCCTAGAGCCCATGCTCTGCAACAAGAGAGGCCACCAAAATGAAAGGCCCGTGCACCGCAGTGAGGAGTGGCCCCCACTCGCCGCAACCAGGGAAAGCCTGTGCACAGCAACAAAGACCCAACGCAGCCAAAGATAAATAAAAATATTTTAAAAAAAGAATTGTTATAAACATTCTAAGAAAGAATAATGTTAAAAATTATCACCTACTCTCACCAGATAGTAAAAATTAAGTTTAAAAGCAACAGTAATTAGGGCTCCCCTGGTGGCGCAGTGGTTGAGAGTCCACCTGCCAATGCAGGGAACATGGGTTCGTGCCCCGGTCCGGGAAGATCCCACATGCCGCGGAGCAGCTGGGCCCGTGAGCCATGGCCGCTGAGCCTGCGCGTCCGGAGACTGTGCTCCGCAACGGGAGAGGCCACAACAGTGAGAGGCCCGCATACCGCAAAAAAAAAAAAAAAAAAAAAGCAACAGTAATTAAAACAGCTTGGTAATGAAATGAGCAAACAGAGATAATGAAACAAAGTCAGAAATACACCCAAATATACCCAAATACCAAATATCAATAAATAAAAATTTAGTAACTAAAATAGATGGCATTTTGATTCAAAGGGGAAAAAATGGATTATTTAGTAAATTGCAACTTTATAGGAAGATGCAATGGTTAGTAAACAAAAAAGTTACAGAATAATATATATAGTATATTACCATATTTTCATATAAAAATGTTTACATGTATATGCTGGATTATGATCATTACGATACTTCTCAGTTACCACAGTCCATCAGATATAAAACTGTACCATTCAAAAATGCTACTGTGGTCCCCTTAGGAATCACTGTGATAGAATTCCCTGAAATATTTAACATGAAACTGGTCTAACAATGGTTCCTTATGAAGAAAGGAATTGGTCATAGTGGTAAAAGAAAGATCTTTTACTGATTTCTTGTTTGTATTGTTTGAATCTATACCATGTGTACATGTATATATTTTTCACTGAGGTAAAATTTATATGACATAAAATTAAGCATTTTAAAGTATACAATTCAACAGCATATAGTGCATTTACAGTGTGTACAATCACCACTTCTCCCTACTTTCAAAACTTTTTAATCACTCCAGAAGAATACTTCATACCCATTAAGTAAGTAATCATTCTCCATTCCCACTCCCCTTACCCTTGGCAACAACTAAGCCAATTTTCTCTCTCCATAGACTTGTCTATTCTGGATATTTCATATAAAAGGAATCATGTAATATGTAATCTTTTGTGTCTGCCTTCTTTCGCTTAGCATGTTTTCAAGATCCATCCAAGTTGTAGAATGTATCAGTACTTTGCTCCTTTTTATGGCTGAATAATACTTCATTGCGTGGATATACTACAATTCATCCATTCATCCACCAATGGACATTTGAGTTGTTTCTACATCTTCAATAGTATGAATAATGCTGCTGTGAACATTCGTTTATGAATTTCTATGTAGAACTAAGTTTTAAGTTCTTTTGAATATATACTTAAGAGTAGAAATGCTGGGTCATATGATAATTCTATGCTTAACTTTTTGAAGAACCATCAAACTATTTTTTATAACAGCTGTGCCATTTTACATTCCCACTGCATATTTTTAAAAATTTAATAGTTAAATGGAACAAACTAACCTTTCAAAATATATTCTATTACATTCAGAAGAATCCTATATGGCCACTAAAAAGAATGTGGTAATTCTGTATGTGCTGGTATAGAAAGATAGCCTCAATTAACTCATGCAATAAACATTAACTGACTGGCTATCGTGGAAAAGACCATAAAAAGGAACAAAGTACCTGTATAGGTACTGATGATATAGCACTGAATAAGACAGACATCAAATAGGACTAACAGATAGTAAATAAATCATTATACAAAGAAATATTTAATAATAAATGGGATAATTATAAGTACTATGAAGAAAGCTATAATATATTACCCAATATTTTTTAAAAGCTTCAGAAGAATATGTAAAGCAAGATCTCATTTTATCTTAAAAATATTAATATATACCACTATGTAATACAGGTATCTGTATAAATTCTGTATACCTGGAAAATACGTATCGGGGGGGCCACTCAAAGAATATATCCAAATTTTTATTGTTAAAATAAGGGGACATGAGATTCTTTATTTTCTATTCTATGTTTTTCTTCTAATAATTATTTAATATTTCTATAATTAGAAAAAAAATTAAAGATAAAAAGCACTAAATTTCAATCAACTCATATAAATTCCATATGATATAGAAAGAAATAAGAATAAATCCATGCAACAATTCTTTAATAAAAATCTAATGCTCTAAATAATTTTCGTAAAATAAATCTGATCAAGCCACTTTCCTGCTAACATTTCTGAAATGGCTCTTCATCACTCCTAGAAAAAAATCTAAATTCCTTTAACATGACAGATGAGGTTACTTACTATCCAGACTTGACTGCTAGTGTGGCTTCATGTCTATAAACTCCTCCATTCACATCCTAGGCTACAGATAAGTATAGTAAAAGGACCTAGGCTCCTGCTTTCACACTCTAGCAAACGTGGTCCTTTCTGCTTGGAATTCCTTTTCCCTATTACTTGACCTAAATCTCATATCCTTCAAAACTTAGCTTAAACATGACCTCTCCTGAGAAATCTTCCTGAATTCCACTTGTGATTTAGACACCCTCTCTGTGATCCTCCAGCATCTTATAACATAGCAGGTGCTTCAAGTACTGTAACTGTCTCGTGAATTGACTATGGAGTTCCCTGGGAGCAATGAGTGTGCTTTGTATTTACTTGTGTAGCACAGTGCCTGAAAACGGTAGTAGTTCAATAAACGTTTGCTTAATGAATGAAAGAACAGACAGAAACTCTATAATCAGGTTTTAGACTTCATAAGTTTCAGTTAAACAGCTCAGTTAGGTTAGCTCCTGGGATAGGCGGAAACAAGATCACAGTCTATATCCCATACGAACCAATTAAGTTTCTTGACCTTGGTCACAGATTGTATCAGTTAACACAAACATTTTAGTTGCTCCACATGCCGCGGAGCAACTAAAACCGCACGCCACAACTACTGAAGCCTGAGCGCCTAGAGCCTGTGCTCTGCAACAACAGAAGCCACCGCAGTGAGAAGCCCGTGCACCGAAACAAAGAGTAGCCCCCGCTCACTGCAACCAGAGAAAGCCCACATACAGCAAAAAAGACCCAACGCAGCCAAAAATAAAAATAAAAACTAAATAAATTAAGAAAAAAGAAAAGAAAAATACAAAATTAAATTTTGATAGAGGCTGGGTTACTTGAGTGTATGTATTTGTCAAAACTTAGCAATTGTATGCCTAAGATTTATATTTCATTGTATATAAATTTTACCTCAAAATAAGAAACTATAAGAAATACTGAACTCTAATGATCTGCATGCTGAATTATTTACGGAAAAGCCTGGTAATGTGTACAATTACTTTGAAATAAATTTTAAAAATAAGGTGGATTGCTGGTGGATAGAGGATGGGTAAATGCATAGATAAGTGACAAAGCGAGTATACTGCACAGTACAATATTAACAGTAGAATTTAGGTTTGGATGATGGGTGTTTACTGTAAAATTCTTTCAACCTTGTTGTATGTTTGAAATTTTCATTAAAAAGTCACAAAAATATTTAGAAAATTAATGAAAGAAAAATAAAAAACAACCAAGGAAGGTATAAAGGTGTGTAATAAAGGTTTAGCCTTGCCCAAAGAGAGGTCTGGCCTTTGCCCTTGGCTTTGGGAGGTAATCTCTAAACCTTTGGAATGTCATGCCTGATAAGAGTGTTTTTGTTTACCTGGGACCCTTAGGCCATGCCAGATAGAAAATGCTAACAACGTGATTTATTGGGGGGGGGTGGGGGCCGGGGCGCATGTGGTATCAGCTGAACTTCTGAAGGAGCTGGAGACCAAGGTCAGCCACATGGGCAGTCAATCTATCTAACTGACCAAATACACCTCTTCCCTTGGCTAATTTTAAAATATATCCTTTCACTATAATAAACCATAATTTTAAGTAAATTTTCAGTGAGTTCTTCTAGCAAATTATCAAATCCAACGTTAGTCTTGGGGACCATGATCTTGCAAGTCATGACAGAAGTGAGAGTGGTCTTGGAGGCCTCCAAACTTGCAGTTGGTATCTGGAGTGAGAGTTGTCTTGGGAACTCCCTAACTCTGTAATTCATCACCAGGATAAGCAGAACACCAAAGAACATTCAAATTATTAATGCTGGTAGTGGAGATGGGATATCAAACCCATAATGATGAATATTAAAAATAAACACACCCACCAGAATGGCTAAAATTAAAAATACTGATAATTATAAATATCAGTGAGGATACAGAGCAATGAAACTCTAACATGTAGTCCATGGGAATGTAAAATGGTACAACCACTTGGGGAAAAAAATCTGGTATTTCTTATGTAACTAAACATACATCTATCTTGACATAAATTCTAATACTAGGCATTTACCAAGAGAAATGATAACAAATCTCCACAAAAACACTTGACGAGAATATTCATAGCACTTTTATTCATAAATAGCCCAAAACAGGAAACAGTCCCAGTGCCCGCCAGTGGGATAATAGATCAACAAACAGTGACATATTCTTACAGTGGAATAAAACTCAGCAATAAAAACAAATGAACTACAAGATGACCACCACATTTTTACTACTCTGAGTTCGCTGACCTCTTATTTTACAAATGACACTGTTTAAAAATAACTAATATCGGGCTTCCCCGGTGGTACAGTGGTTAGGAATCCGCCTGCCAATGCAAGGGACACGGGTTCGGGCCCTGGTCCGGGAAGATCCCACGTGCCACGGAGCAGCTGAGCCCGTGCGCCACAGCTACTGAGCCCGCGTGCTGCAGCTACCCAGGCCCGTGCGCCTAGAGCCCGTGCTCCGCAACAGGAGAAGCCACCGCAATGAGAGGCCCATGCGCCGCAACGAAGAGTAGCCCCCGCTCACCGCAACTAGAGAGAGCCCACGCACAGCAACACAGACAAAAATAAATAAATAAAATAAATAAATTTATTTAAAAAAAAAAACTAATATCAGAATATAAAAAATAATCTGTTAGCACGGATAGCAAACTGGGGTAAGGGTACTAGTACTTATATTATCAGGACACTGACAACTCTTTCATAAGGAAACCTTTATAATTTTGCCCTGGAATACAACAGCTGTTTTTAGAGGTGTTATTAACACAAATATGGCAATAGCATTAAAATGATGACATGAGAATAACAAAAAATAAAAATTTTTAAACAAGGCAAGTAGAACAAACAACTGAAGCTATATAAGTCTGACAGAGAGAAGATTACTTGGCTCCTAATAAAAAATATTAATTCACCAACAACATTCATTGAGTATCTTCTGAATTTCAGGTATTCTACTAAATATGCACTGGGAATATAAAAATGAATGAGGCATGGACTCTGCTCTCAAGGGATTCACTAGCATAAGGTATAATCAAATGATGCCAAGACCCACAAATGCTACAGGCATAGAATGAAAGGTAGAAAGTGTTCATTCTTATTTCTTATTCATTAGGTAACCTTGGGCAAGTTAATTTTCCTTACCATGCTTCAGTTTCCGATCAATTAAATAAGAATAAAAAAAACATCTACCTCATAGAATTATGAGTACATATTGATCAAGCACTTAGAACAGCCTTGGCACATAGTAAATACTAGAAAAGTATTTGTTAGCTAAGTGAAAATATCACATCTACAGTTTATAATTATGAAATTTAATCCAGTTAAAATATTTTGACTAGCTGAATATGTAAAGCACTAACAAAAAATTACATTTTAAGTACTTCTGGTAATAGATAACAGAGCAAAGTCAGAATCTCCCTTCTCTCAGAAATTACCCAAAAGCAACAAACAGAATAAAAAACATAAACGCAAACATGATCTCCAATAAAACTAGTAAACATAAGAAATGTAAGTGGAAGAGAGACCTAAGGAGAGACAATTAAATTGGAGGAGGGTAGATATAAGGCATGAGGTTCCAAAACTCAAAGGGGTGGGGGGAGTACATTTCTTCAACTGCAGCTTTCTGAGGTATAAAATTTAAACCACATTCACAACAACAAAAACAGTGGACAGGACTTCCCTGGTGGCGCAGTGGTTGAGAGTCCGCCTGCCGATGCAGGGGACACAGGTTCGTGCCCCAGTCTGGGAAGATCCCACATGCCGCGGAGCGGCTGGGCCCGTGAGCCATGGCCGCTGAGCCTGTGCATCTGGAGCCTGTGCTCCGCAAGGGGAGAGGCCACAACAGTGAGAGGCCCGCATACCACAAAAAACAAAACAAACAAAAAAAAAGACAGGGGACATGTGCTGGTAGAGGGACCTTTGTTTGCTGCTCAGTTTGAAGAAACAGAGGAGAAAGTACTAAATTAGAAATCACACAAACAATCTACACTGGCAGAAATTAGGCTGCTTGGTATGGCAAAAAAGAAAAATAGTGAGACAGCCTGCACTATGAACGGCCCTGCAGCAGCCATCTTCTCTGGCTGAGGAGAAAGAAAATAGATTCATACAACTCAACCCTGGTCATAGAGAAAATTACTGTAAATTTGAAGACTGTGGCTACCCTAAGATACCTACTTCTGGTATCCTAAAAAGTTGTACAGGAAAAACCCTCTTCATTCAAAAATAACCCCAAAAGGAGTAAGAATAGATCTATGCAAATACAAAATTTTAAAAAGAAGAAAAAACAGCACAGGAAAAACCAAGTAGCTGAAGGACCCTCATGAGAAAAATGCTGCCATGGAGCAGATGAATTTTTAAAACTTAAAAACAAAAATGAACAAACAAACAAAAACCCTAATGAAGCAAATACCACTTCGAGATAGAATTATAGAATGTCAAAGTCACAAGAAAATAGCAGTAGTGAAGTGGGCATCCTGCCTTGTTCCTTTTGGGGGAAAGCTTTTAGTCTTTCACCACTGAGTATAATGTTAACTTGTAGGCTTTTCATATGTGTCCTTTATCATGTTAAGGAAGTTTCCTTCAGGGGACTTCCCTGGTGGAGCAGTGGTTAAGACTCCAAGCCCCACAGGCAGGGGGCCCGGGTTTGATTCCTGGTCAGGGAACTAGATCCCACAGGCATGCTACAACTAAGAGTTCATATCCTACAACTAAGGAGCTCACCTGCCACAACTACGACCCAGAGCAACCAACTAAATAAGGAAATATTTAAAAAAACAGGATTATTAAAGAAGTTTCCTTCAATTCCTAGTTTGAGTGTTTTTATCATGAAAGGGTATTGAATTTTGTCCCCTTCATGCTATTAATGGGTTTTTTTTCCCCTTCATTCTATTAATATGGTATATTTCATTCCTTGATTTTCTTATATTGAACTTTTGCATTCCTGGAATGAATTTCACTTTGTCATAGTGTATAATCCTTTTAATGTGTTGTTGGATTCAGTGTACTAGTATTTTGTTGAGGATTTCTGTATCAATGTTCATAAGGGATACTGATCTGTAGCTTCTTGTGGTATCTTTGACTTTGGTTATCAAGGTAATAAGGACATCATAGAATGAGTTAGCAGTGTTCCCTCATTTTCTTTTTTTTTGAAGATTCTGAAAAGTATTGATGTTAGTTCTTCTTTAACCATAAGGTAAAATTCAACCGTGAATTTTAGTCCTAGACTTGTCTTTGTTGGAAGATTTTTTGATTACTAATTCAATCTCTTTACTTGTCGAAAGTCTGTTGAGCATTTCTATTTCTTTTTGATTCAGTTTTAGTAATTTGTGTGTTTCTGGGAATTTATCCATTTCGTCTAGGTTATCCAATTTGTTGGTGTACAACTGCTCACAGTACTCTCCTATAATCCTTTTTATTTCAGTAGAACAGGATGTAACGTCCCCACTTTCACTTCTGATTTTATTTATTGTCATCTTCTGTTTTTCTAACACTAGCTAAAGGTTTGTCAATGTGTTGATCTCTTCAAAGAACCCACTTTGGTTTCATTGATTCTATTGTCCTGCTATTCTCTGTTTTGTTTATCTCTAATATAATCTTTATTATTTTCTTCCTTCTGCTAGCTTTGGTTTCGGCTTGCTCTTTTTCTAGTTCCTTAGGTGTAAAGTTAGGTTAATATGAGATCTTTCTTCATTTTTAATGTAAGTGTTTAGAGCTATAAATTTCCCAAGCACTTTCACTGCATATCATAAGTTTTGTTATGTTGTGTTTTTGTTTTCATCCCTCTCAAACTATTTTCTAATTTTCCTAGTGATTTCTTTTAACCCACTCATTGTTCAAGATTACAGTGTTTAGCCTCCACATAATTGCAAATTTTTCAGTTTTCCTTCTGTTGATTTCTATAGCGTCATTCCATTGTGATCAGAAAAGATATTTTGCATGATTTTGGTATTTTCTAATGTATTGATAGTTGTTTATTCCCCAACTTATGGTCTACCCTTGAGATATGTGCACTTGAGAAAAATGTATATTCTGCTTTGTTGGGTGGAGTGTTCTGTATATGTCTGTTGATTTACAGTATTTTTCAATGGAATTGATAGTCCAGACACCAACTCAAACATCTACGGCCAACTGATTATCAACAAGGATGCCAAGACCATTAGAGGCGGAATAGTCTCTTCAACAAATGGTGCCAGGATGGCTTCTCTGGTGGCACAGTGGTTGAGAGTCCGCCTGCCGATGCAGGGGATGCAGGTTCGTGCCCCGGCCCGGGAGGATCCTGCATGCCGCAGAGTGGCTGGGCCTGTGAGCCATGGCCACTGGGCCTGCACGTCCGGAGCCTGTGCCCCGCAACGGGAGAGGCCGCAACAGTGAGAGGCCCGTGTACCGCAAAAAAAACAAAAAAACAAATGGTGCCAGGACAACTGGATCTGCACACACAAAAGAAAGAAGTTGGACCCCTATCTCATTCCAAACATAAAATTTAAAATGGATCAAAGACTTAAATGTAATAGCTAAAACTATAAAACTCTTAAAAGAAAGCATAGGAATGTAACTTCTTTACCTTGAATTTGGCAACAGATTATTAAATGGAACACCAAAAACACAATCAACAAAAGAATAAATATGTAAAATCAACTTCATCAAAATTAAAAATGTTTGTGCATCAAAGGAACTTATAAATAATATGAAAAGACAACAGAATGGAATAATATTTGCAAATCATATATCTAATAAGGGTATAATAACCAGAATATATCAAGAACTCTTACAAATCTACAACAAAGAGACAAGCAGTCCAATTTAAAAATGGGCAAAAGTATTAAACAGACATTTGTCCAAAGAAGATATACAACTAGCCAATAACCATATGACAAGATGTCCAACAACATTACTTGTTAGGGAAATGCAAATCAAAACCACAATGAGATATCACTTCACACCCATTCGGATGACTATAACATAAACAAACAAAAACAAAATGGAAAAGAGCAAATATTGACCAGGATGTGGAGAAACAAGAACCCCTATACACCACTGGTAAGAATGTAAAATGGTACACCTGTTGTGCAAAACTGTTGTGCTCGGTACTTCCTCAAAAAACTAAACATGAAATTACTATATGCTGCAATAATTCCACTCCTCAGTATACACTCAAAAAACTGAAAATAGATGTTAAAACAAAAATTTGTAGACAAAAGTTCATGGCAGCATTATTCATACCAGCCAAAAAGTGGAAATGACCCAAATGTCCATCAAGAGACCAATGGATAAACAAAATATGGTATATCCATAAAATAAAATATTATTCATCCATAAAAACTAATAAATACTGACATATATTACAACACGGATGAACCTCAAAAACACTATGCTAAGTGAAAGTAGTCAGTCACAAAAGGCCACTGTGTTAGTATGGTTCTCCAGAGAAACAGAACCAGTACCATGTGTAGATGTATAAAAAAGACGTTTATTTTAAGGAATTTGCTCATGGAATTATAGAGGTGTTAAGTCTAAATTTTGCAGGGTGGGATAATAGGGTGAAGACCTAGAGAAAAGCTGATGCTGCAATTTAAGTTGAAGGGCACCAGAATGGAGACTAGGAAAAAGATGATAATGCAGTTCAAGTCCAAAGGCCATCTCCTGCAGAATTCCCTCTTACTCAGGAGACCAGTCTTTTGTTCTAGTCAGGTCTTCAACTGACTAGATGAGGCCCACCCATATTATGGTGAGCAATCTGCTTTACTTAAAATCTACTGATTTAAATGCTAACCTCATACAAAAACACCCTCAGAGAAACATTCAGAATAATGTTTGACACAAATCTGGGCACCACAGCCCAGCCAACATATAAAATTAACCTTTACAGCCTCATACAGTATGATTCCACTTATATGAAATGTCCAGAGTAGGAAAATCAATAGAAATAGAAAGCAGATTAGTCATTGTCAGGGACTTAGGGGAGGGGTAACATGGTGAATGACAGCTTAATTAGTTGCTTTTGGGGGTGATAAAAGTGGTTTAGAATTAGATAGTGGTGATGGTTATATAGCACTGTGAATGTACTGGCAGCCACTGAATTGTATATTTTAAAATGGTTAAAATGGTAAACTTTATGTTAATTTTACTTCAATTTTAATTTTAAAAAATTATTGATGTTTTCTGTGAATATATGTGGGCCCAAAAGTGAGAGTGAATGTCAGCATATAAATTGTCAGGTATCATAGAATAGGGTCACCTGGTGTGTCAATGGGTCTTAAAAATAGATGCAAGAGGTGAACCCCAGAATTCCTAGGAGCTACAGAAGCAGTATGCAGCCAGAAAAAAAAATGACTACACGGATCCAAGAAGTACAAGGTCAGCCATGGGAAATCCACAGGAAGTGCAAAGAACCCACAGACATGCTCCAAAAATTTGGCAATCTAGATGAAATGGACAAATTCCTTGAAGGAGACAAATAGAAAGTATGAGAAGCCCTACAACAATTTAAAAAGTGGAATTTGTAGGGCTTCCCTGGTGGCGCAGTGGTTGAGAGTCCGCCTGCCGATGCAGGGGACACGGGTCCGTGCCCCGGTCCGGGAAGATCCCACATGCCGCGGAGCAGCTGGGCCCGTGAGCCATGGCCACTGAGCCTGCGCGTCCGGAGCCTGTGCTCCGCAACGGGAGAGGCCACAACAGTGAGAGGCCCACGTACTGCCAAAAAAAAAAAAAAAAGTGGAATTTGTAATTAAAGACTCATCTCTCAAAAAACAAAAACAAAACTCCAGGCCCAGATGGCTTCACTGGTTAATTCTAGCAAACGTTCAAGAAAGAAAGAATACCACCATACATAAACTCTTCCAGAAAGCAGAGAAAAAAAGGAACACTTACCAACTCATTTTATGAGACCAATATCACCACTACACCAAAACTTGAAAAGACATCACCAAAAACCAACAACAACCAGCAACAAAAAAATCCTACAGCCAATATCCCTACAAACATAGATGTGAAAGCCCTTAACAAATATTAGCAAATCAAATCCAGCATTATATAAAAAGGATAATACATAATGACCAAATGGGGTTTATCAGAGCATGGTTCAACACTGAAAAATTAATCAATGTAACTCACCACAGAATAAAGGAGAAAAGCCAGATGATCATTCCCATAGATGCAGAAAAAATATTTGACAAAATTCCACATTATGAACTTAACCAAGGAGGTGAAAGATGAACACTGAAAAGATATTCATGCAAGAAACTGAAGATACAAATAAATGGAAAGAAAGCTCATGTTCATGGATGGGAGGAATTAATATTGTTAAAATGTCCATACTACACAAAGCCTATAAATTCAATGCAAATCAAAATTCCAATGGCATTTTTCACAGAAATAGAAAAAACAACCCCAAAATTCATATGGAAACTCAAAAGACCCTGAATAGCCAAAGCAATTCTGACAAAGAACAAAACTCAGAGGTATCACATGTCCTGATTTCAAACTATATTACAAAGCCACAGTAATCAAAACAGGATGGTACTGGCATTAAAAAAGACATATAAACCAATGGAACAGAACAGAGAGCTGAGAAATAAACCCATACATAATCAGTCAACTAATATTTGACAAGGGAGACAAGAATACACAGTGAGGAAAGGATAGTCTCTTCAATAAATGGTGCTGGAAAAACTGAATATCCACATACAAGAGAATAAAATTGGATGGGAACAACCTAAATGTCCATCAACAGACGAATGGATAAAGAAGACGTGGTACACATATACAATGGAATACTACTCAGCCATAAAAAAGAATGAAATAATGCTGTTTGCAGCAACATGGATGCAACTAAAGATTATCATACTAAGTGAAGTAAGTTAGAAACAGAAAGACAAATACCATATGATATCACTTATATGTGGAAGCTAAAATACGGCACAAATGAACCTATCTACAAAACAGAGGGACTTTCCTGGTGGTCCAGTGGTTGAGGCTCCATGTTCCCAATGCAGGGGGCCCGTGTTCGATTCCTGTCAGGGAACTAGATCCCGCATGCCACAACTAAGAGCTCACATGCCACAACTGAAAGATCATGCATGCTGCAACTAAAGATCCCACATGCGGCAACAAAGATCCCGTGTGCTGCA
Organism: Tursiops truncatus; assembly: GCF_011762595.2. NCBI lineage: Eukaryota > Metazoa > Chordata > Mammalia > Artiodactyla > Delphinidae > Tursiops > Tursiops truncatus. The sequence goes on along the minus strand of NC_047041.1, from coordinate 57,909,722 downwards.
ACTAAGACCCAGCACAGCCAAATAAATAAATATTAAAAACAAACAACAAAAAAAACAGAAACAGACTCACAGACATAGAGAACAGACTTGTGGTTGCCAAGAGGGAGGGGGGTGGGGGAGGGAAGGACCGTGAGTTTGGGATTAGCAGATGTAAACTATTATATATAGGATGGATAAACAACAAGGTCCTACTGTAAAGCACAGGGAACTATATTCAATATCCTGTGATAAACCATCATGGAAAAGAATATAAAAAAAGGAATGTCAAAAGAGTGAAATCAGACTCCTATCTTACATGACTCACAAAACTTAACTTGAAATGGATGAAAAACTTAAAGGTAAGACCTGAAATCATAAAACTCCTATAAGAAAACACAGGGCAAAAGCTCTTTGACACTGGTCTTGGCAACAATTTTTTGGATACGAGACAGAAGCACAAGCAACAAACACAAAAAGAAAAAAACCAAAAAAAGGTGGGAATACATCAAAACTAAAAAGCTTCTACACAGCAAAAGAAACAATCAACAAAATGAAAAGGCTATGAATTGGGAGAAAATGTTTGCGAACCACATTTTGATAAGGCATTAATATTCAAAATATATAAGAAAATTATACAACAGCAAAAAATAGTAATAATGCAATTAAAAATGGGTCAAAGACCTGAAAGGAAAGTTTTCCAAAGAAAACATACAAATTTCCAACAGATACAATAAAAGGTGCTCACATCACCAATCATCAAGGAAATGCAAATCAAAACCACAATGAGATATTACTTCACGCCTGTTAAAATGGTTACTACCAAAAAGAAAAGAAATAAGTGTTGGCCAATGTGGAGAAAAGGGAACCCCTGTGCACTGCCAGTGGGAATGTAAACTGGTATGGCCATTATGGAATACAGTACAGAGGTTTTTCAAAAAACTCAACACTACTGTATGATTCATATGATCCCACTTCTGAATATATATCTGAAGGAAAAGAAATCACTATCTCAAAGGGATATCTGTAGGCCCATATTCGTTCACCATAGCATTATTCACAACAGCCAAAACATGGAAGCAAACTAAGTGTTCATTAACAGATGAAAGAATAAAGAAAATGTGAGAGATAGATAGATAGACAGGGATTTGGATAGGTATTACAGATATATAAACTCATCCATAAAAAAAGAAGGAAATCTTGCCATTTTTAACATCACGTATAGACCTTGAAGACATTGTGCTAAGTGAAATAAACCTGAGAAGACAAATACTGTATCATCTCATTTATATGTGGAATCCCAAAAAGCTGAAATCATAGAAACAGAGAGTAGACCAGAGGTTGCCAGGGGCTGGGGAAAATGGGGAGATGTTGGTCAAACAGTACAAATAAGTTATAAGTTGTGGAGATCTAATGTACAGCATGGTGATTAATATTAACAATACTGTATTGTATATTGAAAGTTGCTAAGAAAGTAGACCTTAAATGTTCTCAACACACACACACAAAAAGTCATTATGTGATGCAATGGATGTCTTAAACTTACCTTATCGTGGTAATCATTTTGCAATACATGTATCAAATCATCACTGTTGCATAACTTAAACTTACACAATGTTACATGTCAATTGTATCTCAATATGGCTGGAAAAAAACCAAACAAACAAAATCCAATACCATGGCTTAAATAAAACCCTCAAGAAGCGAGGAATAAAAAACTCCATAGGCCTGGTTTAAGGGCATCTATGGAAAATCTACAGCTAAAACATATGCAACAATGAAAGGCTCAATGTTTTTTACCTAAGATTAGGAAGAAAGCAAGGAGACAGAAAGCAAGGATATCCACTCTTACCACTTCCATTCACTATTGTATTGGAAGTCCTAGAGAGTACAAAGGGGCAAGAAAAAGCACTGAGGCATAAAAACTGGAAAGGGGGCTTCCCTGGTGGCGCAGTGGTTGAGAGTCCGCCTGCCGATACAGGGGACACGGGTTCGTGCCCCGGTCCAGAAAGATCCCACATGCCGCGGAGCAGCTGGGCCCGTGAGCCATGGCCGCTGGGCCTGCGCGTCCGGAGCCTGTGCTCCGCAACGGGAAAGGCCACAACAGTGAGAGGCCCGCGTACCGCAAAAAAAAAAAAAAAACTGGAAAGGAAAAAGGAAAACTATTTTTATTTTCAGATGTCATGATCAGGTACAGGAAAATAGTAAGGAATCTACAAAAAAGCTACTAAAATAGTAAATAAATTTAGCAAGGTCACAGGATATAAGCTGATACTCAGTATTAATTTCCCTTCCATATCAGCAATAAACAACTAGAAAATGAATTTTTCAATGTTCCACTTACACACAAATCAAAAATATATATATATTTAGGAATAAATGTAACAAAAGATATGGAATACCTGTATAGTGAAAACTACAAAACACCACAAAAAGAAATTAAATAAATTAAATAATAATAGATTGGAAGACTCAATATTATTAAAACGACAATTCTCCCCAAATTGTACTATAGATTCAATGCAATCCCAATTAAAATCCTAACAGGCTTTTTGAAGAAATTGACAAGTTAATGATAAAAACTTATACTGAAAAATTTTAAATCTAAAATAGCTAAAACAACTCTGAAAAAGAAGAACACGATTGGAAGACTTACACTACCTGATTTCAAGACTTACTAAAAAGCTATACTTATCAAAACAGTGGGGTAGTGGCTTAAGGATAGACATACAGCTCAATGAATCAAAATAGTGTCCAAGAAGATGTGTGTGGAAATGGAACACTGAAAAAATCCTTGAATCTCAAAAACACTGCACTAAAAAACAAATTACACTAAATAAAGATGTCAAATACAAAATACCCACTGTATGATTCCATTTATATGAAATTCTAAGAAAGAAAACTATAATGACAGAAAGTAGATCAGTAGCCCTCTAAGGCTGGGGCATCGAAGGGTACAAAGAAACATTTCAGGATGGTAGAGATGTTCTATATCTTAAGCAGTGGCCTTGATAACTCAACTACATACAAACTAAAATGTTTCAAATGACATACACTTTTAAATGGATGAGTTTTACTCTTTGTAAATTATACCTCAATAAAATTGAGGAAAAAATAAAAATGATAAATAACAACTACCATCCTTTTAAGTACCACTACTTCAGAATCTGCAAAAGATTGACAAAAAAATTTTTATCGCTGCTGAAAACTTAACCTGCTTCCACTTTTATAAGATTTGATTAGACTTAGGTTAAGTATCATCTCTTCAGAGATCATTGCCTGAAACTCTATGCTGGACCAAGTATCTGTCTTTCACACTCCCAAACCAAATATCTCTCTTACTGCTAACTATGTTACATTGAAAATACCTACATTTATGTCTCTTACACATCTATACATCCCCAAGCATTAAGTTTGATGTCTGGAACATAGATGCTCAATTAAATTGAAATGAACCTATATAAAATCTGAACATAAAATATAGATTACTGTCAAATGAAAAAAAAATACGCTTTTCAAGAAAAAAGTTAAGAAATGCCCAAAAAAGGAGAAGGGGCTTGTTAACATCATCATTCTTCATGTCATTTTAAATGTATGTAAATTTATTTTAGATAGTCATAAAATCTAATTATAATAAGCCACACTTATCTGACATACTATTCCTCTAAGAATCCCGAGAATCAAGTAAACCCTCCTCCAGAGGTTCGTAAGTCTTTAAATTTTTGAAAAGCATTCCTATACCCTTTACTTTTGTAATACCTGGAACAAGGTGCCTAAGGTCCCAGTAAATACTACTGTTAAGACAAAAATGCAAAGAAATGTTTTCTGTTATTAAAACCTTTAAACAGCTCCCAAGGACTAGACAATCACACTTCCCCACTGCGCAGAGAACTTAAATGCAAGCTATAATATGAGCGCTAGTAGCTAACAGTATAATTCCAGTCCAGCTCACTTGGCCTGCCACCTGGTATTCTTTACACCTGGTACAATTAAATAACACTCAAGGTATTACCACCTAATTCTCCTCTGCTAATCAGAAAAGACAGTTCAAACTTACTAACATAAAGCAAGAGAGCTAGAACACTAAATGGTGAAATACCAAATTATACAACACAGTTTCATTGCATTTGAATAGAATACATTAATTTAGAAGCAGCCTAGCAATGGACTGAGCCACAGAGACTCTTGTGTGCAAACAATAATCCACCCTGTTAGTAAAGCACTTCAAGTTTTTCAAAGTCCTTTCCCATCTTATCCCATCGGCCCTTCACAACCACCCTGTGAAGTAAGAAGAAAAGGTTATTTCCATTCCATAAATGACGAAAATACATATCAGAGCAATTAAAAGACACACAAAATTGTTAATATGTAGCTCTGGTTAGGTAGGGGGAAAAACTGGGAAGAGAACCTAGAACCACTTTTATCTAAGACTTTTTTTTTTCACAATAAATAATATGTTGTAAAGATTGGTGATAGAAATGAAGCCAAAGATAAAGAGAACAAGGACAATGAAACAGGATAATAATCAACTTTGCATTCTCTCCCTACTTCATCACCTTCCCTTCCACAGTCTACAGTATACCCTCCACATAAAACAGCACCATTTGCCCCCACAATATACCAGACTCTTTATTCTTTGACCTCGCTTTCCCAGCAGAAGACCTCCAAAAGAAAGATACACTAGGGAAGCAGAAGGCGAACAAGTTAGAAGTCAGAAGACCTGAGTTTTTCTAACCCTGGCTTTGGATAAGTATCTTTACCTCTTTAAGCCTCAATTTTTATATCTATAAAATTATATTGGGACTTCCCTGGTGGTCCGGTGGTTAAGACTCCACACTCCAAATGCAGGGGGCCCAGGTTCGATCCCTAGTCAGGGAACTAGATCCCACAGCACAACTAAGAGCCCACATGCTGCAACTAAAGGTCCTGCATGCCGCAACTAAAAAGATCCCACATGCCGCAACAAAGATCCCGCGAGCCGCAACAAAGATCCCGCGAGCCGCAACTGAAAAAAAAGATCCTGCGTGCTGCAACAAAGACCTGGTGCAGCCAAATAAATAAATAAAGGAAACACAGCATTAAATTATTTTAAAAAATAAGAAAAAAAAGATATAATTTTCATGGAATTTGTTGATACTTCCCTTATGAACTAATAATTATATAATCAATTTTTGTGTTTGAAAATATATTCTCCATATTAGGTAGAATCTACATGTATGTAACTAAGCTTATTAATTATGGAATTTAAATATGCTACATACCTTATAAAATTTGCTTGGTGTTAAAAATCTCCCACTATGACTACAGATTTGTCAGTTTCTCCTTACAATTTTATAATTTGTGCTTTCTTATGTTATTAAGTGAATAAATCTTAATGCTTATTAGTTCTTCCAGGTGGATTGTTCCATTTATCTTTAAGTATCTTTATTCCTATTAATGATTAGACTTCAATTCTACTTTATCTAATAATGGAATATCATTTTTTTGAAGTACTTTCTAGAATATTTTTATAGCTTTATATTCAATTTTGGTATCATTAGGTTTTTCACATGTGTCCCATGAGTATGTACCAACCTAGACTTTTGATTTTTAGATTAAAAAAAGTCAAAGTTAAAAAAGAAACAACAAACTGGGGGAAAGTATTTGCAAGAAACAAAGCAAACAGCCTAAAATACGTAAAACTCCTAATATTCAAACAGAAAATTCGGCTAAGGACATGGTACAGTGTGCATATTTATATCCTCCCTAAATTCCTATGCTGGAATCTTAATATCCAGTGTGATGGTATTAGTCAGTGGGCCTTAGGGAGGAACTTAAGTATGAGGGTGGAGTTCTCACGAACGGAATTACTGCCCATATAAAAGAGGCTCCAAAGAGATCCTTAGCCCCTCAGCCTTGTGAGGACACAGCAAGAAGATGCCAGCTATAAACCAGGAAAAGGGCCCTCATGGGAGAACGCGACCATGCTGGTGTCTTGATCTTGAACTTCCCAGCAAGCGGGACTGTAAGCAATAATTTGTGGTTTTTTGTAAGCAATAAATTTTTGCTGTTTATATCTACCCAATCTGTGGCGTTTTGTTATAGCAGCCCAAATGGAGGAAGACAGGACAGATGATTAACAAAAAAATGTAAAGTAATGTGAAACAGTCCAATATGAAGGAAAAAACCTGACCTTGCTAACAACCAAAGAAATCCAGATTCAAACAATAAGACTGGGCTTCCCTGGTGGCGCAGTGGTTGAGAGTCAGCCTGCCAATGCAGGGGACATGGGTTCGTGCCCCGGTCTGGGAAGATCCCACATGCCGCGGAGCGGCTGGGCCCGTGAGCCATGACCGCTGAGCCTGCGCGTCCGGAGCCTGTGCTCCGCAACGGGAGAAGCCAAAACAGTGAGAGGCCAGCGTACCGCAAAAAAAATAAAAAATAAGACTATTCTGCCTATTTGAATGACCAATATTAGAACATTAGAATAATGATAATATATGCTGTTCCCACATCTGGAAATAAGAAAATCTATACAGACAGTGGGGGTGGGGGGTAGGGGCAGGTAATATGGCAACAAGTATAAACAATCATTTAAACAGTAGATAATGTTTGACCCATCAATTCTACTTCTACAAATTTATTCTAAAAAGATAGTTACATAAATATACAAGGATGTGAATAAGGACATCAACCACCATGCAACACTGAAAATTAGGTACTATAGTGCATACGAGGTCTTTATGTAAACAAAGGAAAATAAAACTTGAGTTTAACAACAATTTTAAAAATTATATTTTAAAATTTATTAAACATTGTTTGGCCAACAATGTCTCATTCAGTATGAAATATTTCTTCAGCATCTATATACCAGGCTGTAATATATACAATGATAAAAGATACAGTCTTGCTCTCAAAAAGCTCACAGACTGGAGGGGAAAATGTACCAAAAAACCCAAAAAACAAAAAATCAAAACACAGAAGATTAACATACAATGTGATGAGTGCTCTAACGGTGACAAGCATAGGACGTTATGGGAGCACAAAGGCAGAGTAAGAAGCACAAGCTCCCCAAGCAAGCTAATCTGGCACCTCCTCAAGTCAATTTTGTTGTTGTTTTTGAATGTCTGTTTAGAAAAGAGGCAGAATGCTGCTGAAAAGAAGGGCAGTGAATAAGGGCCATTAGTTACAGAGTTCAGCCCTCTTCCCTATGCCAGCAACTTAGCTCTGGCGCCAAACTTGCATATCCTACTAAGTGAAACTTATTCCTAGACTTAATTTTACTCAATCTTTTTAAAAGGCAATTAAGTACATATCCGTTTGGAATCTCTCTCTCTCTCTCTCTCTCTCTCTCTCTCCCACTCACACACACACACACACACACACACACACACACAAAAAGATTATCCAATTCTGCTTATTTCTCTCATATTTATCCCAGAAAGGAGTTCTGGTAAATGTAATTTTCTCCCTCACCTCATATTTCAAGTACTATTCTGTTATGTCCCACTTAGCTAGACAGTCCATTATTTCAACTTTGTACAGAGGAAGGACACCTAAAAAGTAACAAGTAGAGGGGTACAGAAAAGGCTTCCGAGATTAAAGCATTCTAAATATATAACTTTAATAAAATATTTAAAAATTAAAAATTGTGATCTTGGTGGGAGGGAGGGAGACGCAACAGGGAAGACATATGGGAACATATGTTTATGTATGACTGATTCACTTTGTTATAAAGCAGAAACTAACACACCATTGTAAAGCAATTATACCCCAATAAAGATGTTAAAAAAAAAAAAAAATTGTGATCTTGGACAAATTAGTGAATCTCTCTGGGCTTAGGTTCTCTCACCTATATGAAGTGCATTATAATACCTACCTCTTGAGTAGCTGAGATTTAAATGAAATAAACTTTTAAGCATTTTAAAAACAGAAAAGCAACCTGTAAAGCTTAAAGTCTTAACAAAATATTAGTAATTTTTAAGGGCCAAAAAATGTCTACATCCTTAGGTATGTATACAAAAATACTGGAGCATTATCTAAAATAAAATTTTGGAAGTTCTAACAATGAATTAGTTAAGTACTAGATAGGTAAATAATAAAACACCACTGTAAACAACAGTTATAATTTGTAACAGTGGTCCTCAAACTTTAACATTCATAAGAATCACCTAAAAGGGCTTGCTGGGTCCCACTCCCAGAGTTTCTGATTCAGTAGGTTTGGGATGCCAGCTAAAAATTATCACTTGCCTTCTGCCTCTACAAGGATTAGGTCACTAGTCACTTCAGTTGCTGACCTTCACACACCCTGAAAGGAGTTCAGGGTAGAGATAAAGAATGAGGCACTCTGTTCTCTGGGAAAAACTGGAAAAAAATAGATAATTTCAGGAGATTTTATGAGCCCAATTTCTTGCATCTTCTCATATCTAGAAAAGTACTAAAATCATTAACAGAGACATCTGCCTCTTGTGACTAACAGCAACCTTCTTGTGACTAGCAGTAACCTTCTGCCAAAATGTGTGCTTGATTGCACACATATATCCTCCTTCACCAAAATCACATACCTCTCCACTTACCTCTTCAGAGCAGTTCCTCAGAGCTATCTGAGAGGCTATCTCCCGGACTATAATCCTAATTTTGCCCAAAATAAAACTTAACTCATAAATCTCATGCTGTGCATTTTTTTTCAGTCAACAGGAATAAAGCCAGAGAAACTGCACTTCTAACAAGTTCCAAGTTGGTACTGATACTACTAGTCTAGGAAACACACTTGGAGAATCAGAGAATTATAATTATAAAACTATTCATCCTTCCTTGTTCCACCAAAAACAAAAATAATAATAATAATAAAATCATTTTTATATATAGATGTAGTTTTAAAAATCACATACAAATAAAAGAAGGGAGAAAAACACTTAATAACAAGCCAGACCACCACCTTCTTACTCATCCAACAAGACTGTGTTAAAAGTAAAATAAACGTGAAAAGTTACCCATTATTTTGCTGACATTTTCTTTTTTTTTGGCTGCACCGCGCCACACGCAGGATCTTAGTTCCCCAACCAGGGATCGAAACTGCGCCCCCTGCAGTGGAGGCAGGGAGTCTTAACCACTGGACCTTCCCACGGGAAGTCCCTTGCTGACATTTTCAACCTACAAATAAGCTACTCAGTTATTCTACTCAGGCTGATTAACCAATTGATAATTTTATACATCTTAGAAATCCACCTCTCCTGTAGTATCTCTTAGCCAAGGCAACATTTCCTAGAATGCCTAAGGTCAGGAAGAAGATCTGAAATGCATATTAAACAACTGTGATAACTCCTAGAACACCAGTTCTCATTTTTACTTACAAATGTGAATATCTGCAATGCTTTTAAAAATATACATGCCCAGATCACTCCCCCAAATCAACCAACTCTCAATCTTAAGAGTAGGGCCAAGCATCTGTAATGTTGCAAAGTCCACAGGGGATTCTTCCTTATACAATGCGTTATCACCTACATTTGAATAAGCTGTGTTTAATTCTGGGAATTCAAAATATTTCAAAGGCAATATCATCACATTGTGATGGAAACATTCAGAAATTTGGAAAAACTCTATGATCTTCCTCATCACATAACTATCTTTCCTCCTCCTACTTCCCAACACCACAGGAGTTGGGGAGCACCACCTCTCAGACTGATTAAACGCAGTCTAAAATACAGCTGCTTTTTCTCTAGTTACATGTGTTAACCAACTGACTTTTTTTTTTTTTTTTTTTTTTTGCGGTACGCGGGCCTCTCACTGTTGTGGCCTCTCCCGTTGCGGAGCACAGGCTCCAGACGCGCAGGCTCAGCAGCCATGGCTCACGGGCCCAGCCGCTCCGCAGCATGTGGGATCCTCCCAGACCGGGGCACGAACCCATGTCCCCTGCATCGGCAGGCGGACTCTCAACCACTGCGTCACCAGGGAAGCTCCAACTGTCTTATTTTAATTGGGCATCTTTAAACTCCTTTGCCTTTCAGCTCTTGATGTACTATAAATAAAGAGAAATAATGCTGTCAAAATGAGTTACCTGAAAACAGATAATTTTATCACAAAGAAACTGAAGTCCAAGTTTGTCATGGATAGGCCCTAAGATGAAGACAGTCACAAGAAACCTTCTAATGCATTTTATCATAATATCCTTTAAGCAGTATTAGGTCAATTCAGTAAAAACTGCATGACGATAGAAGATTACTATGTCCTCTCATTTTTCAAAAGTGTTGATCTCATGGCACACACACACAAAAGACCTGGGAAAGAAAGGGTTAAAAAATCCCACCTAGGGACTTCCCTGGCGGCGCAGTGGTTGAGAGTCCACCTGCCAATGCGGGGGACACGGGTTCGTGCCCCGGTCCGGGAGGATCCCACGTGCCGCAGAGTGGCTGGGCCCGTGGGCCATGGCCGCTGAGCCTGCGTGTCCGGAGCCTGTTTTCCGCGGCGGGAGAGGCCACAGCAGTGAGAGGACCACATACCACAAAGAAAAAAAAAAAAGAATCCGCCTGCCAATGCGGGGGACACAGGTTCGATCTCTGGTCCAGGAAGATCCCACATGTCGCGGAGCAAATAAGTCCGTGCGCCACAACTACTGAGCCCATGCACCGCGACTACTGAGCCCACGCACCGCAACTAATGAAGCCCACGTGCCCAGAGCCCATGCTCCGCAACAAGAGAAGCCGCCGCAATGAGAAGGCCACACACCTCAACAAAGAGTAGCCCCTGCTCGCTGCAACTAGAGAAAGCCTGCGCACAGCAACGAAGACCCAAAGCAGCCAAAAATAAATATAAACTTTTTTTTAAAAAGCTAAAAAAAAAAACCCACCTAAAGCTGCATTTTTAAGTAAAAAAAAATAACCTTCCATTAGGATTTATCAATATTAACAAAGTTGCCAGAATCATTTTGTTGGGAGATCCATAGTCAAGTTCACCTTTGAATACCATGACTCTAAATGTTTTCATCTATGATATATCATGCTTAAGACTCAATTTAAGATGCCAAGCTTCCTTTGCCAGGAAGAGTGGGAGACATTCATTAGTCAGATAATCTTTTATTAAAATGGAACACACATTCTTTTGAGATCATGGCAAGGAACAAATATCAAACATTTTAATCAAATGAGAACTTTTGCTATTTCTATAGGATGCAAATAAAAGCTAACATAATTTTTTACTACATTGTCTTTAAACATCATGAGTGCAAGATACATTTTATTCCTCATACTTGAATTACACTGTACATTTAAAAGATAGTACATCATAAATCTTTCAGTTTTCTGCCTGCCAGTTACATAAAATTAATCTCTGAGATCTTTTTCCTTGCTTTCTCCTTCCTTAAAACGATACTGATGTATAACATATAGGAGGTGTGAAGACTTAATTTTAATACATGTGTACTAATATATCAAGACTAGACCTAAATCAATGTAAAAAGATGCTATATTAACAAAATAGGCCACTGTCAAAGTCATTTAAAAAATTTTAAGTTTTATAATTTGCTACTATTATTCTTCCATATTTATTATAAACTAATGAAACTTTGAAAATCTAATTATTTTCCTGTAAGTAAATTTATGATTACTCTTTTCTCCTCAGAAAAATATTTGTCCTCATGCACACAGTTATACAAAATGAAACAACATAATTAGCTAATAGGCACCTATTTTCTACATAAAAAGCATTTCAATAACTTTTGCAACCTATTAGTTTCAAACATGTAAAGAATAATTTTTTTATTAAAGTGAGTTTACTAATATAAAGTATCATGAGATTATATACATTTCTACCACCCAGTATGAGCTGATTCTAAGCTATTTGTGGAGTATATTTTATTTTAGGTACATTGCCAAAAGGTTAAAAATAAACATAATTAGGTGGCCAGAAAAAACCTTGCTGCATAGCAAGACTTTAGTTCTATTCAGAAATGGTATCCTTCGCCCCGAGACCACAAAACTTCCTGGTCTTAACTTATAACGACAAACAAACAAACAAAAAAAAAATAGATAAGGCATTTTTGACTATGGAAACATCTCAAAATACAACCTAAACCCCAGATATAATTATTGGAAGAGCCAAAAGATCTCTAAAAGTCCAGTTTTCACACAGTCCTTCAACAATCCTGCATCTGAAAAAACATGAAACTTCAGGCAGTGGATCTTCTTCCATCCTGTACTAATCAGCCAGACTGAAAGATCTGCAAGGCACTGAATCTTACACCTCTTCTTTGGTATCTATTCTAAGTAGTAACTCTTGAAACAAGACACTCCCTCCCAAATATCTAGACATGCTGGGCACTGAAAATGCTGTGCCCCAGTTATTTAAAATAATCCTGAAAGACATCTGTCTTCTATTTTCAAGAAAACTCAGTACAGCTATCAAAACCAGGGAAAAGATGTTCCTATATTCAATGGATCCCTGCCAAAAGCTAATAAAGGCTGAGAAAATATCTATCTACATAGGTGCTCTCACTGCTTGGAGATACGATGAAATTTCCCTTGATTTCAAATGATATATATATCATATACCAATAGTTTTCAATGGACAAAGAACTTAAACTTTAAAGTCAGGCATACACCTATGTTCAAACCCAGATGTTTAATTGCTTAGTACTCTGATCTTGGGCAAGTCACTTAACCAATCTGAGCCTCGGTCTCCTCATCTACAAAACGGGGATGATGATGGTGATGATGACAGAATGCATAGGTACTGGGAGGCTCTGAGATATAATTAATGTTCAACAACAAGTGTTGGCAAGAATATGGAGAAATCAGAACAATACATTGCTTGTGGGAATATAAAATGGTGCAGTCCCTTTGGTAAACAGTCTGGCAGTTCCTTAAACATTTAAAGACAGAGTAAAGAGGGACTTCCCTGGCAGTCCAGTGGTTAAGACTCCACACTTCCACTGCAGGGGGCACAGGTTCAATCCCTGGTCAGGGAACTAAGATCCCGCATGCTGTGTGGCCAAATCAGTAAATAAATAGTAAACAAACAAAAATAAAGATAGAGCTAAGACATTCCCCAGCAATTCCACATGTAGGCATCACCCAAAAGAAAGGAAAACACACGTACATGGAAAAAAATGTGTACATGAATGTTCACAGAAGCATTATTCATAATAGCCAAAAGTGAAACAACCCAAATGTCCATCAACTGATAAATGGATAAATGAAACGTGGTATATCCCAGAAATAAAAGCAAAAATAAACAAGTGGGGACCTCCCTGGTGGTGCAGTGGTTAAGAATCCGCCTGCCAATGCAGGGGACACAGGTTTGAGCCCTGGTCTGGGAAGATCCCACATGCCACGGAGCAACTAAACCCGTGTGCCACAACTACTGAGCCTGCACTCTAGAGCCCACGAGCCACAACTACTGAGCCTGCGTGCCACAACTACTGAAGCCCGCGTGCCTAGAGCCTATAGTCCACAGCAAGAGAAGCCACTGCAATGAGAAGCCTGCACACCACAACGAAGATGCAACACAGCCAAAAATAAAAATAAATAAATAAATTTATTTAAAAAATAGAGTATATTCAGAATTATATTTTAAAAAACCCAAAAAAGTGGGGCCTAAACAAATTTATAAGCTTCTCACAGCAAAGGAAACCAAAAACAAAATAAAAAGACGACCTATAGAATGGGAGAAAATATTTGCAAATGATGTGACCGACAAGGGCTTAACTTCCAAAATATACAAAGAGCTCATACAGCTCAACATCAAAAAAACAAACAACCCAATCAAAAAATGGGCAGAAGAGCTGAATAGACATTTCTCCAAAGAAGACATACAGATGGCCAACAGGCACATGGAAAAATGCTCAACAACACTAATTATTAGAGAAATGCAAATCAAAACTACAAGGTATCACCTCACACTGGTCGAAGGTGTGGAGAAAAGGGAACCCTCCTACACTATTGGTGGGAATGTAAATTGGTGCAGCCACTATGGAAAACTATATGGAGGTTCCAAAAAAAAACAAAAAATAAAGCTACCATATGATCCAGCAATCCCACTCCTGGGCATATATACAGAGAACACTCTTAATTCGAAAAGGTACATGCACCTCAGTGTTCACAGCAGCACTATCTACAATAGCCAAGTCATGAAAACAACCTAAATGTCCATCAGCAGATGAATGGATGTAGAAGATGAGGTATATAAATACAATGGAATATTACTCAGCCATTAAAAAGTATGAAATAATGTCATTTGCAGCAACATGGATGGACCTAGAGATTATCATACTAAGTGAAGTAAGTCAGACAGAGAAAGACAAATATCATATATCACTTATATGTAGATTCTAAAAAATGATATGAATGAACTTATTTACAAAACAGAAACAGACTCACAGACATAGAAAACAGAGTTACCAAAGGGGAAGGGGGGGGCAGTGGAAGGGATAAAATAGGAGTGTAACAGATACACACTACTACATATAAAATAGATAAACAATAAGGTCCTATTGTATAGCACAGGGAACTATATTCAATATCCTGTAATAACCTATAATGGAAAATAATCTGAAAAGAATACACACACACATGTGTGTGTACATATATATAACTGAATCACTTTGCTGTACACCAGAAACTAACATAACATTGTAAAAACCAACTACACTTAGATAAAAAAAAAGAAAATTGTCAAGCCAGAAATCATTACCCAGCAATTATACCCTCAAAATGAAGACTAAATAATGAAATTTTCACATAAAACCAAACTGTCATCAGCAGACCTGAACTTCAAGATACACTAAATGGAAATTCAAATCAAAACCACAATGAGATACCACATCACACTTGTTAGAATGGCTGTCACCAAAAAGACAAGAGATAACAAGTGTTGGTAAGGATGTGGAGAAAAGGGAACCCTTGTGGACTGTTGGTGGGAATATAAATTTGTATAGTTACTGTGGAAAACAGTGTGGAGGTTCCTCAAAAAATTAAAAGTAGAACTACCAAATGATCCAGCAATTCTACTTCTGGATATATATCTGAAGCAAACAAAATCACTATCTCGAAGAGATATCTGCAACTTCATGTTCACTGCAGAATTACTGACAATAGCCAAGATATGGAAACAACCTAAGTGTCTGTCAACAAATTAATGGATAAAGAATCACGGTGTGTGTATATATATATATATATATATGTATATGTATATATATACACATACACATGAATGACATATGAATTATATATACATATGTATATATGTGAATGACACATATACAATGGAATATTATTCAGCCATGAGAAAGAAGGAAATCCTGCCATTTGCAAGAACATGGATGGACGTTGAGAGCATTATGCTAAGTGAAATAAGTCAGACAGAGAAGGACAAATACTGTATATGATCTCACTTATATGTGGAATCTAAAAAAGCCAAACGCACAGAAACAGAGTGTAGAATGGTAGTTGCCAGGGGCTGGGGGGTGGGGGAAATGGGGAGATGTTCGTCAAAGTATACAAACTTTCATTATAGGAAAAGTTCTGGGATCCTAATGTACAGCCTGGTGATTATAGTTAACAATACTGCACTGGATACTTGAAAGTTTCTAAGAGAGCAGATCTTAAATGTTCTCACCACAAAAAAGAAATGGTAATTATGTGAGGTGATGGAGGTATTAAGTAAGCTACTGTGGTGATCATTTCACAATACATGTGTATCAAATCAACACATCTACACCTTAAACTTACACAATGTTACATGTCAATTATATCTCAGTAAAGCTGAAAAAATTATAAGGAGAAAAAAAAAAAAAGATATGTTAAAGGAAGTTCTCCAGGATGAAAGGAAATGATTCAAGATAGAAACTCAAATCCCCAGAAAAGAATGGAAAGCACTGAAAATGGTAAATATCCGGGTAAATACAAAAGACTTCTAGAACTTTTGCCTTTTCCCTCTTAATTTACTTACAAACCATGTATCAGTTTAAAGCAAAAATTGTAACATTGTCTTGTGGGGTTTATAATGTGTGTAGATATACTACAAATAATCACTTTAGCATAAAGGAAAGAAGGGTAGATATGGACCTAGATGGATATAACACTTATACAATTTATCTGAAGTGGTAAAATATTAACTGCACATAGACAGTAAATAATTAAGGATGTATATTGTAATCACCAGGGCAGCCACAAAAAATAATAATGCAAAGAAATATAGCTAAAAAGCCAACAGATCCAGATACATATGTTAGGAAAACATGAGAACTGTCATTCTTTTTTTTTTTTTTTTTTTTTTTTTTTTGCAGTATGCGGGCCTCTCACTGTTGTGGTCTCTCCCGTTGCGGAGCACAGGCTCCGGATGCGCAGGCTCAGCGGCCATGGCTCACGGGCCCAGTCGCTCCGCAGCATGTGGGATCTTCCCGGACCGGGGCACGAACCCGTGTCCCCTGCATCGGCAGGCGGACTCTCAACCGCTGCGCCACCAGGGAAGCCCAAGAACTGTCATTCTTGAGTGACACCCTCTGGTCATTCCTTGAATTAGATTATTATTATTATTATTATTAATGATAATAATGAGTAAAGCCTGACTCAAGGAATGACCAGAGAATGGCACCCTCCTTCTATCATCTTTAATATTTTACATTATAGATGGCACAAGCAAAGGCAAAAAAAGCAAAAATAAACAAGTGAGACTACATCAATCTTCTGCACAGTAAAGGAAGTCATCAACAAAACGAAAAGGCAACCTACAGAATGATAGAAAATATTTGCAAATCATATCTGATAAGGGACTATTATCCAAAATATATAAAGATCTCATACAATTCAATAGAGAAAAACAATTCAATTAAAAAATGGGCAGAGGGACTTCCCTGGTGGCGCAGTGGATAAGACTCTGAGCTCCCAATGCAGGAGATCCGGGTTCGATCCCTGGTCAGGGAACTAGATCCCACACATGTGCCACAACTAAGAGTTTGCATGCACAACTAAGGAGCCCTCGGGCCGCAACTAAGGAGCCTGCCTGACACAACTAAGGAGCCCGTGAGCCACAACTAAGACCTGGCACAACCAAATAAATAAATAAACATTTAAAAAAACCAAAAACTGGGTAGAGAATCTGAATAGACATTTTCTAAAGAAGACATACAGATGACCAGATAAGTGAAAGGTCCTCAACATCACCAATCATCAGGGAAATGTAAATCAAAACCACAATGAGATACCACTTCACACCTGTTAGAATACCTATTATCAAAAAGGAAAAAAATTACAAGTGTTTGGTGAGAGTGTGGAGAAAAGGGGACCCTTGTACACTGTTCGTGGGAATGCAAACTGGTACACCCACTATGGAAAACAGTATGAAGTTTCCTCAAATAATTAAAGATAGAATTACCACATAATCCAGCAATTCCACTTCTAGGTATGTATCTAAAAGGAATAAAATCACTCTCTTGAAGAGATATATGCATCCCTGTGTTCATCTCAGCATTGTTTACAATAGCCAAAACATGGAAACAATTTAAGTGACCATGGATGGATGAACAGATAAAGAAAATGTGATATGTATATCGATATATGCACATGTATACACAAAAATACACAGAAAGGAAAATTATTTCAGATAAGTGAAAGCTAAGAGAACTGCCACCAGCAGAATTGCACTAGAAATGCTGAAGAAAGTTCTTCAACTGAAACGGAAATGACACCAGATGGAAACTCAAACCTATGTATTGGTCTCAAGAAGGGAAGAGAGTCAAAACTGGTAAATATAAAAGTTTTTTTCCTTCTCTTAATCTGTTTAAAAGATAACTGTGTTTAAAGCAAAACTAACGTTGTACTATGAGGTTTATAAAGTATGCAGCACAAAGTCTGGGATGGAGTAATTAGAACTGGACTGTTGTAAGTGTCTTATGTGGCATGGTATAATATTAACTCAAGGTGTACAATGAGTGATTAAATATGCATGGTGTAACACCTAAAACACCACTTGAAAAATAGAAAGATATAGCTAAAAATGCAAGGGAAGCAAATGGAATACCAAAAATATTCAATTAGGTCAATATAGCTGAGAAAACTAGTATATAAAATACCTCTAGAGTAAAACAGATGAAAGAATTCCCCATGGAGAAAGTTGGCTAATAATGCAAAATACATTTTACCATAGAAACAATATGTTAAATGATGACTTTGATATAAAACCTTTGAATAAAGTTAACTAAAATAAAATTTGAGCTGGACATCAATCTAACCACCCAATATGTTTGCTTGTTTGGAGACAAAACAATTCCACAACACACAAAGAAAAGAACATAGTAATACACAGAGCCTGTTTCCCCAACTCTGAACAACAACCAGCTTGAGACCAATCATTTTATGAAGTTTGTGAATCAAGTATTCTTAATACTTGGTATATATTAGAAATAAACTGTAAAGTCTATTAATGATGAAAATAACTTCACTAAAAACTAACTAAAAGCCAAAAATGACATTTTAGCATCAACTAATATAAATTCTTATAGTATGTTATCTTTAACAGACAAGCAATAAAATATTCACCAATACTGAATCATTTAATTTTAGTTTTAAGAGTAGATAATAGTCACATAGTTCCAAATTCAAAACTTACCAAAAAGGGTATACAATAAAAAGTCTCTGCCTCTCGCCCCCTTCTCCAGCCACCAATGGGGGGAAAACAAATAACACTAAAATATAATCAAGGGATATATATTCCCAGTTGTTTCCTGTGGGACCACAGACATGGTAACACTTTACATAACACCAGAAATAACATTTTCTTTTTGAATTGGGATTATTTCAAAGTTCACAAAACAGAAAACATCTGGATGACAAGACACTCATACATGAATGCCAAAAAGGAGATCAAATGGAACGTTAAAGCATGACCAAGGAATACTGTGAGGAAACAATAAAATGAAATAAAAATATCAGCTAAGATTCTATTAAGTTAGTCCTGACCAACACATGACAGGAAATCTGCAGCAATGGAACAAACTAGAGGGTTGCGTTTCTGTGCCTAGTTCCCAAATTAGTCACTGAAGAGCCAACAGCACAAACCGGACTTTCTAACTCCTGCTTATGCATCAGATCATTCCTGAAGATTGACACCAACAAAACAGACAGCATCTGTGGGATTCAAATGAACATTCGAAGAATTTACAAAGAAAAACATCAACTTATCACCACAGGCCTCCTCAGGTAAAAGGCTTCATTCTCTACACTTTCATGACAGAATTGCCAATCCTCAATTTCTAGGAGTAATTCTAGCTCTTATTTGTCCTTCCCTGCTTTCAGTTTAGCTGCTTTACTACTTATTAACACTTTCACCTGAGAAGTAAAAGGAGTTCAGCAAAAATGAAACTACCTGGAGGGCCCTTAGACCACGATTTCCCCAAATTATCAGAAAACCAGAAGTGGCAAGATATTTAAACACTCTTAAGTATTCTTAACAGGAGAATCCTAAGAGGCCATTGGCCTACTGGCCCATTACCTACGGTAAATACAAAAACCTACTCCCAACCTAAGACACTGAACTTAAAAGCAGTTGAAAGGAGGGGATACAAATGGTTTCTAAGGAGTCTCTTATTCCCAATCTGCTTGGGACAAGTGAAATTCTAGCTATATCTTTCATAATCTAAAGTCAACACACTTTTTACACTTTTATGGGAAACACTAGGAGTAAATTAGAAATGGGTCCCTGTGGCAAACAGGGCAAACAGTAACGTGGAAAAGCCATATTACTGCAACCAATACCTATTTCTTACTGGCAAAGACCACCTCTCCAAGAAGGTAATCACATTCCCAGCCTCCTTTGCAGCTAGGCTGCAGGGGCATATGAAGCAAACTCAGCCAATGAGATGCAAGGGAAAGTCTTCTGGGATAATTTCTGGTAGAAACTGTCTTCCCTAGTAGAAGGAAAGGAGGGAAGGTAAAGAGGGAAATTTTGCATGAGGAGAAACTGCACTTCCTTTCTCTTTTTCCACCTCATGTTGTACGAGAATAGCATGCTTGGAACTGTGTATGCCATCCAGCAATCATAAGGAGAATCATTATCAACACACAGAAAGATGGAAGGTACCTAAGGCTGCTGAACTTAGTGAAGAAAATTCTTTGGTATTACTTGAACAGTTTATCTTCGAGGTTCATTACATTTTTTAACCCACAGGTTAACTCTTTACAGGATGAGTAAGTCAAAGACCATAATTTCTGAACAGATATTCTCAATTACTTAACAAAATTACAGTCCACATGCATCTGTTGAGCATCTACTATGTTCCACACACTATGCAAGAAAGCTTTTATGTGCATTACTTTAATTATCAAAATAGCCCCATAAGGTATTATAATTATCATTATTTTACAGATAAGAAATATGAGGCTCACTAAAGTTTAAGTAACTTGTGGTTACTTGTGGCCAAATTCACATAATTAATAAAGATTAACAACTAGGATTCGTACCCAGGTTGTATATCTCTAAGCTGGTACTCATTCCAGTAGCTGTGACCAGCTCCCCTACCACTCAGATCATCTTCACCATCTCTCATACGTATATGCTTGGGTGTGGCTAAAAAGACCAAATCAAAGAAAAGGGCACATAAAAATTCTTCAATACTTCTGTTCTTAACCCAAGTGGTGGGTAACTTTCATTATTACTCCTTAGTTTAATTCCATATGACTCTGTTTAAAAAATTCTCCCTCTCATGATTTACATCAAGTTCTAATTTGAAAGAATACTGGATTGAGAAACAATGATTGCTGAATGAATGAAGAAGACCAGGGTACAGCACCTGACCTGCTACTTCCAATTTTCATCATATCTAAAACTCCACTGATTGCAAGTCACATTATGTTCCACTAAGAAAAAATGCTGCCATTTAAATTGATATAATACCCTATCACTTATTGATACAATTTTTATTTATACTTATTAAAAGAGCTCTTTTAAACTTTGTTAGATTTTTTAAAAATATTTATTTATTTATTTATTTGGCTGCGCCGGGTCTTCGTTGCGACATGCTGGATCTTTTAGTTGTAGTGTGCGAGATCTTTAGCTGTGGCATGTGGGATCTAGTTCCCTGACCAGGGATCAAACCCGGGCCCCCTGCATTGGGAGCATGGAGCCACTGGACCATCAGGGAAGTCCCCATTAATTAGATTTTTAGCATGTATTACTCTTGTGCACAATTTTTAAAAGGTAAATGAATAAATTGGTGCATAAACTGGTCACACTCAGGCTCAAACTCTTCTGAATCACTTTTGAATCAGTCATTACTGTTTTTCCACACAGTATCATCCTCTGTGCCATCAAAAGCCTGGGTGGGGGGCTTCCCTGGTGGCACAGTGGTTAAGAATCCACCTGCCAATGCAGGGGACACAGGTCCAAGCCCTGGTCCAGGAAGATCCCACATGCCGCAGAACAACTAAACCTTGTGCCACAGCTACTGAGCCTGCGTTCTAGGGCCCACGAGCCACAACTACTGAGCCCACATGCCACAACTACTGAAGCCCTCATGCCTAGAGTCCGAGCTCTGCAATAAGAGAAGCCACTGCAATGAGAAGCCCATGCACCGCAACGAAGAGTAGCCCCGCTCGTCGCAACTAGAGAAAGCTGTGCGCAGCAATGAAGACCCAACGCAGCCAAAAATAATAAATAAATAAATAAATTTATTTATTTTACAAAAGCCTGGGTGATCCAACATTTGTATTCAAACCATTATCTCTGGGATTTTCTTCCAAGCCTGCTGCTAACTACTCTGCAAGTTCTGTGCACGAAGAGACAAGGACAAACACATCACAACCAAAAGCAACTGTAAGATGTAACCAGATTTCAGAAATATAAGAATGTAAAAAAAAATGTGCTTCTTAGAATTAATAAAACACAATAACTTATTTTGTTACCTTGTATAAGACAACATCCTATAGCTACCAATGGTGAATATCTACCATGCTTGGCATTTCACCTATCTCATTTAACTTTTACAGAAAAGCAAAAAGGTAAGCATTAACCTTGTTTTACATACATGAAATATGAGGCTCAGAGAACCTTAGTAACTTGTCCTAGATTATCCAGCATTAGTGACAGAGCTGAGTTTCAATCTCTGGTCTATCTTCAAAGTCCTTATTCTTTTCACCACTTCATTGGTTCTCAAAATTTAGGGCACATAAGAATTACCTCAGGTGATTCTTCCACAGAGTGGGAAAAATATTGCAAATACTGCATATATTTGCAAATCATATAGCTGATAAGATAAATATTTAAAGAACTTTTACAACTCAATAAGAAAAAGACAAATAACCCAATTAAAAAATGGGCAAAGGATTTGAATAGACATTTCTCCAAAGAAGATATGCAAATAGCCATTAAGCACACAAAAAAATGCTCAACTTCATAAGCTATTAGGGAAATGCAAATCAAAGCCACAATATGATACCACTTCACACCTACTAGAATGGCTATAATCAAAAGACAGACAATAACAAACACTGGTAAAAATGTTTAGAAACTGGAACCTTCATACATTATAGCTAGCGGGAATATAAAATGGTACAGCCACTTTGGAAAACAGTTTGAAAAGTTCCTCAGAAAGTCAAACATACCATTACCATATGAGCCAACAATTCCACTACTAGGTATATACCTAAGATAAATGAAAACATAAGTCCACAGAAAAATTTGCTCAAAGGAACATTATTCATAATAGCAAAAAAGTCCATCAACTGAGGAACAGATTAATAAAATGTGGTATATCCATACAGTGGAATATTATTCTGCAATAAAAAAGGAATGAAGTATTGATGCTATAACATGGATGAAAGTTGAAAACATTATGCTAAGTAAAAGCCAGTCACCAAAGACCACATATTGTATGATTCCATTTATATAGATTCTGCTTCTACAGAGAGCGAAAGTAATAATTGCTTAAGGCTGGATAAGGTGATGGGAAGTGACTGTTAATAGGTAGTTTCCTGTAGGAGGGACAAAAATGTTCTAAAGTTAAAGTATCGTGATGGTTGTAAAACCCTATGAATATACAAAAAAACTTTAAATGGGTTAATTGGATGGCAAGTGAATTAGATCTCAATAAACCTGTTTTTAAAAAAACCCTCTAGACCAGATTACCTCTAAGTTTCCCTTTTAGACATAAAGGTCTCTGAGACAATGAAAAAAAGTCTCAGAGCTTCCATCAACAGACTTCAGAATCCAATCCCCAGTGACTCCCATGAACCTACAGTTTAGAGAAGGCAACATATAGTATAGCAATTCCTCACTTGAGGTCACTAGACCTCCAGATGTCTGCAAAGAAAGGACAAATGCTTCTTGAGCCAGGTTAAATTTTTCAGAACAACTGTGAGAAACCACACATACCCTCAACCTGCTCTGAGGTAAAGTTTAAGTATCTTTGCTTTTGGCTGGACTCATGTTACTAGTTTTAAAATACTGACTCAAAGCTGACTGACAGCTCAGTATATGAAAAGTGAAAAATAAAACAAAAATGTACTTTTTGATATGCAAAATGTTTCCAAAAATGGGAGCCATGATGAGTTCCTTGGTTAGAAGCTTGGGAAATACAGATATAGGGGAAAGTACACTAGCCTAGAAATTAGGAGAA
This sequence comes from Tursiops truncatus, assembly GCF_011762595.2. NCBI lineage: Eukaryota > Metazoa > Chordata > Mammalia > Artiodactyla > Delphinidae > Tursiops > Tursiops truncatus. Next base: position 57,886,165 of record NC_047041.1, on the reverse strand, counting down.
ATAACTGAAGAGTCCACCTCAATATGATTCACTTCCTATCAACTGTCTCGGTTTCCACTTTCATCTATAAAATCAGCAAACATCACAGTATCCACCTGACTCTAAAATTCTATGACTTTTCAATATTATATAATGACCTAAAAATGTCTGCTAAGAAGGTAATTCTTTATATTCTGCATCCCTGCAAAGAACTTTCTTTACTGACTCGAGTTAGCACATCATAAGAATAAACAAGAAATACATTATATTAATACACAACACATAGGCTCTAGTATTTAGAAACTTATTTATAAGTGGCCCTAGAAAGCAAAGAGAGAATAAAAAATAATAAACGAAAAAGAAAGTAAAGTATGCTAGTCTACTGCTGATAGCAAAAGTCAACAGGAAACACTTCAGTATAAAAATCTCCCCAAAGCATGGAATGTCCCTGATTAACAACAAATAAGTTATCTTTCCTTCTCATACTTTACTCCAACACACCAGCTTCTACGTGCACCCCTGGAACTCAAATGAACTGAAGAAAGGGAAGAGAGCAAAGGAAAAAAACTATATCATAATTGATCTCCTTTCAAAATTCCAGAAGATGAGAAGGGGGGAGGGGAGTGGGAACTAGCCATAACCCAGAATAAAATTTTCCTATTTACAGCTTAATGTGTTGTGGTTCTTTTTTTTTTTTTTTTTAACTTTTTTTAAAGTCAAAAAATTTCTCTCTGCTTACTTACTTCTTTATGTCAAGAATTAAAGGTATTTGCACTTTGAGGGGTGAATTCATACTAATTGAAATTGAGCATAACACTGGTGGGGGGTGCATCAGTGAGAAGGAGAGCTATTTGTGGGATTTTGGGAAGGAAGGTGGTGAGAGCCTCAAAAAAGGAAAAGCAGGCAAGATGCTTTACAACATAATACATATAAAAATCCAAGTTCAGAGATTTCTAATGAATTTTTTTAGAAGGTCATTCCACGTGCTAAGACAAATCAACAAAGCCAGACCACTTCCTCCTCAAGGAATTAAAGTTATGAATATTGAGAGTAAAAATTTTTAATTTCCAATTCAGTATTACCATTGTGGGGGGAGCAAATCAGAAACCTAAACTCATGTTTTAGGAGGTAATACAGTATTCTGCTCACAACTATATAGGAATAAAGGGATTCATCCCATTTATTTAATACAAAGAAAAACACACTGACTCCTTTAAAATAATAAAGAATCCATGAATCCTTGGAGCACCAACAGTCTCTGTATTTACATATTATATATAAATACAGATATACTCTACATCAAATAGCCACAGTACATTTTAAAGTGCCTACATGAATCAAATTAAAACACAAGCTCAACAGACACCACTACAGCCACCTACAAACAGAGCTTATAAAATATCTCACTTAAACACAAATAAGCTGCATGTAAATATAACCAGTTACATTCATTTAACAATTCTGCCAGCTGTTTACAAAGGGTACAAATATACAAAAATGAATAAGACTTAGCCTCTGACTTCAAGGAATTCACATGAGGGGGGAAGCCAAAAGCATGCACAAAATCAAAATTCTTTGAGATCACAGAGAAGATCAAGCTTGCAAACTTAGTGGTAACCAGAATTTGTCAGATGAAAATTAGGAGGGCACAAAAGCATGAATGTCGAGAATACAATTAGATAACCAGAAGTCCTAAGTGGCCAGGGCAGGGGGAATAAGGAGAAAGGATATGCATGGGCATGAAATGGTAATAACTAAGCCAGGAAATGAAGCTTGTAACTTGTACCTAGGTTGCAAAGGGCCACATGTGCTATGACAAAGTGTTTGGTCTTTATCCTGAAGATCACAGAGAACCTGATACGTAATAAACGGTTATTAGAGGGACTTCCCTGGTGGTGCAGTGGTTAAGAATCTGCCTGCCGGGTGGGAGGGAGAGAGATGCAAGAGGGAAGCGATATGGGGACATATGTACATGTACAACTGATTCACTTTGTTATAAAGCAGAAACTGGCACACCATTGTAAAGCAATTATACTCTAATAAAGATGTTAAAAAAAAAAAAAGAATCTGCCTGCCAGTGCAGGGGACACGTTTAAGCTCTGGTCCAGGAAGATCCCACATGCCACAGAGCAACTAAGCCCGTGCACCACAACTACTGAGCCTGCGCTCTAGAGCCCGTGAGCCACAACTACGGAGCCCACATGCCACAACTACTGAAGCCCACGAGCCTAGAGCCCATGCTCCGCAACAAGAGAAGCCACCACAATGAGAAGCCCGGGCACTGCAAAGAGTAGCCCCTGCTCACCACAACTAAAGAAAGCCCATGCACAGCAACGAAGACTCAACGCAGCCAAAAATAATAATAATTAATTAATTAATTTTTTAAAAAAAGAAAATAAATAAATAAACAATTATTAGAAAGTTAACTGGTAACAACGTGGAAAACAGATTTAAAAGGAGAGATTGGGAGGTGGAAGATATGAGAACACTACAGTAATAATTAGGATATTACCGCAACAACGCTAGTGAAATGTGATGAAGTCAGAAATAATACAAACAACTAACAGTAGCAACAGGAGCAGCAATCTACATCAACTTAGCAGTGACGTGTCCATGTGGCTGACCGTAAGTCAAGGTACAAGCAACAGGGGAAATAGAGAATATGCAAACAAGAGGTCTTTTGAACATAATCAAAAGGACTTAATGACTACTGACTATCCATACCCCACAGAGGATCTTTACTTACAAACGAATTTTGCCTTCCTAAACTGCTAAAATATAAAATACCTTCATTCACTTAATAGATATTAAAAGCTTAATTTGTAACCATATGAAAAGTTTCAGGTGTCTTGCACAGGAATTATTTAAGTCTAAAAATTTCCCTGTGTCCACAAGAAAAACAAAGAAACAAATGCAGAATTAAAATAGAGTAGTTTTCACCTGAAACTAACACAACATTGTTAATCACCTATACGCCAATATAAAATTAAAAGTTAAAAAAAAATAGAGTAGTTTTCAGTCAGAAAACAATGATCTTGGTATATCCAAGTTTGGATGAGTCTAAATTAATATGCCTTAGAAACCCTGAAAAGATACGTAAATAGTAGAAATATTAATTTAGTATCTAAATTAAATATGGGGGGGAAAAAGGAACTCTAAGTAAAAATCTTTGGGCTACGAACAATTCAGCTATCCAAACACATATAGTTTTATTATAATAACATATAGTTAATATTTTTCATGAAACCAACATGAGGTTGTGCACCACAGGAAAAAATAAGTAACTGATGAGGCTTACAGACCCAATTCCAATTTAATAAATGTATTAATAAAGGGAAATAATTGCAGCGACTCTGTTTCAACATGCAAATCATTTTCCTTTACAAAAATGTTTGTTAAACTGTCAGTTTGTACTATAGGATTGTTAAAACAGTGGTGTTTCTTTCAATAAAATGAGTCATGATTACTTCTATAAAGAAAGACATTGACTTTCACAAGGCTGGCAAGATGTCTTATCTTTTTAATTAGAAGTTATCTTGAATAGGGATACAAGTCACTTTAATGATAAAATATGATAAACACATTTCCCACTAAATTTAATGTTCAAAGACAAAGTTATATTTATCATGTTCTAATAATCATCTGAGATTGACTGGCTCACCCCCAGATATTAACCATTAACCATGTGTCAGTTTAAAATTCCACGTGAAATCGTTAAGGTCAATAAATGTAGAAAGAAATTTAGCAGAAAAATTATTTAAATAAGAATTTCTATTTCAGTGATTATAATCTGACTGATAAATTTGTAAGAACCTTGTTTTTTCATAATAGTATGTGTAGGTTATAGGTTTCTCCACTAAAGGAAAAAAGTTTGTATTGTGTTAATTCCAGTTATAATTTCTAGCTGAGTCAAAGCTCTAACAGCCTTAAAGCAGGAAATCCAAAAGGAAATTCCATCATCAGTTCCCGGGGCTTGGTAATGCAAAGGTTGTTTGAAATAGAGATACAGAAATTCTCAAACTATTTACTATAACCTTACCTCATATCTTCAAGCAAATCACATTCTGCTTGATGTTTGGCTTGAAGTTTTGTCATCTGCTCAACTTGAATGTTTTTCAGTTCTTGTGTAACTTTCACCTAAAATATACCATATATTTATGAGGCCTTATTACAACTTTAACAATAAAAAAAATTACTTGAAAATACGAAATACTTGTCAGAATATATAACTCTTACTTGCCTTTCCCCTGAGGACCATAAACCCATTATTAGCCACATAATTTTGTTTACTGCAGATAATTAATGAAAAAACTAGCTAAAACAACCTGAAGCAGAGGCTAAATGAAAGTACACGAGTATAAAAATTACAGATTAAAGAGGTGCAAAATAAACTGCCAGTCATTTCATTTCATGTACAAGCTCAATACATATCCAGGTCTTTAAAAGAGTCTGTCTTCTATTTCTTCCAAAAAGGATACAAAGACATTAAAACATCAGGAGAGGTGAGCAGAGTGTAGATGGGAGAAGTGGGCATAAGAATGCCTAGATATCTCATGACCGAAACTTACACAATCATGAAATTATATGCATGAATCAACTACTTAAATTATTCCATAATGGCTACGAGAAGCACACTCTCAGGATGATGCCCTCGACTTGCTGGACAGCACATCAAATCACAATCTCTTTCTCACAAAGGAGAAAGCAAAAGTGACCTTCCAGCATATGCAGTGCTTTTAAGCCACCACAGCAAGCCGGTCCCCGTGGCGTTTCCACTTCAAACAGCTAGAACAGTATATGCAAACCGGCCAGTGCCTCGCCCGCCAGGCCGGGATCCAGGTTACAGTGGGCCTGGAACCCCCATGGCCGAAGCAGGGCCACTGGAGGGGTAAGGGTACGTGTGTGAAAGAAAAAGACTCACTTAACCGGAGAACCCGGGTTAAGAAAGAGAAAAAAGAGGGAGCAGACACGAATGAGTTAGGCATTCAGCAAATGTTTGCCCACAAGGGGAGGATAGAACAGCCTCCTCCACCCAGAGGAGACACTCAGTAACCATCTGCAGGATTGAAAAGACAAGGACACAGCCTCAGTCCCTGGGAAAACTGGGAGGGGGACATTGAAACAGTTCTGGAAAGGCGAAGCGGGGAAGCTGCTGACAAGCCCGGAGCACCCGTCACTCCGTCACTCCCACCCGAAGCCTAGATCACGGCTCACACGCCAAGCACGGCCCGGTTCTCTCTCTCCTGGGGACAGAACCACCACCTTCCTCGCCCCCTAGTCGGAGGGGCGGGGCAGGAATGGGGAAGAGAAAGACAGAACCGCTCAATGCTTAATTTCTTGTTTTCCCTTGGGGTGGGGGTGACTATTGCGACTTCTCTTCGGTTGCCCCGTGGGAAAAGCGAGCCAAACATTAAGGCTAGGCTGGAAACAAATTCCCTGTAAATTTGCCAATGGGGGAGGGTGGCGACAAGCGGGCGGAGGGCTCAAACCTGGTGCAGACTAAACAATCACACAAGCAAAAGGCTCTGCAAGCTGCAGGGGCTCCCCCGCCTCCCCTCGGTGAAGCCCCGAGAAAGCACTTTGCAGAGAGCAGCACTGCCATGCGCGCTCGCTCTCTCTCTCACACACACATAACACATACACACACGCACACCCGAAACTCTTGTGAAATGTCTGGGGATGGGGGGGTCTACCGAGCGGTGGAGGGGACGAGCCCTGGCCGCCCCTCCGACGCGAAGGCACCAAACGCGCGCCCCCCGCCAGGAGCCGGCGGCAACTCAGTGACAAGCCCGAGACGACGGCGGTCGGTCACGGCCCCTTGCGCAAAGGGGGAGGGGGCGCAGTGGTCGCCCCAGCCGCGTTCCTTGTACGCATCCCCCCCAAAACCTCAAAGACCCCCAGCTGCATTCTCACCTTCCTCGGCGGCGGCTGCATGATGCTGAAGGGACATCAATCTTCCTCCGACGGCGGCGTAAGTGAGGAGGGGAGGAGGAGAGCCAAGAGGAGAAGGCCGCCCAGCGAGCGGGGTGTGCTTGTGTGTTTAAGGAGAGCCTGAGAACGAGGACTCGCCCCGGAGGGAGCAAGGCCGGCGGATAGCAGGACAACCGGGTCCGAGGGTGAGTGTGAAGAGAAGGAGGAGAAGCGCCGAGAAGGCCTGGGCTCCGGCGGCCCTGGGGGTGTGTGAGGCAAGGAGGCGGAGACCGCGAGGGGGCGGGGGCCCGGGTGCGGGGGCGCAGGCTCTCCCAGCTCGCCGAGCGGCTCTTGAGGAGCACCCCAGTCGTCCGGTTCCCTGCTCGCCGCGGCTATCCACCCGCCGCCGATTCCGCGGCTCCTCAGACGCGGCCCCCCCCCCCCCGCCCCCACTCAGGCAGCCTGGCCCTCGCTGGGCCCAACACCCCCGCCCGGCCGGGGGAGGTGGAAGGCGGCGCCGCACTCTCCGCTTGGGTTCCTCCACTCAGGCCGCGGGAATTTCCGGCCCCAGCGCGTGGCGCAGCGCCCCGCTCCGGCGGCGGAGGGAATAGCTTAGGCCAGAGCTGGGTTCGAGGGGCCGGGCCTGGCTGCAGGGAGGGAGCGTGGCCGCGGCGCGGAGCTCCGTATCGCGGCGGGGGACGGGGGGAGCTAACGGATCGGTCGGCGAATGAAAGGGGTAAAAATGCTACCGCAGCACGAAAATCCCCCCGTTCTCTCCGAGAATGGCACGTTCCAAACGCCTCCTGTTGTCCCTCCCCCACAGTGGGAGCCAGCTGGGGGCTTTCCGCGCGCTTTCCCGCCAGCCGCGGCGCGCGCCCCCGGTTGGGGGCGCGCACGTGGGCGGGAGAGGGCTTTGCGCCGACGCACGCGCATAAGGCGCTCCGGCGGGATTGTGTGTGTGTGTGTGTGTGTGTGTGTGTGTGTGTGTGTGTGTGTGTGTGTGTGTGTGTGTGTGTGTGTGTGTGTGTGTGTGTGTGTGTGTGTGTGTGTGTGTGTGTGTGTGTGTGTGTGTGTGTGTGTGTGTGTGTGTGTGTGTGTGATAATGGGGGGACAGTAGGAGAGTCCCGTTTTTTGCTTCTCTGTCCTCCAACACCCCTCTCCCTTCGGGCGGATGAGCCTGGCCGATCTAGGCACCAAGGAGCGAGCGTGGACTAGTCCTTTCGCGGCGGCCGAGGGTGCCTGGCTTGAGGGAGGGCGTCTAGTTGCCCTGCAAAGAAAAAATCGGTTCCCTGCTACAGGGCGTCCAAGTCAAAGAGTGTGGACTGCGTGCTACAGGACCATGAGGTTGTTAAGGCCAGGATCCCCATTTCACAAATGGGAGGCAGAGGAGTGGAGACCTTATGAAGGTTACACAGCAGGACTAGAATCTCTGGGTAACTAAGTGTTCTCTGGGTTATAGAGAAACAGGTGCCGATGACAATCATGAGGAAAAATAAAGGAGGCAGCAGGGGCAATAGAGGAAAGCTCTTGAATGGGAGTCAGGACCTCTTGGTGCCAGTTCATTCTGCCTACCCTTGGCTGGCTGGGTGAGCTCAGGCTTCCTCATCTCCCTGTGAGGATGTTCTGGGCGGCTCTCCCCACCCCAACTTCCTCCTCTATCCAGACCATCTTGGGGTAGGGATATCAGCCTCCCTTGAGGTCCTTAGAATGAAAATACCTCTTCCAGAGCCATAGGGCTGTGTGAGCTGTGTGAAGGGTGAATTAGATCAACCAAGTTTTATCAGAAGTTGGGGTCTCAAACACCTATTCTCAGAAGTATGGTCAGGCAAAAGAGGAAGGTGAGTGAAGCTTGGAGAGACCCAAATAAGTTGTCCAATGCCACTTGGCCAGAAACTGGGAAGATGGAACAACCTAGGTTGTTTACATTGTTAGCCTAGATTCTTGTATAGGAAGGCGGTAGAATCAGAGCTATGCTTGAGTCAGATTAATCTGTATAGGAATTAGGAGACCAGGCTTGCTATTCCTGGTTTCCTTGAAGCCATTCAAAAGTGCACCCGTTATCAGAGTCCTCAATTACTATCAGGGAAGGCCTGAGGCAAGGGAGCAGGTGGCTGGAGGCCCAGCTCCCTGATAGATGTGGGGCTGCCAGCTGGAGGTAGCCAGGCTGGGCTCCAGTCTCAGTTCCACCACCAATTCACTGTGAAGTGTTGACCTAGTCAGTTCACCTCTTTCAACCTTTATTACCTCACTTGTAAAAATGGAATCTAATACCAGCCTCACAGTCTTGTATTAAATAGAATTTCTCCTACCATGTGGCCTGGCACATAGTGCTCAATAAATGCTTTCTGATTCATCCTTTATTCAAAAAATATTTGCTAAGGTCCTGCTTTGTGCCAAGACTTGGGCCAGACACTGGGGACACAAGGATGAGCAAGAAAGAATCAGCCTGGGCCTTCACCATAGCTGAGTTCCAGACTAACCATTCCATGAATGACACCGGGCTAGTGGCAGGAAGGGGTAACAGTGCTTGCCCAGATGTGTCCTGCACACAAAAGGTGCTTAACAAAGATTTGCTGAATCCTAGTCCTGGGTGCAGCTAGTCTGGCCCAGAAATTATCCTCCCTTCAGCTCCCTTTACTGGAAGTGAGCACTGGGGGTATAAAGGTGCTGGTTGTTGGGAGACTTGGGATCCAGCCTCTATCACTGGTCTGCTGGGCCTTCTCTGGGCCTTGGTCCCCAATTGCAGGGTAAGGTAAGTGAATGAGCCTGGAACTTAGTAGGCTCTTCACAGCTGAAGTCAAACCCTGGGGCTTTATTTTATGGATTTAGGAGGGTACCCTCCACCTGATTTGCCATTATTCTGAAACCAGGAATGGCATTGACTTTCTGGAATGATTTCTGGAATGATTATGCAGGTGTTATAAAAAGCTAATGGGCGGGACTTCCCTGGTGGCGCAGTGGTTAAGAATCCGCCTGCCAATGCAGGGGACATGGGTTCGATCACTGGTCCAGGAAGATCCCACATGCTGCAGAGCACCTAAGCCCATTCGCCACAACTACTGAGCCTGCGCTCTAGAGCCTGTGAGCCACAACTACTGAAGCCCACATGCCTAGAGCCTGTGCTCCACAACAAGATAAGCCACCACAATGAGAAGCCCACACACCACAATGAAGAGTAGCCCCCGCTCACCGCAACTAGAGAAAGCCCACGCGCAGCAACGAAGACCCAATGCAGCCAAAAATAATAAATTAAATAAAATTTATTTAAAAAAGAAAGCTAATGGGCAACACCAAATGGGCTTACCTGTTAACTGCTTTCTCAAAAAATGTGGTTTCTGGGACTTCCCTGGCAGTGGATAAGACTCCATACTCCCAATTCAAGAGGCCTCGGTTTGATCCCTGGTAGGGAACTAAATCCCACATGCATGCCACAACTAAGAGTTTGCATGCCATAACTGAGAAGCCCACATGCCGCAAGTAAGGAGCCCTGGAGCCGCAACTAAGACCCAGTGCCGGGACTTACCTGGTGGTCCAGTGGTAAAGAATCCACCATCCAATGCAGGGGACATGGGTTCGATCCCTGGTCAGGGAACTGAGATCCCACATTGCCACAGGGCAACAAAGCCTGTGCGCCACAACTACTGAGCTCGAGTGCCTCAACGAGAGCCCGCATGCCGCCAATGACAGAGCCCATGCACCACAACTAGAGAAAGAAAACCCGCACGCTGCAGCTAGAGAGAAGCCTGCATGCCACGACGAAGAGCCCACACTCCAAGGACAGATCTCGCATGCCTCAACAAAGATCCTGCGCACCACAGCTGAGACCCCATGCAGACAAAAAAAAAAAAAAAAAAGGAAGGTGACCCAGTGCAACCAAATAAATAAATAAATTTGTTTTAAATGTGGTTTCTTTTAAAATGTGTCTAATATTTACCAAGTGCCTTTTCCAAACCCCAAACTTTTATATTACTTTTCCAAGCTAATCTTCACTGTAATCCTATGAGAGAGTATTGTTTTCTTCATTTTACAAATGAGGAACCAGAGGCTCAGTGAAAATAAGTGACTTGCCCCGAAGTGATGGATTTGGGACGAGAACCTAGTTCTCCTGTTCGCCTCTATGAGGAATGTTCAAAGGAATTGGGAGAGTTCACCCAGGAAAAAAGGAGACTCAGGAGGAGACAATCTGTATGTTCCAAACTCCACAGGGATGGGGAAGGAGATTTCTGTGACATGTAAGCCTGATGAAAGTGTACCCTTTGAACCAGGCTGGGGACTTCCAGAGCCTTGCTCCTTCAATGCAGGCAAGCACTGTGTTACCAGTAAGATCTCTTGAGATTCTTTGGGGGAAATGCCACAAAGCTTTCCTGTGACCACAGAGCAGCATGCACTGTGGCCCCAGAGACCAAACTGAAACAGGTCTCAGCTGCATCTAAGGAAGGAGGTTTTCCAGGCAGAGCTGCCCCTGGAGGGGGTGAGCTCCCCCATCCCTGGGTCTGTGCAGGCAGGTGCTGGCTCCCTTCCATCAAGGAGGCCACAGATGGGATTCTCACCCTGGGAAGGAATTGATAACAGCTACCATTTATTTCGCCTCTTCCACGTTTCAAGCGTTGAACTAGGCGTGTTATTTACACTGTTTCTACACCCTCACAACAACCCCTAATGATACGTATGACCCATTTCACAGATTTCACAAACTGAGGCCCAGAAGTGAAATGACCTACCCAAGGTCACACAGCTGGGCCAGGAGAGCCAGGCCTGGCCCCTGGCTACCTCTGGCTCTGAAGCTATGCTCTCCCTCCAGCATGCATGCTGCTATGAAGTCTCCTGGAAGTAATGTGATTCTAAGTTTAAGTCAGAGCCAGGACTGAAAGTTGGCCTGGAGCAGATACAAGAGTGGGCACTGGAAGACGAGCTATTCCAAAATTCCACAGGGCTCCTGGGAGAAACCTCAGGGAGGCAAAATATGCAGCAGCACTTGAGCGTGGCTAGAATGTGAACAGCACCCCACCCTACCCTGGTCCAGAATGGACACCCGCAACAGGTTGGCACTCCATCCAAGGCTTTCTCCAGAGAAGATGGCCACCATCCCATCTGCCCATTCTGCACCAAGGCACCCCTTACCCTTCCTGCAGCTGGGATTCAAAGCCCCCTCTACTCCCTTTCGTGCTCTGTCATTATCCCCCACTCACATTGTCATGGGCTGCTCGGGAATACCTGTCAGCCCATCCAGATGCCAGCTGTCCCCTGCCTGAGCCCCACCACCCCGACCTGGGGATGATGCTGCAGACCATGCAGCCTGTGAACCCCACCCCCATTCACTTCCTTTCTACCCTAGTCATCTTTCACCCTCCACCTCCGTCCCCCACACACATACTGGCCTTTGCTTCTGCCTGAGGTGATCTCTCAACACAGGCCTCTGGTCAGCCTGTTGTAGGAATGTGCCTGTCTCCTCCACTGGTCAGCTCTGCAGACAGAGAATCACAGCCCACTGGAGTGAGGCTTCAAGATCTGTGGCCACAAGAAGAGGGCAGAGGCTCTCCCTATGCCACAAAGTCACTTTGTGGCAGAACTAGACCTTGGATTCCATCCAGCGTCAACAAGCCCCTCATTCTGGGCTCAGTTGTAAGCAGGTCTTTAGGGTGAGACCCAGGCCCTGTACTCCAGCAACTCCCAATCTCAACACATGGACCAAAGGTATAACAGTGAGTCCAGATCATGCAAGGCAGCCCAGGAGAGCCGGGTAGCAGGGATCTAAGGCCAGAGGTGAGTTCCCGAGAGGCAGGCACTGGGGCAGGGAATTACGTGGTCAGCTGGTGCCCCTGTCAGGGAGTGTTACAGCTTGGATGGGGGGTCAGGGGACAGTTCCAGGGCTACAGTAGGAGCTAAGAGTCACATGATTTTGACATCAGGGGGCAGGAAACCACGGGTCTAGTGCTATCTTTGCCAGGCACTTGCCGAGTGTGACCTTTGGCACATTGCAAATTCTGGCCTGTGTTCCTCCTAGGGGGGTGGGTGCAGTTTAAATGAAATAACGGGTACATGATCTGCAAAAGGCTGGGGAGCTATGTAAGCAAGTGACTACTCATCCTGGGATACATTAAGGAAGGTTGAATGACTGCCACGTGGGATGCTGACCGAGGCTTCCCACCGGGAGCTGCACTGCGATTACAGTTCTGTGAAGCTAGGACCAATGGGTAAAACAGTCAGGTTTGGGTGCAGGGGTAACATCACAGGGATTTGGGGTCAGGCACACCTGGGTTAGATGTCCACCTCCTCCCCTGCCAAGCTTTGGGTTCTTGACCAAGTCCTGAAACCTCTTTTAAACCAAGTTTCCTTGTCCATAAAAGGGGAATAATGATTCTTTGCAGGGCTGTGATGGGAATTAAACGGGAATGTTTATATAAAATGCCTGCAATCATACTGCCTACAAATGTGAGTTTCCTCTGTGCGTACACGTGTTTTCCTTCAGCTTCCCTTCATTTTGTTCTGGTTTTGTTTGCAAATTAAAAAAATAATAATAAAACACAAAAAGAGGAATTCCCATGGGAGGAGGTTAAGCTCAGCTACAGTCCTGGTTTTATCCTGACTCACCGTGAGGACCCGGGAAGTCCCTGCCCTCCCTCAGCCTTCATTTCCTCGTCTGTAGCACTGGGGCTTCCCAGCCTGGAAGGCATGGGACGCTACCCATCTGTGAGCCTCTTCCATGGAGAAGACCCTCCAGGCTAAGCTGGGGGATGGGGGTCAGGCAGAGACCAGGGGAGGGAGTTGGAGTTGTCGGGGAGGGACAGCAGGATGGGAAGGTGGCAGCTCTGTAACCACTGTGCGCTGACCTGTGGAGGGAGCAGGCCCTGCTCAGCTTAGAAAGCCTGTTGCTTATTTTCCCACAGCCTGCCCAGTTAATGCCAAAACAAAACATGCTTGCCTGCTCCCTGCTGGAGGGCAGTAGGCCAAAATGAGTGTCCTGGAGGGCTGGCAGATGCCCTGGCATTCTGCCTCCTCCCTGGGCACCCACCCTTCCCCTGTCTGCAACACATCCATCCACATACCACATCCTGTGGCCTGGGCGAGCTCAGCACCACTCTCAACAGAAGTTGACCCAGTGTAAGGAGAGAAGCTTCCCCAGGACCTGTACTCCCCCCTCTGGTTTTCAGCCCTCCTAAATGGACACATCCAACCCCTAAACCCACCTGTCTTCACAGTAGCCTTGGCCCCAACATGGGATCTAATTCTTGCCATGCTGCTGCAGGCAGAGCACGTGGCATCAGAACGCTGGGAGCTGCTATCAGCTGCTATGGGAGGAAATTCCCTGGCTCAGGAAAGCTCTTCCAGCGGAAGGGAGCAGGTGGTGAGTCTCCTTGAAGAGACAGACACTGCCAACACTGTAGGCAGAGCCAATCCTGGGGTAAGAAGCATTAAATCCACCACCCCCGCCTTCTCTCTGATGCTTGTCTACACTGGGTACAGTAATAATAATAGCTTGTACTTTATAATAGCTACTATGTGTCAACGCTTCACATAAATAATTAATTTAATTCTCACAACAACTTTGGAGTAGGTAATATTATTAGCCCCATTTTACCCTACGCTTGCTAAGGGTAAAGCAAACTAAGATTTGTACCCAATTAATCAGGCTCCAGGGTCTGTGCTATTATCTGATATGCAAATATGCCACCAGAAAATGTTATTTCCTATAAAACTCAGTTCCAAATTTGGAATGTGGCAAGATGCTTGTCCTAGTATCCTAGAATCCAAGCATTTTCCGAGACTTGCCTGAGCTGAGAATCACCTAGGGGTACCTGTTTAAAACACAGTACCTTCATCCCCTCCTCTGAGGATTCAGTAATCTTCATGTGGGAAGAGAGGCAGTGCCTGACATGTGGAAATTTCCCATAAATATTTGTCAAATGAATGAATGCCCCTACCTTCTCTGAGCCTCTGCTCATCTCTAAAATGGGGTCACAGTTACCCACTCAGTCTGATCTCCAAATGTGGCTGTGTGCTGAGTCACTGTGTGTATCTGCACAAGCTTTGCTTAGGTGTGAGGAGTTATTTACAAGCTCACACCCCTGGCTCCTAATGACAGCTGTAATAATAATAGCTAACATTTCTTACATGCTTATGGAGTACCAGGCACAGCTCTGAGGGCTTTGACTATGTTAACGCATTGATTCTCACAACACCAATTATCCTGACTTTCAGGATGGGGAAACTGAGGCTCAGAGAGGTTAAGTAACTTCCCCATGATCACACAATTAGAAACAGGATTGGAACTCCAGTGTCCAGATGGTTAACCACTCTGCCATAGTTTCTGGACTCACCCAGCCCCTCCTCTTGAGAACTGGGCTGCCAAACTTTCATTGAGCAAATGGTTGCTGCACCTGTAGTATTCAAGGAGGGGAGAATGAAAAATTGAATAGGAGCTATAGGAGTTCCCTAGTGGTGCAGCGGTTAAGAATCCACCTGCCAATGCAGGGGACATGGGTTCAAGCCCTGGTCCGGGAAGATCCCACGTGCCGCAGAGCAACTAAGCCCATGCACCACAACTACTGAGCCTGCGCTCTGGAGCTGGCGAGCCACACCTACTGAGCCCACGTGCCACAACTACTGAAGCCCGTGAGCCTAGAGCCCGCAAGCCACAGCTACTGAGCCTGCGTGCCACAACTACTGAAGCCCGTGAGCCTAGAGCCCATTCTCTGCCACAAAGAGAAGCCACCGCAATGAGAAGCCCGTGCACTGCAATGAAGAGTAGCCTCCGCTCACTGCAACTAGAGAAAGCCTGTGCAGCCAAAAAATAAAAAAATAATTTTTTAAAAAAAACAGGAGCTATATTGTGACCACCTAGAGGGGTGGGATAGGGAGGGTGGGAGGGAGGGAGACGCAAGAGGGAAGAGATATGGGAACATATGTATAACTGATTCACTTTGTTATAAAGCAGAAACTAACACACCATTATAAAGCAATTATACTCCAATAAAGATGCTAAAAAAAAAACAACCCAAAAAAACCAGGAGCTATAGATGGAGAAAAAAGATCTAGAATTGCTTCACTATTGTTTGAGCCTGAGTAAGAAATTCCAAAGCACAGAATCAAAGTGCTATGGTAGTTCCAGGTGCAGAAGCTGCCTCTGTCTAAAAGAGGGGAACTGGAAGGCTGCACCGGAAGTGGGCCTTGAAGCATGGGAGGTGGACACTCCCAGGAAAGGAACAGTGAGAGAGAGCAAAAACTGCAGGCTGGATGGGCCTGAGCCATGTTTAGGAAGAGCTTGAATAGTGAATTCTGGGAAATGAGCCTGCGAAGGTGAACTGTGGCCTTTCGTGGGCGTCCCACTTTGATGTTTGCTTCAAATTTTGAAAACTGATACCCCTTTATGGTGCTTGACACACTCTATAATAGGCATGTGTATTGCCTGTCTCACCCTTCCTATCAGTGCTCCCCATTCCCATAGATCTCTGGGAGAAGATCTTATTTGTCACTGTATCCCCAGCACCTAGGACAAGGCATCCTAGATGGATGGATTTGAAGGCCTGAAGACCGCAAGGTTTACCAGAAGTGCAACATTAAGTATGGGCAGCCAGGTAACAGAAGAGAAGGCCCAGTACAGCACCCTAAGGGAGGGTGTGCCTGAGGGCCTACTCAGGCCTATCGTCTGTTTATGTTGAGCCCTCTGTTGTAATACGTTGCACTGGGCTAGTGACTTCACTGCTGTTCCTCCCAGGAGGAGGCTTATGAGTGCATGGACCACAAAGAGAGGCTGGGTGGGTCTGAAGGACAAGGCACCTTGGGCTGGGTCACATTAACTCCAGTGCCTTTCCTCCCTGTATATTGGGCACTCAGCTTGGGGTCTCTGTTAAGAGCCTGGGTCAAGCTCTAAGTCAGACTAACCAGTTTGAATTTTGGCTCTGCTGCTTTCTAGCTATGTGGTCTTAACTACATAATCTGGATACTGCTTTTCTCACATTGGCCCTGTGACCCCAGGCGCAGCTCTCACTTTCTCTGAGTCTCAGGCACTGTGTAGGCTGGGATGGTTACCCTTGAGACCCCTGTGGCTCTGTCATTCACTAGGTCACCAGACAGTGCTTTCTAGATGGTAGCAATATGAATGTAAAGGTGAAGTTTGGTCTTTTCTCTCTGGGGCAGTAAGAAAAACCTCCAACCCAGCACTGATCACAGAGAAATGACTGGGTCAAGGCCAATGAATATCTCTCTTCCAGATATTCTATCTGGGTGACAATTTTTCAGGCGTATCTGGGGATTGTTATTCTCTATTTGCACCTCAACCCAGACCCTCAGTCCTGCAGGAGGTTGATCCCTGTGGGCTGCATCACAAGACCCCCTTGCCAACTGGCTTCCACTTGGGTTTGGACAATGAGAAATGACAGGAGACTGGAGGATGACAGGAGAAAGTGGTTGGGCTATTTCTCCCTCTGCTCCTTCCCCACTCCCTCCTTGATCCCATTTCTGCCAGGCAGCCCTACCTCTCATCGGGCTCTGGTGATGTGATTCCTGCCCCTCCTTTCAGCCCTAGTCTCTGGGTCGGTGCCTCACCATCTTTTATTTGTTCCCTTAACCTGCCCACACCTCAGTACAGCAGTCCCTTCATTAAGTCTCTTCGTTTGAACCGTTACAGGTGAATTGCTTCCTGCTGGCCTCCTGACTAATACAGGACCCTCCAGTATTATGCTAAGTGAAATAAGTCGTACAGAGAAAGACAAATACTGTATGATATCACTTATACGTGGAATCTAAAAAGTATAACAAACTGGTAAAAATAACAAAAAAGGAACGGACTCACATACGTAGAGAACAAACTAGTGGTTACCAGTGGGGAGAGGGCATGGGGAGGAGCTATATAGAGATAAGGAGTAAGAGATACAAACTGTTATGTATAAAATAAGCTACAAGGGTGGAATATAGCCAATATTTTATAATAACTATAAATGGAGTATAACCTTTAAAAACTGGGAATCACTATATTGTATACCTGTAACATATAATATTGTACATCAGCTATACTTCAGTTTAAAAAAAATGAAATAGACTACCAAAAAAAATACGGGACCCTCCACCTAGATCTGCCTACTTGGCTCAGTCAGGCCAAGACTTTCCCCAGAACGAAGACCCAACCAGCCTGACCCAGGAACAGCCCTCCCATTCACCTGCTCTAGGGCAGACATGTGCAATGTGGCTTCTTTGAGGGCCCCAGGGTCTGATTCTGACCATCAGTCCTAAATGTACTCTTGTGGGAAGGGTCAGATGGGACAGGGGCACCTGCAGCAAGGCAACAGTGACTAGAACGGTGGACCAAGACCACAGAACAAGACATGCCTTAAGGCAGGGCATGGCCATGCCACCACTCAGGCAGGGTGGGAAGTCAGGAACCTGCTCTGCTCAGAGGAGGCTCCCTGGAGGGCTGGGCAGGGCCTCATCTGGAATCACAGGGTGCTGGAAAGGCAGGGAGGAGAGGGAGGAAAAGCTTATCTCAAGAGAGATTTGAGCAAAGGCTTGGCAGAAGGAAGTGAGATCCCTGAGGGGCAGGGACTTGGTGGGCCACACAGTGGTCAGTGGCAGGTGCCCCTTGGCCTCCCTGGACATGGTGCCTGACGCTGCCCTAGCCTGGAACAGGGTTCGCACCTGAGGACAGGCCTCCTACATTCCCTCCCAAGCTCTCTCACCTCCCTCAGGATTGGACGGCCAGTCACCCCAACTCTTTCACTTCCCTTGCTAACTGCACCTGCACAGACCGCAGCCATAGCAGGGCCCAGGTTTCAATTCTCATTTCCTCCACACCTCTATAGGCTCCTAAAAAGTTTCAATTCCTCACCAGGGGTTGGGCCTGACACTGATCTAGTTACCCTCAATCCTCTGTCGCTGCCTCCCTGCCAACATTCCTGCCTCTCCCCCAACCCGGCTCTCTCCTACCCTCTGCCCTCCTAAGCAGCTAGAGCGAGCCTTCTAATATGCTACTTTGACCATGCACTCCTCTGCTCAAGACGCTTCTATGGCTCCCCCTGCCCTCCAAATGAAGCCCAGGCTTCTTAACATGACCTTCTAGGCCCTTCACCACATGACTCCTGCTGGACCACTTGACCTCATCTCTCAACCTCACCATTTTAGGTGTCTTTGTTCCAAACACAACATATATATGCACTTCCCTTTGCCTTCAGCCTTTCCTCCTCTTCTCTGCCTGATAAGCTCATATTCATCCTTCAAACCCCAGCTCAAAACCCCTGCTTCTAGAAAACCTTCCTTCTTCCCCCAGGTCAGAATTAGTCCTTATGCCTCTGGTCTCCATAGCCTTGTTCAGATCTTGATGACAGCACTAAGCACAAGCTGACTAGACTACTATTTAGTTATGCCTTTTTCTGAACTCCCCTTCCTTTCAAGTCTCTGGCCCAGCTGGACAGCTTTTTAGCTATATGACCTTGGGCAGGTTATTTAACCTGCTCTGGAGCTCTCCCTGAGCCCCAGGCTGGATTAGGTCTGTTGACAGTTTTTCAGCACCCATATGTACATTGATAACCCATGATTTTGTAACTGTCTCCCACTAGGCTGTGACTATCTCTCTGTTCTCCAGGGACCTCCCCCTCCCACCTCCCCGCTAGCCTGGCATGGGCCAGGGCTCTGGACCAGAGAGCACGCCTACACCAGGCCTCACCTGTTGCTGTCCCATGGGCTTTCAGGATGGAAGCTGCCAGATGCCCGGACAGTTTTACTTCCCTCCTGGCTGCAGAATGCTGAGAGCAACTGTCAGACCTTAGGCACTTCCGTTTCACTCAGAGCCAGGCTTCCTTTTCACCCCTTCCGTAGGCAGCAAGCTGACGATGGGGCACAGGCTCTGTGCCAGTACCTGGGGAGTGTCATTTCTTCTTGGGAGTTCAGCCCAGACAGCTTTGGTGGTGGACTCCCCCTAAGGACAGTCTCCACCCTTGGAGATTTGTGGCAGGAAAACCTGATTACCCAAAACCCCTGGAGACTGGAGTCTTGACCTCATTTGACCTGTATAGTTGTGAAGTGAAAGGCTTCACATGAGGGAACTCCTGCAGGATCATAAACACACAGAGCCCTTCATGAAACCTGTTCATTTTACAGGTGGGGGAGACTGAGGTCCAAAAAGGGATTTTCCCAGAACAGAAGCAGTGATGTACCAAGGGGCATTTATTTTAGGGAGGCCTGACCTTAACTAAATGGTCCCAACCTGTGTTGCTCTTAAGTGCTTTTGCCTGTGTAATATTGTTTTGTTTTTCTATCTCCCTGCCGCTTCTCTCTGCTGCCTTGGTGAGTGCCAGCCTGCCTGACACCTCCCTGTAACAGCAACCTCACCCCACCATGGCTGCCAATTAACCTTTAAACTGTTGACAACCAGATCGCCAAGGGTGTAAAATTAATGTGTAAAATACGAGCAAATAGACTCAGATCAAGGGCTTGAGAAACACCTTTGGGATATCCAGGGGCATTTTATGTCTAGAGTCTGGTTTCTGCAGCCTTCCCTTAGCAGAGGAAAGTCACAGCTCTTTATCAATCTTCACCAGCTTACACTTAACCCACATGTGACTCCAGAAGGAAGACAACAGCTTGGTAACTTAACATCCTCCCCAAGGCTGGGAGGGGCATTAAAGATGAGGCAATTCAACCCCATGTCACATTCAGAAATCATTGTCTTCATCTACATTTTTTCTCTCCACAGCCCTTTTTGGACTCACACCGGATACAGTGCTTGGTATATGAGATCCAACAGAGTCTTGTCTTCAAGGAACTCACCACATCGTGAGGGGAGAGACAGACCTGTAAAGAATCCTGCAGTGGAGTGAATCATATGCCCAGGTGAACAGCTTTCTCAGGGAAGAAGATGCTTCTCAGGGATCGTCACAGATGAATTCACCAATCAGAGATATGAGGGAAGGGCTCCAAGCAGCTTTCTGTATTCATACCACTAGTGCCCACTCTCAAGCAGACCCCTCCTAAGTCAGACTCCCAGACTTCTACACAACACTTTGTGTTTCCCCCAGGCTTTATTCACTCACTTTGTTGGCCAAAACCTTCCCATGGCCTTCATCTGTGAAGACTCTGTATTGGGCCCTGGGGACTTATGGCCTTGGGGAGCCACCAGCCTGGTGGGGGATGGATGCATGGACAGCCACACAGCATGGACGTGGTGTGAGGGAGGGAAGGCAGAACTGGAGAGCCAGCAAAGGCACCTGAGCCATTCTGGGAGGTCAGGGAAGACATTCTACAGGAGATGTATGCCCTCAAATCTGAGATGTGGAATCTCCTTTGACTCTCCTAACACTCCTCTAAGGTGGGTCTTCTTATCCCTATTGTACAAGTGATAAAACTCAGGCCCAGAAAAGGTCAATGCCTTACCTAAGATCACACGGTTAGTAAGTGAGGGTTGGGGCGGGTGTGTTCACTCCTGGGCCCCCAGTTGCAGAGTCAGAGGGTGGCACCACTGGAAGAGCTCGGTCTGCAGGGGTCGGACCAGAGGCGGGACGTTCAGAGGTACACAGGGGGGCGTAGGAGCTGAGAGCCTGGAGCTGGGTGGAACCAGCCGGATATGCCGTCTCCCCATACACAGTGGAGCAAAGGGGAGGACAGGGATACCCAACAGGTCATCAGTTCATGGCTTTGGGACAGCAGAGCTGGCTTAGTCCTTGGACACTATCTCATCCAGACTCCGTTCATCTGAGGCTCATCCAGAGCAATTAATGAGGACATATGGTATCACAGAGGCTGACCCTGGATTAGAACCCAGAGGCCCTAGTCCCTGGCCCAGGGCTCTGTGCACAGCCCTGGCTGCCACTACATCATTTAATCCAATCTACATTTACTGACATGCACTGCAGATTGGACACTCTTCTGGGCACCATGGGCATCACAGGGATCTTCCCCATCACTGCTGTCAGGAGTTTACAGCTGGAGTGGGGAAGTCAGATCCAGCTTACAGACCTGGACTCCAGGCAGCATGTGGGAAGTGGGGCAGCAGCAGGCATGAACAGAGTGCTGGGGAGTGGGTTGGGGAGGACCTTAATGTCCCAAGAGCCCTGGGCAAGTCCTTGCACCTTGGTTCTCTGGTCTGTTCCCAGAAGGCACTGGAGCCAACAATCTCTGAGGTCTCTCAGTCAGGCCTCTACCCCTCCTTGCCTTTCAAGGGTTGGGAAGTGGGACTGGGCCAAGCTTCCGGTAGGCTGTGTGGTGGGAGGCAAAGGAAGTGGCTTGAGCCAGACTGGTTGCTCATGTCAGGGCTGACCCATTACCAGCAGGGAAATCACAGAGTCAGTGCTCAGACATCTGGGAGGCACTGGGCAGCCGGGATATTTTTAGAAGGCTACAGGCAGACATGCCCGGAATCCTGGGCGTTCCTGAGCCGAAGAAGCTGGGAGGCCAGCAGAGGGTGAACCAAAAGATGTGGCCCCAGTCCTGACTCTTACGTCACCAAGGTCAGCTGGCCATCCGTTTTCCCAGAGGCCCGGGCTCAGGCCTATTGTGCTCAAGCTCTGGGTCCCCTGACTTGTCACTGATCTGCCGCCTTCTGGATAGCCAGGTACAGAGCTGTTGCAGGTCCTTAGGGGGAGAATGTATGTGGAACACTTACTTGGTCTCAATTGATTCCTTCAGCTAGCTCTTTGGGTGCTTTCTCTGGTCCAGGTGAGCTGCTGGGCCCTAGGGATATAGAATAGAAAGGAGGCAACTCTGGAGCAGCTCAGCTCCATTGGGGTGGAGCGGGAGGCTGGAGGTGATGGGAACACAGACAGCAATAACACACTGAGATCACTTTGGGGGAGCTCGGGGTGGGGTGGGGGCGGTCTGCTGGTTTCCCAGGGCTGCCACAGGACCAAATGATTATCTGTGGACAAAAATGTAAGCTGCCAGCCAAGGGACAAACTCTGGATTATAACTAAAGGGCAATTATCAGTCCTTTCTAGAGCCATGCCTTTTCCTCTTGCATTATTTCTGAAAGATGATGTCTCAACATTGGAGTAAAGGGTAAGATGATCTTTTTAGCTTCCCACCTACCTCAACTACCAGAAAAACTGCCCAGTTTGCAGTGGCAGCTCTAACAAACAGATGCTCCTGCCCCCTTCCCCCTACCCTATCCCCACCAATCTCTCCACTTCATTGTATTTCAGATGAAGACCAAAGCCCAGAAAAGGGTATGTCCAGTCCAGGATCCCTTATCAAGGCCTCATCAAGGAAGGACTTTGACTTCTGTCTGGAACCTAAAGATTCTCCATGTGATCAAAACCATGGGAAGGACGCTCCCAGGCCTGCCTGTCACAGTGAGAGGGCTGGGGGGCTGGGGCATGGGGTGGGCAGAGGGCAGGAGTCCAGCCCCTCCCTGTGCCCCATCATAATGGGGCATGTCCAGTCCAGGATCCCTCTTCAAGGCCTCATCAAGGAAAGACTTTGACTTCTGTCTGGAACCTGAAGATTCCCCATGTGATCAAAACCATGGGAAGGATGCTCCCAGGCCTGCCTGTCACAGTGAGAGGGCTAGGGGGCTGGGGCATGGGGCGGGCAGGGGGCAGGGGGCAGGAGTCCAGCCCCTCCCTGTTCCCCATCATAATGGACTCTGCAGTGTAGTCCTGTCTGCTCACCTCCCCAGGATTGTCTGTCCTTCCAGCCCATTTCTCAGACCAGGTTTCTAGCCTTAGTCATGAGAGTCTGCAAAATCTCTACCCGAATTTCAAAATGTTGTACCTTCACTTTAATAATAATCTAAACAAATTGACAGGAGAATATTCTGGCTTGGCTGGAATGCAGAACATCTTATAAAACAGGTGCCAGTGCCCATGTCTGGGTTTATCAGCAAACTGATTCCAAAGAACCCCTATAGTGACCACATTGAACTTCAGTGCAGTGTCTCAAGCTGACATAAATTTGAGACCCACTGCTCTAGCTAAAATGCTTATTTCCTTCCTGCAGGATTCTGGGCAGAGCAAGAAGGCCCTCAGTTGGGATCAGAAGACCTGGGTTCTAATTTTATCTCTGTTCCTAGCTCACTGAATAGCCTTGGACAACTCCCTACCCAAGTCTAGGTCTGGGTCTAGGTTTCTTCGTTTGTAAAATAGTTTGGGTTAGACAATCCCCATGGTCCCTTCTGGCTCACATGACGGGATTCCAAATTATGATGAACTACACTCTTATCCCCACCCATCCCCAACCCCCCCACCCCCCCCCCACACCATTCCAACCCCATCTCTGAGGTCAGTGCTGCACCAGGCTGGTAGGTGGAAACCACGGCAGAGAAGCAGAGGTGGCGTGTCAGGTAGAGATAAAGGAGACATCCTGAGGGGGTTTGGAGGTTATCAGGAAGAAAGCCACCAGGCCAAAGAGAGCTCTTACAACCAGCCAGGCTGTCTGCTAAGACCCACCCTGGAAAGTCTGCAGGCTCCTCCCAGGGTGGTGGGATTCCACATCCTGGGCTCCTGCAAGGTCAGGATACCTTGCCCTCACCTGTGTAAGGTCCCCCTCTAAGGTTCCTGGGCAGGCAATCTCCCACCCCCTCCCCCATCCCTCCCTCCCTCCAGGGGCCTAGAGCCATCCTCTCCTATACCCTCCCCCCATCCCAGCTCACACTGGGACCAGGACACAGGGGCCCCAAGACAGTGTCAGAGCTACCCCCTTACGACTAGACCACCTCTCTCTAACTCCTACTCCTTGGGCCTGCCCAACTCCCATAGATTGCCCGGATTTCAAATTAGGGATCCCCTATGCAAGAAAGCCCTCCCAGATTCCCCCACCCCACACAGGTCAGGACCTTGCTGTTTGCCCTCTGGGGCTGGGAATGGGTTTCCATTAAACCTTTCTCACTTTGCTGGGAAAATGAGATCAGGGAATTTTAGGCCTGGAAGAACAGCTGGAGTAGGAAGAAATGTCTGTCCTCTAGACCCCCGACCTTGGGCCCCAGACATGCCTACCCTCCAAATCAGTGCTCCCCAGCACCTCGGGCAGGCTTTGCCTGCACGTGACAGTTTGCTGACTGGATAAACTCATCTGGGCACCCTACTGCCTGACCCATCAATTTGTCCTGCCTGTCACCCTGTGTCTGAAGGGGTCTCTTGAGGACACATGCTAGTGAAATAATTAGGGACACTGTGAGTTGGGAGGAGAAGGCAAGAGGAGGGAGGGAGTAGGGGTAGGGAAATGCTTGGGGGTAGGTGGGGCATCCCTACCACACCTAGATGGAAGTGGCTGCTTCTCCACCTGGGTGTGGGACCATCCTAGTTTTCATCCTAGTGACTTGGTCCCCACACTGGCCCAGCTGAAGAGGCTTCAGAGCCTAGAAATCACAGATCATCACCTCTCAGAGAAACACTGCCAGCCCCAAGGTGATCTGTTCTCAGCACCCCAGCCCAGGAGAGGATACTGGGCAGTGAGTCAGGAAGAGTGTGTGGCTTTGGGCAGGTCATGCCTCCTCTCTGGGCCTCATCTGTATTATGAAATTTCCCTACATGTGCAATGAAGAAATGGACTCTAAACCCTAAGGGCCCCTCCACTCGGGACAGTATGTAGGCAGGATGAAGCAGAAGAAATTACTCCTGTGTGCAGTGTGCTAACTGGGTGTTCCAATATCCCTCATCCCATCTAATCTCACAGCCATGGAGTAAGAAAGAATATCTCTGCTCAAGTATAGCTGCTGGAACTGAGGGCACAGTTTGCGGGCCCCTTCGGAAACTGCAGCTTTGGGCAGGAAGAGCATTTGAGCCAAGATGGAGCTACCAAATTTTGGCTCTAGGCAAAGAAGCGTGGCCTGGATAGGTTTTGTTTTGTAGTAAAATATATATATATACAACATATATATACAACATAAAATTTACCATTTTTAACCATTTTCAGATGGCATAAAGTACATTCACAATGTTGTGTAACCATCACCGCTATTTCCAGAACTTTTCCATCATCCCAAACAGAAACTCTGTACCCATCAAACAATAATTCCCCATCCTCCCTCCCCCCAGCCCCTGGTACCCTCTAATTCTACATTCTGTCTCTATGAAGTTGCCTATTCTAGGTACCTCACGTACATGGAATCATCCAACATTTGCCCCTTTTTGTCTGGCTTATTTCACTTAGCACAGTGTTTTCAGATTTCATCCATGTTGTAGCATGTGTCAGAACTTCATTCTTTTTTAAGGTTGAATAGTATTCCATTATACAGATACCCACATTTTGTTTATTCATTCATCTGTTGATGGACTTTTGGGTTGTTTCCACCTATCAGATGTGGTGAATAATGCGCTCTGAACATGGGTGTACAATTATCTGTTTGAGTCTCTGCCTTCAATTCTTTGAGGTATATACCTAGAAGTGAAACTGCTGGATCCTCTGGTAATTCCATGTTTAACTTTTTGAGGAACCACCAAGCCATTTTTCGCAGTGGCTGCACCATTTTACATTCCCACCAGGAATGCACAAGGGTTCCAGTTTCTCCTGAGGACACAGGCTAGAGACACTTGTTATTTTCCTTTTTGTTATTTTATAACATTAGCCATTCTAATGAGTGTGAAGCGGTATCTCACTGCGGTTGGACTGTGTTGTTGTTGTTGTTTTGTTTTTAACATATTTAAGCTGTGGAAGTTACCCAAAGGCTCCATGAAGTCTGGGTGAGGAGCTGGCAGTGGTTGGCAGTGGCTGGAGACAAGGAGGGCTGGAGAGGTGTTGGGGTCGGGGGCTCATGTGTGAGTTTACTTTCTTTGGGTCTCCCCTTCCCTGTCCTGCCCCACCCAGAGGTCCCTGAAGTCTTTCTGAGGAACTTGATGGCACAGTGTAAAATTGAAACAGGAGGGAAGGGGACAGGGCACAACCTTTAAAAGAATGACATAGCCCGAGGACATGACAGAAACTGGTTAGAACCAAATAGGTCCAAGATGGCGGACAAGTCAACTTCCACTAGACCTTGAGCCTCAGGACACTCTCACTGTAACACATCAGCAAGCTAAATGACACACCCACAGGCGCCATGACAGTTCCAAGGCTGACCATAAAGATCAAAAAGTGGGCAGTGGCCCAATTCCTGGAAATCCCCACCCCTCCCCCAAATAGCTGGAATACCCCTCCCACTCATTAGCCTATGCAATTACCCACCCCTATAAAAACTGACAACCCCATACCCTGGGGCTGCTCTCACCTTCTGAGATGGCCCAGCTCTGTCTGTGGAGTGTGTTTCTCTCTAAATAAATCCACTTCTTACCTATCACTTTGTCTCTCACTGAATTCTTTCTACGATGAGACATCAAGAACCTGAGCTTCATTAAGTCCTGAGACCAGGTGTGTGATCTCAGTTAAAAGACCGTGGGTTCAAGTCCCAATGTGGGTTCCACAGTTTCAAAATGTCCCTGACTCGTGGCCACCTCCCTTCTAGAGTACTAAATGGAGGAGGCCAAGTGTAACAGCAGCAGGAAGCTTTTCGTTGTTTGTCCTTGGGGGAGGACTTAGCCAGTCACCTTGGAGGAGGCTCTCTGTTTTGGCAGTCACTTGAGGTTATCAGATGTAAATAGGCCCTGGCAGAACAAAACAAAATACTTTGTGGCCCGACAAAGGCTGCCTCGCTCAAGATCCGATGGGATGCAGAGCTGGGGAGGAAGGCAATACATTTGCAGGGAAAAAAGGAGCTTCCAGGGTGCTGGTGGAAGAAGGCCCAGCCCCTTCCCCTGTGAGGTTCAAAATTATTCAACTCTCTCCCAAGATAGCCATCCCCAGTAAGCTCCACTGGTCAGTGGGGAAGGACCCCTGGGTCCCCAAGGGGAACTCAGTGGTGTGGGAAAGGGGCCTTGCACTGGTGTCCAGGCTCAACTCTACGGCTTTGGACTGTCTTCCTGGTCTACAGCCCAGGATAGTACTCAAGTGTTCAGGTTATCTCCTGTTCATTCCCTCTATCAAACTTAACCAGCCTGTGCCCAGATCTCTCTGAACCTCACTGGGGACACTGAGTTCAGGTGACAGACCAAGTTGACCTAAGGAATTGATGGCACTGGTTGGTTAATCTAGCCACTAGAGCTTCACATACATTCCTTCCCTGATTCCATTCACATTTTACCAGGGATCTTACTTATTCCAAAATGCAAAAATCTGAACAGGTTGTTGGAAGGTACTGCCTCAACAGTCTTTCAGCTCTGTTGTGCAAAGAAGGTATGATTCTGTTGGTGGAATTTTAGGCACCTTGAAAAAAATGTCTGGGAAGATATTTTCTTGCCAAATAGGCACCCTCTGCTAACCCACAGAGAACATAGCATTTTCTGCCTACACGAGTGAGCCCAGATGAGGCCCAGCCCCAGCTGTGACCTTCAGTTCCCCTGGTCAAGATACTAATTTCAGATCTCCCAACAGTCCTGAAGCAGGTTAGACCAGTCACCACAGGCACGTGCCTGGGCAACCAGATTTGCCTACAATGAAATCCTGATTATGCGTAAGGAATCTTTAGCCTGCAATGTTTTCCACACCCAGCACACAAATGAAAACATTTCCTTAGGACTATACGAGGAAGGAAAAGAAAGACAAGCAGGATATAGGTCGTGATAAGAGAAGAGAGCAGGAACCAAGGAACTGAATCCTATCAGCCATCAAACCTTCATTTAACCAGCCTGTTCATCTATGCCCTACATTTGCTAATTCATGCTAGCAACGAAGCAATCAATCTTCATTCAGCTAATCAATGAATGAACCAGTCTTTATTCAAGCATCCTGTATTTATTGGAGCAACCAGTTAATTTCATTCATTCACTTTCTTTGACAAATCAACATGCATTCAGCAGACACTTTCTTTGACAAATCAGCCTGCATTCAGCAAAGTACTAAGTAGTCATTTCGGTCTTTATTCATTCCAAGTCAGTATTCCAAATATCAAAGCTCAGGGCTGGAAGAGACCTCAGAGAGCATCTAGTTCAGCCAATTTAACCTTCTAGGAATCCTCTCCATTGTAACCTTGCCAGATAGTCACCCAGGCTTTATTGAGTTCCTCTAACAATGGAGAGTGCACTGTCTTCATAGGCTGCCTGGACTGTTGTGGGACAGCTCTGGCTGTAGGAAAATATTTCTCAGCCCCTTGCAATATTCATATCTTCTTTGGGTGCTGCCTTCCAGGCCACCTAGAACAATTCAGCTCCCATGCTAGGAGAGCCTGTCAGCAGGTATAGATGGAGATGATGTCCTCTGGGCTCCCTACTTCCCTCACCTGGCCCTTGTGGGTGATGTTCCCTCCTTGCTCCAGTCTCTCTCTTCTGGTCAGGCAGGCCTCACTCAGCCCAGGGCTCTCTCCTGATCTGGGGATTGGATTCAGAGGCTACTTTCCAGGTGTGATGTGACCAGTTCTGTGGTAAGGGGACTGTCACCTCCAGTTCTGAACAGACCAAGCCCCAGAGTGTTTGTCATGCCTGCCATTTTGTGAAGGGGTCTCCCCTCCTCCTGTTCCGCATGCCTCCCACCCACCTTCCTTAGCTACAGCTGAGCATCCCAAGGGCAGCTAGTTTATAGACTTGCTGGAGACCGCAGAGATGGCCTGGCCCAATGCTCTTCCCAAGTGGGGGCAACAGGGGTTAGGTGGGCCAGCCATTCCTCCTCTTCATTCTGAGGAAGGAGCTAAGCCATTAGAAGCAGGAGATGAGGCAGGAAGACAGAGTGAAGGGCTTGAGTCAGTATAGGCTGGGAGGAAGCAGAGACTGAGGGAAAGAGGGGATCCACTACATCAGTCAGCTTGTGGGAACAAGTGACAGAAACAAAGTGACCAATTTAAGCAGAAAAATAATTTCTGAAAAAGACTCCAGGTAACTTGCAGAACCTTATCTTCAGTAGAGGATGATTTAGTAGTGGGGTATATATTTGATTCTAAAGAATTAAAACCCATGGCAGGGAAAAATATATATGTGTTTCAGAAATTTTAAAATTTCTCTTCCCCCCCATGCCTTCTCAGGAAGCTATATCCAGGTAGCTTGAGGGTTTCTGGTTTGCTGAGAACGAAGTCTTGGTCAGGTTGATGGCCTTTCCTACACTAGATCACAGCCTTACATCATGGGTAAGGAAGAGTAGCCCAGAGCTAACTGTGCTGCAAAAAAGAGAGGCAAGAAAGGTGGGGGTAGGGGAGACGCTGGAGAAGAGAGAGGCTTGGGATCGCTTGAGGGGAGAGAAGCCCGTTTGATGTAAATCCTACTCCATCTCTAAATAGAAATCTTCAATATGACATCCATTTCTCACTAAGGCCTTGTGGTGAAGATTTACTTTGGGGTAATTGAGAGGAGTTCTGAGTCTTGCTTCTTGGTGAGGGGCGTGAGAGGAGGCTGTGGTAGGAGGGCTGACACCACATTTGGGACCCTGCCTGGGGCTTTTTTTTTTTTTTTGGCTGCATGGGGTCTTCGTTGCTGCGCGCCGGCTTTCTCTAGTTGCAGCGAGTGGGGGCTGCTCTTCACTGTGGAGCGCAGGCTTCTCATTGCGGTGGCTTCTCTTGTTGCGGAGTACGGGCTCTAGGCACGTGGGCTTCAGTAGTTGTGGCACATGGGCTTCGGTAGTTGTGGTTCGCGGGCTCAGTAGTTGTGGTACACGGGCTTTGTTGCTCCACAGCATGTGGGATATTCCCAGACCAGGGATTGGACCCGTGTCCCCTGCATTAGCAGGTGGATTCTCAACCACTGCGCTACCAAGGAAGTCCCAGCCCAGGGCTTTTGATGGGAATTTAAATTCTCAGCTGAATCTGGGTTTTAATCATTACCCTAAACAAAGAGCCAAACATACAACACTGTACCTATAGTTAATATTACTCTACTGTGGACTTAAAATTTTGTTAAGAGGGTAAATCTCATGTTGAATGTTCTTACCAATATAAAAATTAAAAGCCAACATGCTCCTCCCTCCCCATTGCTGCAAAAGTGCCAATACAGGCTGATTCAGCCCAAGTAGAGATAACCCTGGAATATTACCTCAGCACCAGAGGGAAGTTATGGCTGTGAGAGCAGCATTCTGGCCTGATCACGAATGGATTTTTCAAGAGGGTGTGGAGATGAAGGAACCCTCCTACACTGTTGGTGGGAAGGTGAATCGGTGCAACCACTATGGAGAACAGTATGCAGGTTCCTTAAAAAACTAAAAACAGAGCTACCATATGATCCTGCAATCCCACTCCTGGGCATATACCCAGATAAAACTCTAATTCAAAAGGATACATGCACTCCAATGTTCATAGCAACACTATTTAAAATAAAGACATGGAAGCAACCTAAATGTCCATCAACAGATGAATGGATAAAGAAGATGTGGTATATATATGTAATGGAACATTACTCAGCCATAAAAAGAATGAAGCAATGCCATCTGCAGCAACATGAATGGACCTAGAGATTATCATATTAAGTGAAGTAAGTCTGACAGAGAAAGACAAATACCATGTGATATCACTTATATATGGAATCTAAAAAAAATGATACAAACGAACTGATTTACAAAGCAGAAATAGACTCACAGGCATAGAAAACAAACTTATGATTACCAAAGGGGATAGCAGGGGCAGGGGGAGATAAATTAGGAGTTTGGGATTAACATACACACACTACTATATATAAAAAAGGTAAGCAAAAAGGACCTACTGTATAGCTCAGGGAATTATACCCAATATCTTGTAATAATCTATAATGGAAAATAATCTGAAAAAGAATATATATATGTATAACTGAATCACTTTGCATACTTGAAAATAACACAACATTGTAAATTAACTATACTCCAATAAAAAAAAGAATGGATTTTTCCAGAGGTATATTAATCAGGATCCTTTGGGTTGCAAATTATGGAAGTTCACCTCTAACGTATTAATCAAATAAACAAAACGTAAAAACATAAAAGGGGAGGGTGGAATTATTGGCTCACATAAATGTGAAAGCCAGGAGTAGGTCTAGCTTCAGGAATGGCTAGATCCAGGCATACAAGTCAAGTCACCAGGAATTTGTCTCCATCTCACCACTCTGTCTTCTTTTGTGTTGGCTTCTCTCTCAGTTTATGTCCCCCATGTGGTGGCAAGATGGCCCTCAAAAGTACCATCAGGACATCATCAGCGCTATGGGAAAGATCTTAATTTCCTAATAGTTCTGAGGAAAGTACCAGGGTGGAGTCCTATGGGACTGGCTGGGGTACTTCCCCAACCCTGGAGCTAGGAGAATGGGGTGAGCCACACAGGAACTCCTTGAACTGAGAGCACATGCAGGAAAATCTCCCAGAGGAAATCAAGGTGCTGATACCAGAAATGGGAATAGGAAAATAACAGTCAGTGAAAAATGGAGACATGCACCCTACAAAATGAGCTCAACAGACTGATGTCAACACCCCTCCCCACCAAACATCCTTGTGTGACCCCAGGCTGGAAATTGATGTTTAATCCAACCTTGAAGGACACATGACTTATTAAGAAACCAGAGTATCTCCAGGAAGGGGCGAGGTGGACTGGGGCAGATACCCTTGGCTGATTTGGGCCCCCACTCCCTCCCCTTTTAGCCTAAGGTTCAGAGACAGGATTTCCTGGAGCTGGAGCTGGAGCTGCTGCTATAGAGCTGGCTACCAGACAAGCACTGAAACCTCTGGTCAAGGTTATGTGCTACCAGAAAGGAGAGACATTTGCAGGGAGTGCAGTCCCAGGGAAAAGAGAGGAGGATGCTGAGTTGTGGTTAGAGCTTCCCAACGAAACGTTACAGGATGGTGGTGGAAAGAGGGAGAGAATTGGCAAAAATTAAGAGGTTTTAGGCTCAGGCAGTAGGGACCAAACATGGATTCAAAGCTGCAAATCAATGCCTCCATCTCCATGCAAGACTGACCAGTGCCACTTAAAGGAATACGCAGTGCCAAGGGGAGGTGCCAGGATTCATATGTCTTAAAGACAACAGGAAAGAGACAAGTGCTCCCCACATGCGTTAAGACTGAAAACTTGTGCTGTGAGCCATGAGCTATAGGACAAGATGTGCTTGACCACAGCTTGGAGAATCTGGCCCTGCTAGAACAGCTAATCATGGGTACAAGTGATAGGGAAGCCTTACAGAAAAAGGCAGAAACTCCCCAGACGCTGGATTCCCTATGCTGGATATTTTCCATTCTCTAGCCTTCTCCACTCTGCTCTCTGCCCCAGGAGGCTGATCTGTGGGGACTCAATTAACAGGAGTCCTGTGTTTCTGGCTTCAGGCTGGACTAGGCCAATGGAGATCCCAGGAAGGGAGGAGAGTGAGGTCAGGGTATTTATTCCCTCGGCTCCCTTTTAGTGGCAGTGCCTTGGGTTGGCTCTGTCCCTCAACTAAAGTCACTGCTCCTCTCGAAGAGGCTGACTCCACATGAGTCTTTCTCATTCCAGGTTCCAGTAACTGCGTCCCACCCGCCTTGGCCATTCAGGCCATTCTGCTGTTACTAGTTCCAGGATATTGCAATTGAAGTTCCCCTACACTTTGTGAATAGGTCCTTTATAAATAAACCTCCTTCCATTTTCCACTGAGTGGGCCATCTGTGTCTTGTTGGGACCGTGAATGATGCTGTCCCTGAAATTCTCCCTGTTAACTAAGTGGGAAGAAGAAGAGGGAGAGGTGAGTTGGGCAGTCCTCAGAGAATAAGAATGAATAGCAGAGTTCTGGCTGGAGGAGCCAGTACCAACTGGGGAGGCAGAAGGGATGCAGATATACCCAGCCTCCTGAGTCTGCATTCCTGGCAGAAGACATGGGCTGATGTAGGCAGAAGGCTAGCAACCAATAGAAATTTCTGCAGAGCCAGTCTGAAGCTCAGGCTAAAGCCCTGGGCATCCTCTCTTCCACTGACGAGAGTCTGGTACCCAGGAGGATTGGCACTTGGGGGTACCCAGGAGGATTGGCACTTGGGGGCATCTAGCTGGTCCCTGCACTTGCTAATCAGATTGAGGGGCAAACTAATGAATGCCAAGGACTCATGAACTTGAAACACTTCAGCACTTATTTTCACTGTGACCAGGAAAGCCATCTTGTGGTAGATGTACCTCTGAGGAAGCTCAGTAAATGCACCATTCTTTTCCTTTTACAGGAGATGGGGGCTTGGAGCTGAGGCAGGCAGGGGCTTACCTAGTGCTGGGGAGTTGGGAGGGGGGTCAAAGATGTGGGCACAGGGCTCTTCTCTGAAGTGAGAGAGAAGATCAAGGCTGAAATCCCACTGTCTCTCCAGGCCCCTTTTAATACTAATGCTTGCACATTTCAACCAACAGTGGCTCCAAATCTCCAGAATTTCTCTTCCCCATCAAAGCTAAGCGTGTGTGTATAGGGGGCAGAAGAGGGAGAATGGAGGCATCCAAGAGGCTCCCTTGAAGAGACTGGGGTGCCTGCAGAGGGGGAGAGGGGCTTCTCCCCCTGGATACTCGCTGAGCTAGAACCCTACAGGCTCATCCTGGCACTGCTGCTGGAATAAAGTGTAGTGAGAAAGTTGGGCTGTGGGCAGGGAGTGCCTGGGCCGTGTTACCATGAGACTGGGGTTGTTTGTGAACACAGTGGCTTAGAGAGTTCTGAAGATAAGAAGCTCATGGAAGGGCCTGTGTCAGCAAGCTTGTCAGGACCAGGATGTGGAGGGCCTGGGAGGAAAATAGGGCCACCCCTCCCAGTTCCTCATACTTCCCATGGCTCCATGTGAAAGAGCGTGAGGGTTAGAGGTGGTGCAGGAACCAGAGGGCCAACCAGCAGCCACTAGGCCAAGCAGTAGGACTCCTGATCTGGGAGAGGGGCTGGGGACAGACCAGTGGTAGGGACAAAGGAAGGCCAGGTGGCCCCTATCTGTAGGAGTCCTTGGCAATGAGGGGGCCAATGTAGAGCTGAACAGTACCCAAGAAACCACACATATCCCCTCTGTGGAGACCACCATATCACAGAGGCCACCAAGGGCACTCAGAACCAGAGAAAGACCAGGAACCCCTCTCCACTGCAGAGTGAATTTGGGCTGGCAGGAGATCTCATCAAGCTTCCTCCCCAACCCCAGGAGCTAGTGACCAGAAAAGAGCAGAGTGTGTCATTGGCATATATCATGGTTCATTCCCATGCCAAGCCCCTCTAGTCACAATTCTAGCCTGGGTGGTGTAGAAGAATCTCTATGAATTGGATAGGAGATTGAAGTTTTAAACTGGGCTGGTCTAAGTTTAAATAAATAAATGAGACCAGAAAGTTATAAAAGTCTACCCATGATGTTAAAAAAAGAAAAAAAGAAGAAGAAGAAAAAGTAAAAGGAGTAATTAGGAAGAAAAAAAGACCCATAATTGCTTATGTGTCTACCTCAACAGATTGAATGAAACTCCTCGACAACCAGTTGCGGTAAAAAAATGGCCACAGGCCTCCAATCTCCATTGGGATGCCTTCCACCCCCCTGAGCAAAACAAAGCACCCGTGAACCAGAGCACCTGCAAAAGTCCTGAGCTTCACTCTGACTGGACCACCTTGGGCGACAAGCCTCTCTTGAACCAATCACTGTGGCCAAGAGATGGAAGGTGCTGATTGGTCAAGCTTAGGTCACATTTCTTTTTATAAATTTATTTATTTATTTATTTATTTTTGGCTGTGTTGGGTCTTCGTTGCTGTGCGCAGGCTTTCTCTAGTTGTGGTGAGTGAGGGCTACTCTTCGTTGTGGTGCGCGGGCTTCTCATTGCAGTGGCTTCTCTTGTTGTGGAGCACGGGCTCTAGGCATGTGGGCTTCAGTAGTTGTGGCACGCGGGCTCTGTAGTTTGGCTCACGGGCTCTAGAGCTCAGGCTCGATAGTTGTGGCTCACGGGCTTAGTTGCTCCACGGCATGTGGGATCTTCCCAGACCAGGGCTCAAACCAGTGTCCCCTGCGTTGGCAGGCGGACTCCCAACCACTGCGCCACCAGGGAAGTCCCTTAGGTCACATTTCCACCCCTGGAGTTGGCTTCCCTGGGACCACAGGGTTCCCAAAAGGGATGTGGTAACTGCAGGAAAGAAGGAAGGGAGGATGAATTTGGGGGAATTTTGTGTTGGGTATTTTCCACATTCTCTCCTCTGAGAGCATAACTTTTTTGCCCCAGGAAGAGAGTGGAACTAAAACTAAAATTTCAGGTGTTTTATAATTCCCAGAATAATAGTCATTGACATGCTTAAAGATGGTGTTAAAATGGTGGGTTGGAGTGGCAGGGCAGAATTAAATATCCCTGCAGTAAGAAAAAGGAGGGAAGGGGAGACATGAGATGGGCGGGAGCTCCTTGGGGCATCCAGCGGCCTGAAGTCTGGGAGAGGCATCATGGTGAAGGGAGAACAGGAGTGGGCTGCTCCGGTGAGAAAAGTCACCTCTAACGGGGATTTTCTGAAGTGAACTTGTGAAAGTGAAAGTGAAGGAAGCCACGAAAAAGTCCTCTCCTCTGTTTCCCATGTGAAATCATCAGTTAAAAAGTCAGTCTCTCCTGCCTGGATTGGATCCTGGAACAAAAGAGGACATTGCTGGAAAAAATGGTGAGATCCAATTAAAGTCTGGAGTGTAGTTAATAGTTACTACCAATGTCATTTTCTTAGTTGTGTCTGTCCCATAGGAATGTAAGATGTTAATGGGAGAAACTGGGTAAGGGGTATATGGGACCTCTCTGTATTATCTCTGCAACTTTTACATAAATCTAAAATTATTCCAAAACAAAGTTTATTTTTAAAAGAGTTAGTTCCTCATGGTGTAAATTCACTTTCACTATGTGGAGGAGTACTACATTTATGATTATAAGTAAACACTAGTCTGCCTCTAGGTATCATGACATCACTGGTACAGTGTGGGGACAGTGGAAAGAGCCAAGTGGCGCCCTGAGTCCTCTAGGATCCCGTAAGCCAGGCATGGGTGGATCAGATGGAGCCCATGTTGCACTTGGCAGAGGGCTGGGCACACAAGTTGTGCCCAGAGGAGGTTAGCAGTCTTCATTCCGCCCGTACCTGGAGATGTTATAATGTGCCTGCCCTCTCTCCTTGGCCTCCCACATCCCTGGGCCACTCCTCCCTGTGCCTGGGAGGTGAGGTGAGGTGTTCAGTTGCTTAGTGGAGCTTTTCCACAGGGCTGAGAACCCCAGCCCAGAGGCCCCTGCATCTTTGGTGCAGGTTGGCTATGCCTTACCTCCTGCCACGTGTGTGGACAAGTGCAATGACTCGGTGCTGGGTTCTGACCTGACTAATTTCATTTAACTCTCATATCAACCTGGAATGGTAGGGATTGCTGTCCCCATTTCACAGATGGGGAAGCTGAGGCTGCAGAGGCTGGTATTTGCTTTCTCTCAGAACAGCCTCCTGAGACGGATAAGACAAAGAGCACTAATAGCTCTGGGAGCAGGTGAGCTGATAAGCAGAAAAACTGGGAGAACATGGAGAGGACAGGTCACCTCTGTGTCCCACAGTCAGTAGACTTTGGAGCCAGGAGGGGTTGCAGAGAAAAGGGGATGAAGAAAGCGTTCAAGAGGAGGAAATAGTGAGAGGCCTGGCACTGAGATGGTACACCTAGAAATCTGGCAGTTCACAGGCAGTGTGTCTGGGTGGGCTGGAGCCCAGGACGCAAGCAGAGAGTGGCTTGAGACCAAAGCAGAGAGACTGTTGGGACCCCATAGTGCTCTTTATATCCCACTCCACAGTCCCTACTTCCCCTTCAGGATCTGCCCTGAGGCTAATGTTGGCTTTCCATCATTTGTAGCTAAGGACTGCCCACTCCAAGGCCTCTTTGTTTCTCTTTGAAGGAGGTCCCTGCTAGGACCTTTATGGGTCAGTGCTGGTAGGACTCAAAACAGGGCATAGATGGGAGAAATGATTTAGTATCTATTTTTTGCCAGCCCTAACATGGGCCATGGGGATCAAAATGACTCAATCCCCTTTCCCCAGAGCACTTGAGCTGGGGAGTATGCTGACTGCCATGCACAGTGTGGTCAGCTAGTCCATGAGAAACAGGGCTCAGGACTGTGGATGCCCAGAGGAGGCCCCCAGCCTCGGGGTGGGGGGGCAGGTGTGTGTGGAATTCCTGGCCAGACCTCACCAACCTGGTAGCAGTAGCCAACACGGCCAGCAGGCTCAGTGGGAAGGAGAACCCCAAGTTCTACCTCTGGCTGCCTCTCCAGGAGGAAATCAGATGCAGGGTGAACCAGGCCTCCGCACCTGGGCAGCCATCTTCCTGCAGGGGGGCAGTATCTGGGCACAGCCCCATGGCGATGCTGAGCAGGAGCTTGGCTCCCAGCAGAGTGATGGCCTCTCACTGTTCCAGATGCCCTCTAGAGCCATTGGTTGTGAGGCTGTGAACTTGCCACTTGCCAGCTGTCTGGAACGAGACCAACATGGTCACTGCCTCTCACCTCACGTGCTAGGGCTCATGAAGCCAAAGCGCAGGGCTCTCTCAAGCGCTCTGCCTACTTCTCCAAGGAGATGCAAAGTGTAAAGTCCTCTGGACCTGTAAGCCAACCTGAAACATGCGTTTCTGCAGAGCTGCAGGAAAAGGGATGCCTCTGTGATGGTGGGAATTCAAGCGGTGTGCTTGTGTGCTCCAAAGTGCAGCCATCATTACTTGGGGGCTTTTCTGCAAGCAAGCATTCCTTCTATTCTTGTGAGATGAGTAGGAAGGCATCAAGAGGATTCCCTATTGGAGGAAATCTCATGATTTCAGGGAAGAAGGGCCCAGAGAGGCCCGGTGGCTCATGGGACACTGAACACTGAGAAGGAAGCAGTGGGGCAGGAGCCCCAGTAGCTCTCAGGGTCTTAGAGGAGATGTAGAAGGAAAGACCATGAGGTTGGATACAGGGTGGATTCTGCCACGGAGAATGCGGGACTTGAGATATTTGCTATAGGTGGGGCGGCGGGTGGCAGTGCCCATGGACAGGGGACCTGCCTGACCCACGGGGATCACTGGATCCTGGATCAACAGAGCCAAAGGGGCTACAGAGCTCATGGTATCCAATCCATTACACTACAGGGAAGACCAAGGTTCAGAGGAGAAAAGGGCATGTCCTAGATTACCTGGTATGCCAGGGCAGGGTCCAGCCTCAAACCAGAGTCCTGCCTCCCAGCCAGAGCATTTCCTATCCATGCTCAGGAAAGTCAGTGCTCTCTCTGGGTCTGGGGAAAAAGAAGGGCCCCTAGAGAGATGGTCTGGTGCCCCTGCCTTATTCCTCAGGTAATGAACCAGTGTCAGAGAGGACCAGGGTCTTGTCTGAGGTCAGGCAGCCAGTGAACAACAAAACCCACTCACTAGACCCAGAATGTCCTGACCCCCAGTCCAGGGTCTCTCACTGTACCAATGTCTCCCAAGGAGAAGAAAAGGTGAAGAGAAAGGAGCCCACATTTGCTGAGCATTTGTTATGTACCAGGTCCTTAGCACATATTCTTTCTAATCCCCACAACCTTGGAAGCAGACATTCTTGACCATGTTTAACAAATCACAGAACAGAGGTTCAGAGAGGCAAAGCTACTTGCCTAAGGCCACACAGCTGGTAGATGGTAGTGCAGAAACTCAAGCCCAGGTTTGTTTACTTCCAAAGCCTGTGCTCTTGACCTTACCCAGGCTACGTTGTGTTTGATACCCAGGGCTGACAATACAAGGAAGTAGCGGGAGGGGGAAAGCCAGGGGCCAACTGCAGGCACTGTCCCGGCTCCCAGCTGCCCGGTTGTACCAGTGACAAAATCAACAGAAATGACCTTGGGACAGCAGGAACTTGCCTCCTGCTGACAGGTTTTTGTTTTTTGTGTTTTTTTTATAGGTATATTGATCCACACCCTGCAAAACAAACAGAGGTGATGGCATGGTTTCTTGTGTTGCTGAGATATTCACTACCAAGTGGCTTTAGGCCAAGGAACCACTGACCTCAGAAACTCAGATTCTTAGAGTGATTCAGGAACTTAGACTCTCTCAAAGCCCTCCTATGGAGGGGCCACTTACGTTTTCAGTCCACCCCACCAAGAGAGGAATCCTCTACACAGACTTCCCATGTGGGCTCATCCAAGCCTGGTCTCGCACCCTCACTGCCTATCTCTAGAAGCAGCTCCTTCTGCTGTGGGGCTGCCCTTCTCATTCTGAGCTGAGACCAGCCTCCCAGGACCACCCCAGATCTTCTTTGGGACCCAAAGTCAGTGCCCTATGGCCCCGAATGGCCCTATTAAACTGGGAGGACAGTGAGTCTGCATCTTCTCTGCTCTGGGTGTAAAACTACCTGGGCAGGGGCATCAGTGCCGAAGCCTTTCCTGAGAAATGGGCACAAGGCTACATAGAAGAGCTGGTTGGTCACCTCCCACGTTCTAGGCTTTATGCCTCTGCTAATGCAGCCAGACATCAAATCCACCTTTGTGCTACTCACGTTCCACTGTGTTCCTCTCATCTCAGACCTCAAGCCTTGATAAATTTGATCCAGGTACTAGGTCTTTTTAAATTTTCCATCTTATAAATATTAGCAACTCATGGTGGTATATACAGTTTATGTACAGCCTCTTCTCCTGCATCATCTCCTTTCATGCTTAGGGCAGTTTACTGGGCCTCACAAAGATGGCTGATGTGAAGTGTCCCGTGGGGAACCTGGTCATGGCAGGGGTCCCAGCAGCAGCTGCTGAGATGACCATGAGCATTAGGTGGGCAGGATCCTGTGCTCCAAGCAGTGATGGATATAAGACCATGGGAGCCCAGAGAAGGGGAGGCTGTGTGTGCAGCCCACATGAGCGTCCAGAAGGGCTTCCTGAGGGCTGTCTCGGAAGCAGCTCAGAGCCTCAGGCAGGGCTCCAGGGACAAGTGTGATTGGGAGCCTGCAGGAGGGGAGAATGAGTGGAGACTGTCCGGTTTAGGTGGAGTCCTTCCTAAGGCAGACGGGGAGCCAGATGCATTGAAGGTCCTCCCCACCAGCATTTGGGTCCCCTCAAATGAGTATTACCACCCCTCCTTCCCTCTCACTGGCAGAGGAGGAAATGCTCAGCCAGGACTAGAGCCAAGGTCTCCCAGATGGGCTCCCTAGCCAGCAATCTTTGTCAGACCTGAAGCAGGCTGACCCAACAGTCTGTCCTGAGCTCCCTTAGTTGGCTTGAGGAGGAGAAGACTTGCCCCTGCCTTCTTGGGGCTCCCATCTAGTTGGGGAGATGGGCTTTCTCATTTTGTGTGAGGTCATTTAGGCAAGCAGATTCCAGGAAGGCTGATGGCAGAAATTCAGGCACAGGCAACAAGCCTGTGGGCATCACTCTGGAGCTGGACTGGAATCCCAGTCTCTGGGCCTAGGATGAGTTGTCTGGGAGCTGGGTCTAGCTGCAGATCAGAAAGCAGGGCCCACCCCAGCCCAGGGGCCAAGCATGCAGGTGGGTCCAAGCTAAACCTCCACACAAGGGTCCATTGTGGTTGCTCAGCCTGGCCCTGGGCTCTGCCAGCCCTTCCGGCTCGCGGAAAATGCTTCCCGTCTGGCAGCTCCTGGAGCCGTCTGTCCTTGGCCAAGGCACTGACCCCATACCCAGGCTTCTCTCACCCAGTGAGATCCTGGACTACAGCAGCTCAGAGCTCTTGGGTGCAGCCCGCATTTCACAGCCAGTGTCCCTGAGGCTCAGGGGTTGGGCACTGGCCAGTCAGCACTCCACGACCAGAACCCAGCACTCTGGCCATTTTTTTAGCCCTCATTGGTCCACAGGAGGCAGTAGGACTTGGACTCAGAGAGGGGAAGGGGCTGTCCCATCGTATAGTTGATTGTGGTAGAGTCTGGGTGAAATGACTGTACCTAGGCAGCTGCTTGCCTACCCTAGGCCACTCAGGAGATCTGGGCATTCTTGGTTCAGCTGTGTGGCCTTGCAAAGACTGATGTTCCTCTGTATCTGGGCGCTAGAAGGATCACCGCTGTCAATCTAGGCCTGACAGCCTGAGCATTTTTTTTTTTTTTTTTTTTTTTTTTGCGGTACGTGGGCCTCTCACTGTTGTGGCCTCTCCTGTTGCGGAGCACAGGCTCCGGACACGCACTCTCAGTGGCCATGGCTCACCGGCCCAGCCGCTCCGCGGCATGTGGGATCTTCCCGGACCGGGGCACGAACCCGTGTCCCCTGCATCGGCAGGCGGACTCTCAACCACTGCGCCACCAGGGAAGCCCCATCCTGAGCTTTTAAATCAGATATGGATGCACTGGATAGGATGAGGAGAAGCAGCTCTGGAATTTGAGGGTTTGACAACCCTGCACCATCTCCGTGTGCCAGGTTGCACCAGGGCCAGAGGCTCCGGGGCTTGAGGGTTCTCAGCTCTTGCCTGGGCTGACAGCGCCACCTGGGGCCCAATCGGTGGGACCTGAGTCCAACTGGGGATGCCACCTCCAGCCTTCACTCACTGAAGGACCTCTGTGCTGCTCTGTGGTAGGTGCTGAAGGAATTCTGGCCCCAGCCATGGGAGGAGGAGACCTGCTGAGAGCCACCACTGGGGATAAGGGGCTACAACAGCAGAAAGTCCAGGGCTGGAGAAGAGGAATTACTGTCATCCCAACTCCCATTGACTCTCCTCTGGGCCAGGTCCTGGGGACCTTCTCAAGGAGTCAATTATGATCTCACAGAGAAGGATGAGAAAGAGGTAGGAGCCCAGGGCTAGACACTTGGAGCTGGGGCTTAGAGAATGATAGTAATTTGCCTTGTGAACAAAGGGCATTTTGGGCTCAGGGAACAGCCTGTGCAAAGGCACAGAGGAGAGAGTTTATGTGTGTAAGCTTGAGGGTGACAGGACTGAGGGGGAAGAGGAAGTGTCAGGATATGAGGTCAGAAAGGTCACAGCCCTTGGTACCTGTAGTAATCAGAGCTTCCCCGCAATTCCCTGCCCCCCATGATCACCTCCTGCTTTGACCCCTGATGCTGGCAGGTGCACAGTCCATACCTTGAACTGCAACCCTATCCCCTCTGGTTCAGGTTACCCAGCATCAAAGGCCCTGATTCCTGGAGCCTCCCCTCTTCCCCAAGGCCAGGGGCTAGTTCAAGCTTCTCACAGGCTGATCCTAGGGGATACAATCATGTGACTTCTCTGGCCTCCAGGGAGCCTGGGCACAACCCTTGGATCAGGAGAAGAATCTCCAAGCAGTTACTGAACTCTGGCCTCGGGTTCCTCAACTGTAAAATGGGCATAATCATAGTTCCTATTTCATGGCGATGTGGTGAGGATTAAATAAGAAAATGCATATAAAGTCACTCATTAGTACCTTGCTGGCATGAGTTGATGCCAGAAAAAGAGGTTTTTCCCCATTGCCCATCCCTCTGGGCACATCCTTTCCAGAAGGGGAAGCTAGAGGGCTTCAGATCCTGGCCCTCCAGGCTGCCCACCCCCAGCCTTAGCTCTGCTAAGCTTTTTTACATAGTAATTGCACCATTTCACATTCCAACCAGCAATCTATGAGGATTCTGATTTCTACACATCCTCACCAACTTTTGTTATTCTATGATTTTTTAAATTATGGCCATCCTTGTGGGTATGATGTGATATCCCATTGTGGGTTTTTTGTTTTTTTTTTTTTTTTTTTTTTGCTGTACGCGTGCCTCTCACTGCTGTGGCCTCTCCCGTTGCGGAGCACAGGCTCCGGACGCGCAGGTTCAGCGGCCATGGCTCACGGGCCCAGCCGCTCCGAGGCATGTGGGATCTTCCCGGACCAGGGCACGAACCCGTGTCTCCTGCATCGGCAGGCGGACTCTCAACCACTGCGCCACCAGGGAAGCCCCCCATTGTGGTTTTGATTTGCATTTCCTTGTTCACTGATGATGTTAAGAATCTTTTCTTGTGTTTATGGCCTATTTTTCTATTTGTTTAATTGTCCATCTTATTTGGAAAAATGCCTGGTTAGATCTTTGCCCATTTTAAAATTGAGTTATTTGTTTTTTTACTATTAAATTGTAATAGTTTTATATAGTCTAGATTCAAGTCCTTTATCTGATACATGATTTACAAATATTTCTCGCCATTCTGTGGATTGTCTTTTCACTTTCTTGATGGTATCCTTTGAAGCAAAAGTATTTTTAATTTTGACAGAGTTCAATTTGTAAAGTATTTTTTTTCTTTTGTCGATCGTGCTTTTGTTGTCATATCTAAGATTCCACCGCCAAACCCAAGGTGCTGAATATTTACTCTTATGTTTTCTTCTAAGCGTTTTATGCTTTTAGCTCTTAAGTTTCTGTATTTGATCCATTTTAAATTAATTTTTGTATATGGTGTGAAGGAAGCAACTGACTGAATCCTTTTTCTTGTGGCACCAATTGTCCCAGCAACACAGAGCTGAGACAATGAGAAATGCTGGCAGCCTGCTTCTCCTAGGAAGATACCATAGCCCTCAACTGAAAGCTGGAGAAGAAGGAGCCCTGTGTTCTTAGCTTCAT
Source organism: Tursiops truncatus (assembly GCF_011762595.2). NCBI lineage: Eukaryota > Metazoa > Chordata > Mammalia > Artiodactyla > Delphinidae > Tursiops > Tursiops truncatus. The sequence goes on along the minus strand of NC_047041.1, from coordinate 57,843,011 downwards.
CTGTCTACAGTGGGGTTTCCATCACACTGAGCTAGCTGGTGGGGGCAGAGAAATGGTCATGGCTCAGATGGTCCAGACTCTTACTGTCTTTACCAAGATTTAATAGATTTTCTTGAGTAAACATTCTGTCCTTTGCTGTGTGCTGTTACGGCAATTTCCAGAGAATGGTGTATATACACACATAGATATATATAAAATTACGTATATATATATATATATATATATATATATATATATATATATATGTAATTTTTCACAGTTACGATTTTTCCACTGGGGAGACGGTCTGCAGGGATCCTCATACCACCATTCCAGATGGTGTCCATAAGCTCATTCCTTTTTATTGCTGAGTAGGATTCCATTGTATGTATGTACCACAATTAGTTTATCCACTTATTCATTGATGAACATTTGGGTTGTTTCCAGTTTGGGGCTATTACAAATAAAGATGCTTTGATTATTTGGGTACAGGACTTGGTTTTGACATATGGTTTCATTTCTCTTGAGTAAATACCTAGAAATGGAATGGCTGGGTTATATAGGAGGCTTATGTTAAAATTTTTAAGAAATTACTAAACTTTTTCCCAAACTGGTTGTACCATGTTACATTCCCACCAGTGCATGAGAGTTCTAGTTGCTCCATATCCTCATCAGCAGTTGATATGGTCAGTCTTTTTAATTTTAGCCATTCTAATAGGTGTGTAGTGGCATCTCGTGGTTTTAATTTGCATTTCCCTAATGACTAATAACGCATTTGAGCATCTTGCATCTATGTTATTGAAAGATATTGGTCTGTAGTTTTCTTTTCTTGTAATGTCTTTGTCTGGATTTGGTATTAGGGTAATGCTGGCCTCATAGAATGAGATAGGAAGTATTCCCTCTGCTTCTAGCCTCTGAAAGACATTATAGAGAATTGGTATAATTTCTCCTTAAATATTTGGTAGAATTCACAAGTGAACCCATCTGGGCCTGGTGCTTTCTGTTTTGAAAGGTTATTAATTATTGATTCAATTTCTTTACTAGATATAGGCCTATTCAGATTGTCTATTTCTTCTTGTATGAGTTTTTGCAGACTGTGTCTTTCAAGGAATTGGTCCATTTCATCTAGGTTATCAAATTTGTGGGCATAGTTCCTCATGATATTCATTTATTATTCTTTTAGTGTCCATAGGATTTGTAGTGATGTCCCCCCTTTCATTTCTGATATCAGTAATTTATATCCTCTCTTTTTTTATCAGTTAGCCTGGCTAGAGGTATATCAATTTTATCAGTCTTTTCAAAGAACCAGCTTTGGTTTCATTGATTTTTCACTGTTGATTTTCTGTTTTCAATTTCATCTCTAAATCTTACTATTTCTTTTATTCTTCTTCCTTTGGATTTAATTTGCTCTTCTTATTCTAGTTTCCTAAAGTGAAACAGATTATTGATTTCAGATCTTTCTTCTTTTCTATTATATGCATTCAAAGCTATAAATTTCCCTCTAAGCAATTCTTTCACTGCATTCCACAAATTTTGATGTTGTATTTTAATTTTTTCTTTTTTAATACATTTATTTATTTATTTTTGGTTGCACTGGGTCTTCATTGCTGCACGCAGGCTTTCTCTAGTTGCAGCAAGCAGGAGCTACTCTTCGTTGTGGTGCGGGGGCTTCTCATTGAGGTGGCTTCTCTTGTTGTGGAGCATGGGCTCTAGGTGCCCAGGCTTCAGTAGTTGTGGCACATGGGCTCAGTAGTTATGGCTCACAGGCTCTGGAGCGCAGGCTCAGTAGTTATGGTGCACAGGCTTAGTTGCTCTGCGGCATGTGGGATCTTCCTTGACTAGGACTCGATCCCGTGTCCCCCACATTGGCAGGTGGATTCTTAACCACTGTGCCACCAGGGAAGTTCCTAATTTTTATTTAGTTGAAAATATTAAAAAAATTTCTCTTGAGAGTTCTCCTTTGACCCACATGTTATTTGGAAGTGCCTTATTTAATCTCCATGTATCTGGGGATTTTCCAATTATCTTTCTGTTACTGATGTCTAATTTATTTTTGTTTTGGTCTGAGAGCAGAAGTTGTCTGATTTCTATTCTTTTAAATTTGGTTAGGTGTTTTATGGCCCACAATGTGGTCTATCTTGCTGAATGTTCCATGTGAGCTTGAAAATAATGTATATTCTGCTGTTGTTGGATGAAGTAGTCTATAGATATCAATTATACACAGTTGATTGATGGTGTTGTTAAGTTCAGCTATGTCTTTACTGATTTTATGCCTGCTAGATCCATCTTTTTTGGCTGCGCTGGCTCTTTGTTGTGGCGCGGGGGCTCTTTTTTGTGGCTCACGGGCTTCTCTAGTTGTGGCATGCAGGCTTAGTTGCCCAGCGACATGTGGGATCTTAGTTCCCCGACCAGGGATCAAACCTGTGTCTTCTGCATTGGAAGGCGGATTCTTAACCACTGGACCACCAGGGAAGTCTGCTAGACCCGTTTCTAATAGGGGTGCTGAAGTCTCCAACTATGATAGCAGATTCTTCTATTCCTCTGTGTACTTCTACTAATTTTTGCCTTTTGAGCATCTTTCCATGTGCTTATTTGCCATCCATACACCTTCTTGGTGAAGTAACTGTTCATATCTTTTGCCCATTTTTTATTGGGTGGTTTGTTTTCTTATTACTGAGTTTTCAGGGTTCTTTATATTTTTTATAGTTTTTTGTTTGTTTGTTTTTGTCTTTTATAGTTGTTCTGGATACAACTCCGTTTATGGATAGTGACTTGCAATAGCTTCTGCCAGACAGTGGCTTGTCTTTTCATTCTCCTAACTGTGTCTTTCAAAGAGCAGAAATTCTTCATTTTGATGAAGCGCAATTTATCAATATTTTTCATTTACAGGTCATGTTTCTGGTAGTTTTTCTATGAATCCTTTGCTTAACTCAAGGTCAGAAAGATTCTGTTTCTTTGGTGTTCCTTCCTTCTAATTTTTGGTTCACATTTTATGTATGGTTTTATATGTTGCATTTTTTCCCCAAAACTTAAAACAATTCTTTTCTAAGCTATGGAAAAGTTTAAAGAGTAGTACCATGTCCACCCACATACCCTGCATCTACAGTGCATTCATTGTTAACATTTTGCCATGTTTGCTTTATCTCCCTGGATATGGTTCCCCCCACCCAAGAAACATTTGATAATAAGTTGCAAAATCTTGTACCATTGACTTTTTACAAAGTCTAAGCAAGCTGTTCTGGAAATATTCTTTAAAAAGCAGCACCAGGGACTTCCCTGGTGGTCCAGCAGGTAAGACTCTGTGCTCCCAATGCAAGTGGACCGGGTTCGATCCCTGGTCAGGGAACTAGATCCTGCATGCATGCCGCAACTAAGAGTCCACACACCGCAGTGAAGATCCTGTGTGCTGCTACTAAGACCCAGCGCAGCCAAAATAAATAAATAAATTAAAAAAAAAAAAAAAGTGGCAACAGCCACTTGTGTCATTTATTACAGGGACAAAGGCAGCACTAGCCCAGTGTGGAGGGCAAAAAAAAAAAAAACCGAAACAAAACAGAAATAAAGAAGAAAATGAGGGCTTCCCTGGTGGCGCAGTGGTTGAGAGTCGGCCTGCCGATGCAGGGGACACGGGTTCGTGCCCCAGTCCGGGAAGATCCCACGTGCCGCGGAGCGGCTGGGCCCGTGAGCCATGGCCGCTGAGCCTGCGCGTCTGGAGCCTGTGCTCCATGATGGGAGAGGCCACAGCAGTGAGAGGCCCGCGTACCACAAAAAAAAAAAAAAAAAAAGAAGAAAATGAAACTGCCTCCTCTCTTTATTCCAGTTCCATCCGTAATCCCAGGGGGGCCACTTGTCTGAGAGGTGGGTGGGGAGGACACACAGGGCTCAGGAGCAAATCCCTGATTCCCACTGCAGTCCACAGTCCTGGGGCCACTTCCTGCAGAAGAGCCCTCGTCTGGGAGACCCCAATCTCCCTGTGTGACCTTGAGCCTCTCTGGGCTGGCTGGTAAAAGTAGATAAGTTGACTGCTTGGCAACCCTCCCAGGGGAGTATTTGTAGCTTTACTGTGGTAACTTCTCTACTGTCAGAAAGCTAGGTGCTCCTCCCTCCAGTATCCCACCCACAGTTGGCCTGTCCTTTAACCCTTTGCCTCTTGCTGGGGACTCAGGATTCCAGCTGCTTTTGCCTGTAATGTCAGCCCCCTCCTCAACCAATCCTCCATCCTTCAAGGTCCAGTTAAGTGTCCCTCGCCTCAGACTTCCCCCTATATCATCCCATCCTTAGAGTCAACCTTGCATCTCCCTATTTCCTTGCAGTAAATCACTCACTTGCTGTGGGTCAGGCCTGTGCCGGAGACTGCTTCACACTCCTATCTCATTCAGTGCTCATGACAACTCTCAAGGAAGGTTATCATGGCCATTTCAGAGAGTAGGAAACTCATCCTCAGCATACTGGGCAAGGTCAGTCACCCCAAATTAGGGCAGAGCCAGATTTGCTCAGATCACCGTCTCTCCTATAGAGACACTGGAGTCCTTGTCTGCAACCCCAGCAGTCTGTGCACGCAGAGGTCAGGCCTATGTCTGATATCTGGGATCTGTAATCTATCCCCCCACTTCATCTCCATGAGTCTAAATCTGCCTCTTGCTTCAGAGTCCATATAGCTGCAGGCTGCCTCCTCCATGAAGCTTTCCCTGATTCCTACTGAAAGTAATGTTCCTTTTCTGGACACCCCTACACCCTAAAATCTGTGGCCTGACTCTTCTTCCTCTTCCATCCCCACTCAGACCCCATCTCCAAGTGCCCAAGGTCCTGCATACTGACATTTAATCAGTTTCATTCGATACATTTTTGATATTTTATTTTAATTTATTTGCATTATCTCTTTCTAATATTTACTGATTTTTTTAAATTGTTTTTGTTTTTGCGGTACGCGGGCCTCTCACCGCTGCAGCCTCTCCCGTTGCAGAGCACAGGCTCCGGACACGCAGGCCCGGCGGCCATGGCCCATGGGCCTAGCCGCTCCGCGGCATGCGGGATCCTCCCGGACCGGGACGTGAACCCGCGTACCCTGCACTGGCAGGCAGACTCCCAACCACTGCGCCACCAGGGAAGCCCCTACTGATTTTTTAAACTTCTTTTATAATATTGGCTTTTTTCCCTATGAAAGCATGTTCAAATTGTCAAAAATTTAGGAAAGAATAAAAATCACGCAAAATCGTCTGCAGATAACTAAATTAACATTTTGGTAGATTATCTTTTAGTCTGATTTCTGTAGAAATTTATATTATATAGAGTTGAGATCACACTGTATAACAGTTCTAAAGTCTACTTTTAAAAAATCTAACATTACACCAAGGACACTTTCTATGTCATTAAAAATTACATGGGTCACACTCACTAGGATGGCTAGAATATTAAAAGGACAGATAATAACACATGTGGCAAGGATGTGGAGAGATTTGAACACTCATACAATGCTGGTGGGAATGTAAAATGATGCCGTCCCTTTGGAAAATAGTCTGGCAGTTCCTCAGATAATTAAACATAGAGTTAATATATCATTCAGCAGTTTCACTCCTAGGTATATATTCAAGAGAAATGAAAACATATATCCACACAAAAACTTGTACATGAATGTTATTAGCAGCATTATTCGTAATAGCCCAAAGTGGAAACAACTTAAATGTCCATCAGCTAATGAATGGATAAATAAAATGTGGTGTATCCACAAAAAGAATGAAGTACCAATACATGCTACAACATGGACGAACCTTAAAAACATTACGCTATGTAAAAAAAAGTCAGACACAGAGGACCGCATATTATGTGATTCCATTTTCATTAAATGTCCAGAATAGGCAAATCTGCAGAGAGAAGAAGTAGATTTGTGGGCTGGGTTGAGGGGAGGGGGAGGTTTGGGAGCATATGAAAAGCGACTGCTAACGGGTTTGGGGTTTTGTTGGGGGTGACGAAAATGCTCTGAAATTGATTACAGTGATGGCTGCAAAACGTTGTGAATATGCTAAAAACCATTGCACTGTACACTTTAAGTGGGTAAATTGTATGTTATGTGAATTATAGATCAATAAAGCTATTATAATTAAAAACAAAAGAACTCCATGGCAGCATTTTTAATGCCTCTAGACACTATTCCTTTACACAGCTGCATCATAATTTATTTAGATTTATATTGTTAGAATTTTATGTTTTGTATTAATTCCTTTGTTTCAAAACATTTCAAACACACACTAAAATGAATTGAATAGTATAATGGACCACTGTACCCATCACCCACTTCAACAATAATCAACACAATTTTTGCTTTTACAGACATGGATTTGGTGAACATTCTTGTGCATAAATCTTTGTCCACATTCCACCCTGTTTCCTTCCATGTATACTGAATTCAATTCAGTTCAAACCACTTCCTCAAAGCTTCACAATGCCCTCCCAGCATATCTGAGGGATGTGATGGATCAGACCCCACCCTGCTCCTGGGGGGCTCCCAGTCTGGTGGGGGAGGTAGATATTGGATTGGAGTGACCAGCTGGGGCAGGGGCTGTGTAACTGGAGAGAGTCCTCGCCCTGTATCCAGGAAGGGTACTCCCCACGCAGTGGGGTCACTCCACCCGGGGAACCTGTTTCCCAAATCTCAGCCCAGCCCTGTCTTTCTTCTCTTCTGCCACATGGGGGCGCCAAAGCCAGCGTCTTTCGCAGCCTCATCCCCGCGCTTTCCCATCAGCAAAGTGGGTGGGGTGGGCTCTGCGCACCTTTTCCTGGCGACCCTGGCCTGGTGGTGGCCCTCTCTTGGCCTTAGGATCCTCACGTGGGAAATTTAGGAGGTGAATGCTGTGAGCCATCTGGACTCACCAGTGCTGTTTCAGTCTCCCTGATGAGCTTTAGGCATCTCTCATCAGCAGTGTGTCCTAGACTCCATTCCCCTTCTCCATTCACCTGAGTCCCAGGAGAGACTAATGCCCACCCAGGCGACTTCCTATTCTTTGCAGAGACCTACAGGAGGCAGCTTATTACTCTTGGAGTGACTCAGGCAGCAAACTTGCTGGCAATGCATGGTCGGTGGGTAAGGGGTCTGCCTACTGATGCCTCACAACTGCCCATGCTGGGAGCTATCCAGGTGTGGGCAGTATCAGGGACACCACAGCTCTGGGAGCAAGGTTAGGGTGTGGGTGGAGGAAGAGAAAATGAGTCATCAGGGACTTACAAAAGCCTGACATAATAGGCATCCGGCCCGGCCCAGCCCAGAGGAGACTTGGCCCCCACTGGGGACCAAGGTCTGTACCATGAGGACTGATGTGCCTGGCATAGCTGAGGGCTGAGTCAAGATACAGGGTGTTTACTTTCCTGAGAGGGCTTCTCCTGAGTTGTGGGAGGAGGTGGTCTCCAGCCTTGCAGCTCTCCTGTCTCAGCCAGTGCAAGAGGCAGTGGGCCAGGCTCTAAGCTCTGTCTGGATGTCTGTCTCTCTCTGGGGGGCTCTCTCAGCTGTGACCCCAACACCACCCTATTGGCCTTGTCCCTGCTTGTCCTTGGCCCTTCCCAGGATGCCTCCTTTTAATCCAATGAACTGGCGGCAACCAGCCAGGCGAGAATCCACTCCCCAGATTGCCAAGCAGTTCAGTCATGGGGGGATGGGGGAAGGAAAGGCCAACTCACACATCCTGAGCACCTACTGTGTGTCAGGCTGGCCCTGGGTGAGCCGCTTTGTGCATGTTATCACATTCCTTTCTCACAGCAGCAGCCTCATGAGGCAACTCTTATACATTCATTTCACAGAGGAGAAAGTGGAAACTCAGCTTGGCAGGGGGAGGGATCAAGCCCAGGCTGGTCTGACTCTTGCCTGTGTCTCCCTCCTCCCCACCTGCCTTCTGCACATGCTCTGATCATTATGCACTGACTCCTACCTCCCCTACTCATCCTTGCTGCGGCTTCGCTCCTGCACTCGCCCATGTCCACCCAACTGCACACATGCCCCCCAGCTCACAGGCACCAAGGTGGGTGCCCCGGTCGACACTGGTGCACATGTGTAGCCCAGCCCTGACAGCAACCCTGACTGCTACTTAACAGTCGTGTGACCTTGAGCAAGTCACCTAACCTCTGTGAGCCTCAATTTTCTCATCTCATCAGAGTTGTTATGAGACTTAAATAAGACATTGTATGTAAACTTGTTAGTACCTGGCCTGGGCATAGTGCTCAATAGAAGTTGGCTATTTTTCAATTTTTTAATTTTAATTTTTTGGCCACACCATGTGGCATGCGGGATCTTCGTTCCCCAACCAGGGATCGAACCAGTGCCCCCCTGCAGTGGAAGCACCACATCTTAACTGTTGGACTGCCAGGGAAGTCCCTTGGCTATTTTTTTTTTAATGTTAGCAACTTTTGTTTTTATTGTTTTTTTGTTTTATTGCTTGCATTTTTGAACACTCTCTATACATGTAACAAGTCACAAGCTGGATGCACAGGGGCACAAGGATTGCCATGAACGTCTACACACCCACACAGGAACCCACAATTAAACAGTCAGCCACCTACTATATCATGTGCCCACATGCTCTACTGGGGTTGGTTGGGGAATGCCTATGAAAAAGAAGACAAGGAGCCTGGCCTTGGGGTCCACCCAGGCTGGCTGGGAACTAAGATCTGTGATCAAAGTAGTCTGCAGACCAACCCCGGGACCTTGTTAGAATCCTGAAGAATCTCACATGCCACCCTAGACCTTCTGAATTAAAATCTGTATTTTAACAAGATCCTCAGAGCACAAGGCAGAGAGGAAGGAAGTGGGCGGAGCTGCTATTCCTAAGTGGGAGGGGCTGGCTTTGGGCCTGTCCCTGGTATCTCCAACCTACTCTCACAGCAGGCTGACATACCTCCTGGCTCCTCTGTGCTTGGGAATTCATGCTAAGGTGTGAGGCTGTCCAACTCAGCCTTGGGAAGAGAGGCTGGCTGCCTCAACCTTGTTCTGGAAGAATATAAATAACAAGGTCCTTCCCTGGACCCTCCCAGGGTTCTGATGGGCTGGGGAATGGGAACTCCATCAGGGCCCAAGCAACTGGCAGAGGGTGCCCGCCCTTCATCCCCTCTCCTGAAATGTGTCCATACTCATTTGTGACTCTCCCCACCCAACATCATGGTAGGGACACTGCCAGAACTCTGGCTGACCTCTCCCGCCTTCAGTGAAGTGTGGGCTCAGTCCCTTGGGGCTGCTGGAGCCAGAAGCCTGGGCCAGGGCTCTCTCCCTATCCCTGTTGGGGCTAATTTTAGGGCTGCCTTGACAGCTGCCTCAGCTCAACCTGGGTCAATTACCAGCCGCTCAGTGTTGGGGTCAGTTGGGGACGGTTGGGGAGTGGGCCAGGCCATCTTTGGTTGCAACAGATGAAACTAGAATCTGTACCCCCTGGCCACCATCCCCACTGCCTGGAGCGCCCCCTCAGGGATGACCCGCGGGATGGGGTGGGAACTGGTCCTGCTCTCAGCCTGGCACACACTCTGCAGACAGAGAAACCAAATCCAGGGAAATCTGAGTCAGGGAGCTCAGAGAGCTCAGGACCTTGAAGACCCTCTAGCTCAGCAACTTGCCTGCAGAAGGCAAAGGGCAGAGGAGCTGAGGTCTTGGCCAGAGCCACATAGCTAGTGATGGCAGCATTGGGGCTGGAGCCTGGGCTTCCTGGTGCCTGGCCGGGTTCTATGCCCTGTGCACCAGGGCTAGGTAGAAATGCAGAGGGGCCCAGTGACTAAAGTAGCCCATGAAGGATAAGCCCAGGTATTGGTGCCCCCTGGCCTGGAGGGTGCAGTGAGGGGAGACCCTTCTCAGGGACCCTCCCCGATGCCAACCTACTTCTTTTTTTTTTTTTTTTTTAATTTTTATTTATTTATTTATTTATGGCTGCATTGGGTCTTCGTTGCTGTGCGCGGGCTTTCTCGAGTTGCGACGAACGGAGGCTACTCTTCATTGCGGTGCACAGGCTTCTCATTGTGGTGGCTTCTCTTGTTGCCGAGCACAGGCTCTAGGCACGCGGGCTCAGTAGCTGTGGCTCACAGGCTCTAGAGCGCAGGCTCAGTAGCTGTGGCACACGGGCTTAGTTGCTCCGCGGCATGGGGGATCTTCCCGGACCAGGGCTCGAACCCGTGTTGCCTGCATTGGCAGGCGGATTCTTAACCACTGGGCCACCAGGGAAACCCCCAACCTACTTCTTGAGCTCCCTGTGCTGTGCCCAGAGGATTCAGGAGCAGATGGCCCCTGGAATAGTTGACAGAAGAAGGATTTTAGCCTCTGAGGACGGAGGGATGGAGTCCTTGCTCTGTCACCAACATTCAGGTCTTTGGTTTCCTCTCTGATGAAATGGATACAGTGACACATAGGCACAGGCTGGTTGGGAGATGAACGGAGGATGGAAAGCGTGCTGGGAACTCCGGAGTGTGCTGTGACCACAGGGCTGCTCATTGGCTGGGGACCAGGGCTCCTTCCTGAGGGGAATCTGGAGCCTGAGTGGCTCCCGCAGTTTCAGCCCCCACTACCTCCATCGCCACCCTGGGCAATGTTGCAAGAGGAAAGGGGAAGAGATCTTGAAGCCAACATGTGCAAAAGGGAAAGGAAATGCAAGCAAGGGTCAGAGAAGGAAGCTGCGGTTCTCCTCCCTCCCCCCACCTGCAGCCTTTGCTCCTTCTGTTCCCTGTGTTCCCACCTCCTGTCATGCCCTTTTCACTGTTCCCTCCTTCCAAGCCCCCCCACCTCTCTAGCCACCCTCCTTCCTCTTTCCCAACTCCCCCGACTTCCCTCACCTTGGAGCCCTGTGCCCTGGCCCTTGCGGTTCCTGGGTCTCATGTCTGCCAGAGGGAGTGTGGATGCACATGCGCACATGGATTTTGCGGTGGTTGGCTACAACTCAGTAAATGTGTAATGGTCCACCTCACATCCCGTTTTTTTTTTTTTTTTTTTTTTTTTTTTTGCGGTACGCGGGCCTCTCACTGTTGCGGCCTCTCCTGCTGCGGAGCACAGGCTCCGGACGCGTAGGCTCAGCAGCCATGGCTCATGGGCCCAGCCACTCCGCGGCACGTGGGATCCTCCCGGACCAGGGCACGAACCCGTGTCCCCTGCATCGGCAGGCGGACTCTCAACCACTGCACCACCAGGGAAGCCCTCAAATCCTTTTCAAAACAAGCCTATATATACATGAATAAACAGATAAACGTTGACTGATGCTAAACATACACATGTGCCCTGAGAAAAGCCTTGTTTATCCATCCTCCCTGGATAACCAGTTGATTCCCGCTGCTGTGGACTCTCCAGATGATTGAAGGTGAAGGAATCTAAGGATTAGGAAGGAGGGAGCATTCCAAGTGGAGGGATCACCTTGAACCAAGGCTGGGAGCAGGAGAATGCTCAGCAGTCAGTGGAACAGCAGTGGGAGGTGAGCTGGTGAGGCTGGCAGGGTCCAGATCGTGAAGAGCCTCAAATATCAGGACAAGGAGCTAATTTTATCCTGAGGGCAACGGGGAGTCATGGAAAGGTTTTGAGCAGGAGAATGATGAGGGTGGATGTGCTGCCAGTAGGCTTCCTCCCTGCTGCTGCATGGAGCACGGATTGAGGGCAGAGACTGAAGGAGTCCACTGCTCAAGGTTCAGATGAGAGAAGATGAAATAAGAACACAGATGAGGCTACTGAAGGTGAGCAGTGGACGATCCCCAGGATATCACTGAGGGATGGCCAGAACTGAGTGATTGGAGGAGGGCAGGGAGGGAGGGAGAGGAGGCTCCATGATTCTCAGGTTCCTGGCACAGGTGACCAGCTGGCTGGAGGTGCCCTCGCTGAGGTTGAGATAGCAGCAGGTGCAGGAGAGATGCAAAGCTCACCTTTGGACATACCAGGGAGATCGTTTGACTAGAGGTGGAGATGTCTAGACTTGCCAGAGGGCTGGGGCCAGACAAGTCTGGACAGACCTCTCTGAGTAACATTCTCTGGTTGACATTGAAGTGTTCCAAGTGCCCTTAAGACAGTACCTGAGGCCCCAACCATCCATGGTCTCTAAGACAGATAAGGCCTGGATTTGAGCCCCAGGGAAGGACAGGGAATAGGGTCAGCAAAGGGCCTGACCAGGATAGAGGGGAGGGTCTTGGACCTAAAGATAAGGGACACCCTTAGGGTAGTGGCTGGAGCAGTGGACACCCCCAGGGTATAATACATAAACAGAGGTTGTTGTTGGCAAAGTTGCCTACAAAATAAACCTTGAGAAGAATGTGACACCAAGGTATTGTTTCTTTAGGGTTTTGAGATTACTCAGGGAAGCTTTGCTGCTGACAGCAAAATAGACCCATAGATATTATTAGAGGAACAGAAGGTATGTTTGTGACAGATGTCAAAGTGATAATCAACGAGAGGGGAACAGAGCATGTTACTCACTGTGGCGAGTTCCTTCCCATCAGTACGTGCACAATTACTGCCATGAGAGGACTCCAAGATTTTACTGAGAGGTTACTATTTATCCATATGTTAAAAGGGAAGTCTGGGGCTTCCCTGGTGGCGCAGTGGTTGAGAGTCCACCTGCCGATGCAGGGGACACGGGTTTGTGCCCCGGTCCGGGAAGATCCCACATGCCGCGGAGCGGCTAGGCCCGTGAGCCATGGCCGCTGAGCCTGTGCGTCCGGAGCCTGTGCTGCACAACGGGAGAGGCCGCAACGGTGAGAGGCCCGCGTACCGCAAAAAAAAAAAAAAAAAAAAAAAAAGGGAAGTCTGTTGTGCAAACCTGCCGTGAGAACATAGCTGTTAGCTGGAACTGGGTACCTCTACCAAGTGGCTTAGAATGGCTGGTGCAGAGGTCTAGGGTGGACAGGGAATAAGAAGAAACCAAAGACAGGCGGAGCTGGTGGGCCTTAGCGATCAGTCAGCCCAAAGCTGCCATTGTACAAAGAAGGAGAAAGAGGACTAGTAAGGGGAGGGGAAAGGCTGGGTAATGTGGCAAGGCAGACACGTCATCAGCTCTTGGCTCAGTGCCATCCCCTGGGCCACACTGGCTGGGAAGGTCAGCTCAGTGTAACTCTGGGATTGAGCCTCCCAGCCATGTCCGGGTGGTGTCTGGTTCACAGGGTACGCTAGGACAGACAGGTGAGAGCCCAACCCCTAAGCCATCCCAGCCCTGTGCTGTTACTTTCTCCTTCTCCGGACCCAGGCTGGGCTGCAAGTGGAGGAAGGAGCCACTGACCCAGGCCGGGGGGCTCACAGACCCGGGGCTCACAGACCCATACAGAGCTGCGCTCCTGGCAGAGGCTGTGTGGCACGCCTGGGGCTGGGGGGACTGCAGCGTCATGCCACGTGCTCCACACAAGGTGAGATGTAATAGCGGCGCTTTCCTTCAACAAAGGCTTATTCAGCACCTACTCAGTGCCGGGCACTGTTCTGGGATCTCCAGAGAGTGAACAGGATTTATGTTTTAACTGGAGACGGATAATAAACAAACTAACACATAATATAATATCAAGGAGGGAAAAGTGAGATGAAGAAACACAGAGCAGGGAGGGGAGTGAGCAGGTTCAGCAGGGAGCATGGAATAACAATTTGATAGAAAAACCCTGGCCTGTGGGTCTGACTTGCCTGGGTGATTTTTTTTTTGCGCGGTACGCAGGCCTCTCACTGTTGTGGCCTCTCCCGTTGTGGACGCGCAGGCTCAGCGGCCATGGCTCATGGGCCTAGCCGCTCTGCAGCATGTGGGATCTTCCCGGACCGGGGCACGAACCCGTGTCCCCTGCAGCGGCAGGCGGACTCTCAACCACTGCGCCACCAGGGAAGCCCGCCTGGATGATTTTGATCAAGTTCCTGCCTCTACCACGCTCCCCTGCCCCCCCACCTATTTTCTTCATTGGGAGTGAAACTGAGTCATCTCTGAAGTGCCTGAGGGGGCTAGCCAGGCCTCTCCCCGTGAAGACCAGCCCCACCCACTTGCTCCCGCCCAAGAGAACCCCCTCCCACCCAGCCCCCCATCCCTTCCCCCCCCCATCCCCCCCCCCCAACCAACTCCTCGGACAGCAAGCCCAGCAGGGCCTTGGAACTGCTCTAGATGTAGTCTGGCAGGTGGTGACTCACCTGCGGTGTCAGGATCCAGGAAACTGCCTGGGGGTTGGTTAACCTGGAGGCTCCCTGCCCTGCCTTACCCAGGAGGGCCCTGGCCTTTCCTAAACCCCTACCCTCAAGGGTCCTTCTGCTCTCCAGGAGGCCCAAGTTACAGCCAGGGAGTTGGGAGGGGCCCAAGGACTTGCCAGTGCCTGTCCCCTCTGGGCCTCAGTCTCCCAGTCCATGGGGCAAGGGATGAGACTAAATAATCTTCAGTATCTCTTCCATCTAAATTCTGCCTTTGTTGAGTATATTGCAGGAGGCCCAGGATCTCTCTGATGGCTTCCCGGAGGCCCAAGGCAGGGGTGAGTGGGGTGGGGAAAGGGTTGCCAGGTTTAGCAAATAAAAATTTGAATTTCAGGTCAGCAATGAATAACTTTTTAGTATAAGCATGTCCCCAGTATTATTTATGCTAAATAATTACTCATTGTTTGTCTGAATTTAACTGGGTGTCTTGTATTTTACGTGGCAACTCCAGATGGGAAAGGTGACTAGAGCCGGGACTTCAACAGAGGAAGGTCCCAGACACTCAGATGACCAGAGTTCTGGTCACCTACCTTGCTGCTCTCTGAGTCTCTTATCCATGGACGTCTTGATGCCTTGTTAGAAGGTAGGGGGATGAGGGAGGGAGAACCAGGAGTTGGGGGAAACCAAGAGCTGTGTAGAGAGGCAGAGAGGCCCCAAGAGGCAGCCCCTGAACTCCTCCTGCCCCGTATCCAGCTGACGTCACCACCCCTCCTCCCAATAAGGCAGGCAGGTCTCCCCACCATCTCCGGCACAGCCCAGACTCATACCTACCTCCAAACCCTTGCTCTATTCCTGTCCCTTTCCCTCCTGTACAAACTCTACCCACTGCAGGAAGCTCCCTCAGCTGTTCTTTAGCATCAGGACCGCTTCCTCTGAGTTCCCAGAGTGCTGTCAGACTGTCACAGAGCCATTCAACCAGCCAAGTGCCCTCCATGTAGCAGGTGCTGGACACGCAACAGTGATCAGGACAGACACAGCCCCTGCCTCGCTGGAGCTCACAGTCTAGTGGGGAGACAGGCACAAAAACGATCACAAAACAGGAGGATGATCGCGCTTTCACAGGACTGACCGGTCCACGTGACTAGAGGCTTTGTGCCAGTGGGGCCCTACCTGTTCTGTTTTATTCGGGCCCTACCACAGAGCAGGCTTCAATCAGTGGAAAAAATGAAAGTGCTGGGGGCGAACAGTGGAGGAAGGATCTCCCAGGAGACCTTCCCCATTGGAGTTGGAAGAAGGGCCTTCCAGACGGAGGGAAGAGGGCAGGTGAAGGCCAGGTGTGTGCAATGAACTAAGTGGGGGAGGGGTGTGGATGGCGTAGAGGATCAGTGCAGAGGAGGCTGAGAGCCAAGAGCTCCAGTGCTGTGGCCTGGGGAGGCTTAGCGTCATGACGTGCCATTGTTTGGAGGGTGACCTGTCCTGCGAGATCCTACATTTCCAGAGGGCAGGGGCTGGGTTTTTCTCTTCTCTCATGCTCTCTAGAACTGAGCTGAGAACCCAGAACGGAAGATGAAATGATAGAGAGCTGAGGGAGGGTACGGCTGCTCCCGGCTGGCTGAGAGGACCAGTCATACTCAGGGCATCAGGTGTTGCTGGGGCAATTTTTGTAGATGAAAACAGTCACTCAGCAATATCAGGTAAGACGAGTGGCTTTCTGCCCTACGTGGAGGCCCCTGCTGCTTTCAGCATCTGCTTGCCCAGGCTGCTCACAGCCATGGTCTGGGGCAGTGCAGTGACAGTGACAGGTGATGTCCACATACCAGACACTGAGCCCCAACTCAAAGAGCCAGGCCCCTACCGACACCATTTCCAATACCCAGATTAAAGAAGCAGGGAATTCAGGTGCTAGGAGTTTAGGCTAAACCAGGATTTTAACCCAGCTTTATCCAATGTTGAGGCTCAAGCTTTTGTCAGCCTGAGCCGCCCTTATCTTTATTTTTATTATTATTTTAAAAATTTATTTATTTTGGCTGCACCGGGTTTTAGTCGCGGTATGCGGGGTCTTTGTTGGGGCATGTGGGATCTTTGTTAGGGCATGCGGGATGTAGTTGCCTGACCGAGGGATCAAACCTGGGCCCCCTGCATTGGGGAGCGTGGAGTCTTACCCACTGGACCATCAGGGAAGTCCCCGCCCTTATTTTTAAAGTAATCTCTGAGATGTTGCCTATTTTCAGCCCTGAGAAACTCACTCCAGCTTTATCCCATTCTGATCTTTGCTACTCATGCTGCAGATGCCAGCAAAGCTGTTGCTTGTTTCTGAACTCTGCAGCAGCCTTTGCACAGAAACAATAAAGGAGGGACGGAATCAGGAAGGCAGAGATGAGGCTGGCTCCTCCTGGGGTTCACTGGCACTTTCCCAGGGTACTCCACCCTTCCTCCAGCCCACAGCCCTGCCCTACCCTGAGTCATGCACTCTTCAGTACTCTTGGGGTAGCTGGTCCCCTTGTGCAGACACAGCCTTCCTCCTCCGTGGCCCAGGCTCACACCATCCTACCACGCATCACCCTGCAAGTGCTTCGCTCCCTCAAGGTATTCAATGGCCACAATCCAGGCTTACTTCTGGGCAAGATGCTTCATGGGTCTGCAGTATGCCATGTCTCCTCTGCTAGACTGTGAAGGACTTGAGGACAGGTACCTTTCATTCTCTCATCTGTGTGCTCAGTAAGCACCTACTGTGTGCCAGGTACAGTGCTGGGCACCAGGGTGCAACTGGGGGTGAAACGCCCAGAGGCTTCCGACTGTTCTGCCACCCTGGCTGCCCCTGGGTGTACCACACAAGCCTCCTCACGGTCCTTCAACTAGAGGGCTCCAGGAGCTCAGGCCACATCAAAACCCACGTCTTGGACCTCCTGGACTTCGCTGGCCTCTCCAGGTATGTACCCGGTACAGGGCAAGTCCTCACAGGAGTGGGTGTGGGGCAGTTTTCACGATGATTCATCTTACGATTGCCTCGGAGAATATAGCGTACTGTTGGATACAGACACGCCTGAGACCTTGAGAGCCACTCTGTGCCAGTCTCCTCACCAGCAACCCTCAGAGTCAAGTTTGGCTGTGGATAGATCCTTTGCTACCCCTTCCTTTCCTCCTATTTGTTCCAGGATCCAGCCAGTCCTCTCTCTCTATTCTGGCTTCTGTTTCACTCAGGGACTAGTGGCCTTGGTGGCAGGTGCCACTTCCCTGGAGCCTGTGGATTTCTCATCAGCTCCATCCAAGAAACTTGACAAGAACCTGAGACCTTATATCAGGTTCTGTGCTAAACACATTGCATGAATTATCTCTTCCTCCAACAATCCTATAAAATAGACATTATTATTATCATCCTTATTTTACAGTGGGGGAAACAGGGTCATAGGGTTTAAGTAAATTAACAAGTGATGGAATCAGGGTTTGAATCTAGGGTTGTTTATTCTAAACCATTCCTCTTAACTTCTACGGTGCCCTGCCCTGCATTTGTATTTGAGAAAGGCCTCGTTCAAAGGCATCCATGATATCACGTACCAAATGGAGGAATATTTGCTCAGTAGAGAAGGAAATAATCCCTGATTAACGGGTGGGAGCATCTATGGATATTATGTAGGATTAAAATATCATTCTAGGGGCTTCCCTGGTGGCGCGGTGGTTGAGAGTCCGCCTGCCAATGCAGGGGGCACGGGTTCGTGCCCCGGTCCGGGAAGATCCCACATGCCGCGGAGCGGCTGAGCCCGTGAGCCATGGCCGCTGAGCCTGCGCGTCCAGAGCCTGTGCTCCGCAACGGGAGAGGCCCGCGTACCGCAAAAAAAAAAAAAAAAAAAAAAAAAAAAAAAAAAAAATATCATTCTACTTTTGATTTAGAACATAACCATCAGGCCTCGAGACTACACCTGTGAAAAGGCAATGAGGCATCTCACCTAAATTTCTTCCCCGTGTAAGTCCTCTGGGGAAGATGTGTGGTCCAGGGTCTGGAAAGCAGAACTGCTATGGGGTCCTTGGCTATGGAAGAGAAACCCTGACTCTTAGTCTGGGTTTTTAAAGGTATTGGTGTCTGCAAGGGGGCTCCCAAGTCAGGAAGAGGCTGCTGAGGAACTTGGAAAGTAGGGTCGCAATCAGGCAAGCCCTTATTTTTCTCCTTGGGGTCACTTAGCACCCGAGAACAAATGACACCTGTTACACCAAACTGTTTAGCAGGTCACACTCCACTCTGTTCATTTCTCCATTGTCACCTCTATCTGAACAGCCTTGTTATAGCCCTTGTAAGGATTTTAGAAGGATACTTTTTTTTTTTTTTTTGCGGTACGTGGGCCTCTCACTGTTGTGGCCTCTCCCGTTGTGGAGCACAGGCTCCGGACGCGCAGGCTCAGCGGCCATGGCTCACGGGCCCAGCCGCTCCGCAGTATGTGGGATCTTCCCGGACCGGGGCACGAACCCGTGTCCCCTGCATTGGCAGGCAGACTCTCAACCACTGCGCCACCAGGGAAGCCCCTAGAAGGATACATTTTTAAGATAATCTTTTAAAATAAATAAAATTTTAAAAGAATAGCTTTTTTTTTGGTTTGTTTTTGTTTTTTTGCCATGCTGCACAGCATGCAGGATCTTAGTTCTCTGATGAGGGATCGAACCTGTGCCCTTTGCAGTGGAAGTGCGGAGTCTTAACCACTGGACCACCAGGGAAGTCCCAAGAATAGTTTTATATTTACAGAAAAGTTGCAAAGATTGTTCAGAGGATTCTCATATACTCCCCCACCCAGTTTCCTCTATTGTAACATCTTGTATTTGTCACAACTAACGAACCAGTATTGGTACACTATTGTCAACTAACTAGAGTCCATACTTTATTTGTATTTCCTTAACTTTTACCTAATGTCCTTTCTCCATCTCAGGATACTTCCTCACATTTAGTTATAATGCCTTCCTACCCTCTTTCTGGTCTGGACAGTTGCTTAGACTTTACTTGTTTTTGATGACCTTGACAGTTTTGAGGTGTATTGGTCAGGTATTTTGTAGACTGTCTCTCAATTTGGGTTTTCCTGATGTTTTTCTCGTGATTAGACTAGAGTTAAGAGTCCTTAGGAGTAAGACCTCACAGCTAAAGTGCTATTCTCATCACGTCAGATCAAGGGTACATTCGATCAACATGACTCATTACTGTGGATGTTAACCTTGATCACATGGCCAAGGTTATGTCTATCAGGTTTCTCCACTGCAAAGTTACTAAGAGGATGCATTCTGTGTTCTAACAGCCCAGTCACTAAGATGGGAGGGGCAGCACCCCTGGAACACCATGGTGGTGTTAATAGTAACCAATGAGGGAACCCACAAAAAGGATGGTGAATCTCAGAGGGTAGCGCCCTGTTAGTGTCAAAGGCTTTGGGATCTACCAGGCCAAAACAGGGAGCTGGTCTCCTTCATCTCAGTGTCCCCGGTACTTGGCACAAGGTTGTCTGGTGAATGCATTGGATTTTTTTCTTTTGCAGATGCATTTGTTTTCGTTTTGCTGTTGCATTTTTTATTTTTAAAGAAGATGTTGGGGGTAGGAGTTTATTAATTAATTAATTTATTTTTGCTGTGTTGGATCCTCGTTTCTGTGCGAGGGCTTTCTCTAGTTGTGGCAAATGGAGGCCACTCTTCATCGCAGTGCGCGGGCCTCTGACTATCGCGGCCTCTCTTGTTGCGGAGCACAGGCTCCAGACGCGCAGGCTCAGTAGTTGTGGCTCATGGGCCTAGCTGCTCTGCGGCATGTGGGATCTTCCCCGACCAGGGCTCGAACCCATGTCCCCTGCATTAGCAGGCAGATTCTCAACCACTGTGCCACCAGGGAAGCCCTGCAGTTGCATTTTTTAAGTTGAGATGAAATTCACTTAACATAAAATTAACTGTTTTAAACTGCACGATTCAGTGCCATTTATACATTCATAGTGTTGTACAACCGCCCCCTCTATCTAGAGCCAAATGTTTTCATCACCCCAAAAGGAAACCCCATAGCCGTTAAGCAGTCACTCCTCATTTCCCTCTCTCCTCAGCCCCCACACCTATTCTGGATATTTCTTATAAATGGAATCATAATATGTGACCTTTTGTGTTTGGCTTCTTTCACGTGGAATAATGTTTTCAAGGTTCATCTGCACTGTAGAATGTGTCAGAACTTCATTCCTTTTATGGCTGAGTAACATTCCATCGTATGAATCTACCACATTTTGTTCATCCATTCATCCATTCCTGGACATTTGGGTTGTTTCCACCTTTTGGCTATTGTGAATAGTGCTGTTATAAACATTCACATATAAATATCTGTTTTAGTACCTGTTTTCAATTCTTTTGTGTATACCTCTGCATGATTAGATTTTTAAAGAAGGTGATATATCTTCACAGGTTTTTAGGAAGCTGGTCAAACTTATGTAGCAGCTCTGGTTATGGACTAGGGCCTGTGGGAAAGGGATTTCTGTCTTGGGCCTGTCAAGTTATCATCTTATCAATAGGTTGGATAAAGACAGCACACATGTATCAAATTCTCCTACAAGAAGCCAAGAGAAAGAGTTGAATCACAATTCAAATACATAAAGAGAGTAAAGAATCAAGTCTTGCAGTAGATTTCTTCAAATGATTGTCCAAGCACAGGATGTGGGTGAACTGATTTACCAACAATAATGCAAAAACGAGCTCAGAGTTTGAGATGAGCACAACTCTATGTGAGCCAAGGCAACAGCTACCAAACAAGCAAATGAAGGAGGCATTAACAGAGACATAGCATTCAGAAGAGAGGTGACTGCCCTGCTCTGCTGCACACTCAGCCAGACCCACCTGAGCTCTCAGGCCTCTCTGACATGTTGGGGTATGCTGTGGGTCAGGAGAAGGTGACCAGACTACAGAGGCCTGGAAACCAGGTCACGTGACAAGTGGGCACAGGATCCAAGTGTAGGCAGGGAGGCTGGAGCAGGGTCTTTGTTGTCCAGGGTCTGCAGGACTGGTGCCCAGGAGAGAAGGCTTTTGACCCACCAGGGAGTGAGCTCCCTTCCTTTTAGGGAAGGGTGTATGGAATGAGCAGGGGAAAGATTCAGAAGGACATCAGGTATGCCCAGGTGACTCTGGGGGTCAGATGACTCCCTTGGGTTTTTCAATACTGAGAAACAGATTTAGCCTGACGGGGAGAGAGGGGAAAAGAGAATGAACCTCCAGTGGGGTTGGTTTTGTCTCTTCACCTCCACTCTCCTTCCTCTCCTCCTCTTTCTCCCTTCTCCTCCAGGCTGGCACCCAGCACCCTTCTATCCTGGGAAGAGGCAGCTAAATCTCAACACAAGTTAAGGATTTTTGTAAGAATGATGAGCTGAAATCGACAGGGTAGAATTTTACTGGCTAGGTTATAGGGAATTCCCTGGCAGTCCGGTGTTTAGGACTCTGCACTCTCACTGCTGAGGGCGCGGGTTCAGTCCCTGGTTGGGGAGCTAAGATTCCACAAGCCGTGTAGCGCGGCCCAAAATAAAATAAAATAAAATAAAATAAAATAAAATAAAATGACTAGGTTGTAAAATCCCAGGAAAATGTTTATTTGTGCCATGATGGTGAGTGAAAAAAAAGCAGAGGATACAATTGTATGTGCATTATGACTAGGTTACAATGCATAGAAAACTCTGATACAAAACACACCACAATCTTAACATCAGTTATCTGTGTGGATTAGGACTGTCAGAACTTTTATTTTGTTTTATATGTTTCTGTATTTTTCAGATGTTTTTTAATGTTTTTTATTTCTATAGCCATTAAAAAAAACTTTGTCTAATACGTACTTGAGAATGAATTTAACTGGGATAGCTGTGGGGTTCCATGGAAGCTGCCTGCAGTTTTCGCCTGGCCACTTCCTGCCTTGCCCGGGGCTGGCTGTGTGGCACTCCCCACCGCCCTGGACCCACTCTCAGCAGTTCTTCTGGTCCCCTGGACCTCCCACACAGGGCTCTGTTCCCAGCAGGCACTTGGGAAACTTCAGTAAACACATGACATTTTGCTTGAAGAGCCACACAAATAAGTGAATCAAGAGTTGGAAGGAGAGCCCTAGCCCACTTTCAGGTAGAAGAGACCCGAGGGGTGGGGAGACCGCAAGACGGGCACAGCCAACAGCACTGGGCAATTGCCAGGATGGAGCAGGCCTCTCTCTTCCCAATGGCACTGCAGTTGGCCATCAGCCTGGACGGACTCTGGGTCCTGAGGGGTCAGGGGCGGTGTTCGGCTCATGTGGTCTCCAGACATCTCCATGTGAGAGCCCGGATTCACTGAGTGCCTCCTTAGTGCTATACTGGGCTGACCCTTTGTGTACATTCATTTAATCCACACAGCAAGCCCACCGGGTCAGTGTCCCATTTTACCTACAAGAAAACTAAGGCCAGAAAGATTAAGCACCAGGTCATACAGCTCATACGTAACAGAGGTGCTTTTAACCACGATTGCACATGACCTTAAAATAGTCTACAACACTTCAGCTTCCTGCTTGGTAAAGTGGCCTGTCTCTTGCCCTACTTGACCTTGATGCAGCCCCATTGATCGTTTGGTTATTGCATGTGATGACAATTTAACTGTGGCCTTGGAGAAAGGATCTCCTGCTTACTTCCTCATCTCTTGGGGACGGCAGAGAGCTGGAGGTAACAGTTGCAGGGACCCCACTCCCATCCCCAGCCCTGGCTCTGGTGGCCCGTTCTGGTCCCTGGGGGCAGCTGGGGTTTGTGTGGGCTTGAAGACAGAAAGGAGACCCTCAGGGAAATCACATAAGGCAGGTCCCAGATCCCAGGTTGCGGTGAGTTCCTGTTGCCAAGGGCACTGTGATCAGGGCCTGGACGGGACAGTTGGAATTTCACAAAAGGGCAATTGGAGGTCATGACCACAGAGGGCCTTTCTGTCCTTCAGATTCTAAGATTCTACAATTCTAAGACTCTCAGATATTGACAGGCTCGGGGGGGAGTGGTGGGGCAGTGGGTTGGTGCCTTTTCCTACCTGCTCAGCTGCTTTCAGAGCCTCAGCCTGCCCACTCAGGGACATAACCATAGGCATCCTTTTGTTTTGAAATGAATTTTAAAATATATTCTGGTTTATTTTTTAATATTTATTTACTTATTTATTAGGTTGCGCTGTGTCTTAGTTGTGGCAGGCGGGCACCTTAGTTGCAGCACGTGGGCTCCTTAGTTGTGGCATGTGAACTCTTAGTTGCGGCATGCATGTGAGATCTAGTTCCCTGACCAGGGATCGCACTCAGGCCCCGTGCATTGGGAGCGCAGAGTCTTAACCACAGCACCATCAGGAAGTCCCACCATGAGCATCCTTGCCACATGCCAAGAATGGGACTGGTGTTTGTGGCTGCTAGCGGGGCTTCTCCTGAGGGTCGAGGAGACTAAGCCCTGGGGGTGAAGGCATAGCACTACGAACTAACTCAAGAAACATTTTCTATCATGTGCTGGGGAGAAACGGTTGTTTGGGCTGGGGGCTGGAGATACAAAGAGTGATCACCCAGTCCCTGCCCTTGGATGGAGGCAGATAGACCCAGAGATGGGGTCTCAATGCCAAGACAGAGGGCCCATGGGGGATGCGGGAGCCAGAGGAAGGGTCCCCAACTCGGGGGACATGTACCCACGGACTTTGCAAGGCTGGTTCTCTCCTCCCTCAGTTCCTCCAGCACTCTGTGGGGCCCAGGCTGATGTCCTCTGAATAACCAAGGGCTATGCTGAGTCTGCCTGCTGCCCAGGCCCCAAATATATTGAGTCATGGCAGCCCAGCTCTGGTTGCTGGACATCAGAAGAAAGTGACAGCTGCCGCATGTAGCCCGTTGGGTAACTGAAAAGAGGTTAGTGGTTTGCAGGTATTGAGTAACCACTGGGATTCCTGAAACTTCAAGTTTCTTTCTGGACCACTCCCCATCTTCCTCTTTCAGAGTCAGGTTGGGGGCTGGGGAGTATCCACAAGCCCTCATCCATTTATTTATTCATTCAATGGTCATTTGCTCACCACCTCCCCTTCTCCTGCGTGTCCTGGGCTTGGGGGACTCCAAGAGACATCCATGGGGTTCTGCCCTCCTGAGTTCCCTGGCTCAGATAATGATACCACCATCTACTTCTACAGCCAAGGCAGAAATCCAGGCATCAGTCTGGACTCCTCCCTCACACCCTCCATGTCTCCCTTCTGTTATTCTGTAGTGTCCTGTCACATCATTTATTATCTTTTATTGTAAAAGCTCCAATTGTCTATCTTTTCCTTCTAGACTGAATGAAAGCAGGGACTGTGTCTATCTTGTTTTCTGCTGTATTCCTGGCACCTGGCACAGTGCCAGCCCTTAGTAGATGCTCATTAAACATTATTGGATGAATTAGTAAATCCCTTGAATTCCATTCCCTTAATATTCCTTGGATCCGTACCATTCCCCTTTCCCCCAGCCACAGCATTTGCTCAGATCTCATCCTCCACCTGAACTATTGAGCAGCCTTCTCATTGCACTGCCTGCCTCACCTCCCCCATCCAATTTATTTTCCACACTACATCCGGAGACCTCATTCTAAAGTGCCCGTCTGTCCTACTCAGAACCCTTCCTGGCTCCCCATCACTCTCAGGAACAAGGCTATGTTTCTTGGATGAAAAAAAAAAATTAGGCTAGACATGACTGATCATTCCACTATCATTTTCCCTGTGAAATGATCAGGAAGATAAGCAATAATACAAAAACTTGCCATGATACTATATAAACTAAAGATAAGAGAGGATCATAAGGCAAAGTGTGAGGGAGAAATTGCACTAACTAGATGGTAGACAGGGACAGATTGAGAAACACATTCTTGGATGACACACCACTTGCTTCTCCCTCTGAAACAGAATAGCATGTGTCATACTGTGTCATTAACTGACCACGTGCCTCCCTTCTCCTTTACTGCAAGCTCCTTAAGGACAAGAACCATGTCTAAAATTTATCTTGATGCCTCTGGCACCTAGCACATGCCTTGGCACGTAATAGGCACTCAATACATATTTGTTGAATGAATGAATCATAGGATTAAATGAATTAATGAATGAAGAACCAATGGTTCCAAAGTAAATAAAACAGACTAACACCCACTGCTTACTCTTCTCTCAGGGACACAGGGACAGCAATGACTAAATGGACTTTTGGCCATACCCCAACCATCAGGGTTGTTGAGGGCATGGATTCCAGCGTCAGAAAGTCATGGTAGAGTCCTGGCTCCATCAGTTATTAACTGTGTGAGCTTGGGCAAGTAACCTAACCTCTCTGTGCCTCACCTTTGTCACCTGTAAAATGGGGATAGTAGTAATACCAATTTAGAGCATTGTTGTGAGAACTAAATTTACGTGCATGTGTGTAAATTTAGTGTGTATATATTTAGTATATATACATATACACATACATATATATAAATAAGTGTCCCTGTATATACTATACTATATATTATACTATATATGCTATATACTACATATAATATACACTAGATATAGATATAAATATAGATAGATAGTGATATTTAAGTTCCAGCTATTATTGATGATGTTGGTGATAATTCACTAATAAACCCCATCAGCTTCTCTTTTTTTGTGTCTACAACATCTGTTTCACGGTGGGATTGAGACTTCCACCATTATTAAGCAATGCAACGTAAAGCTGAGAGGGGCAGGAGGCGGTGCATGGCCTGGCCTTTTCTCTGCCTGGTGGAGCAAGAGTGAACAAAAACAATCGACACGGGACCTGTGAAAAGATCCTACACACAGGAGGAAGAAAACTGTTCTGAAAATTCAGATGAAGAGTTTGTTATGTCTGAAATGATTTTCTATGAGAAACAGAATAAACCTCTAAAAGTCATCTGCTTGGTATTCTCAAAACAAACACATGCCCCAGGAAGCTTTGATATAGTGGTTATTTGCTGGATGCTTCCCAAGTGGGCAAAGGATGTGAACAAGCAGTTTATAGAAATGGAAATGCAAATGGCTTGCAAACATGAAAGGATGCTTGTTTCCCTCATAAGAGAAATGCAAACCCAAACTACAGGAAATGTGATTTTTCACCTATCAGACTGGCAGGAATCCAATAGTTTGATATCACAGGGTTTTGAGGCCCTTGTGAAATCCACTGTGGGGATTTTTGAATCCTTTGGGGATTTGACTTCGAAGAATTCACTCCTCCTTCCTTTTCAGCCATGTTGTTTAAGTGAGATTTCTTCCATTCCAGCTCCAGGGGTGGCCCTGATGGCCTGAAGCCTACTAAATTTCGTATCATCCAGAGGAGATCATCGAAAATTGGGAAGGCTACTTAGGCACTCTGAGCTTTGTTTCCTTGTCTGTAAAATGCAGACAGCAGTAGAGACTCAGAGAAAGCAGCCAGCACCGTGTCTAGCACATAATAAGTGACACATTTTATTGACTTTAGTAACTGGGTACATATGAATTTAAATATATGTGCTTGACAATCTGAAGGCTTATAGAATTACAAACTGGAGCTCTACTTTCTAAACCATTATAGAAGATAAAAACAAGAAAAACCTAGAATGTATAGCAGAGAAGAAAAAACAAAGCAATAAGGAAACACGAAAATAAAGAAGTAAAATGAGACTACATCAGTTATGAAATAGATATAAATAAATTATGCTATGCTAGGCAAAGATTCTCAGCCTCATGTTTAAAAATAAAATTCAACTAGACTATATTCTGCTTATAAGAAATACTTCAAATACACATAATGTCCAAGTGTAGTAAAGATATATATGTAAAAAATAGGATATGAGTATTAAAAGAAAACATGGGGAAAAGATCTTAGAGTAGGAAAGGATTTTCTAATTATGGCTCAAAATCGAGAAACCATAAGAGAAAAGATTGATCAATTCAACAGCAGAAAAATAAAAACTTCTACAATTAAAAAAGAAAAACCTAAGTAAATTCAAAAGACAAATGATAAGTTGGGAAGAACCATTTTTAATTCAGATAACAGAGGGATAGATAATCTTCCTAACATATAAAAAGCTCATTGGAATCAATAAGCCCAACAACCTAATAGAAAAATGGTTAAAGGATATAATAGAAAAAGAAATGCACTTAGATCTTAAGTGCCTCTTTTGTTATGAAAAGATGTGCTCAAAATAAGAGAAATGCAAATCCAAATACACCGAGACAAGATTTTTCACCTGTCAGATTGGCAAAATTGCTAAAGTTTGCTGTCACGGTGTTGGTGAAGCTATGGAGAAATAAGTTCTCTCACAGTGCTGATGGGAGGGTAAATTGGTACAACCCAATGACATGCAATTCAGCAGTAGTTATCAAATTTACAAATGCACAATATTTTTGATTTAGTAATAATATTTCTGTGAAATTTTCCTACATGGACAAAAAGTATGCACACAGCTATTCAATGCAACATTGTTTGTACGAGCAAAAATTGGAAACAATCCAAATGTCTACCAACACAGAATTGGTTAAATACATTCTGGAACCTCTATACGATGGGATACTCTGCAGCCCCTAGAAAGGATGAGGAAACTTGCAATGTGCAAGTTGAAGAAGGAAGATTAAGAAAAATCCCCGAGGTACAATTGAGTGATAAAATGCAAGATTCTGTGTATTGTGTATGTTATGTTTGTGTTTTAAAAAAAGGAAAATAGGGACTTCCCTGGTGGCGCAGTGGTTGAGGGTTTACCTGCCAATGTGGGGGATGTGGGTTCGAGTCCTGGTCCAGGAGGATCCCACATGCTGCAGAGCGGCTAAGCCCCTGCACCACAACTGCTGAGCAACCCTTGCTCACCATAACTAGAGAGAGCCCGCACACAGCAACGAAGACCCAATGCAGCCAAAAATAAATAAATAAAAATAAATTAGGGCTTCCCTGGTGGCGCAGTGGTTGAGAGTCCACCTGCCGATGCAGGGGACACGGGTTCGTGCCCTGGTCTGGGTAGATCCCACATGCCGCGGAGCGGCTGGGCCTGTGAGCCATGGCCGCTGAGCCTGCGTGTCCGGAGCCTGTGCTCCGCAACGGGAGAGGCCACAACAGTGAGAGGCCCGTGTACCGCAAAAACACAAAAATAAAAAAATAAAATGGATTGCGTTTAAATAAAAAGGAAAATAAGTAGAAATATTTGTATTTGCACAGAGAAACTCAAGGATACACAAGAAAATAATGAAACCACTTTCCAGCTTATGGGTGAAGGGAGAAGTGGGAAGTGGGTAGATGAATAATGGAGAATGGAGGGAGGCTTTTCTCTGTATATCTTTTTTTCTTGTATTTTTAATTGTTGAAACGTAGATACATTATTCATTCAAAATTTTAAGTAAAAAAGTTAAAAGACAAAGAAAATTTACATTAAAAACCACAAACAAAGCTATGTTAGGTAAGTGCAAAGTAGGGGATGGTAAGAGTGATATAAGAAACAATAAAAATTGTGACTAAAAGCATTAAATGGGCTAAAAGGGGGATACTTTTATTCATTTAAAAAATACAATCCATGGACTTCCCTGGTGGTGCAGTGGTTGAGAATCCACCTGCAAATGCAGGGGACACAGGTTCGATCCCTGGTCCGGGAAGATCTCACATGCCGTGGAGCAACTAAGCCCTTGTGCCACAACTACTGAGCCTATGCCCCACAACTACTGAAGCCTGTGCCCTCTAGGGTCTGCATGTCACAAGTACTGAGCCTGCGCGCTGCAACTACTGAAGCCTGAGCCTAGAGCCCGTGCTCCACAGCAAGAGAAGCCACCGCGATGAGAAGCCCGTGCACCGTAACAAAGAGTAGCCCCCCTTCACTGCAACTAAAGAAAGCCTGCCCGCAGCCAAAAAAAAAAAAAAAAAAAAAATCCATAATGAGGAAGGCTTTTATATATTGAATCATAGAGCATCAAAATAGATGAAGTACAAATAGAAGGAGAAGTTAATGTAAATAAAAAAGTATTAAGAGATACATCATTATCAGTCTGATAGGTTACATAGGCTAAAAATAAATATGGATATACATTATTTTAAAATGTGTGTGTGTGTATGTGTATGGTTCAACTAAACTAATAAAATATCAAAAGATGGATCCTATAAAAAGTGAACACACATCTCCTTTTAAAAATTCCATAGAACACATAAAAAGTAAATCCTAAAAAATAAAATATACATAAACTACAGACTTTAATTAAACCAACGTCCCACTATACACCTGAAATAAAACTAGAAATTCATAACACAATATTCCTTTTAAACAAAACAAACAACTCCTAAGCCTAAATATTCCCCTAAAAAGACTTTTACTGGGTCAAAGAGAAATAAAAAATTCAATGACCAACTATTTATAAAATAATG
Source organism: Tursiops truncatus (assembly GCF_011762595.2). Taxonomy (NCBI): domain Eukaryota; kingdom Metazoa; phylum Chordata; class Mammalia; order Artiodactyla; family Delphinidae; genus Tursiops; species Tursiops truncatus. Next base: position 57,813,618 of record NC_047041.1, on the reverse strand, counting down.
ATAAAGAAAACTTTACATATCAAAACGTACAATGTGCAGCCAAAGCTAAATTCAGAGGGAAAACATAGCTTTAAATACTTATGTTATTTAAAAAAATGCCAAGAAACAAAATAGGCATTCACTTTAATAAGATTGTAGAAAAAGAACAGAAAAGCTACCCCAAGGTAATTAAAGGGAAGAAAATAATAAAGATAAAAGCAGAATTACTTAGTAAACCATAGAGCTGAGAAATAAATTCAGGTGTGTTTTAAACAAGCAAACAAAAAAATGTCCATGTTATGTCATATAAAACCTGTCATGACTTGGCCCTTGCAGTTTATCTATCCCTTGACCCGGCCCCCCACACTCACCTCCTGCCATTCTGAACTATGGACCCCTTGCTATCTGAACCAAATAGATTGATTTAAATAAACTGTTTGAGAGAGAGCTGGTTCTGTGAGCTCTTGTTGGTTGCTTACCACTGTCATCCACCAGTCAAGTCCACCTACTCTTTAAGGCCCAGCTCAAATGCCCCCTCCTCCAGGCAGGCTTTATGGATCCAAACTACTCAAGCCAGACTGGGGTAAGCTCTGCAAAAGAATGGGTGAATCCAACATTGGGGGCAGAGCGGAGGTTACATCCAACCGTGGGGGTAGCGGAAAGCTGTCTGGTAGAGGGGGCCTTGAACTGGTTAGTGAAGGAGAAAGGATTCCAGTCAGCAATGAGCAGGGGGAAAGATCTCTCCAGGAGGAAGGAAAAGCATGAGCAAACGCAGGGTTTTGTGTGAACGGACTGAGTGATTTGGAAAACTGTGGGATGCCTCATGTGACTAGGTTGTGGAAGGCTGATAGGGAGTGGGGACGGGGGGGGGGGGTGTGGAAAGGTCAACAGGGCAGGTCACGAAGGACCTTGAATGACACACTGAGGTACTTATGCTTCCTCCCGCTGTGGGGGATGGAGAGTAGCCAGAAGTTTCTGAGCAGGATTGTAAGGTTGGAGCTGTCAGATGGTCAGCTCCCTGACGAGCCCCACTCTCACTGAGGTGGGGGAAAGCAAGGTGGTGGGTGGTGTGCGGGGGGGGGGGGCGTCAGCTGGCAGGCTGCCCAGGAGAAGCTGGGGAGAGGCAGAGTGGGGAGCTCTGGCTCTGGTGGCCTGGGCCTGGGGTTGGGATAAGGGGCCTGGCCCTGAGTCTGTTTCTCCTCCTTGACCCATTTCCCAGCTTCTGCTTGCCACCTCCTCCCCACCCCCATCACAACCAGGGAGAGGCTGGGAGGCAGCTCCTGGCACCTCCCCCAGTCACCAAGGGGCTTTTCTATCCACCCATCTGGCCCAGCCCCTGCAGGGGCCTCTGTGGTCAGGTCTTTGTGTCTGCACAGTGGCCTTCTTTGTCCTGAGCAGCAACCCCCTCCCTCTTGCCCTTCTCTCTCTGCCTGTGTTACAAAAAGCACCAATTTTGCAGAGAGACTGGCCAGGGCTCTGATCTTGGCTTCCCCCACTGAGTCTCTGTGTGACCCTGACCAAGCCATTTTGCCTGAGCCTTAGTTTTTAGTTCATGAAAAGGAGCTGTGTGAGGAATCAAACTCCTGACAAGAATTGGTCTGCTAGTTAGTGCTGGGAGGTAAGCAACAAATGATGGCCACACGGACCCCTACCCAACCTCACGCTGTCCACTGAAACTCCTGATTACATCTCCCACCTCATCCTTATCACTGCCTGGCCAGGTGGCCATCATTTGACAGATGAAGAAACCAAGTTCTGAGGATAGGACTGGCTTCACAGGCGTTGACCCATGCTTTGAAGGTCCCTGTACTTGATTTAATGCTCTACTGTCCCATCTTGAGATTCATACTAATTTTTGAATAAGGGGCCTGCATTTTCATTTTGCCCTGGGTCCCTCAAATTATGTAGCTGGTCCTGCTCGTAGAAAGGTAGAACAGAGGCTTGCCTAGGCCTGGACCAGGCTTCCTGCCTCTGGGGCTGCCTCCCCTGGGTGCCAGCATCTTGGCATGCCAAGAGCCAGAGCTTCCAGGCCGCATTTGACATCAGAGGCCTGGCCCCTGCCCTGGAAATCTGAGGAGCACAGTTCCCGGTCGGTGAGGGAGGCAGGGATGGTCCAGGCCGATGCAGCAGTCCAGAGAGCTAGCAAGACAAGGCTGCTGGAGCCAGCCCAGCCCTGTGTAACCAGAGCTGCAGCGTGGGTCCCAGTGCCATGGCTCAGTCATCACTCCGGGAACTCAGCAGGGCCTTCCTTCCCAGCCCACTGCAGTTTCAGGGCCAGGAGACCTACCACAGACTCACTGTGTGATTTGGACATTCACTTCCACTTTCTGCACTTCAGTTTCCCTATATGTAAAATGATAAAGATAACACTTACCTCTTAGGGTTCTGGTGAAGATTAAATTAGATACTTTAAGACAATGACTAGGGCTTCCCTGGTGGCGCAGTGGTTGAGAATCCGCCTGCCAATGCAGGGGACATGGGTCCGATCCCTGGTCTAGGAAGATCCCACATGCCGTGGAGCATCTAAGCCTGTGCGCCACAACTACTGAGCCTGCGACCTAGAGCCCGCGCCCTAGAGCCCGCGACTCACAACTACTGAAGGCCGCGCGCCTAGAGCCCATGCTCTGCGACAAGAGAAGCCACAGCAATGAGAAGCCCACGCACCGCAACGAGGAGTAACCCCCACTCGTCACAACTAGAGAAAGCCTGCGCACAGCAGTGAAGACCCAACACAGCCAAAAATAAATAAATAAATAAATTTATATAAAAAAAGAGACAATGACAAGCACAAAGAAGGTGATCAGTAGAGTTCTTACTCATTTACTCATACAATAAATATTCATTGAGGTTGCCCGGGTGACAGACAGTGCTGTGTACTGGACATTTAACTGTGAACAGGAGGGACCCTAGCCCTACCCTCAAGCAGATCCCCATTAGAGGAGGAGATAGATATCGACGGTGATAAGACTGTGGTAAGTGATGTGACAGAGGGAGGTACCTGATGGGGCACCTTGGCTGGGACTTAGAGGAGCCATGGTGGGGAGTTAGGGGAAAGGGCCAAGGGTGGAGAAGCATCAAGGGGCACAGGCAGGGGGAGCTGCAAGTGCCAGGCAGGAGGCGAGTGAGGGCTCAGCACTGCAGTGTGACTGGAGCAGAGGCAGGAGGGGAGGTGGGGTGAGGGGGGAAAGGCCTGGTGTGGTCGCCTGCAGAGCCAGGATTTATCTTGAGGGTGGTGGTGGCCACCAGAGGGTGTAAGGCAGGCAATGGCTAAGGGGGGTAATGGCACCTGTGAAGGAGGGCTTGGAGGTGTCACGTCCCAGCTGAGCAACAAGACCTGAGCCGGGGCCGGGGCTCCACCCCCAGCACAAATTCTCAGAGTGGGTTTTCTCAGGGGAGATGAGAGCAGTCAGAGAGGGAAGATGAGAAGTCTTGAGAGAGCCAAATGCCTCCTCAGGGTTGGAGAGGCAGGAAGCCTCCTAATGCCTGGCGAGAAGCACTCCTGGGCTTGCCCTCCCCATCCTGACCCGCTGCTGCTAATGGAGCCTTGCTCCCTGCTTCCTCTCGTGGTCCCCCCTCCTCGTGGGGACCATGACGTGTCTGGGCCTTCGCCACTAGCCCGCCTCGGTCCCCGCCGCGGCGACCTGGCTTGGTTGCATGCTCTTCCACCCAGCTGTCACGGAGCCTTGTGTGGGGCTTGCTATGGGACTCGCTGGGCCTCAGTTCCCAGCCGGATCATGGTTCATCAAACTCTTACAAGAAAATGTAAGTAAATACAAAGAGAAAAGCAAAGGAGCTCAGGTTGAAGTGGGATGGGGGCTCCTCAGGCTGCCCTAAGTAGAGGAGACTCAGCTGGGGGATTTGGAGCCTGCTGGACTGGATGATCTCCAAAGCCCAGGGAAAGATGTCAGGAGACCTAGACTTCCAGCCCCTTATTAGAGGGGAATCCCAACCCTTTGAACCAAGGTCACTGGGGATGATGGGCAAAACCCTGGAAAAAGGACACCAGATGGGCCACTGAAAAAGGGATCATTATTGCCATTTTGCAGAAGAAGAAACTGAGGCTCAGAGAAGTATCAAAGGAGGTGAGGCAAGATGGGACTCAAGGCTGTGGTGTTCAAGGGCAAATCCCTTGCCTCTGTGCCTCAGGCCTAAGTCACCTGTTGTGGTAGCTCAGACCCTGTGTTTCTCAGGGATGCAGTTTCTTCTGCTGTAAAGTACGGGACTTGACCAGAGCAGGAGCAGAACCTGGGCTGCCCACCTTCCTGTCGACTGGAGGCTGCGGCAGAGCCCTGGCTCCTCATAATGGTAACAAAGGAATTTTTTCTCTGGACCTAAATAGCAGTTACAGTAGAGGGCTGATGGGAGGGGCAAGAAGGGGCGTGGCTGAGGCCTCCAGTGTCCAGGGGGCCTTCCGCACACTGAGACCCCAAGGCCCGGACTCTGTAAGTAGGGGCCACAGAGATTCCTAGCCCCCTAGAAGCTGCATGGACCAGCTTGGACAATATGTGGAGGAGGCTGGACAAGAGGCCTTTGTGTCTCCCGGGTGAAGGTCCCTGGGGCACTGCCGAGGCGGCTGAGCCACACAGGACTGTGTGTCCACCCTGCTCCTGCTCCTGGCAAGGCTGCAGCCAGGCCGCAGTCAGCTGATGTGGAGCCCAGCAGGACTCAAGGTCCCAGGGCCCTGGGCAAGCTCCTTGGCCACAGAAACAGACCTCCTGTGCACTGGTCCAGACACTGACTGTCTAAAGCCATACATGGAAGGTCACTGGTTGTTGGGAGGGTGAGTGTAATTGCCTCTAATTCACAGAAAAGGAGGCCCTGAAAGGGGCTGGAACTGGGTCAAGGTCTCCCAGAGTCAGTGCTGAAGCTGAGCCAGAACATGCACTCCTGACGCCTAGACCAGAATGAGAGAGAGGGGGGCATTCATTCATTCATCCATTCAAACATCCAACAAGTATTGAACAACTCCTGGGACCTCTGGGACCAGTGAGAAGAAGGCAGACAGACCTGGTCCCTGCTCTCCTGGAGCTCACAGTCCAGGAAAGGGACAGACATAGGGTCCCTGGCCACAGGAGCCACGGGAGTGGGGTTGAGGGTAGAGAAGGGAGTGATGTCTGTGTCTGGAGTCGTCTGAGAAGGCAGCTCAAGGGAAGCAGCTGAAGATGATGGACCAAGAAAAGCCGAGTGTTCAGGAAATTTCTAGTGACTCTTTTTGGCTGAGATTAAGCACAGAGAGCACAGGGGAGGCTCCCCCCACCCTCCTCCCCAGAGGTGGAGAGTCAGAACCCTGAATGCCCGGATTTCCTCCTGGAAATAGGAGGCAAGTGCTCTGAGCAAGGTGCCTGGGAAGAGTGGACACAGGTTCGGGGAAGGTCTCGCGGTGGGCAGCGACAGGTGCCACAAGAATGCCAAACTTTGCAAAACTTTAGCGTCTCTGAAAACCACTCATCATCCCGTATGAGGAAGCCCAGGGAGCCTCGGTCCCCAGGCGGTAGGACAGTCGCCGCCAGCCCCTCCCCGGGCAGCACCCGAAGCGGACGCCCTGACCCCGCGGCCCTATCGCCCGGCAGCGTCCCCAAGTGGTTGGCGGAGTGTCTGTCGTGACGGGAGGTGGTGATGGCTGTGCCTGGGTCTGTCCAGAGTCCGTCCCGCCCCCGGCCTGACCCGGCAGGGTAGGAAGCCGGGCGGGGCTCTCAGGCCCGTGGGTCCCCGCCGCGGCGACTGGACGCTGGCGCTGGCAACCGGGAGTCGCGGTCGGGGCGCTGCGGGCTGACGAGCGCCCTGCGAGGTGAGAGCGGGCCGCCTGCAGGGCCCGGAGACGAGGAGACGGCAGCGGGCGGGCCCGGATACGCGGCCGGTGGCGCCTCAGCCGGCACCGGGCAGGCAGAGCGGAGCGCGCGGGGCTGGCCGAGGAGGCGCGGTTCCCAGCCGGTGTGAGCGCTCCGGCAGGTCCGTGGTAGAGCTGGGTCTCCACTGGAGCTTCGATCTTGGGGAATGTGGACGGATACCCGCACGGATACCCGGGTGAACGTGCACGGATACCCGGGTAAATGTGCGTCCGCGTATTTGGGAAAGTCTTTGTCACTGGGTGAGTGAGTGCGCCCCTGCGGGGTCGAGTTGCTGAACCTGTGGAACTTGTTTGTGTTTGTGCTCTGGTGTGGGCGCCCCGGCAGCATGGGACCAGGGCCAGAGACAGGCCAGCCTTGGAGGCCCGCTGAGCCCCCTCCCTCCAGGGGCGCTCTGGGGGGCAACCTCGCCTGGGCATCGGCAAGACTTGGGGGGGCCAGAGCAGAGGCCTAGAAGGACAGTTAACCCTCTGTCAGGGCAGTTTTAATCTGTCAGGCTGCGGTACGAAGGATCAGTCTGGAGAAAGACAGTTCCCTCTCTCCCCACCCCAACTAGGGCTGCAGGTGTCAGGCTTGGGGTCGCCAGGAGCCAGACCCAAGGGCCAGGCCCTGCTGTGAACCAGAACTGCCAGTTTGGAGTCTGTGGGACTGATGGCAGCTGTTCCTTTCATCATGCATCCCCAGCTTCCCTGGGCCCACAGCCTGAAGTGCCCACTTTTTTGGGATCTAGGCTGGAATAATGGGGAGCTTTTGAGGGTCAGGGTGGGGCCCAGATAAAGTCTCAGCTAACTATTGGTGGGAGCGGCTGGGAAAGAGAGTCTTTGAGCAGACAGAGCCCCCTGAAAGCTCTCTGGAGACCCAGAGAGCTATACTCCACCGTGCCTTGTACACTGTGTGACCGTGGGCAAGGCATGTCCCTTCTCTGAGCCTCAGCGGCCTCGTCTGTAAAGGGGGAGTAATAATGATGTGGAACATGAAGACAGTTGTAGAGCTGGTGTGTGGGTCATGTTCAACACAAATATCCTCCTGGGCAGGCTCAATGCTTGGGGGTGGGGGGATCAGTTCCTGGAGGGAACTTCCTGAAACCCAAATCCCAATCATTCTCCTCCTTGGGCTAAACTTTCACAGGACTTCCACTGGACTAAGCCTGAGCCCCTTGGCCTGGGACTCAAGGCCCCTGAGAACTGGTCCTTGCCACCTTCTCCAGCCACCTCTCCTGCCTGACTCTTCACCCTCTAGTAAATGCATGTAATCTGCTGTGCGCAGTAGTCAGTTTCTTGCTTCTGGACCATTGCATATTCTATACTCACTGCCTGAACTGCCCTCCTACTCTCATCTTCTTCAGTTGGAGAACTACCCGGCCTTGGAGACCAGTTCAGATGCCCCCTCCTCTGGGAAGCCTTCCTTGATTCCCCCAGCTGGGTTGGAGCCTCTTCTGGGCTCTTGCAGTCCTGGTCCCACCTTGGACTGTTACGGTCTCTGTCTGTCTCCTCCTTCCCTCTCCCAAGGTCTGGGGACCCCTGGAGGGCAGGAACTGGGTCTCACTCATTTTTGTGTTGCCAGGACCCTGCACAGTGCTGAGCTAAACTGGGAGAGCAGCAGCAGCCCCTAACCCCTGCCCCCTGTCCCCAGCTTCCCCAGTGAAAGCCTGTCTACAGTGGAGCTCCACGTCATTACAAAGAAGGGGAAACCAGAATCAGGTCACCAGAATGGGTGCACAGATTGTCAGAACAGTGTGTCCTGGGGCACTACAGGACTCAGGGTGCACAAGCTGAAAACGTGGATTTCATCCAGAAGGCAATAGGGAGCCTTGGAAGTTTTGTGAGCAGGGCATGGTCAGAACAGCATTTCAGAAAGATCTCTCTGGTTGCAGCGTGGAGAATGGATTGAGTAGTGTTGAGTACGAGAAGCTTAGGGCATTTGTGAGATTGACACCAGAACCATCCAGGCATTATTTAAAGTTGGAGCCCTTGTCCCCGTGGCCAAACACTTCTCTGAGTCCTCAGATGCTCTTGCTGAGGAATTTGGGGAGAGTTAGGACTCTCCCTCCCCTAGTAGGAGCCAGGAGACTTGAAATTGATCTCATCCCAGCTTTGCCCCCAACACGCTGGGTGACCTTGGGACAGTTCTTGCCCTGCCAGCCTCTAAAAGGAGGCCAGAACCAGTGAAGTCTTGAACTGAGAGTATGTGGGGCTGGGGGGAGGGGACAGCTGGCATGAAAGGCTTATCACTTTCCACTTCGTCTTACCTTGGGCTGTCCTGGGGTCTGGTTGGAGGGGTTGGAGTGTCACGGTGGGTGACACTCACACATGGTTGCCAAGCTTGGACTGCAAAGTGAGACTATGGCCCCTCCTTTTTTGTCCTCCTCCTGCCCAGGGTGCACAGAACTTTGAGGTTTCTGGATCCTCCAAGGACCAGCTAAAAGAGTGTGAGAACATCACCAAGTCCTCATAGGTGACCCTGTGAAGGCTTTGATTTGGCTTCTTTCCTGGCTGTGAGGAGCCACTGTGCCCCTTTAGGTGTCAGTTTTGCCATCTGTAAATTGGGCGTGATGGTCCTTGTATCTTCGGATGCAGGTTGCTATGAGGATTCTTAAGACAGTGTCTAGGAAAGGGCCTTGTAAGCTGTAAAATGCAATGCACAGGGGAGGCGCGTGATACTTACAGACCTAAATGCATTTTGAAGACGATACAAGAACACAAATGCAATAGTGAGGGATCGTGCTGGTTATTGGAATTTTAACTATTGACAGCCTTCCTCTCCCTGCCCTCTCTGCAGAGACAGCTTACTAGTAACATTTTATAAATGTACTTCATTTTATCTTCCACCAGCCCCGTAAGGGAGGAATTATTACTCGCATTTTGCAGATAAGGAAATAAAGGCTCAGAGAGCACCTTGACCAAAGTCACAAAGCTGGTGAAAGCTGGGATTCCTGCCTACCTGCCCTACCTAGCTTATCCCTCCGCATTCAAGACAGAAGCCCCATCTGGGTGAGGCCAGGTCCTCTAGTTTTCAGGCTGAAGGAAGTTTGAATTCCATCCTGAAAACACGTCTTCAGTTCTTGCTTGTGGCCTGATTACCCAGCTGCTGGTAAGATAGTATCTGCTCAGGCTGCCCACAGGGCTGGAGAAGCCTTGCTGATCTGGGTGAGAGGGGGTGCAGTCACCCCGGTGAAATCTTTCCTCTCCCCAGCTTCCTTCTGTGGGTCTGTCTGGTGTACCTTTTGACCCACACCTTCCTCTTAGGCCTGCCTTTGTGTCCTCAGGTCTGGCCTCTCCCAGCCATTGGGAGACTGGCTATGGGGGCCTTCCCTGACCTCTGTACTCATCCTAGAGGTCAGTTGCAGGACTAGGTCAGGCCGGGCCCACTGTCCCTCTCTGTCCACATCACCCAGCACAGGCTGGGTACAGAGAAGGTGCCAGTGAGTGTTTGGGAAATGAATGACCAGGTGAAATTAGGTGTATAATAGAAGAGAAAGATCTTGCTCCATGGAGAGATACAGTTGGTTCTTGAGCAGAGGGGTTCCTCTACTCCTCTGTCATGCCATCTCCAAGGACTGAGTTGTGACTGGTCCAGTGAGTAGCTGGAGTCCCTGCTAGGAAGATGGGCAACCTAGGCCCTTCTGGGCGGCTGCTTCCTCCTTGGTGCTCCACCCTGGTGCCCTGTCATCACAGTGACAATGACACTGCCTGGGCACTGGAGCATGGGAGGAGGGCCTCCCTCAGACTTCCTGGGGCCCTCTCCTCTCCTCTCCCCTCCCCCTGCCTTGGGGAGGATCCTGGTGTTGCTACAGCTTCCTGGTGAGCGCGCAATCTCCCCAGCCTCAACTTGTGGGAGGAGTCTTGCTGTGGCTGGGCTGTGGGCCAGCAAGGATGCTTTCCATCTCACAAGGAAATCCAGGGCCAAGGGATCAGCTCCCCTCACTGGACCATTATGTGTGTAGTCTCCTTCTTGATCCCTCCTTTCTTTCTTTTTTTTTTTTTTTTTTTTGCGATACGCGGGCCTCTCACCGTTGTGGCCTCTCCTGTTGCGGAGCACAGGCTCCGGACGCGCAGGCTCAGCGGCCATGGCTCACGGGCCCAGCCGCTCCGCGGCATGGGGGATCTTCCCGGACCGGGGCATGAACCTGTGTCCCCTGCATCGGCAGGCGGACTCTCAACCACTGCGCCACCAGGGAAGCCCCCGATCCCTCCTTTCTGACCCCCCCTTTCCTATCCAACTTCCATGTGGCACCATCTTTGCAAAGATCACCTCCTACCATGTCCTTCCCTGCTTAAGCCCTGCCAGGGCTCCTCATTTTCCTCAGGATTGAGGCCTCAGCCCGGCCTTCAAGCCTTTCCGTGTGAGACCTCAGGCCCTCCCACATTCTGTGCCACCTAACCCTCCACTCCAACTTCACATGACCCCCCAGTCTTCCCCCGACAGGCCACGCTGTCACACCACGGCGTCTTTGCACGTGCTCCTCCCTCTGCCTTCAGTGCTCTCCTACATTTTTGTCTACCTGACAAACTCCATATCATCCTTCAAGTCCCAGCTCAAATGACCCCTCCTCAGGGAAGCTCTCCCTGACTACATCCCCACGCCAGTTAGAGGTTACTCTGGATTCCATATCCCCAGGGCTTCCCTTAGTCATGGCTTAATCACTCAAGCGGACTTGGTCCATGTCTGTGTCTTTCTCCCCATCCGGACTGGAGCTCCACAAGGGCCTGACAGAGTCTGATCTGAGTCTGGGTTTGCAGGGTCTTTCTGAGGTTGGGCATATGGGGGTATTAGCAAGTGTTTGTTAAGACACTGTGACTCCTGGGAAAGCGATTTATGATTGTGTTACTCTGAGAGTCTAGACTCCCGTGGTTCTGAAAATCTCAAAACCAAAGCTGTCAGAAGCAATGAATAACAGAAGCGAAGAAACATTTAGCATTCACTCCTGGAACCAGAGACTCCTGGAACTGGACTGTAAGAACCAATGAACTCCAAATCCTGGAAGCACTCTGAGTGAGACAATCAGAATCACAGGCTCACGTATATCCTGGCCAACACTTTTGTCCCTTTTTCTACCTTGGGGTCTCCATTCTCCCTCTTTCCGCCGAAACTGGACCCTTCCTGCTTCTCCACAGACCTGATCACGGCCCCTTCTAGGAGGCTTCCCTGACTCCTCTGACCATGACCCCTCCTCCTCTGCTAGGTCACCTGGTAAGTCCCCCTGCTGAGAAGTGTTCGGGGTCTCTTTGCCAAGATGGGCAGATGCAGCCTCCACATTAGGACAGCACATGATCTGCTAGCCCCACGGAGCACCCACCTGCCCCCCTTGTCTTGCTCATTCCTCATGAGCTGTCTTACGTAGCAGTGATTCTCCCTGTCTGACCAGTGAGGAACCTGAGGCTCAGAGAGTGGAACTGACTTGACCAAGATTGCACAGCATGGATGGTTCCAAGTTGGAGCCTGAACCCAGGGTTCTTGCCTCTTGAGTATGGCTGGAGACGTTCGAGTGTGATGGGTTGGGGTGGGGTCCAGGGCATTGTGGTTCTGAACTTGTTCAGTTTAGCAACTGCGCGGGGCTGTGCTGTGTCAGAGGTGGATCAGATGGCTTGGAGTCCTGCCCTGGAGTGGGTTTGGGGGTGCTCAACCCCACACTGAAAATTAGAAGACCAGACCTTGATAAGGCCCTTCCTCTTCAGGAGTCTCAGTTTCCTGATCTGTAAGGTGGGAGGACCAGCCTAGCTGACCTGAGACCCACACACTCAGATGCTCTGAGCTCAACCCCAATGGGTGGCTCCTACGGTCAGGATCCTGAGGGCTCCCAAGGGGGAGAGAGATTCCAGAAGGGGCTACAGAGACCCAGGGCCTCCAGCGGAGGCTGCAGAGGCTTCACACGACAACAGCACCTGCTGATGACATCTGAGGTTAGCCCTCAGCTATTTCCCCAGACAAGCCCCAGTGTTCATGGTGCAGAAAGCACACCAGAAAAGGCTGGGGGCCTATTGGCCTTCAGCCCCATGGAGGACATTTGGGAGGGGGCAGAGGATGACTTCCAAGATTCTTCCTATCCTCGAACCCAGCCTTGTCCTCTCTACTCCCCTCAAGCCACAGGGATGACTGACAGTTTCCCAAACATATTGCCCCAGTTTTCGCTCACTCTGCTCCTCTTCTCTCTCCACCCTCTTGACTCCTACCCATCTTCCAAAGGCAGGTGTCCTCTCCTCCAGGAAGCCTTCCCTGATCACTGCCCGCCCCCCATTCCCATTAGCGTCCCTCTTGGTTCCTTCAGCTCTCATCACCTTAAGTTGTTGCTGACTCTTTCTGGTTCTTCCCCTGTCCTCTTCCCTCCACCCTCAGCCTTGACAGTGAGCTCCTCAAGATCACGGAAGGGTCTGACCCACCTCAGAGTCCCTAAGTGCCCCGCACAGGGACAGGTGTAGGTATGGCAGCCCCTGTAAAGGGTGAGTGAGTGATGGGGTATGGTGGGGTGTAAGTCCTGCGGGGGATCCCTAAGCTGCCCTCCCTTCTGAGGATAGCCTTCCGTGTGGGAACCTTGATCTGTGGTCAGTCTGGCTGTAACCTTGCTTCTCTGCCCATAATACCTGTGGGTTTCCTGCCCCTCTTATCTTCCTGGGATACCCCCATCCTCCCTGCCTTCTTCACGTGCTAAAATCAGATCTCTTTTAATTATTTCACAAAATGAGTCTAAATCATCTCCTTTAGTTATCTCGACAAACTTACGAGGCAGGTACTGTTCTTAGATTGCAAAGAAATTGAGAGTTAAGTTGTGGAGCTGAGGCTTGTCCAGATCCTATAGCTGGGAATGGCAGAACTGGGATCTCTCACCCACCCAGTGCCCTCCCCTGCCCCTCAGTGGTGTTCTGGATCCAGAGCCTCTGTTTTCCCTTCACAGCACTCCACCCCCAGCAGAGGCAGGCAGCAGGAGTTTCCAGAATGGTGATGGGTCACTTTCCCCTGTCAAACTGGACAGGGCCAGCCAGGTGGGTATGGAGCAGGCAGTACATTCCAGAGCCACCCTAGTGGAAGCTGGAATGTTGTCCAACCACCTTGGAAATTCTGCAACCAGCCTGGGAACTGCCCCAGTCACTCCTCCTGGCTTTGGGGTCACTAGCCTGGGACCACAGGGAGAAAGACCCAGTGTGGGATAGAGACAGAGCCAGGTTAAGGGAGAGGGTAGTCTGTCTGCATGCTAGGCTTGGCTCTGCCCTTGCCTTATTGGTGACCTTGGGTGAGATCTTGGGCTACCCTTTCTGGCCTTGATGGTTTTTCTTTTTTAACTGTAAGATGGGTACAGTAACCATCATGGCTGCTTCACAATGGGGAACTACCAGGAAGAGTAGATCTTGGGCCCTGCCCGTAAGATGTTCCCTCCGGTGGAGAATTAATCAGACAGGCAAAACTGTGGGGCTCAAAGAGGGCTGGTCAGGGAGCTTCCTGGAAGAGAGGATCCGGGCTTTGGAGGGTATGAGGTAGTTACCCCAAAACTGGGTTCGCCTCTTCATGGGCATCAAGCCAAAAGGCATAACCCAGACAAAGAGCGGGACAGGGAAGTACTTACTACTTGCGGCAAGTAAGGAGAACACCGGGGACCTTTCCCAAAGCAGTGTCTCACCGAACAGCAAAATTGGGGGAGTTTTAAGCTAAGGGTACATGAATATTCACTTGCAAGGGATATGAGCTGAGAACTCAGCATATAATTGGGGCAAAGGTTGACAGGGTCTAAGCTTTAGTTGACTGAGGACTCAAGTCAGAAAAGGTCATCATCATCATTCCTTAGGTTCCAGTTGATCTGGTGGTTGAGCCCTCAAGGGGGGTTTAAATTTTGCAGAACTGCTCAAGAAAGTGCTTCAGGCTAATCTTTACCATTGAAACAGAGCTGGGAATCTTTACAACTGATTTATTGTATTTGCTATTGCTACCTCTCTTGCCCTTAAGATCATTAATTACTGAGACCTGTTCAAGGGCAAGCATTTTTGGCCAGGCTTAAATCCTAGGCCTAATATGGCTTCTCTTATGCCAAGAAAGCCATGCCTGGTTTTCTTTCTCTGGGGAACCCCTACCTTATCTGCTTACGGTCAGGGGCATAGCTCCTAAAGTCAGACAGACGGGGGCTGCTCTGCCATTTGCTAGCTCTGTGACCCTGGAGAGGTCATTCAACCTCTCTGAAATTCTCAGGACTAAACGAGAAGAGGTTGATGGAGCCATCTAACATGGAACTTGGCACAGAGAAAGCATTCAACTCTTGTTATGACATAGCCGTTAGAAGATAAGGGAGGGTATCCCTAAGCAAAGATATGACCATGGGACTGCTTTTGCTGTGTTGGAGACAGAAAGATGAGGGTGGAGGCGGAGAGGGAGAGTGGTGTGGAGGATGGCAGGCACCAGATCAGCAGGGCTTTGAGTGCCAGGCTCAGGAACTTAGATGTCAACCTGAGGGCAATGGGGAGCCATGGAAGGATTTTGAGCTCCATAGTATGTGGTCAGATGTGTGGTTTAGGAAGACCCATAACTGCAGTATGAAAGATGGACAGGAGGGGCAGGAGTGGAGGCAGGGAGTAAGTAGGCTAGTGCAATGGTCTGGAGGAGAAATGCAGGCTCAAAACCACGGGGTCGGGAAGAGTGGCACGTCTAAGCCACTGCATTGGTCGAACTGACAGGGCTTGGTGAGTGATGGTTTCACATGGGTGGGAAAGAGAGAGGTTGTCAAGGGTATACTGGAGCTTTGAAGCCTGGAAGGATGGATGGTAGAGACCCTTCTCAGAAATGGGAGAGTGGCTTTGAGAACATGTGTTGTTCTACCTTAGTCTTTTGAGTGAAGATATCGCCCTAGGAGGAGAACACTGGGTGTGACCCTGGTGGAGTGGGCGAAAAGGTGAAGCTCTTTCTTTCACCTTGTCACTAGACTCCAGAACAGACTGGCAAACAGCTACCAGCCCACTGGCCAATGTCAGCCTGAGACTCCTGGGGCAAGGTGCACTGGGAAGACGGTGGTCCAGGGCCTTTCCAGTGCCCCCTCCCCCTGCTCTATTCCTGCAGCCACCCATCTCCCCTCCCCACTTTCCTCCATGCTTGCATTGTACTTCCAGCTTGGGGACCTGGCTCAGCTGTCTCAGACCCCACTCCCCCATTGCAGGGAAATGAAATCGGGAGAAAAAGGAGGGGGATGTTCTTCTCCGAGATGGGTCTGAAGTTCTGCTGGGACCTGACCACACAGAGGCGTTCCTCCACCAGGTCACCATCCCCTCACTGAAGCACTGTGCCTGCTCTGTGGGAGGGGCTTCAGGCAAGACATAAAACTAGGGCCAGAATCCAGACCTGGGTTCTGCTCTTGGCTCTGTCCCTGGCTTATTGTGAGGCCTTGGGCCTTAGTTTCCTCCTCTGTCAAATGGGAGGTTGGCAGAGGTGATTTCTAAAGGCTGTTCCAGGCCCTGACTGTTTAAGACTCTGGGAGAGAGTGTGTGTGTATACATCTGAGTATGACTATGTACATCTCTGTGTATCTGTGTATCTAGGTGTATCCATGCCTGTGTGTGTCCTTGTGTGTTTACAACACCTGTGGAGGAATGGTTAGAGGTGGGATGAGGGAGGAAGGGTATTCCAGATAGAGACCCAGCTTGAGCTAAACTAGATTGGCCAGAGTACTGTCGAGTGTACACTGGACAAGGAGGGTATTGACTGTTTCCAGACCAGGACCAAGGGAGGGGACACTGGAGGCTCAGCTCAACTCTGCAGGGTATGGGGGAGACTCTGCCTGGCAGAGCCACCCTCCCGTGAAAGGGGACCTGGGCCTGAAGGTTGGGAACAACCGTCCCTAGAACATGTGAGCTAAGGGTGGACGGCTAGGGGTTGAGGGTGGGCAGAGGACACTCCTGTCTACTGGGACAAGCACACCAGCTCACCTCTTTGCCTCTTTCAGACCAAGATTGGAGCAGAGGAGGCAGCCCGGGGAAGGCTCAGCCTGGCTGACTTCCCGTGACCCAGAGCCCAAGCTGTCTCCACCTCCCTGTCTCAGGAGCCCAGGCACTGCCTGCCCTGAGAAATGCTGGAAGCTGGGCGAGGCCCCAGGCCAGGGGACCTGTTTTTCCTGTTTCCCACAGAGTTCCCTGCAGCTCGGTCCAGGGGTCCAGGCGGGTGCATTCATGAGTGAGGAATCTGAGCCTGCGCTGAGCATCCTGACAGTGAGAGCAGGGGCTGGTCAGGTATGGGTGTGCAAGGGCAGGGTCTACTGGCTGGGAGGCTGGGAGGCTGGGAGGCTGGGAGGCTGGGGGGCTGGGGCCGGTGCACTCGTGCATGTGTATACACTGAACTGGGGGTAAATCAAGGGGATCTGTGCCCTGCTCCCTCGTTCCCAGGCTGTGATGAATTCAGGCTTCAGAGCCAGACAGCCCTGGGTATCAAACCCAATCTTTCCAATTCCTGGCAAGCTATTGAACAAATAGCTTAACCTCTATGGCGGCATCTGGCAAGGAATGAGGTGAGGGATGAAATGAGAATGCTGCAGGGAAGTCGCTCTGCCCAGACTTGACCCCTACAAAGTGAAGGCAGGTGGTGATCTAGGATCAGGAACTCCTGAACCAGAGATGGGTGAGGTAAAGGAATGTGGATCAGAGAGTTGACCCGTCTCCAGAATGCCTGGGTCCGGTTCCCCTCCCTCTGGCATTTCTCTGATGTGTCCGGAGTAGAGCAGGGCTCTTGAAAGAGAGACAGTCCAGGAGCCTGCCTAGGGCAGGAGCAGGCCTCAGGTGAGCTGGGCCCCTGGAGGGCTGTTGTGACCCCTGGCCACCTAGGATCAGCTGCTGAGAAATCCTTCAATGTCATTGTCCTGTGAAAGGTCCTCAGAGGAATAAGGGAAAGGAGAACCACCATCATAAAGCTTAGCCTCCTCTGGCCTCCCATAGCTCTTGTGCTTGCTTCATTCATTCATTCACTCACTCATTCGTTCATTCTCTCATTCATGTCATACCTGCTTTGGATCAGGCCTCTTGCTGGATGATAGGACCAGAGAAAGGAATCAGATGGACCCAGCCCTCCAGGAGCACCTGGAATGTGTTGGGGTAGAGAGTGGAAGGACAAATTCCCAGCAGGGTGTGAGGAATGCCCTGGGGGATTAGTGATGGAGGGGGAGAGCTTCAGAGATGAGGTGACATTTGAGAAGAGCCTTGAGGGATGGGCAGGATAGAGTGCAGTGTGTGTGGGTCTGGAAAGGCTTTCTAGACAGAAAGAACAGCAATACACAAAGGCAGGAAAGCCTGGCAGGCACTTACATGGCTCACATCTCCCTCCACACTAGGAGCTCTTGAGCACAGGGCCAGCCAGAACTGGACACAGAGGGGCTGGTGAGTGGTGTTGGACAAAGGTAGGCGGGAGCTTGTCCTGGGGAGCTGAGAGTGAGGCCCCAAGGGCATCAGGGGTCAGGAGAGGCAGTGGAGAGGGTTGAGGGCTGGGCACTTGGCTGTCTCCATAAGCAGGGGCTGGTCAGAGCGGGTGGGGCAGGAAAGATGTTCTCACAGGTTGGTGGGCCAGCCTGTGGAGGGGTAGGACAGGCAGGGTCAGTCTGGACAGGGGCCACAATGATAGAGTCCCCAGCTGGCCTGTGAGGGTGGAGGTCAGGATGTCTTAAAATAGGTGGAAAGGGCAGCTCCTTTCATGAGAGCTCCTTTCATTGGTTCATGAGAGACTTAGGGAAGTTTCTGCCCCTCTCATCAGTGTCAGAGATTCCATCATGAGTAATTAGCAAGAAACTGTGTAGAGCAATGAGATGTTGACCATGAAGGGAGGATGAGGGCCCTGACCCCGACTCTGAGGAGAGACCCAGCAGGCCTCAGCACCTGGGCAGGAGCGGAGCAGCAGTGGGGAGGTGGAGCTGGGGGGATGCTCCCTGAGCAGGGAGTACAGAGGGGCCACCCTCCCTGTCTCCAGTGGGGCAGAGCACCTCATGGGGGAAGTTTGAGAACCACAGTTCTACCAGGCCAGGGGATTCAGCCCATGAGAGGTCTGAACCTCAGGAGGGCAGGAAATACCTGCTGTCCTCTGGGGCTCTGTGGCAGAGCTGCACACCCCAAGCCGGTGTCCCCAGGGAGAATGGCTCCTCCACAGATTCTTAGTCTCACACCCGGGCTTCCAGGCTCCTCCTACAGCTCCTGTGAGCCAGCAACTCCTGCTCATCTCCCAGTGCACCAGACCTGCTGGTCCCAGCCTTCGCCCTTCCCCACAGTCCATGATGTGGCATCTCACACTTACCATGCCCGACACTGAGTTCCCCCTCCTCCCGACCCCTGAGCCTGAGGCATCCTGGCCCCTCCTCCATGCAAACTCCCTCTGGGCCAGTCTCTCCAGCCACCCTCTCAAACAGCTCTCAGACCTCTTCCCTCACGAGGTCCCCAGGCCTGACCCCAGCCTGGGCCTTGGAGTCATTCCCCTGGTCCACCACACTCACCTGCTTCACAGCCTCCAGGACCTTCTATCTCTCTCTTCCACCCCTGGCCTGAGAGAGCTCCCCAAAGATTTCAGGAAAAAGCCGCAGGTGAGCTGAGCCTCGAAGCTCGTAACACACAGTGTACCTGCTGTGTGCCAGGCATGGCTCCAAACGTGTTACACGAATTACCTAATCCTCACAGCAGCCCTGTGATATAGGTTCTGTTATTCACCTCATTTTACAGATGAGGGAACAAAGGCAGTCTGTGTCCAGAGGCCGGGTTCTTCTTAATCACCGGAGTTTGCTGCGCTGATGGACAGAGCTGTAATTTGAACAGGTGGAGGCGACGGGTGTGAATGGATCCCAGATTGAAGGAGCAACATAAGGCTGGGAGGCAAAAAGCATTGGGTGCATTCAGGAAACTGCAGGTCACAGGGGGTGCGGCTGGTGACAGAGGCTTGTACCAGACCGAAGAGCTGGGTTTTCTCCTGAGAGCAGACAGGAGCCACAGGAGGTTTCAAGCAGGAGAATGACTTTGTCTTTTCCAGAGACTCCTCTGGACTGGGGGGACTGAGGCTGGAGACAGGGAGGCCGATGCAGTGGCTCCAGCAGCAAGGGTGGAGGTGACACTGGGCTGCAAGGAGTGGAGTGGGATACAGGAAGTGCTTTCATGCTGGGTCCTGAGTCCTGGCCCCAGGACAGAGGGGTCCCAGCAGTTTGGCCCTGCCAGCGCCCCCCACCCCAACCCCATACTTACCTCCTCACCCTGGATCTGCCCCGGCTCCTTGGGGAGGAGCCTGTGTCCGTGGGAGGGAGGTCACAAGTGCAAGCTCCCTGCCTCCTGGTAGCATCTTTGCTGACAATAGGAGGCAGGGAAGATGGGGGAAGGGGAGGGTTATGGGGAAAGAAGGAGGCTGAGGGAGCAGTGTGTCCTTCAGCACCCCTTAATCTTAACTTCATGGGCCTCAGGCTGCTTCTGGGAGACCAGGCTGGGCAAGAAGCTCGGTGTCTAAGGGAGCGGAGGTCACCGGCCCCGCAGAATCTCTAAGCCCCAGCCTCTCAGGACCCCAGGTTCCAAAATGAAAGGGGTTTTACAGCCCCAGATTCTCAGGGTGGGGAGGACACACATGACATCTGTCCTCTCTGTCATCCCAGACATACCCACACATAGGGCACAAGCCCTTCTGCAGACTCTGCTAGAGAGATGCTTGCACACCCCCGTAAGCAGAGAGTTCACTACCTCCTCCTACAGCCCCTTCCATTGTGGGATGGACCCAGATAGGAACTGCAGCCTATCCTCAGCCTGTGACCTGGGCCAACTTACTTGAATGATCTGTGTCTCAGCCTCTTTATCGGAAACCTGGGCATGATAACCTGGCTCCCTGAACCGTGTTGTAAGGATAGAATGAAGTCACATGAATAAAGCACACATAGTAGTAGTGGGGCTTGAATAATGTCAGCTCCCCCTGCCCCTTCACACTATTAGAAAGTTATTCTTTGTGTTTGTCCCAAACCTGCCCCTCTGGCACTCCCGTTATGATTTCCAGCCTACCTTCTGAGACCTTTGGGCACACCTTTGCCTTCCAGACTGGGATAGTCTGAGAGAGCTCTTGGTCACGTTGGAGGGGTGGGGAGAGGAGGAAGGTGGCATCCTGATCTCCAGGTGCTCACTGTCTGGGCGGTCAGGCATCAGGGCTGTGTTATATGCTCACTGGGGACAAGGTAGGAGAAGGTCAAGGTAGTGATGATGCGTGAAGAGAAGCTGGGCAAGCCTGGAGGAAGCTGAATTTGCCCCCCAGCAGAAGTCCCCCAATGCCCCCACTACCACCTACACTCCAGACTTCCCTGGAATCTTCAGGAGGGTCACAGCCCCATCTGGTAGCCTCATAGGCCAGGGAGCAGGACTTCTGTTTACAGATGCAGAAAGTACCAGAATAGGAGTGCCTAAAAATATTTGCTGAGAGGTGAATGAATGACTGAAGAGGGAGACCCTTGGAAATACTCCCTCAAATACCAAAATACCAGGCACAGGGCCAGAGCCTCCTCAGAGAGAAGAAAGCTGAGCTAAAGGAAAGAACTTCCTGATGCCACCAGGAAGGTGTGGGCTTCCCACTGGCCACAAACAGGCAGTGGACACTGGGTGTGAGGTGGACCCAGTCAGCCTCAAAGGCCCCTTTCCGTGAATCTCAGATGGTACCCCTTTGGGACCACCAGATCCTCAGGTTCTAGAGCTCAGAATCCTAGATCTAGAACTCTGTGTTCCTGAGGTTCTCAAACAGGGTCACTGATTTTTTTTTTTAAGGCAAGCTGGTAAGTATTTTGGGCTTTGAGGAACATATGGTCTTTGTCACAACTATTCAACTCTATGTAAAGAGATGGGCATGGCTGTGTTCCAATAAAGCTTTATTTACAAAAACAGACTGGTAGGCTGGATTTGGCCCTCAGGGGGTATTTTGCCTCTCCCTGTTCCAAAGTGTTAGAATTATATGATCCTGACAGTCATGGATCTCATGCATCCTTAAGGTTCCAGGGTTCCAAGGTTCTGGGCCCCCTGGGTCCAGGGAGAGAGGCAGATCAGATGCAATAAAAGCCTCGAACGTAGTTGGGCAGATCTTAACCGAGGGAGTCTGTGGGCACTTGGGGTCCCTCATGGCCCTGGTCAGGTGGGGGTGTCAGGCTTCCCTGCTGGGTCCTGATGGCCGTTCTCCCCACCACCCCCTTCCCTTCAGGGCGATGGCCACAGGCCCGGGCCTCTGGAATGGCACCATCAATGGCACCTGGGATGGGGATGAGCTGGGCTACAAGTGCCGCTTCAATGAGAACTTCAAGTACGTGCTACTGCCTGTGTCCTACGGCGTGGTGTGCGTGCTCGCGCTGTGTCTGAACGCCGTGGCTCTCTACATCTTCCTGTGCCGCCTCAAGACCTGGAACGCCTCCACCACATACATGTTCCACTTGGCCATGTCGGACGCGCTGTACGCGGCCTCCCTGCCCCTGCTGGTCTATTACTACGCCCGCGGTGACCACTGGCCCTTCAGCACAGTGCTCTGCAAGCTGGTGCGCTTCCTCTTCTACACCAACCTTTACTGCAGCATCCTCTTCCTCACGTGCATCAGCGTGCACCGATGCCTGGGTGTCCTGCGTCCACTGCGCTCGCTGCGCTGGGGCCGGGCCCGCTACGCCCGCAGGGTGGCCGTCGCCGTGTGGGTGCTGGTGCTGGCCTGCCAGGCACCCGTGCTTTACTTCGTCACTACCAGTGCACGTGGTGGCCGCATTACCTGCCACGACACCTCGGCACCCGAGCTCTTCAGCCACTTCGTGGCCTACAGCTCCGTCATGCTGAGCCTGCTCTTCGCGGTGCCCTTCGCCATCATCCTGGTCTGTTACGTGCTCATGGCTCGGCGGCTGCTAAAGCCGACCCACGGGACCTCGGGAGGCCTGCCGCGGGCCAAGCGCAAGTCGGTGCGCACCATTGCCGTGGTGCTAGCTGTCTTCGCCCTCTGCTTCCTGCCTTTCCACGTCACCCGCACCCTCTACTACTCCTTCCGCTCGCTGGACCTCAGCTGCCACACCCTCAACGCCATCAACATGGCTTACAAGATCACCCGGCCGCTGGCCAGCGCCAACAGTTGCCTTGACCCCGTGCTCTACTTCCTGGCTGGGCAGAGGCTCGTGCGCTTTGCTCGGGACGCCAAGCCACCCACAGACCCCACCCCTACCACCCAGCTTCGCCGCAGGCTGGGCCTGCATAGGTTCAACAGAACTGACACTAAGAGGACAGAAGACTCGGCCAGCAGTGAGGACTCTAGACAGATAGAGTCCACACCGCCTGGTAGTGAAAACACTAAGGACATCCGGCTGTAGGACCGGAACCCCTTGGGCCTGTGCCAGTTTGTGTCGGGTGGGACTGTAGACTTGTCCAAATGGGACAGTCTCCCCAGATATGGGCCATCAGTGAATCAGGCCGGATGGTCAAGGGGGCCGTGACCCCAGTGCTCTGTCATTTGACAGGGGCGCAGTTTGTTCTCTGTGGTCCAGAGAGCTCAGCAGTCCCCACATCCTGAGTCACCATTTGTAGGTGAGATGTGGGGAGTAAGGTTTTAAGAAAGGCAAGTGTTTGGGGCCAGCACTGCCCCTGGCCTGAATCCCACATAAATACCTGGCTGTGCCTGCCAAGGTACCTAGGCTGGGCTCCAGACTAATCAAGTCAAGTGGAGAAACAGGCCCAGAGAGGAAAGTGACTTAACCAAGGTCACACAGCCAAGCCTGTGCCTGAGCTGCCTGGGAGGGACAGGGTCGCAGGTTGACCAGAGGACGCTGGTAAGGAGTCAGGGCCGAGCCAGAGGTTCCCACGATGAGTCGGAGTGGTCTGAGTGCCACTGTGGGCTCAGCTCTGAGGGGGACGCCCAGCCCAAGGGATGAACGTCTGGGAACTGATGTCATGAACCCATCTGGAGGCTGGGAGCCAGTTGGAGGCTGGGACTTGTACTAAAGGTGTTGTTACCTGCTGAGCCGGACCCCGCTGTGTAGTTGGAGGTTGGGGATACAGCCTGGGGAGCTCTCACCATCCACACCAGGGTCCTTTCTCCAACCTGTTCTCTTCCGCCTCCCCAGTCGCTGCCTCAGTGGTGGCCTCATACGAGGAATATAAATGTACTCTCCAGACCCCAGGTCATCCTCCACTTTAAAGTTAACTGGCTTTTATGCCTGGTTTTGCTGGGTACAGAAGGGAGTCAGGTGGGGTCCCAGTCCTCAGGATCCCCCAGTTTAGGATTTAATGGCGATGACCAGTCATGCGCTGGTAAAAGTTCAACCATTTAGCTGACTCTCGGCGGGGGATGCGGGGGTGAGGGGAACCCATTATTTGCAGCGTTGCCAGTTTCTGTGGTACAAATACTCCTGCCACAGCCAGTTTCAAACTACCAATGTGATACCAGCCTCCTTGCAAAATTCCTGAAAAATTAACAGAGGGCTCTTGAGAGCAGGTACAAGTTTCTCTAGCACACCACTGGATAATGCTGAGTGGTTGAGGCAGTGGACCAGGGCATCAGGGAAGGCTTCCTGGAGTGGGTGGACTTCTGAGAAAAGCACTTCATCAGAGAAGAACATCCAGGTGCAGGTGCGTTCTAGGCAAAGACATGGGGGCAGGAGAGCAGGGCCTGCAGGAACTGGAAGCTGGCTGGGCAGTTGGTACCCAGGTTCAAGGCAGGAATGGGGAGGGTGGGCCGGTCACAAGGAGGCCAAGTCAGGGCTCCCTCCTTGCCCTGACCATGAGGTTTCTTTTGCACTGGGGATAAGCGTGGGAGAGATTCACTCTTCCTGTCCAGTCCTTTGCCTCTTGGGAAAATCCAGCTACCTGGCATAATGTCTGGTGCTCAGGCTGGGTCAGCGCTTAGTGTGGGGGAGATAAGTGTCACCTGGGACAGGTTCTGGGTCTAGCCAGGACCACTCTGGAGATGTGTGGAGTTCATCTGGACAGGGCCCAGCCCTAGCCTTTGGGCAGGAATAGGGCAAAACTGACAGACCTCACTTTGAACCTCAAGGATAAGGACTCTCTCTCTCTCTCTCTCTCTCTCTCTCTCTCTCTCTCTCTCTCCCTCTCCCTGTGGGAGAGCCCTTGCCCGATGGGCCCACTCTGCCTGAGAGAAGGTCCTTCTCTCCCCACCCCACCTACACCTACCTCCTATGACTTCTCCACCCTTCCCACTCTGCCTCTTCAAAACGGCACCCCCCAGAGGTTGCTCACATGGGCTCCCCCATGGACAGGGACCTGTCGTAAGCCATGACCCAAATGATTCCTCTGCACTGTGCAAAGTGGGTGACTTGCCCAAAGTAGTGTGAAATGCTCACCTCCCACATTCTAGGTTCTATACTCCTGTTAATGTAGCCCGTGTCCTTATGAGCATTTTTGTGATGATGTCTTACAGTCTGTCCTTGAACATTTCTTGCAGGCCTGAGCCTATCTCTTTCTTACCAGCTGCTGCTCAGGCTGAACCCAATCCCAGTTTATAAGGTGCCTCTACCCAGGTGAGATACTCTACTGGCCAGGAGTGTTAATGCTGAGCTCTGACCCCCTCAGCCCTGCTCAGACTCAGAGGCAGGGAGTTATACATTGTGACTTTGGGGGCTCTCTAGTGTCTGTCTGTGGTTGGGGATGGGGCTGTGTCCACCACAGGCCCAAGTTCCCCTATAGTCCCCATTCCTTTCATGTCCTGCCCAGTTACCTCTCCAGCAGCTGTCCTGGAGACCCCAAGAACTGAGAGCCCCACAGCACATAGAGACCACACTATGGCCTAGTGCCAGGATGCCTTCCTTAAAGCAACTGCCTACAGATTTCTAAGGACACAGGAGCTAGGGGACAGGAGGGCCTGACTCACCATCTAATCCTGTGGCAGGCACTGGTGGGGGTGGGGAATGAAGACCCTAAGGGAACCAGGGACAGGCCCAGGGCCCCTCCTGCGGACCCTAGTCAAACCGTCTGGCTCTACGGTGTGGACATCTGGCCTTGTTCTCAGTGCCCAGGCCCCCTGCCTGGTGGGTGAGGTTCTTTACTCTGTTGCCGTATACTATTTTCAGCCCAAGTAAGAACAGGATTTTCCACTCCCAGCCCCAGACCATTGTCCAGCAGTGACGTGGAGGGACCTGCCTGCTCTCAAAATATCTCCTCTTACTCTCTGGGCCTTGCTGCCCTTTCTCCACCTCGTCGCCCTGACATCACTTCCTGGGGCTGTTGACTCCTGAAGGATGCTGTGAAAGGTCACAGCCCCTGCCAGGGACCCCAGGGATTATCCAGCCCAGCTGCAGACTCAAGGCCAGAGAGGGGCAGGGCCTTGTCCAAGGTCACTCAGCAGGTCGGCGTGGTGCCTGGTCGTGCGCCAGGGGCTCGGGCTGCCCCTGCAGCTCTGCTCCATTTAGTGCAGGTCAGTGCCTTTGTGGGAATCCTGCCATCACCCCCACCACCCCAGCTCTTCCCACCTCTGATGGAGCTGGGGAGCTGAGGCCAGGGACCTGGGGCGGAGGGGGGCGGGGAGAGCAGCTGGGAGGAGTAAATGCCTGCTGACTGGCCTACAGCAGCTCTTCTCAGTGAGCTCCGTGCAACGGGGGCAGGGGCCCTGGCACATAGGGGTCTCTGCCCCAGGTGGCATTTGTCCCAGGAAGGACACTCTTACCCTCCAAAGGCTAGGAAAGGCCCTGGCCAACATGCCCTCCAGACACAGTTACTCCTATCTTGGTCCAAGTCAGGCCACCAAAGCTACCCCTCTGCCACCACCCTTGTCAAGGCAGATTTGGGCTGATCTGTTTAGAGCCAGGCCCCTGAGGAAGGGAGCTAAGGTACTAACCCATGTCCCAGGCACCAGGCAGCGCCCTGTCACATCCATTATTATTTATTCTTTACCACCACCGTGTAAAATAGACATTATTACCCCCATTTAGCAGATGAGAGGACAGGCTCTGAGAGGTGAGGACTTGCTCCAGGTTATACAGGCAGTAAACGGGTGAGTCAAGATTGAGTTCAGGTCCATCTGATGCCCAGATTAGTTCCCTTTCCAGTATCGCATGCCACTTGCAACCCCTGCGGGGCAGGAGAGTTTGTAAGCGACCCTTTGTGTGATTCAAGATGAGAGAGGCAGTCTAGTGAGGATGGAGTTAAGAGCACCCGTTCTCTGCCCAGACCACCTGCGTTTGAGGGTTGTCTCCACTTCTTCCAGCTGTGGCACCTTGGGCAAATCAATCTTGCAGCACCTCCATTTTCTCATTTCTAGAAGGAGATGCTACCTCCCACGTAGGGCATTGGGAGGCTTACCTGAATGAATACACATGAAGCACTTAGAACAGGACCTGGCACATGATAAGCATTTACACACCAGGCACTGTGCCAAGGGGATACAGAGGCGAGCCAGCTGGACCCTGCCCTCAGGGAGTTGACATAACTTAATAAGTAACCACATTGGGATAAGTGAGTTGAAGGAAAGGACAGTGTGTCCGGCCAGTGAGCAAGAGAGTGTCCCCTGTGGGTGAGGCTTCCTCAGGGTGTGGCGGGAAAGAGCAGGTCCATCCTGGGGTGAGGTGTGGGACCACCCTCTGCCCTGCTTGGCACTGGGTGGCTCTCAGGCTCATGAGCTTGTGTGTGTTTACAGAACCTTGTCCAGGCGATGGGCTGTGGAAGGGCAGTAAGGAGAAGTGATGGCAGGAGGAGGAAGACGAGGATGCCTCTGATCTTCCAGAGTCCTCCCCTATGGGCTTGAGGGCTCCCACCCACCCATGGTAGCAGGCTTAACCATTTCTCCCAGACTGGTGGTGCCCACCACAGGGTGCTGCAGCCTCTCCTTGGTTTATCCAAGAGTCAGAGACCCAGGGCTGGAGGACTGGCCTGGAGCTGGGCCAGAGCAGGCAATGGATGGGCAGTTTTTGCTGTGTGACCTGAGGCCAACTGCTTGCCCTCTCTGTGTCACTCTATAGAACCTGAAGACCTTGCTTCCCACATTCCAGTTCTCCCTACCTTAGGGCAGCAGCCACCCAGATTTTTCATCAAAGACACAACTAACAGCTACTCCCCCAGGCACTCCCAAGACCCCATGAGCCCTCAGTTCTGAGGACTAGAGTGGGGCAGTGGGTCTCCCCTAGTATCAAGTGACCAGAAAGGTGAAGTGACTCCACTGGCACCACACATTGCCTTGGAGTGGAGCCAGTTGAATGTCTGATGCTTCTGCCTCCTGTGGGGTGGAGGCTGGAACTTGGCCAGGAGTCACTGGGCTGCAGGATGAAGGATGCATTTACCTTCCCCAGCGGTATGTGCTTGAGGTGTGGGGTGAAGGGTGAGGGAAATGAGCTCATCCTCCTCTGTCCTGATGCACCATGTGACATGGTGAATTTTTTCTTTCTGGGCCTCAGTTTCCAATTTCCCCATATGCAGCGGGCCCTGGCTCTGCCCGGCCACTCCAGCCTCTTCAGTAGGGCTCGCCTCTCTCTTGGCTCCAGCTCAGCCAGGTGTCCAGTCTCAGCCCTGTCCCAGCTAGGAACAATGGGCCAGACCGAGCCAGCCCCCAGGGGCTCACCGGAGACTATTTTCAGCCCTTGGAGATGAAGTCAGAAAAGGATTTTCCACTCCCAGCACAATGGCTGCCCTGCACCATTGTCCAGCAGGCATCCGCCTGCCCCAAAGTATCGCCCCTGCTTCTACCCTCTGGGCCTCCCTGCCCTACTCCTCACTTCCCAAACTTGACATCACTTCCTGGGCCTGTTACTCCTAAAAGCCACTGTGAAACAGCATGTGAGCCCCCTGGGAGACCTGACCAACTGGAATCAGTTTTCCCTCTTGGCAGGGACCCCAGGGATTATTTGGCTGCATTGAGAGACGGGAGACCAGAGAGGCCTGTGCCTCACCCAGGGTCATGCAGCGGTCAGCATAGAGACGAAATGTGAGGCCAGGGCTCTCTGGCTTCTTCCGTTTCCTCCATCAGCACTGGTCTGTACCTCCTGGGAGTGACAGCTCATCTTGGAAGGCCTGGGGTGGACATCCTGGGGAGAAGCCTGAGTGATGTGGGTGAGAGGGGGTGTACCTTGGGTTCTGACCTTGGAGCTCCCGATTCAGTCCTGTTTGTACCAACTGTGACTTTAGTGTGTGCTGAACTCAGAGTCACCAAGTAGCAGCTTCAGGGAAAGGAGGAGGTCTGGGGACACAGGGAAGCTGAGGCAGGAAGATCAGGGTTCTGGCCCAGTTTAGCCACCACTAGCCCTGTGATTGCAAACTCAGTTTCTTCATCTGTAAAATGGAACTGATAGTACCTCCTTTTCCAGTTTACTGAACGGTGAGCATGCAGTGAGGCACAAATGTGCAACTGTTTTATTTTTCTCCCATCGACTCTCTCTGCTTGATGACGTCTAATGTCCCTTTTCCATCCACAACTGCATATTTGGTAAACTCCACAACTTTGAGTCACTTTTGGATAACAACTGAAGTTCAGTCCAGTTTAAAATTCCAATCGCCTACTTAATTTACTGCTCCCTCCTCCTCTTCCCCTGTGCTGGGAGGACCCTGCTCCCTCTCCTTTGCGTGCCCCTCTCCTCTGGATGTGGGGCAAGGTGAGGAGGAAAGGGACCAGTGGATCATCCCCAGAACTGCCACAGCCCCCTCTTGCTGTCCTTACTTCTCTGATCCTGACAACCTGACATCAGTGCCCCTCTGCATGGAATCCCCCAAACACCAGACCACACTTTTGTAAAAGTCTCTTCATTAAACAATCCCAAAGTCACCGATTTGAGTGTGACCCATCTTTCCTCCCTAAGTGATTTTCCTAGAGCTTCCCTCACCTGGCTTGGGAGTGGGAAAGCCCTTGTCCGGCCCCCTCCCCCCTCCCGCTAGGTTGTGAACTCACAGCTGCAGAGATGTCAGGTGTTCTGCTTGTAGAGTCAAGAGTGATGGGTGGGGGACTTCCCTGGTGGCACAGTGGATAAGACTCTGTGCTCCCAATGCAGGGGGCCCAGGTTCGATCCCTGGTCAGGGAACTAGATCCCACATGCATGCCTCAACTTAAGGAGCCCACCTGCCACAACTAAGGAGACAGTGAGCTGCAACTAAGGAGCCCACCTGCCACAACTAAGACCTGGTGCACCTAAATAAATAATAATTGTTTAAAAAGAGTGAAGGGTGGTAGAGAGCTGGGCTAATAAACTCAGAGAAGGTATCTAACCCCAATTGTTTTCAGGTTACTTTAGTAGGTGGGTATTTTACCCCTCTGTGTCCTCAGATTTATGTCCTGGAGCCAAATTCCAAATCAGCAGCCACATGAAAAGTCCTACCTCACTGTGGGATTAAACTGTCAGACCAGCTTTTGTGACCAAAGCAATTGCAAAATGTGGGGGAGGAAATTAAAAGTCGTCACCCAGCCTGTGGTAGTGTGTGTGTGTGTGTGTGTGTGTGTTTATGTCTGTGTTTATGTCACACACAGTGGTCACATCTGTGTGTGAGGGAGAAGTCTGAGGGGTAGGGGCTGTCCCGGCAGGTACCACATAGATACCTGGAGACAGAAGGGCCACAGGTGGGTGCCTAGACAGTGGGAGAAAGAGAGGGACCAGGAGGGGCTGCCATGGAGTCAGACTAAAACCAGGAGATAGAAGTAGACAGGGTTGGGGATGACAGGAAGAGATTGGAGTGGGGAGGGGATCCAGCTGCCAGCTCTGTAGACCCCCTTTCCTTCTCTCCCTCGCCATTCTTCCTCCCTTTCCTTCAGTTTCCCTCCCTCCTTACTTCCCATTTCCCTCACCCTTTTGTCCCCTGTCCCCAGAATTCCTGGGAACAAAGGAAATCAAAAGGGGCAGTTCAGAGCTTCAGACATATCCCTTCAATCTGAGTGCTGGCTCAGCTCCCTTGACGGGCTGTGCTTAGTCTACTGTGGGTCCTGGGTTCATGGATGCTGCCCTGCTGCCCCCTGCTGCCCAGAGCTGGCAGCAGAGGCAGGAATGGGGGCTGGGGTCCAGACTCTCTCCCGTGGAGTGATGAGAAGAAAATGATCCTGCTGGCAGCCAGGTTGTTGGAGAGTGTGAAATAGGGGTAGGACTGAGAATTGAAACTGGGAACACAATTTGCAAAACATACCTGATTTACAAAACAGTTAACAGTGCCTGACCAAGCCGTGATGTCCATCTCAGACTAAGCTCACACTTGAAAACACCCATGTATTTAGACCCACATGTTCCAAGAGAAAACCACAGGCAAACTGATTTAATAGTAATTCTCCACGAGGGCTCCTGTGTTCTCAACATAAGATCTCTGACTCTTCCAGCAACTTCCTGCTTTGCAAATCCTGACCAATCTCTGCCAGAGACCATCCTTTGACTCACTCCAGCCCCACAACCCTATAAGCACCCCTTCCTTAACTCCTCCCTTTGGAGACACCCCAGGGAATCCCCTGATGGGAAGTCTTTGCTGCAGCAAGTGATAAGCCCGACCTTGTTGGCTACAGGTGTGTTCCTGATGGTGGGGGCTGATCAGCATTGAAAAGAGGTTGCTGCCTCTTCCTGGGTGAGAGCAGGTGACGTTTCAGATCTCCATTCCAGCCAACCTGCCCCTGTGGGCTTGCAAGGACTCCCCATCTAGCGCCCTAGAGCCCCTAGCTGATGATCCATGCACTCTGCACCAGCACTGTGGGGTATTTTATTCCCTCAGAGGAGCATGTGTCGGACTGCTGGTTTTGTGAGGGCAAGACTGAGGGGCAGATACAGCTGCTCCATCCTCAGGGTGCTGACCCTCTGAGGCCCAATGTCCCAGCTTGGGGTTTCAAAGGCACTGACTTGACCCTCATTTGTTCTGCCAGGAGTGGTCCCCAAGGACAGCTCTATGATGTCCTCTGGCCATAGGTATTCCTTTAACCTCCTGCTTACCTTCCAGAGGCCCCAGATGGTGTCCCCCACCTTCACTGGCTGCCAGGAAGACACCCAAACCCTGGGTCTGAGGACACAGCTGAGTGCTGGGGAGTGGGGCTAGAGAGGCCCTCCCAAAGGAGTTGCAGATCTGGGGCTGGGCTCTAGGCCTTGAGGACCAGCCTCTCCATCTGGTCTGGGAGCTCTTCTGAAGGGAAGTCAGAATCTTCTCCCTTCTCTGAAGCTGGGGTCTCTGAAAGGGTTTATCCCGCCAACAAGGGTCCTCTCTGTACCTCCCTAACACCCTGGCATCACTTGCATCTTCCCCCCACATCCAGAGATGGAGAGATCACTCCCTCCTAGGCAACCCCTGTCCCTGTGGGAGAGCCCTCCTCACAGGAGCCCTGTCTCCCCAGCTTGGCCTTAGGGGCACACGGCACACCTGCCCTCAGCCCAGGGCAGCCACGGGAAGGTGTCACCATGACCCCGAGTTGGCTCTTCTCCAGGTTGGCACCCCCAGCTCCCTACCTTGCCCCCCTCCAGGGCTACCCTGCCCCACTCCAGGGCCTCCACCCCTACCAGAAGCTCTGCCCTCTGTATGCCCCCAGAAGTCCTTGCCTCCTCGAATGGCAGCCTCTACAACAGGACTCCATCCGCTGGGAGGTGTGACTGAGCTCAGCTGCTCCTCCCAGAGTCCCCTGTGACACCATCTGGGAAGAAGTAAGAGTTTACCCACCACCCACGAGATGCCTGTGATTTGGATCCCACCAGCATGGCAGTAAGTAAAATGCATCTGACTCTCAATCATGAGGAAGGGGAGGCCCTTGGGATAGAGTGGGAAGCAAAAATTAAGGGGGGGAGTCTCAGCCAGCCCTCCAGACACCACCCCGCATCCTCACCCCAGACCCACACGCCTTGTCCACAAGCTTTCACTCCACCTAAACCCGGATGCCTTCGTCCACGAGGTACAGAGCACATAAACCTTGAAGACTTACATTTGAATCTTGGCTCTGCCACTCATTAATCAGATGACCTTGGGCACCTCAGTTTCCTCGTCATAAAAAAGAGGGATAATCACATACACTTTACATTCTATTTGCTTGTTTGTTTATTTATTTATATTTTGGCTGCATTGGGTCTTCGTTGCTGCGCGTGGGCTTTCTCTAGTTGCAGTGAGCGGGGGCTACTCTTCGTTGTGGTGTGCGGGCTTCTCATTGCGGTGGCTTCTCTTATTGCGGAGCACAGGCTCCAGGAGCACAAGCTTCAGTAGTTGTGGCACGCAGGCTCAGTAGTTGTGGCGCACAGGCTTAGTTGCTCCCAGACCAGGGATCGAACCCGTGTCCCCTGCATTGGCAGGCGGACTCAACCACTGCGCCACCAGGGAAGTCCCTTATGTTTTATTTGTATTGTCTGTCTCTTCTTGAAAGCTCTCAGAGGACAGGGGTTTTTGTCTAGTTTTGTCACTGCTTTACCCCAGTGCCTAGAACAGTGCCTAGTGCATAGTAGGTGCACAACAATTACTCACCGAATGAATGAATGAGATTCATAGTGAGGAATAAACGAGATAAACCATGTAACTGTTTTGCAGAACATCTAGTACCAGTGGGTACTCATTATATAATTCCTTTCCTTTGCAAAGCAAGTCAAATTAATTATTTCGTGTAAGTTTCACAAGGGCCCTTTGAGGCAGGAACCTTATTATTATTGATTCATTCGTTATTTATTCAACAAATATTTACCAAGAGCCTACTATGTTGTAGGCATTGTTGTAGGTATTTGGAAATCATCAGTAAATGAAAAAGAAAGATCCTTCCCTCGGAGCTTATAGCCTAGTAGGGTGAGAGAGACAAAAACGAACAGATATCATAAAGTGTAAATTCCGTGCTGTGTTAGGAGGTGACAAGTGCTGTGGGGAAAACAGCAGAGAGGGAAGAGGGATTAGGAGGATGTGATTTTTTATTTTTATTTATTTTTGTGGGGTTTTTTTGCGGTACACGGGCCTCTCACTGCCGTGGCCTCTCCCGCTGCGGAGCACAGTCTCCGGATGCGCAGGCGCAGCAGCGATGGCTCACGGGCCCAGCCGCTCCGCGGCACGTGGGATCCTCCCGGACCGGAGCATGAACCCGTGTCCTCTGCATCGGCAAGCGGACTCTCAACCACTGCGCCACCAGGGAAACCCTGATTTTTGTTTTTGTTTTTTTTGTGTGTGTGTGGTATGCGGGCCTCTCACTGCCATGGCCTCTCCCGCTGCGGAGCACAGGCTCCGGACGCGCAGGCTCAGCGGCCATGGCTCACGGGCCCAGCCGCTCCGCGGCACGAATCTGCGTCCCCTGCATCAGCAGGCGGACTCTCAACCACTGCGCCACCCGGGAAGCCCAGAAACCCTGATTTTTAAGTAGGGTGGTCAGGTAAAGCCTCAGGAGAGGCTAAAAAGAGGGCATTTGAACAGACTTGAAGGAGAGCCTTCCAGCCGGAGGGACCAGTAAGTGCAAAGTTCTGGCTTCCAGAGGAAGGAGGCTGGTGCCCGGGGTGAAGACGGAAGAAGTGGAGGCCAGAGGTCGGTGGAATCTTGTAGGACAGTGAGTGAGGTGGAAAGCCATTGCAGAGATACAGCGTGCCTTACATTTTAGAAGGCTGAATCTGGCTTCAGTGTGGTGAATAAACCACGGTGGGCTGAGGATGGGAGCAGCCAGAGCAGGAAGGAGCCAATGAAGAAATCCAGGCGAGAGATCATGAAGATTAGGACCAGGTGGAGGCAATGGAGGTGGTGAGAAACGGACGGATGCCAGATGTATTTTGAAGGAAGAGCCAGCAGGATACCTGCCACAACAACAACAACAACAACAAAAACCAACCAACCAACAACAAAACAAAACAAAATACGGGGAAAAAATGGCAGAGGAGTAAATATAGGAATGGAAGTAGAAGCCAGGGTCCCATCTCTACTCACTGCTACAAAGGTGTAAGTCCCAAATCCCCAAATGATCAGAAGCCATTTGTCTCGAAGGGAAACGGGGAGGAAATCAGAAACAGAGGAGAGACTGGACTACATTTTGCTTTTCTCCACTCTTCTATGCTGAATCCCTCCCCCAAAAGATGCTGACGTCCTAACACCCAGTACCTCAGAATGTAACCTTTTTGGAGAAAGGATCTTTAAAGAGGCAATTAAGTTAAAATGAGGTCACTGGGGTGGGCCCTAATCTAGTAGGACTGGTGTCCTTACAAGAAGAGGCTATTTGGATACAGACACAACAGAGGGAAGGTGGTGTGAAGGCACAGGGAGAAGATGGCCATCTACAAGCCAAGGGGAGAGGCCCTCAGAAGGAACCAGTCCTGCTGTCACCTGGATCTTGGACTTCTAGCCTCCAGAACGGTAAGAAAATTAATTTCTGTTGTTTAAGCCACCCAGTCTGTGGTACTCTGTTACAGCAGCCCTAGCAGACCACTTAGTGTGTATGGTACTCATGAGAATCATCCCATCTTTTGTAGTTTGAAAGGGAGGTGCATTTTCTTTGCACATGTCTCCCCATATGGGAATGCCTGGCGGAAACTACTTCTTAGGGCCTGAACTCACCATTTCTGGGTTAACAAGTTGTCACCATGGTGGGGAACCTGGCCCTAATCACTCTAACTGGCCTAAGTTCTTACCTTTACACCCGAATGCTATGTTTCCTCTTCAGCAAATGCTTCATGGATTTCTGTTGCTGTTGACGTTGACTTTTGTATCAAAGAACATCATCTCCTGTGTTGGGTGCGTGACTCAGCTGACTTTCTTTCTCTTCATTATCATCTCCTAAATACTATGTGTTGACATTAATGGCCTGTGACTGCTTTGTAGCTATTTATAATCCATGATTGTATAAAGCACCACATCTCATCAGATGTGTTCGGTGTTGAGGTTTGGGTTTGTGCAAGCATGTGTGTGTGTGGTGTGTGTGTGTGTGTGTGTGTGCATGTATGAGATGGGACCTGCTGGAGCCACTGCCCACACAGGACAGAAGCTTAGGCCAACCTTCTGCAATGTCAATGTCATCAACCATTATCTATATGACAGATTCCTCATCCTCTAAACACCTTGTACCAGCACCTATGTCAGTGAGGTGGTGGTTTTCATTGAAGTGGGCATTACTATCACAGTACCTAGTCTTCATTTCTTTTCATTTTCATCCAGTTTGCTCAAGGCAAATCAAAACCATGTGGCACCTGCCTCTCTCACATCAATGCCATTTCTCTTTTCTTTGGCTAGTAGTAGTCCTGTATCAAACATTCTCCAGGGTCTATGAACCAGGGTCAGCAAACTGGTGAGTTTTCTATTCCAGTGCGGGGCTCCATGCTGAGCTCCCTATTTAAAGCCTGAGGAACAAGAAAAATGCTGGTTAAAATCCAGGAAGAGCAGTGATCACGTAAGGAGATCCAGGTTTTTATTTTATTGGTGTTTTTTCACAGAGGGATGTTGTCCCTATGTCCATTCTATAGATGGAGGTTGTCCGATCTTTCTTCTGAGAGACTCTTTTCATCACTTCCCTCATAGGTAATCTTGGCTTGTGCTTTGCTTTCTCCTCTCCTGCACATCTTGTATACAGGTTTGACCAAGTGTAGTTGTTTATACACTAGACATTACTGCTTGGAACCCTTTGTCTCCTGCTGTTTTCTAAATCCTGGACATACACCATCAGGCCATAAGCCACCTGGAGAAAAGGTGAACACTGTGGATTGCTTCCCTAAACCCAGAAGTGCCAAATCCTTTGGAAGGGTTCTCTTTCTTGTCAGTTCGGTTACTGAAAGAGGCAGCAGGATTCCAATGAAATGCCTCCCTTCCAACCTGCATAAGCAGCTCAAGGTGGACACAAACCCTCCTGATCTTGCCCTCTTGTTATCCTACCTTTTGTTCTTCTGGCCTTTCTTGGCCACTTCTGAGAGTGGCAACATCTAAGAGCTTCTGCCAGTCACATCTTCAAGTGGTGGCAGATGGAAGTGTTTCCACATGAACCAAGCTCCCTGGTGAGTAAGGACATTTGCGGCCCTCCTCACACTTCTCTCTCCAGGAAATAAGGGCTTTCTCCTCTGAGATGCAAATTAATCCCCTTATTCTCAAACTTTGGGGAAAAAAATTAACTGGAAAAAACAATTCCGTTGTTTTTTTTATATGACAGTTTTCAATAAGTACAGCATTACTCTGTTAGTATTTTTCTAATCTGGGAATTGCCAGAAGCCAAGGTGAGCATCGTGTATGTCAATACAATAAACATTAGATAAAGCAGAGAACACACGACAACACTGCCATTTTGGCGCCATTAATGCCAAAACTTTCCTCACTAATGCAGGATGAATAGGGGACTAGATATGTACCCAGGACCTCAGTTATGGTGGAGGGTGGTTGAGAGTATAAACGTTGTGCACAATATTATCTAAAATAGAATAAAATATTCTGAAAAAAACATTTAGTTCTCCCGGCAAACTCTGTCATTTGTCATTTAAAAGCACTGCACATAAAATTAGACAATTCTTTTTTAATTTTACAATGAGGCTTAGTATGGAAAAAATTACCTGAACGCTGACAATAATAACTACAGAAAAGTTATGTGAGTCTACTTAAACTTTGTCTCACCAATAAGTCCATAAGCATCGTTAGGGCAAAGATCACTTCCTAGACCTCCTTCAGTTCTCTGATGCTTCTCCCTTTCTTAGTTCGTATGGCTGAAATATGGGGTGTTCATATTTCATGAACATTTCATGGCATTTCAAGAAATGCCAACTGAATTGGAACATCCTCTTCTGTTATTTAAATAAAATTTAAATAAAACAACAGTTAAAGAAAGTTTTTGATTATTTGCTCTGTGGTAGGCACAGTGCTAAGAGTTTTACATACGTTACCTCAGTTAATCTTCAAACCACTCAAGAGGACAGAATTATTTTATCCCCCTTTTTATGAGTCACCAGCACTCTGAGAAGCAAAGGTGTGGCTTTGTTCTGCATTTTCTGTGGTTCCTGTTATCAGGCCCCGGGGCTCCAGTTCCAGTTCCTTTCCTTACAGATTGGGTGACATTGGACAAGACCATTGCCTTCTCTGAGCCTCAGTTTCCTCCTCTAAGAAATGAGAGTAGTCATCTGTTCTAAGTAAGTCTTAAGAAGATTAATATGTTAATTTATGCAAAACTACTTAGAAAAATGGTAAATCCCTATATAAAATTTTGTTTATAAAATTTTTCAATTTTTCTTAATAATGAGACACTATCAAACCCCTTCATTTTTTTTTAACATCTTTATTGGAGTATAATTGCTTTACAATGGTGTGTTAGTTTCTGCTTTACAACAAAATGAATCAGTTATATATATACATATGTTCCCATATCTCTTTCCTCTTGCATCTCCCTCCCTCCCACCCTCCCTATCCCACCCCTCCAGGCGATCACAAAGCACCGAGCTGATCTCCCTGTGCTATGCGGCTGCTTCCCACTAGCTATCTACCTTACGTTTGGTAGTGTAT
Organism: Tursiops truncatus; assembly: GCF_011762595.2. NCBI lineage: Eukaryota > Metazoa > Chordata > Mammalia > Artiodactyla > Delphinidae > Tursiops > Tursiops truncatus. The sequence goes on along the minus strand of NC_047041.1, from coordinate 57,776,534 downwards.
ATATGTCCATGCCTCTCTCTCGCTTTGTCACAGCTTACCCTTCCCCCTCCCCATATCCTCAAGTCCGTTCTCTAGTAGGTCTGTGTCTTTATTCCTGTCTTACCCCTAGGTTCTTCACGACATTTTTATTTTCTTAAATTCCATATATATGTGTTAGCATACGGTATTTGTCTCTCTCTTTCTGACTTACTTCTCTCTGTATGACAGACTCTAGGTCTATCCACCTCATTACAAATAGCTCACTTTCGTTTCTTTCTATGGCTGAGTAATATTCCATTGTATATATGTGCCACATCTTTATCCATTCATTCGATGATGGACGCTTAGGTTGTTTCCATCTCCGGGCTATTGTAAATAGAGCTGCAATGAAAATTTTGGTACATGACTCTTTTTGAATTATGGTTTTCTCAGGGTATATGCCCAGTAGTGGGATTGCTGGGTCATATGGTAGTTCTATTTGTAGTTTTTTAAGGAACCTCCATACTGTTCTCCACAGTGGCTGTATCAATTTACATTCCCACCAACAGTGCAAGAGGGTTCCGTTTTCTCCACACCCTCTCCAGCATTTATTGTTTCTAGATTTTTTGATGATGGCCATTCTGACTGGTGTGAGATGATATCTCATTGTAGTTTTGATTTGCATTTCTCTAATGATTAATGAAGTTGAGCATTCTTTCATGTGTTTGTTGGCAATCTGTATATCTTCTTTGGAGAAATGTCTATTTAGGTCTTCTGCCCATTTTTGGATTGGGTTGTTTGTTTTATTGTTATTAAGCTGCATGAGCTGCTTATAAATTTTGGAGATTAATCCTTTGTCAGTTGCTTCATTTGCAAATATTTTCTCCCATTCTGAGGGTTGTCTTTTGGTCTTGTTTATGGTTTCCTTTGCTGTGCAAAAGCTTTGAAGTTTCATTAGGTCCCATTTGTTTATTTTTGTTTTTATTTCCATTTCTCTAGGAGGTGGGTCAAAAAGGATCTTGCTGTGATTTATGTCATAGAGTGTCCTGCCTATGTTTTCCTCGAAGAGTTTGATAGTTTCTGGCCTTACATTTAGGTCTTTAATCCATTTTGAGCTTATTTTTGTGTATGGTGTTAGGGAGTGATCTAATCGCATACTTTTACATCTACCTGTCCAGTTTTCCCAGCACCACTTATTGAAGAGGCTGTCCTTTCTCCACTGTACATTCCTGCCTCCTTTATCAAAGATAAGGTGGCCATATGTGCGTGGGTTTATCTCTGGGCTTTCTATCCTGTTCCATTGATCTATCTTTCTGTCAAACCCCTTCATTTGCAGCAACTTTTTTTTTCAAGAATGCTTTCTTAGCACACTCCTTTGTGGGTTTGTTTGTTTTGTTTTTAATTTTTTTCTTTTTCTAAAATTTATTTATTTATTTTTTGGCTGCATTGGGTCTCCATTGCAGTGCATGGGCTTCTCATTGCAGTGGCTTCTCTTGTTGCGGAGCACGGGCCCTAGAACGCATGGGCTTCATTGCGATGCGTGGGATCAGTAGTTGTGTCGCGGGCTCTAGAGGGCAGGCTCGGTAGTTGTGGCGCACCGGCTTAGTTGCTCCGCAGCATGTGGGATCTTCCCGGACCACGGATCGAACCTGTGTCCCCTGCATTGGCAGGCAGATTCTTAACCACTGCGCCACCAGGGAAGTCCCTGCAGCAACTTTATTAAATGTGACATCTTGATTTAAGAAAGTGATATGTTTCTTTATTTAATTTTCAACTAAAGAATGCATTCACTCAGTTCAAACAAAACAAATATTGAAAGGTAAACAGTGAAGAGTCTCTCTCTCATTAACTCTATTAAACAACCACCATTCATGGTTTCTTCATCTTTCCAAATAACTATGCATATACAAGCCCTAAAAGCCGTGTGCTCTTTTTTCTTTCTCTATACACAAAAGGCTACATACTTGTACATATATTTCTAGCTTTCTTCTGCAGATTTCCTGAAAGTCTTTTCACACCAATACACAAAAAGCTTACTAGTTCTGTTCACAGCCATAATTTATTTAACCAGTTCCCTATGAATAACATTTAGGTCATTTCCAATCTTTGGATATTGATTTGTTGATTTTTAAAGAGCTGAAATGAATGAAAACATCAATTCTTTCTTCATTATGGGGTTTAAACTATTTAACAAAACAAGAATGTCTGACTGTACCTCAGATTCAACTAGTCTGATTTAAAAGGGACAGGGGGGCTTCCCTTGTGGCGCAGTGGTTGAGAGTCCGCCTGCCGATGCAGGGGACGCGGGTTCGTGCCCCGGTCCGGGAAGATCCCACATGCTGTGGAGCGGCTGGGCCCGTGAGCCATGGCCGCTGAGCCTGCGCGTCCGGAGCCGGTGCTCCGCAACGGGAGAGGCCACAACAGTGAGAGGCCCGCGTACCGCAAAAAAAAATAAAAATAAATAAATAAAGTAAAGGGACAGGGACCTGTTGGTACCCAGTGAAAGATTTCCCCCCGATCTCAGGGTTCAACTCTCATGTAATTTGGCTTCTTGCTCCTCGTATTGATTTTGTTACCCTCTCCGACCCCCTGCAGCAGGCAGTGTTGCAGAGGCCAATGAGGCTCCAGCAGACCTCTGTGGACTGTCGCCTCTTTACTACATGCACTGTGTTCCTTTTAACACAAGCTAACTTCTGAATCAGGGGCAGATCTGGTGGGCATGATAGGAAGGAGCCAGACTGAAATGAGAAAGGCCTCAGTCTTACCTCAGAAGTCCTGAGTTCTGGTTCTGACCAACATTTCCTAGCTGTGTAACCTAAAGCAAGTCATATAGTCTCTCTGAGCCTGTTTCCTCATCTGTAAAATGGGAATAATCAGAGTATCTATTCAGACTCCATGTACAAATGAAACATGATAACATATGTAAAGCCCTTAGCACAATGCTGGCTCATAGCACACATGAAAAAAATGGTAGCATGTTTTATTAGTAGAGCTTGGAAGGGTGATCAGGACTCACAAAGAATAAAGGAAAGGAACAGCATTCCAAGAGGCGGAACAGCACGTACAACTAGCAGAATTTACAAAGTGTGAACCCTCAGAGCCAGCCATGGGAGGAGGCAGAGCAAGGATTGTCGACCCGATTTTGTAGCTGAGGAAACTAAGACCCGGAAAGGGGCAATGACTCACCCCCATCTCCCATCAATGTACATGGAGGCAGGGGAGGAATTCAAAGCCCTGAGGAGCAGCTGCCAGGGCTAAAATTCCTGAGTTATGAATTTGTGGGTTAATACTTGGTTGGGCAGCTGGAATGTGGTAGGAATGTGAAAGGGGGAACTTCCGGAAGTGGTGGCCCTTTTCAGGACATAAGCTGCCCACGGATGCTGGACTGACAGAGCAAACAGGTGCGGCATGGGGCTCCTGGACCTCAGGAAAGGGGTTGGGGGGGTCTTGGGACCATGGTTGGGGCTAAAAGAGAAGCACTGGTCTGGAGAGGAGGCTGCCGGTACATCAAGGCTGGGGGCTGACAGGAGCAAGGGAAGTCTCAGAAGTCTTTGGAAATGTCAGACATAGCTCGTCAACTCTGGGTCTCACTGGACGTCTGCCAGCTGCTAAGGCTTCTGAGGCCACAGGCAGAGGCTGGGAGAGGGGGGAGGAGGAGGGAGAGGAAGAGGAGGAAGCAAGTGTTCTTCCTGACACACTCTAATGCAGGGCTCTTTGACCTCTCCTGGAGCCCGGTAGATGGCGCCTGGCTCCTGGGCCCAGCTCTGAGCCTGCAGCCCTCTCCTTCCTTCTCCCAAGCCTGTCTTCCCTCGCCCTCAGTGACACCACACTGCTCTGCCGCACATCTTACTGCTCTGGCTGCTTCTCTTCAGTCTTGTCCCTGGGCATCTCTTCTTCCCTCCTTTAACTGATGGCTCCAGCCCAAACCCTCTTCTCTATCTTCTCTCTTCCATTAAGCAAACTCACTGCCCTATGGCCTAGAAAAACGAACATTAAGTTGGTAAGTTCCCCAAATCTGTGTCTCCAGCCTGCCCTCAACCCCTGGTGATGGGATATTATTTTAATAAAGAGCCACCAATTTTCTCTGACTTGACGTGGGTGCAATGATCAAACCACTTGGCAAAGCTAATCGGAGTAGGCATTTCCAGGGGCTGGAGCACAGTCTCCACGGAAATCAGATGAGGCTCTGCATACCATCTGGGGGCAGTGGATGGACCAGGCAAGAAGGCTGAGGACTGGGGAGAGGACGCTGGGGAGAAGTCAGGGCCATCAAGACAACCCCCACTCCCCAACTTCAACACAGATTCCTCTCCTCTGCCCACCTTGGAGAACCAGGGCTCAGCCTGTTGGGAGCAAATGGGCCTCCTCTTCCCCTGTAGCAGATGTTGGAGCAGGTTCCTGATCATGACCCTCAGCACTCACTATTCCCTATGCCCCGACACCTTCTCACTGACGGTACCTGGGACTCTGCCTGGGAGCTTTCTCTGGCCGTCGGGAGCACAGTTGGCCAGAAGGGCCAGAAAATTTGGGGACCAGCTTTTAACCAGTGACAACTAGAGTTGATAGATAAATGCTCCAGATTCCTTGTCACTCATGTGGGAAATCTCTGAGGCATGTTCTGTGCTGCCTCCTAGAGGTTCCCAATGGGATTGACCCCCAGGGATAATCTGCTGATTGACCACTGTTGGGCTGTACCTCACAGGCCTACAAAGGCCTGTGCTTGCCCAGCTTCAAGACCGAAGAAAGAGCCGGGAGTCAGCGACAAAGACATCAATGGTTTAATGGATGGGGGAGCTTACGCGTCTGAAGCAAGGTCCTGGAGCAACCGTGGAGCAGGACATGGCAGCGGTCTTCACTCCCAGGGGGTAGAAGGGGATTGACATCAGGTTGGCTCATTGGTTACCAGGGAAACTAACAGAGGGGCACACCCCTCACTGCCCCTTTGATAAGAACAATTACCAGCTGGGGCCTGGGGCAAGTAGGTAGGAAGGTCAGTTATGTGAGTAGGGTGTAGGTGAAGCAGGCAGTGGTCGGGCAGGGGATGTAAAGACAACAAGAGAACAGCCACCTTGAGTGGCCTGAACATACAACCACCCTGAATTGGCTTCCTTCCTTTCCCTGTCTTACTTCCCCAGGCCCTTAGTGATGCTTTCAGGATCCTCTCAGAAATTAACTACTTGCACTTGATTCCTTGCCCTGGTGTTGGCTTCTGGGCGAACCCAAACCAAGATAACCCTCTGTCTCCCTCACATTCACATCTAATCTGCCTAAATCCTGCTGATTCTACTTCCTAAAAAGTCCCCACAATCCCCCTTCTAATCAGTTCCTCACTTATCACCCCTCCTCCATCCCTACCAGCTTGGCCACCTGCCTGGACTACTGGCCCTTACTGGTCCCCTGCCTCCTCTTCTGCCTGTCTGCACAGCAGCTGGGACGAGCAAACTTTCTAAGACATTACTCTGATTATGCCCCTCCCCTGCTTATACCCTTCCATGGCTCCCATTGCCCTGAGGATAAACTAAGCTTCCCAGCCTGACATTCAAGGCCCTGCAAGACCTGGTCCCTCCCGCCTCTTCAGCCTTGTCTGTCCCACTCCTCCCTTCCACTGGACTCTCCAACTGAACTGAGACACATAAGGTTCCCAGAATTTGCCACGTTCTCTCTCACTTCCAGGTCTTTTCATGCTGCCCCCTCCCCTGATTTCACCCAGATGACCCTAGTTGTTCTTAAACACCAGCTTAGGACTTGTACCCTGACTTCCCCTGTACCCATGTCTCCAGGCTGGGCCAGGGGCCCCTCTGGGTTCCTATGCCTCAGTGCACATCACTGCATCCCTCTGCCCACAACATCCTGGCTTATCCCCTCTCCAAGCCAGACACTTCTTGAGGGCACTAGCCATGGACAATTCATCTTTGTGTCCCCGGTGCCCTGACCATGCTTGGGCACATAGAGAGGGTCAGAGAAGAGATGAATGATAATGATGACTCTAAATCCCCAAAGAGACCTATATTCATTCCTTCATTTAGTTATTATAGAGCCCTGTGCCAAGTGTGGAGAAAACAGGGCTGGTGAACCACAGACACAGTGCCTGTGTTCGTAGGCAGTGTTCCAGACACTGTTCTGGAGCAGTGTCTCACCTCTGCTGGTGAGGGAGCGATGTGGAGAGAGACTACATCAGGCCAGAGCGATCCGGTGCATCAGAGGCCAACACTGGGGCCTTGGGAGCCCCGAGGAGGCCCTGGGCACTGCCTGATGGGGAGGGGGACAGAGAAGGCTTCTGAGAGGAGGTGCCTCCTCTCTGTGCTGGCCCTGATCACCCTTTGTCTTTGCAAAGCATGTGAGGGGCTGGGGAGTCAGGGGAGAAGCAGGGTCTATTACTGTGTCCCCTATAATCTCACCTCCTCCTTCCCGTCAAAGCTGACCTTTACCCGGTTGGTCATTCCCATTCATGTCTTTATACATAAGTATAGTATTATTTTGCATGTTTTAAAACGTTATGTTCATAGTATCATACTGTGTGTATCCTCCCATATACTTCTTTATTCAGTTCCATTATAGTTGTGAGATTTAGCTTTGTCCATGTGCTGCTCTAGTTCATTCATTTTTGTCTGTTGTATAGTATTCCATTACATGCTTATACAGTCATCCCTTAACATAACCCATTCCTGATAGTAAATCTGTAGATAGTAAAAGCTCATATTACAGAATTTTATCTGGGAAAAATAACAATATGTTGCCAGCTCATCCAAAAACTTCTGCTAATTTCACCCCAATATCACTGAAATTCTTTAAAACTATTAATGATCACCAAGGATTTCTGCACAATATAAAGCTGTGTTGTCCAATATGGTATCTACTAGCCACACGAGGCTATTTAAGTTTAAACGTAAATGAATTTAAAGTTAAAAATTTCAGGTCCTCACTTGCACTAGACTCATTTCAAGTGCTCAGTAGACACATACGGCTGAAGGCTATCATATCACATTGGACAGCAGATATAGGATGTTTCCATCATTGCATAAAGCTCTAAAGCATTTAAAACACTGATTGCTTCATTATCTAACACTGAGTGAGCTCTTTTTTAAAAAATATTTTTTAATATTTATTTATTTGGTTGCACCAGGTCTTAGTTGCAGCTTGTGGCCTCCTTAGTTGCAGCTTGTGGGCTCCTTAGTTGCGGCATGCACGTGGGATCTAGTTCCCTGACTAGGGATCAAACCCGGGCCCCCTGCATTGGGAGCTCGGAGTCTTATCCACTGTGCCACCGGGGAAGTCCCCTGAATGGGCTCTTTTTGTTTCTTTGTTTGTTTTCTCACATGTAGCACAGCTCCTGTGTGTGATGGAGGAGGATACGTGCCTGGCCAAGCTTACATCTTTCACGTGTCCAGCCCTCTCAATGAGCTTTATTACTTCCACATTTTCTTCTAATGCGTGGGCTTTCTTAAGCCTCTCAGGCTCAGGTTTTCCCACTTTCTTAGAAGACATTTTTGCTTAACAATGAGGGGAAGATGGTAACAATTACGTACCAAATAAGTTTAAGGAACACAAGCATGAGGTGCGAGCCTATCCTATTGGGAGAACAGAGGAGTTATCACCACAGCTTACCCCACATCCTCTCACCCAGACTTGTGCTGGGGAGCACCTGCAGGTTTGTTAAGTCAGGTTTTCTACTAGTAAGAAGTTTTGAAAGTCATTGTAACAATTATCGGGAGAGTGAGCGTTCAGATAGAAAGGGACACCTGAATGAAAATGTATTTTTCCATTCTCTTATTGATGGGTATTTAGATTGTTCCCAATGTTTTGCTTTAGAGAAAATGCTGTGATGTACATTTTTCTACACCTGCTAAAGTTTATCCGGGTTATTTATGTTGGGGTGGAATAACTCTTTCAGATGATGTGCATCTTCAACTACTAGATATTGACAAATTGTTCTTCAACTTGGTATGTTCAATTTCGAGTCCCACCCACAGTGCACAAAAGTTCCCATCTCTCCACACCCTCAACAAAGTTGGTGTTATCACTCTTTAATTTTTGCTAATCCGATGTGTGTGAAATGGTATTTACTTGAAATTTGTGGGTTTACTTGAAATTTCCCTGGTTGATTGTGAGGTTGAACATATTTTCGTATGTGTATTGGCCGTGCTTGCTTTCTCTTCTGTGAAATGCCTACTCACGTTTTTTGCTCATTTTTCTATTAGGTTGTTTGGGTTTTTTCTTATTGGTATATAGGAGTTATTTATATATGCTGAATAATAATCCTTGTCTGTTAACATGTTGTAATACCTCCTCTCAGTTTGTGGTCTTTTTTTTAGTATTTTGGTTTTTGTTTTTAAATATCTATCTATTTAGGCTGCACAGGGTCTTAGTCGAGGCATGCGGGATCTTCGTTGCCACGTGAAGGATCTTCATTGCGGCATGTGGGATCTTTCAGTTGCGGCTTGCGAACTCTTAGTTGCAGCATGCATGTGGGATCTAGTTCCCTGACCAGGGATCGAACCTGGGCCCCCTGCATTGGGAGCATGGCGTCTTAGCCACTGGACCACCAGGGAAGTCCCTTTTAGTATTTTGGATTAATAGAACTTTTAAATTTTTATTATACTTGAGTTTATCACTTTTTTTCCTTTATGATGTTTTCTTTTTTCTTGTTTATGTTTTTGTTTAAGAAAGCCTCCTTAATCCTGGCACATAGTAGGAATTCAATAAATGATTGTTGAATACAGGCTGCGATGGGAGCTGAAAGGAGAGGCTGGTTGTCTGAGTGTTGCAGGTGTTGGGCTAAGGTGACAGGGGCTGACGGTGTTGTCGTGAAGATGAGGGCATGGGGGAGATTACTGTAGAGAAGAGGGCACTTCAGTCCTCAGAGGGGAGAAGTCCAGGGAGCAATAGGTCTGAGGTGCAGGAGAAAAGCTGGGCTGGAGGTGGGAACTGTGAGTGTCCAGCACACAGGGGTAATTTAAGGAGAGCCATTGCCCTCCCCCAGGGAGAATGTGCAGAGAAGATGAGGGTGGGACAGAGCCCTGAGAGGAGTCTGGGAAGCAGGAGGAGAAGGGTGCTATGGAGGCCACACAGGGAGTTCTTGACAGTATCCATCGAGTGACTTCCTGGGCAGTCCTTCAGGGGCACGGAGGTCACTGGGTCCTTAGAGGAGCCATTTTGGGGATGCTCTGGGAGCAGAGACTAGATAAATGGGCTGAGGACTGCAGAGGAGGCAACTTTTCTGAGGCCACCGGCAGTGAAGGGAAGAGAGGGGGCAGTGCCTGGAGAGGGGGGCTCCAAGGCTTAAGAAGACACTGGAGCATGTTCACAGGCTGGCAGGGGTGGAGACGAGGACTCCCAAGGGCGTGGGGACCTGGCTGCAGAAGCAGAGAGCAGCTCTGGGCACTGCTGGGGCCTTCACCTCTGATAAAAGAAGAGCCACCTCTTGGGGAGGGGGGTGCTGAGCAGAGAGGTCGGGGGCAGGAACTTACGTGAGCCCCCTCCACTGAGCCTGGCCTCAGTCCTAATGTCTACCTAGCACAGGTGAGAACCAGTGAGCCTTTGGTGAGTGAATTTTCTTGGTCAGTCAGGTAGCAGGTGGGGCTGGGGTGTCAGTGAGTTAGAGCTTGTGGAGAGGGAAGATTTGGAAGAGCTACCATGAAGGGAGAGAAGAGCTTCCCTAGGTGAGGGTTTCTAGGGGCCCAAGTCCGTTGAGTCACAGGCAAACACTTCTCCCCTCAAAGGACTGGCAACAACCATTTCCCCTTGAGCCAGCCAAGGCCTCAAGGCCCCTTGGTTCAGACGAAGTGGGTATGACAACAGCCCATGACACCACATATCCCTGGCTCTGTCCTCCAGTCTCCACCTCCCACATCCTCCCTGGGCCAGCGGCCATCATCTTTTCCCAGACTGTAGAACAGCCTCCTAGCTGGGCACCTGCTGCTACCTTGCCCCTCCTACCCATTCCTTATTCTCCATCCAGCAGCTGGAGAGTTTGATTAAAATGATATTTGATATACAAATATCGAATCATTATGCTGTACACCCGAAACTGATATAACATTATATGTCAACTATACCCCAATTTTATTTTATTTTATTTTATTTTATTTTATTAATTTATTATTTTTTTTGCGGTACGCGGGCCTGTCACTGTTGCGGCCTCTCCCATTGCGGAGCACAGGCTCTGGAAGCGCAGGCTCAGGGGCCATGGCTCACGGGCCCAGCCGCTCCGCGGCATGTGGGATCTTCCCGGACCGGAGCACGAACCCGCGTCCCCTGCATCGGCAGGCGGACTCTCAACCACTGCGCCACCAGGGAAGCCCCATATACCCCAATTTTAAAAAAAGATATTTGCTTATGTCACTCCACTGCTCTAAATGTTTTGTGACTCCCACGGCTCTTTGGACAAAAGCCAAGGTCCTGACTTTGGGCTGTGTGGGCTGGCTGCTGCCGCTCCTTCAGGCCCATCTCCCACCATGCCTCCTGGCTCGTGGGGCACCTCCCACTCTGGCTGTGCTTCATTTCCCGGAACATGCCAAGCCCTTTCCTGTCTCACCCTCTTTAAGTTTCCCCTGCCTGGGACTCTCTTCTCCCTCACCATCACCTGGCTGAGGCCAACTCCTCACTCTGGTCTCAGCTTGAAGGGCACTTCCTCTGGGAAATGTTCCCAAAAGTTACTATTTATTTATTTATTTGGCTGAATATCCCGCGGCAGGCGGGATCCTAGTTCCTCGACTGAGGATTGAACCCGTGCCCCCTGCAGTGGAAGCATGGAGTCCTAACCACTGGACCGCCAGGGAATTCTCCCAAATCTTACAATTTAGACTAGATTCCTTCCCCCTCCCACCCCCATTATAATCTCTCCTCTAACCCTTCACTTTTCCTTCTTAGCAGTTACCACAATGTGTAATTCTGTATTAATTTATGTGACTATTTATTTAACATCTGGGGCCTCCACCAGATTATAAACTCCATGAGGCCAGTGCTATCTGGACTGTCCTATTGACTTGGATCTGCAGTCCTACCACAGAACCTGCCACAGAACAGGAACTCAACAACTGTTGATTAAAAGCTGCAGCGGTAGCCAAGAGGAGGGGCTGGCTTGTCTGAGGGCTACTGGTCAGGGGAGGTTTCAGAGATGAGGGAATTAGAGGCCACTGTCCATAAGAGAGCTTAGGAGATAAAAGAAGAGAAGGAAGAGGAGTGACAGGAGGAATGCTGACATTGATGAGCACCAATTATGTGACAGGCGCTGTCTCATTATACCATCCCAGTATCACTCCCACCCCCACCCCCCATCTTTAGTAGGATGTCCAGCTAGCTGGGTGTCCTGGGGTAAAATAATCCCCCTGAACCTCAGTTTCTTAATCTGTAAAATGGATTTGTGACACCAAGATCCTGGGGTTGTTATGAGAATCAGGGAGCAGTGTACAGTATAGAAAGTGCCACCAATCCATGCTTTAGGGGTACTTGAGCTCTGGAGTCAGACTGTCTGAGTTCAAACCTCAGGTCTGCCACTTACCAGCTGTGTGACCTTGGACAAGTCACTTCATCTCTCTGTGCTTGGGTTTTGCCTCCTGTAAAATAGGGATAATAATACTTCTGGAATTGCTATGAGGATTAAATGAGGTAATGTATTAAAACACCTAGTATGATGCCTGGCACATAGTAGGTGCTCAAGAAATAGCATTTATTTTTATCCCTCCCTCCCCACCACCATTCCAGAATTGCAGACTGTCAGAGCTGGAAAGTCGGAATCACCACTTAGGTCCCCCACCCCACCCCAGGCCCCCAATACAATGGGGGAAACTGAGGCCTAGAGAAGGTAGAAGAGGTGAGGGAATCTGGGCTGGAGTCCAGGGCTCCTGGGTCCCAGTCCAGAGCACCGGTTCCTGACACCTGCGGCCTCTTCCAGAACTATCACCTCCCCCGGGTTCCCCAGTGGCCGTCAGTCCAGCCGGGTCCCGCCTGGGCGGGAGCGGGAGTCCAGCTCCGGCTTGGAGGCCGCCCGGCCACACCACCTCCCCACCTCTTTGCTCTTGCGGTGCGAGGAGCGGGGACGCCCGGGGTTTGAGCTGCAGCCGCTGCCTTCTGCCTGTGCGGAGCTTCGGTTCGCGGATTCGCCTCGTGCCAGCGCCGGAGCAAATGAAGTCCCCGGCCCGGGGGCTTCGCGGTCCAGATGAGGACTGTGGGGGTGGGGTGGGGACCGAGGGGCAGGCGGTACCAGGGTGAGTGGGTAGAGGGCAGCTCTGCCCACGCCAGGCTTGCGTTGCGGGCCCCAGGTGGGGTTCCCCAGGGGGAGTGAGTGTGTACGTGAGGGAAGGAGTGTGGTGGGTATGTCGTGGGCAGTATGTAAGAGATTAGTGTGGGCAATGTGTGTGTACTGGGTTGTATGCAGTTAGTGTGTGGTGTGTGCTAGGTGTGTCGAGTGTGACCAATGAATTGTGGTGTTGTCTGCGTGCAAGAAGTGTGGTACCTACCTATAGCCATGACTGACTGTGCCAGGGTAACCCGGGGGTTCCACGTGTGTGCCCAGGGTGTGTGCCCACTGTGTGGTGGGAGCAATCACACGATGGTGCATGCATGCATGTGGTGCCTGTTGTGAGATGTGTGTTGTGTGTGTGGCACATCCATGGCTCTGTGCAGTGTGCTGGAAGACGAGAAGCATTTGTGCAGCTTTTCCTATGACAGAACATTTTCCATGAAATGCTCCCTAGGGTGGTTCTGACTTTTCCACCCAGCGCCCCTAAGAGCTTGGGAGAGTGAAAGCTCACCCCGGACCTGGGTGGAGGAAGTACAGCTAGTCCCACGCTCACCCTCCCACAGGCACATGTGGGTGTGCGCACAGGCACACACACACGAAGATTCTTTGAAGTCTCATTGTTTAATCTTCAAAATTCATGTGGATTTTGCATTCCTCTCTGTAATATTTTTGCATTTGTTTTAATGTAAAAATATTGTTCTGGTAAGTTCCCATCCAGAGAGTTGACTCAAGGCTTGGTGATGAGCTGGGTTTATCCTGCTGGGGGCCCTTCGGCACCTGTAAAGTAGGAGGACTCCGCTGCCTGTCCTCCAAACTGAGATAGCAGGACTTAGACCTCCTGGGGGAGTGTGGCAGCATGTCTGGTGTGTGCTGTGTGCTGTGTGTGCAGACATGCGGCCGAGTTGTGTGGTGGGAAGCTGGAGTTGTGTATGGCCATGTGCACTGTATGTGAAGGAAGGGGTCACAGGGGCGTGGGGATGTGTCCTGCATGGGGGAACTGTGGTGGGGTCTGTCTGTCATTTCTAATGCAGGGGCAGGGACCTGGGCTTCTCAGGAGGAGCTGTGACCATCAATGAGGTTCTCACCTTTTCTGCATTGACTGGGCAGGAAGAGGCTGCAGGACCCCAGGGGACCAAGGTGAAGGGGGTTCCTATAGCAAGCCACCACCTGGGACATCCAAGCCTGGTTTAAATCCCACCTGTGGCACTCTCTACATGTAGGACTTAGGGCAAAACCTTTCTGTGCCTCAGTTTCTTCCTTTGTAAAATGGAGACATTAATAGTATTTGCCTTGTAGGGTTATTGTGAAGATTGACTGAGTTCCTGGCTATAAAGTGCTTGGCATATAACAACCCTTAACAGGTTGTAAAACTATAATGACAGTGATGGAGCTGCCATATAAGTGGTCCCTTCCTGCTCTAAGAACTCTCTGTTTCCACAGAGCCAGTGATTTCCCTTGAGCTGGGCAGGTGGGAATCTGAGAGTCTCCCACTTAAGTTATGTCTGAAGGATCCCTTCCTGTCCCCAACCTCTATCGCTGTTGAACTCTCAGAGACTCTCTGGCTCCTGGGAAGATACAGTCTGAAAGGGGAAGATGTTGAGTCTCTGGCAAGGTCTGGGATGGGGCGTGGGAGAGAGGCTGAAGGGAGAGCTGCCAGTGCAGGCATGGAACTTGGATGGAGGCCTCTTTCCTGACAAACATGGGAGGAACAGAAAAATGCTGGCCTGTGCCCTCGAGTGTGTACACGTGTGTTTGTGTGTGTGTGTGTTTGGAGACTGGCAGGGGCAGGGGCAGGAGTGCCCTCTGCCTGGAATGAGGAAAGTTAAGAAGAGTAGGATTAGGGATGTGTGGTCCTTGGGCCAAAGCAGGCCCTGGAAGTTAGAGGAATGCTGCAACATCAGGGTTAGAGCAGGTGGGTCTGAGCTCCAGACCAAAGCGAACCAGGAGACCCCTCAGGCTGGGCTTCGTTTTGGGGGAGAAATATTTGCATTGGCAGAGCAAGAGCCCTTGTTCCTGGTGACTTCATTGGGTCAGTTTAGAGAAAGTGCCCAGAGGCCTTAGAGAAGGAGGGGACATAGAAGGCAGTGTCCAGAGCTGTGGAAACATATTCAGGGAGGACACCTAAATATATCCGCCTTGGTGGCGGGGTGCTGTGATGGGCTGGCAGTGAGGCTTGGGCTAGAGGAGTGGCAGACCACTGTCCCCACTGTCCCCAGGCAAGGAGTGCTTCGGCCCCAGAGGCCCTGGAGGCTTCTCCAGGAGATCTGGAGGACAGAGCCCTGTTGGGCAGCAGAAGGCCTGGCCCAGCCACCACTGGCTGGGTGACAAGGCCAGTTCTCTCTTCTCAGCTGTCAGAGAGGGGGGGATGGAATAATGTTGGCATCATTTCTGTCCCTGATTTCCTTTGATCCATAATTCCAGCTATAATTATTTATGACTCTACAGCCCTAGCCCTAAGAGTCTGTAATCTCAACTGAAACATTCTAAGAGTCTATAATCCAAACTCCAACTTTCTATTCTCCAGCTATAACATTCCCTGATGCCAGCTCACATGTTCAAGGATTCTGACCAGTCTGGCAGTCTGACACTTTCAAGTGTATAAACTACCAGGAAAGGTATACTAGAGGTCACTTCTGCAGCTATTTGAGAAACCCCCAGGAAAGGGCCCTCCACAGCCAGCCACAAGCACTGGAGCTGCTCCTATGTGTTGAGGGAATGTCCTTGGTCCATGGCCGTATGCTGCCTGGGAGGGCTGACAGTGAACCCAGAGGTTCCTTCTCATCGGGGCAATGGAGGTGTTTGGAGTAGCTCTGGGTTCAGGGGAAGGCGTCTCAGGAGAGGAAATGGTTCAGATACCGAGTTGTCATCATTCCCCACAGGATGAAGGAATTGTGGGATCACTGGGCTCTTGGAGGGGACACGAAGAGGAAGAAGGGAAAGAACAAGAAATGGGGCTGAGGAGACCCCAAAGGCAAACCTCATTCTGTCTGAGAGACTCTCCAGGCACCTTAGGTTGTAGAAAAGATTCCTGTGGTGTTAGTAAGAACAGCGCCATTAATGCGCAGTCGTGTTTGAACTCGGCATGGGCTGGCAATTGGAGAACTGAGGGCCAGTCCCCGCTTCAGCTGTGTGACTTTGGACAAGTCCCTTTCCCTTTCCAGGCCTCACTTTCCTCCTCTGGCAATCTAGCACACAGGACTAAAACTCCCTGACCTCTCTCTCTGACCAATGGGGACATCATCACTGTCATGGAGACCCGGTCCTTGGACAAGTCTATAAACATGAGTCGAATGAGGGAGGAGGGAATGAACAAATGAATGATCAGATGAAAAGATGTGAAAATATAGCCTAAGGCACCATGATTATGAACCCCTTCCCTCCTCCCCACTCAACCTCAGCCCACATCTGAGAAACTGGTCTCAGAACTTAAAGAACTGGGGGCTGCGGTGGAGGGGTGGGGGCGGTTTCCTGTGGCACAGACCTGGATTGGTGGAGAGTTTAAGAGATTGGGCGGTGGGAACTCCTTGGGTGTCACTGTTTGCCCTGCAGCATTTCCACTGCCAGCCCTGCCCCGAGCCTTGGGCAGCAGGCCTGCTGATTCACGATGCTCTCCCTGATTATTTCCCCATGATCACCCCCCAGCCCCCGAGCTGATGATTGAAGGAAGAAACTGTAGCTTCAGGGGCAGTGACTCTGGAGGCTGGGATGGTAAGCAGGAGCCCCCAGAGATTGGTGGAAGAGTAGAGCCAGAAGGGTCCTGAGCCCCCAGGCCATGTGAGGCAGGGTGAGGGGGGGAGTGGCCCAGGTCTGAGCAGGTGTTGGCATGAATGAAAACGGGGGGCCGGTAGCACACACTCACCAGGCACCTGCTGTGTGAGGCACTGTGCCCAGTTCTTGCTTGTGTGCTCTCTGTCCTCCAGCCACCCTGGCAGGAAGGAGGGGTTTGGGTGTATCCTGGGCTTCTTCCTCATTTCTCCTTATTCCCCATTTCCACCATTCAGTTATCAAGCCCCACTGAACCTGCCTCCCGAATATCTCTCTAGTGGTCCCCTTGTCTCCAGTCCTGTGACTCTGGCCCAGCTCTGGAATCCTCACAGCCTCCCCACCTCCCGCCTCTTACTTTGGCTGCCAGGAAGCTCAATCACCATCTTAGTCTAGGTTTCTGCTGCTGTTTCACTGCTCTGCCTCTAATGGGATCATGTGGCGTATGTGGCTTTTGTCTGAGCTGCTTCCAGCCTTTTATGGGCTTGGAAATTCTAAAGCAATCCATAAGTAAAATCTGCTGTTCCCTAGATTCTTATGAGAACATCCACTGGCTTCTTGGATTTTTCGCTTTTTTTTTCTTGCCTCTCCCCCCAGACTGACTCCCACCCAGACATGGAGACATTGCAGCTGAATGAAGCAGTGTTCAAATCCTGGCTCTGCTACTACTAGCTACAGGAACCTTGGGCAAGTTACCTAACCACTCAGTGTGCCTCCCTTTCCCATCTGTAATATGAAGATAATAATGGTACCTACTTTGCGTGGGTTTATGAGGATTAAATGAGATAGTATAAGCACTGTGGTAAGCACTGTGTTTGTCAGTATAGATTGCTTGAATGGGTCTTAGCCATCCTGGGAGAACCTGGGGGATGAGGGGCTGCTCTGTATGGAGTTTCTATATCAGTGCTTCTCAAAAGTCAATGTCTGCCTGAAACCCTTAAGGATCTGATTCACTTGGTCAAGGTGAGGCCTCCAGGCACATTCCTGACCTGCTCTCAGAGGATGCCAAAGCTTTTGTGCGAAGTCCATGCTTCAGTCTACTCTGTGAGGACGTGACTGTGGATAGAATCCTTGTAAACTGTAAAGTGCTTGACTGTTGTACCTGGACAGGGGTTCCTGCCAGTGACTGAGGGCAGGAGGATAGCTGTGAAGGGGTCAGTGCCCACAGGCAGCTGAGGACCCCAGGAGGAGGGCTTCGGCCTTGGGCACACCCCTCCGCCACTATGAGAAGCCTATATCCAGGGCTGAGCAGGCCAAGTTAATCCTCTAAACCTTCCTCCTCCTCTTGTGTAACGGCTTTTGTTCCCCAGGGAAATTGAGAGCCTGCTGTGACCAGGAACCCCACAAATCTTCCACGGCCTCTGGGCCTGCCTGGGATTGTGGCAAGGATTGCTGAGCCTGGGAAAACAAGGCCTCTAAACTGGGGGTTTGTGGGCACCCCAGGAGTGGGCCCATGTGTGCATTACATGCAGAGACACAAGCACAGGCAAACACACGTGTGAATGTACACACTCCAGGGCCACTCTCACGGACACACACGTGTACCGTATACACATGGGTGCAATTCCAAACACATGCACCCCTATGAATACGTGTGCCTCTTCCAGGTCAGACCCACTCATAGCTGACACCACCCCCGCCACGTAGACATGCATGTACCTGCCATTCGTGTAGGTACGTCCTCTCCCAGCCTGGGACTTGAGGCTTACAGTTACCTCGGGCTTACACCTTCTCCCGGAATAAGCTTTCCCAGTCCTCCCAGGCCTATCCCTTTCCGTGTCTCCCTGCTCACCTTCTCACCACAAGGACAGAGAAAGGGCTTTTCCTGTCCGCTGCTGGCCCGCTGGTTGGGAGCCGGGGTGTTTTTGTCTTTTCTGTAGAACTGGTTCTGTGGAATTTTCACTTATTGCCCTGCTCTGGGGGTTGCCTCAGGGCCCCACAAGCATGAGGAGGCTGGTTTTCAGATAAACAGGAGTGTTGAACATATAACAACCTGTGTCGTTGGAGTGGTACCTAAAAGTCTGCAAACTGCCCTCTTGCCAGTGTTGTGCTCATTCTTCATTGACAGACCCGAGATGCAGGTGCCTTCATTTCCTCCATTTGGCAGATGAGGGAACTGAGGCCCAGAGAGGGGTAGGACCCACCTGAAATCACATCTGAGCAAGATGAGGCAGTCGACCAAAATCCTAACCTCTTGAGGTTGGGCTGAGGGGAAGTGGCTTCAACCTCCTGGGGCTGAGAGAAGACGAGTTTGGCCTGTCAGAGCTGGGAGGATGGGGCCGGCTGAGGACACAGGCAGTCCCTCACAGGCCAGTGCTCTGCCCTTAGTGCACCATTGTGGACATGCCAGAGGAGAGGGCAGGAGGGGGACAAGACACCTTTGCCTTGCTGTGTGATCCAGGCAAGTCTCTGCCCGTCTCTGGGCCCAGCACCCTGTCTCTACAATGAAACATCGGGGTTGGTTGGAGGACGCACTCCCTCTCCGAGCCTGGGGAAAGCTTCTGCAGGCTGCGAGTGGAAGGCAGGCTCAGGATGCTCCGCGCTGCAGCCTTAGTGGTCCTGAGCTGTGGCCTGTGCCCAGGGAGCCCTCGCCTTGGCCCCTGGCCTGCTGCTGAGACCCACCAAGGCAGGGCCAGGCACAGCGTTGGGGCTCAGGGTCTGGGGTCTCCTCCAGGCTAGGTGGGAGGTGGTGTTGTGAGAAGAGGACCCAGAAAATCCAGACAGTGCCCCCAAGCCCTGTGGATCTCTGCCCCTTAACCTCCCTTATGTTTCTCTATAGTTCTTATCACTACCTGACCTGCTATATATTTACTCATGAACTAAAATAAACTAGTCTCCCCTGCTAGAATGTAGGTGCTACATGGGCAGGGAGTTTTGTGCTCTCAAGTGCATTGAACATTACTTGCACAGAGCAGGTGCCCAATAAGTACTTGTAAAAAAAGAAAAAGGAGGAAGAGGAAGAGGACTAATCTCACGGATGGGGAGTGGCTGGCCCAGACCCACCACTGGCCAGAGGCAGAGCCACCCTGGCTGCCTTCTCATCGAGCCCAAGCTCAAGGATGGATTGGAGCTGGGGAAGGCGATGGTGGCCTGGGCTCAGACTTTTCCCCCAAAATCACCCTCAATCTCAGGAGCCATACTCAGTCCACAGGTGGAAGGCAAGGCATCTGGACCCGTGGGGCAAGAGCCAGACAACAGAACCATTAATCTCAGAGTCTCAGCATCCTTTAATGGACCTTCCAGGCACTGCTGAGAAAACCAGGTTAGTCATTCCCTGCAGCAGCAATGAGCAGTGCCAGGACTCTCTTCAGACTTGAGAAAAGCCAGGAGAGGGCTGAGGGGTGGGGTGGAGATGAGGAAGAAAGCGGTCATCCGCTGGGTGCCAAGGCCCCGGGCCAAGCCCTGGTCTGTCTGTGTGTTTTTTTTTTTTTAATTAATTTTATTTTTTTGGCTGCATTGGGACTTTTTTTGGCTGTGTTGCTGCACGCGGGCTTTCTCTAGTTGCGGAGAGCGAGGGCTACTCTTCGTTGTGGTGCGCAGGCTTCTCGTTGCAGTGGCTTCTCTTGTTGCGGAGCACAGGCTCTAGGCGCGCGGGCTTCGGTAGTTGTGGCACACGGGCTCAGTGGTTGTGGCTTGCGGGCTCTAGAGCGCAGGCTCAGTAGTTGTGGCACACAAGCTTAGTTGCTGCGTGGCATGTGGGATCTTCCCGGACCAGGGCTTGAACCCGTGTCCCCTGCATTGGCAGGCGGATTCTTAACCACTGCACCACCAGGGAAGCCCAAGCCCTGGTCTTTCAATGCCACCTCACTCAATCCTCCCAACAGCCCTTGGAGCTGAATTGACGATACCCATTCTGGGGGTGAGCACACTCAGACGGCAAAGTGACTGGGAAGTGGCTGGTCAGCCTTGGTGTTAGGGACTTGAGCTGGAATGTTCTGGATTTGGGTCTCAGCCCTTGCTTGCCAGCTTGCCAGCTCTGGGCTGAGGCAAGTTACTTCCCCTCCTCGGATTTCTCGGTTTCCTCATTGGCTGTCTCCCGGGACGACTCTGAGATGTGCATGTGACAGTTTGTGGCACCAGAACTGGTTAGAATAGGGGCTGCTCCAGGAGTCAGAATTTCCCCCAGCGCTTGACAGAGCTGTGTGGCGCTCACTCCCTCCTGGGTGAGTGTTCTGGGTCCGTGCCCTGAGAGTGCTAAGACCCCACCTCCCCTCAGAGCTCAGCGATCTTGACAGATGGACCGCTTGCAGCCACTTTGGCTTGCTGCAAGCTGGAGAGAGAGTGGGAGCGGACTTGGGGTCCTCCTCCCTTCCTTGGCCTGGTTGTACCTAGAGCTGCAGCCTGTGCAGCGTGTAGGGCAGAGGAGACAGCGACCTGGGGACCAGGCTGGGCCACGGTAGGGGAGGGGGACAGGGCAGGCGGGCCTGGGAGCCACACAGGCCTGGGTTTGAGTCACTTTCCCTCTCTGGGCCTCAATTTGTAACATGGGGGTAACAACGATCTCCCCCTGAGTTTTGAAAAACTGTTAAGTGTTCTATGCTGGTGAGTGCCCCTCAGAGAGGAGGCTGTGCCCCCAGGAGCCTGTGGTGGGAAGAGGCTGGGAAGGATCAGGACCAGATAGGAGTCCACAGAGGAGGCCCTTAGGAAAGCTCTTGCCTTCACGTGGCTGGTGGGGAAAGTGAGTCTCTGAGTCCTGGTGCGATCTGCTAAAGGGGAGTGCGGCAGGGTGAACGAGTATATCTGAGGGAGCTGTGTTAAAACTTTTCTGGCGTTTCTGTTGCCATTCAACTCCCACGACACCACCACAAGGGAAAAACTGAGCAGCACAGCCCGTGGTATGGGCCCTGGCCTCTGGAAGATACCAGGGACGCACATCTCTTGCCAGCTCTAGAATGGGTCCTACACCAATTCAGGGACAGTCTCTCCATCCCTCAGTATCAAATGAGAAGATGAAAGAGAAGGCTCTTCGTAAACTATAAAGTGCTGTGCCTCTGATGGCGCATCTGTGTGTGTGTGTACAAGCCCTCGGGTGTGTATGCATGAGTGAGAATGTGCAGATTGTGAGCATGTGTACACGTGGTGTGCGTGCTCACGTTCCCTGGCCTGGCTGGGGCAGTAACTCCATGCTGCCCAAAGCTCCCTGTTTGGCTGGGACTCTTCTCTAAACTTCTTCCAGTCTTTTTTCCGTGTTTCCTCACTGCTCCTTAGTTTATCAGAAGGGAGCAACCTGTGGTCCAGAAACCTAGCAATTGTCTCTGAGCCCGCCCACTCTTCTCCCCTCCAGCCCGCCCTCACCTCATCCGGCCCCTGGAGGCCCGGCTGCCCAGTCTGCAGGGCTGGCAGCTTGCTTGGCTCCCCTGCGCAGCCCACCTGCCACCCATTTTTCCCTCCAAGTCTCTGTGCCAGCCACTCTCACATCATTGTTCCACTGGCTCCTCACAACATCCCAGTACCCCCACCCTCCGGGTGCTCTTATTAATCCCATTTTACAGGCAAGGAAGTGAAATCTCAGTGAGGGGAAATGACTTTCCCAACGTTACCCAGCCCAACTTGTGGCAGTGCTGGGGTTTCAACTCCTACCTAACTCCAAAATCTTTATCCTTAACTCTTGCGGCCTACCTAGCGAGGGTGTGCTGACTGGCTGGCTGAATGTGTAAATGAATGAAAAAACAAATGAATAAATCACTCAGTCACTATTGAGCTGAAAGAGAAGGTTAAGCGATAATAACAATGGCTGTCACTTATTGAGCACCTACTGTGTGTTAAGTGCTTCACATAAAAGCAAATGCAGCCAAGATTATCATTATCCCCATTTTGCAGTTGAGGAAGATGAAGTTCAGAGAGCTTAAAGCATATTATCCAGGATGGGACCCGGAATTCTAACTTGTCCTCCCTAGAGGAGGGGTGAGTTAGCAGAGCCTGGCGACAGTGCCCACCCATTGCAGCAGAGACACTTCAAGGCTCTCAGGAAACTGTCTCCAGGGCCCTCCCCAATGACACCCACACCCCACCCCTCTTGTCCCGGGGCCATTTCCCCATTTGTCTCTGAAATGGGTTTCTATTTCAGTCCGGGGTGGGGATTTGCCGGCCCAGCTCTGACTGTTCCTTTCTGACTGTTGGCACATCTGGTGAGGGCCAGTGCCTTGGCCTGGACATGTGGAGGTGTCTTCCTGTTCCCCCTGCCCCAGGGCCAGCCCTGTCATTAACAGCTCCCATGCGAGGGCAGGCCTGTGCGAGATGCAGCTGTGGGTCTGTGGAGATGGCCTAGGCTGGGTCAGTGGCATCTGTGCCCAGCCCTGTGCTGGATGCCAGGGACCTAGAGGCGAGTAGATCCAGTCCTTCGCTTAGAGAACTCATGGGCAGAGTACTGAAGCCTGGGTGGGTTAAGTCTGTAGTAGTGGGGGCAGAGCCTGGCATCCTGACTCCCAGGGCAGTGCTCAATTTTGTGGCCTGGAACAGACTGGGGTTGTTCTGTGGCCCCAGGAGAGAGCCTACCTGTGGCGTCTGAGGGGCAGATCTCAGCTCAAAGGGATGACATTGTCTCTGTCGAGCCCGGAGGAGGAGAAGCAGCCACTCATTCATTCAGAAGTTTCCGGAGGGCCTTCCGTTGGGGGACAGGGTGGGGGTGGAGGGCACAGGGAAAAGGAATCAGATGTTAAAATCAGAGCTGGGTTTGAACCCAGGCGCCAGCATTTGCTGGCTGTGTGATTTCAGAAAAGTTATTTAACTTCTTGGAATCTCAATTTCCCCATTTGTGAAATGGGGTACTAGAACCTGCCTGGCCAGCTCATGGAGCGGATAAAATAAGATAGTGCGCATTACTTGTAGGTTCTTAGGAAGGTTAGTTCACTTCCCTCCTCACCCTGGAGAGCCCTTCATGAGGGAGGAGATATTCCTTTAGGCAGCAGCTAGTATGATGATTGAGGCAAGAGACGAAACTTGTAAGGGGTCACAGTGAACCCTCCAGGCTGAGCAACATTCACATTATGGTGCACAGCCTCATTTCTCATGTCACAAAAGGGAAATAGAGACACAGGGAGGCTGATGTTTGAGGCAGCCTAAAACACCTCTGCTGTAGAAAGTTGCTTCAGTAAAAGAGATAATAGATTAAAATCTGAACAGTCCCCAGCCTAGGTCTCCTGACCAAGCTGGAAACCTCCCTGTCAGACTCTCAAACTTATTAAGATTCACCGAGGACCTACTTTATGCCAGGCCCACACCATGGCTTTATTACAAATTTATCTTTATAATAACAGCAACAGCCATGAAAGGTTAATACTGTAAGCCACATTTAGTAAGTGGGGAAACTGAGACTCAGAGTTTTGCATAACTTGCTCAAGGTCATACAGCTAATAGAAGCTGAGGGAGGATTCAAAACCAGGACAGTCCGGCCCTGAAACCCATGGCTGTCCTACTCCATGGGGTACTTGGTCCACAAAAGACGTCAGGCCTCCGATCAGAAATACATATACCAAAAAGGTAAAATATAAATGACAACATAAAAAAGGAGTAATTAGGGAAATGTAAATCAAAATCACAATATGATACCACTTTATACCCATTAGGATGGCAGTAAGGAAAAAGACGGACAATAACAAGTGTTGGTGAGGATTTGGAGAAGTTGGAACTCTCATATGTTGTTGGTGGGAATGTAAATTAGTGCAGCCACTTTGGAAGACTTTGTCAGTTCCTCAGAAAGTTGAACATAGAGTGACCACATGACTCAGCAGTTCTATTCTTAGGTATGTACCCAAGAAAATTGAAAGCATACATCCACATGAAAACTTGTATGCAGATGTTCATAGCCATGTTATTCATAATAGCCAAAAACTGGAAACTACCTAAATGTTCATCAGTTGATGAATGGTTAAACAAAATATGGTATATCCCTACAATGGGATAGTATTCAGCCACAAAAATGAAATGCTGGTCCATGCTACAACCTGAATGAACCTTGAAGACATTATGCTAAGTGAAATAAGCCAGTAACAAAATCATGCTTATTATATGATTTCATTTATGTGAAACATCCAGAATGGGCAAATCTATATATACAGAAAGTAGATAAGTAACTTCCACAAGATGGAAGGAGAGAGGAATGAGGAGTAACTACTAATGGGTACAGGATTTCTTTCGTGGTAATGAAAATGTTCTGAAATTATATAGTTGGGATTAATGTTTAGTATAAAAGTATACTAAAAACCGGGCTTCCCTGATGGTGCAGTGGTTGAGAGTCCACCCGCTGACGCAGGGGACACGGGTTCGTGCCCTGGTCTGGGAGGATCCCACATGCCGCGGAGCGGCTGGGCCCGTGAGCCATGGCCGCTGAGCCTGCACGTCTGGAGCCTGTGCTCCGCAACGGGAGAGGCCACAGCAGTGAGAGGCCCGCGTATCACACACACACACACAAAAAAAAGTATACTAAAAACCTTTGAACTGTACACTTTGAAAGGGTGAATTTTATGGTAGTTGAATTACATCTTAATTTAAAAAACAACAGAAGCAGGAATATACAGTTAAAAAGAAGTTGAAACTAACATGGGTCCTACAGTAGGAGGTCAGGGAAACTCAACTGTGTGCTTCCTGGCAGCTGGAGCGAACAGGGAGGAGCAGCCTCCAAGAGGAGGAAAGTGCAGCACCTTAGGGAAACCAGCTCTTCCAGAGTGTAGCTCTAGGGCAAGATTCCCACAAGCCTGAGTTGGCTATCATAATGAATTGTCAAAAACACGAATTTCCTTTATCTCCTACCTGAGATTCTGATGCAGATGGCATCAAGAACTGTGAAGGGCATGAGCTTGTACCACACTTACAGGCTACTAAATTAGCCTAGTACAGTTTCATGGAGGCTGGCAGAAGACCTAAGACTCCTGGTTAGAGACAAAGAACTCTGTTCCTCACATCAGTAGTAGCAGGGAGAATACCAGTGTTAGCACTGGTTCCTCAAGCCCCAATTCCCACAGGGTAATGTAAAGGCCAGATAATACCTGCCCATGCAATGCCTTTCATTACACGGGAAGAACCTAGACCTGAGGCAACTCAAATCCTTTATAATGGGCAGTGAGCCTGCTTGACCTTTGCCCTAAAGGAAGACATTATTTTTGTCATACCAGACAGCCAACAAAACTGCCTTGTGCTCCAAAGGGAGACACTGTCACTCTCTTCCAAGTCTGTTTGCTATGCAAACACCGTTGAAAAGATGGTCTAGAACGAAGGCTATCTGTCTCTGCTTAATAGACTTGCCAAAATCTGAGAGACCCATGGAGAATTAACTCCCGACACATAGGTGTAATGGTCAGGGCTGTTTTTGTTTGTGTTTTATTGTGGTACAATATACATAACATAAAATTTACCCTTTTAATCATTTTATTTGTTTACTTACTTATTTTCATTTATTTATTTATTTTTGGCTGTGTCGGGTCTTCGTTGCTGCTTGCGGGCTTTGTCTAGTTGCCACGAGCTGGAGCTACTCTTCATTGGGGTGCGCGGGCTTCTCTTTGGGGTGCGCGGGCTTCTCTTTGCTGCAGAGCACGGGCTCTAGGTGCGCGGGCTTCAGTAGTTGTGGCACGTGGACTCAGTAGTTGTGGTTTGCGGGCTCTAGAGCGCAGGCTCGGTAGTTGTGGCGCAGGGGCTTAGTTGCTCCGTGGCAGGACAAGGGCTCGAACCCACGTCCCCTGCACTGTCAGGCGGATTCTTAACCACTGCGCCACCAGGGAAGTCCCTTTAATCATTTTTTAGTGGGAAAATATATATAACATAAAATGAACTGTTTTTACTCACAACACTTCTGACACCAAATGTGTGCAGTTTTCTCCTCCTAACACCAACCAATTCTTTTTTTTTAAATTGAAGTATAGTTGATTTACAGTGTTGTGTTAGTTTCTGTTGTACAGCAAAGTGAATCAGTTATACATATATCTACTCTTTTTTAGATTTTTTTCCCATATAGGTCATTACAGAGTATTGAGTAGAGTTCCCTGTGTAATACAGTAGGTCCTTATTAGTTATCTGTTTTATATGTAGTATTAGTAACACCAACCAATTCTGACACCAACTCTGAGAGTAAGCCTGGACCCGTTAGGTTAAGGGCTCAGTTGTCTCCCCCACCCACTGCCCCAATTCAGATGTCAGTCACTCGTCCCAGGCCTCCTGTACTTCCGACGGGCTATAAATCAGGAGTTCCCATGACCCCCTCCTAAGGTTCCATAGTTCACTAGAATGGCCCACAGGACCCAGGAAAGCACTTTAACTATAACGAGATTATTATAAAGGATACAACTCAGGAACAGCCAATGGAAGAGATGCATAGGGCAAGGTAAGAGGCGAGAAACATCCATCCCTCTCTGGGTGGGTCATCCTCCCAGCACCTTGATGTGTTCACCAACCTAGAAGCTCTCAGAACACTGTTGTTTAGGGTATTTTTTTATGGAGGCTTCATTTTGGAGGCATGATTGATTACATCATTGGCCATTGGTGATTGAATGCAATCTCTAGTCCCTCCCCCCTCCCTGGAGTTTAGGGGGTGGAGCTGAAAGTTCTAAGCTTCTAATCAAGGTTTGTTCTTTCTGGCAACCCGCCCCCATCCTGAAGTTCTCTATTCTCTAGGTGCCTGCCAAGAGTGAACTTGTTAACAAAAGTTGCTCCTATCACTCAGGAAATTCCAAGGGATTTAGGAGCTCTGTGTGAGGAACCAGGGGCAAAGATAAAATATATATTTCTTATGCCATACATAAAACATTTTAACCTTTTTTGAATGTACAATTCAGTGGCATTAAGCACATTCACATTTTTATATAACCATCACCACTATCCAAATCCAGAACTATTTTATCTCCAAATGAAACACTCTACCCATTAAACAATAACTCCCCATTTCTCTCCCCCCAACCCCAGGTGACCACTATTCTGCTTTCTGTCTCTATGAATTTGACTATTTCAGGTACCTCATATAAGTGGCATCATACAATATTTGTCCTTCTGTATCTGGCTTATTTCACTTAGCATAATGTTTTCAAGATTCATCCATGTTATAGCATGTGTCAGAATTTCCTTCCTTTTTTGAGGCTGAATAATATTCCATTGTATATATATACCACCATTTGTTTATCCATTCTTCCATGCGTGGACACTTAGGTTGTTTCTACCTTTAAGCTATTGTAAATAATGCTGTTAGGAACATTGGCATTTATATAAATATCTGTTTGAGTCTCTGCTTTCAATTCTTTTCACCTAGAAGTGAAGCTGCTGGATCTTTTAGTATTTCTATGTTTGTTTTGTTTGTGAGGAACTGCCATACTGTTTTTCATAGCAACTGCACCGTTTTACATTCCCAGCAGCAACGCACAAAGGTTCCAACATCTCCACATCCTTACCAACACTTGTTATTTAATGTTTTTTCTTATAATAGCCATCCTGATGAGTGTGAGGTGGTATCTCATGATAGTTTTGGTTTGCATTTCCCTACCGATTAGTGATGTTGAGCATCTTTTCCTGTGCTTATTAGCCATTTGGATATATTCTTTGGAGAGTGTCTGTTCAAGTCTTTTGCCAATTTTTGAATTGGTTTCTTTGTTGTTGTTGAGTTGTAAGAGTTCTTTATATATTCTGGATACTAATCCCATATCACATGTGTGATTTACAAATATTTTTCTCCCATTCTGTGGGTTGCCTTTTTACTCTGTTGATGGTATCCTTTGATACTCAAAAGTTTTTAGTTTTGATGGAATCCAATTTATTTTTTCTTTTGTTGCCTGTGCTTTCGGTGTCATATTGGTCAGGTCTGTTTTGATTGCACACAACAAATGCAACTAATTTGGGCAAGAACAGTGTTAGTGAATGTAAAGGAAAATTCAAAAGTAGACCTAGATCAGACATGGTTAGATTCAGCAATTACAGTGATGCCATCAGCAGTCTCTCTTTTTGTATCATTTCTCCTGATTTTCTACTGGCTTCGTACATTCTCATCCAAGTTCTTTCCAGAAGCACCAGGCTTCCATGGCCCTCATGGCTAATAATCCTGGGAGAGAAACTTTCACGCTGGTTCCACCCAAATCCTGGGGTAGACGCTAATTGGTTCCCCCTGAACCAGTCACTGGTAAGGGGTCTGGATGGATGCTCTGATTGATCAGCTCTGGCTCAGGTGTCCACCTTGAATGAACAAGATTACCGTGGAATGGAGGACAGGGCTCCCTATAGGCAGAGATGCTTGACAGGCAAACTCCTCCCCAGAAGGGGTCTAGGAATCTGATAGACAGCTGGGGTTGGGAGGCTGTGTTTGAAAGGACATGCCTCATCTCAGATTTCCCATGGGGGCTACTGGAAGTAGAGAGAATCCTTTTAGTTGGTTCCTGAAGACTTCCTGGAGGAGGCAATGTTTATGGAACCCTGTGATTAGTGAGCAGGTGAGCTTAAGCAAGCTGGTCCCAGGCAGGTTGAGCAGAGCAATGGAGGGGCTGGATCTCCCTGCCACCTGAGAACCTCCCTACCCCAGCCCTTACTGTAGGAGCTAAGAATATAGACTGCCTGGGTTCATAGCCCAGTAGCCATTCCTTCTACCTGTGCTACCTCAGGCAAGTCAGCTAACCTCTCTGTGCCTTGGTTTCCCCACTTGAGGTATAAAATGAAGATAATACCAGTCTAATCTCACAAGGTCATTATGAGGATTAAATGGAGTATTGTATAGCTGGCACCCAGTAAGGGTTCAGTGCTTGTATCATTATTATTATAAGTTGGAGCCTCTTTTCTGACCACATTTGCTGGTATACTGGCTGCTCCAGCTGTGTTCACCATCCTTCAGTGTGCCTCATCCAGCCTCTGCCCTTGCTGTTTTCTCTGCCTGAAATGACCTTTGCCTCTGTGCACACTTGGCCATTTCATTGCTACCTCCTCTACCGAGCCTTTCCGGCCTGCAGAACCATCGCTCCCTGTCTAGGCTCCCACAGGGCTCTGGAGCAGGATGTCTGCCTCAGACTGTGGGTCTTCAGGTACATGTCCCTTGTCTAGGCTGAGCTCCTGAGGGCAGGACCTGGGTCTCCTGTGCCATTGAGTTCCCAGCAGGAGCCTGCCAGCTGCAGTTTGGGGAGAGGGCAATCCAGGGGCAAAAACAGCACTGACTGGGCTGCAAAGGAGAGCACAGCTGGTCTCAGGAAGTGAAAGTAGCTCAGGGCCTAGTGGGTTGTGTGTGAGGGGCAGGCCTTAGTGCTGAGAACAGAGGGGTCGTCAGGGCCCCGGCTTGCCCTAAGCCATAAAATGCTTAGGCAGGGGAGTGAAGAAGTTAGATTTTTGCTGAGCAAGGACCTCTGTAACTGCAGAAAGGGGATGCATTGCCTGCATAGAAGACACAGAGCATGAAGTGGCTGCTGACTGGGTTGAGGCAGGGACCACAGGATGAGAGGAGGGGACAGTCTGACAGGTGTAAAGATGGAGAACGAACAGGGCTTGGTAATTAATTTGAAGTGGGGCCTCAGGTTTCCCATCGGGGAAATGCGATGAGCACTGACCACTTTAACCAGTTAGTAACCCCGTCTCTGTCGTGCAATCCCATACCCTCCCCACAGTCCATCCCCTCCCCTGGGTAGGGTCCAGGTCAAGTGCAAGGCCAGACGCTGAGGGGGCTTGGTCAAGTCTGCAAGCGCCAGGGACCAGAGCTGGGCGTCCTTACCAAGCCCGCCCTGGGAGAGCTTGTGGGGCTGAGGCACAGCTCGGCTGAGCTGTGCTGATGGGATCATTTGTCCCCTCAGGCAGGGTGGGGCCTGGGCTCCTCTGGCAAAGGAGGGACCAGCCCAGACCCTCAGTTCCTGGGAGCAGATGGTTCCTCCCTGTTTTGTCCTCCTCGGCCATGCCTTCCAGCCGCTGGAATGGAAGAGAAGCACCTTGGGAACGGTGCTGGGCACAAGGGCAGGCCCAGGGCCAGATGCTGGTGCCGCAGGCATTCCACCCTCACCAGCTGAGTGTCCTTAGGAATCATGAATCCAGTTGCGCAGCAGCAGGGCTGAGGCTAGGACCCAAGGATTCTGTCTCCCACACCTGACATCCATCCCAAGACCCAGAGAGCTGTGTTTATCTCGGGAGCCGGATGCCTCTCTTCTCTGGGCCTCAGTTTCCTCAGCTGCTAAATGGGTGTGAAGGAGAGGAGAGAACTCGGGAAGGCCCCCCTCCCCAGTCTGAGACGGGAGGGCCTACGCAGCCCAGGCAGTTGGAACAAGTCATCCTTCCAGACTCCTCTGAGTCTCCATCTACCAAAGCCACACCCTTGCTTCCCCTGGAGAGGAGGGTCAGACTAATGCAGCAGGCTTGGGAACAGGTTCAGGGGTAGAAGACCCCTGTAGACTCTACAAGGCTGTAGACCAGCCTTTCAGCTGCTCTGGGCCTTGGATTTTCATCTGTGTTCTGAGAACCTGACCCCTCCAATCTGTCTTTCTAGCATGATGGCCGTCAAGGCTGGTGGAGGGGTGTGCAGAGGAGGGGTGAGAGGCTGCTGTGAGCCAGGCATCCGAGGCCCCTGATTTGGCCTTACCACCAGCTGGCCCTGCAGCCTCCCTGTCCCAGCCACTTCAGGCTACTGTCTCTGACCTGAACTCTAACCACATCCAATCCATCCTCCATCCAGCAGCACAAGGAACCTCCTAAATCTCAACTCTGCTCACCCCTCTGCCCTGCTTTACAAACCATCGAGGGCTCCTTGGCTGACGCCTACCACGCAGAGGCCAAATTTGTAGCCTGGCATTTGGGTGAGGCCTGTTGGGACCTAGCTCTGTTGACCTCTCTGCCTCACCTCCTGCAAACACGAACACTTGCAGATACCCGTGCCCTCCTATCTCTAGCAGGTCTGTCTGTGGGGAACAACACCCTCCGCTTCTTTGTCCACAGTCCATCAAAGAATCACTTCCTCCAGGGAGCCTTCCTTGATAACCCAGGCAAGAATAGGGGCCTCCTTTGTCTTCCCAGAGACCCCCTCATCTGTCTTTCCCACCAGCTGAGGCTTTTCAAGGACGAGGTCCAAAGCCCAGTGAAGTCCCTGCACATTTTAAGGCTCCCTGCAAACGCATGGGAAATGAACGAATGAGTGAATAAGTGAGTGAGTGAGTGGGTAAATAAGCAAAGACTGAAAGTGAGGCCATTTCTAAGCTGGTCTGTGATAAAATTATGAGTGATAATAAAAGCCCCACTGAGTGAATACCTGCTTGCACCAGATTCTGGGCCGGGCGTTCTAGATCATTCCTGCATTTGAGCCCCAACAGTACTGTGAGATGGGTATGGTTATCTCTATTTTATAATTAAGGGCACTAAAGCTCAGAGAGCTAGAGTCACTGCTTATAAGCTGCAGAGCCAGGGTGGAAACCAGGTCTGCCAAGTACCGAGATCTGCAGAGGGAGCAGTGATGGGTGGCAGAGGGGTGCGGATGCCAGGAATGGACATTGGGCTCTCACTGACCTGGACCCCACCCAGGGGTAGGGGTAGGTTGCGGAGAGTGTATGGGACTGACTTGGAGAATTGGAATGAATGGGCTTGAAGGATTCTGGGTTTTCCAGGGAGCTCTGAGGAGAGACCCATTCGGGAGTGGATCCTCGTATTTTGTATGATCAGGAGTGATGCTGGGGGATAGCTGGGCGAGCTTTGTGCCTCCCACCCACACCTGCCCCATGATCGACAGCCCATCCTATTCTGTGATACAGACAATTGATGTTTTCTCAAACCAATATCATGAGCTGTGCAGAGGTATCAGTCCTCTCACCTACCCCCCTAGAATCACCCAGTTCCCACCTAAACAGATGTTCTGGAGGTGCCATGCCTATCCCGAGCTCCACCCCAAATTCTCAGCAGAGTCCAGGCCTTTTTCTGGAAGCCACAGAGGTGGCTCCCCTCCCCCAGTCCTGCACCAGCCTCAGCAGGGGCGACGTCAAACAGAAGTGGCTTGTTTTTCCCCAAAAGTCTATTGCATCAAGGTCACTTCTGAGATTGAGATTTGCTTATGATGGAGCTCAGACAGTCACAGGCTCCCAGCCTCACCTAGAAGGACAGGGTGCCCAACGCTCTCCCCTGAGCTGGGCCCAAAGACTCCCTGCTCTACCCTGCCCTCGGGTAGGGGTGTGAGAAATGGGGGCAAGGAGGGAGGAAGTAGAGGCAGAGCAGCAAGGACTCTTTCAGAAGCTTGATTGTGAGGGGAGGAAGAAGACACAGCTGGAGAGGCACAGGGTCAAGGAAGAGGTGCTGCTAAGGTGAGAGGTGAGGATGGAAAGTGTTGTGGGCTGAGGGGTGGAGCTGGCAGGGGGTGGGCATCCACACAGAACGAGGTGGCCTGAGGCATTGGAGGAATGAGGAGAGAGGGAAGCAGGCTTGGATTTATTTAGATGGCCAGGAAGTTGAAGGGGGGCCCCTCGGAAAGGCCTTCCTTTGCTCTGAAGTATGAGTTGAGGGCTATTGGGATTGAGGGTAGGCCTGACAAGAAAGATAGGGCAAAGTCTTGGACAAGAAGGGAGAGAGGCCGCTCTGGGACAGGTGAAAGTTTGGGAGCCCAGCCAAGTGGGGTGGCAACCAGTTTGTGGGGCCTCAGGGCCCTGGGCTGGGTCACATTCCTCCATCCACACTCAGCTCTGTAGTGCAGGGCTGAGCAGGCTGCTGGTACCAGGAATGAGGGATACAAATGGATGGGCTGTGTTCTCAGCAGTCGGGGGTCCTGGGGTGGAGGTCCAGGCTGGCAAAGGAAGGGAGAGGGGCCAAGAAGATGCTGGCCCAGGGTTCTGGAGGCCTCCAAATCAGAGGCCCTGGCGCAAAGGGAGTGATGGTGTGCAGGCTTGGAGGCTGGAGGCTCTTGGGGGCAAGCAGGGCCAGTGTAGGGGTTTGGGGAGATGGAGACCTTGGACAGGGCAGGAGGGAGAGGCAGGCAGTCCAGGCCCACCAGGCCATGTCCTGTTCACCCTTCTCAGCTGGGACTGCTCACAGCCTGAATCTCACACACACAGCCAGTAAGAGGCAGCCCCACAGGTCTCTATCGGCCCCTAATCTCCAATAAACACATGTTGCAAGTACCAACTGCAGCTTGCGATAAAACACAGCCTTGAGCCAAGTCCCCTATGCCCCCAGTCAGATTTCTGTCCCTGTATCTTCTCTGTTCTCGAGCTACCCCTAGAAATTCATCCATCCATCCATCCATCCATCCATCCATCCATCCATCCATCCATCTATCCATCCATCCATCCATCCAACAAATACTTTATAGAGTACCTACTATGTGTCAGGCACCATCCTAGGCATTGGGGTTGCAGTAGTGAAGAAAACATGAAAACCCCTGCCCTGGTGGAGTTTATGTTCTGGTGGGAGGAGGCAGACAATAAGCAAACAAATAAAATAATACATTTAAATATGGGACATGCTTCCCTGTCCAATAAACCATTGATGTCTCAAAAAAAAAAAAGAAAGAAAAGAAAAAGATGGTACATGCTAAGGAGAAAAATACAGCAGAGGCGGAGGCGTGTGTGTGCTAGTGGGAGGTTGCAATTTTCACTAGAGTGGAGGGGGAGGGCCTCACCCTGAAGATGTTGTTTGAGTGACCACCTGAAGGGGATGAAGTCTGTCCTGTGTTTTTCATACACACTCCACACACAAAAACGTGCTCCGTGGCAGCACCCCCTGTGCCACCCGCTGACCCCTCCACGTGACACCCTGAGCCTGGCAGCTGCCCTGACTTTGATCTATTCCCCCCAGGCCACCTCTCAGATGCCCACAAAGTGCTGCTCCTCCCACACTGGGTTGGCCACACATGGGGGCCCCAGTGCCACATGGCTGACATCTGAAGGTGAGGGAAGAGGCCATGCCCCCCTCACAGCCCCCAGGTAGGGAATGAGACAGGACGGAGGAAAAGGGCTCTGTCCTCAGGTTTGGAAATGGTTATGGCCTCCTGGCCTCATGCCTGGTTTCTGGGCTCCACTCCTAGGTTCCCTGGGCCTGGACGTGACTGGACTTGCTCATGGGAATGAAGACCAGCTGATGAATGGGACAGTCTCTGCAGGATGTCCTAGGGGGTTGAGGGCAGCCAAGTTCTGGGGCCCCAGAGGCAGGTTGGACTACAGAACAGAAGCAGTGATGGGGCAGCTCTCAGGGCTTGCTATGGCAAAGCATATGTCTCACTGAGCTTTCTCAAGGTGGAATTCAGTGGCCTGGGAGAGAAGGGGTGAGCTCCCTGTCATGGGACATACGTGAGCAGGGGCCAGACAAGCCTATCGAAGAGGCTTCAGGGAGCCTCCCTTCTCTGAGGGGTTGTGGAGAGCTCTGGGTCAGATGCTCTTAGGGCCTCTCTGGCCCGAGGATCCAGATCTCAGAGCCTTGTCATTGTCCCGGGGCTCTGGGGTCCAGTTGAGTCTCTTGTGTCTGCCAGGTGGGCTCAGCTACCAGAGATGGTCAGAGCAGGGTGAAGGCAGAGGGCTGCCTTCTGTGGGCAGTGAGGGGTCTTCTGAGATTTTCTCTGCACCTAAACCTTGCCTGTGAGAGCTGTGGACATGGTTGCCTACCTTTGGGGCTTCAGTGTCTGTCTGTGAAATGGGTAGGACCGTGATCCACAGTGAACACTCAGGCAGTGTTGGTGGCCTGCCCTTCCTGAGGGTCAGGGGCTGGGGGACACAAGAAGTCTCAGAGGTGCTATTCCTGTGGCCGTGACCTTCATTCCCCCTGACGCGTATTCTATGTCATCAGCCAAGCCAAAAATTTGCTTTGCTTTATTTTGTTTTATTTTGCCAGGCAGCACCGAGGACAGAGCCCTGAGGCTCATCTGTACAGACGGGGTCCACTCATTCAACATTTCCCAGTGTCTCTTGGGAGCTGGAGCCTGTGCTGGTCTCTGGGACCACAAAGGGAAAGCAGACCTTGTCCCAAATTCCTGACAAAGAGAAGGGAGGGAGTGTGGCTGACATCGCCCCTTGGGCTGTTCTTTTCTGCCCTGACGCCCAGTCCCCATTCCTTTGTCCTGTCTCAGGACACTGTGTTCCCGAGACACAGGGTGGCATGGTGGATTTACTGTGTACTTTGGGGAAGCTCCTGATCTCTCTGGCCTCAGTTTTCCTGTAGGGAAATGTCATCTCTCTTCCTGAGCATGAACTTTATCATTATTCAGAGCCGTGTCTTAGTCCTGGCTCACCACTGACTCACTGTGTCGCCTTGGGCAAGACACCAGCCTTCTCGAAGCCCATTTCCTTGTCTGTAACACGGCGATAAACAGGCCACCACACAGGGCTAGGAGTGAAAGAGATCCTGCCGCAAAAGCACTTAGCTCAGTGGATGGCACTGGCTGGGTAGCCAAGGAACTGTAGCAGTGAAGTTGTTCAGAAAAATGAGGCTTGTGGAGGTGAAATGACTGCCCCAGGATCACACAGCAAGTGGGTGATGGATCTAGGACTAGACCCTGGATTTCTAGCTTTCTAGTTTCCTTCTCAGGAGCTACTGGGATGACACAGTGGTTACCCTGGAAGCTGATGGAAGAGGGGCTCTCCCCATGGAAAGTGAATTGGGGA
Source organism: Tursiops truncatus (assembly GCF_011762595.2). NCBI lineage: Eukaryota > Metazoa > Chordata > Mammalia > Artiodactyla > Delphinidae > Tursiops > Tursiops truncatus. The sequence continues at coordinate 57,741,074 of NC_047041.1, read as the reverse complement.
GCTTCCCTGGCTGCCCCATGGAAACCAGGCTTGACCTGACAGTCCCTCAGTCCCTACCTGCTCCTCTGCTGGTGACCTCCAGGTCCATTGCCAGTTCCAGCCTCCACTGCATGGATATTAGGGTTCTGAGGCCAAAGCTGTAAAGATGGGCTGTTGAAAGCGGAAAGGGGAGGAATGGGGGCACAGGACTATAGGCAGGACTCCTGATTTCAAGTGACAAACCTAGGCCAAACAGATTGAGGCAAAAAGGGAATTTGTTAGCTCATGCCTTCAAAAAGTCCAGTGAAAGGTAAAGCTTCAGGTACAGCCGGAAGCAGGTGCTCAATGGTGTTCTCAGGAACCTGCGTGTTCCCACCTCTCAACTCTGCCATCCCTTGGCTTTATTTTGGACAGTCTCCTCCCTGGTGGTAGTATCTTCAGTTCGTAGGACAGTTAGCCTGGCTGCAGCAGCTCCAGACTTACGTCCTACCAGCTTTGCAAACTCAGTGGGAAACCTGTCTCCTTCCCAGTGTTCCAACAAAAGCTCCAGAATTTGAGGCGCCCAGTGAAGGTTGCCCATCCACCCCTGAGCTAGTTACAGGGCTTGAGGAGCCCACTCTTGTCTCATTGGCAGACCTAGGTCACCACAGGCCTACCTCTCCCAGATCCTCAAGACTCCAGGAGAGGAACTTCCCTGGTGGTCAGGTGGTTAAGACTCCGTGCTTCCACTGCAGGGGGAGAAGGTTCGACCCCTGGTCAGGTCAGGGAACTAAGATCCCATATGCCATGCAGCATGGCCAAAAAGTTAAAAAAAAAAAAAGACTCCAGGAGAGGAAGGAAGGGAGGCCATCATCATGAAGGGGGTCTGGGAATTGGGTGGGAGAAATGACAGAGGAACAATGATGGCCTGCAGGACAGGACAGAGAACTGGACCCAGGCCATCTCTTCCCCAGCGGACTGGAGCCTGGTTATCTGGGAGGATGGGCGGGTTTTGAAGGCACCAATGGAGGCTGTCAGCCAACTGTACTCCTTGCAACTAAACAGCAGAGTCTTTCTTGAAGGGGGATCCAAATGGCACACCTCCATGGGGAGATTTAAAAAATGGGACAGCCTGGGGCTCCAGGCAAGGAACCCTCTCACACTAGCTCCAGGGAAGGGAGTTTATTGAAAGGTCCTGGGATCTCCCAGGACCCTGGGTGGGAGCTGCTACAGCCCCATGGGCATGGACTTGGAAAGCTGGCCATTATGGACTCTCCTGCTGACAGGGGCTGCCCTGTCACAGCTGTTCTCTGGGACCCTGTGCTCTGTCCCACAGTTCCTCACCCCGAGGCTGACCTGTGACTTCTCAGCCCTGGGCCCACCAAGTCACCGTGATCTCAGACCTCCTTATACACATGCCTAAGAGAGAACCTCTTGCTAACTTTGCCAGGCCTCAGCTTCCTCATCTGCAAAGTGGGAATTGTAACTGTGAAGAGTAAATGAGATATGGCATGTGAAGTATATTTTTTTAATAAATTTATTTATTTTTTATTTTTATTTTTGGCTGCACTGGGTCTTTGTCACTGTGCGCGGGCTTTCTCTAGTTGCAGCAAGTGGGGGCTGCTCTTCATTGTGGTGCGTGGGCTTCTCATTGTGGTTGCTTCTCTTGTTGCAGAGCATGGGCTCTAGGCATGTGGGCTTCAGTAGTTGTGGCACGTGGACTTAGTAGTTGTGGCCTGCGGGCTCTAGAGCGCAGGCTCAGTTGTTGTGGTGCACGGGCTTAGTTGCTCCGCAGCATGTGGGATCTTCCCGGACCAGGGCTCAAACCCGTGTCCCCTGCATTGGCAGGTGGATGCTTAACCACTGCGCCACCAGGGAAGTCCCCATATGAAGTATTTTTGCACAGTAAAAACATCTGTCCAGATTGTGATGGGGATTACATGAGCTCACGGATGGGCAACTGGGGCCTGTGCATAGTAGAGCCGCAGGAGATGCAAGTTTCCTCTTTGCTCAACCTGTGGAGGCCAGAGAAAAACTGGCAGATTCGACCCCTGGTCAGGTCGGGGAACTAAGATCCCATATGCCATGCAGCATGGCCAAAAAGTTTTAAAAAAAAGGGAGTGATGGCGTGCAGGCTTGGAGGCTGGGGGCTCTGCAGCCTCAACCCCCAAATTCCCCAAGGCTGCAGCTTCCCCTTCCTTGTACTCAAAATGACTGTTTCAGTTCCAGCTTGAACTTCTTCCTGTTGAGCAGGAGGCAAGAAGGGGAAGTGGAAAAAGAAAAGAGAAATCAAGTCTCCCTGTGCCCTCCTACTGCCAAGTTTGCCTGCTTTAGTGGACAGCCTGACACCACAGGTGAGACCGAAACTCCTCCAGGAGTTCCCTGGGTGCCTCCCTGGGGCACCCTGTTCCCTGGGTGCCTGGGAGGCACTGGTCTCAGGAATCTAGCCGTTTCTCTGGTGGCACCTCAGGCACCGAGAGGGTAGGTGGCTCACCCTGGGTCACACAGCAAGTCGGTGATGCATCCCGGCCTGTCTGACTCTTCAGAGGAAGGAAGCCTGGTTGTGGTCTCTGTCATCCTGTGCCCTTGCTGCTAAGCTTAGAAGCAAGGGGCAGACAAGGGGGTTTCCAGGTCTTGTTACCCAGAAGGCAGTCAGGCCAAGGTTAGGAGGTCTCTTCCCACGTCCAGCCTGGTCTGAGTTGGTTCCTGGCCAGCTGGCAGGCGATGGCTCAGACTTCCAGCTGCTGCCTCTGGTAGTCAGGCCTCTTCATCCCTTCCAGATAAGAGGGCCTTGGGGCGGGGTTTGGGATGGAGTGAGGCTGCCAAGTCATCTAAAGGGGTATCCTGAGACCACAGGATCCAAGCAGCCCAAGGAGCTTCAACCCCTATCCGTTCTTCCTTATGTCTAAACCTAATTGCTTCTGCTATAGGCAGAAACAAACCCTATGCGCTGTTGCCTGAATTGAAAAAAGGAAATGGCAGAGGTGGGGTGAGGGATTTCAGTGTTTCCGCTGAAGGTGTGCCTGGAGTGGAGATGGACGGTGAAAGCTTGGTGTCAGGGAGACACTCCCCAGGCCTCTCCCTCAGCCAGATAGGGCTCAGCACTGGCGCTACGCCCTGCCCATGTCCCCAGTGGCTCCTGAGAGCCCAGGTGAGGGATCTGAGAACAAGGCTTGAGCTTATCCAGGCATAAATGGGAGAAAGGCTAGGGAGTTGGTCAGGAGGAACTGAGGTGGGGAACCCATCCCTGAGGTTGCTCAGTGCCAGCCACAGAGGGGAGGACCCTGCGGTCTGGAGACCTGCCCTAAGCATGGATTTGGGGGCAACAATGGGGAAGGTGGCTGTAGAGTGAGGAGGACCTTGTTCAAATACCACCAGTCTCGCACACCTTGGGAAACTCACTAGCCTTCCTTCCTCGATAAAATGGAGAGAATAATCTCAACCACTACCAGCCCAGAACTGCAGATAAAACATCCGGCACAGGGAAGGTACTTAAGTGAATGACACCTGGCGCTGAGGACTCGGAAATCAGTGCAGGCTGGGGTGGACTGAGGGAGCCCAAAGTGGGGCCTGGAATTGATTCATTCAGTTAACAAATGTCTGGGAATTCCCTGGTTGTCTAGTGGTTAGGACTCTGCACTTTCACTGCCTAAGGGCCCAAGTTCAATCCCTGATCCTGCAAGCCGCGCGGTGCGGCAAAAAACAAAAAACAAAAGACCATTTATTGAGTATTTATTGTGTACCAGGGCCGCTCACATACATGGTTTCAGTTAATTCTTACAACAGCCTATGTAGTAGGGTACCAATGATCACTCTCATTTTACAGATTAGAAAACTACAAGGAAGGATAAGTGAGATTATTTAGAGAAGGTGAGTGAGAGCATCCCAGGCAGAGGAAACAGCAATGTGATAGGTCCAAGGGCTGGAAAGCCTGGTGGGGAAGGCTGAGGCTAGGCTGGGAGCCCTGGCAGGCTTGGGAGCAAAGCAGTGGCACCTGGGCTCTGCTTGAGGTTTTATGACAGGCCACCCCCGTCAGGCTTCCCATCTTGTCCCCTCTTCGCACAACTCATCCCATGCTCTGGCTGCAATATTTATTCTTCATTTCTCGCACAGGGTAGACTCGTTCCCTACCTCTGTGCCTCCTGCCTGCGATGCCCTCTTCATTCTTTTTATGTGTCCAAGTCACCCCAGCCCTGTAAAGCCCAGCAGCAGACATGCCTTCTCCAGGAGCCCTTCCAGGTGTACCCATGACCCCTAAGACCTGAGCTCTCCCTTCAGGGCCCCATCCAGATGGCAGGAACTGAGACCCAAGCCCTACGCTGGGGCTGACCTCTTCAGCAAGTCCTCGGACCTGCTCCCATTCTTGGGACAGACACCCCGGTGGGGGTGACCACAGGAGGTTGTCCTGGGAACCCAGCAGAGAACTGGCGGCTGGGATGAAGGCCAGGCCTCCTTGCCCTCCTGAGCCCTAGCACAGCGCAAATCAGACCAGGAGGTCCGCACTCTGAGCAGGCACAAGCGACCTCCTAGCACAGACTTGAATAAGCAGTAGGTGACCAATCCATGCACAACTGACCAAGTGCTTACCAGCAGTGCAAACCTGAATTTTCTCAGTTTGTTCCAAACTTTTGGCCCCACCTCGGTTCCTCAATCCCCTTGCCTGTAAAATGGGTTTGGGGGTGAGATCGGTGCTTATACCTTACAAGGTAAAAAGAGTCCTCCCTCCCTTTGGCAGGTCACCCTCACAACATACTGGTGGCCAGTATGACCACATTGTACTGAGGGGGGTCAGAGAGGGGGAGGGGCTTGTCCAGAGTCACAAAGTGAGTAGGTACCAAGGTAGAACAAGAACCTGGGCCTCGAACTCCCTGGGCAGTGACCTTTTCCTGTACCATTCTGTCCCTATTTGCCTCAGCTACTCCAAATGAAAGCCCACCTCCTCCAGGTCAGCCCCTGAGTACTCTCTCCACCACTGGAGCTGCCCCCCTTGGGACAGCAAGGAGCCACATCTCCTCCTCTGGTTGTCCTAACAGCTCTGAGTCCTGGTGCGGTGGTGCGGAGGGGCCTGGGAGGGGCTTGGCACAGGCAGGGAGAATGCACCCAGGTGAGTTCTCAGGCATCAGCTCTATCCCCACAACCCACGCCCCTCACTCCCAGGGAGCTCTGGGCCTGCAGTGTCCAAGGAAACAGTGACTGCTAAGTGGGGAAATGTGGGAAGATCACGCTTGTGGAAAAAAGGAGAGAGGGAAGGAGGGAGGGAGAAGGTGGCTGAATAAGTGAGTGCATAAGTGGATTGTCACAGAGAAGAATGGACAGGTCGGTGAATGAGCTACTGAGTGGATGAAGAAAGGAGGGATGGTTGGAGGAGTGACTAGGAAAACGGCTCTGGGTATTATAGCTAAAGAGAGACCAACAGTTCTTTAATCACCAAACTACCCATCTGATAGATGGATAGACTGAGAGAGGGCTGAGGAGAAAGGAAGCTGCTGGGTCTGTGGGGCTGGCCTCAGAGCAGCAGCCTCTGGTCCTCCCCCACCTCTGTCTGCCTCTTCATCACCCGCTTTCGTCTGCTGGGGTGGGGATGTTTCCAGGAAGAAGATCTTTTCTCTGCCTCCTCGCTCCTTAGATTCAGTTTCCGCTAGGCATTGGTGTTGAGGGTGATGCGGCGGGGGGAGGCCCCCGCAGGGGCTATTTCAATCGGAGACAGCCCTGCCAGGAAACAGAGGAAGCTGCCCTGTCGGAGGTGTTACAGCCTGGGCTCAGGGCATGTCTGGCCTCCCCTTGACCCAACACACTTGGGGCCGCTAAGGCGCTTCAGGGACAGGAGGCTGCATGTAAGTGTTGGCACATCTCGGGGGCCGTGGGCCAGGGTGGGTGGGGGAGGCGGGCAGGCAGGCTGGGTCCAGCGCTGACCTAAAGGAGGTCCACAGGTTTGGGAGGTGGGCAGAGAGGAAGGGACTCCACCCAACTGGGGGATCAGAAAAGACAGAAGTAAGATTAGATCTGGAGCTTGATGGACACTTAGGGTTTTGACAAACAGAGATGGGTTAAATGGCATTTTGTGTGACGGGAACAGCAAAAATGGGGAAACCCGAGAGGAAGTCTGGATCTCTGGCCATGAATGGCCGTGTGTCTTGAGAACAGTGTGGCAAGAGAGGAAGGGGCAGATTGAAGTACGTCATCTGGGGTACTTCAGATGAGGCTGGAGGGCTCGGCAGGGAGCTTGACTGTCAGGACAAGAGTTTGAGCCTTTCTTCAAAGGGCAGAGGGATACAGGGAAGGATGTAGTCAGAGCCACCAGCTAGAAAGCCCTCCACCGCAGGCAGAGCAGCTGGAGCCCAGGAAGAGGCTGGGGTCTGAGCTGGTCCAGGGCACAGGGCCCAAGAGTGAGTGACAGGTGTGAGAACTCGAAGGAGTGTCAGCTGCTGCCCGGAGGCAGGGACGACACGAGCCCTCCCTGGGACCAGCTCTTGCCGGGAAGTGGGAGAACAGCTCACCACTCCTAGGTCCTCAGAAGGCGAGTGGATCGGGAAGCCAGTGTGACCTTTCCTGGAGCAGACCTGAAGGCTTGCCTGGATCCCCTAGAGCAGCCCCTGCCTCCTTCCGGGAGGGCCCCTCTCGCCAGGGAGCGCGAGGCAGAAAACACCTGGAAACTGCAGTCGCCTGAGGCAGAGGACTCTCTCTCGGGGTGGTGTCCAAGGGCGACAGACCTCCCCAAAGAGGGGGGGGGCACGCAGCACAATTCCTTCCACCTGCTCTCCATCCTCACCATAACCTTCTGTCCTAGCACGCTGCTCTCCTCTCAGGCCTTGCCTGCGCCCTCTTCCTCCTCACCTGGGCACCCCCCAACCCGGGGGCCTCACACCCCTCTCCATCCATGGAAATCTTCCTCAACCACCAGGGACTTGCTCCATCTTTCATCCTCCTCTGAAAAGTTTCTTCCATCCCGTGGCTCACACTGGTCTCACCGCTCAGACTAGCATCTGTATGTGTATATGAATGTGTGTATGTGTGTGCATATATCTGTATATGTATCTATCTACATCTACATCTGTACACTATGCCACATGCAATGAGCAAGTAGCGAGTACCCATTAAATGTTTGGCGTGTGAAAACAAAGAGTGAATGCATGAATGAAAGAATGGCTGGAACAAACAAATGAAGAGATGAATGAACTTTCTCTTGCCTGTACTGATCTTGGCTTCTTGGTGACAATGGGGGGGACTGCTGTGCCTCCTCCTCTGGCCTCTACCTCATGCTTAACTGCTTAGCTGGGTGCCCAGCACTCCTGCACATGGACAGGAAGAATCTTTGATAATTAAAGTGTTGTATCATGTGGGTTACAGGCTAGAAATTCCAAACATCATCATTTTGCAGTTGCCCCGAATCTGGGTAAACTATTTTCATCAAAATCAAATTTTAAGTTGGGAGAAATTAGTTTGAGGAGTTATGTTTTGCTCTAATTAACTTCTAAAAATCTCATAACTTTATTTAGCAGGTATATTCACATTAAGAATAGCTCACCTTGCACCAGGGGGTAAGGGGTGCGGGAGGAATAAATTGGGAGATTGGGATTGACATATACACACTACTACATGTAAAATAGATAACTAATAAGAACCTACTGTATAGCACAGGGAACTCTACTCAGTACTCTGTAATGGCCTATATGGGAATAGAATCTAAAAAAAGAGTGGATATATGTATATGTACAACTGATTCTCTTTGCTGTACCCCTGAAACTAACACAACATTGTAAATCAACTATACTCCAATTTAAAAAAAGAAAAAACGAATAGCTCACCTTACCTGTGCTAGGCACTGATCCTCACAACAACCCTATGAGGCAGGTACTATATTATCCCCTTTTATAGGTGTGGAAGCCGAGCATAGGGGTTCGGTAACGGGCCTAAGGCCGCTAAGCTTACGTGGGATTTGAACGTGGGCATCTGGACCAGAGCCCTTATACGCAGCTTCAACCCTCTGTCACCTTCTGAGTGCATTTGCAGGACTTCATGTTTTTTTCTGGGCCTCAGTTTTTCCCATCTGTAAAATAGGGAGAGGGGGTGATTTGACTCACTATCCCAAAGGCTTCCAGGACCATTGGATTTAAGTTGTGAATTCTCTCTGGACACCAGTAAATATGGAAATGCCGGTTGGGAGGTGAGTATCAATAAGTCAGACTGATCCCACCAGGGAAACTCTTGAGGCATTTGTGCTGCTGGCTCCCGCAAAACCTAGCTTGAAGGGATGAGTGGACAGATGAGGTGTAGGATACAATGGCATGGCATGGCATTTATTAAGCACCTACTGAATATCAGGTCTATGACAGTTTTACTGATAAGGACACAGGCCCAGAAAAGGCAAGCAACCTCCCCTTTGTAGAACAGCATAGAAGTAGGGGAGCCAGCATTTGAACCTGGCCTGCCTAGCTCTGAAGCTAGATTTATAACCTCTATACTTCATGTCCATGGGTCACACTAAGTTGCCTCCTCTTAGTCAGTTGGGTTCTGGTTCTGGCTCTGCTTCTAACTCACTAAGATTGAGCGGTCAGTGCCCCTCACTCTGCCTGGATTTCCCTCTCTGTAAAGTAGCTGTGGAGTTGGTTGGTCCCTCAGCCATTTGCCTTCGGGGGAAGCGGTTTTCACTCTTGCCACCAGGGGGCGCTGTGGCCCTAGTGGCTCAGCCAGACACGCCTTTGTAGCCAAAAGTCCCGTGGAAGGATTTAGGGAACTCCTAAATCACCTCCTTCCCCCATTCTACAGATAGGAAGACTGCAGCCAAAAGAACGACCATGGCTTTGGAAGGTGGAGTCCAGGCTGAGGAGGTGGGCACTGTCCTTAGCTCAGAAGTGTGGACATTCTACTCATGCTGATTAATTAATTACCAGGGCCTTCCCTGCCCTGGGCCCCAATTTTGGGCTCTCAGACACAGAGAGGCACCAGACCTGGCACTTCTCCTCAGGAGCTTCGCAGTCTGTGGGGAAGAGATAGACAAGCAGGCCCACCATGACCACAATCTCCAAACTCCAGGGAGCCCAGGGAAGCCCTGCATAGCATGATTTAGTGCCTCTAACCTTATGGCATCCTGACATATGACATATAACCTTATGACATCCTGAGGTGGGTACATCAATCCCCCATTTTTCAGATGGGAAAACTGAGACTCAGATAAGGTACATCATATCACTCGCTCAAGTTCACACAGCTAGTAAGTAGCAGAGTTGGGATTCAAACCAAAGTCTGTCAATCTTCACTTACAGAGGAGACATTTGACTAGGGTTTTGAAGGATGAATAGAAGTTCACCAAGAATGTTGGTAGGAAGTGAATATTACAGCAAGAAAGTGGATTGGATTTCTCCCAAGCTTGAGCTTTATCATATTCCAGGTTTCCTTAAAGTGAGGGCTGTGGAGGGCTTCCGTGGGGTGGTGAGTATCAGAGATGGTTCAGGTGGGGAGATCAAGGCCCAGAGAGGGACAGGGGCCTACTGGGTGGTCAATGAGTGTGGCCACTGACAGATTGTATGTTGCTTCCCCAGCATCTCTGAATGTAGGAAGTCCAGTTGAACAGCCATGGAATGGGACAATGACACAGGCCAGGCCCTGGGCTTGCCGCCCACCACCTGCGTCTACCAAGAGAACTTCAAGCGGTTACTGCTGCCGCCTGTGTACTCGGTGGTGCTGGCAGCCGGCCTGCCACTGAACGCCTGCGTCATTGCCCAGATTTGCACATCCCGCCGGGCCCTGACCCGCACGGCCGTGTACACCCTGAACTTGGCCCTGGCGGACCTGCTGTATGCCTGCTCCCTGCCCCTGCTCATCTACAACTATGCCCAAGGTGACCACTGGCCCTTCGGAGACCTCACCTGCCGCCTGGTCCGCTTCCTCTTCTACGCCAACCTACACGGCAGCATCCTCTTTCTTACCTGCATCAGCTTCCAGCGTTACCTAGGCATCTGCCACCCTCTGGCCCCCTGGCACAAGCGTGGGGGCCGCCGGGCTGCCTGGCTAGTGTGTGGGGCTGTATGGCTGGCCGTGACGACCCAGTGCCTGCCCACAGCCCTCTTTGCTGCCACAGGCATCCAGCGTAACCGCACAGTCTGCTATGACCTGAGCCCACCTGCCCTGGCCACCCACTACATGCCCTATGGCATGGCCCTCACAGTCATCGGCTTCCTGCTGCCCTTTGTTGCCCTGCTGGCCTGCTACTGCTGCCTGGCCCGTCGTCTGTGCCGCCAGGACGGCCCAGCAGGGCCTGTGGCCCGGGAGCGGCGCAGCAAGGCAGCCCGCATGGCTGTGGTGGTGGCAGCTGCCTTTGCCATCAGCTTCCTGCCTTTCCACATCACCAAGACAGCCTACCTGGCAGTGCGCTCTACGCCTGGCCTCCCCTGCCCTGTGCTGGAGGCCTTCGCGGCCGCCTACAAGGGCACACGGCCCTTCGCCAGTGCCAACAGCGTGCTGGACCCCATCCTCTTCTACTTTACCCAGAAGAAGTTCCGCCGGCGGCCACATGAGCTGCTACAGAAACTCACAGCCAAGTGGCAGCGACAGGGTTGCTGAGTCCACCGGGGCAGGACACGTGGAGTCTGGGCAACCATTGTGTTTGCCACTGTGGCTGGGGCATCAAAAGCTCCACCAGCCCCAAACCATGCAGAGAATTAGAGCTTAGCTCAGCTGGGCATAGAGTGAGACCCCCCCCCCGACCCCAAAACTTCACCAGCAACTATTTATTAAGCCCTTTTTCTGAACCAGGCCCTGTGGGTACAGAGAGAGACAAGCCTGGGCCTGGTTCTCCAGAAGGTCTCAAGAAGCCATGGAGAGTTGGGGAGAGAGTTAAGCTGCTCACAAAAATATAGTACGGCATGTACTGTAACTGAGGAGTATGCTGCATACTTTGGAGTCACCAATAAAGGGAGTAAGAGAAGATGGGAGGGGTAAGTGAGAGCTTCTGGGAAGGGCCATTTGAGCTGGGTTTTGAGGGATGAATATGAGATCTCTGGGGGATGTACTGTGTTCCATTCATTCATTTGGTCCTCTCTGCTCCTTGTCCTCATCTCCACACACTCCCACCCCACCCCCACTCACTACTCCTCCATTCCTTATTCCCTCCTCCCAGATCTCAGTTTTCCTCCTGTGGAACAATGTGGCCAGCCCATGGCTGCTAGTATGCCACACAGACCCAGTACTGGCAGAACCAGCCATGGCAAAGGGAGCCTTCCACCTTAGAAGGTTAGAGCGGAGAGAGGAAAGGGCAGAGGGACAAGGCAGGGAGGGGAAGGACTGTACAACTTCTTCAGCATTTTTCTTTTAGCCCTGCCTAATCTCCAAGGCTCTTCAGCCAAGGAGGGCTCTGCAGGAGTTAAACTCCACAGTAATGTTGAAGTGTGCTTGCAGCTGGTAGAGGAAGGGGGAAAACCAGGCCCCGGCCCATCTTGGGAATCCATTGAAAGTGTCCTTGCTGGAGAGGCTGACAATTTGGACAGAAGGCAGTTTGATTCTTTGGGTCACAGCGAGGTAGATGTGTGGGGACATCAGAAGACAGACTAGTTCTTAGTCCCCATATAGTGCAATGCTGTGCCAAGCAGTCCAGGTGTTACCCATCTTGCATCTGAGACCAGGCTCTTCAGCTGCCTGTCACGGGGGAGTAAGAGATGGGGGAGCAGAAGGCAGAGGGCCTCCGCCAACAGCCCAGGCTGAGCGCGGCAGCCAGTCCCAGATGACTGTCCCAGCAGGATGCCAAGAACTGCGACCCCTTGGTTACTTTTCCAAGAGTGGAAATTGTGGGCCGCAGGTAAATTCCATTCCCAGCTTCCCTTGCAAGGCAGAATAGCATAAAGGGTTCAGACCCCAGAACCAGTTCACCTGGGTGTGTATCCTGGGTCTATCATTTCTAGCTGTGTTACTCTGGGGAAGTTATTTAACCTCTTCATACCTTAACTTCCATAACTGTAAAGTGGGAGTAATAATGGTACCTATTTTGTAAAGTTGTTGTGAGGATTAAATTAACTAATATGTGCAAAGCACTTAGAACAACGCCTGGAACATAGTAGGCATGCAATGAATGTTACTGTTATAATGGTTTCGCCTTTTGCTCACACAAGTTCCTCTAGGGTCTGTCTCTAGGAATAGGCATAGGAGGTTTCTAAACAAGGAGCTTTAAGCAGGGGAGATTGCAAGGGTTTTTCTTCCTCCTTTAGCTAGGAGGCAGCTAGTCTTTTAAGAAAAAAAAATTCAGCACACTTTTTTGAGAATAAGAGCCATAATACATGAGCCCCATCTGTTCCTATAAGAAGGAAAAAAATCATTTATTACATGCCAGGACCAGGGAGGGATTCCAAGCACCATTTGAGGGGCTTGAATTCCTCCTTCCCTTTCCCCTCCTTTTGTTCTTTTCCTCTTCCTCACCGCCCTTCTCCCTTCTCACTTTAACCCAGAGCACTCTCAGTGATGGAGGGGCAGGGCAGGGGTGGGGGGCTTACTCTGGGAAGGTCTGCTTGCTGGCATGGGGACAGAGACGACACAGACAGGGGTGGAGTGCAGTGAGGGGCAGGAGAAACCAAAGGGGTTGCGGAAGACTTCCTGGGGGAAGGAGCGGTGCAGCTGGGTCTTAAAGGATAGATGTAATTACACTGAAGGAAAAAGGGTAAGGGTGTTCCCTGGTGCAGGGAACAGCACAAACAAAGGCATGGAGGCTGCTGGAGGAAGGATAGGCGGGGCTGTGGCCTGATATAAAGCTGGAGGGTTAGCAGGGCTAGAGAGGAAAAGGCTGCTGGCCAGGAAAGCACTGGGGAGCCAGAAGGACAGTAGTGGCCATAGGCCGGGGTCTGTGCATTCTGGGAACCATGCAACGTGTGGTATACTCATTTTCTCATTTAATCCTTATAATACCTTATAATGGGGAAGCTGAGACCCGGATGTGGGAACTGACTTACCAAGGTCACACAGCCTTTCTCTAACCCAGATACTAGATCCTCCCCTGCTTCACCCTCCCTTCGCTCCCCTTTCCTTTCTTCACCTGACTTCCAAGTGCCCACCTGCCCCACCCAGTCCTAGTAACTGGGGACCCCTAGGAAGTTGTGCCAACCACAATGTCAATTCTCTTTTAGTTAGGCACAGTCTCCTAGGATGAAAACTTCATTTCCTAGCCTCTCTTGCAGCTAGGTATGGCCAGATAAATTACTCCTGGTCCATGGGATATAAGCCAAATGCCCTAAGGCAGTTTAATATGGGAGGAGGGAATGTCTTTAAGAGACAGGTGGTGTCTGGCCTCCCTTCCCTTCTTGTTGCTTACATTGTGACATCACAGCTGGAGCACCATCTTGGAACATGAAAAGCAGCTTGCGTTTCTGACCATTCCAGTTTGGGGTCACCTAAATCCAGACTTTTGCATGAGAGAGAAATAAATGTCTACCTTTTTTAAGCCACCAGTTTTTGAGGCCTTTGTTACCCACAGCCAGAACTAATCCCTTTACTCAGTATGCCTACTGAGATGGTGGACCTCGGTGGAGGCCAGGCAGTGTCATGGACTGGAAGGGGGACAAGGTCCAGCCTGGTGTGGGGGGCTGAGGCCTCCACCTAAGTAGGAGCTAGGAGTCAACAGGGTCTGGAGACACCAGGAAGGCTTCTTAGAAGAGTGGCAAAGCCTGGGGAGTGCTCATCCCACTTTTGGCTTGAAGCTGAGGGAGTGGTTGGGCTTCCTGAGGAAGAGAGTAAGAAGAGAGGGCCTGGATAGAGTCCTGGGAACTCTAGCATCAGGGCGCTGGGAAGGAGGAGGAGCCGGAGAGGTAGAGGGTCAAAGCCTGGGGTTTCGGAATGATGGTGGCATGATGGCACAGTGGAGGTAGGTGAGTCAAGGAGCAGCTGGAGGGGAGGAAGTGGAGATGCTGGGTGGGGAAGAAGAGAGAGAGGAAGATTCCAAAGGAGGCCAGGCCCAGGGAAGGAGCTTCCAAGACAGGAAACCCGTGAGTGTTGGCTGCTGGAAGTTGATGACAGGGAGTCAGAGGGGCAGGGCCAAGATGGGGGAGCCAGAGAGTCAGGAACCAGGGTTTGTCTCAGGAGACTTCCATGCCAAGCAGGAAAAGCCCAGGGTCACTGGATCTGTCCTAGCGAGGATGCTGCTGGCTCCTCCCTCCAGCTCAGACCCAGCCCAACCCTCAGAATCCAAGGGCTGGGAGTGCAGACAAGGAAACAGTTCATCCAGCAAACAACATTTATTGAGCACCTACTGTATGCCAGGCATCATGCTGAGCATTGGGTCCCTGCCCTCAGTGAGCTCTAGTCTGATGGAGGATGGCAATAATGAAATAAACACATACATATCTGGATCATTACAACCAGGCAGGAGAGCTCAGAAGAACATAAAGAGGGCCAGGGGACAAGGAAGGTGTCACTAAGGAGATAAAAAGCTCCTGGAATGGTCAGGGACCAATAGAGGCTGAGGACCAGGGGAGCCTTGACCCAGCTTGAGGTGAAGAGAAGGTTTCTTAGCTGAGGACTTTGGGCCTCAGTGCAGAAGGGCTGTTTCTGACTCTGACTTTGAACAAGCCCCCTTCACTTCTCTGAGCCTCTGTTTCCTTACTTGTAAAATAACGTTAATACTACCAGCCCTCCCTATGCCCCCAGAGGTATGGAGTGTGGAAAAGTTAGGGCATAATTTTCATAAAGTACAAAAGAGTATTATAACCCAAGAGAAGAATGGGCAGGAGACACAAACAGGCACTTCACTGAAAAGGAAACACATCATCAAAAAACATAGAAGAGGTATTCGACCCCAGCTTGACAATGCCTCTCCAACGTCGAACAACAGCATAGCTGTTGCTCCAGCACTTCTGCGCATGTGCACGTGAAGTCACGCACAACACTGAGCTGCACTGTTCACAGGCACGAACAGCTGGAACCGCCCAAATGCCCATCCATGAGAGAGTGGATGAATACACTGTGCTATATTCACACATCGGAATGTTAACACACAGCCAGAATGTACTATACCGACATGCAAAGTGGATAAATCTTAGCAGTATATTAAGTACCAAGAAATCCCAAACAATTATACACAGCAAGATGCCCTTTTTATAAAGTTTTAAATAACTAGAATGAAAATATATACTTTGAAGGAATACACAGATGCACTAAAACTATATGAAAAGGAAAGCAAGGGAATGCTGAACACAGGAGGTGATGGTAACCGTGGGTGGCGGGAAAGCAGCAGGAGAATGAGTGGTGGGAGAACTATATAATGAGATATAGAACATTGTAAAGGCCCTAGTTGTTTTGTTTTTTGATGGGAATCAATTAAATAACTGGTAAGAATGTGTCATGAATAAAAGGTTACAAATAATCCAATTCTGTGCACTTGAGGCCTAATTATACAGGAAAGGGGACCATCTCGGGTCAATTCTATTTGACTTTGGAACGGAGTTAGGAGCCAGACTCCCCCTAAGACAGCTC
Source organism: Tursiops truncatus (assembly GCF_011762595.2). NCBI lineage: Eukaryota > Metazoa > Chordata > Mammalia > Artiodactyla > Delphinidae > Tursiops > Tursiops truncatus. The sequence goes on along the minus strand of NC_047041.1, from coordinate 57,725,669 downwards.
CTGTCCAGAGCTCATTGCTTCTTGGAGTCCCCTCACTCCTCATCTTTCTCCCACGTAAGTGCCTGAGGCCCATCATTGGCATTGACTGTGACCATCACAATCTTCCTATCTTCATTTCCCCAAGGGATTCTACAGCCCTGATATTGCTGGGTCACCACAACTCACTGGGTAGATGGGTTATTGTTTTCATTCCCCTTTCACAGGTGAGGAGCCTGAGGCCCAAAGGGAAAGAGCAGCATGCTGAGGGCCACCTGTCACATCTGTGAGGGTGCCTGCACTGGGCCCGGCTTAGTGTTGCTGTCCGCCCTGGCACCCAGTGCTTCCAGACCCCTTCTAGATGGATATTCTGAGGGTTAAAAACACCCAGGCCCTCTCTGTGCCTGGAAGATGACTTTGTCTCATCCTGAATCAGAAGGGGCTGGTGCGGGGAGCACTCATGACGTACTGTAAGCAGCCAGGCCGATCTCTGATTGGGTGAGCTTCCCATTGGGTGGAGGCCCAGCGTAGCTCCTTAAACACCCTCCCTCCCCACCAAGGGGATTCCTGGTCCAAAGGCCCCCCGAGGAGCCCACCTCAAGGCCAAGCTGCAGGGCGCTGGGAGCCTGTGACCTGAGTCTCTGCTCCTCTCCACCAGCTTCCCCATCTGTGATTTGGGAATAAAAACCTCTATCCTCTATCCCAGCAGTGACGTGAAGACAGAAAATGACCAGGTGTGACAGAGCTTGGAAAATTACCAATTTCAGATGGAAAGGGCCATCACTATTATTGGAGGGGGGCAGTGACTTCCAGGATGAGGGTCCCCCCCACCATACCAGAACAACCTAGAAGAGACAAGAGTCTGATTTCAAATAGAGTCAGAGAGAAGCACCCTTGGGGAAACCTTGGGGAAACTTAAATCCACTCCATACTTTTCAGATGAGGCAGCTGAGGCCCAGGGAATTGCAGGTATTTACCCAAGGTCACACAGCAAGGAAAGGGCAGAGAGACAATAGGCCAGACAGAGCTTTCTTCCTTGCTATCAATTTCCTATTGAAGAGTGAGCGATATGCTGGCCCCTTTGAGACAGAGAGGAAGTAAGGTTGAGTTGAGGGACTTATTGGAGGCTGGTCTCAACTCAAAGAGGAAGAGCTTTCTCCCTAGTTATTTCCCACAACCCAAGGGGAGCAGCAAGCAGGGCCCTGGGGTTCTCGCTGAGTCTCCGTGTCTCATGCGGTAGTCAGGCAATCCCTGAGTGTCTGCCTTCCTGCCCTACGCCCAGCCCTGCCTGTTCATCTGGACCGGGGCCTCCTGCTTCCAGGGCCTCCTAGCTAATGGGGCTCAGCCACAGTCCTCTTGGGCTAAGGGTAACATGAGTGTCCGCTGTTCCTGGGGAGGCTGATCCCAGGCCCAGGGAGGAGGAGGATACTGCTGGGGGCTCATCAGGGATATGGAACCAGCACAGGCTGTCTGGAGAAGCATGGTGTTTGAAGCTCCTGAAATCTGAATTTGAGTCATACCAGGAGCTGCCATTTCCTGACTTTGACACTGGTCAAAGTTCTTCTTCATGACCCACAGAGAAGGGGCAGTAAGATCTACCTCCAAGGGTGGTGTGAAGCAGTAGAAGCCACCCACACCTTGCCTGACAGGAGGGCGGATGGGAGTCAGGTAGGAGTGTAGGTTCGGCAGTGGTAAATCGAGGGCGTTCCCATCAAAGCGCCTTTTGTGTGTGAAGTCGAAGGAAGGGCAGTGCACTTTGTGAAGGGAATAGGTTTGAAACGGCTCCTGAAGGGACTAGTTAACGACTAGAAGGAAGTAAAGGAAGTGAAGTCTTCCCAACTCTCCGGGTTTTTTTTTTTGTTTTTTTTTTGGTGGCGGGTGCAGCTTTAGTCGTCCAAGGCTCCACGGGGGTGGGCGAATCCGGCCGGTAGACGGCGCTAGAGCCGCGTACCCCAGAGAGCTGGAGAAGGAGGGGGCGGGGTACAAGGCGCGCGGCTGGAAACGTGGGGGCGTGGTCACAAAGGGTGGGGGCCCCTGGAGCGGCTTGGGGAGGGTGGGGGGACAGTCAGAGCTGGACTGGCCGCAGAGGTGGGAGGGGCGGGGCGTTTGGGGGCGCCAGGGGCTGGACCCGGTCGCAGTTACAGCGGGATTCGCAGCGAAGGACCTGGTAGGAGGCGTGGCCTGGGCGGGGTGAAGGGGCGGGACAGGGAGCTGCAAGCGCCCGGGTTGGTCTGCGGCGCGCACCGCTCCCCCTGGAGGCGAGTCTCTCGGCTGGGAGAGTGTTTCTGCTTTTACCTGAGTGTCGGTGTTGTGTACGAGAGTTTGTGGGTCCGAGGTTGCCATGTTGGGGTCCCTTGGGCAGGAGGCGTTTCCGCCCGAATGCAGAGGGTGCGCCACCCCGACTATACGCCTGCGGAGCCGACCACACTCAGAGTTTGCGTGTTGCAGCGAGTGCTGGGGGGATGGGGGTCAGCTCTGCCCGCTGAGCTCCCGAGGGGCTCATCTGGAGGGTCGCTTCAGTCAGCCTGTGCTCAAGCAGTCTTATTTCTCCTTCCGCTCCTCCCCGATTCCCTCCCCTCCCCCTCACTCCCGATTCCCAGACTAGAGCGCGCCGGGAGCCCACCCCCTCTTTTGGGCGCGAGGCCCCGCCCCCCCACCCCCTTTCCTCCGCCACAAAGTTTATTTGCAACAAAAGGGAGCGAGGAGCAGGCAGCCTAGAGGGAGGAAGCGGGAGCCGGAGCGGGAGCGCGAGGGGAGGCAGGCAGGCCGGCTGGCGGGCGGGCGCAGAGCGGAGGAACGGAGCGCTGGGATCCAGCCAGTACCGGGTCGGGCCGCGATGCTCCGGGTCGCACCGGGCGAGGCGGGGGCTGGGCCCGGGAGTCGACTCTGAGGCGGGAGGGGTCGCGCGGGATGGAGCCGATGCGGCCCGCTGGCGCAGAAACTTGAGCCGCAGCAGATAAACCTGTGCTCCGGTCCCTGCACCCTTTCCCCGCTAACCGCCTCGCACTGCGGCTGCGGGACCCAGGCCTTCGGACGCCGGCCGCTGCGCTCCTTTGGGGCGGGGGCGCAGGGGGGGTTGGCCGCGGCTCCCCGAGGCCAGCCCCCCCAGAGTGAGTGCTGCCACCATGGCGGACGGGGCGCCCCGGCCCCAGCTTTATCGCAGCGTCTCGTTCAAGCTGCTGGAGCGCTGGAGCGGCGGGCCAGGGCCGAGGGAGGAGGCAACGGACGCCTCCGGGCTGCGGCGCCGCGCCTCGTGCCGGCCGGTCTCGGACGTCGCGGGCCAGCCCTCCCGGCGCGTGTCCAAGCTGGCGTCTGGGCCCCCGGCCGCCCCCGCGCAGCCGCGCCCGCTCCGTAGCCTCTCGCCGTCGGTGCGCCAGCTCTCCAGGCGCTTCGACGCGCAGCATCTGGACGACAACGCCACTGGGGCCCGAGACGGGGGCGTTTCCCCCGGGGCCGCGGAAGAAGCGGCGGAGGGAGCCGCGCGAGGGGCCTGGCCCAGCGTCACCGAGATGCGCAAGCTCTTTGGTGGCCCTGGATCCAGGCGGCCCAGTGCCGACTCTGAGGCTTCGGGGACGCCCAGCCCCGACGGTGCCGCGTGGGAGCCCACGACCCGGGAACCCCGGCAGCCACCGACGCCACCTCCTCGGACGTGCTTCCCCCTGGCGGGCCTGCGTTCGGCGCGGCCGCTGCCGGGCCCAGGGACCGAGGGGAGGAGGCGGCGGCAGCAGCAGCAGCAGCAGCAACAGGAGAGAGCGCAGCGTCCGGCGGATGGTTTACATTCTTGGCATAGCTTCTCCCAACCGCAGGCCTGGGCCCGGGCCTACCGCTCCTCCTCCTCCTCCATCGTTTCCTCCTATCCTGTCAGCAGCAGTCGGACTGCCAGCTCCAGCGAGGAGGAAGAGGAGGGCCCGCCGCCGCCGCAGCCCGGGGCGCAGAGTCCGGCCTACCACGGCGGCCACTCCTCAGGTAGTGACGAGGACCAAGACGGTGAGGGCGGCCACTGCTGGGGAGGGAGGCCGGGGCCCAGGCCTAGAAGCTCCCTCTTGGATAAGGACTGTAGGCCAGACAGTTATGGGTTAAATCTGGGCAGCATGGACTCGGCAAGGGGAGCCAGGAGCCCCGATCCCCCAACATCTCCAAGAGCCCCTAGGGAGGAAGGGCCCCAGGAGTGGGGTACTGGCTCTCCTCCTTGTGAACCAGGTCCCCAAGAAGGACTTCGGCCCTTGTCAGACACTGTGGGGGGAACTTTCCGCGTGGCCAAGGTGAGCTTTCCCACGTACCTGGCCAGCCCAGCAGGCTCCCGTGGTAGCAGCCGTTATTCCAGCACAGAAACTCTCAAAGAAGAGGACCTGTGGGCTAGCCGGAGCTCTGGGAGCTGGGGCGTGTATCGCTCCCCTAGCTTTGGAGCTGGGGAAGGGCTTCTAAGGCCCCAGGCTCGAACCCGCACCAAGGGACCTGTGGGCACCACGAGAGCGTTGAGGGATGGAGGATTGGAGCTGGACAAGAGCCGGCAACGGAAGTCCTTGTCGAATCCAGATATTGCCTCAGAGACCCTTACGCTACTCAGTTTCCTGCGTTCAGACCTTTCAGAGCTGAGGGTCCGAAAGCCTGGTGGGCGACATGAGGACCTTGGGAGCGGCCCTTTAGATGGCAGAGATTCGCCATCAGCAGGTGGCTCTGTAGGGCAACTTGAGCCCATGCCCTCCCCAGCCCCAGCATCATCTGGCACCCGCCCCACACTGAAGGACTTGACGGCCACCCTTCGAAGGGCAAAGTCATTTACCTGCTCTGAAAAGCCCATGGCCCGCCGCCTACTCCGCACCAGTGCCCTGAAGCCCAGCTCATCTGAACTCCTGCTGGCAGGCCCAGGTGCTGAGGAGGATCCACTGCCCCTTGTGGTCCAGGATCAGTACGTTCAAGAGGCCCGTCAGGTTTTTGAGAAGATCCAGCGCATGGGTGCCCAGGACGATGATGGAAGTGACGTCCTCCCTGGAAGTCCTGACTGGGCAGGAGACGTGATCCGAGGGCAGCGGTCCCAGGAAGAGCTCTCCGGCCCTGAGTCTAGTCTGACAGATGAGGGCATTGGGGCAGACCCTGAGCCTCCTGTTTCAGCATTTTGCAGCCTGGATACCGCAGGGGTGTGGCGACCCCTTTCCTCATCCTCAGCCCAGACCAACCACCATGGCCCTGGGGCTGAAGACAATCTGGGAGGGTGGGCCCTGGTGTCCTCTGATACCCCTCCCACACCAGGTGCCCTCCGCCGGAGACGCAAAGCCCCGCCTTCGGGCCCTGGTGGGACTGACCTGAGCAATGGGGAGGCAGGTGAGGCCTACCGATCTCTGAGTGACCCAATTCCACAGCGCCACCGGGCTGCTCCCTCTGAGGAGCCCTCTGGGTTCTCCGTGGATAGCAACCTCCTGGGCTCGCTGAGCCCCAAGACAGGGCTTCCGGCAGCCCCAGCTGTGGACGAGGGCTTGACCAGCGGCCACAGTGACTGGTCTGTGGGCAGTGAAGAGAGCAAGGGATACCAAGAGGTTATTCAGAGCATTGTTCAGGGCCCTGGTGCCTTAGGGTGTGTGGTCGATGACAGGGCTGCTGGCAAAGCCCCCAAGAAGAAATCTCTGAGTGACCCCAGCCGCCGTGGGGAGCTGGCTGGGCCTGGATTCGAGGGCCCTGGAGGGGAGCCCATCAGAGAGGTCGAGCCCATGCTGCCTCCGTCCAGCAGTGAGCCCATCCTCACAGAGCGGCGGGCAGAACCAGAAGAGCCCAGTCCTGCCAGGGGCCGGGCACAGTCTGAGAGGGCCCTACCTGAGGCCCCGCCTACTTCCTCCACTGCCCACCGTGACTTCCACCTTGACCCAAAACTGGCTGATGTTCTGTCCCCACGGCTCATCCGCCGTGGTTCCAAGAAGCGCCCAGCTCGGAGCAGTCATCAGGAGCTACCGAGAGAGGAGGGCATTCAGGACCAGGCTGGCAGCCTGTCTCGGGCCCGACCCTCCTCCAAACACGTTCGTCATGCCAGTGTGCCCTCCACCTTCACGCCTATCATGGTGCCTGAGCCACCGACTTCCGTTGGCCCCCCTGTGGCTGTACCAGAGCCCATGGGCTTCCCTGCCCAAGCCCACCCCACGTTGCAGGCACCATCTCTTGAGGACGTCACTAAGCAGTACGTGCTGACCCTCCACTCCAGTGAGGTCCCTGCCCCAGTGCCAGTGGATATGCCCTGCTTGACTCCGATTGCACCGCCCTCTGCCAAGGCCAAGCCCCCTGAGACGGTCCGGGCTCCAGATGAGCCTGCTCCAGCCAGCAAGTGCTGCAGCAAGCCACAAGTGGTGAGTCTTTGTGGGGGGCCTTTGGGGTGGGGACGAAGGAGGGCCAGGGACAGTGACTTATGCAGGAGTCTCTTGAGTGTGCTCACTGGGCAGGTGCCCAGGTCTGAGGGAGATTCTCTGGTTCTGGAAGTGCCCAGGCAGTTTTAAGCGTGTTACTGACACAAGGCTGCTGTCTTCTCAGGCCCCAGAGGCTTCAGGCTTCTGCTGGTACTAATGTCAGAGGTTCTTATCTGCTCTAAGGTATTCTGGGTGATAATTACAAAGGGTTCTAATCAGGTCCTTTAGATGTTTTTCAGGGGCTGGTTTTAAAGATTCCTATCTGGTTTTTTGTTATCAATACATAAGGAGATGTGAGGGTGATGGAACTTTCTCAAAAACCTTGCTGCCTTATTGGCCAAACCCCTTGTAGGATGTTTGGCTCAGGGGCCCACAGTTGACATGGGTTTGCCATTACTAATGTGGCTTTCCCATGTCAGATCAAACTCTGGGTCTGAGCCTGGGCCTGGGAGAATTGGAGAGGTACAAGGCATTACTTTATGCAGTAGTGGAGAGGGCTCCATAAAGTACATTGGCAGCCCTGGCTATTCTATGTGACTCAGTCTCCCCATCTGTAAAATCAGAGGGGTTGTGGACAAGGTGGTGCCTCTATCTCCTTCCAGCTGTGCTGTACAGATTTGTGGGGAGTCCATGGGTTGGAATTGGGACACTCTTTGGGCCTGAAATCTGCTAAAGCCTCCTCCAGTTAGAATGGGTACCTCTGAGGGAGGGCAGGGTCAGGGAGGAGCTGCTGAAGTTCAGCAAAGAGGGGCCTTGAGAGAGGTTGGGAGTGGTTCTGGCCCCCACAGGCAAGGCTGCCTCTCTGGGTCAGGATGGGGGCGCTGGTCCCCCATCCTGCCGGCTTGCATCTTCTCCCCACCCCACCCCCTTCCTGGTGACTCTGAGATGCTTCCTCCTTCCCCTGTCAGACCCCAGGCCCCGGGGGACTCGCTCTCGGGGAATGGCTCTCGGCCTCCACTTCTTCCTTCTGGCTTCAGCTGTCCCTGGAGTTTGGGCTGTGGGTTCAGATGGGTTCTCAGCAGTGTGGTGCCGTGGCATCCCAGCTGGAAGCTAGATTCGAGGCTCTGGATTTTGGGCTTAGAGTGGAGATGACCTGGGGTTATTTCAGCCGTGGCCTGTGCTCCCACTGTGTTCCCTGCCAGAGTGAGGTGCCTGGAAACCCTAAACCCTGGACTACTTTGGTTACTGCCGGTTCTCAGTGCCCTCACGGCCCCTCTAAACTCTCTCTCTCTTTGTTTCTCTCTGCTGTCTCTAGTTCCCCGGTCCTGGCTCTGGTGTCTCTCACAGAGGCAGCAGAGTCAGTAGGCAGGGAGTGGGGAGAGGGGACATTTTGGACCTGTCCTTCTTTCTGAGAGCCCGGTAGGGCGGCTCAGGTGCCCCTAACTCCAGTGCCAGTTGTCTTTGGAATGTCAGGGTGGGGGAGGGTGACAGCAGGGGCAGCTCCTGCCAGGGGCCCCATCCCCAGGTGCTTTTCCCTTATAATTTTCTCCTCTGGGAGAGAGCAGGGGTGAACCAAGGGACTCGGGGAGACTGGGGGGAGGGGGACTGTTCCTAAGAAGAGGCATTGAGACCCAGAGAGGAGGTGGGAGTTTTTGCAGAATTGGCTCCTGGTCTACTCATCATATTGTCTCCACGTCCCATGTGATCCTCAGGGATCATGTGGAACAGGGATCTCAGCCCTGCCACCCCAGCTGCCCCTAGGGGTTGTGAGGTGGGACATACCTGCCCATAACACAGGTTTCTCCCTGCCCTCAGTGGAGGCTCTCTCCAGCCTCCAAGCCTTTGCTCACTCCAGTCCTCCTATCTGTCCAGGCCCAGCTCGCTATCCCCTCTTACCCCTTAGGGGAGAGAACTGGTGAGTCTGTCATTGGAAGAATAGGGTTTGAGCCCTGGCACCAGATCCTTGTGTGGCCTAGGGTCAGTCACATCCCTGCTTTATGCCTCACCTTCCCCTTCTGCAAAATGAGGTTAATGGTCTCTGCCTGGCAGGCTTGTGTACTGTGAGTGGGTGGTGTGATCATGCCCTCCCTGGGGGCAGGAGAGGGAAAAAAACAGGGTCCACTGCCTCAGCTGCTTCTCAGGGAGCAGCCTTGGCCCCTCCTCCCTGCCCCCTACTGATTTCTGAGCACAGGGCTGGGCATTCTGGGCCTCAGTATAACCTGGTGGACTTCAGTCAGCTCAGAAGAGATTCACCATCCCCTAATTCCCCACTCACTCATAAAGCCTGGAAGTTCTTCCTTCTGCTAGCCTGAATCCCTCCTGCTGTCTGTCCCTTTCTTTCTGGCTCCAGGAGGATGGGGAGCAGCTGTCCAGCTCTCCTTCTGGCCTTCACGGAGGAGACAGTGTTCCCTTGTTTCAGGCCCAGGGCTCCAGTCACGCTCCCTGGCCTGTGGGTGGAGATGGTGTGGTGTGGGCTCCAGAATAAGAAGGGAAGAGTCTGTCACGCTTTGCTGATGAGGCAGAAGCCAGTGTGAGCCCAGCCAGGGGGCTGGCAGGAAAGGCCCCGGGAACAGAGGGAGTCCCTGACCCACCCCTGGGCTGCAGGAAGTCCCTCAAAGTCAGGTCTCTCCCACCCCAAAATCTGTATTTGCACTCTGTGTGGTGCTGCCTCTCTGTTGGGAGCAGGAAGCCTGGTTCCAGACCTGGCTTAGCCTCTGACTTGCCCTGAGATCTGGACAGAGTCATCTTGGGCCTCGGTTTTCCCATCTGTACAGTGGGTGGTCTTTGCCTGGTCATTGAAGCTCTGTAGCAGAGACTCAGCCTGCAGGGTGGTCAAGGGAAACAGGAGGAGTCGGGGTATGGCCAGAAGGGAGAGAAGGCAACTCTATGCATCAGCTTTAAGAACCTAGGAGCCCAGGGAATGAGGGGTAACTCATGGTTGCTTTCCATGAACGGATGTGCTGGGGGGGGAGGCCCAGTTGTGGAGCCTCCCTGCCCTGCTCCCTCCCACAGCCCTTGTCATTTCCACTTAGGCCCACGGTGGCCTGGATGATCAGCGACTCTTCATCCCAAGGCTTCTCATCCTGCCCTAAAGTACAGTCTCATGATCTAACCTTCTGCCCTCAGGTACCTGATACCCGTTTGACAGAAGTGACAACTCTAGTCCAGAACTAGGAAGTGACTTAAGTCTCAGAATCAGATGGATGGACTCAGAGAACTTTAGCATATTGAAATAGCAGTAAGAGTGGCTAACATTTATTAAGTGCTTACTATATGCCAGACACTCTGAATGTTTCATTCTTCAAAAATGAAAGCTGTGGGCTTCCCTGGTAGCGCAGTGGTTGAGAGTCCGCCTGCCGATGCAGGGGACACGGGTTCGTGCCCCGGTCCGGGAAGATCCCACATGCCGCGGAGCGGCTAGGCCTGTGAGCCATGGCCGCTGAGCCTGCGCGTCCAGAGCCTGTGCTCTGCAACGGGAGAGGCCACAACAGTGAGAGGCCTGTGTACTGCAAAAAAAAAAAGAAAGCTGTGAGAATCTCACAAGACTGAATTCTTAGAACTGCAGACTCAGATTCCCACTGAATCCTAGAATGTCATTGTTTTAGAGGCGAAGAGGCCCGAAGGGTCCCTGTTTCTTGGTGGAATTGGCCTACCATCTGAGTAATGGGGCAGGGGGCATTGGGGGCATCACCTGCACACCCCTGTCTGAACACTTTCATGGTAGTTATTTAATTCACTGGAGCCCATGTTTGCGGTGGGAAGAACTTCAAGACTCAGAAAGGAGAATGCCGACTTTAAGGTCCCATAGTGTGGCAGGGCACAGCGAGGTCCATGCACCACCCCCTGCCCCCAGCAGACATGGCCCCCATCCCCAGCTTGCCCAGCCAGCTCCCTGCCTTGCAGAGGAACGCCAGGCTGCAGCTCTTTGTCACCTTTCTTCACTCTGTCTCCTTGGCAGGGAACCCACAGGGGTGGGGATTCTCTCCTTTCCCTCCTTGGCTCTTTGCTATGATTTTTCCATGGAAACTGGTTCTGGGAGAGGAGGCGATTAGGACATTTGGAATTATGAGTGGTACCAAATATCTATAATTAAATGTCTTGTCACCAGCAGGAGGAGGGTGGGAGGGGGAGGACAGGCACAGGGCTGTCCCTTTCCTCTGTTTATTCCCTGCCCCCACCCACTCCTTCCTAAGCGCCCTGGGCTACTGGGGGAGTGTGGCCCAGGAATGGGTTGTCCTCCCCTCACCACAGGGAAGAGTTGGGGGATGGACCAGAGTTGAGCCTGACATTTTCCAGCCCCACATTTCCAGGACCAGCTGGGTTTCGGAGGCTGGGAGGCTGCTGCTAATCCTGTCCCCAGGGGGCTTCCAGTGTAGGAACTTGCCCCTCCTGCTTCTTTCCCGCCCATCTGTGATCTTTCAGGCTACACATGCTGCCCCGCAGTGGGGTGGAGGCATCCCCAGGCTGCCTGGGGAGCCGAAACACTCAAGAGAATTCAGGATCTAGTAGCAGCCTGGAAGGGGCTGTAGGATGTTGAGGGAGTGGCCTGGGGGCTGGCAGGAGAGGCTTCCTGAAGGAGCCTCTGTCTGGAGCTTGGCTTTGAAAACTGGGAGAATTTGAACATCCAGAGAAGAGAGGGAGGGGTTCTAGGAGGAGAGCATAGCATGGGCAGAGGCTGGTAGGTGGGAAAGAATATGTTAAGTTGTGTGCCCTAGGAGTTTGTTTCAGAGACTTGGGTGAGCCTTGATAAGGCAATGCATTCGTCCATTTGGCAAATACTTACTGAACCCCTAGACACTCAGGCACTCTCCGAGACCCTGGGGTACAACAGCAAGCAAAACAAAGGCCTGACCTCATGGAGCTTCCAGACTAGTGAGGAGACCTATCTGTAAATGGATACATTGTGCTACAGGGAGAGATGGGGGCTGGGGAACAAAAGAAACCAGGATAAGGGACTAGAGAATGACAGGGAGGGGTACTCTGTTAGATTAAGAGATCTGAGAAAGTCTCTCTGAGGACGTGAGATTGGACCAGAGGCCTGGAGGGAGCAAGACAGGTGGCTATCTGTGAGGTGAAGAGAGGAACAGCAAGTGCAAAGGCCTTGACGTAGAAGTCAAGAGGACTCTGTGGATGGAGTTAAGTAGGCGATGAGGTCAGAATTACAGGAGGGTGGAAGTGGGTTGGGGCCAGATGAGGTAGATTTCGCAGACCAATAGGAGGTCTTCCGTGTTTACTTGAGGTGAGTTGGGGCAGGCACTGTTGCAAGGTTCTGAGTAGAGCAGTGACCTAATCTGACTTAGGCTTTCACAGGTCTGCTCGGGCTACTCTGTGGGGGTAGATTGCAGAGGCCGTGGCGGGGGGGGGGGGGGGGCGGGTGGATCAGGGAGGCTGATCAGGAGGCCACTGGAATAATCTGGACAAGAGATGATGGTGGCTTGGGCTGGGGCAGAGGCAGTAGGGTGGTGGGTTTCTGCTGCAGCCCAGAGGGCTTTGTGAGGGCCTGGACTCCAGCATTCAAGGTGAACAAAGAGCTACTCCAGCTCCTATGCCTGGGCAGTGTGTGATGGGTCACTGAGAGTGAGGAGGGGAGATTGACAAAACCCCCAGGGTAGACTGGAACTTTACGCTGCACTAGCTGCCCCCTGTAGACCTCTGTTGGTGTGACTCAAAGGCTAGGAGGATGGAGGTTCCCAGGGCCCCAGTGAGGCAAGTGACAGTGCCTTATCCCACTGGTGTCTTCTCCACAGCCACTATGACACCTGTCAGCTGCAGCTTGCATGTTACCTGAGACAGGGAGCTCACACCACCCAAAGGCAGCCCTGTCCCTCCCATCTGGTCCTCTAGCTAGGTGGGCATCCCAGTATACGGATGAAGCAGGCCCAGAGCGGACAGAGGCTTACCCAAGGCCCTATGTCTCAAGTATGGAATTTGGCCCAAGGTGTCCTGACTCCTAGGCCATACATTGTCCCCGCAGAGTTCCCACTGAGCAGAGTTGGCAGGGTTGCTGGTAGTAGGGCGGGGGAAGGGGGAGCCTATGTTTCCCAGAAAGGCTCACAGCTCTGGCGTACTTATTGGGAAGTGTGCCCAGGCAGCCTGGCGCCTTGCTGGCAGGCCCTGAAATGGGGGCCCTGGGTCCCTTGGGAAGCAGGAGCTTATTAGAGACATGCCCCCCCCGCCATGGGAGTTGATACTTCATGCAACTCCCCCGCCATTACCCACCCCCAGGCCTCTGAGGCATTCCAGGGGTGGACAGAGGCAGAGGAAGACTGCCAGGCTGCCACACTCTGAGCTGTGAGTGGGCCCCAGCCCATGACATGCAGGGGCCTAGGGCCCCAGCCAGGATATCTGAGCCCCGCTCCAGTAGCTATGGGGCTCACAAGGGATGACTTGGTATGACACATGGAGGTCTGCACTAGGGGTCAGGAGACGTCGGTTCCAGCCTTAGCCTCACCATTTTCCTGCTGTGTGGCCTTAAGTAAGACCCTTCCCCTCTCAGAGCCATGGATTCCTCCATGTTCTTGGGCACCAGGAAAAACCTCCTCTCCTGCTAGGAGAGGCAACAGCTGTCCTTAGTAGGATCCCAACTTGTAGACTGAAGTGCCGGTGTGGGGCTCGCAGCCCCCTTAAGCCACTGAGGAGACCGAGGCTCAGAGTGGGGCTGGGACTCACCCAGGCCTGGCCCCCAGGGCCCTTTTCCCTACGACCAGCTGCTGCTCTGCACCCCTCCACACACATAGCGGGGGGCCTCTCCCCGCACTTGTGAGCTGTGGGGCTCACTCTGGAGCCTGTGCACAGAAGTGTTGATGCTGCCGCTGCTGGGACGTTAACACTTCCTCTGGGGCTTGGGGAAGTCACGGGGCTCTGAGACACTCCCTGGGCAGGGAGAGAGGAAGAGGGAAGTCTCCAGAGGTACCTGAGGTGGGAGGCACACGAGCTAATACCAGGGTCTAGGCTGGCAGATAGGTGGTGTATTAGTTTCCTATTGCTGCTGTAGCAAATTGTAATGCTTAGTGACTTAATACAAATGTCATCTTACAGTGCTGGAGGTCAGAAAAAATGGGTTTCACTGGGATAAAATTAAGGTGTTAGCAGGGCTGCGTTCCTTCTGGAGGTTTTAGGGGAAAACCCGTTTCCTTGCCTTTTCCAGGTCCGGTGGCAGCCGGCACTTCTTGGCCCCTGGCCCCTTCCTCCAGTCTCAAAGCCGGCAGTATAGCATCTTCAGATCTCTCTCTCACCCTAAACCAAACCTCCTGCCTCCCTTTTATAAGGACCCTTGTGATTACTCTAGGCCCACTTGAATCATCCAGGATAATCTTCCCATCTCAAAATCTTTACTCACATCTGCAAAGTCCTTTTTGCCACGTAGGATAACATATTCACAGGTGCATTAGGATGTGGACGTCTTTGGGGGCCATTATTCTGCCTGTGACAGGTGAGCAGAGGGGTCGGGCTGTTGGCTCCTTCAAGCCAGAGCCCAGGGTAGATGCTGGCACAGGGTAGAGCTGGTGGACGCAGGCCCACTGCTTTTATCCTGCATTCATTTCTTTCCCTGATCATTTGTCATTTTTTCATTCATTCAGCAATTGTTGAGCCCCTTGATGGGCAATAGGGACACACAGGGAAAGCTTGGACATCATCCCTGCTTGTCAGGAGTTCTCAGCAAGGGTCTTAGCCCTCTGATGTGGGTGGGGTCCAGAGGGTGGCCGAGCCCTGCTCTGGTGGGAGAGGGACAGAAGAGCCAATGGGTCCCCTGTGGATGGGCTTGGCTTCTAGGGTGGCTGGCTAAAAATTGGGATAAAGCAGCTCCCAAGAAGAGCAGTTGCCAGGAGAGTTTAGAGCCAGGGCAAAGAGAAAAGAGGGGGATCTAGGATGGGGGTGGGAATCACATCTCTGCTGGGCTGGCCCGGGCTGACTCGGGGCAGATGGTGAGGAACTCCCTATTCCCATGTGCTGGGAGCTCCATGTTGGGGATCGGCGACCCTGGTGCTGGGTTGGACCAGAGGGCCTGTCAGGTCCCTTCACGCCCTGAGGGGCCGAGGTGCTGCCCAGGAAGTGGCACCTGAAGGATGGCGCGTGGAGGGTAAGGAGTATGGTCCGCGTCCCTTCTCTTCTCAGGCTGGCTTTGAGACCCAGGGCAACCATTTATGGACCCCTCTGAATCCATAAAATGGGTGCATTACCCCTTTACTCCCCCAAGGATTACTATCAAGATTAAATGAAATAATGCCAAGAGGGTTTCCTCAAGAAATGTTAGTTCCTCCACCATGACTAAGATGCTAAGATGTGGGCTTCCCTGGTGGCGCAGTGGTTGGGGGTGCGCCTGCCGATGCAGGGGATGGGGGTTCGTGCCCCGGTCCAGGAGGATCCCATGTGCCGTGGAGCGGCTGGGCCCGTGAACCATGGCCGCTGAGCCTGTGCGTCCGGAGCCTGTGCTCCGCAACGGGAGAGGCCACAACAGTGAGAGGCCCGCGTACCGCCAAAAAAAAAAAAGATGCTAAGATGTTAGGATTCTAAGATTCTAAGAGAAATTGATTCCAAGTTGCTCAGATTCTCGTTATCTCTTTCCAGCCATGAAGCAGGACAAAGCTCTGGACAGGAGGGCTGGTGGGGTCCTGGCTACATCTGTAGGGTTAGTGGCCCAGCAGCCTGGGCCTTTGGAGGTGGGCGGAGGGAGAGGGACTAGACAGTGAAGTGGAGCCAAATGCCCACTGACCTTGTTCCTCTCTCCAGCTCCCCCTCCCATTTTGTTACCACCAGCCCCATCCTGCGAGCAGAGCAGAGTCAAAGCCCCAGACCCGCTGGAACCAGCCTGTGAAGTGGGTCTCAGTCCCCTCTGCTTACCATTCTGGGCTGAGAGCCCCTCTAAGGCAGGGAGTCTGCCGTCTGTGTGCCCTGGGCTTTGGGGTCAGACTGATAAGGGTTGACCTCTCTGACCTGACTGACTCACAGCTGGGTGGTATCTGACAAGTCATTGCATCTCAGCCCTGAGCCTCAGTTTCCTGCTCTGCAAAGTGAGGATGATATGGAGTTACCGTGAGGGCCGAAGAGAATACTTACGGAACCCTCCGCCCGTGACCCCAGGTCTGGAAGCTCTCAGAATTGTGGCCACTTTAAAGTGTGCGCTTTTGAGATTACTGGTTCAGAGTGTAGAATCTCATGGCTTCAAGATGAAGGAGTTTGAGTTTTTTTCCAGAAGGCTTCCTCTTAACTTGATTTTGTTCGTTCACTTGAGATCATTACTTCTTGGTTCTGAGATTCTGGGGCTGGGGAGAGGCGGGGCAGGTCCTGGGCCAATGGGAGGGCAGTTGGGGGACTGTGATGGTGGAGGCCAGGCGGAGGGAGCAAGCACCAGGTTGGTGTCTGTTTCCTGTTTATTGGTTCCCAGGGGGTGAGCAGGCCCTGCTCCCTAGCAGCATGGAGCAGAGGGAGGGAGGACTGGGGTCCTGGCTGCCAGCCAGCCCCATAGCCTGGCCTCCTGGGACTGCTGAGACCCCTCCCCCAAGCCCCCTTGGACAAACATCCAGTCCTTTCCCAGGACAGGGCATTGGAGGTCAAGGAGCAGATGTGAAGGGAAGGGGCAGAAGGATGGGAAGGGACCCCCTCCCCCCCAAAAAATCCTACTGGCTCCATCTTTCTTGGCTGCCTGTGTCACTGAGGTCTTGCTCCTGGTTGCTCACTGCCCACCTCTGTCTCTCCTTGTCTCCCTGGGGTGGGTCCTGGTGGTGAGACGTCCAACTTCTTGGCAGGCCAGGAGGCAGGAGAAGGAAGAAGAGGGGCAGGGGCTTGAATGCCGGGGTGGTCCACCCGAAAAGACCCTTAGAAACCAGTGTGTCTTCTAACCACCCCTCACCCCTTCATTATTCAGAGGGGGAATGAAGGCCCAGGGAGGGAGGAGGTCTCGCCCGAGGCCGCGCAGTAGTGGACCAGGCCCAGCAATCTGCCCGTGCACCTCAGAGCTGGGTTTAAGGGGCCACTGGGAGTTCTTGAGAGGGGAGGGGACATGGGTCACTCGGCATTTTAGAGAATTGGGCTGAGCCAGCCAGGAAAGAGAAGCCTCGATGTATGTCTGGGGCCAAGAGGACAGGAGGTCTCTTGTTGGACCAGACAACACAGGGAGGGACTGTGTGTACAGGAGCCAGGTTAAACTGGCTCAAGTCCTAGTTAAACTGCCGAGGCTTTGTGCTGTGGGCGGTGGGGAGCCGTGGAAGATAAAGAGCTGAGGAGGAACAGTGCGCGGTGGGCACATGAAGAGAAGCAGCCTGAGCTTAGGGGAGCCACGTGATGGAGGGATGGAGGGAAAAGAACTTCCTAGGGAGATAATTTGTAGGTAAAATTTAGGCTCAGAGGCCCTATTCAAAACGGGGGTAGGGGGAGTAGGGCTGACCTCTCTTATTGGAGTTAGAGAATGAGGCAGTGGACAAGATGCAGGGTCATCTGAGTCATCCCCCTGCCTCCGGGCAGAACTTTCCTCTGCATTTCTGGACGGAGGAGGGACCTCTGAGCCAGCTCAGGACCCTGCCTCTGTGCCCCATATGCTTTTTGTCTAACTTCCATTTCCTTCTGCTCCAGAGGAAGTGCCCTGCTTCTCAGTGGGGTCAGGGGTCACCAGAGAACAGCAGAGCTCCAGGCTGCACCCCCAATCCAGCCCTTCTGGGACCAGCCTGGGTAGGGAGCATGTGGGAGAGAGAAGGAGCAGGCCCATCCTGCCTGGCTGGCTATGACCCAAGGCACAGCACTTGGCCTCAGTTTCCACATCTGTACAGTGGGAGTCCCAGATGTGGCAGAGCCCAGGAGAGCTCTGGATTCTGCAGGTTCTCAGGAATTGGGGGAAGAGTGGTAGGTGGACAGGCAGGCAGCCTTGCTAGCAGTGCTCAGAGTAGTTTGTAATTGAAGACAAAGTATCCTCATAATATTTGTACCATAGACCCCAAGACAAGTGCTGTTGTGTGGCCCTGCAATCTTGGAGGCCTTCCTGGAGGAGAGTAAGGCAGAGGTTGTAGGGAGAGGAGTGATTCAGATTTGGGGTCTGCTCCTGAGCCTTGGTTTTCTCGTCAGAGGCCTAAGTATCCTTCTAGCTTCTTGCTGCTTCTGGGCCCTCCTCTCCCCTCCTGCCTGGACCAGAGCTTCCAGGCTTCTCCCCAAGGCCAGCGGGGGCGTTGCCTGGGGCGGGTGAGGAATTTCCGAGGGAACAGCTAAATTCAGCCCCGGCTAAAAATAGTCCTGGGCCTGGCCTGGCCCAGCGGCTGGAAGAGGAGGAGGGCAGGAGGGCAGGGTGAGCCATTCCTCTGCCTGCCCCACCTCGTCACCTGGACCCCGGGCCTGGGCTGGGAGGGCCTCCTCCCTCCTCCACCTCTTTCCTCTACTCATAGCAGACCTTTCCATCACTGGGGGCGCCTTGCTTTCTTTTCTCCTCCTTCCTCTGTTGTTCACCCTGTCCTCCTCCCTGTCTTGCTCCTTCTGTCTCTTGTCTCCTCTGACCCCCTATATCTTTCGGCCTCCTACAGAGGCCGACGGAGGCCCCTGGCCAGAACCAGGCCTCAGGAAGAGGGCCCTGTATAGGGCGGTGTCTCCTCGGCATCCTCGCCTGAGTGTCAGGACCCCTCCGCTACGCAGGACTCAACAGCTATTTCAGCTCCTCTCTGCTTGTGGAGGTGGACAGATCTCAAGAAGTCTGGGGTGTGGAGATGTGGGTGTGGCCTGCAGTTTACCCGGTGACCCAGTGCTTGGTTCTGGTCAGATGACGTCACCTGTGCCAAGCCCTCTTGTTCCTGGCACACGGGCAGTGGCCCTGGGGAGTTCCCAGGCTACTCTGAGCTCTTCCCACCACCCGTGCCCAGCCCTTTGTGGGCTCTGCCCTGGGCAATCACAGGCCCGAGCAACCAGGCAGATGAACAAAGGGTACTTTCCAAGCCAGTAGCAATTGAGGGTGGGGGTGGGACCTAGACACTGAGGCCCAGAGAGGGTGAGGTGCCAAGTTCAGACAACTGAGCTCAGGAGGAGTGAGGTGGTATTGGAACCGAGGCCGGCCTCCCTCCAGGGTTGCAGGAGAGAACCTTGTCTAATGCAGAGAGAACAGGGAGGGAGCTGATGGAAAGTCCACAGCACCTGCGTGAATATAGCGCAGGGGGTGGAGAGTCACCAGTCACGGTAGCAAAGCTTGTAAAGCCCTTCCTGTGTGCCTGGCACTAGTCTGAGCCCTATGCACACGTTCACTCATTTAATCCTCGCAACCAGCCTTGGGGAGGGACTGTTTCCCTGTTTCACAGATGAGGAACCCGAGGCACAGCATGGTGAAGTAGTTTGCACAGGTTAGGAAAGCTAACCAAGAGTTGGAATACAAGTGCAGACAGTCTGGTTCCAGAATCCATGAATGTTACTCAGGCTCCTGGATTTCAGGACTGCCGGGGTGAGGAGTGGTGCCATCACCAAGGTGGGCACGTAGGAGGAGAGAGTGGACATGGGGAGCCCGCAGGATTCACAGTCCACGGTCCTAGTCCCTGGAACTAGCACATAGTAGTTGCTCAGTAAATATTAGTTGAGTGGCTCAGTTGAATAGGAGGTGCCCTTGGGGAGTGAGAGTAGGTGATGAGCAGACAGAGGGAATGTTTCCTCCCGTTGTGGACCCAGGGACCTTTCTCTTGATGCTGGAGAGCTGCTGAGGTAGGTGCTGCGCTCTCGGCCGGTGGAGAAAGCTCTGGCCCAGGAGGTTGGAAGGGTGCTGAGCTGAGCCACAGGCAGGAAAAGGAGGGTTGGGGGCGGGGGTGCAGGCCAGGCAGTGCTGGCGCAGTCCCGCCTGCAGTATCTGGAAAGCAGATCTCTTGGGCCATGGCCGGCGTGACTCAAATGGAGACAAAAAATCCTTCCATATTTGGACAAAGAGCCCAGAGAGGCCCGGACCCACAGCCAGCCCAGACTGCCTCCCCCATCCCCGGCCTCCTGCCCTGTCTCCTTCTGGGCCCCTAGCCCTGAGCCCTGTTGCACGAGTTTAATTTTGGTCGTCAGGCAGCACTGTGGCCCCCTCCCCTCAGTCATCAGGTCACCTTCTGTGTGGCCAGACCTGGGCCGTGGGCGCTGAGGAAGAAACAGCCAGTGTTGGTCTCTGAGCTCCAGCTGAGATGCACAGGAGCCCTGGCAGAGGCTGCAGACTGGAGGAGGGACACAGCAAAACCAGTTCCCATGCTGTGGGGCAAGTTGACTGTAGACTCCCATACACCCCAACAAGAGCAATGCCTGAGGTCCACAACAGGTAGGCGCACGCACACACACACACACACACGCACACACACACGCTCCCCAGCAGACTTCTATACTGACAAAGACATCTGGGCAGATAATCAAAAGTGAGGACCTAGCCTGAGAACCCCTCATACCTGGCCTGGAGCAAGGTTTAATGACAATGAAGTGGTAGTAGATATGGGCGGCCAGATGTCAACGGGTGATATAAGTGGCGTTATCCATCTGGGGAGATGTGAACAGAGCAGTTCCTCCCTGCACTGAAACCCCCGCGTGTCCAACATGGGGCTGGGCTGGGCAGCAGACACCAGAACCAGGTGACGGGGGAGAGGGCCTCAGCCTGCTTTCTGCCTGGAGCAGGACCTCACTGCCAGGGGGAAGCCTGGCAATTTGAGGACCGGGGTGCTCATTGTCACTGGTGGAATAACTGAGCTGACTGCACAGCTGCCTCTAGCTTTTATAGTTAGCCCTGGGTAATTAACTCTGGGATCAGCCTGGTAATGCATTTGGAGAGCTCAGGGTAACCTATAAAATTCAATTCCACTGCCATCCGCTAGTGCCTGTACGTGCAGGGTGAGCACATGGGCTATGGGAGAAACAGGAAGGGGTTCCTGCCCTAGGAAGCCCCATCTGAGAACTGAGAATCAGAAGGAGGGTGAGGGAGGCTAATGTGGGGCAGTGGCTAGAGCCTTGGAGAACGAGCAAGGCCCTGGCAGACAGGAATGGGGCCAAGGGCCTTCAGGCAGAGAGAACCAGGAAGGCAGAGGCCTATGATGGAGAAGCTCTGGTGTGTCTAGGTTACCATGAAAGCTCCCTGGTTCTGAAGAAGTTGGGTGGTTCCTGGGGAGTCTGGAAGGCCAGCACTGAAAGTCTGGATTTGATCCCAGGGCAGTAATTTCCAAGCTTTTAAAAATAGTAGAACCCTTTCTTGTAGAGGAATCTTGACATTGAGCTATAAACTAGGTCAACTTGGAACCTCGTTGATTTAAGTGAAGGTGGGGGAGCGTGTCTGCCCCCTTGACCACATCTCCCCACCATGTACTTCCATGAAGCCACCTGAGACTCAGGCAGAGAATTTCTGTTTGGGGCAGAGGGGCTCTGGTGGAGGGTTTAGAGCTGGATAAGCCTCTCCCTTCAGTTTCTCTGCAGGCTCAGAAATTCAGCCAAAAAAGAAAAAAAAAGAAGTTCAGCCCAGCCAGCCTCCCTGGGCAGGGACAGACTCTGTTGGGGACCAGGTCTCCAGAGGGAGCCAGGCTGATGGAGCACCCTACCTTGGGGCTCCTATGAGCAAGCAGTGTCCCCACCAGGGGCCTCTAGCGCTGGGCTGGGCCCCACGTGACTAGGAGGATGACCTGTCAGAATGGTGGGAAGACCCTGATTGCCAAGTGCTGCTGCCTGGGCAAGTGAAGGCCCTTTGTGGAAGGTAGGAGCTAGTAGCCAGACATGCTCCCAGAGGGCATGCTGTCCGGCACAGCTCACTCAGTCACCGAGAGACAGGTGGAGGCAAATTCTCTAGAGGTCCAGGAGACCCACTGGCTCCTCTGGGGTGAGGTAATTAAGGTTAGAATCAGGAAGACTTGCCCAGAATTGAGAGTGAGTAAAAGGAAGTGTGAACAGGTGTTGGCAGGAGAAAGCCTGAGCTCTGAGCCTGGTAAGTCCAAGGCCTCAGGAACCAGGCTTTGCCCACCTTGGGCACTAGCCTAACCTGGCCCACCACGCAGCCTATGCTCCCACTTCTTTGGCCACCAAAAACATGGGATGATGGGGATATATGTATATGTATAGCTGATTCACTTTGTTAAAAAGCAGAAACTAACACACCATTTGTAAAGCGATTATACTCCAATAAAGATGTTAAAAAAAGTGGGATGAGTAGGAAGTTGCCGAGCATAAAGATAGCGGAGGGTGCACCTGGCAGAGACCAGCAACGTGCCAAAGCCTAGGGTGTAAGAGAGTGTGATGGGGGCTTCCCTGAGGCCACAACAGTGAGAGGCCCGCATACCGCAAAAAAAAAAAAAAAAGAAAAAGAGTGTGATGGGTTGGAGGAACTACTATGGCCAGAGCACGATGCAGCCAGAGTAGGATACAGGTGGGGAAATTTGATACTGGTGGGTCAGCAAGGGCCAGGTCAGCCAGGGGGTCGGGGTCAGCCTGAGTGCTTGCACTTGATCCTGTATCCAGCTGTGTCGGTGTAATGATTAGAACAGATTGGACCCAGGTGGCTGAGGTTCAAATCCTGCTCTTCCTCTTAGCTGTGTGACCATGAGCAAGTACTTAGTCCTTCTGTGGCTCAGTTTATGCACCTGTAAAATGGGGATAATTGTGATGGCACCTATTATAGGGTTTGGGTGAGAATCAAACATGATAATGCCTCTGGTAGCTGGGCTGGACCACTGACCAGTGGGGATCAGTGGGAAATCATACAGCAAGTTGGAAGTAGAAGGGAGGGTGGTGGCCTGGCCTGGCTGAGTTGGGGTCCCAGGGGTGGAGAGAGTGGATGGAATTACCAAGAATAGCCTAGATAGTCATCTTTGTGGGAGGAGGGATAAGCTGAGTTTCCCAGGGGAGGCTCAAAATTCTCCCCGCCCCACCAGGCAACTGCCCTAGGAACAGAGCTAAGGGGATACACAGATACGGGGTGGGATTCTGTGGGCTTGGGGCTCTGCTGGATTCTCACTGGCAGAAATCCTCACCCTGCCGTAAAGCTGCCTGTTGCCCACCTCACTTTACAGACGGTATCTGTGGCCCAGAGAGGAGCAGGATTGCCAGGGTTGCCCAGCGAGTTCTAGCCTCTGGGCCTTCATCCAGGCTGGGGACTCATGTCCACGCTCTGGTTGAGTCAAAGCCCAGCCCTGAGGTCGCCCAACCTAAGGAGTGGGTGGGTGGGGAGGTGGCCTGTGAAGGAGGACTTTAGCAATTCTCTGCAGAAAGGGCTGGAGTGCCGAGCCCTTCTATGACTGCAGGGTGGGCAGGGAGAGCGTCTTGGAGGAGCTCACAGATGGGACTGGAATTGTCCAAGAGGAGACCAGTTAGAACGGAGAGAGAAAGCAGAAACAAAGGCTTTAAACTCAGGGTTCCAGAGCAGCCCCCATTCTTCCATTTGGTCTTCATTCATGCAGAGCCCCTCAGGACTTGGTCCTGTATATAGGCAGGGACACAGGGCAGTGTGCAGACACATAAACAGATAGGTATCCCAGGGGTGATCAGGGCTGGGACAGAGATGCGCGGTGGCCGGGGGAGCCCAGAGGGTTCCTACCCAGGAGGGGGCATACAGAAGGGATGGTTCCTGAGGAAGAGGCTGCAGCAAAGCCTTTGATGGGAGAGAAGGAGGATGAGGGCTGCAAAGGCTGTTCAAAGCTGAGATGTGAGCCTGGAGCAAGCTTAAAGGCCAGACTGTGAGGTGAAGTTTTTAAAAAATTCAGTCTATATATATAAAATTTTGAATAGATAATTTATTCACATAGTTAGGAAAAATTAGAACGGGTAAAAAGTCTCCTTCCCGCCAGTAGCCACCCTGCCGTACCTCGGGACACTCGGTCATTAGTTCTTGTGAATCCTTTTATGTGCAAACACCAGCAAATGCACCATCTTTCCCCACTTGCCACACAGATGATGGCACACGGTCCACACTGCTCTCCACTGAGTATCGCTTGCAGATCTGCCTTTTCAGTGTCCTGAGAGCTTCCATATTCCTTCTTGTACTGCATGGTGTCTCATGGCACAGATTACCGAACTGTATTTAACCACATTTTAAAAGATATTTCCGTCATTTTCAGTCTTTTGCTGTTACAAATAGTGCTGCAGTGAATGAGCTTTTTCATAGGTTATTTTGTATGGGGGCTGGTGTACGTTTAGGGCAGTTTCTTGGTAATGGAATTGCTGGGACAGAGGGTATGTGTGATTCTAATTTTGATGCTCTCCACGGGGGTCCACCACCTGAGAAAGAGACCTCTTCCCCACAGCCTCACCAAGTCAGACCTTTGGGTGTTTTCCCAATCTGATGGGTGAAATGGTATCTCAGTGTATTTAATTTGCATTTATTTTATAATGAGTAAGGCTGAGCATCTTTTCGCATATCCAAGAGACATTTGGATTCTCTTTTCTGTGAACTGTTTGCATCCTTTGCCCATTTTTCTGTTGGGTTGTTGGCCTTTTGTTTTACCAATTTCTAAGAACATTTAAAATAGTAAGGAGGTTAGTTCTTTGTCTGGGTTATGAATTGCAAATATTTTTTCCTGACTTGTCACTTGACTTTTGACTTTGTTTATAGTGTATTTTTGCCATGCAGAAGTTTTTATTTTTATGTGGTCTAATTTATCAAGTTTCCATTTTATGGCTTCTGGATTGGGAGTCATGGTTAGGAAGGCCTGTCCCTCTCCAAGCTTATAAAGCAATTTTCCCATGCTTTCTTCTGGTATTTTATGTTTTCTTGTTTTGTTTTACATTTAAATCTTTGATCCAGTTGGAATTTACCCTGGTGTGCAGTGTGAGTTACGGTTCCAACTCTATTTTTCTCCCAGACGGCTGGCATTTTAAGCTCAGGAGTGACTTGGTCAGAATGGGAGCATCTTTCTGAGGTAGGTGTGAGGACCCCCTGGGGGAGCAAGGCTGTGGCTGTTGAGGATCAATGTCAGAGAGGTGAGGGTGAGGAAGCCTTGGGGCAGCACCAGTATAACTTGATGGACAGTTAGAGGTGGGGCACAGGCTGGTGGCATAGCATTCCCAAATCCTCATCTGTGCTGTGTGACGTTGGACAAGTCCCATCCCTCTCTGGGCCTAAACTATCATGGCTGAAGGGGCCCTGGAGAGCACCCTGATCCCAGGATTGACTGTGAGGAAGGAGGCAGCAAGAGAGGGCTGTCTGAAGGCAGGGACACAGAGGATGGCCGTGGATCTAGCCCCTACTCAGGCCTGGCTGAAAGGGAGTGGGGCTGGCAGCAGAATTCACTGTGTTCCCGGAGTGGTCAGGCGGGAAGGCGGAGAGCGGCGGGCACCCATTTAAAAATACCCACTGCAGGGCTTCCCTGGTGGCGCAGTGGTTGAGAGTCTGCCTGCCGATGCAGGGGACATGGGTTCGTGCCCCGGACCGGAAAGATCCCACATACTGCGGAGCGGCTGGGCCCGTGAGCCATGGCCACTGAGCCTGCGCGTCCGGAGCCTGTGCTCCTCAACGGGAGAGGCCACAATAGTGAGAGGCCCGCGTACCACAAAAAAATTAAAAAAATTAAAAATACCCACTGCAGCCTGGCATTGCAAGCAGGGGTTGTGGGGGGCAGGCCCTCTGCCAGCCTGCGGGGTCCAGGAATGCAGGGGGTTGTTGGGGTAGGCACATTGTTGTCTCAGGACTGTGGGCCCAGCCCAGCCATAGCCATTCCTGAAGGGCCTCTTCCCCCAGACACGAAGCAGGCATCCTTCGTCCTCTCCAGTGGAGAAATAGGGAAGCCACAGTGGACAGACCACCCCCCCCAGGGTCTAGTCTTGGTACTGCTCTGGACTTGCTATGTGACCTGGGACGAGTCTCTGTCCCCTGGGGTCTCTGTCCATCAGAGGGGCAACTGACCTTGCTCTGGTTACTTCCCCCACCCCTAGCCCTCACCCAGATTCCAGTTTAGATTAGAGCTGGAAAGAGAGATCTTGAGGTCCAAGCCTCTTCCCATTTACAGATGAGGAAACTGAGGCCATGGAAGGAGCCGGACCCCTGCTCTGCCTTTGCTCTTTTTGGCTTTCCTGGGCCTCTGGACCCTCCTCCCTGCCCCCAGCATGGCCTGTACCAACTCCCCACCCCCCACTCCTGGGCCCCAGTGGTCAAATTCCAGGGCTGCCGTTGCCATGGCAACAGCCAGCTCACAGGGCCCCTCCTCTTGGGGTTCTCCACTAGTCCAGGGAGGAGGCAGAGAGGGCCTCCCTCCCCTGGGGGATGGAGGGGTTGGGGGTGGGGCAGGGAGGAGGTCAGACCCAGCCGGCTTCTCTTTGTTTTCCAAAGGAGAAAATGGAAAAGGCACAAAGTGTTGCAGCAAATGCTTCTCAGTTATCCCAGAGACAGTGGGAAGGACAGAAGTGGTCTCCTGGTCTGGGGACAAGAGAGCCACCCAGAAAGCCCCTCCCAACCTTGCACCTGGAGAACTGCCCCATAGGAAGGTCTAAGACAGAGGATTTAGAATGGGAGATGGATGGTCCTTCCCAAGGTCACCACCATCCAATGCTAAGGCCACCCAGGGACTGAGGGGCCCAGCCCAGCTTGGGCTTTCTCCCAAGCAGACCTGCCCATAATAGCAGGAGCTACCAGGGTACCATTGTAAGGGGTGAGCTCCTTGGTCCTGGGGGTATGCAAGAAAGAGCTGCCAAGGGAGGCCTGCCCTGGGAGGGGGCTGGTCCAGATTGCCTCTGAGAGGACCTGCCTTCTAAGGTTCTCTGGTTATTCATAACAGCCAATATTTATTGAGAGATCTTTGTTCCAGACACTGTGCTAAGTAAGCCCTTTATATTCTCTATTATTCAGATGAAGAAACTGAGGCACAGATGTGGGCTTCCCAGAGGTCAGGGCAGCCATCAGTGCAGGCTTTTGTCTTTGCATATACACATATGTATTTCATGATGCTGAGATGGCGTGGTATATATACTCCTTGCTTCTTTCATTTAACATTACACTGAACGTTTCTCCATGGCATTTGAAACAGCTGCATGAGTGCACGATTCACTTCACCCTGTGGTCAGTTCCCACTGTTGTGAAGAAGGCAGTAGGAGTGTCCTCCTTGTGCTGGGGGCCTGGGCTGCTATCTGGGTTACTCCCTTGGGCTGGAAGGGGTCCCCTCTCCTGCTCTGTGGAATAGATGTGGATATCCTGACCCCTTGGCCCGCCGGGTGCACACATCCTGTCTGCTGTGAGACCTTGGGCCAGGCCCTTAACTTCCCTGTGCCCATAGTCCTGTTGTGTAAAGCAGGGTAATGATAGGGCCCACCCAGGAGGCTTATCTTGAGGTTAAAATAAATACCTGTAAGCAGCACATAGGAACCCCTCAAGAGAGATCAACTCCTATTTGTATGCCATTGCTGTCTTCCTGTTTGCAGGCACGGCTAGGTTAAGTGATTTACCCAGAGTCCCACAGCAGGTCAGTGGAAGAGGGGGCGTGCTTTGAGCCCCAGCCCCACCACCTCCTAGTCTTGAGAACCTGAGCAACTTATGGCTCCTCACTGAGCCTTGGTTCCCCACTGAGTTGCTGTGAGGATTGGATGAAATTAGGCCCTGCAGGCATTTTGTAAACTGTGAAGTTCTGAGTGGTGCCTCTTATTGTCAATATTACGATAGTAAGCCTAGAGAAAGTCTGAGGTTTCAAGGCTGCCCTTCCAGAAGCCCAAGATGCCCAGAAAAGGAGGGGAGTTGGCAGGTCTGGGCTGTCAGGGCAGCTTCCTGGCAGTGGTGGTCCCAGCCCCGATGCCTTGCGAGAGTGGAACCTAGATCTGGCTCAGGCTGACCTTTAGCTATGAATCTTGTTGTGTACCACCCCCCCCCCCCAGCACACACACACACACCCCAACACACACACACACACCCCAACACACACCAACCCAACACACACACACACCCCAACACACACACAGCCCAGGCATTACGGCTGGTCACTCGTTGCTGATACAGTGCAGCAAGGCTTAGAAGCCGAGGCTGCCTCTTGTCAGCCAAGGCAGAGACCACTTCTGCCAGCATGGCCCCAGCCCAGTGACAGCCCCCTCGAAGCTGGGATGGAGGGATCGCTGAGCAGGGCATGGTCACTCTCCTCGCGCATCTCAACCACCCTACACTTGTCTGGTGTGATGGGAGGGGCTTCCCTGGCCTCTGAGTTGGGCAAGGGTCACCAGAGCTCACTCTAGGGCCAGAGTGACTGATGGATAGAGCTTGCTCCCTTCCTGGGAGTGTCCCCTGGGTCCTAGAATAGGGTAGGGGCAAGGGAGGTGGAGACCGTAATGCCTTCCAGCTGGTTGGGTCCCTTTGGACAAGCTGTGGTAGCAGAGCCCCAAGGGCCTGGTTCTAGCCTCAGCTGACTGCCTGCTACCCTCGGAGTCAGGAGACACTTTCCTCTCCAGGCCTCAGTGCCCATATGTAAAATGGGAAAGAACAGTCCCTTCTCTGGCTCCCTCCTTCAAGGGAGGATTGAACATGGACATTCTAAACTTGCTGTGCACATTCATTACACTGATGCTTGCTTCATTCATCCACTGAAACACAAAGATGTATTTTACTTACTATTGGTGGGCTCTGTTCTAGGCATGCATCTGTGAGCTCCAAAGGGAAGGGAGCACCTCTGCCTTGTTCCAGCAGCGTCCGTGCTTAGAACAGAGGTCAGATTAGTAGGTTTGTAGGAGCTGATAACACCTCAAGCTTCTCTGGGCCTTTGTTGGTCTGAGTAGAATTTCTGGCACTGTGGTACGTGGGGAAGATGGCCTCTTCTGGCTGCGGAGCTTTGAGAGCCCCCAGGATTATATCTCCAGCTCAGGCAAGCCCTGCCCCCTCCTCCCTGCCTCCTGGCTCCCTAGGGCTCTGGCCTGAGGCTGGCCTGGCCTTTCCCAGGGTGCCTGGCCCACAGCCCAGTGAATCATTTTCCGCTCTAGAGGCAGGACACCCCATCCCACCCGAACAACACACACAAATGGAACCCCCCCCCCTACTGTGCCTGGGTTCGAGGGAAGGAGGGAGGGAACAGGAGGGGCTGGAAACAGGCAGTGGATAACTTCCGTTCCCACGATCCTTCACCCCAGCCACCCTGTATGCTGGAGAGTGGGTGGAGGTGAAGGAAGGGAGCCTTCCTTTGCAGAGCACCTGCTCTGCAGTAGGTGTTCATCCTCATTTTTGAAGTGAGAAAACCAAGGCTGAGGGAAAGGAATGTTTGAAACAGCTGGAAGATGGTGGTGCTGGGCCCTGACCATATGGTCTCGATTCCCTGTACAGTGTTCTATGCTGAGCAAGGTTTAGACATTTTGGAGGAAGTAATTTTTAGAGCTCGTATGGGAGGGCTCTGGAAGCAGACCTCATCCACAAGTTCTGAGCCAGGGCTGGGACCAGGGGCCAGACCACTATTGTGAGCAGCAGTGTGCGCAGCGGTGGGTGGGTGCTTTTCCTGGGAGCCAGGGTTGCCAGATTTAGCAGATCCTACTTGAAGGCTTCATCAGATTCCCAATGGTATTCCTGCCCATCCGCCACCCCACCCCACATCGCCACCCAGATGTGGGACCCAGAAGATCTGGGTCTTGGTTTCTCTGCCTGTAAAATGGGAATGACAGTCCCAACCACTTGGGCCCTGGAGGTGAGTAAATTCAGAGCTTACTAGCTCTTCAAGAGATGTTTTTCACATCTGTTGGGGTCTGTCTATCCACCTACCCCCTAACCCCCGCCTCCTGCTTCTGGCCATTATCCGTAATGTTAAGAAACTCTTCCTTCCCAGGCTGGAAGATCCAGCTGTTATCTTCTTGAAATTAAGGAAGGGGAGGCGTGGTTGTTGGAGGGCAGAGAAGAAGGGGAAAAAACCCACATGAAACAAGACTGGAGTTAAATTCAAACCACATGCGCCGCAGCCCCTGCCATGTGGGCCTCTGTTGCCACCTGTGGGTGTCTAGAGGAAGTGCAGTTTCTGGAGCTCCAGCTTCCTCACTTAGGCCAGAAGGCTGGATCCTGGCGCCTGCCATCAGGGAGGAAGGTCAGGCTGTCCATGCCCCATCTCTGAGCATGACCTCACCTACCCACCTCCCTCAGGGAGCCTGGTGGGGAATTTAGAGTCCACCTGCACCTTCCCTCCTCCCTCATTTGTTTACAGAGGGGAAACTGAATCCCAGAGGGGGGAGCAACTTGGCTAAAGTCACAGGGCAAGTCAGTCAGTCAGATATGTATGGTGCACCTCCTGTATGTCAGGCACACAGCTGTGAACATGGAGAGACCTGGTCTCTGCTTTTATGAGCATTATAGTGGCGAGGCGGGGGGTGGGGGAGACAGACACAGAGACCTTCCTCCTATTTGCCTACTTTCATCTCTATTTCCAGTCATCCGGAGAAGAGGATGTAGCCCATTGCCGTCTAATTCTAGGTGCTCTGGCTTGGCTTAACTCCTCATTTATGTGTTTTGTGACCCTGGTGAAGTCACTCAACTTCTCTGATATGCTGATTACTGGGGGTCAAATCCCAGCTTTGCCACATCCAACTTCATTACTTCAGGCAAGTTACTTCACTTCTCAGAGCCTTTGATTCCTTATCTGTAAAGTGGTGATAATAGTGATATATAACTCAGAGGATTGGTGTGAGGATTAAATGAGATAATACATAAGAAACAGCACCTCGCTAAACATGAGCTGGCAGTAAAATTAAGGCCCCACCAAGGGTATAGGGAATGTATGTCATTCCCTGAGGTGAGGGGGTCAGGAGTACAGTGGGTAGGGTGTCTCTTCTGGGCTGAAAGGAGGCCAGCATCGTTGAGCTGCCAGAAGCTGGGCCTGAGCCCCAGCATAGGGAGTGACAGCTGCCCCCTCAGTCCTCCTTTCAGCCATCAGAGATAGTTTTTGGAAGGATGGTGAGATTTTCTAGTGCTACAGAGGTTGGGGTCCCAGATGGACCCCACTGGGCCAACAGATGAAATCTGGGTCTGTGCAGAAAGCATCCTCTTGCCTCATTCATCCCATCAGGACATTAAAGACCCTGGGTTCTTAGCCCAGCTCTGCCACTTACTGGCTACATAACTGTGGCTTCTTCACCTCTCTGGGCCTGCTTTCTCAGCTAGGTGGTTCTTACTCAGAGTCTTTCGTGCGATTGCAATCAGACAGTAGCTGGGCTGGACTCATCTTGAAGGCGTGCTCACTCACAAATCTGGCAGCTTCTGCTGGCATTTGAGTAGAACCTCATCTGGGCTGTTGGCTGGAGTACCCTACACATGGCCTCTGCATGTGGCCTGAGCTTCCTCACAACATGGCGCTGGCCTTTAAGAATGAGTGACCCAAGAGAGCAAGGTGAAGGTACGTGGCATGTGTATGGCCTAGCTTTGGATGTCGCACGGTATCCCTTCTGCTGTACTCTGTTGGTCAAGGTAGTCACAAAGGTCCGCCCAGTTTCAAGGAGAGGGAACGTAAACCTCGTCACTCTGTAGGAAGAGTGTCAACGCCACATTGTAAGAAGACCATGTGGCATGGAAAGTATTGTGGTAGCTACCTAAAAATGCAGTCTACCACACCTCCTGGGGTGCTCATGAGGATAATTGAGACAGTGATGTAAAGTACTTCACCTGTGCCTGGCACATGGTGAATGCTCAGCTATAGCTGGTTTTGGTTTTTACTGAAGTGGCCCCTTTCCACCTCTGCCACAGAACCACACAGACCGTCACCCACGGAGGGGCTGTGTATCACGTGGCCACAGAAGACCACTGGCAGGGGCATACACAGACACGTGGATGAATCCGAACAGTTGGGACACGCGTCGTGTCTCTCATAGTCCCACCTCCAGGTGCACACGGTCCAACCTAAGTAGGGCAGTGGCCCTGTGGCAGGAAGGACTCCTTAGGCCCTTGATCTCTCCTTCCCGTTCTCAAAGCACATTCCCCAGAATTCTGGGGCCCACCCGGAACAGCCAGTCCCAAGGGAGTCCTGTGGCTTGGACGCTGTCCTTGCAGCTGCCTGAGGCCTGGGAACTCTGTGGAGCCTTGAGAAGTCTCCGCCTCCTAGAAGGGAGGGTCTGTAAGGGACAGGCCATGACGTGGGAAGTGATGGATGATGGGAAGAAGAGGGAAGGGGTCTCAGACAAGAACAGATGGAGAGACTGAGGCCCCAAGAGGGGAAGTGTCTTGCTCGAGGCCACACCACCAGTAAGTGGTAGAGCCAGGATTTGAGCCCAAGCTGTCTGGCTCCACAGTCTGCCCTTTTAATGGCTATACCCAGAAGTCCCTCTTTTAGAACTTTCATTTCATTGATGAACCTGAGGACCTGAGGAGGGCAGCAGCCATCAGCAAAATGGATAGCACGTTAGGTTGGGAACATTCAGTACTAATTTAATGCCCGTGGACATCAGTGAGGTCAGGAGCTCAGACAGTCCATCTGGGCCGTTAGCCAGGGTGCAGTTCCCAGGGAAGAGGATCCTCCATGATCCCAGCATTGCCTGTGGACAGCATTTTGTTTTCTACCAAATCCGTCCTGGGTCAGGAGAATATGTTTGCCTCACTGTCTCAATACAGATGAGGCTGGAGAAAGGGAATTCAGGCAACCACGGCACCAGGGAGGCAGGGGAGCCTGAGGGGAGGTGGAGAGGGGCTCTCTCCAGGGCAGGTGGTGGTTTTAAGAGCATGGGACCTGGAGGCAGCCACCTGGGCTCCACCCCTTACCAATTAGGTGACTCCCTGAGCCTCAGTCTCCTTGTTTGTAAAATGGGGGAGTAACAATATCAAAGCCCTTGACATAGGGCTCCTGTGGGGATTAAAGGAGCCAGGGCTTGGAAAGCGATGGTGGGGTGCTTTCACACCTGAAAAGTGTTCAATTTGCATTAGTGATGGTGAGGATTCTAAGATTATGGCGTTCCCAGTGTTCTGATTTGGGCAGCTCTGGGGCCCAGACACTCTTCTGGCAAATATGTTAGAGCTATGCACTTGTGAAAGGCTGGCGACCCCTCCCCATCCTGCAGGAGCCTGATGAGACCTGCTGCCCCTGAACCAGCATTGTACTTGTCATTTCTTTTTCAACTCTTGTCTTCCCACATAGACTGTGGTGCCCAGCAGGGCGCAGACTTGTTTTCTTACCTTTAAGTCCCCAGCACAGTGCTTGGTACCTGGAAGGTACTCAATAAATATTTGTTAAACTAATCAACAAATGAATGAAATAAGAACTCAATTAACTTCTCATCCATTGGACCATGTGTCTGTGTATCCATTTATGTTCATTTGTTGTTGATTCATCATTCTGTTCTTCCATCCATTTATTTATTCATCCATCATCAATCCACCCTTTCATTTATTCAGCCATTACTCATTATCCATCCATTTGTCCATCCATATGTCCTTTTTCATCACTGGTCCCCCAGCTGGTCCAGGACAAGTGGCCCCAAGTGGGCAAGAGGTCTTGCAGGTGGTCTTGGTGGGGCTCAGGGTGGGAGTGTGTCTAGAGGTAGGCAAGCAGGTTGTTAGGCTTCCCTCAGAGATGGGGACGTTGTCAGCAGACTAGGTGGGGGTCGGGAGGATTCGTGTTCCCCAGGGCTGGCAGGGGGTGCCCAGCTGGCTCCTGGAGTGGGGTGGTGGCCTTGCGGAGCAGAGCCCTTTCCTATCCCTGCCTCTTGCCTTCCCCTGACTGAGGAGGAGGAGGGGAGCTGTTTGGTGAGGAGGGAGGTACATGGGGTGTGGGTGGGGTTTGGGGTATGAAGAGGAGGGCTAGATGGGCCTTTACCAACTACCTTACACACTTAACAAAAACTATTCTGAGCCAGATTCACTCGAAACGACTGCCGATACCCAAAAGGAAAAGAAATCAGTGTCTGAAATGGGAGCGCAGAGGAACAACAGCAGAACCAGACCTGCCCAGGGGTGTCTCCAGCCTCCACCCCAGCTGACCTCACCCTGAGGGGCTCTGATACCTGTGGTGTTGTGGGGGTGATCCCTGGACACCCTGATTCAGCAGCTGTGCATTCCTGTTCCTTCTCTCAGCTTCCTTTCATTTCCCTACTCCAACCAGCCCCTGTGTTGCCACGGCGATGGGCTTGGATCTAATTAGCTGTCATTAATGAAGCAGCGGCAGCAAGCAAAGCCTTCAGCACCAGGCCCTGCCCCTTTCTCCAGGGCAGGGGCCTCTGGTGAACTCTGCCTTCTGGGCACCCACATGCCTCTGAATCTCCTGACCCTGGGACCTTGTTCAAACCCTGCCTCCTCCAGGAAGCCCTCCCTGGATACCCCTCCCCTCCAGTCCCCCAGGCAGAGGCGACTCCCTCTGCTGAACCCTATGTGTCGTCTGGGAGCTCCTGGGTGCCGGCCAGAATGGATTCATCTCTGCAGGGCCTGGTCCCGCTGGAGTGAGTGAGGGAATGAGTGTACCTCACTAACAAGTCCAAGCTGTGCACTACCTCCCAACAATTTAGAGGAAATAAGGCCCAGGTCATATAGCTGGAGAGAGGGTCAGATGGGGGGGAGGTGTTCTGAGAGAAAGCCAAATGTGGGTTAAGTAGCTACAGTATCAAGCAATGGGCCTGGGGTGAGGCCTTCAGACCACAGGCCCTTGTGCTAGTGTGGGATTATCTTTGGGACCTGGCTATTTGGACTGGTGTCCATCCTCCTTGCTCGTATCATCACTCAGTCAACTGGTCTGGCTGTTCCAAGCCCTCCGCAATGTGATAAGCCCAAGAGGAGGAGGAAGGGGAGCAGGTCCCACCCCCAGGGAAGTCCACAATCCACCCCATTTGGAGAGTGAGAGGTGGGGTTCTCACGGGATTCCTCGGTACAGACCAGAGGCAGAAGAGGGCTTGGGGCCCTCCTGGAAGACCCTCACTTCCGCATCTGTGGGGCAGAAGCGGCTGGGCAAGTACCCGCTCTGGGGATGTGATGGCCAGGCAGGCTCTTGGCCTTGAAGGCTCTGTGCTGCCCGTACACAGATTGCTGGGCTTCATCCCAGTAGGGTGGTGTCAGGGAAGCTGAGAATGTGCGTTTCTAACACGGTTCCCGTGAGTTCCACAGGGACGCACTTTGAGAACCACTGCTATAGAGGGACCAGGAAGGGAGTTTGCGCAGAGTACACACTCTTGCCTGCATCATTCTTTCTCAGCCGACTGGCTCTAGAGTTACTCTGGGCGGGGCCCTCATGTGACCCAGGAGAGACAAATGGGTTCACCAATTGTTCTCTCATTATGCAGCACAAACTTAGGGAGCACCCATCTGGTGTCGGGCTCCGCCCCCCAATGCAGGCTCTGGGAGCAGCCCCCCCCCCCCCAATCTGTGTAGTGCTCACTGCTCTGGGAGCCCCTGCCAGGTGCAGGTCACACCGGTTTTCTCTTGCTACTCTCTTGGAATTCCCTGTGCCTGTTTTCATTGTTGGCTACTTGTGGATTGTCTGTTAGGGAGTTAAAATTTTAGTGTTGGTTATTTGGGACTCTCTGAAGATGCCACTGCTAGCCAGGGGTGTGGGGTGTGGACTCACCTTGGTTGAGGGCTGAACAGGGGGATGGGGTGGGCAGTGGGGCAGAACAGGATAAGAGGCTGCAAGGGCCAGCAGGAAGGGCTGATCCTGTGTCATGGGATGCCAGGGAAGTTTTATAAGCAGGGACCTGCATGGGCTGGTTTGCCTCTCGGTGGTGACTGCTTGGTGTGTGGGGAGAAGGGAGGAGGAAGTGTTATTGGAGTTAATTGTCATGAGCCGGCATCTATGTGCAGAGTCCTATGGCTTGCAAAAGGGACGTGGACCCTGCCCTCGGGGAACCTGCTGTCCCCTGGGAAGAGATGAGCATCAATCTAGCAATTGCTCAGATGTATAATTACAAACTATGATACCTGGTTAAGAAAAACTGAGGCTCTTTGAAAGCATGAGCAGGTGCACCTGACCTAATCTGAGGATCAGGGAGGGCTTCCCTGAGGTGACATTTGTGCTAAGACTAGTCTTAAAGGAAAAGAAAAAGCACTTGTAGGAGAGGGAAAAGACATGGGCCAAGGCCCTGGGGCAGGAGAGAGCCCGGTCTGTTTCTAGGCGTTAGAACAGAAGTGGCAGGGGAGGGGGATATCAAGCAAGGTGGAGCTGGGACTGGCTTGTTGATAGGTTCAGAAGGTCTCCACTGCACAGAAAACCCTGGGGGAAGCAGCTTTGGGGGAGGGTGTCAGTTGGGGGTTTGGTGAGTGTGGGAGCCCTCAGTACACTAGGGGAGTATGAGTTCCCGGGTCAGCTTCAGGGTGCATCAGAGTCCCTTGGTGAGGGTAGAAGCTGGTGCAAAACTAAGCTCACCCTGCCGCTCTCATGATTAAGTGAGTCTGGAATAGGTTCAGGCATCACCTGGGATTTGAGCAACAGGTCCTGAGGACCCTGCCAGGAGACATCCTGGAGCACAGTCTGGTGGTGGTGTGGGGCAGAGGGTGTAAATGCCTGAGCCACTCCACGTGGGATGGGGTGGAGAGGGATAGGACTGGAACCCTCTGGGAGTGTCTCAAGCACAGGACACAGGTCAGCTGGGTGGGGTGGGAGTAGGGATGACTCATGGTGGGCCCCATTCCCTGGTAGCCCCCCCTCCATGGTCCCAGTGCTCTGCCCCTGGACGGGAGGACAGCAGCAATTCCCAGGGATGTGTGTGTGTGCACGTCCCTAAATCTGTGTGCCTATTTTTGCCTGGTTATAGTTGTGTGAACACAGAAGCCCATGTCACTGTGTGCAGCCCTGGGTGGGTTTCTTGTGTGTCAGGGTTCAGGTCTGTATGGAACTATATTGTTCTGTGTGCCCTTGGCTCTGACCCAGGCGTGTTTCCTAATCGAGGACCGAGGGCAGGTATCCATGTATGTGGGCCTGTTCTGTGTAGGTATTTGCATGCCACTGCGTGTGCCTCCGTGCATACAGGTGTGGACAAAAAGTGCGTGTTTTCGAGTGCACTCGCCTTTGTCCACGGATGTGCGCGGACTTGTGTCCTCAGAGGGAGGTGGGCCCAAGAGCTGACACCGCTGTATGGCGGAGCGGCGGGGTCGAGGTCGGGCGTCCTTTGCGTGTTGGGGGAGATGGGGCCGCGTGAAGCAGGGGGGTGGCCCGGGAGCGGGCGACTCCCCCCCCCCTCCTCCGCGCCGCCAGCGGCGCCGCGCGCGGGGCTCGCCGGGCGCACTCGAGCGGAGGAGGCAACAGCGCCGCCGCGGGCCCGGCCGCCGCCATCAGATCGACGCTGGAACTGACACCGCGCGACCGCCGCTGCGGCCCGGCTGAGCCCCCGGAGAGAGCGTCGGTGGGAGGGAGGGGGCCCGTAGACCCCCGCCGCCCCGGCGCCCCTGCCCCGGCGGCAGGCCGGCCGCATGCTACAGATGGTGAAGACCCTGGCCCAGTTCACCATCGCGCTGGAAGACATGCGTGATCTGGGCCCAGCCGCCGCCTCCGCCTCCGGGGAGCCCGCCGGAGGGAGCAGCAGCGTT
Source organism: Tursiops truncatus (assembly GCF_011762595.2). Classification (NCBI taxonomy): domain Eukaryota; kingdom Metazoa; phylum Chordata; class Mammalia; order Artiodactyla; family Delphinidae; genus Tursiops; species Tursiops truncatus. Next base: position 57,689,045 of record NC_047041.1, on the reverse strand, counting down.
GACGCTGCTGAGCCCGGGGAGGCCCAGGTACGGGGAGGGGGAGGGGCAGCGAGGGACCAGGGCCAAGGCCTAGAGCTCAGGTGACCCTGGACTGGGGGAGGCACCGGCAGATGCTGGGGCTCAGGGCCGGAAACTTTGATCCCGCACACCAGCCGCCTGGCCGTGGGGCTGGGGGCTCAGTGACCAGTGATGGGGGCAGGGAGATTGAAGGTTTGTGAGGAGCCCTGGCAGGGGTGGTGTGGCTGGCAGGACGCTGAGGTTTGGTGCCAGCAGAATGCAAACTTGGGATGGCAGAAGGGCTGGCCGGCTCAGCGGGGGTGGGAGGCCTGCACCCTGAGACCCAGCCTTGGCAAGGCCTAGTGGCACTAAGCATGTGATATAGGTCTGCGTGGAGGCAGGGGCTGTCACCAGGGGTAGGTATCCTGGGCCCATAGGCTCGGGGAGAGGTTTTTTCCAGCCTCCATCTCAGGCCTGAGGCAATCCCCAGATGAATGTATGTGCTGGGGGGTAGGAGGTAGTCAGTTTTGTGCCCCTCCCCCTTGCCATCCTAACCCTGCCACTGGGCTCGCTGGGCCTGGGTGGTGTCATGCTGGGGTGGCAGTGGTGGTGTCCCGATTCCTGGCTCGGTGGTGTGTTCCCCTGCGGGGGAGGGGGAGGCTCCACAGGCTGTCTCTATGCCTTTGTGTGTCTCTCTGGAGCTGGACTCTGATTGTTCCACTCTCCTGGGCTCCAGTGAGGACTGTGGGTTTGTCCTCCTCCCCGTGCTGTGTTGTGTGTATCTCTCTCCACTGCCTCAAGTCTCTGGACTGAAGGACCTGGTTCTCAACCGGGTGACTTGGCTGCATTTTTTTTCTCTTTGCGGGGTGTCTGGCCTTTACGGCTTCTCTCCGTGTACACGCATCTCTGCCTTCACGCCGTGTGTATAGGAGTCTCGGGCTTTGGGTCATGATGTCCCAATTATACTTGTAGCAGAGGCCCTCCTCTGTCTTCCTGCTGGATCCCTTTGGCCCCGTATCCCTCTCCCCCTTCAGTGCCCCATGCAGCGAAGGTCTGCGGATGGGGCTGTTGAGGGGTGAGAGGCTCTGGGGGAGGCTGGGCCGCCTGGGCTGTCCCGCCCAGAACAGGTGGGCCTGCTGACCTGGCTGGCAGCTGCATTGCCTGCCTCCCGTTTGCCCTGGCCCCCAGCCCCACCCCCACTCACACTCACACCCGTGTCTGGGCACGTGTGGAAGGGGTGCTGGATGCAGTGACAGGGAGATGGCCTTGTTTTCCGTACCCCTACCTGACAGCTGAGTGACAACGCACTGAGCTTTCAAGCAGGGAGGAGGCTGGGAAAGGCGGCTGTTGCGGCGTCAGCCTCCCTGCATGAGTTACCCCAGCCCCGGGCCATGAGGCCCAGCAGCAGCCCTGCCTCCCTTAGGAGGCCTCCCTGCCCATGACCCTCACTGCTGGGCCTGGCAGGGCTGGGCTGGGGAAGTGAGGTGGAGGGTGCTGGCTGTACCACCCAGGGCTGAGCCTGGCCTGGTCCTACCGTCAGGGGGCTCCCTGTCCAGCAGGGAGACGGATGTCGATAAACAGCCTCGCTGAGGCAGAGGACCTGAAAGGCCCGGTGTGTGGAGAGAGCTGCCCCGCTCCCCAGCTCCTTGCTTTCCCAGCCCTAGGAGGGAGGTATTATTTGTTCCATTTCATAGAGGAGAATGTGGAAGCCCAGATGGTTAAGTGACCACCCAAGGTGACACAGCTGGTAAGGGCCAGGCTGAGGACCCTGTGGCCCACGGCTGGCTGGTCAGAGTGTGAACTCCGGATTCTTGGGCCCGAAGGCTCAGCTTGAGGGGGCTGAAGAGACTCAGGTCCCTGCTCTGCCAGCCACTGGCTGTGTGACCCCAGACAGGTCAGGTCACTTCTCTGACTTGACTTCCTCACCTGTGAAGTGGAGATAACAAGTCCTGTCACAGAGCTATGAGGGTGAGGCTGAAATGAGGCCATATCTGTGAAGTGCTGAGGTGTCCCTGCAGGAGATGGGGCATCTGGGCCTTTCCTTGGGAGGCCCTTCTGGCCCTTGATGCTCTCCCAAGCTCTTCATCCTAGGGTGGGCCTCACTGGTGCTGCCTCCTCCTGGAAGCTGCCCCGGTGTTTTAAAGGCCTCAGAAGCACTGAGGATAGATGGTCTGGCTGTAGCTGGGGCTCCGAGGCAGGGTTCAGTGCCTTCTCACCCAATAGAGCACAGGGCTGGGGGGTGGGGCAAGGCAGCCTCTTCCCCTCCCCCAAGGGGGTGTCATTCACACCCCCATCCCTGAGTTCCTAGCAGAGGAGACCACTTTTCTAAGTATGCCTCGTCATAGTACAGGCTTGGGGACAGGCATGATCCCTGAGTCCCTGGGTCGGGGGGTGGGGGGACCTAAGGTGTCCGCGAGCAGAGGGACGAGCAGTGGCTGGATCAGGCAGGCTGGACCGGCCCGGCACTTGGGCACACTCAGCAGACATACCCTGGGTGCAGTAGTGACCAAGGCAGCTCCACTGGTTGAGTCCCTGCCCTGAGGGGCTCCCAAGGGTGGGGACTAGAAGGATGCCACAGACATGGACAACCCACCATGGCATTGCCACGTGCAAAGAGCATCCACGCAGACTAGCAGGCCTTGATGGCTGGAGCCCAGACTCCAGCTGAGGCCAAGCTGAGGGGACTGGGAGGGAGAGTGGAGAGGGAAGTATAAGCCCCAGAGGTCTGGGCCCTGGGGAGTTTGGGACCTTGCTCAGGACCACTCCAGGGCTTGGAGGAGACCTAGAGTGGAGTCCTTTCCTGGGAAGGGCATCTGTTGGAGGTGCGCCACCTGGGAAGGCTTCCTGGAGGAGGAGCGGGCCAGAGGCATAGAAACTGGTGGCAGGGGGCAGTAGGTAAACTGAGTCCCAGGGGGTGGAACACAGAGAGGGCATCCTTAGACTGACTTCCAGCAAAACCTTCCCACAGAATATGGGCTGCCCTGTCAGGGATATGCACCTTGTCCCTGGGTGTGTGGTTGCAGAGTCTGGGTGACCCCTTAGGGACTCCATAATGCAGAGATCATCAGAGCCTCAGGATGGAGGTGTTGATGCCTGGATCTCCTTTTCCTCATCCTTAAAATGGGAAGAATAGTCACATATACCTCACAGAGTGGTCAAAAGGGTAAAATAATGCACAATGCTTAGAATAGTGCCTGGTGTGGAGTAAGGCTCAGTTAGCCTCTTTTACTGAGTGAACTGGGATCCAGGCTTGTCTGAGAGTGGCTGAGCCCTGCCCCCACCTTGCTGCATGACATTCAGCACTGACTTTACCTCTCTGGGCCACCTTTTCTTCATATGTAGCAGGAGGTGACATTTTTGACTTTCTGGAAGGCTGTGAAGCCCAAGGTAGGGACTGACCCCACAGTGCTGAGCCTGAAGGTGGGGTTTTCAGAGTTGGCAGCTGGAGTGGGGGGTGGCCTGGAGGCATTGACTTTCACAGATGTGAGAAGTTATTGGGTTTTTTTTGAGTTCTTTTCAGGAGCCCAACAGGGGAGCCAAGAAGTAAACAGGAGATCTCCAGATCGGCCAGTAGCCGTGGGGATGGGAGCAGAGGGGCAAGGGTTGAGGGGCACAGTCCGGGGAGGCAGGCATTTGAGTTGCAGGAGGAGGCACTGCCTGAGGGGGAGCACATGAGCACAGACCTGCAGAGTGGGGGTCCAGGGTGCTTTGCGGGGAGGACAGGCCTTGAAGACCGGGGAGAGGGCATGGATGGGCTCTCTGGGCCCGTGTGACTGAAGGTGGGGGGCGTGAGAGGAACAAGGCACTGCTCATCCTCTGCCTTCTGTCCCCCCAGGACATGCGGAAGCATGTGACCATGACCCTGCTGGACACAGAGCAGTCGTATGTGGAGTCACTGCGCACCCTGATGCAGGTGAGGCTTGAGGCTGCCCTGGCCTGGGTCCCTGAGAGCAACCATTCTGAGTCTAGGTGGCTGTCAGACATGTGGGAACAAACCCATTTTGTGGACAGGGGACTGAAGTTAGAGAGGAATGACGCTGGGGCATCCCATTCCTCCATGGGAGGAAGCCCCCTCCAGGGCAGGAGAGAATGCGGGAGGGGCCTTAATGCTGGTGGGAGCGGGGCACCCCAGGGCAGATGCTCCCTCCTCCTACCATCCTTCCACTCACCTTGGCAGCCCTGGGTCTGAGCTTGGATCTGTGAATCCCCTCTGCTTCCCCACCCCCCGCCTTCACTTTATTCATTGACTGGAAGAATATTGGTTGAATGGAATTAAATGTTAGCACCTGCTTTGTGCCAGGCCCTGTTCCAGGTGCAGGAAACACAGGGATGAATAAGAGATAAGCCTCTGCCACAGGAGGTGACAGTCCTGCTGGGGACACGGTTGAGTATATGGGCTCTCAAGGCATCAGGGGGCGCCGGGGAGGTGTGGGCTCAGGGAATTTTCCCTGGAGGAGGTGCTGGCTTCCTCCTACCCTGCCTCTCAACAGCAGGAACAGCATGTGCAAAGTCGAGTAAGGAGAGGCCTGGCACTTTCAGGGGTCCATGTGGCCGGCACAGAGCACAAAGGGTCAGTCCTGTGGTGACACTGAGGGAGCCAGCAGAGCTCACGTGGTTGGGGGCCCTCGATCCCAGGAGGAGGGTTTGGACTCTACCAAGCGCCCTGGAGACTACCGAGAGGCTTTGAGCAGGGGTGATGTGTAGCCTCCCTCATGCTTTACAAAATCTGTCTGACTGCTGGGAAGAGGGGCAGCAGAAGAGGAGGCCGCGGCCACTGAGGTCAGGCAAGGGAGGAGAAGCCACGACCAGGCCAGAGGCTGCAGGGAGGGAGAGTTGGGGACAGACATTTAGGAAGTGGACTGGTCGGGCCAGGCATGGTAACTGGTTGGCTGTGTGGGGCAAGGTGGGGAAGCCCGGGGTGATGCCTGGGCTCTGGCCTGGGCGATGAAGGCACTAGAGGAGCGCTACCTAGAACAGGTGGGGCAAGAGGGTGAGTTCAGGTTCAGATGCGTGGGTCTGGGAAAGCCCAGGATCTGGGATGCACCTGTGGGTCTGGGGCCCAGGATAGAAAGCGTGGGTCTGTGCTGAAGTGGGGCCTGGCAGTCACAGTTGAGGACAAGTTTGTTCAAGCCGCCTGGGCAGAGCAAGAGCAAAGGGTGGAAGGGAGAGCCCTGGAAACATTCAGAGTGTTCATTCATTCACTGCACAAATCCGCAACGAGCGCCTTCTGCGTAGCAGGCAGCGTTCTCTGGGGGGTTCAGCAGTGAGCGTGAGGGGTAAGGTCCTGTCTCCTGGAGCTCACAGTCTGTGGCAGAGACTGACAGTAACCAGGCAGACCATGCATGAGGACAAATGGTGATGCAAAAGTGCACGGAGAGTATCCTTAGTGTATTTTTCAACCTTAAAAAGGAAGGAAATTCTGACACATGCTACAACAAGTTCTTTGACATTATGCTAAGTGCACTAAGCCAGTCACAAAAGGACAAATACTGAATGATTCCACTTATATGGGGTACGTAGAATGGCCAAATTCATAAAGACAGAAAGTAGAATGGGATTGCCAGTGGCGGGGGGAAGGGGAAATGGGGAGTTGGTGTTTAATGGGTACAGAGTTTCAGTTGGGGAAGATGAAAAGAAGTTGTGGAGATGAATGGTGGTGATGGTTCCATAACATGAATTTTCTTTCTTTGGTTCGTTTCCTTCCTTCCTTCTTTTTTTTGTCTCTCTCTCTTTCCTGTGTTGGTCTTTGTTGCTGTGTGGGCTTTCTCTAGTTGCGGCGAGCGGGGGCTACTCTTCGTTGCGGTGCGCGGGCTTCTCATTGTGGTGGCTTCTCTTGTTGCGGAGCACGGGCTCTAGGCCCACGGGGTTCAGTAGTTGTGGCACGCAGGCTCAGTAGTTGAGGCACATGGGCTTAGTTGCTCTGTGGCATGTGGGATCTTCCTGGGCCAGGGCTCAAACCCGTGTCCCCTGCATTGGCAGGCGGATTCTTAACCACTGTGCCACCAGGGAAATCCCGACATGAATGTACTTTAATGTGGGCATACTGAACTGTTCACTTAAAAATGTTTAAAATGGCAAATTTTATGCTATGTATATTTTACCACAAAAATACATTGCTTTTATGCATATATATTTTTTAAATGCATAGGGAGATGAGAACACAGACTGGGGGTATGCCCTGGTGTCGGGGGCCAGAGTGTTGGGGGCCAGAGTGTTGGGTGTTTAGCTGAGACCTGAAGGGTGGGTAGGAGTTAAGTAAAGGGAGAGCCCGGAGGGAGTTGTTCCAGGCGGAGAGCACCGCGGGAACAATGGCTAGGAGGCTGGAGGAAACCTAGAGTAGCTAGGGATGGGGAGGTGGCCAGTGTGGCTGCTGGGTAAGGAGCTGGCCTTTACTGTGAGTACAAGGAAGTAACAGGAGGGCCATAACTGGAATTCCACCTTTAAGAGGTGCCCCTGCCTGCCAGGCAGGAGTAGACATGCAGGGGTCTGAGGGGTCCTTTGTCGTCCCCTAGGTGGGAGTCAAAGGCATGGGAGTCAGACAGTCCAGGGATTGAGTCACTTGCCTCCCTTCTGGGTGATGCTAGCCTGATCACCTCACCCCTCTGAGCCTCTGTGTTTTTGTCTGCAAGATGTAACTAATCATCCCCTTCTCTCAGCGCGAAGATTAAAAGGTGATGGGGCTGGGCGTGCCTCCCTACCTCCGAGTCTCCAGGCTGCAGGGCTGCACACGTGGAGGCTTGCAGGGCCTGCGGGTGGAAGAGCTAAGGGAGGATGGTGCTGGGTGGGGAAGGGTGCAGGTGAGCCAAGACAGTGTCAGCTGAAGCCAGCTGTCACTCGAGGCAGCCCTGGTGTGTTGGAGGGACTGAGGTCCAGCCCAGGGGTGCGGAGCACAGCTCTGGAGCCAGGCCCCCAGTGTTCAAACTTGGCACTACCTCTTGACCAGCCATGTGACGTGGAACAAGTTACATATCCAGTCTCTTGCCTCTGTTTCCTTGTCTGTTGAGTGGGAATAATAATAGTACATGTCTCAGGTGCAGATTATGAGATGCGTGAATAACTTAGCATACTGCCTGGCAATTCTGCCTGCATACATGCATGTGTGTGTGAGTGTGTGTATGTAAAGTCACCTTTAATCCTTGTATTAACCTTGTGAGGCAGATATTGTAATGCTCTTCTTCATCTGAGGAAATGAAGGCTCAAAGAGGTTAAGAAACCTGCCCAGGGTCATCCATCTATTAAGTGGTAACAGACTGTTAAGTCTCTTTGGGCTGCTGTAATAAAAATTCCCTAGACTGGGTGGCTTAAACAAATTGAAATTTATTTCTCATAGTTTTGGAGGCTGGGAAGTCCAAGGTCAAAGTGCTGGCAGATTCATTGCTGGTGAGGACTAGCTTCCTGGTCTATGGACGGCTCTTTTCACTGTGTCTTCTTCCATGGTGAAAGGGCTGAGGGAGCTCTCTGGAGCCTCTTTTAAAGGGCGCGAATCCCATTCACAAGAGCTTGACCGTCATGACCTTCTTACCTCCCAAAGGCCCCACCTCCAAATAACCACCGCATCAGGGATTAGGTTTCAACATACGAATTTTGGGGGGACACATTCAGACCGTAGCAAGTAGTACTAAGAGCTGACATTTATTGAGTGCTTGATATGTGTGTGTTACATAAGTTAATTCATATAAACCTCACTATAAACCCCCATTTTACAGATGGTAAAACTAAGCACAGAGAAGTAAGGCAACTTGCTTAGGTTCACAGAGCTAGGACGTGCCATAGCCTGGGTTGAATCCCTGTCAGTCTCACTCCACGGTGCTCCCTAAGCATAGGTGATATTCAAACTGAGATTGGACTCTACAGCCCCGGTGTTGCCTTCGTAGTGACCACTGCCACCCAAATTGATTGGTATTGTTCCTGCAGACCAGGAGTTTAAAATGAAGAAAGAAGTTAAATGCCAAGGTTAACAGCCAGAAAGAGGTGGGATTTGAACCCAGGTCCCAAGGCTGCACCCATTCCTCAGTGTCACCCTCAACCTTGGAGTCTTTCTTCAACTCACACTTCCTAGCTAACAACCCCTTTTCCCTGACCAACCCCCTGTCTTATTTCCCACTGCACTTACTACCTTCTGATATACTGTGTGATAATTTTGTTATTTATGGTGCTTATTTTCCACCTCCTTCCACTAAATTGTCAACTGCACAAGCACAGGGACTTTTGTTTGCCCACAGATGCAGCCTGCGCTTAGAAGGCTGGACACACAGTAGTTGCTCAACGAGTATGTGGTGAGTGAAATGCAGGTGCTGGCTCCTAGCAGGTTCTGCATCGGGTTCCCAGTCACTGTTTATTCTTTCCTGCCACTGTGTGCAGGCTTCTTTGTGAGGCGCTGGGACCTGGAAGTGAGCGGTTTAGCTCCTGCTGCTTGGGCAACAGACCTTGGCACAGATCCGGCCCTGGTTCAGACTAGCCTAGGAGCTATGAGAGGGAGGCCGCCTGTCTCCTCACCAACCTTTTCAGAATCCCAAATCAGGCGAGAGGATACTGTTGAGCTTTACTTTCTCAAGCTTGTTTTACAACAAGCTAGGTTTTTTAAATGTTTGATATAAATTTTTTTGCAGCATTCCGTATACTTTTTCAAACCGCCTTGTTTCTTTGGCTTGTAGTTACAGTTTAGGCCAGTAGAGGGCGACATCTAAATGAGACAGCAGCCACTGAGCAGGGCTATTCATGCTCAGGAAACGCCACTGAATGTAGATTTGAGGTGAAAAATGGAAGTTTTAGTCGCTGATTGACCAGAAGATCTGAAGACTGTGAAAACAGTGTTCAGATAGTGTCAACTAAGCCTTCAGTAACTTTCCATATGCCCCCCCATACACCCCCCCGCTTTATTTTCCCCACAGCAATTAACGCCTTTTAATTTACCACAGAACTTCCACATGTAGTCAATTCTAAGACACATTCTTCACATTATACCATCTCTGAAATTCAGGTTCATTCTATAATTGATGGCCTATAATAACTTAATTGGCAGCAAATTTTTCTGAGATAAATAAGATTAATGATGCCTCTAAAACGGATAATTAATAAGAATCTGCTGTATAAAAAAATTAATTTAAAAAAAAAGTCAGTTACATAGGACCATGTATTGTCTGATTTCATTTATATGAACCACCCAGAAAAGGCAAATCCATAGAGAAAGTAGATTAGTGGTTGCCAAGGGCTGGAAGGGTTGTAGGGAGTGGGGAGTGAGTGACTGTTAATGGGGATGGGATTTCTTTTGGGAAGATAATGAAAATGTTCTAAAATTGATTGTGGTGATAGTTGCATAACTGCGAACATACTAAAAACCATTGCATTGTATATTCTAAAAGAGTGACTTGTGTGGAATGTGAATTATAGTTCAATAAAATTGTTTTTCAAAAAAAAGATTAATGATACATCTTAAATTTGATGAAATGTGGTTTTATTTATTTATTTTATTCGTGTGTTTAATCTGACTAGATTGTATGCTCTATCGGGGCAGGGATTTTGATCTTTCTTGTTCACTGCTGTCTCCCAGTTCTTAGAACAGTGCCTGGCACATAGTAAGTGCTCAGAAAAATAATTGCCGAATTAATGTGTGGGGTCTCCCAGGAGCCCAGTCTTCATGCTTTCCTCACTCCAAGCTCATGCATCCAACAGATCTTTCCCAAGACCCCTCACCCCCATCCTGTGCCAGGCCCTAGGCGGCAGAGTGAGGGGCATAGGAATAGATCTTCCCATTTCCCTCCCAGAGCTCCGAGTCTAATGAGGGAGATCCGGGAGGCAGGGCCAGTGAGCTGCAGGCCCAGTTGATTTTGTGTGTGCCTATGCTGGTGGGTTGGGGTGCCATCTCTCTGAGGGAACCTGTACTGACCCTGTGGGTCCCCCAGGGCTATATGCAGCCACTGAAGCAGCCAGAGAACTCCTTGCTATGTGACCCGTCGCTGGTGGATGAGATTTTTGACCAGATCCCGGAGCTCCTGGCGCACCATGAACAGTTCCTGGAGCAAGTGCGGCACTGCGTGCAGACCTGGCATGCCCAGCAGAAGGTGGGAGACCTCCTTGTCCAGTCGGTGAGTGGCCCTGCTGTCTACTGCTATAGCCCCCACAAGCTCTGGCCTCTCCTAGGAGGGGCTGGGTGCTGCCATGGACCCCTCCACCCCTCCTGGAGACTGACTCTGATCCCTGATCCAACCCCAGAACTTGACCAGACACTGGTAGTGACCCCAGATCCTGGATTGACCTGAACCTGGACACTGTCCAGCCCTAGAGCTTGGCTGGACTCTGGCATGGATCCCACCCCCAACCAGACACTGACCCTGACCTTGGACCCAATCCCAGTTGCTGGCACTGACCTGACCCTACTCCTGACCCTGAGCTGCCACTGACCGTGACCCAGACCTCAAATGGATGCTCTTCCTGACCTACCTTAACCTGAATGTAAACAGTTGCCCTGATCCTGACCCTGGACTCGGGCTTGATGTTGACACTGGCCTAGTCTTCTAGCTCTTTTCTCTATCAGGCATTTTAATAATAATGGCTATTTGGCACTTATTATGTGCTAGGCATTCTAAATACATTGTACATGTCAACAGCACTAAGGAGAAAGGTATGATTATTCCCAAGTTTAAAGTTGATGACTCTGGGAATTCCCTGGCAGTCCAGTGGTTAGGACTCTGCACTTTCACTGCCTAGGGCCCAGGTTTGATCCCTAGTCGGGGAAGTAAGATCCTGCGAGCTCTGCGGGGCATGGCCAAAGAAAACCCACAAAAGACAAACAAACTAAAAATAAAGTTTATGACTCTGCCATGTAGAGAGAGAAAAAGTAACCTGATCAAAGTCAGTTAGTAAGTGGTGGAGGATTCACCCTCAAGAAACCTGGTTCCAGCGCCCACGCTCTACCCTACCCCATCCGCCCTTTCACCACGGACAGGACTTCCTTCTGCCTGTGAGTTTTTCAAGATCCTGCAATAGTGATTGGGACCTTAGGAAAGGTGTTGGCTTCAGAGTTCAAAAAGGACTGCAAAAGCAAAACTAATGAACATTCAACTAAATGTTTGTCAAACATAACAAGCCATTTTCTTTAATTGTTAAATTTAGTATTCATTTACATGAATTTAATTCCATTTGAAAAAACTTCAGTTACATTTTGTTATTTTGCCAGAATTCCCAAAAAAGCATGATGATGGATGAGAAATCCTAGCGAAGCACAAACTGAATGTTTACTCAGAGCCAAATAATTCAAAAGTAAAATTGTAAAACTCCTTCCAAAAAATTCTACTAGCAAAAAAACACCTTATCTATTTTTATGTGATGTGGGTGTGTTTGCATGTGTTTGTGATGTTGTGGGGTGGACCTTGGGCCTAAGAAGGTCCCTGCTGACCTGCAAATCGATGTGACGAGAACCTTGGCCCGGTGGTGGTGGGACCCCAGCTTGAGTGCTGACATCTCCAGCCCATCACAACCCTCACTGTCACTGGGTTCATCCCCCTGCCTGGACCTTGATGCTGACCAAGGACAGCAGTGGAAGTCTATGCTGACGGAGGGCTCAGCATAGGGTGCCCTGTCCCAGGATCGGGGGTGGGGTGGTTTGAGGGGCTGTCTTCCTCCCTGAGCTGCTTCAGCCTCTGCTCTGCTCTCAGTACATCTGGGGTAGGGGAACAAGTGGCCTCTATAACCTAGAACCATGGATTTGGAGGCCCAGAGGGGGCCAGAAACAGCACCACAGGTCACCTGGTCCATCCATGGTGCAGCTGAGACAGGAACTGGGGTGTCAGAACTTGCAGCCAGGGCTTCTGACCGAGAATATCCACATTTAGCCCAGCCATCAGCCAGCCAGCAGGTATTAGCCACCAGGCAGTGTGTGCCAGCCCTGAGCAGGGCTTTACTAGGAGGGATGGGAGCACCTGTCTCCTTGGAGAGGGAAGACTTGTCTTGGGGGATCAGGGAGGCCGGAGGCCAGGTATAGTTCCAGGCAGAGCCCTTGTCAGGGCAGGGAGTACTTCCTGGAGGCGGCAGAACTGGAGCTCAGCCTTAGGGTGGGTGAGATTTGGATGCGGGCAAGGACCTTCCTGGTGGAGGGAATTACATGAGCAAAAGCCACGCAGCGGGAAAGAGCCTGTGTCACTCAGAGGAGGGAGACCTGGCTGGCTGGACTTGGTGGGGTTGGAGACCAGAGGATGGCAAAGCCCAGCCTGAAGAGAGAGAACCTGGTCTGTGCTCACAGAACATATCCAGGCACACATATGTACATGTGCATACGAACACACACAGATAAGAAACGTGTGTGCGTGCACACGCTTAATCACACAGGCACACATATGACATGTACACATGACACAGGAGCACATGCCCAATCCCTTAGAGACCATATCATTTCCAGATGGAGAGAAAAGATGTTGGCTCGCAAATCAGTGGAAACCAGGACAGGGTGAGGTGGGGTAGGGGACACCTTGAGGGTCCCCAACCTGCCTCTTCACCCACAGTTCTCCAAGGACGTCCTGGTCAACATCTACTCTGCCTATGTCGATAACTTTCTCAATGCAAAGGACGCCGTGCGTGTGGCTAAGGAGGCGAGGCCTGCCTTTCTCAAGTTCCTGGAGGTACTGGGGCCAGGCAGGGGGATGGAGGCCACCCTCTGTGGGCCAGCTTTGGGGGCCCCAGGAGCCCTACCCTGTAGACCATCGTCTGCCCTCGGGCTGAGCTGGGGGGGGGCTTGCTGGGGACCTGTCCCAGGACATTTCCATCTTTGCATGTCATTCCTCACTTGGGTGCCCATCCACCCTGTTTTGGGTTTCAGCAAAGCATGCGTGAGAACAAGGAGAAGCAGGCACTGTCCGACCTCATGATCAAGCCCGTGCAGCGGATCCCACGCTATGAGCTTCTGGTGAAGGTGGGCATGGGGCTGGGTGGGCAGGTGGGCAAAGCCTGGAGGCATGTGGGGATGCAGGGGGCTCTGTGGCCCCCACTTGGTGGAGACACAGGGGTCAGGTAGGAAAGGAAGTCCTCTCTGGAGTCTACCCCCAGTCCCTCCTCTTCCAGCAGTCACTGTGGGGCCCCAGGGCCTGACAGGGGCAGCTAAGCAGAGGTCTGGTGCCCACTCCCACCCCAGGACCTCCTGAAGCACACGCCTGAGGACCACCCGGACCACCCGCTCCTGCTGGATGCGCAGCGCAGCATCAAGCAGGTGGCTGAACGCATCAACAAGGGCGTGCGGAGTGCCGAGGAGGCAGAGCGTCACGCCCGTGTGCTGCAGGAGATCGAGGCCCACATCGAGGGCATGGAGGATGTGAGTGCCGCCCCGCCCCACTCCACCCATGCCTGGTTCCAACCTGGAACTGTGGCCATGTCCACGTCCATAGCAGCGTCTGCATTGTGTTTGCGTCCATCTCTGTCTACATCTGTGTCCTCTCCCGTGTCTGTTTCTGGCCACGTATCCCGTGGCCTGACAACACAGCATCAAGAGGGTGGACAAGATGTTGCTTCCACTGACCTGGCCCGTGGAGCGGGGCCAAGGGGTCACCGGGGTCTGGGGAGGGGAGGGAGTCATAATGAGCCTTCAAGATCCCTTGTCCCTCCTGCCCCACAGCTCCAGGCCCCTCTGCGGCGGTTCCTGAGGCAGGAGATGGTCATTGAAGTGGTAAGAAGTGTCCCGTTATCTGCCCACCCGTCGCTACCTCCCTGCTTTCTCCACACTTCTGCTCACAGCCTCTGCCCACCGGCCTCCTGCTCTTCCACCCCAGCAGGAGCCCTGGGTCATGTCCCAACTCTGCCTCTGCCTCTGGGCATGCAGGAGAGCCCTCCCCCTCCCTGGGCCTGGCTGTCCCCTTGGGCACGGTGGGCAGGAGGGTGGGCCTCTGGGCCTGAATCCTGCATCGGTCCCCACAGAAGGCAGTCGGTGGCAAGAAGGACCGGTCCCTCTTCCTGTTCACGGACCTCATCATCTGCACCACCCTGAAGCGGAAGTCAGGCTCCCTGCGGCGCAGCTCCATGAGCCTGTGAGTGGCCGGGATACGGTTGGGGAGCTCGGGCAGCGGGAGCGGTTGTCCCTCCGTGGGCCCACTCCCCAGCCCTGGCCAGAGCACCCCCTCGGCTCCCCACAGGTACACGGCAGCCAGCGTCATTGACACGGCCAGCAAGTACAAGCTGCTGTGGAAGCTGCCACTGGAAGACGCAGACATCATCAAAGGTGGGGCTGGCTCAGGCCTGCCCGGGCTTCTGGGCTTTGGGGGTCTTCCTCTGAGAAACCTGCCTGGAGGGTTTGCGCTGTGGTCAGGTTGGCTGGCCATCTATCTGCTTTTCTGCTTTCTGGCCTCACTTTCCCATCCTGTCCAAGGGGGCTGACGTGCGGGATCCAGTTTGTGCCCTGCAGAGCCGGACCAGCGCCTGTCCGTGCAGACCACCTTCTGACTGGGCAGGGGCCTGCCATGGGCTAGCAGGTGGACTAGGCTGCGGTGGTGCAGGGAGCGCAGACATACCTGTAGCCTTGATTCCGTGCACAAGCGCACTTAGGCGCCTCATGGTAGATGGTGGCGCACTGTTCTGGGCCACCAGTTTTGTGCCTGGGGAACAGACTCACTCAAGTCAGTCCAGTCAAAAGGCTGGTTGGAATGAGCCTTTTGTTTGGGGCTGAGACTGTTGGGAGCTGAGGCAGTGGCTTCAAAGAACGGCTCCTCCGGCTGTGTGTGTCTGTCCCTCCCCCCTCCTCCCCCACTCCCCTCTGGGCCGGTTCTCACTGCTGTCAGCTTTCTCTGCCTCCTCCGAACTCCTGTGATCCATCATGGCCTTTTCTGCATTGTGGCCTTTCTCGCTCAGCTGTTAGCCCCAGCTGCTCCAGGATGCGCAGTTCACCTTCCTGAGTGGGGTGGTGGTTCTGGGATGGTGGTGAAGGCACCTCTGGACCGGCAGGCAGGTCAGGCCCAGACTCTGTCCCTGAGCTCACTTGAGGTGGCCCTCGGGGTGAGGGAGAGGCTCACTCAGCCCCTAGGTGAACCCAGGCCTGCCCCACACGGGCCTCTATGTAGGAAGACAAGCTGATTATTGGTCCAGCTCATCTCTTCTCACCAGAGAAAAGACCGGTGGAGAAAATGACTACCTTTAGGTTAGGTGTCCACACCTGGTCCAGTCAGCTGTGGCCAGAGAGGGCCAGGGTCATAGGGAAGAAAGCGTGGCTGCCCAGGTGGGGGAGGGTTCTGGGGGAACAGTTTCCCCTCAGACGGAGCAGGAGATATCCTCAGCCCTGGCTTGTCTAGTGCACTCCGCTGCTGTCTACTCAGCCCATTGGTGGGCCACTGGTCCAGGGCGTTCGCCCCCAGCCAGGCCTGTAGGGCCAGCTACTTGGCAGTGGTCAGGTACGGGATAGGACCAGAGGATCTAGGTCGTCAGCTCATTGCTCCCTCCTGTGTGGGGGAATTGAGTCCCTGGTCAGCAAATTTGACTGCCGGAGGCTCTGCCTGCCCAGCTGACTCCCCTGTGGGAGGCTGTACCACCCAACACTCCAGTGTCAGCTGGAGACTGCATAACCTGCAGAGCCGTCTGCTGTTTATTCTTTGTGCTCTTCCAGGGAGTTCTCCAAGGGACCGACACCCTGTGCCAGGTGGCTGTGAATCAGGCCCAGTCCCCTGCTCTTGGGCCTGGAGGTTCTGTCCAAGCTGCCCATTAACTTTGGGGTTAATGTTAACCTGAGGTCTTGCGGTTTACAAGCTGTCAGTTAGTCAGGCTGTTCCCTGCACCCAACTGCAAGTTGTGAGGGGAGGGGAGGGGAGGAGTGTCTGTCCAAGCCTGACCTTGTCTGTGTCTGGATCTGCCCATGGCCTTCCTCTGTCCCCACTAGGGGCATCCCAAGCCGCCAATCGAGAGAACATCCAGAAAGCCATCAGCCGCTTGGACGAGGACCTGACCACCCTGGGCCAGATGAGCAAGCTCTCTGAGAGCCTCGGTTTCCCCCACCAGGTCTGCGCCTTCTGCCTGAGATTCCCTAACCCAGTCTGAAGGAGAAATAACAGCCTTGTCATTTGCCTGAGGGAGAGGACATCGCTGTCAGTTACCTGAGGGGGAAAATACAGCCTCACCCCATCTGAAGGAAGTCATGTGTTCCAGGCCTGAGGATGGAGACACAGCTCCATCCGCAGCTGGGGGAGGAGAGAGGGCCCATCATGTCTATGGGAGCGATCCAGGCTACCTCGTGGTCTCAGGGGGGAAACAGAGTCCCATTTTCTGTCTGAGGGAAAAGGCAGACCCCCAGTCCCATCCCCAGGGCAGGATCAGGCTGTGGGGAGAAGTGAGGCCCTGAAGCCTGGGCCCTCATCCCTGCAGAGCCTAGATGATGCACTACGGGACCTCTCGGCTGCCATGCACCGGGACTTGTCGGAGAAGCAGGCACTGTGCTATGCGCTTTCCTTCCCTCCTACCAAGCTGGAGCTGTGCACCACGAGGCCCGAGGGCACCGACTCCTTCATCTTTGAGTTCCCTCACCCTGATGCCCGCCTTGGCTTCGAGCAGGCCTTTGATGAGGCCAAGAGGAAACTGGGTAAGCCAGGGCCCGGGCCAGCGCCCTCCTCCCAGAACCTCCAGGAAGTGGGCAGCACCTTGTAGCTGTCTGTGACATCAGGAGCCAGAAATCCCGAGACTGCTATGTCCTATGTTCCAGTCCCTGCTGGTGGGAGGGTGGACTTAGACTTCTGCAGAGAAATATAGGACTTCCCCAGGACGTCCTCCTTGGCAGGGATTCTGTGGATAAGGTCAGCTTAGGGCAGGGGCCCTATCACGGGAGTGGATGGCCGGGACCTCCCCCCTAGCGCCCCCCCCCCCCCCCCCCCGCCCACACACACACTGAGCAGGCCTGGATCAGGGAAAGCTGTTGATTGAGGTCCATAGAAAATCCTTAGAGACCTCTGGGTCTACCTCTTTCATTGTACAGATGGGAAAATTGAGGGCAAGGACAAGTAGGACATAACCCACAGCCACCTCATTCTCCCTGGAGAGACCCTGAGAGGCAGGAGAGGAAGGGAGACAGGTGAGGTAAGGACCAGGGTGAGGTGGGTGCTAAGTAGTGTCTGTCTGTCCATCTCCACTACAGCCTCCAGCAAAAGCTGTCTAGACCCTGAGTTCCTGAAGGCCATTCCCATCATGAAAACCCGCAGCGGCATGCAGGTGTGTGTATGCACCTGGGTAGGTGGGGGCATGTAGTCTAAGCCAGCATGTGTTCGTGTGTTTTTGTTCTGTGTACAGCATCATGTACATGTCTTGCACATTGCAGTGGCTCCCTATGTCTTTGTACAGCTCTCTGCACAAGCACATGGACAGTGCATGTGTGTCCCATGTATATGGGTACATTTGTGCATGTATGTATCTGTGCATGTGAACAGAACTATACCATTGATGTGAAAGTGTCTCATTTATGTGCTTGTATAAGTCTGCATACATATGGACAAAAGTTACCATTTTTCGCATTTGTTACACGTACATGTATGTGTGATCATATTTGGAGTAGATATATGTGTACACACATATATGAATATATGATGCCTATATCACAGAGGGATGTGTGCATTTGATGTGTAAAGAGTGTCACGTGTGCTGTATGTGTGCACGTGTATGCAGAGGGTGTGTTGAGAATCCAAACACACCCACGAGGGCCTGGAGAGCAGTGTGGAGTTGGCAGCAGTTCCTCCATTCATCTTCCCCTATCCTTTGGCGCTTTCCGCAGTTCTCATGCGCAGCCCCGACCCTGAGCAGCTGCCCAGAGCCCACGCCCGAGGTGTGGGTGTGCAACAGCGACGGGTACGTGGGCCAGGTGTGCCTGCTGAGCCTGCGCGCCGAGCCTGACGTGGAGGCCTGCATCGCCGTCTGCTCCGCCCGCATCCTCTGCATCGGGGCCGTGCCAGGCCTGCAGCGCCGGTGCCACAGGTGAGGCGCCGGCCGGCCGGGGCCTGGGGACGGGGTCCCCGCCCCCAACACACACAGCGGCCGCTCCGACGTGGTGTGGGCGTGTCCTGGGAATGTGGGCGGGGCCTGGAGGGCGGGCCGGCGAGTGCGGCAGAACCTGGCTACTAGCGGTCCTCGTCCCCACCGCTTCGTCTCGCAGGGAGCGGACTGCGTCTCTGAGGAACCCCCCAGAGACGGCACCCGAGCCCACCGGGCCGGAACTGGACGTCGAGGCGGCAGACGAGGAAGCGGCGACGCTGGCCGAGCCGGGGCCCCAGCCCTGCCTGCACATTTCCATTGCGGGCTCGGGCCTGGAGATGGCACCAGGTCCCCCAGAGGGTGACCCCCGCCCGGAGTTGGTGCCCTTTGACAGTGACTCTGACGATGAGTCTTCGCCCAGCCCCTCAGGGACCCTGCAGAGCCAGGCCAGCCGGTCCACCATCTCGTCTAGCTTTGGCAGTGAGTATCCAGCTGGGGCTGTCAGGCAGGGTGGACTGCCCAGAGCAGGGGGCAGCCCAGCTGTTAGTGATGGGTGAGTAGGGATGGGCATAGGCGAAGGCATGGAATCAAGCCTCAGGATGTTGGCACAGAGAGCACTGGGGGCAGCGGCTATGACAGCAAGGATCCAGAGAGCATGGGATAGTCCGGCTGGATCCTGAGGACCAGTTGAGGAGGATGGGGTAGAAGGGGTGGAGTGCTTGGTCCCTCTGTCCGTGGTGGTGGCTTGGAGGGGGCCAGGCTAGGACTAGGAGCCTGTAGCACGGAGCTGTCAGTCCACAAGGTAACAAGGGCTGAGCTGATGCAGACGTCTGGGGGTGTGGGGAGAACAATGGTGGGAGGCCCTGAGGCAGGGCATGGCCCAGAAGGGTGCATCGAGGGAAGATTAAGGCCTAGAAAGACACCAGGTCTTGGGCCTGGCAGAGGGGAATGGAGAAGGAGACCTTTGTCTTCCTCAGACGAGGAGGCCCCGAGCTCCAAGGAGGCCACAGCAGAGGCTACCAGTTCAGAGGAGGAGCAGGAGCCTGGCTTCCCACCACTGTCCGGCTCCTTCGGGCCTGGCAGTCCCTGCGGCACCAGCCCAATGGATGGGAGAGCCCTTCGCCGGTCCAGCCGTGGCTCCTTCACCCGTGGCAGCCTGGAGGACCTGCTGAGTGTTGAGCCTGAGGCCTACCAGAGCTCTGTGTGGCTGGGCACTGAGGATGGCTGGTAGGGACAGGGGAGGTGCTGGGGTCGTGGTGCCAGAACCTGAGGTCCCTGTTTTAGAACTTGTATGGTGTCCTGAAGCAGAAGTGGGAGGGTTTTGGTTCAGACCTCAAGGGCACTGCCAGCCGGGGCTGCCGGAGGGTCTGAAACCTCCAGGGAGGCCGTGGGATTTGGGTACCTTGGGCGGGCACCTGCCAGGAGGAGATCCTGGTGGAGGCAAGTAGGCAAATAGGGGTGACTGCAGGGATTGGTATGCCCGAGCACTTGTCACAGGTGCGCACCACTGACCCACAGCGTCCACGTGTACCAGTCCTCTGACAGCATCCGTGATCGCAGGAACAGCTTGAAGCTCCAGCACGCGGCCTCTGTGACCTGCATCCTGTAAGGCCCCTGGATGGCTCTTCTGGTTCAGACCCTTCTCAGCTACACATGCAGACCTCCTTCTGCACCCCCGGGTCCCCTTCCCTACTGGCCCCTCCTTTCAGTGGCCAGAGGCCTGCCCTAGGCTAACCGTGCCTCTCACACACCGTGTCCTTGTGCAAGTCACTACCTCTTCTTAGACTCAGGTGCCCACCACCTAGAGAACGGGGGGTGGGAGGAGGTGGTCTCTCAGGAACCGTAGCCGTTCCGT
The DNA here is from genome assembly GCF_011762595.2 of Tursiops truncatus. NCBI lineage: Eukaryota > Metazoa > Chordata > Mammalia > Artiodactyla > Delphinidae > Tursiops > Tursiops truncatus. The sequence continues at coordinate 57,669,277 of NC_047041.1, read as the reverse complement.
CTGCAATTCCCTGGACCCAGGTGATCTCCTTTGGCTTCTTGAAACCCTTGGTGACTCCTTTTCCTTGCCTAGGTATCTGAATAACCAGGTGTTTGTGTCTCTGGCCAATGGAGAGCTCGTGGTCTACCAAAGAGAAGTAGGTGAGTGCCCACCCCTCCCCCGCCCCCCTGGAGCCCTTTGCTGGTATTGGATTTCCCTCTTGAGCAAGCTGGGGCCTTGGGGCCACAAGTCTACAGGTGTGACTTTGGGTAACTCCCAGGTCTTCTCTGGGTTTTGGTGTCCTCATTGATAAATGAGGTTATCAGCACCTTATTTCAGGGGAGGGTGAGGCTCAATGCAATACTAGACTGAATTTGCTGTTCTTTTTACCCCACTCCCACCCCAGGCCATTTCTGGGACCCCCAGAACTTCAAATCGGTGACCCTGGGTGCTCAGGGGAGCCCCATCACCAAGATGGTGTCTGTGGGTGGGCGGCTGTGGTGTGGCTGCCAGAACCGAGTCCTTGTCCTGAGTCCTGACACGCTGCAGCTGGAGGTATCGGGATGGCCGTGGGGTTGGGGAATTGGTGCTTGGGGTGAGCCAGGCCCACGAGAGAGGAGATGGGACCACGGGGCCATAAAAGAGCATCCGGCTGAGAGGTCAGGGCTTTCCCCTGACCCCTGTATGAATCTGGGCCAGCCCCTGTCCTTCTCAAATCCTTATTTCCTTTCTAGCTGATGAGGGCTGCAGCAAGCGCCCCATGTACCTTAGAATTCTTTATTCCTCCTCCCTGCCCCCAACCCCATTTCTCAACTCAGGCATTGGCGTCTTTGGGGGGTGGACAAAGGTCCTTCCTGATGTCAGTATCCCTTAGCATTACTCTGGCCTTTAGTCCTGATTTGATTTATATATACATTAGAGATTGTCAGCCTGGTAGTATCCAGGGGTAACTACAGTTCCCTTGATTTCCCTTTCACTTACCCCATCGTGGGCTGGGCTGGGAGTGTAGAGGTGTAGAGCCGGGTTCAGGCCCAGGTTTGTGACTGACTTGCTGGTGTTCTTGGGCAGGTTCCTTTCCCTTCTAGACTTCAGTTCCCCAGCTGTACAGGGTGAAGCCATTGATTGCTCTTAAAACTCGTCAAGATTTGAACTTCTCTGATCATTAACTCACTCAAATTTCATGGGGAAAAGGCACTTCCATTTTAATTCCTGAGGTTTCAGTGAAACCAAGGTTTGAGAGGTTAATCATCCAGACCAAGGAGCAAGGCTGCCTTTGCTGTCAGTCCGGTGGGCTTTCTGGGGAGGTTTGGTGTGAGTTGTCAGGAGGGAGGGATGGGCACTGGTGAAGCACAAGGCAGGGAGGGGCCAGCGAAGGCAGGCCTGTCAGTCACCCATCTGCTCTCTACCCCCGCCCCCCAGCATACATTCTCCGTGGGGCAGGATTCCAGCCGCAGCGTGGCTTGCATGGTGGACTCCAGCCTGGGCGTGTGGGTGACACTGAAAGGTAGTGCCCATGTGTGTCTCTACCATCCAGACACCTTTGAGCAGCTGGCAGAGGTAGATGTCACACCTCCCGTGCACAGGATGCTGGCAGGTACTGACCTCAGTCTACCACTGCCCCTTCCCTTGGAGCCTTGCTGTCCCTGGTATTGAGGCTGAGCCAGGGCCAGGACTCGGCCCCAGCACTGGTCTGTCTCCCACCCCAGGCTCAGACGCCATCATCCGGCAGCACAAGGCTGCCTGCCTGAGGATCACAGCACTGCTGGTGTGTGAAGAGCTGCTGTGGGTGGGCACCAGTGCCGGCGTCGTGCTCACCATGCCCACCTCACCCAGTACCGTCAGCTGCCCTCGGGCGCCTCTCAGCCCTGCTGGCCTAGGCCAGGGACACACTGGCCACGTCCGCTTCTTGGCCGCAGTCCAGCTTCCAGATGGCTTCAACCTGCTTTGCTCAACCCCACCACCTCCCCCAGACACAGGTGGGTCTACACGTCCTACCGTAACCCAGGGACCTCGGCTTTGGGTTTAGGACTCCGCACTGTCCTGCCAGAAGAAGGTTAAGAGGGAGGAAAAATGTCATACAGAGCTGGAAGTGGCATATATTACAGGAAATAGGCTATAGAAACCCCAAAATAAAATCTATTAGGATACTCGTGTGTGTGTGTGTGTGTGTGTGTGTGTGTGTGTGTGTGTGTGTGTGTGTGTGTGTGTGTGTGTGTGTGTGTGTGTGTGTGTGTCTGTGTGTGTGTGTGTGTGTGTGTGTGTGTGTGTGTGTGTGTGTGTGTGTGTGTGTAAAATTCTGTCCAGACAATGTCATGAGAATGAGGGAGTGAACTACAAGCTGAGAATTAGAATATGGCGCAGGAAGGGATATATACAACAGGAAATAAAACAGGACTGGAAATGATGTATAGGGCAGGAAGTAGAGTCAGGAAGTGACGTGCAGAGCAGGAAATAGAAATAGAGTGGCAGATAGGATAGGAAAGGGACCCTGAGGATTAGAAAGTGAAACATATTAGGAAATGTACATGAAGGAGGTCCCAGTTAGCAAAGTCTTGTTTGGCAGGACAGGAAATCGTACTCCCAAGAGGTAGTAGCTGTGGCATCAGGAAGCAGGGAAGCCTCGGTCAGGAGTTGTCTGGGTCCAGAGAAGACTTAAGTTGCCTAACTGGGAAAGGGCTGTTGGAAGTGGGAAATGAGTATGAAGAGAGCCAGGTTGAGATGGTGCCACCCCCAGTCACCTCCAGGCTAATGGATCCTCCCCTCCGCCCCCCAGGCCCCGAGAAGCTGCCCTCACTGGAGCATCGGGACTCCCCTCGGCACCGAGGCCCTGCCTCGGCCAGGCCTAAAATGCTGGTTATCAGTGGAGGCGACGGCTACGAGGACTTCCGACTCAGCAGTGGGGGCGGCGGCAGCAGTGAGACTGTGGGCCGAGACGACAGCACAAACCACCTCCTCCTATGGAGGGTGTGACCTTGTCCATGGTGGCCCAGGACTCGCCCGCCCACCTGCCCTCAGCCTGCTTGCCTCTTCCAAGCCCACAGGCAGACCCCGACCAGGAGTGTCTGACCAGGGCCGCACCCCTGCCTGCACGGGCCACCTCCCATCCTCGTGGAAGCATTCCTGACGGAGCACCTGTAGGCCAGCCGGGCCAGGGCCTTTCCCGGCCCTCTCTCTGGCTGCTCCGGGGCTCCCAGTCATGATGGGGGTGGGGAGGGGGGCACGTGGGCTGCCCAGGACCTCTGTCCCTGGAGCTTCTACCAAAGACACGGCCGGGCCTGGACCCCACAGGGCTGGGGAGGGCCATGTGCAATATTTGGAGGGTTTTCTGGGGGCAGTGGGAGGGCTAGGGGATGGAATCCTTTCCCATGTACAGTATTTATGTTTCTTTTTAGATGTGTATCTTCCCAAGCACTTATTTATGCAATGACCTGGGGCAGGGAGTGATGTGAGAAAATGACAGAAGAAGAAAAAAAAAAACGCTATTCTTGCCCTAGGAACCACCCTGGGACCCTAACTAGCCTTCCTGGAGGGACCAGTCCCCCTCTCATTATGTACGCACACACACACACTGCATGGTTGGGGCACTAAAACGCTGCCTCTTAACATACACGTTCCACAGCCTCGTCCTGACTGGGCTGCCCTCCAGTATCCAGAGAAAAGGGCCAAGTCCCCTCAGTCATCCGGAACGAGGTGATGACTACAGGAGGCAGTGACTCCCATCCGGGGTGGGGGGGCTTCCCCAGGCCTTGGCATTTCCTTGCTTGTTGGCAGTGCCTTAGTGGTTTCTGAATTTGGGAACACTGACTGGGCCTTGGCCAGGGCGCTCTCCTGGCCTGAGCAGGGAAAGGGCCCTCGCTCTCCTCACAGTTGCCCCCCAGCCCCTGTGTCTCATGCACTGGCACATATGGTCACCTTGGGAGGGTGGACCTAGGAGCCCCCTCACTCTGACCACTGACTCCCTCTCTTCACACCCTCTCCTGCCAGGGGCAGCCCTTCCAGGAAGGATGCCCAAAGCTGAGGGGCTGGACATGGCCTCTTCGGCTGGGAAGGCTACCATGGAGGGCAGCCTCTCCCCTGCCCCCCGCTGCAGGAGCCAGTCTGACCCCAGCCCCCGTGCTTCTTCAGCTGCAGCTCCAAAGGTCTGGTGTCAGTTGGGGTTTGTTTTTGTTCTGTTTGGTTCTGTTTTTGTTTGGGGTGGGCGGGTCATTGCGGTCTTAGACTATGTTTCTCTTGCTACCAAACAGTCATGTATTAACTTCCCTTGGATGATGAAGTTTAAAGAGTCAATAAATAGAAACACCAAATGACTGGTCCCCATCGGCAGCCGTGGAGGCCTCCTGCCAGCAACCTCAGGGCTCCCTAGCTGCGTGGGCCTCCCAACAGCCACCCACTTGGGCAGAAGTGGGACTCAGAGACCCAGAAGAGCGCTGAGATGGCAGGGCAGCCACTGATGTGCTGTGCTTTCCCAGGCAGGTCACTGCCTCTGTCTGGGCTGCAGCTTCCTCGTCAGGAAAACCAAGAGTTGTGCTAGTCAGATGCTCTATAACCAGGGCTGCATGTTAGAATCCCTTACAGGTTACATTGTAAGCACAGAGCATAATACATAAATTATACTTATATCTAAATACACATTTCCAGGCTCCCCCTAGCTCCTGAGTCAGTGGGTCTTGGATAAGGCTTGGAAATCTGAAGCTGACACATGCTGTAAGGGAAAAACGAGGCGAATGTGAGCCTGTCTGCAACTCCAGGAATCGGTGCTCTCCAAAGCCTCATGAGGCTCGGAATCTGACAGAGGCCAAGGTGAGCAGGGGTAGAATCCAAGTCTGTCTGATTTCTGGTCATTAAATCAGACACAAGGATGTAAAGGCCAACAACATGGGGCCATTCTTTGCAGGGGCAGAGAGCCCTTCCCACCAGGGTACACTGGCAAGGCGCAAGGGGGTGACTTCTAGAAAAGGACAAATTGTGCCTCAGCTCTCCTGAACACGTTTCAACATTTTCCAACCTAAATGATTAAGACTTTAGAGAAATCAGTTGCTAAAGGGGAGTGCAGGCTTATGCTTTGCACACTGGTATACACATATCTCGGGTCTGCCAGGCCCCTGATGCCATGGGACATGCGTGAAACATGTCCTTGCAGCATCACTACTGGGACAGTCTGGAGGAGGGGATTACAGAAAACACAGATACAGAGTAGAAAGCCACATTCATGTGGTGGAATTTATGAAAGCATAGAAGGAGCACAGGCTTTGAAGCTGAACAGAAACCTCAATTTTGCCACTAACTAGCCATGGGACTCTGGATGAACTATATCCCCTCTGAGTCTCCATTTCCTCATCTGTAAATCGGGGCTGACGATCCTTTCCCCCACGGGACTCTTGCTTGGTGTGCACAGGTCTTTGGATTGCAAGGAAGAGATTTATTCTGCCCAGAAATAAAAGGGGAGCTAATTAGTGGAGACATGAACTGGAAGCAAATAGCTCTCAGTACAGTGGCCCGGCTATTGCTGGTCCATCTCAAGACCCCTGGCCTCTCCACCTTGAGTCTCTGGTCTCTGCCTCGCCGCCAGCCAGCTGCTGTTCTCTCTGCTTCCCAGCTTCTGCTGCCTTAGGCCCTCTTCCGCCTCTGGATAGACTTCACTTTCAGCACTGGTTACCCAAGGCTGAATCCTCATCATTTTTCCTCAAGTGCCTTGGTAGGAATGGGCCCGGCCCAGCCCACTGTTCTTAGCAGGTCACATCCCAGGGCATTGGGCAGCCTGTGGGGAGAGAGGTGCACAGCCCTGAGCAGGTCAGCTGTGGGCAGGGAGGTCCTGGGATGCACAGTTGTTAGGCACCCAGCCCAGGAGAGAGCCTGGAAGAACTAGCTCCTCTAAAGCAGTCCTTCTCAATCTTGGCTGTACATTCTAATCACCTGAGGGGGCCAGGCCACATTCCAGACCAATTAAATGAGAATGCTGAGAGTAGGACCCAGGTGTCAGTAATTTTTTCAGGAAAACAGTTGAAGTATAACGTCTGTACAGAAAGGTACTCAAGTCATTAGTGGGCAGCTAGGTAAGTTTTCATAAATGCACCCAGATCAAGAAATAGAACCTTCTGGGACTTCCCTGGCAGTCGAGCAGTTAAGACTCCGCGCCTCCATTGCAGGAGGGGTAGCCTCTGCAACCCCTGGTCAGGGAACTAAAATCCCACATGCTGCGTGGTGCGGCCAAAAAAGAGAACGTTCCACCATGCAAAAGCTCCCCACGTGCCCCCTCCCAGTCTCCCCTTCTAGGGTAACAACCACCCTGGCTTCTGACACCATGGTTTAGTTTTGCTAGTGAGGTGGAGAACCACGGCTTTAAAGGGCACGGCCAGGGACTTTGCCAGCGGTCCAGTGGTTAGGGCTCTGCGCTTTCACAGCTGCGGGCCCGGGTTCAGTCCCTGATGGGGAACTAAGATCCCGCTGGGTTTGATGTGAGAGGGAAGGAACAGCTTGAATCAAGGCAAGGAGGGGTGGGGGAGCTTGGAGCGAGGGGTCCAAGGTGTAGGCCCAGCTGGAGCAGAGGGGAAAGAGGAAAAGGCAGGGAAGCCAGAATGTGAGCTCCAGGAGGGGGGAGGGATGTTTTGTTCATTGCTCCATCCCCAGGCCACCTGCAGTGCCTGATACACAGCAGGTGCTCAATAAGTATCTGTTTAATTAAATCTAGAGAATTCAGTTGGGATCCCCTTCTAGGTCTTGAATGTCACAAAACAATAGCCCCAGCTGCCATTTATTGTTTGCTGCAAGCCAGGAGCATGAATCATCCGGTTTAATCCTCAGTGGTCCTGGGAGGTTGATACCATTATTATCATCTTTTTCAGGTGAGGAAACTGAGGTACAAAGAGATTAAAAGCCTTCCTCAAGGTCACCTGCCTACTAAGCAGTAGAGCCTGGATTCACACGTGATCTGTCTGCTCAGGTCTCTGTGCCTCATGGAAGAGAGGAAGGGCAGCCACATGGGGTGGCTGGAGGACAGGACACAGAGTCTGAGCAGCTAGAGACACATCCAGTCACTCTTGAGGTATCTGGCACATGTTCCTCAGACCAGCCTTGGGAAGGATGTCCTGACTTCAGAAGAGAGAGTCAGGGCCAAAAGCCATCTCTCCAAGGGGGTTCTCCAGGTGTTTCCTTGGGCTAGGGACAAGCAGCAGGGTTTAGGTAGACATCTACCTCACAAAGAAGATGAGGCACAGAAAGGGATAGAGACTTACCTAACATCACACAGCAAGGCAGCATTGAGGCTGGGGTGGGTGTACAGGAGAACCAGGCAGGAAGATTTCCTGTGGTCAGAAAAGGAAGAAAGTTTACCCAGGTGACCTCTGAGAGCTCTTCACATCTTTTGCATGCCTGCCAAACGCCAAGTCTCTCTTCTGTCCTCACAGACCTTAAGCCACAGGCCAGGTTGCAGGAAGCGGCAAGGGGAAGTGCTATTTTGGGCCCATTATGGCCAATGAGGAGCCCTGCCTGGCAAAGGCAAGTGAAGAGGCTGGGTCAGGGGCAGGATGCAGGTCTGAACGGGGAGGGGGCAATGTGCAGGCCTCAGGGAGAAATGGGGGCAGAGCCCAGATGCTGGGCTGTGGAGAGACACAGGGCAAACACTGAGGGTGGGGGACCAGAGGGAGCAGATGGGGGTTCTGAGCCCAGCAGCCTAGAATAAGCTGGTATCCCCCAAATGGAGTCTCAGCAGATCCTCACAACACCCTGGGCAGGTGAGCTTGCACTCAGAGAGGTGAGGTCACTAGTTTAAGGCCATACAACCTGACAATGGCGGAACTAGGACTTGACCCCTAACTGTGTGACACCAAAGCCCAACCCCAGTGGGATTCCAAACCCAAGCCAGGGTCTGGACCTAAATGGTGGACAGAACCCAGCTCTCAGGCCTAGCAGCCCCAGCTCAGCTCCTGCCCCAAGCTGAGCCCCACCCTGGCCTCCCAACCCCAGTTTTTCCTTAAACCAAGCCCACCCTCCCCCTGGAGCTAAGGCACAAACGCAGGAGGACAGCCCACCTTCTGAGGTAGAACTTGGCCAGTTGGGGGGTTAGCCAAGTGCAGAGTTTTGAAATTTAAATCTGAGCTGGGACATTTCCTCTTGCTTTGGACGTCCACGTTGGAATTTAAGGGTAGCCAGCAGAGGGTACCACCATTTCTGGTCCATAACCCCAGGGGCTGCCATCTGCTCAGATCCCCTGCAAACACCCCCCTTCCTCTAATCCTGTGGCCCAGGATCCCCACCCCACCTCGGGGAGAGTCTCAGTGGGACATGTAGTCCATGTCCCTGCCTCTGGATCACCACAGCTCATCCCAGCTTATTGTGCTGTGCCACCTAGGATGAGGTGTGAGCCTTCTCTGGGCTCACTTTTCTGGCTGCACTATTAGAGGTTCAACGAGATCGTCTCTGAGGTCCTTGGGCTCAGGGCTTGTAATGCTAAGATTCCGTGGATCCATCTGAGATGCCAGGAGTTTTAAAAGCCTGTGATTCTGAGAGTCCTTTGTTCTCCAACCTCCATAAAAAGCCGATCTAAATCTCTCTCGTGGCCTCCACAACTCCTTCCCTGTCTCCTCACTGTAGCGGCTAAATGTTCCCAGACTCTTGGGCAGGGTCCCAGCTGCAGCTTGCTGTGGTTCAGAGGACAGGAGGGACAGCCTTGGCCCCTCCATCCCTGGTCATTTCTTCTGTCTCTGGTGGCTGCTCACCCTTCCCACTCGGCCACGTCAGGCAGATCGCCTCCTCCCACAGAGAACTGGAATGACCTCCAGGCAATGAGTTTGGCAGCCTAATTTTCAGATGGGGAAACTGAGTTGGGGAAGGATTTGAGAGCTGGTAGTAGAGAAAGGCCTGGACCCTCTATAGGATGTCTGATTAATAGCCAGTGTGCTCCTTGACCAAGAAGCATATCCCCATTTGGCCTACTGGGTGCGTGTGAAATGCCACCATTTGAACTCCCGTACTTGGAACTGGGGCATAGAAGGTCCCCTTACAAAGAAAACATTTGCAGGGATAGAGGGCGTCCTGGGCTGCTCTAGCCCCCTCAGCAGGTTCCCAGCATGGATCTTCTCTGGACTCCTTCTGTGGGCTCGGATGTGGGATCACCCCTGACCGAGCTCTGGGGGTGTCCGTTGACATACAAGGGGCCTGGCTGGTGCTATGATCCCAATATCAGGGACCTGGAGCTCTTTCTGCCCTTCCCTCACAACCTGGGCCTGGCCCAAGGAAATGGAAACTCTTCCCTTTTCCCCCTCCCTCTGCAGGTGTCCAGTTCTCCTCCTGGGATCTCCTGGACCCTGGAGACCTTACCTTTCCCACCCCCTCACCCCATGGCTCAGATGCTATGACAGTTTATTTAGAATTCTCCACCTCCCCTCACAATGTATCCCTAACAACTTATTTACCTTCCTCCACCTCTGCCATGAGCTGTGATTATCTTGATCCCAGCCAGGCCTCTGCCTCTCCAGCACAAGGCCCTCCCTACTGTCTGCATCTCCTCCCAGCCCTGCTGTCCTGGGAGGGCCACCTGGGATCCCCTGAATGGTACTGAGTTGGGGAAACCCTGGCTCTTGAGCTGCTGCCTCCAGTTCTGGCCCACCATATGGCACAACTCCAAGGGGCACGATTCACAGAGCTGGTAATACAATATGAATAGTGCCCTGGGGTCCTTAGTCACCCCCTGCTGGGCACCCTGATGGCTGGCAGTGGGAATCAGCAGGGTGGGACAGCTGGTGGTAGGGAAGGGACAGCAGTGTATCATCTGTCCTGCTGGAAGGAGGGACTAACTATCCTTGCAGAGAGGGAAGGGGCGGGGAATGGAGACAGGAAAGGTCTCCTGGAGGAAGGAGGTTTGGGCTGGGCCCTGAAGAATGGGCAGGAGACCACCAAGTGGGCCTCCATTATAGATTCACTTTCACCAGGCCTTTCTCAACAACTAGGTGGGGTTTCTGGGGGTGGACCTGGGCCTCTTCAACAAGGCAAAGTGAGGTCGTTGTCCCTGACTGCCAATTTCCAGGAGGAAAACGAGACCCAGGGAGGGACAGCGGTGGCCCCGTTTGCACTGGCAATGGTGACAGGTCTCAGAAAAGCATCCAAGTCTCCAGTCTATCTTGCATCTTGCAACCCCTTCTTTATTGGTTTGGAGCCCAGAAGCGGCTGATCCGAGAGGCCTTGTCCGGCGCAGCCCCCTGCAGTTCCCGGGGAGCGCGAGAGATGGCGACACAAAACAGCACGGCCGGGCTGCAGAGCGCGAGCCCCATGGCGGTCTCCAGGGGGCGGGGGTCGCGAACCTGGGCTCTGACGTCGGAGGCGGGGCCGGCGGCCGTGACGCGCGGGGGCGGGGCTGCGCGCCTTCCCGGACCGGGCGGCGATTCATTCAAAAGGCGCGCAGGCTGCGTGGCCGCCCGTGCGCACGCCGAGCCGGGCTCGGGCACCGCGTCGGCCTGGGAGCTGGGCTGCTGGAGCTGCTGCGGGGCGGCCAGGTAAGGAGGACGCGCGGAGCCCCAGCCCGGAGGCCGGGGCCAGAGGGATGCGGGCCCGAGCGGCGCCCCCTGCCTCCCAGCGTCTCTGAGGAAGTTCGCCGGCGCGGCGGATGCCGCAGCCCAGGCCCCGCGGCCCCCCACCCCCGCGTCCTGTCCCGGCGCCTTCCGCGCACGGACCCCCGCCCGTCTCTGAGCTCCCTGCCCGGGGACCTGTGTGTCCTCCGGCCGCGGCTCCTGGCCCGACCGTGCGTGATGGGGAGGCGGCGGCGGAACTTGCAGTTTGAGGAGCCGGCGGGCCTCGGAGACGCCCCGGCCTGGGGTACTTGGACTGAGACCAGGACGGGGTGCGGGGCGGGACGGCGGCTCCTCAGTGTGGCTGCGGCGCGGGGCGGCCGGAGGGGGGGTTCTGAACGGTGTCAGCCCGTGACTGTGGGTGACACGGCGCGTGAGGCGGCCCAGCCAGGGCGAACGTGTGGCCCGGACACTGGGCGGTGACGTTGGGCCGAGGGGGAGACACCGAGGGGCTCTGTGTGTCTGTGACAGGCAGAGTGTGTGCGTGTGACTGTGTGAGAGAGACACCCCGGTCACTACGGGTGACCGTGACCCCAGCCCACTGTGAGTGCGACCCCGGGTTACTGGGGTCACTGAGTGTGTGTGTGGCCTGGGGTGTGACCAGGACACCAGGGCCCTCATGAACGTGAGTGAACATGGTATAGAGGGGGAGGAACCCCAAGTGACTATGAGAACCAGCCCCTGAAGCACTGGGGTCATAGTGTGCTGTGGGGTGAAGTAGTGCAGTGTGTGTGTGTGTGTGTGTGTGTGTGTGTGTCCGCGTCCGCCCGTGTCCGCGTCTGCACCTCAGGGACATGAGTAAAAGGCGGAAAAAGGAGGGACCTCAAACACCTACTAGCAGATGGGGGCTGGAGGGAGAGGGGCCAGGGAGGGGACAAGGGTCTCTCCAGGACTGTCCCCAAGAGGGCGTCCCTCAGGAGCTCAGTTTAGTGAGGGGGGTGGACCCTGAGTGACTTGCCCTGGCAGAGGCAGAGGGGCCAAGGCTGAGGGGCATCTGGTGGGGTGATAGGTCTGGCAGCAGCTGAGGGCCTCTGAGGTAGCCTCAGGCTCCATCTTTCTGTCTCTGTCACACACACACACACACACACACACACACACACACACACACACACACGCAAGGTCCAAGAGGCCTGGCTAAGCTCTGTCCCTGGTAACCTGTGTTCTCACTGGGCCCAGGCATAATCTTGCCCTCAGATCCCACTCACCCTTGCTGGGCCTCAGTTTCCCTGTCTGCACACTGAGGTGTTGGGCTGTGAATGGACTGTGAATCATCGCTTCGGGATCCTCTACTGTTTTGGGGTCAACTGTCAACTGTCTCTGTTCTCCCCTACCTCCCTTCAGGCAGAAAGACTGCAGTGGGGGGGGGAGCAGGCTGTCTGCTGGGGACAGAGTAGCCCAGGGCTGCGCCCAGGTGCTGGTGACGGGGTTGGAAGCACAGCTCCTCAGATCACGCCGAAAATTCTAACCCATAGACATTGACTTCTCTGGTGCCCATCTCCTTTCTTCAGTTCCCTTCTTGGGGGGAGAGGGGGCATGTTCCTGGGGGGCATGAGTCATCTCTGCTTTGGAGAGCTGGAGCAGGGCCTCTTCACCATCTAGGCTAGACCCTCCTGAGGCCCCCACCCACACAAGAGGGTCTGTTGGGTTCGTGCAAAGTGGAATGGAAATCAGGCTCCCTAGCCCAGTAGAGGTGAGGAGACACCTGCTGAAGGATCTGCACGTTCTCTCCTCTGCTGTCATCCTCTGAAAATGTTGATTGCATTCTGGGTCGGGGAGATAGTTTGGGGAGACAGTGCCAGGTGCTATGCTGAATGCTTTATGGTGTGCTCTCGTTGAATCCTCACAGTGGCTCTGAGATGTGATGACTGTTTTTCAGAGAAGGAAACAGAACCTCAGAGAAGCGAAGTGACTTGCCCAAGGTCACACAGAGTCAGGACAGTGCCAGGACTGGAATGCAGGTCTCCTGTGCCTGAAGCCCTGTAAGATGCTTGGAGAGGGCCACTCCCCTTCCTAATATCTGCTCATGGCTTCTCTGGGCTTCCTTCTCTCAAACGCAGGCTGGCAACATGGCCTCGGCAGGGTGTGCCACTGTGAGTTCTGAGTGTGGTGTGCACGTGTCTAGAACATCAGGGGTGGCTGGGTTTTATGGTCTTCCTGTTCCTCCCTCCCCCTAACTCTCACCTCCTAGCCAGAGGTCACCAGAAAGTCCTGTCTCCTGCCTTCCAGAGCCTGTAACTGGTTTGGGGAGCGTCCGTGTGGCTCTGAAGAATGTTGGGAGTCAGCAGCATGGCCCAGGCTCCAAGAGTGGCAGGAGAATTGAGAGTCCCACTTGACCTTCACCATACCTGAGAGGCCCTGTGCCCCCGCTCAGAGTTGTTCTAGGGGCACTTTCCCCAGTCCACCCACACACTGCGGGGGTTGAGGGACAGGCTAGTAGTGACCTTGAGCTTGTGCCTACCCGCTCAGGGCCTCAGTGTCCCCATTCTTCCCTGAGGCCCCTGCTAGCTCTGCCCACTGCTGCTGCTTTGCCGAGAGCTGGAGCTGGGGATCTGGGTGTCCCTCTGTCCTCTCTGGAATGACTAGAGTTGTGCTTCTTGGGGCTGATCAGAATAGCTGTCTTGGTCTCCTGGGGCTGAGCCTGAGTTATTTCCATCCCCAGCAAAGAGGTGGAAATAGCTCAGGGCCCTGGAAGGGGAGGGAGAGGGGAAGGGTTAACCAAGGGTTAACCTCCTCTTCTGGTCCCAGCCCCACCCTGTGCCCTGCCCAAGCCAAACCTTTTTGGGAACTTGTGCTGCCTGGACCACAGGGATGGTGGTGGGGCCCGGCTGGGTTTCCAGTGTGGCCCCAGTTGGGACTCATGTGACAGTTGCTGGAGGCAGGTGCCCATTTCTGGTCAAGGAGGGGAAGCTTTCAGCCCCCTTCCCCTGCTCATAGGGTCAGCCTCATTTTACAGAGGGAGAGACGAGGTTCTGAGAAGTGGTGGGACTTACCAAGGCCCCGCACAACCTTGATATTCTGGCTCTCACCCTCCAGACAGGGAACCTACCTTCTGTCCTGCCACACGTCCCCCAGAAGACTGGACGTGGCCCAGGACTGGAAGCAGGCCTGAGACATGCCTTTGCAAAATCAGGGCGTCTCTTATGTTCCAGCTTGGGCCTTGCTGTCCTTGCCCAAACTCCTGTATTGGCCTCTCTGCCTCCGTTTCCAGTTCTCTCACACACGGTGCCAGAGTGGCCTCCCTAAGGTAACTTGTACTGTTTGCCTGCAAAATATAGTCCAGACTCCTCATCCTAGCATCGAGGTTTTCCCTCCAGGAGGACCCTTTTGAACTTTACATTTTCACTCTCTTCCTTCCCTACCAGATGCCTTGGTTGTACTCTGCCTTTGCATTTGCTGTCTCCCCTTTCTAGAACCCTCCTGACCATTCAGGGTACAGCCCCAGCCCCGCTGCCTCCCCCAGGAAGCCCTCCCAGCCCAACGTTAGTCCTTCTTCATTGTGTGGTCCATGTGCCACATGTCCCCCCTCACCTCTGGGAATAGGCACAGGGGTGGGGTCCTCATGGGCACCACATGCCCAGTTGGGTGGGGCCGGCCTGGCCAACAGCCTCTCCTCTCCCGCTGCCATATCTGTGTTGGCCAGGCCTCTTCCTGAGGAAGGGCAGCCATCGTAGGCTGAGGGCCTACTGTGGGTTAGGATGCACAGGGAGGTTGGTACCCAGGGGTCTCCAGTGCTCCCGAGTGTGTGCTGGGGGTTAGCGGCGAAAACTCAAGGCCACTCCTGTGCGTAGGGGCCAGTTTGGTGCTTGCCCTGGACTCTTCAGGCAAGGCTCTCATTCTGGGCCAGCAGAGGACGCTCCCCCCTGAGGCCCTAATGTGTGTTAGGTCCTGGGTGCAGGGCTCCATGCAGCAGCACTGGCAGGGCATCCCTTTCCTTCCAAAGCTGCTCAGTGGGGAGCCCAGACTCAGAGGGCAGAAGGGTCCAGTCCTAGTCTGAGTCACACAGTCACTGGTGCTGGAGTCTGGCACTCAAGCTCGTGCCCAGCCCCCAGCCCCATCTCCCACAGGCGCCAGGTGGGAGGCGAGGGTTGTCTGACAACTCTGGTGTCAGTTTTCAAAGAAGGACCAGGCTGGCTACCTGCAGGGGGAGGAGGAAGTGGTGGTAGGGCTGCTCAGGCCCACTCCCTCCGTTATAGGGCCAGCCCTTCTGCCAGGTTAGGCAGGAGGGCTGGACCAGAGGGGGAGGCATTTTGCCTGAGATCAGCCAGCAGCCCTCCCCCCCCCCCCCGCCCAACCCCAACTCAGGATTGGGACATGACCTCTGGCAGACCTTAGCACCCAGTTGGGGTGGCAGGGAAGACTGAGGTGCCGATGCTGCACCCCTGCTGTGTGTTCAGCCCTGGGTAGGACCATGAGGCTCTCATCCGCAGCCTCATGCCCAGGTCATCAGCAGCCCCGTCCAGGTACAGGCATTGAGAAGAGGGCCCAGAGACGGGAAGGGACTTGCAGGACTCCAGCGTCACTGGGATCCTAACCCAGGTATGTTTGCCTGGAAGGCCAGAGCTTTTTCCGAGGCCACCCTGGGAAAGATGAGTGCTCTATAAACTGCCCATGTGGCTATGAGCGTATGTCCTGGCTACTTGACACAGGAGAGGGATGGAGGGGCCTCTGCAGCCAATTAGAGGCAGGGTCTGACTGTGTGGTTGGAGGGAGAAGGAAGGAGGGCTTCCAGAAGGAGGGGCCTAACTTGGACCTGTACACCCTCACGGTAAGAAGGAGCAGTGAGCACAGGGATGGAGCTGTGCCCCGCCTCCTGTGTGCACTTGCTTGCCTCCCTCCCTGAAGGGGACCTCGAACAATGATGGCTGAAGGGGCCAGGAGAGGGGCGGGTCCACCCTGACAGGGAGGCTGGGAAGGCTTCCTGCAGGAGGTGGCACCTGGTCTGAGGCCTGACTGTAAGAAGAGTCGCTGTTCCCTGATGAACCATGGAACCTCCAGCCATGCCAAGAGGTCAGCTGGACAGGCACAGTTGTCCCAAATCACAGAGGCGGAAACAAGTTCGGGGATGTAGGGCTGGGTCCTGACTGCTCAGCACCCCTCGCCTTCCTGGCTGTGGCTTCAGTTGGCGTGGGAGCAGGTGGACACAGGCCTGTGTAAGGGCTGGGAAATGGGCACCCAGGGTCCACCTGGCGAGTCCAAGACTCATCCACCCCTGCTGCTGGGACTGATGTTGGGTTCCCCAAGCACTCTTGCCTGCTCCTGAGCCACTGGGTGACCTTCGATGGATGCTGCCTGGTTCTGAGCTTGGCTCCTCCTCTGGCCCTTGTGGGCTGTTGAGGACTGGTGCTCAGGAGAGGCCTGGTCAGGCCAGGCCCTGACCAGTATTACTTACAGTGGGCTCCATTTATCCCCTCAGCATCCCTGGAGACAGGGACCAGAACCCCTGTTTGCAGGGGCGGACCCTGAAGCTCAGGGTGGGTAAGTAACTTGCCCAAGGTCACAGAGCTCCGAAGTGATGACCTAGAGCTTGAACCCAGGTGTGACTGCTCCGGGTCCAGGCTTCCCCTCAGGCTCTATTCGTTAGGGCCTGACCTGGAATTGCTGGGGTCAGGGGAATCTCTTTCCCCCAGCACCTTGAGTCTGGAGGAGGAGTCGGAGGACGGGGCAGGCTGGGCCTGTGATCTCCCCTCAGTCTCTCTCAAAGCCTCCCCAGGTCAGCCTGGTCGGGGCTGAGCAACTCTGGGCGCCCTGGCACAGTAGTGATCGGTACAGATTCGCGGCCGGGGCAGGAGGCAAAGGTGGCTTCTCGGAGGAGAAGGTAGCAGTGGCGACAGCTGGTGGGCAGTGGGGTGTCCTCCAGCCCTCCTAGTGCTTTGCCGTCCTGTCCTGGGCACTGGCGCGGCCTCCCTGCAGGAAGGCTCTGGTTCTGAGTGCTTGGGTGTGGGCTGGAGCAGGGCGTGTGGGAGCAGCGGGAATGCCAGGTCTGGGGTGGCAAGAGCAGGGGCTGCCAGCTGCCTGTCCCCGCTCCACATGGGAAACCTTGTCTCCTTTCAGACTAAGTGGTTACAGGGTACTACTCTGAGTCTCAGTTTCCTCATTTGTGAAGCCTGGAACCCTGTCTTTGAGGCCTGGTAAGGGAATGGGCATGTAGTACGTTCTTAGTGAGGGGTATTGGGGACCCCCAGCTCTGCCTCAGAGACGACTGTCTAGTTTGGGCCCCTGCCACACCTCCCAGCCCCAGGCTTAGGCCAGGGAGGGGGCAGGGGTTGCATCTGCACCCAGACTGGGAGGGGCTGAGTGGGCCCTGTCTGGCTGCCTCAGCCCTTTTCTTAGCCTCAAGGGCCAATTAGCCCCCTCGGCCCCACCTCACACCCCTGAGCCTTCTAAGCCCAGGCCTGGTGGGGGGCCAGGGAGCAGCTGCTGCTTGGTGTGCCTGGAGTCCTCACCCCAGGGTTGTGACCTGGGAGATCTTGGCTGCCTGAGGCTGGGCTGGGGGTGGGAATGGGGGAGCCCTTCTCACTGAGTGGCCCTGAGGCAGCCTCTGCACATCTCTGGGCTCCCAGCCCCTCATTAGTCCTAGGGAGCTGGGCTCTACCCTGGGATCTTCCTCTTCCCCCTCCTTTCCTGGGCTTCCTGCTTCTCACAGGTCCCAGTGCCTTTTCCTACTGGAGCTGTGGTAGACTAGGGCACTATGCATGCAGGAAACCTCAGAGGCCCCAGAGACCCCCATGGCGGCAGTACCTCCTTCCCTGGCGCCTGCCCGCGCGCTTTGTAATAGTCTTTCAGGTGAGCCGCCTCCTGTGTGCCGCCAGCTCCCTAGTCTCTGCCGTCAGGTTGGCAAACGCTCAGAACATCTGTTTTGCGCCAGGCCCTGGGCCAGGCTCCTGGGTAGGAGGGGCCAGAGTGAGGTGGGAAGCTGTCAGGTAGGCCTGGGCTCCACCCCTGCTTTACCTCCCCCTGGCTGGGTGACCTCAGTTACCCAGGGGTGAAGCAGGGACGCTCACCTCTCCTGTGAAGAGTGGAGGCAACCCAGGATGAGGGCCTGGCCCGAGGCGATGGGAGTCTGTTCCCTTCCCTGTGAGGGCAGAGGATGAAAGGGAGGCAATGCCTAGCTGTCCTCACTACCCCCCACTGTGGGCACTGCCCTACTTCAGCCCCAGTTGCCAAGGAACCACTGGCTTCCTTGCTAACCTGGATTTCTCTATTGATGGGCGGCCTTTGTCTTCCTGCCTAGGGTGCAGCCACTGCCGAGAAAGGCCTGTGTCCAGCTGTGTTTCCAGGCAACCCTAGCCCCTGGAGGCTGCAGGGAGGTCCCCAGGCCGTCAAGCCACTGGCTGGGGAGCAGAAATACCTGCCCCGCACCCCCTGCTCCAGGTGGCTACCTGCTTCCCACCTCCATCTCCCCAGCCCTGCCTCACTTGGCAGGCAGCCCGGCAAGCCCTCTGAGACGCAAGTTGTTCCACACCTCTCCCTCCCCCGCTAACCCTTCAAGGCCCTGGGGGAAATGCAGCCTTCTCAGCTTGCGGCCTAAGCTTGGTGTGACCTGGGATCTGCCCACCAACCTTTCCTCTCCCTTCCTACACCCTCCCAATCCCCCAGATTGTCAGTGTGTATCTTCGGGCACCTCCCGTGTACCAGGCTCTGCGCCAAGCATTGTACGTAAATATAAGAGAATCTTGTTTGTACCTCGTACCTCCCATCGAATATGTGCCATAACCCCCTCCACGATTTACACGTGGGGAACCTGAGGCACGGTGAATGCTTACTGAGGGCCTGCTCTGTGTCGGGCTCTGTGCTGAGCATTTGATGTGCGTTCTCTCGGCCTTACAACAGCCCTCTGAGGGATGGGGAATGGGGGTGGGGTCCACAGCCACCGAGCCAGTGAAGAGCAGAGCAAGGAAGGCTGGTTCTCCTCAAGTCAGGCAAGGGCTTCAGATCCGGGTTCAGTCCCCCACCCCGAGCCCAGCCTCTAGGCTTCTTAATCGTCAGCCTGCTCCCTGGCCCTCTTGACCTTGGGAGAAGGTGGACCCTCTCCTGAGTGCCTTTTCTGATCCCCCTGGTTCAGCACATACCTATTCACGTGCTGGGCACCCGGTACGGGGGCAGCACGTCAGCGGGGAAGGGGTGGGTGCGTAGCCTGGTCACACCCAGGGCGAGGACTGCACAAGTGAGGTGGTGGTTGGGGGCCAGGAGGAAGTGACTTTGAGCTGAGCTCTGAAGGAAGGGTAGCTGTCAGTAGGGTGATGGGAGGGGTTTCTGGGCAGAGGAAACAGCAGGTACCAGTGCCAGGTGAGAGAGGCAAGTGTGGGGGACAGAAAGCAGCTCTCAGTGGCTGGAGTTGCAGGGAGGGACAGGGGTCAGATCTGGGTGTTGAGACGCCTAAGCTGCGGGGGGCTGAAGTGGAGGCCAGGGAGGAGGCCAGGGGGCAGGCGAGGGGTGGGGTGAGCATGGAGCTGTGGGAGACCCTCGGAGGAGGCCACCGCGGAGGCGGGTGAGGCTGGAGAGGGAATGCGCGGAGATGGGGCCCCAGGCTGGGGCCGGGTGACCCCATGAGCTTCAGTTCTGGGAAAGGGGAAGCTGCTGAGGCCTGAGGAGGCCCAGGTGGTGACACAGCTTCCTCTTTCTCTGAGGACTCTGGGGCTGCGCCTCCCTGGGGCTCTGGCATCTCCCGCTTGGGGCCCTGGTCTCAGCTTTGCTAGTTGGCTTTCTTCCAGGGAATTTCTGGTTCTAATGGTTTGGGCATTTTTTTGGAGGGTGGGGATGGGCTGAGTGTGAGGAGCCCCTCCCCCTGCCCCACGCCCCCGTGAACCTGTTTTCTGGAGGCCTCCTGCTCCAGACACTGGGGCAGGGTTTTGTGGTGAGTGAGACAGACATCCCTGCCCTCGCTGCTGTCTGGTGGAGGGGGGCGGGGGCAAGCAATAAACAAGTAAGCAAAGGGTTATAAGCCTTGGTGGGAGGTGCTGAGAGAAAGAAGGGGTGACAGGGAGGAAGTCACATGACCTACATCAGGCTCGTTACCTCATTTAAACCTCATGACAGCCTTGCTCTGGGACATAAACATCCCCATCTTGCAGGTGAGGAAACTGAGACCCAGCAAGGTGAAGCAGGGGCTCTGGTCCCCCAGGGAGCTGGTGACAGTGGGAACAGGCCCCAGGCTGAGATTTCAGGGAGGAGTGGCCTCTAAGCTAACTTCCTTCTCTGCCCCTGGGGCCTTGAAGGGTGGTTCTCCTCTGCCAGGAGCCCTGAGGCCGGAGAAGACCACCACCACTGCCCATCTTTGACAGCCCTCCCCCAGGAAGCCCTCAGGAGGTGCCCCGAGGTGCAGGGCTTTGGAAGGTCACTGATTGCCCTGCCTTCTGGGAGGCAGAGGGCTGGGGATGGAGCCTTCTCAGTCTCCCCTCCCCCAGCCAAGGGGCTTGATCTGAACTTGCTGTTCAGTCAGGGCTCCAGGGCTCAGAGCATAGGTGCTGGAGGCTGGGTGGGGAGAAGGCGCAGAGGGGAGTCAGAGCAGCAGGGGTCCACGTGCGTGCAGGGGGGTTCTGGGTGGAGGCCAGCGGCTGCCTGACTGGGCAGGTCCTCTGGGGGCTCAGGCTGATTGTGGGGGCAGGGGGAGCTGCTGTAAGCAGAGACTCGGGCAGCCAGACTGGAGTAAGTGCTGGTTTGGGGTAATTAGAAGGCACATAATTAGAAGGCGTCAGGGCGCTAGGCCACGAGCGTCTGTGCCTGAGTGGGCCCTCGCTGGCTTTGAGTCTGGGCCTTTGGACCCCACTTTCCTCCTCGAAGTCTTGAGACCATAGCTCCCCGTCTGTCTGGAGGTGGGCAGCTGCACAGCCCCTCCCTGTGAGCTCAGGTCACCCAGCAGGTGCCAGTCACGGCCAGGGGTGGGACTAGGGGGGAGTCTCTCCTCGGTGGACGTTGGGTCTCTTACTTTCCACCCCTGCCCCAGCTCTCTGGCCCACCCTGGGGATATGGACGGGTGCTGGGTCTGGGGGCTGGACAGGGCCACGGGGCCAGCCTGAGGTCTTGGGGCTCGTGGTCAAGTCTGTGGGTGAGCTCCCATGAAAAACCAAGGAGGGGGCCATGGAGAGATGGGCTTGAGTAGGAACTGGGCCTGGGCAGGGGGACACTTGTGACCATGTTGGAGGAGGGACCGGTGGAGGATGGGCCAGAGGATGCCACCTGTTGGGTGCTGACTGCCAGGGTGCAGCCTTCACTCTACTCTGTGGCTGGACCTTCTGTCCCAGGTTTTCCCCTGAGCTGGCCTTGGGCCGAGAGCCACTGCCAGTGACCTGGAGAGTCCCGAGGATAGTGTGACCACTGCCCCAGCCCCTCCCCTGGGTGTAATTCAAACCCCTGGCCCGCCAAGGTCTGTGCCAGGCCAGGCCCACAGCGCAGCCGGATCAGTTTCCTCCGGCTCCTTTTCCTGGTGGGAAGTCCGGGCCGCCTGTAGGCCAAGGGGCTCTCGGCTCTTCCGTGACCTGGGGTTTACTGCAGGCAGTGCTTCTCCTGCCAGGCTGGGCATCAGACAGCCCCGGGGTTCCAGGCAGGGCCCCCTCAACATGCTGGGCTTGGCTGCTCGAGGCTGCCCCTTGGGGGTCAGAGGCTGCCTGTGGCCTGTGCCTGAGGCCCTCCACGTACACTCCTCCTTCACCCTCCTGAGCCTGGAGACAGGCCTCCTGGAAAGAGGTCATTGAACTCCCTTATTCTGCCACTATCCCTTTTGTGCAATCCAAATTCTTCTTCCTGCTCTTCCAACCTCGTCCTCTGCTGGAGACTTTTCTACAGAGGAGGCCACACCCTTGAGCCTGGGGGCTCAGCCTCAGGCCTGTGCCTATCACCCTCTGTGCCCTCACATGCCTTATTTGGT
Organism: Tursiops truncatus; assembly: GCF_011762595.2. Classification (NCBI taxonomy): domain Eukaryota; kingdom Metazoa; phylum Chordata; class Mammalia; order Artiodactyla; family Delphinidae; genus Tursiops; species Tursiops truncatus. Next base: position 57,647,875 of record NC_047041.1, on the reverse strand, counting down.
TTCTTGGCACTTCCCTCGCTCTGGCACGGGGACGCTCACTGTTTATCTGTTGGTCGTTGGTCTCCCCTGGGGTGTGAGTTCCCTGAGGACAGGGACAGCGCCTGTCTTGTTCATACCTTTTCCCGTGCTGAGGGCAGTGCCCAGCACACAGCAGGTGCCCAAGAGAAGACAGAAGGCTTGAATGCTGGCTGCCACTCCCCACCCCTGCAGATCTGCCCGCGGCTCAAGAGATGCAGTCAGACACATCCCAGATCTCTGGAGAAGTCTGCCAGGCGGGACCGTGGGACCCGTGGGAGGACCAGCACAGTGATGGGGTTGGGGTGGGGGAGCTTTGGGGAAATGGAAGTCTAGAGAGGCTTCCATAACAAGAGGCCTTTGTGCTGGGCTTTGAAATGTGACAGAAAAGGCCTTTCTTGGAGCAGAAACAGCAAGAGTGAAGGCAGAGAAGTAGGAGAGGCGGGCATGCTTGTGCGCCCCAAGGAGTTCTGAGAGGCAGGAGCCTGAGAGCTGGGGATGCAAGCGGGGAGGCCAGGCGTGGGGTCGCTGTCAGCGCTCTCGTTCCTCCCACCTCCCGCGGCTGAGGCTATAGGCTGTAGGCTTCCTTCCTCCCCTGCTCCCCTGCCCAGGCCTAGGGCAGCTGGCTGTTTATGGAAGAGGCAGGAAGCCCTTCCTCCACTGGGAAGCTGCCCTGGGAGGCTGGCCCCAGATAGGGTGCCCCCACCTCTGCTAGGGCCTGCAGTGGACCAGAGGGCAGGGCCGGTGAGCGTAGGCCAAGCCGCCCCAGCATTCTGCCTGCCCGGTGACACCTCTCCATGTTCCCGTCCAGCCCCGTCCTGGAAGGAGGACTGCAGCTGCCTGCCTGCCTGCCTGCCTGTCCCATCCCCGTCTGAGCCTCCCCTCCATCTGCCTGAGGCTGGCGACCCACTGGGGCTTGAGGATGAAGCTGAGCCCACCGCACTGGCCCCTATCCTGCCTCCTGGTGGTGAGTTGGGGATGGGACCGTGGGGAAGGTGAGTCCTGAGCCCTGCGCTCAGGAACCCCGTGCTGCGGCGGGTACTGGGGCTGGTTACATGGCTTTTTTTTTTTTTTTTTTTTTTTTTGCGGTACGCGGGCCTCTCACTGTTGTGGCCTCTCCCATTGCGGAGCACAGGCTCCGGACATGCAGGCTCAGTGGCCATGGCTCACGGGTCCAGCCGCTCCGCGGCATATGGGATCTTCCTGGACCGGGGCACGAACCCATGTCCCCTGCATCGGCAGGCAGACTCTCAACCACTGCGCCACCAGGGAAGCCCTACATGGCTCTTTTGAAGAATCGAGGCAGTCTGACCCTAGGAAGCGCCTCCTGCCCCACGTGCTCCTGGTGCCGTCGGCCTCCCAGTGTTTGGCACGTGCTGGAGCCGCGTCTAGGGCCTGAGGAGGTCTCTGGCACCTCCTGTGTGACATTCCCTCTGCCCTTCAGGGTAGCTGGCTATACGCTGTGCCTGCCCCAAACTGGGGCCCAACTGGAGGACTGGGGGTATCTCCCCTGCGGGCAGGATTCGGGGCAGATAGTTCACACTAACTGCGAGAGGGAAGAGAGGGAGCTCCGAGAGGAATAGGGGGAGGACATGAATGGAGAAGATCCTTCCTTTGGGGCCTGTCATGCTCTGTGTGGGTCCCAGGGTGTGAACGGGCTGGCCTTGTGTTGTGGGAAGGTCATGGAGGAGGATGTGGTCCCAGAGACTCAGCGGAGGCCCCGAGGCACCATCTGCAGTCTCGGCCCCAGGGATGATGAACGGAGGCTGGTTAATGACATTTTCAGCTGTGGTGTGTGGACCAAGGCAGCAGGAAGGGGGGCGGAACCTGAGAGAGGAATTCGGAGGAATTTCCTCCTCATCATCCTGGTTAGCTACAAGGGCGTGACTCACAGACCCAGAGGCTCAAGATCCTGATCTGGCCCTGTCTGAGGCGTTTCAGCACTTTCCAGAAGCAGATGTGGTTCTCCCCTTGCCTAGGCAATGGCAATGCAGCCGGTCTGGGACAGGCAGATTTTACTTGTAGCACAAGGGACTGAGGTTAGAGAGTGTCCCCAAAGCCTGGGGGTGGCCCTGTATATTGGTGGTCCTTGTGCTTGGGGTGACTGTAAGTGGGTGGGGGGTAGGTGGCCCCAGAGATGCCATGTCCCGGTGCTTTCCGCTCCCTCAGTGTGTCCTCCCCTCTTTTCTTCCAGCTGCTGCCCTGGCCTCTGGCCACTGCAACATCAACAACCCCTTGGCCGTGCCCACCCGGCGAGGAGCCCAACCTGGTGAGCTCGCCCTGCCCATCCACCTCTCCTGGGAAGACTGTTGAGGGCCAGGGGCAGGGACCTCAGGCCTGGCTCCTGGCTTTGTTCTCACTCTTCCCCTCCTGCAGGAACCAGGGCGGGGCACATTATGCAGGTCCTGCCCCCCAGGCACCTTCTCAGCTTCCTGGGGCTCTAGCCCTTGCCAGCCGCACTCGCGCTGCAGCCCTCAAGGGAGGCTGGAGGCCCAGGTGGGCACGGCAACTCGAGACACACTATGTGGAAACTGCCAGCCTGGGTGAGCCATGGGGTGGGGTGTGGGTGTTCATGACCAGGTGACCAGGACTTGAGATCCTGGGGTCCCAGCCTCACTCACCTCTTGAGTGGGCCACAGTCTTCCCATCTGTGAAATGGGGTGGGTCAGGACCAGTGAGGGTGCCCAGTAGGAAGGTCCAGCCTCTCTTAAGGATAGTTTTTGGGCTTCAGTAACATCTTCCCTCCCTGCAGGTGGTTTGCCCCGTCAGAGGTCCCCCATGTTCCCTGTCGGCCGTGCTCCTGGACACCCCTGGGTACTCGCGGCTGTTACGGTGAGTGGCAGGTGATGGCTAGGACTGGCGGGGTATGTGTGGGGAGGGGTCTGGCGAGCTTGAGCCCAAGGGCCCCGCAGTGTCCGTCTGGGGCAGTGGGGTCCTCACTCCCCTAGCCCAGGGGAGGGTGTGCAGCCACAGGGTGCCTAGCAGGTCCACTGGCTGTGTCTTCTCACCCCGTCTTTGAGTGGCAGAGACTGTCCAGCAGGTGGCTGCCACAGCTTGGGTTTCACATCCCAACCAGTCTCCTGTCCTTATCCCCTCGAAATAACCCACATAGCTGAGTGTGAGCACATACGCTTACATACGTGCACCTCCTCTCACCTGTTGAGTTGGTCACCTTCTGAGGCAACTAACTCATGGGTCAGGCTGTGGGGAGGCAGGATCCGGTGTTGCTGTGCCCAGGCATGTGCACTGTTGCCTTTTGTTCACCCCTGTGACCCACCATGAGGGGTGGACAGGGGCCTCAGGGTCTGGCCGTCCTGAGGGCTGAGGAGGCCTTGCTCAGGCTGGCTGACTGGTCAGATGGCCAAAAAGGAGGGTGTGAGTTGCCCTTTACTTCCCCACCATAGTGGAGAGTGGGTGCTCTGGACATGCCAATACCACCCACCGCCCCGACCCCTGCCCACAGTAACCCGGGCCCTGGGCCTCTCTGAGTGTGTTTCTCTCTGCCTCTGTCTTTCCTCCATGCCTCCATCCTCCGTGGTGCTCAGAGCGGGGGCGACGGGCCCGACGTGGCATGGAGGTGGCAGCAAGGGCGAGTGGCGCGGGGGAGACGCGGCAGCCTGGGAACAGCACGCGGGCGGGCAGCCCCGAGGAGACAGCTGCCCAGTACGCGGTTATTGCCATTGTGCCCATCTTCTGCCTCATGGGGCTGCTAGGCATCCTGGTGTGTAACCTGCTCAAGCGGAAGGGCTACCACTGCACGGCCCACAAGGAGGTCGGGCCTGGTCCTGGAGGCGGAGGCAGCGGTGAGGCCCAGCCTGGGGCTGGGTGGGGAGGCCAGAGGGCGCGGCTGAGAACCTACTTGGTCTGGAGGGTCTGACGTGGAGAGGCCTGCAGAGGGCTAATCAGGAGAGTTTCCCGGAGGTGCCGCACGTGGGCCGCAGAGGAGACACTGCAGACTGGCAAAGTAGAAGGAAGGCTGAGGCGGCCCGACGTGGCAACTGGGGCAGAGCAGAGGCAGAGCAGAGGTCAAGTGGCTTCAGTGGGATTCCCTCCCTGTGTGAGGCCCTACCCAGCTGTAAGGGCCTGGACTCCTCAGGGACTGCAGTTGTGTGTGTGGTTCAAGGGTTGGACTGCTTTCTGGGTACTCAGGGTGACCTCCGACCTCTGGCCTGAAGGGCTGGCAGGGCAGCTGTCTTGGACAGGGACCATGCGAGGCTCAGGTTTCAGCTCCAGGCTGTGGTTTGAGTTACGAGCCCTGGACCCAGAGGGAGAGACATGTTCCTCCTGCCCCTACCCCAGGGCCCTGGGTCCCTTTTCTTCTTCCCCTTACCCCTCTGCGCTGTCCCCTGAGGGCTAGTAGGGCCGAGATCCCACATGCACATACACTGCTCACAGAAATTGGGGGCCAAGTCAAGATAGAATGGCGCCTGCCATGCCAGCGCCCTTTTCAACCTCCGACACTGCGGTCTGCAGGGGTCAGGAGGGGGACAGGCGCTTTAGGCAGGCAGGAAAGTGGCAACTCAGGCCATTTTGCCTGGAACTGCACTTGTTTTCCTGGCCTAGGACTCCCTTTAACTGTTGGCTGCTGCCTGGGTGCAAGTCCTAGGAGTTCTGTTTGCTGCTGGCCCAGGAATGATTGCATGGCCCATTCTCATGCTCTTGAGGTTCGGGTCCTCAGTTAGTTATACCGACAGGGCGGTGTGCAGGGAGGTGATAGGCCTGGGATGGCAGAGTTTGCTGGGGCTGTCGGAGGTCATGGGCAGAGAAGCAGCCCACAGCTCCCTGAGGCTAAAGAGAGGAGAGGGCAGGCCCTGGGAGAGGCTGGTTCCCTCATCCCACACATCTGCAGGGACGGTGGAGTTCCGATGGCCCTGAAACCGCTAAGCCCCTGGTGCTGCTGGGTGCAGGGAGCAGTGATGCTGAGTAAGTAGTGAAGGTGATAATGGGCTCAGAATCAGAGCTGAGGCCCTTAGGTACGCATACAGCCAGGCCAGGGGCGCCCTCTGCTGCCATGTCCTGGTGTAGCCTGTGAGCCCAGGGTGTCCCACTGCCTCCTTCCCTAGGATCATGGTTCTCTGTTCTTCCTCAGGGGTCAACCCTGCCTACCATACTGATGACGCCAATGAGGACACCATTGGGGTCCTGGTGCGCCTGATCACAGAGAAGAAAGGTGAGGGGGGAGGTCTGACCCCATCCCTCCCAGAGCTCTGCTCTGCCCCTCCCGCCGGGATCCCTCAGGCCAGCGTGCCCCCTCTCTGACCACTGTGGCTCATGGTGCTCCCGCCTCTCTGCCTGCTCTTGCCTGGTGAGAGGTGGAGGAAAAGGCACACAGCCTGGGCCAGGGAGGGGGTGGCGGGTAGGTAGGGGGATTTGTGCTGGGGCAGGAGGTTGGGGGGAGTGCCCCTCACGGCCCAGAGCCGGGTTCTGACTACAGCTGCCCACAGAGAATGCGGCGGCCCTGGAGGAGCTGCTGAAGGAGTATCACAGCAAACAGCTGGTGCAGACCAGCCACAGGCCTCTACCCAGGTAAGTGGGCAGGTGGGCAAGGAGGGACCCAAACCACAGGTAATCAGCCTGCCTCCTGGGGACTCACCATTTGGGTATGTTGCCCCTCCTGTCACCCTGCTTCCCCTTCACCTACCTCCTGGGGTCTCCTGGGCCTGCCCTGCCCCAGCCCTGCCCCAGTGACCGCTCCCACCTGTGTCTTCCACAGGCTGCCGCCGGGCCCACCCAGCATGCCACACGTCTGCCCGCATCGCCACCACCTCCACACTGTGCAGGGCCTGGCCTCCCTCTCTGGCCCCTGCTGCTCCCGTTGTAGCCAGAAGTGGCCCGAGGTGCTGCTGTCCCCCGAGGCTGCAGCTGCCACCACTCCTACTCCCAGACTCCTGCCCAACCCGGCCAGGGTGCCCAAGGTCGGGGCCAAGGCAGGACGCCAGGGCGAGATCACCATCTTGTCTGTGGGCAGGTGAGGAGGGCATAGACACAGCAGGGTGCTACAACATGACATGACAGCTCTGAGGGTGGCAGGGCCCTAGCCTGATCCATGAACAGTGGGTTCAGTGGTGGCCTCACCCTTCCTGGCCTCAGTGGGCCTCTTTGCAGTGGGGGCGGCCAGGGAAAAGCCAGGTCTTCCCAGCTACGCTCTCTCACATGGAGTCCCTGGGCCCCCAGGGCAGGGTCATAGCCCCCATCACACCTGCGCCACCTCAGGCTAAGAGCCTGTCCACCTGCAGCCTAGTGTCGGGAGCTGTTGGGAGCTTGTCAGTGGGTGGGAAGACGTGGGGAGGGCTCAGGCTCTGACCCATGAACTTGCTGTGTGACCCTGGTGGGTGCTGCGCCCTCCACACCTGGGGTCCTTCCTCTAATGGAGGATGATCGCACTACCTCTCCCCACAGGTTCCGTGTGGCCCGAATTCCTGAGCAGCGGATGAGTTCGGTGGCCTCAGAGATGAAGACCATCACGGAGGCCGGGCCCTCAGGGGGTGATCTCCCTGACTCCCCACGACGTGGCCTCTCCAGTGAGCAGCAGACACTGCTGGGAAGTGGTGGAAGCCACCCTAAATGGCTGAAGTCCCCAGCAGAGAACAAGGCCGAGGTAAGGACCAGAGGGGAAAGGTGTCTGTTGGCACCTGTGCCAACCCCAACTGCAGATGGGGCAGGGGTGGAGGTACAGAGGGCTACTGCCTCTTGGGGACTCACCACTTGGTATGTTGCCCCTCCTGTCACCCCGCTTCCCCTTCACTACCTCCTGGGGTCTCCTGGGCCCTGGTTTGGGGCCCTCCTTGTCCACCTGCCCACTCACCTGGGCAGAGGCCTGTGGCTGGTCTGCGCCAGCTGTTTGCTGTGATACTCCTTGGAGTCCAGAAGCCCCCTGACAGCTCTGACCCCTCACCCCTGTCCCCCAGGAGAACCGCTATGTGGTCCGGCTGAGTGAGAGCAACCTGGTCATCTGAGGGGCTGTCTCGTCTGAGGATACTGCAGCCTTGCCCTGGGAGGCTCTGAAGGCTTCCTGGAGGAGGTAGAGCTGCAGCTGAGCCAGTGAGGATCCAGAATGGCCCAGCAGACAGAACAGCCAAGGCCAAGGCCTGGAGGTGGGAGCGTCCACCCCAGTGAGGAGGCAGGCCAGCGTGCCGGCGGGTGCTGTGTGCAGGAGCAGGTTGAGAGCCCCTCCCATCCCTGCCGCCCATTTCCTTCCCTGCAGGATGTCCCTGATGCCGTGCCCTGCCCTGGCTGGATCCTAGGAGCCCACAGGGTCCTCTGCACTGCCAGGTGGCTAGGCCTCAGTGGTGGGGAGGGGCCCTCTACCTGGCACCCCTGGCCCCATGCCTTAGTGATGAGCCACCCCTTACCTCTGTAGAGGGGACCTCCCCCTCCTTCCTGACAGGTCCTGCAAAGGGAGGGGTCAACAAAAAGCCATGAGCTAGGAACCGGGTTCCTGGGTTCTAATCCTGGGCAAGCCCCTGGCCATTACTGGGTCCCAATTCTTCTGACTGTGAAGCGGGGAGAGAGTGGCGTCTCGGTGCCCAGGGCCTTCCTGCATCTTGCAGGCTCTGGGCTGGGTCGTGTAGATGGAGAACTTGACCCCTTGCCACCCCTCCCACTAGTTTTATCTGGCCCCGTTTTTTGCTGCTTCAGGGCCACCACCTTCAAGGCTCCCAAGGGGCTGCCCATTCAGGGCTCTGCCTACAGAAGGGGCATAATGCACGTGCCTGCCCCTGACCTTGCTGTTTTTACTGAAATTGAAAAAACAGACTTGACCTGGGCGGGGCTGTGGTACAGAGCCCCAACCTGCCCAGCCACCCACAAGATCTCAGGCGCTTTGGAGGGTAAGGGGTGAGGCCTCTGGCCTCGGTGGTTTCTGTGTCCCTGTGGTATTGGTGTGTCCGTCCCCTGGCCTGGGCAGTGCGGGTGACTGCCTAGCCCGCGTCTCCACTCTGGCTCAGCAACCTCGTTATTTATGTGGGGCTGTGCAGGCATGGGCCCACTGCTGTCACCGTTTCTCTTATTTATTGAAACTTTGCTGTTGTCCCACCCTTGTGTCTCCACACCCATCCATTTGTTGAATAATAAAAGGTGGGAAAGTAGTGTCATGAGGCGCTTCTTTTTCCCTGTGTCTCTTCTCAGGTCTGCCCATTCAGTGAATAGTTGTGTGTCGGGCTCCGTGTGTGGGACAGGCCATCCCTCCCCTGGCAGCGCCTGCTGTTTGGCAGGTGGACACCAGGCAGCAGCTGAAGTGGGGCCGGAGGTGGCCTCTCAGGTCACCTGGTTCTCACTGAAGGCCCTAGAAGCAGTGCTGTCCAACGGAAATAGAGTGTGCGCCACGTATGTAATTAAAATTTTTCTAATAGCCACATTTTAAAAATTAAAAAGAACCAAGTGAACTTATTTTAAATGATATCAACAATGTATTTTACTTACACCAGTATATCTAAAATACTTTCATTTCAATATGAAATCAGTATAAAAATTATGAATTAACCATTTTTTTGCTTTGAAATGTGGTATGTAAAATACACTTAAAGCACGTCTTAATATGAAGTAGCATATTTCAAGGGCTTGATAACCTCATGTGGCTAGTGGCTCCTGTACTGGACAGCACAGCTCTAGAGGAAGTGGAGCCTGGCAAATGGATGGGGTAAGTAAGGCATATTGAGGGCTGGAGAATGTGGGAAGGGGAGCTGTGTTCCACAGAGGGGGAACAGCATGTACAAAGGCCGGACGGCAATGAAAATAGGAGGAGCCGGAGAAGCTTCAAGTACAGAGTGACTCAGGTGTGAAGGCTGGGCTGGGGGTGGCAGCAGAAGGCAGCCACATGGGCTCTTGGAAGCCACTGGCCCTATGCCAGGGATGCCCAAGGAGCCTCTAGAGCATTCAGGAAGGCTAAAAAGTATGACTAGCCAGCTCATTCCTGACCACTGTGGAGGGTGCAGGAGCTGTGGGAGCAGGGATCCACAGGAGGCTGTTGCAGCCATCCAGACAAGAGACGGAGGAGCAGGGGTTTGCGGGGGCGATGGAAAGACTCCTGGGACAGAGGACGGAACTGCTAGGCCTTGGTGCTGGGATGTGGCTCAGGGGATTAGGGCCAGCTGGGTGGGGAGCAGTGATGCAGACCCACGGGATGTCCTGAGGCACCTGCACGTGCAGGCCCGCGGCGCTCGAGGGACAGACCTGGCCTACGATGATACCTGGAAGCACTCAGATGGGCATTTGCACCAGGACTGGACTGGGAGGGAGCACGTTCCAGGGAGAGAGCTCAGGGAAGGCCCAGAAAGGTGGGAAGGAAAGCAAGCAGGAGAGTGCAGCGTCCTGGAAGCCAGGGAAGGACGAGAGTGTGGGTAGCAGGGTGGGTCACAAAGCCAGGCGCTGCTGCAAGGTCAGGACTAGCATCCCCTGGCTAGCCGACACAGGGATGTGGCGAGACCAGAGCCAGGTCCCAGTGGGCTGAGCTTTCTGCAGAAGCCTGACTGTGCCAGGTAATAGCTGGTAGGCCCTCAGGCTCCGGGGAGAGAGGGTTTTTAGTTAATTCCAGGTTCTTTTGGTGTTTGGTATGGTTTTAAAAGACAGAGGGTCTTCCCTGGCAGTCCAGTGGTTAAGACTCCGCACATCCACTGCAGGGGGAGCGGGTTCAATCCCTGGTCGAGGAACTAAGGATCCCCGCGTGCTGAGTGGTGTGGCCAAAAAAGAAAAGAAAAAAAAAAAAGGAAGAAAAGGACATATTTCAACACTAATGGGAACAAGGCCCAAGGAGAGGCTGAAGAACCAAAAAGTGACGGTTCATGGAACCTGGGGAGGTGTGGAAAGGGACACCCTGTGGGAGGCCCAGGCTTCACATAGGGCAGAAGCCATGACAAGGGGCCGGCCTAGCAGCTTCAGAGAAAAATCCCCGCCTGAGGGGAGGCTGAGCTTTGAGATTCGACCTCTCCCTTTCTCTCACCTCTCTTAGGGCACAGGCTTCTCTCTCTGGGGCTTCTCAGGTGGGCAGGAAAGGGAGGGCACCTCTGAGGACCCAGGAGGCAAAGCATCACCTGCTCTAGGAGAGGGGAGGGAAGGAGACAGGCTGGACATCAGGAGGAATTTTCCGGAGCAACAAAGGTTGCCAAAGTCTAGAACAGGGTGTCTGTCTGTTGTAGGGGACCAGTGGGCATCACGAGTGCACCCCGGGGAATGTTCCCTGGGGCCGCCGTGGTGCGACTGGTGTCCCTACTCACCAGCTGTTCAGCTGCACCTCAGGGTGTGGCTTCTCAAACTTGGCTGCCCCCTCAGCCAACCAACCCCACTTCACCGAGGACTTGTGTGACACATTGAGATGAGGACGAGACAGTGCCCTGGGGGAAAGGGGTGGGAGGCTGAGCCCTCCCACTCTCTGGCCTCCTTTCCCAGGGGGAAGTTGGACTCTGGTCTCTGGATGCCCTCTTGCCTGGGGTGAGGCACATACAGATGCCAGCGACGGTGGAGGCTGAAGCTGGGTCTGGGCTTCCCGGGTTAGGTAACGCATACCCCATCTCAGTGCTGGGCCCTGGGGTAATAAGCACTGCTCCCCTCTAGACCACTCCCACCACCCCAATTTCCTGCTTGCTGGAAGGTAAGAGAAAGACTAGCCCTGGCCCCAGTCTCTTGTCCCTGGAGGATACTGAGGCCAGCTCCCAAAAGAGTGGGATGAGTTGCTGAGGGATCAGGTAGGGGTGTGTCTGATACCCTTGGCTTTTAGGGCCCCCACCCTCACGTGGAAGCTTTCTTGGCTCTAAATCCTGCTCTTGAGCAAGGTAGGCCCAGGCTGTTGGCAGGGCTGGGAGCTGAAGGACACGGTGGGGCCCTGGGCCAACCACTGAGGACAGTTCTGAGACTGCCCTCTCTCACTCCATAACCCCTCCTCCATGGGCCAGAATGGTGGGTGCTGGGGCCCCGGTCTCTGCCTTCCACCTGCTCCTGGCCCCCAGCCCTGCCACTGACCTGGAGCTGAGTCCTTGGGAAAAATCCCCTTCCTGTGCAGGGGAAGAGAGCCCAGCAAGGCCCTCCCCTACCACACCCGACAGCGCTTTCTGCCATCACAAGGGAGGGAGAATAAGTTTCCTGTCAGGTGAGGACAGGAGAGGAAACTGGGGAAGGCATTATGGAGGCCCAGGGTACGGTTTGGTGCAAAGGGCTCGAGAGTCGGGAGTCCTGAGTGTTAGTTACAGCCAGGTCACTTAGCCTCTTTGGGCCTCAAGTATTCTCTCCATTTGAGGAAGCTGAATACCTGGAGGCTGGGAGAGCGTGGACTGCAGGGGCCAGGCCCTAGGATGGGATGGTGGCTGTGATAACCAGGGAGAGGAGCCCAGGCCTGGACAAGAGAGAGATGTTTAGGATGTAAATAAAACTGACAGCACTTGATGACCATTTGGATGGAGACCATATGACTGCCTTCAACTGTCCTTCTGGGACTACAGACCACACTAAGCCCTTCCCTTGGTTTCCCACCTGACCAATTTACCCTTGGAGTGAGTACAGGCATTGCCTCCTCCAGGGTGGGCAGGAGAATGTGGGGCTTGGGGCTTGGTGCCTGGGCTTTGGAGCCAGACCAAATGTAAGTTCCAACTCCGCCCCTCACTAGCTCTGTAACCTTGGCCGAGGTACTTACTTAACCCTCCTTAGCTGCCCACTACCAAGGACAGGGCTAACAACAGGGCTCACCTCCCATCCTGCTGTGAGGATTATGAGTTGCGAAGCATAAAGCACAGTGCTGGCCACATGGTGGGCACTCGGTATCACACACCTTAGTCCAGGTGCCGACGGCCACTTCCCAGGCCCAACTGTGAGTCCCAGGGCCTCCCCGGAGATGCAGCGTAGGTGTTACCTGACTGGTGAAAACAAGTTTAGGATCAACTTGGGAAGAAACCCAGGGGACTCTCACTGGCCCAGGAGGTGTCTGTGTCCCCCTCCCCCAAGAACCACCAGTCTGGTCACCCCAGACTTTTTTTGGAAATTTTTTTAATAGTTATTGAATGTTCTACAGCTTACAGTAAATATCATAGTTACAAATTCTTGGCTTCAATCTTTCAGAGTGATCACTATCTGATCTTCAAAACAAAACGAAACAAAAACCCAAAAGAATCCAAAACAACAAAACAAAACCAGATTTACACTTCATACACACAAGCGAGGCCATGGGGCTTTCCAATCTTTACACTCCAGGCTGTGTTTTGAAAACACCTATAAGTTCTTTGATCAAACTACTTGGAAGACACTGGTCAAAGGTTTATTATTATTATTTTAAATGTTTTTCTTTTTAAAATGTGAGTTCCAATAAAATTTAAAAATTAGATTCCAACCTGTAGGTTAAAATGAATTAAAAAATACAAAATCATATACAACGCTCTCTCACAGGGATGGTACATGTCACGAGAACAAGTTTTCTCTGTCGTGTGACATGAACAGGGATGAAGATACCTTTTAGTCAGGAGATGGGAACAGGCCCTTGGGCCTTTAAGGGTCACTACAGACAACTCCACATTGCTAGAGGCCTGGCCTTACATCCCCTTGGGTAAGGAAGAGCTGGAGTCCCACCACAGATCCAGATAATCTGGCTGACCCAAGAAGGTGGTCTTTGGGCAGTCCCACTCTTTCCCTGACTCTCAGGCATGAGGAGGAAGGCTGGAGCCTGGAGATGCTGGTCTTGCTGGGGTCAGGCCCAAAGATGACTTCACCCATTTGAGTCCTATGGGCTGGTACTTATCAGCAAGGCTGTTATATCTGTTCTCCTCAGAAAGGAAAATACCCCCTCTACCAGGAGCTGGACTGGGTACAGGGCCTCACTGCCACAGCAAGAATACCCAGGGACTACGCATGCAGCCACAGGGAAGCAAGAGTTCTAGTTTCCCTGTCTGGCTCTGTGACAACCAACCCCAATCACCTAGCCACTGGGCTGGACTCAACAGCATGCAAGATAGAAAATACCCATTGGAGAAAGTGAGGGAGTGAGACCCAAGTCTGGCTCAGGCAAGGTTGGTTATGGAATGTTGAAACTGGCCTGTCAGGAATTTTAAAGGCCGGGCCCTAGAACCACGTAATGCCTAATTTCAGAAACAAGTTGTCTAGGAGAAGGGAACATGGACAGGTAAAGGACAAATCCTGCCACCAGCCTGGCACACCCATAGTAGGCTGAGCTCTCAGAGGCTCAGGTGTGGAATTAGATGTTAGCCTGGCTGGGTCTCCTCTGCTGTGATCCTGCTTTTGGAGGTAGGTCTGGCCTGGATTCACCTGGGGCTGGACACGACTATGGAGCCTCCTCACCTGCCCCCTCCGCTGCCCAACCTGCCCCCTCCGGATTCCCAAGCTTGGCAAGCAGCTGGGGACCACATATCCTATAGTGATGTGGAATACAGCATGGAAAAGCAGAGCTTCCACATACTTTCACCCAACAGCAATTGAGGAGAAAATGCCATGGTGACATCTAAATGACTGCTTCAACCACAGTGCTGGGGCCAAGAGCGCTCCAAGACCCATGCCATCTAGGCCCTCCCTCTCTGGCCACAGAGCAGAGCTGAGGATCTGATATGCAGGGCTCCAGGCCTGACTCAGCCAGAGTCCTGTCTGTACAGTGAGGACACCAGAACTTGGTGATCAGAGGATCTGCACTACTTTTATGCTCCATGTGATTCATTTCTGAAGCCTACTCAGAACAAAGCCAGCCTCTCCGAAGAAGCACTCCCAGATCTCTGGAAGTGGGATACCTCAAACTTGGAACCCTTTGGGTGCCCAAGGGTCAGAGTTGGGATAAGGAGAAAGGACTGCACAGTGTCTCTCTAGATCCTGGTCCTCACCCAGGGGAAAAACAGGCCCAGAGACTTGAGTCAGATGTGCTTTTGGCCATTCAGGGCTACACCAGGTCCCCTGGAAGTGCCAGCTCGCCAGGTCTGGACAGTGGGCAGGCTCTCCAGGGTCAGAAAGTAAGGGTACGCAGGCTTCCCAGGGACATGGGTCTTTCAACGGACAGGTGCCTGGGGCTGCCCTTGAACATGTCTTCAGTCCTAAACCTCATGACCCCAAAATGTTTTGCTCAAGTTAAGCCTTTTCTTGCAAATTCTCATTCTCTGGGTGCTACCATCTGGATATGCCTCTGGGTTCCCAGGGCTCCTCATAAAAATCTGCTCAGTTGGCAGGATTGAGCTCCCCAGGTTTCCGTGGGGTCTTCCTCTGTTTGGGGGCAGATAGGTAGCCCATCCCTTCTGCATGCCTGCCACCCAGACCCAGCAGGTGCCAGCAGAAAGCAGAGGATTTAAACAGTTCAAATCTTGGCTCTTTCTCTTATGAGCTGTGTGACCTTTGGCAAGTCTCTTAAGCCTTCTGAGACTTAGTTTTTCCATCTACAAAATGGGGATTTTTGGCAATCAATGTTGAAGTACTTTGTACACAGACAGAAAACTCTGGACAGGTGCGAGTGTCCTTTTTCAAGATATAGGAATGGGATACGTACTTTTGGGTCACTGCCAGGAGAGAAAGAGGAACAGCAGCAACTGCCCTGTCTCATGGGGAAGAAATTAAATACATTTTTCCAAAACGTGGCAGAAAAATAAATTCCAGGCTCTTAACCACTTGGGGGCACTCCAGACTCCAGCTTCCTAGACCCCAGCCTAATGAGGAGGAGCCAGGTAGAAGTGGCAGAAGCCAAGAGGGTTGGCTGGTGACTGGAACCACCTGTACCCCTGACCCTGGCCACCAAGCCTGTGGTACTAGGGAGAGGCAGTGTAGCGGGGTGGAGAGAGGGCTTTGCTGGTGCCACGCTGTAGCTTGCTATGTATGTGGGCACACCCCTTGTCCTTTCTGGCTTGCTGGCCTTCCTACAATGGCAGGGCCCTTCCAGCTCTGACCTCTGTCCAGCTTGACCACTGGGCCATCCAGTATCTTTGGATAACACCCATGGTACCTCCCAACAGACGCCTGTGATCCTACCAGCTGTGCTCTCATCCTACCACAGGCACACTACTGCCCCTGTTCTCCTGGGCTCAGTCCCTCTGCAATGACTCCCCAAGCTTGGCCAGGCTTGTGGATCTCTGTCAAAGCAAAAGGGTGAGGCCAGCTGAACTGGGACTCCAGTGGCTCAGGCTGAAAAAGGGGCACTGGGCCTGGGCTCTTCCAGACCACAGCATTTTCACACCTTGTTTTTGCCTTGGGGCCTGTCTTTGATCTTGAATTACATACTAGGGCTAAGAGAGGGTACTGAGCATTGATGTTTCTGTCCATGAGCCGTGTGTGGATTCAGACTGCAGGGACAGAGGCAGCAGGCTGGGATTCAAATGGCTCTGCCACTTATGAGCAAGTCACTTTGCTTTTCCAAGTCTCCGTTTCCTCATGGATCAAATGAGAGAATAATCTATTTCACAGGGTTAAACCAGATGATGGATATGAAACTGCTTTGTGAACTGCGAGGTACTAGATGTTAGTTTTTACTTACTGGTATAGAATGAACAAAAGTAAAAAGGTCATTCCTAGATCTCCTCCCTTTTTCCTTCTCTCTGTGGTCCTACCCTAGCCCATCTGGAGGCAGCAGGGTTCAGGGAAGCTTGTCAGGATACCAGCATTCTGCTCACTTTGGGCAAGTTCCCTTTCCTTTTAGAACCAGTTTTCTCATTTGTCAAATGGGTGTAATAACTCTGACCCTTGCTCTCAGGGCCAGTAAATTAAAGGCTGTGAAGTGCTCTGAAGTCTATGAGGCACCTGACAAATGCAAAGGTTTCCTGTTATTATTATAATCATTATTATTATTTTGGCATTTTCTAAACATGTATGACATAATCTAAAACAACCTTCACCCACCCTTAGAAAACCAGAGAGTAGGAGGAGGTATTTGCAAAAAATGGATTAACACTGGAAAACTTCCTATTGTTTTAAAATGAAACCTCTTCAGCACCCCAGAACAGACCATTTAATTTCGGACAGCTGGGCTTCTCCTTACCAGTGCTGCATTTCCCTGGAAAGCCAAGAAGGTGGGCCCTCAACTCCTGGCTCTGGGTTGAGGATGCTGCTGGGCTTTGCCCTCCTGGGAACAGCCAGATAGCCTCTGAGGTCCTTCTGGCCCAAGGGCTTCCTGATTTTCTCCTCCTTTAGGGAGACACGGCAGGTAGGGGTAGGGATTATGTCCAAGTATGCATGAATTTAAAATGAAGAGAGTTATTTAAAAGTTATAAATGTTATCAATGATTCCATTCTGTACAGTAAAATGTTCCTCTCCCCGCATCCCCAAAGGGGCTGCTGGCCCAGCCAAGTGCTGGGAGCAGGGGGACAGTGCTAGACTACCGGGCTCCTGGCTGAGACCAGTGCGTCCCTCTTCTCCCAGGAGAGCCCGCGTCTCCTCCTCCTCTCCTCTTAGGATGAGAGGCTACTGTCTTAAAAGCATGGACTCCTTTTCAGCCATCCCTAGGGCTGGAGTCAGGTATAGGATGAGAGTTCCAGATGTCTTCACAGAATTTCCAAATGCTATTTCTTCATTTGCAATTTCTGTTCCTGCCATCTGCCCCCATGTCACCTCTGCCCAGTCTTCAATCCCCGCCTTTGGAATCCAGGGAGGGAAAGAGCAGAAACAAAAGCCCAGAGACTGTTCCCGAGCTCACCAGGTGTGGGCACTGCTGACTTCATTTTTACAAAACCAAGCCAATCCATCCCTAGGTAAATTTTCATGGCCAACATGCCCCAGGCAGGAAGGCTGCATTTAATGCTGATTT
Source organism: Tursiops truncatus (assembly GCF_011762595.2). NCBI lineage: Eukaryota > Metazoa > Chordata > Mammalia > Artiodactyla > Delphinidae > Tursiops > Tursiops truncatus. The sequence continues at coordinate 57,631,160 of NC_047041.1, read as the reverse complement.
ACTGCAAGGTCTAGGGAAGTCCTTTCCGCTTCTCTGGGCCTCAGCTTCCTCATCTGTCAAACAGGGGAATGGATGAGATGGTTGCTAAGGTCCCTTCAGTTCCATGAGTCTATGAAGTGTTTATTGCTATTGCTTTTCCTTCACTATCCTGACCTTCAGAGCTGCCAGCACCCGCCTGGAATGTGGTTCCTTCACTGTGGCCATGAATGGCACAAGGTAACCAAGAACTTGGCCTGTCTGCCAGCGCCATGGACAGACAGGTGAGCCCTGGCAGTGGGAAGGGCAAAGGGAAGGGAGAGAAATGCCATAGGTTTCCACTCTAATCAGGAGCAAGCTCCTCATCAGAGTGGATCCATGAGGGCCCAGGGGCCAAGGTCTGGATTACACAGGGCACCTGGCCTTCCAAGGCTTTGGGAGGCTGGGATCCCACCACCCTGCAGCTGCTTGGTAGGTCTGAGGTCAAAATCACCTTCTGAGGAAGTGCCAAGTCAGTTAACATCACTGTGCAAGTTAGAGGGTCCAGGCCCAGACAATTTGGCCAGAGACCTTACCAACCAAAGCCAGCAGGCAAGCGCCTCTCGACCCTCTTCCCTCTTCCTTTCCATAGTGCCCTCCCTCCCCCCACCCTCCCCCAAGTTCTCCCAAAGAAAGAATCTGGTTTTCCCAGGTTCTGATCTGGGGTATTATTAAGCTGCTATGAACACTCCTACCTAATCAGGTGGTTTTGTTCTTGGTCTGTTGCGATGGTTCTCAGAAGAGATTTCATTTGTGTCAGGACATGGTAATGTCTTAAACTAATCCTGCTTGAGGAAAATCAAAAAAGAAACAATCCCCCAGAGATGTGGCCTGCTCAACAGCTCTGAGTTCCTACCCTGGACCTGAGGATCACATTTCTCATGCTCTTCAAAGGAAATTGCGCCTTCAGCTGAACCACTGCAACAGACCCCACTCTCTGACTGCTGCTAGACTAGGCTCCCGGGACTGGATTCTTGGGGAAGAAAAGAAGAGCAGAGAGGATGTGCCTGGTCAGGTAGGAGGAGGGCTAGAGCTGGAAGGGCAGTGGCTAAAAGGGGGACAGTGGGGAGAGGCAGGAGATTAGAAAAAGCAGCTTTTACAAAAACCGAAAATAAAAACCAAAACCGTTAAAGATGCATAAAGTGACCCTTGCACTTCCGTTGTCTCTTCTTGCAAATAGAGGTGGTGCTGCTAGGGAGCTGCTCCAGCACCTGTGTAAGACTTGAGTAGTTGCATACAATGTGTGACTCCAGATCTGGGGGAGGAAGGGGAAGGCCGTTAGTGACAGTGATATCCCTGAGGCCACTTCAGGAAGCTACTGGACCCCCTCCCCTCATGCTGGGATCCCTAAATGGAGCCCTCTGTGCCTTCCCAGTGGAGCTGCCTGTTTCCCATCCAGTGCCAAGAGCTCCTGGAGGAGGAGGGCGGGGGAGATGAGGAAGTAGGGCAGAGGATTTTCGAATCCCTGGAGCCCTGCAGTTCACTGGCACTGCCTCAGCAGCTGCAGAGGGCAGCAAGGAATCTGGTGGTGGGGATGGCCCAGGGTTTCTGCCTGGCCCCAGTCAGAGCCAACATCTGACTGAGGTAAAAGTTCATTGGAAGAATGGGGCCCACAGGTAGAAGACGCCTGAAGACGGTATGGTAAAGAGCACAGAATTTAGTACTAGAGGATTGGAGTTCAAGTCCCAGCTTTTACTGGTTAAGTGATGTTGAACTATGTATTTATCTGTAAAATAGAGCTAATGATCCTTATTTCACAGAGCTACTGTGATGATCATGAGAGAGCATACGTTAAGTATCTAGAATATATATAAAGTTACAGCTATTATTAAGAGTGATATTACTGAACCTGGAGCAGGAAAGTAACTGGTAACTGTCACCTGCCCCTTGCCGACACCTGCGCTTCAGACCAAGACAGGGGCTTTGAAACAATTCTGTTTTGTCACCCTCCTACCTCTCCCACCCTGGGCCCCACTCACTTGGATGGGATGCAGGCTTTACCAGTGCGGGGGCACATAGCTGTACGCAGGGGTCCCTTGGGCCCTGTATGCTGGCATGGAGACAGGGTGTGCCCCAATCGCGGTGTGCTGGGGTGCAGTCAGCAGGGTACCTGAGCATCCAGAGAGAAGAGTAAACCTGATGAGGCCGTCCCAGAGCGCTGGGATGAAGAGGATGAAGCCACAGCCTTTCACACAGCTGCTGCCCACCCTTCCGCATCTTGCCAGGGGAAGCATTCCTCATGCTCCAGGACAGTCACTCACTCATCTTCAGTGGCCTCCTTTCACCCTTCTTTGTATGCTCCCCTCACTGTACCAACATCACACTGAGTGGTGATCGCTGGTTCACATCGTTGTGTCCCCACTAACCTAGTTGTTCCTACGGGTAGGGTTCTGGTCTGATCTATCAGTATTTGGTCCCCAGGACCCAACCAACAAGGCTGGCACCCAGCAGACATTCAATAGCTTGCTGACCTGATCTGGGGAGTGAGAGGCCTCAACAACGCCTACATTAGGGGGCAGAATAAAATCCCAACTCCCACCTCCTGTCCACTCAACCCCTCATACTCTCTTCCCCCAGAAGGTGACCTAGCTGATTCTTTGAAAGTTGGGTCTCTAAAGGTTATTCAGAGCCCTCCTTTCTTCTCATGCCTTTCTTTTTAATGCCAGTTCATCCAAAGACTTCCCTAAACCTGCTCTTCCTCTGGCATCTCTCCCTGCCCCCATTTTCAAGGTTCCCAAAGGGCAGGGTTTCTGGAGTAAGCCAGAAATGGAGAAGGGGTCTTCTTGGACTCCTGCTTCTCCTAAGCCTCACAATTAATTATTGGACAGGTCCTTAAGCTCCTGCCTGCTAAATAACATTGCCCTATGCCCTCCTTTCTGGAACCCTGCTGCTACCAGAGTCCTAGCATCATCATGTCTCCTCTAAACCAGAGCTTCCCCCTGGCTAAGCCTGCCTCCACCTTTCAGCCAGAGAGAATGATTAAACCAAACTCCATCTCTCCTCTGCTTAAACCCCTTTCTATCTCCCCGTTACCTAAAGGTATTCAAGACTCTCCACCACTTTATCTCTGACAACTATTCCAGCCACCCTTCCAACTCCATGCCCCTATTTCCTAAGTGATTTAGACCATTTCCATTCTGTGAACGTGCTTTACCCATGTTTTTTACCCCTGGACTGCCCTTCCCTTTTTCGTCTCTCTGGTTAGCCTCTGTTCACCCTTCAAGGCCTAGCTCAATAAGTCCTCCTTGGTGAAATCTTCCCCATCCCTGTGGACAGAGTTAGAGGGTCCTCCTCTGTGTTCCTAGAACCCCCAGGCATAGAATTCTTCATGCTTTGCTACAATCGATTCCATGACTGTGTTCTCCACTGTCATGAGTTCCTGGAGGAAGGGGATGGACACCAACACAGATGTTGCCCTTACCTGCTGACATCGCCATGGTGGTGCCGGCCACCATGCCCATGGCCACACCATTGGTCCTGGGAGCAGCGACAGGCGCCGGGTAGATGGCAGAGGGAATGCTGTTGGGCTGGACGACCGTGGTGTGGTGGATGACATGGGGCTGGGCAGCATACACCGGCTGTGTGTAGTAGGCTCCCTGGGGGAAAAAAGGCTGAGGTCACACAGGCTTCTGGAGAGGAGGGGAGCCTGTCCCAAACCCTAAGGGATGGGGTCAGAGAAGCTCTGGCCCAGGGACACAAGGTCTGGGGCTCTGCTTCTGTCTTCTACGTGGCTGTGGACAGTTCAGTGCTGGGCTCAGCTTCTGGTCTGAAAAATAAGGCTTGAACCCTGTCCTGCCTCGCTCCTAGGGCTGCTATGATGATCTACTATGTTTATCTTATTGCAATGTGCTTCTTCTTAGACTGCTTAAAATACAAAGGTAGGGACCACGATCAGTGAGTGAAGAGGGCTGTGGACGAGGCTGGTGAACGTCAGAGCACTGTGCATGTGCACACATGAGGGAGTACTGGTGGGAGTATCATACTGGTGTGACTGCTGCCATTCTACATACTGGAAAAATGTCATAAATGCAGAGCACTTCCCCAAATGTCTCTTACTATCTATTTCCCTGGAGGCAAAAAAGGTTGAGGATGGAGACAATGGTCTGAGGTGACATCCCACTGCCTGGATCACATGACTGCTTTGTGCTGTCACAGCCCCACAGGTCTGCTGACCTTTGGGCAGAGCAGACAGGGCGTCCTGGATCATCTTAATCCAGAGCTTCTCAAATGTTTTTGCTAAATAATAACAAGAGCCTCAGACTGTGGACTGAGGTAGACTGGGGGAGTGTGTAGACTGCAAGGTTATTGTTTTAATGACACAACCGCGACAGCTCATCAGAGCCACGAACTCTCTTCTTCACCCCCCTCCACCCTACCCAGGCTGGTGGCTCCTTTACCTGCAGAAGAAGTGGTCCCGGGCTTCTACATGTACCTACCTGGGCATACAGATTCTGCTGGGGGTAGGCACTTCTGATGGGATACATGGCCGTCTGATAGGGGTTGGGTGATGGGGAGTAGGGGGGCGGAGCAGTATTACTCTGGGTCGGTGGGACCTTGTATGGTGTCCCCGCAGTATATCCTGTACCAAGGCAATAAGAGAGACTTTCAATTAGTTGGCAGAACAGCATCGCTGGAAGGCAGCAGGTCCCAGTCAACGACTCCCCAGACAAACATGGGCTGAATCCAGGCTGGAAACACAGATGAGAACAGACAGAGAACAGGGCTCCACCCAGAGAGCCCGGGCCCCAGAGGCAGCTCCCTCAGTGGCTGCATGTGTGGCATCTTTTATTTCTCTGTCTCAGGGCTCTGATCTATAAAATAAGAGGCTGGGACCAGATGATCTCTTAAGGGACCCTTGCAGCTCAAACAGTCTGGGACTCTGAGCCATGTGCCATGAGACAGGCAGGTGTGCATGGACGGGAGACCCTCAACCAGCTCGCTCTATACCGCACTCTCTCTTCTTGCTTTTCTGTCTCCGTACTCAGCACCTCAGGGCATCCTCTGCTGCTGCTTCTGTCTTGCTTTCTCCTGTATTCTCTCTTTTTCTCCTTTTATCTCTCTCCCTTTTTGGACTGCCCTCCACCATATTCCCCTTCTTCCCTGCCAAGTTTTAAGGTGGAAACCCCACTGAAAACCCCATTCAGAGACCCTCATCTTCTGGGATGCTGAAAAACTTTGCTCTACACAGCTGGCCTTTCCTCCCCTCCTGGGGTTTGGGGGAGGGCCACCACTGTCTGAAAGACTGAAGTCAAGGATCAAAAAGGTTCACATCGACCTGGAACCCAGGCCATGTGGGGTCAGCAGGGTGGACTGAAGCTGGGTAGGGGCTGAGAGTCAGGCCCCAGGAAGCTCACAATCAGCCATTCAAACAAATTGTGCTGCCTTTGAATTTTCTGGAAAAGAGAGTCAGATCCTAAGTTCGCAGGAAAAACCTGAAACATGAATCACTCAGGAACAAGACTGTGTTCTTAGAGAATCACAAAATGGAATGATTCTTTGGAACCCAAGTGATCATCAAGTAGCCCCCACTCTCTTACTCTGTACTAGGGGATCCTGGGGTTCAGAAAGAGCAAGTCTTTTTAGGAACACCACCTTCTTTCTGAGTTGAAGGGACAGTGCCAAGGGATCCTGGCTTTGGATGTCCAATGGGGTGCCGCTGGGGCTTCTTCCCTGTCCCCGTCCTGGCTTGGTCTGGCTGACACATCACTGAACCTCTCTTGGCCTCAGGTCTTTCTCCTACAAGATGCTCACCAAGGACCCTTTCAGTAACATGGGGCTGTTTTTACAAGAAGGGACTGGGGCCAGAGTGAAAAGAGTGATTTACTGGAAGAGAAGAGGTCCAGGCTTCAGGCCAGGATTTCCTCCAATCTGCTGTGACTACTGGCAAGTCTCTGGGCCTTAGTTTCCTATTTTGTAAAATTAGAAGGCTAAGAATGAAGATTTCTTCCTGAACTAAAATCCCATTTTTCTGAAGACCCTGGGTCTCTTCTACCCTAACTTCTACCAAGTTAAAGCAAGCTGCCACACAGTCACAAATCTCTCTCAAGTCACACCACAGCTTTGGCATGGTGACCCCCTGCCCCTGATGAGCTACTCAGAAGGGTATGAGAGCTGTTATTTAGTCACCACCCAAGGCACCACCGAAGAGCTGTCCTGCCCTCTCCCCTGGAATCATGTCATTTATCTTTCCACCTGCAGACCCATAGTTTGTTCCATGAGAAACTGGAGAAACTGATTTTGTGGTCAAATATGCTTGGGAAATAAGTAGCAATGGGGCTGGAAAAATACATTAATGAGAAGGTAGCACTGATAAGAACTAGAAACTAACTGGAAGTGGAGGTACGAGTCAGCTGAGGAAAAAGTCTAGAGCAGGTTCCTCCAAGTTTCTAGATTGTGCAGCTAATCATGAAATGTGGTCACAGGAGGAGAAACAGATACTGTGGGGAAGACAGGGAGTCTAGGTTTGCAGACATCTAGAAGGAACTATTTGAGGTGTACTCACCTTGGAGACACAGTTTACTTGTCTGTAAAACAAAGGGGATTCTCAAGATGGGTGTGTCCCAAGAGTATACAAGGGATCCTAAGTGTTATTTTGCCACCCGCCCCCGCCAAAAAAAAAGGACAAGGAGAAGGTGGGAGGGAAGGGGGAAGAGGGGGAGGAGGAGGAGAAATATAAAATAAGAGAGAAAATAGGTTTTATTCCATGACACTGAGAAGTTTTAAAATGATAGGATGAACTGTGAGTCTCCAAGATAGGGATATGCAGGAGACTGTTTCCAAATTTGTTTTACCACAGGATCTTTTATTCATCCTATTCACATTTAAAACATGCAAACTACAATTTTGTGTGTGACTGTAGCTTGTTTTGGTAAATCAAATTTTACTGTAACACAGCCATGCCCATTCATTCACATACTGACTATGGCTGCTTTACTGGTAGAATGGTAGTTAATGGCAGACATCGTAAGGCCCCAAAAGCCTAAGATATTTATTATCTGGCCTTTACAGGAAAAGCCTGCTAACTTCTGATTTAAAGGAATAAAACAGGTTATGGGGAGTCCTGCCAGAGTGGAGAGCACCTCTCTTCCATGCAGGAGGGCAGGACACCCCTGAATCCTAAGATGCCTGTCTCTGAAAGCTACACAGCACAGGGTTGTGATTATAAGTAGTCTGGAGCCAGACTGACTGCCTGGGTCCAAACCCCAGCCCTCCTACTTAACAGCTGTAGAATACATCTGTCTCCTCATCTATAAAATGGGGATAATAATAGCACTTACTTCATAGGGCTACTGTGATGAATACATTAACTAATAAGTGCAAAGCCCTTAAAAGAATGCCTGACACATTAAAAGCAGTTCATAAAGATTAGCTATTATTCTTTTCTCTTTCACTGTATAGAGAGATAGTAAGCTTCCTGTTCTAGGGGGTATACAAGCAGAGACTGGTCTGAAAGATGACAGTACATAGGAGGTTAAACTAGTATGACTTTTATGGTGTGATCCAGCTTGGAACACAGACTCCAGGATTCTAAGATTCTAAAATTTGATGGTTTAAAATGCCATGATTTTAAGATTCTTTAAAGATAACAGGCCAACAGTGCTGGTGACTTTCCTTTATGCTGCCAGAGAATGTGTGCTGAAGTTTTATCCTCTGAGGAAGCCTGCACTAACCCTCTCTGTCACAAGGACAACCATCTTACAAAGTGTTGAGATTATCCCTCTGAGGAAAATCAAAAGGTTCCAAGAGACTGCAGTAGAATTTGGTTTCCACATCCAAGAATAACCTTGTCTACAAATGTATCCTTTCTTCATGTTATGAAATGAGACACACACAAACTCAAAATACAAATCAGTAGCCAAAACACACTGGGTGGCCGAAAAGATGATGCTGGAGAAGAAGGCCTTGCCTATTTGTCCAGACAGGTTGAGAAGGGAGAAGCAGAACTGCAGAGCTAGAAAAGACCTTAGAGATCATCAAGACCAATGCAAACGTTTCACAGATGAGACGCGAGCAAATGAGCGAAGCCTCACGAGGACCCAGGACTCAATGTTCCCTCCTCTGACTACAGTGGTCCCAGTCCTGGGCTCTGTCAGCGATTCACGTCAATTCTTCTCTCAAGGAATACCTTCACTGGACTAGATAATATCAGAGGACCTTTCTAGTGCTGATATTCTACGTTGTGAGCATTTCAATGGGACTTCTATTAGAAAATCATTGCAGAGGACATTCCACAACTGACTGATGGTCCTGTCCATACCCCTGAGGATCACTGGAAATTCCCCTGGGGCTGTAGCCTGGGCTACCTTGGGTATCACAAAATTCAGGGTTTATTACTTTATGCACCTAAGTTTAAAAAAAAAAAAGCCGTTGGATTTGATGCAAACAAAAATGAAACAAAACCAAGTCAAAACAGAAACTCACTGATTTTGCTCAAATGAACTTAGATTCAACTCACTCACTCAGGGCCTGGGTCTCCTGAAAAGAGTTCTACCTCCGTCTGAAGGTTACAGAATTAGGACTTTGGAATGCTATACCTTAAGGACATTAGAGACTGGAATTCAATCCTCTGCAATTCAGGTGAAGAACCTAGAGCCCAGGGGAGCACCAACTTTCCCAAAACTGCACAGCAAATCAGTGCGGGGCTGGGCCCAGAGTTCAGGGCTTACCATGCCCTGGGCAGAGCTCATTTCTGAAATTATACGTCTCTGTAGTCCAATCTTGGACATTTGGTATATTGGCCTTTGTGTCTTCATTTCATTAAAGGCAACATTGTGAGAGGAAAAAGGAATCTGATCACTAGCAGTCCCAGCCCTGACTTATGAAAGAGGCTTTGTTTATGGTACCCTGTTCTTTCTCTCAGGTTGCTAACCATAATTTTAGACTCCATCAAATAGGGTAATAAAGAGAGTGTATACATTAGCAAGATAAAACTTTTTCAGCCCTCTCTTCAATCCTTCTGCACTGTCATAAATCTTTTTCAGTTGTAGAGCCCCTACCACCTTCAAACACATTGATCCTCACATGAAGGATGCCTTTTAGACTGATCAGTTTATTGACTATCAGATTTATATGTCTGGACAAAGCTCTATGTATGATTCTTGCCTTGACCCCCCAGTCTCCTTGTTGGCAGCTGAACAAGAGAGTGCTGAATAAGTAGAAGGAAGACCTAACTACAAACAGGCTTAGCAAGTGTTAGTGAAATTACATTGAATTTGTCAAAGTGCCCTGAGTTTTCTGTGGTATTAGAAGCCACAAAATCTGTGTGCTGGGAGGAACTCTGGTGGGACATGGGAGGACCAGTCAATCCCACCTCTATTTACGGATTATAAGAAAGAGAGCACATCTTGGCCCTTTCTAGGGACTGTGATAGCCTGTGAGAGGACAGTGGGATATAGCTACTGGACTTTTCAGTGGAACTTTAGGAAGATGTCAACATAGTGGAAGGCAAGGCCTTCTAATACTCAGACTTTCTCATTGTGGAAAGGGTTGCTTCTGGAGGGAATGAATACTCCATACCTGGAGATGTGTGAACAAAGGCTAGTTGGCCAACTACTGGTCCGGGCAGCTAGAGAGGAGGCCCCTGAAAGAGTGGAAGATATTGGGTATACAGCACCAAGGTGATAGAATCAGGAGCCTAATAGCTAGAGAGAACCTTAAAGATGACCTAGTCCAACCCACTCATGTTACATTTGGAAAAAGCAAGGTCCAAAGCACAGACATGAATTATCCAAGGTTACACAGAACCAAGTCTAGAATCCAACTCTTTTGGTCTTCCACTCCAGGCTTCTTTCTGCTACACTACAGCAGGTGTGTCTATATGCATCTACCTCCATATGTGCAGATATAAGACAGAATATGCATGTATATGCCCATTTACATATATAATATCATAGGTACCTGGAAAAATTCCCTACTGCTATCATCCCTCTCTTAAATAAGAGTAAAACTAATCTCAAGGAAAAAAGTCAGTAATAGAAACTTAACTTGGGTGATACACTTTTCTAGTCGTGCTGCTTACCAGTTGGATGGCATTGGGCATATTACCTTTCTGAGCCTCAGCTTTCAAACTGGAATAAAAATCCACCCAAATAGAACTATAGTGTAGATTAAATGAGAGGGTGATCATGAAAACATATTCTGCAAAAGGTGAGAGTTATGTTGTATAAACGTAAGTTGATGTTGACCTGAAGGGGCAATGATAGCTAAGGAGAAAATAACATTTTAAAGAAAAATTTAAAATACAATGTATTCTTCTAATTTACTCACTTAATAGGTTAACACTTCACTGAACCCCAGACCATCGGGCCTAGTCTGCAACATCCCTCCGAGGGCCTGTGCAGCCCTTGCTGGCACAACTTAAGAGACTGGCACTCACCACATCCAAAGCCAGCCACTCCTCTTTCGGACAACTGCAACAAGGCACGAAGCTTTTCCTCATACAGAGTCAAAATGCCACTCAGTCATTTCTAAACACTCGTCCTCATTTTACCCAGTGGAGCCATTTTGTGTTAAAAATCAGATGTGAAGGTGAAACCATCAGTCACTCTACTGAGCCTCAAGTGAAGTGACCAATCTGACAGGCCAGATGGTTTCCGACCTTCACGAGGACTTCCTGCACATACCTTGCTCTCACAGTGTAGCCTCCACGAGGGCAGTGTTTCTCAAGCAGGGGGCAATTTTGCCCCTGGGGATATGCACAGGACAGCCCCCCCCCAACCAAGAATTATCTGCTCCCCATGTCCACAGTGCTGAGGTTGAAAACCCTGTGCTAGTTGGAGGAACCCCCTCTGTCCAAAAGTCCACAAGACTTTAAAGTGCCCTCTGTCCTTCCCTTGAAATGCAGTAACAGTCCTTCCCTCATCAAACTCATTGGCCAGGTGAGTACTTCCTTCTCTCTCCCTCACTGCTTTGTGTCTCCTCAAAGCAGGGTGTGTGATCAAAGAGGATGACCGTTTCTATATGAGGAGGGCCAATTTTTTGGTGGGTAGGAGAGAGAACCTCTTAAAACAGTGTCCTATAAATGTCAGTTTTAAAAGTTCCCTTTCCTTTCTTCCTAAGAGCCAAATCAGTCCCAACCAAGGGGAACAAGGAAAGGAGGAGACAGGCTGTATTTACTGAAAGCCGCAGAGGATGCTTGGTAAGTTCGGTTCTCGGTCCCGGTGTCCACTGGGAGGTGGAAGGTGCCTTCAGTGCCACAGGAAGACGAGTTCTGTGGCCAGGCCTGTTTCATCAGCAGAGTTGCTTAAGGGAAGACACAAGAATGGCATTAGGCAGAAATAGGAAGTGGGCACCACCAATCACAGACACAAAAGCAAGGATCTTGAGCTGGACGGAAACATATAACCCAAGGGGCCCTGTTCAGACACACAGGATGGTTCAGCTTTCTGAGATGGGTGAGTGGTTGGGAGGAGTGCTGAAGTGACCTTCTGAACGATTTGAAACTGAGGAGACCTAAGCTTATACTAAGTAGGGGAGTCAGGATTTTCTACCCACTACCAAACCCATGAAAATGCTTATGAATACTGCCTTCTACTGCCTGACATTCTAGCCTAAGACTCTGGGATACTCCTTAGCCACCTGGTCGTTAACGTGTAGCAACTCGGAGCCTTTGACTATGTACTGGGCCAGATCAACTGAGTACCCCTTTATATGCCTGAAATCTCATCTGGAGGTGTATTTAACAAATTGTTTTCAAAGAGCGACCCCAAAATACTAATAACCACATGACATGAACCTTGCTGGACTGCCATCTCCTCTAAAGGGACTGAGCTTTGGTGGCTTACAAGGCAAGGCTGTCCAGCGGGACACTACCTGCAAACCTCTTCTCCTGTAGACCTAGCCAGGGCCAGACAAACCTCTTGCACCTTTTATGTCTCCTGCTGAGGTGCTACTGGTGCTCCACCTGAGATATCGCCTCATGAATTAGAGATGATCTTTTGGGCCACTAAGAAAGCAAATGTCAAACTTGGGGTAGGTGTGAAATAGAGATGAGGCTCAGTTTGAAAGAAATCTGCAGAGACTTCCCAGGCTGACTCAAAGCTCAGCTTGAGAAATTTGAAGGATGATGTTTCCTATGGAATAGAAGTGGGGAGTGACTCAAAAAACTTACCTTCATGTGTCCTGTAGGGAAGGAGAGAGGAAATAGGGTTTCAAAGGGAGTGGGGGGAGGGATTGCCTAACATTTTACGTATCTCTCTTGATATATTTTCAAACAATAGAGGGGAAAAAAAATTTTTTTTTTTTTTGGCCACACTGCGCGGCTTTTGGGATCCAAGTTCCCCGACCAGGGATTGAACACGGGCCCTTGGCAGTGAAAGCGGGGAGTCCTAACCACAGGACCGCCAGGGAATTCCCGAGGAGAAATATTCTTGACCCAAATTTCTACTTGTGGCTGAAGAATGATTTTAACAGTATCTTTTCCACTCAGATGAGGTCTTGGGAGACATGGATATGGGGTGTTTTAAAGTATATTAGTATTGGCAACAGTTGGATATACGTGAAACATTTTAACAAGGGGCTAGGTAAGACAGGGTGGTATGAGAAGCAAGTTTGCCTATACCCTCTCATTCCATCAGGACAAGGATAATCCACCTCCAGACAGATCTCCATAAACTCCTCTGCCTGTCCAGGTAACAGGAAATGCCTCTGGTTCCTTCAGTCATGGAAATACTGGGGTCAGAGGAAGAGGTCAAAGACTACTGTTTTTGCTGAACCAAGGATAGAAGTACAGCTGTTCTGGGCTGACTGCGCTTGCATCAATGGCCCGCGATACATACAGCGGATGCTGAGAAATGAGAAGGAAATCATGGGCAGGGAAATGACACTAAAAGGAGAATTCTGGTAGAAGAAAATGGAGATCCAGCAGAATTCCCATGCAGAGTCCAGGGCCTTTGCTGGACATTACAACATGACTCTGCAGACAACACAGGAGGAGGGCAGTCAATTTAAACAATTATCATGGGTTTCTTTTCCTGGGGGGCAGGGATGGGTGGAGTGGTGGGAATTAATAAAGGACCCAATTAGTGTTGAAAAATCTTATTAAGATAGCTCCAGATTTAGAATCTGCCACTTCACGTGGCTGGAAAGCCCTGGCCACCTAAAACAACTCCCTAAAAAGTGAAACATGTAGCTCTGAGAAGTCAGATAGAGCAAGCCCAGGCCCTCAAGACCCCACAGGAATCCACCAGGGAGCAGGAGGCCTAAATTTGGCTGCTGAGAATTTGGAGGACCTGTTCTGGTCCAGTTTTTAACCCAAGTGGTGCATCTTTACCATAATTTTAATCATGAGCCAAAAGTCTGACATTAGCCTAAAGGACTGTGTGACAATTAAAGTAAGTAAATCAAAATTAACCAAAGAGTGACTGAGGCCTACACTGCACTCAGCACTGAGGGGAGCGCCACGGTGGACAGGAACACACGTGGGTCATGGTCACCGCACACCAGGTATTTATGGTCTAGCTGGGGATGCAACACAGCCACACGCCAACCAGAGAGTGAACAAGACAGCATTACACACAGTAAAACAATGTTCCAGATTAACCAGGAAAGAAGCAAGTGTGACTGTGCCTTTGATTATGTGTTTCCCAACTGAACAAGTGAGCTAACCTATACATGTTCCTGAAGAAGTGGGTATTTTCTTCTGGTTTCATTATAAAGAAAACAAATACTAATATCTTCTATATTTTTCTGTATATATGAATACATAATAATTTAAATAACTGGATAAATATGAAGGCTGAAAACAAAAAACAACAAATAACAGCTGTCGACTTGACTTCCTCATTAGTTAGCTATACGTCCACATACAATTCTAAAGAAACCCATTCTGCTGCTGGTAGTGATTCAGAGCTCAGCTGTGGGATGAAGACAATCCAACTGAAGCTTTTAGAGGCGTGGTAATAGAGGACGCTGCTCTGACAGGTATGCCTGTTCTTGGGTGCCATGAAAGGTACCAACTCCTAGAAATGGTCTATATTTTGAATAAATACAAGTGTATATACGTCAAATATTATTGAGGTGTACGTTTGAGACTACATACTTTTGCACTTTATGTAGTACTATATATGTACTATTCCTCAATTTAAAAAAAGAGAGAGCGAGAACCCATGGCAGTGAAGGGCCACGGCCCAGTCACAGCATGCGGCCCACGTCCAAGTGCTGGGTTGTTCACATCCCTGGACATGGGGCCCTCACGCCCTCTGACACTTGAACAATCTGTTAAGCACACTTACAAGGAGGAGAGGCAGCAAGGGACCATCATCCTGAACAATGTAGTAAGTCAGGAAATCTGAGTTCTAGCCTGGGCTGTGCCACTTATTAGCTGTGGGACCTTGGGCAAGTCACTATACCTTTCTAAACTTCAGGTCTGTTGTCTCATAAAATGGCAATAATAACCACTCCTTGATTGCTTCATAGTATTGATTGTGAGGATCAAGGATCAAGTGTCAGCCAGTCTTACAGTTTCTAATTCTGGTGTCTGTCTACTCTTCCATCCCCACAGGTGTGGACAGCTCCAATGGAAGCTCTCATCACCTCTTACCTGAATTATTGCAACTGCTTCCTCACTGTTCTGTTTGTTTTTAAACCTGCCAATTCCAATCTCCAAGCTGCAGTCAGAGTGATATTTCTAAGACCTAAACCTAATCACAAAAACTTCTTTCTTAAAAACATTCCATGGTTCTCCATTACCTAACTCCTTGAGTGGCACTCAAGGCCCCTCGTGATCTAGTCCTATGATCTCCCTAGACTCACTGTTCTCACTCTCAAACCCTACATGACAGCCACACAAACTGTTCACCCTTCCCAGGCTATGCCAAGAAGCATCACTTCTCTGTATTTTTGCTCACACTGCTCACTCTTCCTGGCATGTCCTTCCCCAAATACCACCTGGTAGACGTTTATTAATCCATCAACCAGGAGCTGAAGACTCACCTCTACTATGAAGTCCTTTCTTTTCCCCACTTCTTGATCACAGCCCCCTCATGTATCCCACTTGGTTCACTATCCCAGTTCCTGTGATTCTTAGAAGCCCCTGTACTTGCTAGTTTGTCCATCTCCCCCGCTAAACTTTGAGCTCCTTGAAAACAGGAACCCTGTCTTACTGAACTTTGTATCTTCAAAGGGCCAGCTTAGGGTCTGGGACAGAACATTTTGTGAAGAGAAGAGCTCCATACACACACTTTAGTATTTCTATTTCAGATGCTATAACAGGAGAGGCGAGGAGGCAGGAGAGCTTCTCTCACTTCATATGGAGTCTTCTGTTCAAGTTCATATATCCTGAGGCAAACAAACACGACTCCTCATAAACAATAAGAGAAACGGGTCTGTGACTAGAAAAACTGAAAGAATAAGATTATAAGAGGGCAACCTGTTAGCATTTAAAGGGACCTCAGAGATCATCTGGAATAAAACATTTTATCTATGGCCTGGAGACATTAGCAAATTGCCCAAGATCACGCAGCCCACAGCAGCAGCAAGAAGAGATTTTCACAGCTCATCTCCTAAAAGATGTGCCACACACAAATTCAATTTTCAACATCCAAATAATTCAAGGTTAAAAGTCGAGAAAGTGTGCAGAGACTTTACGAAAACATTGTCCTGAGCAGCCCAGGTGAGGGTGGTGAAAGCAGCAAGTCCCTCCTATGGTCCCTTCCTGTCTATGACAAAAAAGGACCTAGTCAAGTTACACTGCTGGGACCCTCACAGGTGCCCAGAAGTTCCCGTGGTGCCTTGGGCCTGGAGTCCACACTGCCCAGAGAATCCAGCTCTGGTCCCTGGCTTATTAGCACACTTGACCCTCACCTCTCACCATCCAGGAAAATGCCCCCCAAATGAGCCAGAGCTCAAGATCTGGGCTAAGGGAATAGATTGTATCTAAAGTTAACCAGGTCTTCAAACATGTGAGACTGCCAATGGAGATGGAAAGTCTGATCGTGGGGCAGACTGGTGTTTTGCATTCTTACAGGCATAATCCAGGTACTCCTCCGCAGGGGCTGCCATAAAGCCAACAGAGGAGCCATAGAGACCCAGGAATTTTTGTTCACTTGTTTGTTTGAATTCAGCAGCCATGTGAGGGTAAAGGTTTCCGACCTAGGTCAGATGGGACCCCAGAGGTGAGGAAGGGGAGAGACGCCTTTTAGTGCCATGATCCTTCACTGCTGCCCTAGGGGACGGTTCGTGTGTGTCTCCAACCCATGATTTTGCACCATCAGACATGTTCCTGCATGCTTCAGGAACTGCTGCTGAGCCACCTGGGGGAGCCCAAGCCTAGGGGATGGGATTTGGGGAGGGAAGGAGAGGGGATCTACTTTTGTTACGAGATAACACATTCATAGGCCATAATACAGATGAGGAAAAATAGCTCTCCTACCATAAGCTGAATGCAGGAACTGAAACTCTGTTGGATAGAAATGTTAGTTGAAATTACCACTAAGAATCTGTGCAAAGTAGTACATATTGCAGTTACAAAAACAAACTTTGTCTTAAAAAAGCAGTTTCCCCCAGGCTACGCAAGAAACAGTGAACGCAGAGGGTGCAAAGTACCTCTACCCTGGAGAGGGTGACAGACTTGCCATCCAGGAAAGCCCATTCATTGAGGAAGGGTATGTCCTTGGATGCCATGACATCCTCCAGGCAGCTGACCCAGAAGCTGCCTGGAAGTATGCAAGTCCAAGTTCCTGCTCTTTGCTTGTCCATGCTAAGAATAAATTTCAAGTCTCCCAAGCATTGCAAAGGGACTTCACACATGACAGAGGCTTTATGTGCTAGAGGAGGTAAAGGTTCAGGGACAAAACCAATCATCTTTGGCCTCTGAAGAGCTCTGTTTAAAGTCCTAGAGGGCCAGGACCAATGCAGAGGCACTTAATTCCCTGAGACCTCTGGGAGAGCGTGGTGCTGTACAAGGGGCACAGACTGTGGGCAGACAGCTTGGCTTTGAATCTGAGCTCCACTGCTTTTTAGCTGTGCAACTTTGGACACGTTATTTAACCTCTCTGAGCAAAACTGAAGGCAAGAAGCTCTAACTCACAAGATTACGGAAAAAAAATTAAGATTTGTGACAAGACTTGCATGGTGTCTGGAACATGGCAGGTGTTCAGAAAACTCAAATTCCTTTTCCCTCCCCTTCCCCAGGTTCATCATATGCAAAATGGGAGTAACTGTACTTTACAATGCTGCTATGGAATCAAGTGAGACAACAGATGACAATGACGGATAAACAGATTTTTTTGTGAGGAGGTATTTCATTTTTACCTATATTAGTTATCCTGTTTATCCTTTCCCTTCATTTTCAAGTCAGATTACCATTAATATGACCCATCTTTTGGTCTCCAGATTTTGAAAACAAGTCTCTATTGGCTCTGCCTTCTGCAGGGCCAAACAGTTCTTAAGTAAGATCCCTGAAGTCACTAAGAGCTTGGAAGAAAGCTTCAAGTACCCACATTGCTTTCAGAACCAATGAAGGAGTGAAATATTTCCCTGCATCCTGGATAGAGGACATCTTTGGGTATTTAGAGCTGCTAAAAATAGCTCTTTCTGAAGCAACTTCTTGGTCTTCTTGAAAAAGCTGAGAGGAATTTAAACCTGAGAGCCTGGCTCCTTTGCAGGCTTCTATCCCGCAGGCATCTCTCAGCATCACAAACGGCCAGCTCTGGAAGGAAGCTGAGAGTACGTACACTGTCCTCTCTGACCTTGAGTCAGCTCCTCCACTGCAGTCAGGAGACCTGGTAGAAGCAGAGGCCAGCCTCCCAACATATGACACGGACCAGCTGTGTGTATGTGTAACTCCAAAGGGAAAAGGATCTGCCCAAAGTCACACCAAAATCAGTAGCAGAGTTAGTGCTATAACTCCAGTCTTCCAACTCCCAGTTTGGGGCTTTCTGACACAATGTGCTAATACCACCCTGTCTAGTGGACTGTGTGAGAAAATGGTCTGGGTTGGTTTAGTCACAGCTTAGAAATATGTTGACTTTTCAAAAGTAAAATTGGGGAAAATCAAGTTAGACGTGGGTTGATATTTTGTGTGCTTTAAAATTAAAACTTAATCAGTACTTTACACATGCCAGGAGCTTTCCAATCTCTCCCTTCCCCACGTCCCCACAATCTCAGGCTCTTCCTGTCTGCTCTCCCTTTCCTCTCTAATCTGACTGCTCTAGTCTAACACCTCAATTTCTCTCTAGCCGACTGCAACTATAATGTTGTGGTTAAGAATGCATGTGGGGGGCTTCCCTGGTGACGCAGTGGTTAAGAATCCGTCTGCCAATGAAGGGGACACAGGTTCAAGCCCTGGTCCGGGAAGATCCCACATGCCGTGGATCAACTAAGCCCGTGAGCCACAACTACTGAGCCTGTCTGTGCTCTAGAGGCCATGAGACACAACTACTGAAGCCCGCGCGCCTAGAGCCCATGCTCTGCAACAAGGGAAGCCACCTCAATGGGAAGCCCGCACACTGCAATGAAGAGTAGCCCCCGCTCACTGCAACTAGAGAAAGCCCGCGCGCAGCAACGAAGACCCAACACAGCCAAAAATAAAAATAAATTTAAAAAAAAGACCCAATGTAGCCAAAAATAAACAAATAAGTAAATAAATAAATAAATTAAAAAATGAAAAAAAGAATGCATGCAGGGACTTCCCTGTTGGCGAAGTGGTTAAGAATCCACCTGCTGATGCAGGGGACACAGGTTCGATACCTGGTCCAGGAAGATCCCACATGCCGTGGAGCAACTAAGCCCATGCACCACAACTACTGAGCCTGCGCTCTAGAGCCCGTGCTCCACAACTAGAGAAGCCACCGCAATGAGAAGCACGTGCACGGCAACAAAGAGTAGCCCCCGCTCGCCACAACTAGAGAAAGCCTGCGCAGCAATGAAGACCCAAAGCAGCCCAAAATAAATAAGATATAAATAAATTATTTTAAAAAGTCACAATTGCCAAATAAAACAAATGGTATTAAAAAAAAATAATTACTAAACAAGAAAATGAGGGTATTATCATGACATTCCAGGCCTTTCCAAATCTGGCCCTTGCACATCTGTAGTCCAGATTCATCTGTTACGCCGCCACCCTAGAGCCTATGCTTCAACCATTCTCACTACTTCAAGGTTCTTCAGTGTCACTCCTCACACCTCCATGTCTTTGCCCAGGCTCTACTCTGCCTAGAATGCCCAACTCTTCCTCTGTATGTTTAAAAGAATGCCTCTTAACAGCAACAACAAAAAAACAACCAAACAAACAAAAAAGAATGCCTCTTACTTCTCCCTCAAGTCTCCACTGCTAGGTCCTCTGTGAAGCCTCCCCTTACACCCTCAACCCCAGGCAGAAGTTGTTCCCTCCTCCACTTCCTCTCCTCTTGTACATATTCCTTTTACAATATTCACCACACTGTACAGCCACGAATCTGTTCACACGTCAGCTTCCAAATGGACTGTAAGCTACTTCAGGCAAAGACAGCATCCTTCCTTTTTTCTATTCTAGTGGGGAGGACATTCAGCAAATAAATACTTGTTGAGTAAATGAAGAGGAACTTACATAAAACCATCTACAACCATGAGGTAGGTGTAGCACATTTCTCAGAGAGGTGAGGTAACTTGTCTAAGGACTCACAACTAGTGAGTTGAGTAATCAGGATTCAAACCCAGGACTTACTAACTGCAGAGCCCACATTCTTTCTCCTGCTCCTTGAGTATTAAAGCACCAGCTGAGAGTAGCTTGTTTTTTTGAGCGTGGGGGTCAAGATGGTGGTAAAACCTCTGCATTGCTCCCAAACTGAAACAAACTTCTATACTTTCAAATCTATTTCAACCTCTATCCAAGGAGTGTTGGGCCTTTATTATTTTTGAAAAACAAGTTCCTCGCTGCAGCTTGAAAATGTGGCAAGTCTCTCACTCTCTTCCAAATCCACGTCCAGGAAGGGGTGGGTGGGTGGTGTGTGTGTGTGTGTATGTGTCAACGGCAGCCTCAGGGGAAACCGAGGGTGTGTGTGTGTGTGCGTGTATGTGTCAACGGCAGCCTCAGGGGAAACTGAGGATATGTGTGTGTGTGTGCGTGTGTGTGTGTCAACGGCAGCCTCAGGGGAAACCGAGGGTGAGGGTGTGTGTGTGTGTGTGTGTGTGTGTGTGTGTGTGTGTGTGTGTGTGTGTGTGTGTGTGTGTGTGTGTGTGTGTGTGTGTGTGTGTCTGTGTCAACGGCAGCCTCAGGGGAAACCGAGCAAAACCTGGGTGTGGATACTGGGAGAGCAGAAAAGGTTCTGTGAGGAGGATACACATCTCAGATATTCCAGCAGAAGAGAGATGGGCCAACTTTAAGTCCCAAGGAGAATGGAAGAAATTCTATTCCCGGAGGCTGAACTGCCCCAGTTCCCAGAGGGGACTCCCTGAACAATCAAGCGTGGACAGGCTGAGCCCAGAGCAATTAAGGACATGGAAAGGCCAGCAAGTGTTTCGGGCTTTTTTTTCCCAAATAGAGCCTCACCTCCCACCCCACTCACCACTGTTGGCTTTACTTTTTCCTTACCTGGAGCATAACTGGGGCTATTGGTGGGGTACAGGCTGGGATTGTAGGCAGGGGCTGCAGCTGGATAGGCTGTAGGGTAACCTATGAAGAGACAAAAAAGTGTCATTTAGTTGGGCAAGAAGAAAGCAGATTTCTGAGGAAATGGAATCCAAGTCCCAAGCTTGGCCTTCAGCCTCTTCATGGGCCATTTCAGGTAGTATATGTGACTGCTTTTAGCCTCTCAAGAAAAATCACCAATACCACAGTCCCAACATATACACATTTTTCTGTCTGTTTTTTCAAAGCAGTACAAGAGATATATGTCTATATGCTCACTGTAAAAAACCCTGAAACACTATGGAAGTATATATGGTAGAAAGTGTAAGTTTACTTTCACATTCCTGCCATAATACTACTCTCCTCCCCAGAGATAATAGCAGTTTGGCATCTATGTCTCCAGACAGTTTTCCATGCATTTTTATACACATATATTCAGTGGTGAGCTAGTAAATATTTAACAACTGGCTCAAGGGGATTGGGGCGGAGCCCTATTTGTAGCATTTGCTAAGTTCCATGGTGTAAGCACTCCCAACCATGGCCAGTTTCAAGCTACCAACATCACTGAATAAGTATAAGTAGCTGAGAAGCTCACAATTGGGTCTAGAGAGCCCACACAAGCCTGATCCAGTCCACCACTGCATATTATATATAAGGATTAAAAAAACATTTTTTAATTGTGACAAAATATATATAAAATTTGTGATTTTAACCATTTAAGTGTACAATTCAGTGGCACTAATTACATTCACAATGTTGTGCAACCATCCCCACTATGTATTTCTAAAAGTTTTTAACCACCCCAAACAGAACTCTGTACCCGTTAAGCAATAACACTCCATTCCCTCTTCCCATAACCCATCTTAACTTCTTTTTTTTTTAATATGTTTATTGGAGTATAATTGCTTTACAATGGTATGTTAGTTTCTGCTTTATAACAAAGTGAATCAGTTATACATATACATATATTCCCATATCTCTTCCCTTTTGCGTCTCCCTCCCTCCCACCCTCCCTATCCCACCCCTCTAGGTGGTCACAAAGCACCGAGCTGATCTCCCTGTGCTATGCGGCTGCTTCCCACTAGCTATCTGTTTTGCATTTGGTAGTGTATATATGTCCATGCCACTCTCATTTTGTCCCAGCTTACCCTTCCCCCTCCCCGTATCCTCAAGTCCATTCTCTAGTAGGTCTGCATCTTTATTCCTGTCCTGCCCCTAGGTTCTTCATGATTAACTTCTAATCTACTTTCTGTCTCTATGAATTTGCCTATTCTAGATACTTTATGTATTCTAACACATGGAATCAAACACTATTTATCCTTTTGTGCCTGGCTTCTTAGCATAATTTTTTCAGAGTTCATTCATGTTTTAGCATGTATCAGAACTTCATTCCTTTTTATGGCTGAGTAATATTCCACTGTATATATATACCACATTTTGTTTATCCATTCACCTGTTGATGGACACTTGGGTTGTTTCCACCTTTTGGATATTGTGAATAATGCTGCTGTGAACACTGATATACAAGTATCAGTTTGAGTCTCTGTTTTCAAATTTTGGGGGTATATACTGAGGAGCAGAATTGCTGGGTTATATGGTAATTTTATCTTTAGCTTTTTGAGGAACCACCAAACTGTTTTTCACAGTGGCTATACCATTTTACACTCCCACCAGCAATGCACGAGGGTTCCAATTTTTACACATCCTCACCAACACTTGTTATTTTCTATTTTTTTTAAATTACAGCCATCCTAGCAGGTGTGAATTGGTATCTCTTTGTGGTTTTGATGTGCATTTCCCTAATGATTAATGATGCTGAACATCTTTTCATGTGCTTACTGGTCATTTGTACATTTGTTTGGAGAAATGTCTATTCAAAACATGTGCCAATTTAAAAAGTCGGGTTGTTTTGTTGTTGAGTTGTAGGACTTTTTAATGTATTCTGGATATTAAACCTTTATCAGATTTGTCATACTGAGTGAAGTAAGCCAGACAGAGAAAGACAAATATATGATATCGCTTATATGTGGAATCTAAAAAAAAAGTGGTACAAATGAACTTATTTACAAAACAGAAATAGAGTCACAGATGTAGAAAACAAACTTATGGTTACTGGGGGGGAAAGTGGGGTGAGGGGGATAAATTGGGAGATTGGGATTGACATATACAACACTACTATATATAAAATAGATAACTAATAAGGACCTACTGTATAGCATAGGTCAGTTCTCTGTAATGAACTATATGGAAGAAGAATCTAAAAATGAGTGGATATATGCATATGTATAACTGATTCACTTTGCTGTTCAGCAGAAACTAATAACATTGTAAATCAACTATACTCCATTAAAAACTAAGAAAACAAAAAAACTTTATCAGATTTAATTTTGATGAAATCCAATTTATCTATTTTTCCTTTGTTGCTCATGTTTTTGGTGTCATATCTAAGAATACACTTGCTAAATCCAAGGTCATGAAGATTTACCCTATATTTTCTTCTAAGAGTTTTAAGGCTTTGACCCTTATATTTATATCATTGATCCTTTTTTTTTGGCTGTGCTGCATGGCTTGTGGGGATCTTAGTTCCCTGACCAGGGACTGAACCCGGGCCCTCGGCAGTGAAAGCATGGAGTCCTAGCCACTGGACTGCCAGGGAATTCCCATCATTAATTCATTTTTGTATATGGTGTGAGATAAGGGTAAATGTTGTTTTAAATTCTATTTTTTCACTTTAACATTATAAGCATTTTCCCACGTAATTCTCTTCAAAACACTTTTTAATATCTTGATAATATTCCATTATGTAGATATAGCAAATTATTTAACCATAACTCTGTTTTTATAGGTTTAGGTTGTTTTCAAATTTTCATTATTATAAATAAAGGTATGAGAACAACCCAAATAAATCTTTGGCTGCATTTCTGATTATTTTTTCAGGAATGAGTTCTAGAAGTGAGCTTTCTAGGTCAAAAGATAGTGCTATTTTTAAAGCCCATTCATTCAACAAATATTTCAGTATCTACTCTGTGCCAGACACTGTGATCCCTGCCCTTGTGGAGCTTATATTTTAAGAGGGTTGGAGAAGGCAGTGGATAAATAGTAAATATTAAAAAAACAGTCTTAAGTGCTATGGAAAAGAGAAAAAGGGCAGGGTAAAGGGCATCAGATGTGCCACGGTGTTGGGACTGCACTATTAAATAGGGTAACCAGTATAAGACACACTGAGAAAGTAAGGTTTCCACACAGACTTGAAGGAAATAGAGTTAACCAAGCAAGATGGCTGAAGGAAGAGCATTTCACAGGAAGGAAAGAGTCAGTTCAAAGGCCCTAAGTTGGGAGTATATGATATGGGATATGTCTGAGGAATAGCAAAGAGGCCAGTGTAGCTGAAGTGGAACAAGCGAGGGGGAAAGTAGTTGTAGAGGAGTCAGAGAGACAGAAGGCTGGTCAGTTCGTGTAGGGCCTTCAGGCTACTGTAAGGACTTCAACTTTTACTCTGAGTGAAATGAGAAGCCATGATGGGGTCTTGAGCAGAATAATAACATGGTCTGACTTATGTTTGAAAAGAGTCACTCTGATTGCTGTGTGGAAAACAGACTATAATGGGGGGAGAGTAGAGAAGCAGAGAGACCAGTTAGGAGGCTACTGCAAACTCCTTGCAATAGATGATGGGGCTCAGATCAGGGAAGTAGCAGCAGAAATGATGAGAAGTGACATGCTAAGAATCTTCACATACTTTGCCACACTGCTTTCTAGAAAGACTATCAATTTGTACTCACACTAGCAGTGTGTAAGTGCCTGTCTCATTGCTCCCTGCAGTTTTTAAATGCTCATTGGTATTTTGACCGACAATGGAAAGCTGATTTTAAAAGTCAAAGATTAAATCCCCAAATCCCTAAAAGCTTCTTTGGGATTTATAAATATTGAGCTTTAATAATGTATCTTTGTTAATATACCTTTCCCTAAATCCTTTCCAATTCCAAAGAAAATTCATCTCTCTTTACTCCCAATCATTTTCTGATTTCAGAACCAAGGCAGCCAACTTGTCACTTAATTAGCAATATGGAGGTCTGCCACTTCTCAAGGAGAAAGTCAAGGGTTTAATTTGGGAAGCGAAGCGACCTGGTCTCATGGCTGAAATCTGTATTCAGCTTCATGTGAGAGATTGTACAGCCAAGGGTAATCATACCCCTATTATGTCATTTCAGATGTCTTTTACTTTAGGGGCAATTACAGGATCTTCCTTCAGTGTTTCTAAGTAGAATTATTTTTCATTCACTTGAATTTGGCAGGTATCAAAGAATGGCAGCATTAGAAAAAGCCCTCTTGATTTTCTAGGTGACATCCTTAGGCTGAGAAAAAGGAAGGGATTACAGAGGTTAGAAGCACCTTCAAGGCCATTTGAGGCTAGGGCTACCCTGCAACACACTCACGCATCATTCATCCCCGCTCTTATGCCTCTACTGACCATAATAAACTCTGTCCTTTCCTGAGACTCGGCAGCCCCCTCCACTGTGAAACTGCTCTGATTGTCTGAAAGGGACTTCTCATACTTCACCAAACTCTATCTGTACCTTCTACCCTGTAGGACAGAACAAATTTGAAGACACTTGTGTCCCCAATGACAGAACTTATAACAGTGTACTTCGACAGTTTGTTTACATTTCCTGTCCTCCCCCCTTTCCCCCATCTGTAAGCTTCTTGAAGGCATAGCTATGTCTCATTTGCCTGTACACAACAGCTCTTGATCAGTTCCTATTTTCTACTCCCTGAGCGTACCACCACCTCCTCTTCCCCTCAGCCTGGACAGCAAGCATCCAAGCTTCTCAAACACAGGGTGGTGATGAATAAATAGTCTGTGTGGCCAGTAGAGAGTATCCCTTCCCAACCATCAACTTCCCCTGTCCAAAAAGGGCATCATATGAAAGCTGGGCTTCCTTCCTACAACTTTTCTGGGTTTGTTTTGTTTATTTTGTTTCCTTGTCCCCAACTGATATTACTCATCCTGCTGCCTCTGTTGATGATGCTGGCATCTCTAGTGCCTAGCATAGATAACTGTAGAGAATAGGTACTCAATAAAGAGATTACCCAGGGCATTGTATTCTGGAGCTATGAAAGGTTTAAAAACAAAAGAAACAAATCCAAGAGGGTCCCTGGCTTTGAGAGTGTCACCAAGTAATGAGAGAGAAAAACAGATGAGTGGACAGTTAGAATGCAGCCCGAAAAGTGCCATGACAAGGATGTAAAGTGAGCAGAAAAGGGGCCTTTATCAACCAACATTTATTTAGTACCTATTGTCTGCCAGGGATTATACTGGGCACTAGGTGTCCCTTGATGTGGACAAAAAAAGGGGAGGAAGAACATTCCAGGCAGAAGGATGAAGGGTAGCATTTTGGGGACATCCATAAGTGGCTTGCCTTGTACCTTCCTTGGCTCTATGAAGCAGGACTGATGGGTTAACCACACCTAAAAGGGTAGGTTGCCTTTTAGGTCTTGATCTCATCATTTTGTCTTCTTGTGACCATATCTCCCTTTACAGTCACTGACCCTAACTTACCTTTTCAGTTTCATCTGTCCACTACCTATGCCCAAGTTTCATATTGCTAGACTGGACTGCTGTCCTGAACTCCAGACTCACAGTATCTAACTACCTACTTAACATCTCCACTTGGATGTTTGCTAGACATCAAGGCTATATGGGTAGAGTGGCTAAGAGTATGGTCTCTGGAGCTAGATCTAAGCTTAGGTTTGAATTCCAGCAACACCACTAATTATTTGTGTGACCTTGGGCCACTTACTTAACCTCTCTGTGCTTTAGTTTTCTCATTTGTAAAGTGGGAATAATAATATTATTTACTTAATAGGTTGCTATAAGTATTAAATTAGTAAGACCTCAAAGTACTAGGAGCCAGGCAAACAGTTAAGACTTCAAAAAGTTAGCTATTATTATTTTAAACTTATGACATTCAAAAATTAAATATTTACTTTTATCTTCCCAATCCCTTCCAAATCTCTTCTCTAAGCTTTTTCTCCACACCAGTAAATGACAACTCATTCTTCTAGCTCCTCAGGCCAAAAATCTTAGAGTCATCCTTGACTCTATACTCTTCTTCTCCTATCCACATCTAATCCATCAGCAAATCCTTTCAGTTCCACCTTTAGAATATATTTAAAATCTGACCACATCTCATTGCCTACATACTTTCTATCCTAGTCCAAGTCATTGTTACTTCTCACTTAGATTATTGCAATAGCTTCTTAAGGGGTCTCCCTGCTTCTACCTTTGATCCTATGCAGTCTCTTTACCACAGCAGCCAGAAGAGATCCATTAAAACATTAAATCAGATCATGACACTCCTCTCTTTAAGCCCCACAGTAGCTTCCCAAGACAATTATGGTGAAATCCTTTCAATGACCCACCAGCTACCTCTCTAACCTCTCCTTGCCCACATGCTAATCTACTCCAGCCACAATGGCCTCCTTGCTGTTCTTCAAATGTGTCAAGCACTTTCCCATCTCAGAGCCTTTACCCTGACCCTTTCTTCCCTTCTGGAACTCTGTTCAAAGGTCACCTTACATTCTAAAATACTACCTTCAACTTTCATTACTCTCTGTGCTCCTTATCATGCTTTGTTTTCCTTCACAGCAGTTAACAACCTGATATACTATATGTTTACGTATTTATGGGAGACTGCCTATCTCCCACTACTAGAATGTAAGTTTCAGGTCATAGTAACACTTGCTAGACTGGCTATTACCTGCTGAAGTCTCCTCTCAGCACACTCCCAAGACTCTGGATAGGTTCTGCCCCACCAAAGCGAGTGGAGCGCACTCCAAGTCCCAGTTCCCCAAGACTGCCTGAATCTGTTAAAGTGCATTGGGGTAAAGACATGGAATTCAAATGATATACCATGGATATTTCACCCACCACTCAGACAAAAGATATTTTCATACATGCTAAGTCATTCAAGCCTCAAAACAACACTAATGTTACTTTCCCCATTTTGTAGATAAGGAAATCAAGGCTCAAAGAGGTAAAGTGATATTTTGGCTGAGATTATTCAGTAAATCAGTGGTGGAAACTGGCCTTTTCCACACCTACCAAATAACTATGACTTGCTCCTTGGGAACAAGTGTGCCCCTCCTGTATTTATATTCTTTGGAGGTCAAGAGTGAAGAGAATAAGTGGACACAAGTGAGCTTTTCTCCTCTGTACCTCAAAGGCTACAGTAGTGATCAGGTTTCCTAGGATTCTGATGCGTACATTTTAACTGCTTTACAGATGTTAATACAATCTAATCCCTTTTACTTGTTGTTACTAGGATTAGGACTGAAGAAATGTAAAGCTATTTTCTTGATTAATATGGAAATTAGAAATTACTTTCAAGAGAAATCAGAAACTATTTCTGAAACGACTTGATCTTTAGGAAGTAAAAATAGCAGAGTATCAAAAAGGTAGTGGAAGACTAACTCCTTGGGTCAGGAAGACAAAGAGGATTACTCCTTTGTGAGCAGGGGGAACACTTATGCAATGAAGACAGAGCTTTAGCTCTGAAGCTCACAATTAAAATGAAGAAAACTGTCCCCCAACCCTAGGGGCGACCAAAAAAACCATACAAGCAAAACAAAAATCTTTAATTCTCTCAAAATAAAAAAGAAGAGGGCAAGAGGAAGGATACAGTTTTGAATCTGTAACACGTTCTGAGCACTGTGCCAGGCACTTCTTTATCTGACTTAATTTTTACCCTAACTCTATGAAATACATTATTAGTCCCATTTTATAGATGAGGATATTGAAGCTTAGACTTATCTTACACAACTACTAAAAAGAGAGTGGAGACAGAACTGGGCCTGTTGAATGAGACAAAGTCCATTCTAACAACCTCCCTCAAAACATGAGTCTACTTTGCATAAACCTCTGGATTTGGCTGCCGTTTTCTTTGCCAACATTCTTTTACTTCAGATTCAAAACCTGAGAAAACAGGAAATTACTCAGGAGAATCGATTTGGTCAAAGATGGTGCAGTTATTTAAAAAAAAAAAAAGCTATTCTGTTCCCACTCAGTATCCTAATATAGGTCATGCTCACGTTACTGAAAAGCATCACACAGGCACTGAATTACACAGTTAAAAGAGGTATTAGAGATGATTGAGTCTAATTTGACACTCAGCACTGTAATATCTTCTATAGTGGCCCACATGGCTGGCCACATGGCCTCTGCCAGGACACCTTCTAATGATGGTGTGTTCAGAATCTCTTGAGGCAGTCAAAGCTCCTGTTGGAGAGCTCTGGAGGTTAAGAAATTCTTTACTCTGTGCTAAAAATCAACCTTGTAAGGACTCTAACCCTGAACAGCTTCTAAACTACTGGTCCTAGTTCCACCTTCACAGAACATGTCTGTTTCCTCTGCTCCAGCACAACTGTCCACAGATATGAAGATATCTGTTATTCTTCCTGAATTTTCTCTTGCTCAAATCCAGACTCAATTCCTTCAACTCTTCCCCATCCTGATTGTCCACCTTTGGTCAGACTTCAATTTACAAATCATCTTCCCTTAAAATAATTCCATTTTCTTCCTGCCTCGCTCACTCTACTTTTTTTCCCTTGATTTAAAAAAAAAAAAAAAAGAACTGAATTGACACAACAAGACTGGTAATAAGTGGTCAATGAAGGCCTAAAGTGACTTAATCCAGATTTCTTCATCATTATCCATCAGCATAGTTAGCACCTAGCAGATGCTTACCGTGCCAAGCATGGTGCTAGGTTCTCTACATAGAGCTTACAGTCTTAACAGGGAAGTAACATAGATTATTTATATTAATCTATAGGCAATATATATGATATATAATCAGAGAATGTTGGGGTATTCTAGAAATGCTGAGGAAGGAGTGAAGAACAGGTCTGGGACAGTTGGGAATAGCTTTTCAGATGAAGAAAGATTTTAGCTGGCCTTGAACAATGAATAAGAGGAGTTTGTCAGAGGTGTGTGAGGGTGCGGACAAAGAAATATATATTCGTTTCATGCATGAAGGCATGAAAATGTATCCCATATCAGGCAAATGGCAAATAGTTCAGTGTGGTTGGAGGTTACAGTGAGTGGGGAAGAGTGGCAGGAAATGAATGTTTAAAAAATACGCTGGGGGGGCTTCCCTGGTGGTGCAGTGGTTGAGAGTCCGCCTGCCGATGCAGGGGACACGGGTTCGTGCCCCAGTCCGGGAAGATCCCACATGCCGCGGAGCGGCTGGGCCCGTGAGCCATGGCCGCTGAGCCTGTGCGTCTGAAGCCTGTGCTCCTCAACGGGAGAGGCCACAACAGTGAGAGGCCCACGTACCGCAAAAAAAAACAACACTGGGGACAGATTGTGAAGAGATCTGAATGTCAGGCTAAGACATGGAATTTAAGAATCCATTGGAGGATTTTAAATTGGAGAGTTTCAAATTTGTGTTTTATAAAAACAACTACAGTAGCAATGTAGAAAGGGGTTCAGAGTGGGTGAGATCAGAGAAAGAGGGACCAGATGGGAAGTTGGTGCAACAGCCCAAAGGCAAAGCTAAAACATTAACAATGGGATAAAGAGAGTGGAATTACAAAGATGTTTAGGAGACAGAGCTCACGAAACTTCATCCTGACAGCAAAATCATTTTTATTGCACTGAGCTGAAAGGCTAAAAGTAAAGATAGGAAACATTCTAACTGCAGGGTTTGTGGGCTTTTTTCCCCCTTTTCTTTAAATAGGCAGAAGGAAAGAAAATAAATTAAATGGACCCTTGAATGTGTTCGCTCCAGATAAAAAGCCTAAATCTGAATTCCTCTTACTAGTTGGGAGGCCTGGCTGCTAAGAGTGCTATACTGGTGGGAATGTAGGTCAGGGAGGCAGGCAGCAGTTCTGCAGTGCTGGCTCTGGAGCAGCCCATCAGACCTGAATCTGAGGAAGCCTGTACACTGGATTCAAGGCCCACCCACCCGGCCTCCCACTAGTGAGCCCCAGGGAAATATAAGGGTGTAAGTGAGGCATTGTTCTTAGTTGGGGCAAGGCAACTCCCCCGTGAGGTAACAAGAAAGGGGGCACTATCCTGTAATCAACTGTGCTCTGAGTTACGTTGTTGCATCTTCAGGGAGAACTCATCCATCAGGTGAAAGGCCACCAACCTGCGGGTCATTCACCTTGGCTGGGCCCTAGAAGAGAAAGGCTGCTGAAACCAGAGCAGGCCTAGCTTGGTATGTCTTCAGTGTAAAAACAATATCACAACAAAAAAAGATAAGAAAATAGGCTAGGTTCAAGCTAGTAATAAAATTGCTACTAAGTAAGCACATAGGTAAGTGTGTTCCTACTCCTCACGGGAAACATTCTTTTACAAATCTAAAAATATCACCGAAGTTCCCTATCTGCCAGTATGGGAGAAATTTTAATGGAAAGCAGATGGCCTATTCTGTCTCAACCACCACTCCAGGAGTATGCTGCTGCTCCCCCCCGCCCCGCCACCATCTATAAGACAGATGGGAGGTGCTCAGCACTTTACAGACTGTTCGTGAATGATTCCTGCCCTCCCTGCATTTATCTTTTAAAAGAGATAAAAAAGCAAGATGAAATCTTGCAAACTGATGATTTGGTCCATGAATCCCTTTTCCTCCCAGATCAATTCACTCTTTCATTTCATTATTCTGTTTAACAAGATTTGGTAAAGGAAAGAATCTTGCTCAGATTCAATAAAATATATTGGGATACTTGGTTTTTCATGTGAAGAAAAAATAATTAGATCCCCCCCTCTCACTTCTCCAATTCCAGAAAGACCAAAGACCTAAATTAAACAAAGAAACAAAAACTTTAAAACTATTAGAAAAAAAAAAAAAGGAGAATATCAGTTTGACCTTGGGATTAGAAAGTATCAATATTTCTTAGATGAGACCAAAAGGTTGATAAATTTAACTTATCAAAATTTAAATCTGTATGACAAGATGCTATAAACAGAGTGAAAAAGCAAGCACAGAGGGCTTCCCTGGTGGCGCAGTGGTTGAGAGTCAGCCTACCGATGCAGGGGACACGAGTTCGTGCCCCGGTCTGGGAAGATCCCACATGCCGCGGAGTGGCTGGGCCTGTGAGCCATGGCTGCTGAGCCTGCGCATCTGGAGCCTGTGCTCCACAACGGGAGAGGCCACAACAGTGAGAGGCCCACATACCGAAAAAAAAAAAAAAAATAGCAAGCACAGAGTAAGAAAAGATATTTATCACACATTTAAAAAGAACTAGTATCCAGAATAAAGAACTCATATTAATCAGTAAGAAAATGAAAATAAGGCAAGAGAATCTAATCATGCAATTCATGGAAGAAATCACTCAAATGAGTCGAGAGATGGAGGAGAAAAGAAAAAGATGTTCAACGACACTAGTAATCAGCAAAATGCAAGTAGATGGAATACAATATCATTTCACACCTATCAGACTGACAAATATTTTGAAGTCTGACAATATCAAGTGTTAGGAAGGATCTGAAACAATGGGAATTAATAAAAGCATTCTGAAAGGCAATTTTGTAATACCAAATAAAGACATACAACCTAGCAGAATCTGTTTCTAAGTATATAAGCTTGGGGAACTGGAATTGGAGCTGGGCCTTGTGGAATAGGCAGGATTCTGACAGGCAAAGATAAAAGAACTGGCATTCCCAAATAAAAACTGTATAAGCAAGGTCATAGAGACAGGAAACCATTTGAGGAATAGCCAGACTCTTTTCCAAAGTGGCTATACCATTTTTACACTCCTAGCATCAGTATATAAGAGTTTTAATTTCTCCATATCCTTGCCAACACTTGTTATTATCTGCCTTTTTAATTATAGCCATTCTAAGGGTGTTAAATAGAACCTTACTGTGGTTTTGATTTGCATTTCCCTGATGACTAATTATGTTGAACACCTTCTCATGTGTTTATTAGCCATCTTTATATCTTCTTTGGAGAACTATCTATTCAGATTCTTTGCAAATTTCTTAACTGGGTTGTCTTTATTATCGACTTGTAAGAGTTCTTGACATATAAACATCGGTACAAGTCCCTTATCTGTCAGATGATTTGCAAATATTTTATCCCAAATATGTGGGTTGTCTTTTTGTTTTACTGATGGTGTCCTTTGAAGTACAAAAGTTTTAAATTTTGATTAAGTCCAATTTACCTATTTTTTCTTTGGCTTCTTGTGCTACTGGTATCATATGTAAGAAACCCTTGCCAAATCTAAGGTCACAAAGATTTACCTCCAAGTTTTCTTATAAGAGTTTTATAGTTCTAGCTCTTATATTTAGGTCTTTGAACCATTCTGAGCTAATTTTTGTATATGATGTGAAAGAGGGGTCCTATTTCATTCTTTCACATGTAGATATCTAGTTGTCCCAGCACCATATGTTGAAAAGACTGTTCTTTCCCCCACTGAATTGTTTTTGGTACCCTTGTTGAAAATCACTGACTGTAAATACGAGGGTTTATTTCTGGACACTCAATACTATTCCAGTGATCCATATGTCTACCCCTATGCCAAAAACACAGTCTTGATTACCTGTAGCTTTCTAATAAGTTCTGGGAAATTGGGAAGTGTGGGTCCTCTGAATCTGTTCCTGTTCAAGATTGTTGTGGCTAATATGGGTCCTTTGAATTTCCATGTGAAGTTTAGGAACAGCTTGTCAAAATATGCAAACAAGTCAGCTGGGATTCTGATAGGGACTGTGTTGAATCTGTAGATCAATTTGGGGAGTATTACCATCTTAAAAATATTAAATCTTTCAATCCATGAACATGGGATATTTTTCTAATTATTTAGATCGTTAATTTCTTTCAAGAATGTTTTGTAGTTTTCAGAGTTTATGTTTTATGCTTCTTTTGTTAAATTGATTCCTATTTTTTTTGTTTTGATGCTATTGTAAACAGAATTGTTTTCATAATTTCATTTTTCGATTATTTATTACAACTGTACAGAAATATGATTGATTTTTATATATTGATCTTATATCCTGCAACCTTGCTGAACTCATTTACTAGTTCTAATAGTTTCTGCATGGATTCCTCAGAATTTTCTCTATGCAAGATCGTGTCATCTGCAAAGACAGCTAGTTTACTTCTTCCATTCCAATCTGGATGACTTTTATTTCATTTTCTTGCCCAACTGCCCTGGTTAGAACCTCCAGCACAATGTTCAACAGAAGTGGTGAGACCTGAAATCCTTGCCTGTTCACAATGTTATGGGAAAAGCATTCAGTCTTTTTCTATTAAGTACGATGACAGCCATGGGTTTTTCATAAATGTCCTGTATCAGGTTGAGGAAGTTCCTTCTATTCCTAGTTTGTTGGAGTTTTTGTTCATTTCTTTGTTTCTTTAAATCATGAAAGGGTATTAGAGTTTGTCAAAAGCTTTTTCTGTATCTATTGAGATGATTATGTGAGTTCTGTCCTTTAATGTTTTAATATGGTGTGTTGCACTGATTGATTTTCCTATGTTGAATGGATCTTCCCCCCGGGATAAATCCCACTTGGTCATAGTGTGTAATATAACCCTTTCTATATGTTATTGCTCGTTTTGCTACTATTTTGTTGAGGCCTTTTGCATTTATATTCAAGTGGGATATTAGTCTATAGTTTTCTTATGATGTCTTTGTCTGATTTTGGTATCAGGACAATACTTGCCGAGAGTATTCCCCCCTCCTCTATTTTTTGGAAGAGTCTGTGGAAGGTGAATGTTAATTCTTATTTAAATATTTGTTAGAACTCACCAATGAAGATGTTTGTCCTGGGCTTTTCTTTGTAGAAAGTTTGTTTGTTTTTTTACTAATTATGTTATAGGTCTGTTCAGATTTTCTACTTTCACACCATTGCAAAGTTGAAAAATCCTAAGTTGAATCATCATAAGTCAGGTACCATCTGTAGTTCTTCCATTCCTCCTAGATATCTGATTTGTTGGCATATAATTGTTCATAATATGCCCTTATAATCCTTTTTATTTCTGTAAAATCAGTAATAATGCCCCCTGTATCATTCCTGATTTTACTAATTTAAGTCTTCTCTCTTTTTATTCTTAATCAGTCTAGATAAAAGTTTGTTAATTTTGTTGCTCTTTTCAAAGAACCAACTTTTGATTTATTGATTTTCTCTATTGTTCTTCTGTTTTTTAATTTCATTGATTTCTACTCTAATCTTTATTATTCCCTTCCCTTTACTTGCTTTAGGTTTAGTTTACTCTTTTATTCCCCCCAGTGTGTTAAGGTGGAAGGTTAGGTTACTGAGTTGAGATCACTCTTCTTTTTTTTTTTGCGGTATGTGGGCCTCTCACTGTTGTGGCCTCTCCCACTGTGGAGCACAGGCTCCGGACGCGCAGGCTCAATGGCCATGACTCACGGGCCCAGCCGCTCCACGGCATGTGGGATCCTCCCGGACTGGGGCACAAACCCGCGTCCCCTGCATCAGCAGGCGGACTCTCAACCACTGCACCACCAGGGAAGCCCCTTTTCTTCATTTTTAATGTTGGCATTTATAGCTATAAATTTCCTTCTAAGTATACTTTAGCTACATCCCATAAATTTTGGTATGGTGTGTTTTACTCATCTCCAAGTATTTTCTAATTTCCCTTGTGATTTCTTCTTTGACCCATTGATTATTCAGGAGTGTGTTATTTTTCACTAAATTGTAAATTTCTCAAATTTCTTTTTATTACTAATTTATAACTTCATTCCATTGTGACTGGAGAACATACTCTGTATGAGTTCAATCCTCTAAATGTACTGAGAGTTGTTTTATGGCCCAGCATACTGACTATCCTGGAGAATGTTTCATGTGTACTGGAGACAACTAAATTCTGTTGTTGGCGTGTCCTACAGATATCTGTTAGGTATAGTTTGTTTCACATATTTTGGGATTCTATTGTTAGGTGTATATATGTTTATAATTGTTATACCTTCATGAATGATTGACTCTTTTATTATTATTATAAAATGTCCCTCTTTAACTCTAGTAACATTTTTTGTTGTTGTTTTAAAGTCTGTTCTGTCTGATAATAGCATAGCCACCCTAGCTTTCTTAACATTAATGGTAGTTATTACTATAAAATAATTACCTACAGCAATAGTAATTTATAATTAATATAAACATAATGATAATAACTTAATTCAATGAATATTTAATGAGTAACTAACTGCCTGCTCTCTTCCAGGCACAGGAGGTTCTTGACTTTTATACTTAAAGAGCTCACAGTCTAGAAAGACATGAAATTAATGAACAACTTCTTCAGAGAACAGGAAGCCAAAAGGAGCAGAGGAATAACTCAAGGCCAACACTTCTTTCTTTGGGGGAAAATACTGCTTTCTTTCCTACCAAAGTGGGAAATAATTTTGTGATCCAGGCAAGTAAATCAGCCACAAGCAAAGAGCAAATCAGTTTAATGTGCATGATTCTTGCCCAGACAAGATTTAATCCATTTGCTTTTTGTACCGACACCACATATAATGTATCAGAGGCAGACACACTACTTGTGTTCCCTTTAAAACCCAGAGAGGCCTTGCCTGACAGCCTGGTGGAGTGGGAAGTACACTGGAATTGGATTTAGATTCCAGTAAACCTAAGCTCTAGTCTTAGCTTTGCCACTTACAAGCAGTAAAAACTTGTACACACTTATTGACTTTTCTTAGTCTTTCTTCATCTGTAAAATCAATTTTTTAATAAAAATTTCTACCTCATACAACTGTTATAAGGATTCAATGAAATTACAAATGGTAAAGTTGTAAAGTATTTTACTTCTTATCTATTATTACATGGGGTTCTGCGGACCCTTGTTTTCTAAAGCTTCAGAGAAAATTTGGTAAAGGTGAGTCCAATTTTTTTCTTCCAGTTTTATTGAGATATAATTGACTTATAATAATAAGTTATTGACTTATATAACTGACTTATTATAATTGACTTATAATAACTTATAATAATAAGTTTAAGGTGTACAGCATAATGATTTGACTTACATACATCATGAAATGGTTATCACGATCAGTTTAGTGAACATCCATAATCTCATGTAGATATAAAACTAAATAGAAAAATATATTTTTTATTTGTAATGAGGACGCAGGATTTGCTCTTAGTAAATTTCATATATAAAATACAGCAGTGTTAATTATATTTATCATGTTGTACATTACATTCCTAGTACTTATTTATCTTATAACTGAAAGTTAATTTTGTTTTTAGAAGTCAAATCTGGCTTTGTTAGCAAAGAAGCTGAGACCCAAAGTAAGCCAGTCCAAAGCTGACTACATAGATAATGTAGGAGGTTTGAGGATACCTCTTCCTTTCTAAGAAGCTCGAAGGAATTGTTAGACTTCAACTATCATTGTTCTAAAAAAGAAAATTTGCTATAAACCAAGTAGGCAAGGGGAGAAGATCCCTTTTGTTTTCTCTGAGGATCTCTGCTGTCTCTTCATAACTCATAAGGAGAAAAATCACCCTGTTCCATCTGGTCCATCCAAAGGGTTGACCAGTCACAACAGATCATCCAAATTAAATTCTCTGAGCCTCAGTTCATTCACCTACAAAGCAAGAACAATCTCTCCCACACTGGCAACCTGTCCCAGACTCTTCCTGCCATGACAGAGAGCTACTCATTAGAAAGGGCAGCCAGATCAAAGGAGTCTTTCCCTCAACCCCATCTCATAATTCTCTGATGTGACCCCGTCCCCTCCCCTCCTCTTCTCTCTCCCTCCCTCCCTCTCTCCTTTCCTTCCTTCCTTTCTCTTCTCCTTCACTTCTCCCTTTGAAATTTACTGAGAATCTACTCTGTACCCATCTTTGTGCTAGGCTCT
Organism: Tursiops truncatus; assembly: GCF_011762595.2. Taxonomy (NCBI): domain Eukaryota; kingdom Metazoa; phylum Chordata; class Mammalia; order Artiodactyla; family Delphinidae; genus Tursiops; species Tursiops truncatus. Next base: position 57,593,782 of record NC_047041.1, on the reverse strand, counting down.
GGGGATATAATGATGACTAATAAAACAATGGCTACTAATGTTTTAGTACCTAATGAGAGCCTAACTACATATCAGGTGTTTATATATACATATTCATTCTTGGAAATAAAGAAGCAGCATAAAGTAAGTAGAAAGAGAACTAGATTGGCTGCCAAAGTTTTGGTTTCTACTTCCAATTTTGATATTTGTCCATCCATCTATTTACCCAAAAAATATTTAGACAATATTCATGGTATGCCAGGAGCAAGCTGGGTACTAGTAAATCAGATACTGAATTCACTGTGAACTGTAATAAGTTCTTTCCTTAGGCACTTATAAGACCTCAGATTCTTCATCTGAGAATAAGATTGTATTTGATGACCTCTAATGAAATTATAGCTCTAAAACATAATGACAGCCACCATCTGGACTGAGAATATAGATAGATAAGATGAGTAGAAGATGGGCTGGAGAGATCTGAATGGTCAGGTCATAAAAATCTCCTATTGCAAGCTAAGAAGTTTTGACTTTATCCAAAGGACAGTGAAGAATCATTAAAGGGTTTTAAGCACTTGAGTGATGTGGTCAAATTTTCAAGTTAGAAAAATGATTTTAGTTGATTTGTAAAGAATGCATTGGGGAGAAGGTATATGATAGGAGTCAGAAAGACCAGTTAGGGGGCAGTGTAAATAATCCAAGAAAGAGTAAGAATGGCCTGAATGATAAAGGGTGGGAAGGATGGGGAAGAAAGATGTAATCTGAGAAACATAAAGGTATTTATTTATTTACTTATTTATTTATTTTAAAAGGGAAAACTTGACTATTTAGTAGTTTTTTTTTGTTGTTGTTGGCTGCATTGGGTCTTCGTTGCTGCGCATGAGCTTTCTCTAGTTGCAGTGAGTGGGGGCTACTCTTCGTTGTGGTTCGCAGGCTTCTCATTGTGGTGGCTTCTCTTGTTGGGGAGCACAGGCTCTAGGCACGTGGGCTTCAGCAGTTGTGGCACATGGGCTCAGTAGTAGCATGACCTTGGGAAAGCTCATCCCCAGTCATTTTATTTGGAAAATAAGGGCTATCTCCCCAGACTTGTTATAAGAAATATATAGGGGAAAAACCCACAAAAGTTCTTTGCAAAGAACAAAGTACAAATGTCAGTTAGTCTTAAAACCTCCACCAGGTGATCCTTAACAGAGAAGGGTGAAAGGTACAGGGCCTGGGTCACTGCAGAGAAAGATTTTTTTTTTTTTTTAAACTTTACTGGTATATCAGATTATTCATTGTATTTGCAGGCTGTCAGCTTAATTATTGAGGTCCTCTAGCTGATAAACTGCCGTGTCAAATACAAATCTGCTTTTTTTAAACTTTTTTTATTTAAATTTATTTTTGGCTGCATTGGGTCTTCGTTGCTGCACAAGGGCTTTCTCTAGTTATGGCAAGTGGGGGCTACTCTTTGTTGTGGTGCGTGGGCTTCTCATTGCGGTGGCTTCTCTTGTTGTGGTGCACAGGCTTCAGTAGTTGCGGCACACAGGCTCAGTAGTTGTGGCATGTGGGCCCTAGAGCACATGGGCTTCAGTAGTTGTGGTGCGCAGGCTCGGCAGTTGTGGCTCGCAGGCTCTGTAGTTGTGGTGCATGGGCTTAGCTGCTCCACAGCACGTGGCGTCTTCCCGGGTCAGGGATGAAAACTGTGTCCCCTGCATTGGCAGGTGGATTCTTAACCACTGTGCCACCAGGGAAGCCCCCAGATCTGCTTCTTAAATTGACTTTATTTTTTTAAGTAAAGAAAGCATTCTAGGGGAAAACGAACTGATGAAAAACGCTAGTGAAGTATATGAACAGATCAATTTCCTAGCTTTGCAACCTTGAAGGTCATGTCTTTTGTGGGAGGTATATGAAGTATTTAACATGTTTGCTGCATGCTGAAGCTAGGAAATGCATTTAGGGTTCAGAACAGGAGTGGGGAGAGCATGTGAGCTGGTCTGGGCCAGCAGAAGATTGGGAAGTGGCCAGGACAGGATGTTGACAAGCAAGGTTTTCAAGGATAAAACCTTGGTTGTTACTTTGTGGGAAGACCTAGGTAAAAGACCTAGCTCCAACACTTTCCTCAAACACTCCTCTATCTTCTCACCTATAAAATGATGGGTTAGTATAAGGGAGTCCATCTGTTCTCACATTTCAGAATTCTTTTCTAATTGGGTTTTTGAAACTTCACAAGTCAATGGTTGGCCCTGTTACATTTATTACTCTCAGCTGTCTTGTAAAGAAGGCATTCCTAGTTCTTTTTCTTTTTGCAAAGGATACACTGAGGCCCAGAAAGTTTAATAATTTATGTGATGTCACATAGTTTTTAAGTGGCAGAATCAGGTCTATAATCTAAGTCACTAACTCCATATCCCATATTCTTTCCCCTACAGAGGTATACTCATTGCTGTGCATTGTGATAACCATTAACTGAGTGTCAACTATAAGTCTGGTGTCAGAGGCTTTATAAACATGGACCCATGAACCAACCATCTGTATAGATCATTATCCCATTTCACAGTTGAGGAAACTGAGATTCAGAAAGGTTAAATAACTCACTCAAGCTCACGCAGCTAATTAGTGGCAGAGCCTAGATTCTACTCCAGATCTGATAGGTTCCAAAACCTGTCCTCTCTTCAGCACATATACCAGACCTCTGGTGATCCTTGGACACTCTCACTATTAGAATATTTTAAGAAAAGTAGAGAAAAAGAAAGAAAAGAAAAATAGAGAATGTTTTGGTCTTGACTTCATTTCAAACTTCTAGCAGAGAAACATTTCTGAGGCCTTTCAGAAAAAGAAACGTCCAGTCTGTAAAAAGCCCATTGTCATGGTGAATCTATGTGAAGCATATTCAAGTGTTCACTGTACTATCTTTATTGTCAGCTGGAGCTGCCACAACAAAATACCATAGACTGGGTGGCTTAAACAACAGAAATTTCTTTCTCACAATTCTGGAGGCTGGAAGTATGTGATCAGGGTGCCAGCCTGGTTGAGTTATAGTGAGGGCTCTCTCTTCCTGGTTTGCTGATGGCAGCCTTCTTGCTGTGTCCTCCCACGGCAGAGAGAAAACTTGGTGTCTCCTCCTCTTCTTATAAGCATACTAATCCCACTATGAAGGCCCCATCCTCATGACCTCATCTAAACCTAATTATCTCCCAAAGGCCCCATCTCCAAATACTATGACATTGCGGGTTAGAGCTTCAATATATGAATCTGGGGGGACGTAAACATTCATTCTACAGCTCTATCTACACATTCAGTTATTTGAAAGTATATGAACAGATTATATTCTCTAAACTCACTTTTCCAAGGTGTTCAAGGAGCTAGTTATAACCACTTCATAGGATTACTGCAAGTATAAAAATAAATAGTCTGGGGCTTCCCTGGTGGCGCAGTGGTTGAGAGTCTGCCTGCCGATGCAGGGGACAAGGGTTTGTGCCCCAGTCCGGGAAGATCCCACATGCCGCGGAGCAGCTAGGCCCATGAGCCATGGCCGCTGAGCCTGCGCGTCCGGAGCCTGTGCTCCGCAATGGGAGAGGCCACAGCAGTGAGAGGCCCGCATACCACAAAAAATAAATAAATAAATAAATAATAAATAGTCTGTAAAACACTGAGCTCAATTTTTGGCACACAATAAGTGCTCAGTAAAAGAGCTTTTAAAAGGAGAGAGAGAATGCTGTCAATTGGCTAGAAGACAACTGTTTACTGGAATACATTGTATTGCTGTGATATTGTGACATAATAAGTATATATTTGGTCTTCATCTCTGTTCCTGGCACAGGGGTCCTAAAAACCCTTGAAATTTCCTAAGTGGTAAGAGCAATAGGATGTCTTTTTGTTGTTGTTGTTGTTTTGTCCACGCTGCATGGTATGCAGGATCCTATGGCCTGACCAGGGATCAAACCCCTGCCCCTGCATTGGAAGTGCAGAGTCCTAACCACTAGACTGCCAGGGAATTCCCAAAGGGTGTCTTGATATTCATGACAAACCCCTTTCAACCACACCTGAGTTTATGTTAATAAGGTAACTTTTGGAAAGCACCTAAGGATGGGGGCTAGTTGCCAAGGAGACCAAGCATGTTATTGAAGATTTGAAACTTTCAGTCCCACCCCTCCTCTTGACCTCTGGGGAGAGGAGAGGGGCTACAAGTTGAATCAATCAGCAATGGCCAATCATACCTATGTACTGAAGGCAACATAAAAACCAAAAAGGACGAGAGCTTCTAGGTTGGTGAACATGTGGAGGTGCTGGGAGAGTGCTGGCACCCTCTAGAGCAGCGGTCCCCAACCTTTTCGGCATGAGGGACAAGTTTCATGGAAGACAATTTTTCCACGGACGGAGGGGGGTGGGGTGTTCAGGCGGTAATGAGAGCAATGTGGGGGATGGTTCAGGCGGTAATGCAAGCTATGGGGAGTGACAGACGAAGCTTTTGCTCGCTGGCCTGCAACTCACCTCCTGCTGTGAGGCCCGGTTCCTAACAGGCCTGGACCTGTAGTTGTCCATGGCCCGGGGGTTGGAGACCCCTGCTCTAGAGGATCCACATTCCTTTCTGCATACATTGCCCTATGCATCTCGTCCATCTGCCTGTTCTTGAGCTACATCCTTTTATAATAAACCAATAATCTAGTGAGTAAACTGGTTTCCTAAGTTCTATGAGCTGCTCTGGCAAATTAATTGAACCCAAGGAGGGGGGTTATGGGAACCTCTGATTTATAGCCAATCAGTCAGAAGCACAGGTCACAACCTGGACTTGTGATTGGCATCCGAAATGAGGACAGTTTTGCGGGGCTGAGCTCTCAACCTCTGAAATGACGTTATCTCCAGGTAGACAGTGTCAGAATTGAGTTGAACTGTAGGACACCCAGCTGGTGTCAGAGAACAGCTTGGTGTGCGGAAAGAACCCGCACATTGGAATTAGTGTCAGAATTATAACTGCAAAGCTGTATTTTATTTCCCTCTTACATTTCAGAGAGAATTTAAAATCAGGAATTTTCCCAACTTCTCTATTCCCTGTGTCCACCACCCCATTACCCCTGAAGCAGATGACAGCACAATGGACTTGACCCTCCACTTCTACTGTCCCCTTCCCAGTCTACCCCAAACTGCTGGCCAGGAGCAGGCTCCTAGCTCCTCAAAGGTGAGGCTCCCTAGTCCTAGAAACTGAAAAGAAAACCCTCTCCCCTAGCTTATCACTGGAAGCAGTGAAAGAAGCACATATTTTAAGACAAATCAGCTTGCTATAACAGAAAGCATATCACTTTGATATCATAAAGATCCGAGTTCAAATCTCTCCTCCTCCTTCAGAAGCTACATATACTGGCCAAGTAATACAACCTGAATTAAACTACCAGTTACTTAGCTAAAAGAAGAGTACTATGGGGCTTATGATTAATAAGATTATAATTAATATATATAAAGTACCTAGTATGTGCTTGCCAAATGGTAATTAACACTCTTTAACATAACCATTATTGTTACTAACAATAATAACAAATGTTTACTCTAAAGCATTGTATTTGGCATTTGCTTACAGATTATCTCACTTGGATCTTTATTTCTTGCAATGTGGAGGAAAAGATAACCTGAAAATCTGCCTACTCCGTAACACTTAGAAAAGCTGGATAAAAAGTATAACAAACAGTTTGTTATATAACAAACACAGGCAGACTTGAGATTTTAGGAAAGAAAAAAATCTCCAGGGTCAAAAAATGAAATGAAAAATCAGGAACTCTCACAGTGAACTGATATTGGGATGCTCTGGGAAGGTTTTTCGGTCTGGGCAATCAAAGGGCTTGCTTTTCATAGCTATGGAGGGGATGGGAGATGAGGCTCTAGGCCTTGGAGAAGCCAAGAGCTGGAACTCAAATTCCCCTGCATAAAGCTGAGAATTTAGATAAGTCATAAGTCAGTTTAAAAGAAAAAAAATTTGTCTGAAAAGTACAGAGACAACAGGAAGCTAAGGGTAAAAAAGAAAGTTTCCTGAAGAATTTGAAACCTTGGCCTGTGTAAAGTTTGAATGTATTCTACTTATGTGGAGTTTATACTATCTGTGTAGTCTTAGAATCCCAGCAGAAAAATTAACTGAAAACATAGTTCCAGGGACTTTCCTGGTGGCACAGTGGTTAAAAATGCGCCTGCCAATGCAGGGGACGCAGGTTCGATCCCTGGTCTGGGAAGATCCCACATGCAGCAGAGCAACTAAGCCCGCGAGCCACCACTACTGAGCCCACATGCTGCAACTACTGAAAGCCGCGCACCTAGAGCCCATGCTCCACAACAAGATAAACCACCGCAATGAGAAGCCCATGCACCACAACGAAGAGTAGTTCCTGCTCGCCGCAACTAGAGAAAGCCTGAGCGTAGAAACGAAGACCCAACTCCGCCAAAAAACCCCATAGTTCCAGGCTGATACTGATCTTCACTGATTAGTAGAAACAAAGACAATCTTCCCTCTCTCCCTATGGAGTACTAATTATCTCATTTAATTCTCATAACTATCCTGTGAAATAGATAATATGATCTCAATTTATAAAATAAATTTAAATTCAGGGAGGCTAAGCAACTTGTCCAAAGTCATCTAGCTATTATCTGAAAGAGCTTTAAGAATCCGCCTGTCAATGCAGGTGACACAGGATTGAGCCCTGGTCCGGGAAGATCCCACATGCCCCATAGCAACTAAGTCCGTGTGCCACAACTACTGAGCCTGTGCTCTAGAGCCCGCAAGCCACAACTAGTGAAGCCCGCGTGCCTAGAGCCTGTGCTCCGCAACAAGAGAAAGCCACCGAATAAGAAGCCTGCACACTGCAACAAAGAGTAGCCCCCGCTCACCGCACCTAGAGAAAGCCCGCACGCAGCAACAAAGACCCAACGCAGCCCAAAATCAATCAATAAATAAATTAATTAAAAAAAAAAAAAGCTTGCCCAAGGCCAAGTAAGGGAGAGAATTCTCCCTGGAAAAGTGCTGTCTGAGCTCAGAGCCGAGATCTTAAAGGATAAGGTGAAGTTGTCAGGGGACAATGGCATTCTAGACAGAGGGACAACATACACAAAGGCAGTGCAGTAGGAAACAGCATGGTATGCAGTCAGGAAAAAGATCAGGCTTCAGAATCAGCAGACCTGGGTTCAAATATCTATTTTTGTTTGTGGCCTCTTACTGAAACTGTAGTTTCTCATCTGTGCAATGGTGATAATAAACCACACCCTGTACAACTACTTCTAAGATTAAAGTTAAACATGATATGCAAAAGTACCCAGCACAGGGCTAGGCCCATGGTAGGTACTCAGTAATAAATGTTACCTCTCTTCCTTTCTCCTAGTTGGCAATTCAATAGACCATGGTCTTAAGAACGTCATTTCCATCTGCACTAGACCCCAGACATGTCTCCCTTCTACCAGTTCCCAAGCTTTACTAGGGCTTTTGGAGGCACAGTATACCAAAAGTCATTCAAAATGTTATGAGATAATATCCTTAACCACCACTTCTCAAAATGAGAGCCATTCCCACACCACTCACCTGTGTAGGCCATGTTCTTAGGGTTGCCATAAGGAGCCCCAGGCTGCACGGGGCTATAAACAGGGTTCATTGTGGACAACTGAGAAACCTACAGAGACACAAACAAACAAACAAAAAAACAGCATTGATTAATGATTGCTCATTCTCCCTGACATCAACTTCTGATCTATAATCTTCAGGTTACACTCATAGAGAAGCAACACGGTACAGTAGAAAGAGGACTACAAAAAAGCCATTTGTTTGTATTTGGCCCTATGCTAGACACTTTTCCCATTGTACACATGAAGATACTGAGAGGCAGAGAGGTGACACAATTTGCCTAATGTCAACCCCGGCCTTTTGATTCTCAGTTCAGTACTAGTCCCACTATCCCACAGATGCCTCTACCATGAGTGTACTGTGTGGCACTGGCCAAGTCCCATCCCCTCTCTGGGCTTCAGTGTCCTGATGTAAAATCAATTACTTTAGGCTCTCTGAGGCCCTTTCTAATTCTAAGGATGCTAGTCTAGGAGCTGGGAAAGGATGCAATTCTACTCCTCACCAGGGGAGCCCGAGTACCTGGTGATAAACACACAGACTGCTGGAAGAGCAGCAAGTGTGTCACCCATCTTTTGCACTTACAGAGGACAGGATACTAGTTACTAGCAGTTTTGGAAAAAAACGGGAATTTACTGCCATTGATCATTTTAATGCAAACAAGGAAACATAGCCAAGATCTCTTTCAAAGCTTATTCAGGGAAAGAAACTTGGAAATTTCTGTGCAATAAGTATCACCTGCACAAGTGATCTGTTAATTATCTTAATAAAGCACATTCTCCATTCTGATTAATGGAAAATCTGTCATTAAGCTCTATTACCCAGCCAATTTGTCCCACCTTGTTTAGGGAACCAGCTCTGACACACAGGCCAAAACATGTTTGAAAATGTCTCCAAACATATTATTTACATGTCATAAAAAATCAAACAATTCCCTCCTAACTAGGCTCACATGATAGATGGGCAATTTTTTAGGTCATTAACTTCTCCCATAGCACCTCAGGATAGGAAACAAGTCAAACATTGAAGACAGGTTGTTAAAGTCAACAGCTGGCTTGATGACGATTGCTCTGAGATTAATTACTCTGTCCAGGGTTCTGGAATGAGAGGTGGAGGAAAGATGGGTTCCAAAAGAGACGAAGGTGGGGCAGTCAAACAGGCAAAAAAGGAAATGATGTTGGTCAAATTCAGAGGATAGAACTTGAAATGTACCCAATGCACAGTGCTGCCAAATCACCCCAGGGCAAGAGGCTAGATTAAACTACCACCAGTTGACAAACTGAAACTAGAACAATTCGAGGATAAAAGTTACAGGAGATATACACATTCCAGCACAATTTAAGGAAAAGACACACAGCCAGAGTTATCCAAGAATACACTCTCTCTAAATATAAGCACTCTCCTGGCAAGGTGCTAAGAAAATTAAGAGAGTTCACAGATGTTAAAACACACTGCAAACTATAAAGTGGCATGCAGATGTAAATGATGACGGTGATTGCCTTGGATCTCTCTTCCACCCGACTGGTTCTCTGCTAAATAAGCCAGAGTAAGGAAGACTGTGCTAAGCAGCACAACGGGCCCTGTAAACATCGGAGCACTCTCCTACGGAGAAGGTACTCTGTGCTGCTGATTGGACAAAGTTAGAAATTGCTTTTCATAACCAAAGAAACTCATCAGTTTTGAAACTGATCTCCTGCTGCTCCAAAATGAGGGCCACAGTCTCAGGAGACCATGTCTGAGTAGCACTCCACAACAGCATGGATTCCAATCTCAATTAATGACTGGCAGAAATGAGATCTGCCAGGGGTTCAGAATTTGGAATAAGAATAAGACAGCTACTTCTGGTGAGTGGCTCACAGGCAGACAGGGTTCCTGGCTTTCACGAGAAGGTTAGCCTTTTACAATAGAATCCACACACTGTCAGGGACAGGCTAAAAATGAGTAGGACGATCACAAGCTCTACAATCAGGCAGATTTAGGTTAAAATCCTAGAACTGCCACATACAAAATGTGGGACCATAGGCAAGTCCACTAACTTTCCTAAGTATCAGTTTCCTCTAGCCTCAAAATGGAAAAGAATAACACATACTTTGTAGAGTTGTTGTAAGGCTTTTGTGTTTTTTTTTTAAAAGCTAGGTTTACTGAGGTATAATATACATACAGTAAAATTTACTCCTTTTAGGTATACAGTTCTATGAGCCCTGAAAAATGTATATAGTTGTACAAACATCACCACAATTAAGACACAAAGTATTTTCATCACCCCCAAAAGTTCTCTCATCTTTGTGGTCAATACCCTGCTCACAACTCCCAGCTGTGGCAACCACTGATCTGTTTTCTGTTGCTGTTTTGTGCACTCACATATCAACTTTTATTTTAACAGATGAAAAAAGTGAGGCTGAAAAAAGGCAAATGAACAGTCTGAGGTCACAAAGTAAGGGACAAGGTCAAGATTAGCACCCCAAATGGATCAAAGACCTAAATGAGAGAGCTAAAAACATAAAACTCTTAGAAGAAAGAAGAAAAGATAGCCTAAACCTTTGTGACCTCGGATTTGGCAATGGTAATTATGATACCAATAGCACAAACAACGAAAGGAAAAAAATAGATTAAATGGATTCATCAAAACTAAAAACTGGCGACCGCGGGGGAGGGCGTGCTGCCCCAGGTACACGCGGCTCTGCGGAGCCCAGCAGAGAGCGGCGGGGTGAGGGGAAGGCCGCCTCCACCTCTTGGCCTAGGACAGACCTGCTGGGGTCGTCACACCTTCCACCAAGGCCTCGGGGAAGCCAGACGGGGTTTAGACGGAGCAGCCGGCTGACGTTGCCAATGCGACGTGGACTGCACAGTGCGGACGGGACAAGCGGAATAACGCGAAAGAGTAAGACGCGGAGATCACCTTCCTCCCCACAGATACACCAGAAATACATCTACACGTGGCACAACTCCTACAGAACACCTACTGAACACTGGCAGAAGACCTCAGACCTTCCAAAAGGCAAGAAACTCCCCACGTACCTGGGTAGGGCAAAAGAAAAAAAGAAAAAACAGAGACAAAATAATAGGGATGGGACCTGCACCAGTGGGAGGGAGCCGTGAAGGAGGAAAGGTATCCACACACTAGGAAGCCCCTTCGCGGGCGGAGACTGCGGGTGGTGGAGCGGGGGAGCTTCGGAGCCGCGGAGGAGAGCGCACCAACAGGGGTGCAGAGGGCAAAGCGGAGAGATTCCCGCACAGAGAATCGGTGCCGACCGGCACTCACCAGCCCGAGAGGCTTGTCTGCTCACCCGCTGGGGCGGGCGGGGCTGCGAGCTGAGGCTCGGGCTTCGGGCAGGGAGAGGACTGGGGTTGGCGGCGTGAACACTGCCTGCAGGGGGCTAATGCGGCACGGCCAGCCGGGAGGGAGTCCGGGGAAAAGTCTGGAGCTGCCGAAGAGACAAGAGACTTTTTCTTCCCTCTTTGTTTCCTGGTGCGTGAGGAAAAGGGATTAAGAGCACTGCTTAAAGGAGCTCCAGAGACGGGCGCGAGCCGCAGGTAAAAGCGCGGACCCCAGAGACGGGCATGAGACGCTAAGGCTGCTGCTGCCGCCACCAAGAAGCCTGTGTGCGAGCACAGGTCACTCTCCACACCCCCCTCCGGGGAGCCTGTGCAGCCCGCCACTGCCAGGCTCCCGGGATCCAGGGACAACTTCCCTGGGAGAACGTACGGCGCGCCTCACCCTGGTGCAACGTTATGCTGGCCTCTGCCGCCGCAGGCTCGTCCGGCACTCTGTGCCCCTCCGGCACTCTGTGCCCCTCCCTCCCCCCGGCGTGAGTGAGCCAGAGCCCCCGAATCAGCGGCTCCTTTAACCCCGTCCTGTCTGAGCGGAAAAACAGACGCCCTCCAGCGACCTACACGCAGAGGCGGGGCCAAATCCAAAGCTGAGCCCCTGGGAGCTGTGAGAACAAAGAAGAGAAAGGGAAATCTCTCCCAGCATCCTCAGAAGCAGCGGATTAAAGCTCCACAATCAACTTGATGTACCTGCATCTGTGGAATACATGAATAGACAACGAATCATCCCAAATTGAGGAGGTGGGCTTTGAGAACAAGATTTATGATTTTTTTCCCCTTTTCCTCTTTTTGTGAGTGTGTATGTGTATGCTTCTGTGTGAGATTTTGTCTGTATAGCTTTGCTTCCACCATTTGTCCTAGGGTTCTATCTGTTTGGTGGTTTTTATTTATTCTTTTTTAAATTTTTTTCTTAATAATTATTTTTTATTTTAATAACTTTATATTTTACTTTATCTTCCTTCCTTCCTTCCTTCCATCACTCCCTCCCTCCCTCCCTCCCTCCCTCCTTTAGACAACAAATCATTCCAAATTGAGGAGGTGGACTTTGAGAGCAAGATTTATGATTTTTTCCCCTTTTCCTCTTTTTGTTAGTGTGTATGTGTATGCTTCTGTATGAGATTTTGTCTGTATAGCTTTGCTTCCACCATTTGTCCTAAGGTTCTATCCGTCCATTATTTTTTTCTTAATAATTATTTTTAATTTAATAACTTTATTATATTTTATTTTATTTTACTTTATCTTCTTTCTTTCTTTCTTTTTTCCTTCCTTCCCTCCTTCCTTCCTTCCTTCCTCCCACCATCCCTCCCTCCCGTCTTTCTTTCTTTTCTTTCTTTCTTTCCTTTCTTTCTTTTCTTTCTTTCCTTCTTTCCTTCTTTTCTTCTTCCTTCCTTCCTTTCTTCTTACTTCTACTAATTCTTTCTCTCTACTTTTTCTCCCTTTTTTTCTGAGCTGTGTGTATGAAAGGCTCTTGGTGCTGCAGCCAGGAGTCAGTGCTATGCCTCTGTGGTGGGAAAGCCAACTTCAGGACACTGGTCAACAAGAGACCTCCCAGCTCAACATAATATCAAACGGCGAAAATCTCCCAGAGATCTCCATCTCAACACCAGCACCCAGCTTCACTCAACGACCAGCAAGCTACAGTGCTGGACATCCTATGCCAAACAACCAGCAAAACAGGAACACAACCCCCCACCCATTAGCAGAGAGGCTGCCTAAAATCATAACAAGTCCACAGACACCCCAAAACACACCACCAGACGTGGACCTACCCACCAGAAAGACAAGATCCAGCCTCATCCACCAGAACACAGGCACTAGTCCCCTCCACCAGGAAGCCTACACAACCCACTAAACAAACCTTAGACACTGGGGACAGACACCAAAAACAACGGGAACTGCAAACCTGTAGCCTGCAAAAAGGAGACCCCAAACACAGTAAGATAAGCAAAATGGGAAGACAGGAAAACACACAGCAGATGAAGGAGCAAGATAAAAACCCACCAGACCTAACAAATGAAGAGGAAATAGGCAGTCTACCTGAAAAAGAATTCAGAATAATGATAGTAAAGATGATCCAAAATCTTGGAAATAGACAAAATGCAAGAAACATTAAACAAGGACCTAGAAGAACTAAAGATGAAACAAACAACGATAAACAACACAATAAATGAAATGAACAATACTCTAGATGGGATCAATAGCAGAATAACTGAGGCAGAAGAACGGATAAGTGACCTGGAAGATAAAATAGAAATAACTACTGGAAAGCAGAATAAAGAGAAAAGAATAAAAAGAACTGAGAACAGTCTCAGAGACCTCTGGGACAACATTAAACGCACCAACATTCAAATTATAGGGGTTCCAGAAGAAGAAGAAGAAAAAGAAAGGGACTGAGAAAATATTTGAAGAGATTATAGTTGAAAACTTCCCTAATATGGGAAAGGAAATAGTTAATCAAGTCCAGGAAGCACAGAGAGTCCCATACAGGATAAATTCAAGGAGAAATACGCCAAGACACATATTAATCAAACTGTCAAAAATTAAATACAAGGAAAAGATATTAAAAGCAGCAAGGGAAAAACAACAAATAACACACAAGGGAATCCCCGTAAGGTTAACAGCTGATCTGTCAGCAGAAACTCTGCAAGCCAGAAGGGACTGGCAGGACATATTTAAAGTGATGAAGGAGAAAAACGTGCAACCAAGATTACTCTACCCAGCAAGGATCTCATTCAGATTTGATGGAGAAATTAAAACCTTTACAGACAAGCAAAAGCTGAGAGAGTTCAGCACCACCAAATCAGCTTTACAACAACTGCTAAAGGAACTTCTCTAGGCAAGAAACACAAGAGAAGGAAAAGACCTACAATAACAAACCCAAAACAATTAAGAAAATGGGAACAGGAACATACATATCGATAACTACCTTAAATGTAAATGGACTAAATGCTCCCACCAAAAGACACAGATTGGCTGAATGGATACAAAAACAAGACCCATATATATGCTGTCTACAAGAGACCCACTTCAGACCTAGAGACACATACAGACTGAAAGTAAGGGGATGGAAAAAGATATTCCATGCAAATGGAAATCAAAAGAAAGCTGGACTAGAAATTCTCATATCAGACAAAATAGACTTTAAAATAAACACTATTACAAGAGACAAAGAAGGACACTACATAATGATCAAGGGATCGATCCAAGAAGAAGATATAACAATTGTCAATATTTATTTACCCAACATAGGAGCACCTCAATACATAAGGCAAATACTAACAGCAATAAAAGGGGAAATTGACAGTAACACATTCATAGTAGGGGACTTTAACACGCCACTTTCACCAATGGACAGATCATCCAAAATGAAAATAAATAAGGAAACACAAGCTTTAAATGATACATTAAACAAGATGGACTTAATTGATATTTATAGGACACTCCATCCAAAAACAACAGAATACACATTTTTCTCAAGTGCTCATGGAACATTCTCCAGGATAGATCATATCTTGGGTCACAAATCAAGCCTTGGTAAATTTAAGAAAATTGAAATTGTATCAAGTATCTTTTCTGACCACAACGCTATGAGACTAGATATCAATTAAGGGAAAAGATGTGTAAAAAATACAAACACATGGAGGCGAAACAATACACTACTTAACAACGAAGTGATCACTGAAGAAATCCAAGAGGAAATCAAAAAATACCTAGAAACAAATGACAATGGAGACACGACAACCCAAAACCTATGGGATGCAGCAAAAGCAGTTCTAAGAGGGAAGTTTATAGCAATACAAGCCCACCTTAAGTAACAGGAAACATCTCGAATAAACAACCTAACCTTGCACCTAAATCAATTAGAGGATGAAGAATAAAAAAAACCCAAAGTTAGCAGAAGGAAAAAAATCATAAAAATCAGATCAGAAATAAATGGAAAAGAAATGAAGGAAACGATAGCAAAGATCAATAAAACTAAAAGCTGGTTCTTTGAGAAGATAAACAAAATTCATAAACCATTAGCCAGACTCATCAAGAAAAAAAGGGAGAAGACTCAAATCAATAGAATTAGAAATGAAAAAGGGGAAGTAACAACTGACACTGCAGAAATACAAAAGATCATGAGAGATTACTACAAGAAACTCTATGCCAATAAAATGGACAACCTGGAAGAAATGGACAAATTCTTAGAAATGCACAACCTGCCAAGACTGAATCAGGAAGAAATAGAAAATATGAACAGACCAATCACAAGCACTGAAATTGAAACTGTGATTAAAAATCTTCCAACAAACAAAAGTCCAGGACCAGATGGCTTCACAGGCGAATTCTATCAAACATTTAGAGAAGAGGTAACACCTATCCTTCTCAAACTCTTCCAAAATATAGCAGAGGGAGGAACACTCCCAAATTCATTCTACGAGGCCACCATCACCTTGATACCAAAACCAGACAAGGATGTCACAAAGAAAGAAAACTACAGGCCCGTATCACTGATGAACATAGATGCAAAAATTCTCAACAAAATACTAGCAAACAGAATCCAACAGCACATTAAAAGGATCATATACCATGATCAAGTGGGGTTTATTCCAGGAATGCAAGTATTCTTCAATATACGCAAATCAATCAATGTGATAAACCATATTAACAAATTGAAGGAGAAAAACCATATGATCATCTCAATAGATGCAGAGAAAGCTTTCGACAAAATTCAACACCCATTTATGAAAAAAACCCTGCAACATGTAGGCACAGAGGGAACTTTCCTAAACATAAAAAAGGCCATATATGACAAACCCACAGCTAACATCATCCTCAATGGTGAAAAACTGAAAGCATTTCCACTAAGATCAGGAACAAGACAAGGTTGCCCACTCTCACCACTCTTATTCAACATAGTTTTGGAAGTTTTAGCCACAGCAATCAGAGAAGAAAAGGAAATAAAAGGAATCCAAATCGGAAAAGAAGAAGTAAAGCTGTCACTGTTTGCAGATGACATGCTACTATACATAGAGAATCCTAAAGATGCTACCAGAAAACTACTAGAGCTAATCAATGAATTTGGTAAAGTAGCAGGATACAAAATTAATGCACAGAAATCTCTGGCATTCCTATACACTAATGATGAAAAATCTGAAAGTGAAATCAAGAAATCTCCCATTTACCATTGCAACAAAAAGAATAAAATATCTAGGAATAAACCTACCTAAGGAGACAAAAGACCTGTATGCAGAAAATTATAAGACACTGATGAAAGAAATTAAAGATGATACAAATAGATGGAGAGATATACCATGTTCTTGGATTGGAAGAATCAACATTGTGAAAATGACTCTACTACCCAAAGCAATCTACAGATTCAATGCAATCCCTATCAAACTACCACTGGCATTTTTCACAGAACTAGAACAAAAAATTTCACAATTTGTATGGAAACACAAAAGACCCCGAATAGCCAAAGCAATCTTGAGAACAAAAAACGGAGCTGGAGGAATCAGGCTCCCTGACTTCAGACTATACTACAAAGCTACAATAATCAAGACAGTATGGTACTGGCACAAAAACAGAAAGATAGATCAATGGAACAGGATAGAAAGCCCAGAGATAAACCCACGCACATATGGCCACCTTATCTTTGATAAAGGAGGCAGGAATGTACAGTGGAGAAAGGACAGCCTCTTCAATAAGTGGTGCTGGGAAAACTGGACAGGTACATGTAAAAGTATGAGATTAGATCACTCCCTAACACCATATACAAAAATAAACTCAAAATGGATTAAAGACCTAAATGTAAGGCCAGAAACTATCAAACTCTTAGAGGAAGACATAGGCAGAACACTCTATGACATAAATCACAACAAGATCCTTTTTGACCCACCTCCTAGAGGAATGGAAATAAAAACAAAAATAAACAAATGGGACCTAATGAAACTTCAAAGCTTTTGCACAGCAAAGGAAACCATAAACAAGACCAAAAGACAAGCCTCAGAATGGGAGAAAATATTTGCAAATGAAGCAACCGACAAAGGATTAATTTCCAAAATTTACAAGCAGCTCATGCAGCTCAATAACAAAAAAACAAACAACCCAATCCAATAATGGGCAGAAGGCCTAAATAGACATTTATCCAAAGAAGATATACAGACTGCCAATGAACACATGAAAGAATGCTCAACATCATTAATCATTAGAGAAAGGCAAATCAAAACTACAATGAGATATCATCTCACACCAGTCAGAATGGCCATCATCAAAAAATCTAGAAACAATAAATGCTGGAGAGGGTGTGGAGAAAAGGGAACCCTCTTGCACTGCTGGTGGGAATGCGAATTGGTACAGCCACTATGGAGAATATGGATGTTCCTTAAAAAACTACAAAAAGAACTACCATATGACCCAGCAATCCCACTACTGGGTATATACCCTGAGAAAACCATAATTCAAAAAGAGTCATGTACCAAAATGTTCATTGCAGCTCTATTTACAATAGCCCGGAGATGGAAACAACCTAAGTGTCCATCATCGGATGAATGGATAAAGAAGATGTGGCACATACATACAATGGAATATTACTCAGCCATAAAAAGAAACGAAATTGAGCTGTTTGTAATGAGATGGACAGACCTTGAGTCTGTCATACAGAGTGAAGTAAATCAGAAAGAGAAAGACAAATACCGTATGCTAACACATATATATGGTATTTAAGAAAAAAAAAAATGTCATGAAGAACCTAGGGGTAAGACAGGAATAAAGACACAGACCTTCTAGAGAACGGACTTGAGGATATGGGGAGGGGGAAGGGTAGCTGTGACAAAGCGAGAGAGAAGCATGGACATATATACACTACCAAATGCAAAACAGATATCTAGTGGGAAGCAGCCGCATAGCACAGGGAGATCAGCTCGGTGCTTTGTGACCGCCTGGAGGGGTGGGATAGGGAGGATGGGAGGGAGGGAGACGCAAGAGGGAAGAGATATGGCAACATATGTGTATGTATAACTGATTCACTTTGTTATAAAGCAGAAACTAACACAGCATTGTAAAGCAATTATACCCCAATAAAGATGTTAAAAAAAAAAAAACTAAAAACTTTTGGGACTTCCCTGGTGGCGCAGTGGTTAAGAATCCACCTACCAATGCAGGGAATACGGGTTCGAGCCCTGGTCCGGGAAGATCCCACATGCCGTTGAGCAACTAAGCCTGTGCGCGACAACTACTGATCCTGCACTCTAGAGCCTGTAAGCCCCAACTACTGAGCCCAAGAGCCACAACTGCTGAAGCCACGCACCTAGAGCCCATGCTCCGCAACAAGAGAAATGCACCGCAACGAAGAGTAGCCCCTGTTCTCTGCAACTAGATAAAGCCTGCGTGCAGCAACGAAGACCCAACGCAGCCAAAAATAAATACATAAATAGATAAATGTATTTTAAAAAAAAAGGCAAGGAAAACTAAAAGCTTTCGTGTACTAAAGGACACCATTGAGAAAGTGAAAGACAACCCACAGAATGACAGATTTTTGCAGATCATTTACATAAGGGATTTGTATTTAAAATATATAAGGAACTCTTAGCTCAAATAATAAAAAGGCCAATAACCCAATTTAAAAAATTGGAAAAGAATCTCAACATACATTTCTTCAAAGAAGTTATACACATGGCCAATAAGCACATGAAAAGGTGCAAATCGAAACCACAAGATACCACTTCACATACACTAGGATGGCTATAATCAAAAAGATAATAAAATGTGTTGGCAAGGATGTGGAGAAATCTAGACCCTTATACAATGCTGGTGGGAATGTAAAACGATATGGCCACTTTGGGAAAACATCTGACAGTTCCTCAAATAGTTAAACACAGAGTTACCACATGACCCAGCAATGCCGCTTCTAGATATATACCAAAAGAAATGAAAATGTATGAACACAAATGTTCATAGCAGCATTATCCATAATAGTCAAAATGTGGAAACAATCCAAATGTTCAACTTATGAATGGATAAATGAAATGTGGTATATCCATACAATGGAATATTTGGAAATAAAAAGGAATGAAGTATTGATACATACTACAACATGGATGAACCTTGAAAGCATATGAAGTGAAAAAAACCCATCACAAAAGGCCACATATTCTGTGATTCCATTTTTCTGAAATGTCCAGAATAGGCAAATCTACAGAGACAGAAAATAGATTTGTAGTTGTCTAGATTAGTTCATGATATATGAAATTCACATCTCTCTTAAAATAATTATTATAATGCAGTACTCACCTACATCTACTTTCACACATACCTACTTCCTGAACGTTTCTTCCTGATAACTCCATAAGCAATTCAAACTCACAACATTCAAAACTAAACTCAACATTCTTCCCCAAGCCCATTCTTCCATCCAGTATTGGCCGTCTCACAGTTATTGACAATCTATCCACCTGGCACTTTAAGCCAGAAACCCTGAAAGTCATCCTAAATTCCTCCCACTCTTTCACACTCAATCAATCACCAAGTCCTCATAAACTTACTTTTCTCATTGCTACTGCTCTCTAGTTCAAATTTCAATATCTACTGTCTGAAATATTAAACAGTCCTAACAGGACTCTTTTCCCCCATTCTAACCAACTCTAATTAATCCCTGGTATTCTTTATTGAAGCATAGGTTGGATAAGGGTATTACTCCCCTCAAAAGCCTTGGGAATAAAATCCCTACTCCTTCACATGGTATAGAAGATCCTCTATGCTCTATCTGGCATGGGGCTCAGGAATCTATGTATTTGTGTTTCCAAGGATATTTTGATGCCCAGTTTGAAGACACTGCCTGAGACTTTCTATGTCAAATGCCATTTGTCTTACATAAGCTTGATAGAGGAATTGAGATACAGCAGTGAACGAGACTAATAAAAATTCCTGCTTACATTCCAGTTGGGAGGGGGGAGGAAGACACAAAATTTTTTTAAAAAGTAAAATATACTGTATATCAGATGGCAGTAAATGCTAGGAAATCCTCTGAAGGTGGATAGGGAGTACCAAGGGGAGGAGGTACAATTTTAAATAAGATAGTTAGAGAAAATGTTATTGAGTGACATCTAAGCAGAGACCTGAAAAAGCTGAAGGAGCAAGCCATGCAGGTCTCTTGAGGGGAAACTGTCCAAGTAGAGAAAACAGCAAAGGCAAATGCCCTGAAGTGGAACCATGTCTGAGAAATAGCATGAAGGCCAGTTTAGCTGGAGCACACACAGTGAATGAAAGAGAAAAGAGTAGGCAGTGAGATCAGACAGGTGATTAAGGCCAAATCATGTACAGCCTTGTAGGCCAGTATAAGGACGTTGTTTTTTATTCTAAATGAGATTAGGAGTGTTTCAAGCAGAAGAGTGACTTGATTTGACTTCATTTTAAGAACATTACTTTGGCTGTTGAGCTGAGATCAGAAAGCAGGAAGGCAAGAGGAGAATCGGGGAGATGAGTTAGGATGCTATTAAAATGATCCACATGAAAGGTAATGGTGGCTTGAAATAGGGTGGTAGCAGTGGTGGTGGTGGGAAGTAGTCATATTTTGGGTATAATCTGAAGATCAAGCTGATGGGAATTACTAACAGATTGACTATAGAGTATGAGAGGAAGAAAGACATCAAGGATGACTCCAAAGTTAACTTGAGAAACTGGAATAATAAAAATGCCATTTACTGGGATGAGAACTATGAAAGGAGCATGTTTTGGTGTGAAGGACAGAAATTTGGATTTGGACTTAAATTTGAGATGCCTAAGAAGTCTGCTTAAAACAATGGTTGGTATACAATGAGCATTCTGTAAAGGTAAACAACCATTACTACTATTATAAATATTACCTCTACTACCAGCAGCTACTATTTATTGAAGATCTACCAGGTGACGAGTACTGTGCTACCGACTTACCTTATTAGTCCCTATAAGTCTTATAAGATCACAATGATCTTGCAAAATAGGTATTATTTTCACTGTACTATAGGTGGATAAACTTAAGTCCAGAGAAATGAAGCAACTTGCCCAAAGTCTCATAACTAAGAATTGAGAGAATAACCAGGTCTTCTGATTCCAATGTCCAAGCTAATTCCACTGTGCTAGATGAGTTTGAGTTTCCCAGTCTCCCTAGTCTCCCAACCCAGCACTGGTTTCTCCTCTGGAATAGCAGGCCCCTCCCTAACCCTCCTTTAACTCGGGGCCCTTTGTGCTCTTTTCGGACCCTGATAGATCCCACCATGGAGGCAGTTCAAATCTACCTACTGGGTCGCTGCTGGACACACACAGGCAGTTATGAGAGAATAAAAGCACTGTCTGCCTGACTTCTATTACTGCCAGCTGTCTAGGATCTTAGCTGCGATATGCTCCCGATCCAACCTGATTTTACTTCTTTTTTTTTTTTTTTTTTTTTTTTTTGTGCTGTATGCGGGCCTCTCACTGTTGTGGCCTCTCCCATTGCGGAGCACAGGCTCAGCCACTCGGCGGCATGTGGGATCTTCCCGGGCCGGGGCACGAACCTGTGTCCCCTGCATCGGCAGGCGGACTCTCAACCACTGCGCCACCACGGAAGCCCTGATTTTACTTCTTAAGTAAGTCAAGTAAGATAAGTGCCTGCTGTGCAAGTCCTGTCTAGCTCCCTCTCCAGAGCCAAGTATGGAATTTCCCCTGTTCCCTGGGGTTGAACCACAGTAAGTCTACATTACTTGTGTCAGCAAACACAACTCTGCAATAGCTTCCCATCTTATTCAGAATAAAATCCAAAGTTCTTATAAAGGTCTACAGGACCTTATATGATCTGGTCTCACATGCCCATCTTTCTAGTTGCAACTCCTCCCACTATCCCTTGCTTTCTCCACTCCACTCACAATGACCTCCTTGTTCCCTGAACACGCATGTATGCTTATGCCTCAGGGTCTTTGCACTTGCGCTTTCCCACACCTAAAATGCCCTTCCCCCAGATATTCAAATGGCATACTCCCTTACTTCCTTCAGGTCTCTGCACAAATTTCACCTTGCCAGAAATTACTTCTTTAACCAACCTATCTAAAAATAACTCCTACTGTTATTCTCTGTCCTCAATTCCTGCTTTACTTTTCCTATTGACACCAATCACTAACTGATATATTTTCTTGCGTATTTGTTTATTCTTTCCCCAATTAGAGTTATAAGTTCCATGAGAACAAGGATTCTGTTTATTTTGTCTCGTATCCCCAATACTCAGAATATTACCAGCATATAATGGGCACTAAATGCATAGTTGAATAAATAACGAACCATCCTTCATGCTACTCCAAAAAACAACTCTGGAAAAAGTTTCAAGGTGCTTGGCACTTCTTGGCATATCTCAGTCAACTACTTGGCTTCACATCTCTACAGCATTTACTTCCAATATTCAGAGAAGTCTCTACCGATAGCTCATCTTGGGCAGAACAAGCAATGGTGAGCCAGGTGGTGGCATGACGACTGAGGAAAACAGACAGAGGTGCTAAAGACCTCCCTCCTAGTGGAGCTGGCATTCATTCCCAGACCGTTTTGCAAATAGCCTGCTGCTGTCCTCAAAACCACCTGAAATATTTCTTTCAAATCAACAGCAAAATCTATGAGCACAAAATGACAAGAAAAAGGTTACAGGGTTGAAGGATGAACACTTGGAAGTACCACATGCACAACAGGTTGCAGTGTTGTAGTTTACAAACGCCTTAAAACTTTTTAAAGAACTTTACCATTTACAAAGCTTATACAGATGGTCCCCAAATCAGGATGGTTCGCTTAAGATTTTTCAACTTTACAATGGTATCAAAGCAATACGTATTCAGTAGGAACATACTTTGAATTCTGAATTTTGTTCTTTTCCTGAGCTAGTGGTATGTAGCACAAAACTCTCTTGTGATGCTGGGCAGCAGCAGCAGCAGTGAGCTGCAGCTCCAAGTCAGCCATGTGATCGAGGGTAAAGAACCGATTTACACTTGCAACCATTCTGTAAAAATATAACCATCCTGTTTTTCACTTAAAATATAGTATTCAATAAATTACATGAGATATTCAACATTACAAAATAGACTTTGTGTTAGACGATTTTGCCCAACTGTAGGCTGCTGTGTTCTGAGCATATTTAAAGTAGGCTAGGCTAAACCATGATGTTTGGTAGGTTAGGTGTATTAAATGCATTTTCAATCCACAATGGGTTTATTGGGATGTAACCCCATTGTAAGTTGAGGAAGATCTGTAGTTTACAATGAGATTTTAGCCATTATTTCACTTGATCCTTTGAAGTAAGCAACACAAGGATTATTAATTTCATCAGACAGATAAAGAAATTAAAGCTTAAAGTTTTAATGCATATTAGGATGGACACTGTAGGGAAAAGATATAGATAGTGTCTGCCCAAAGGAGGTTATGGTCTAGCTAGGGAATTTTAAAAGTTAAATAAAGATGCCATAAGTAATACAAGGAGGTGGAACTTCTGGAATACCTAAACTGCTTAGCAAACTCTTCCCTAAAAGCAACAATAAAACTGAACAAGATTGTCAAAAACAACCATTTCAGGCCTCTGAAAATTAACCAAAGGCAGACATCAAGTTGAGAAATGTTTATTCAAGAAGAATTACTGAACCATATTAAGAACAGTGAGAATCTGTGGCATTTTAGCCTGAAGCTGCTCCTACTCCACAACCCCCAGCTCCCTGGGGGTAATTCCATCAGGCCAGGACAAGAGGATGGCTCTTGCCAGAGTGGGCTGATTTAATTTGAAGCTGAGTGTAGAAAATTTGCTCTGGATATTGCCCAGGGTCATTGTCAAAAACAATAGAGGGACAATCTGGGGAACAATAGTAAGTTATCCAGGAAGGCTACTACTACAGCTGGCCTAAGGTCATAATGCTAGTTAGGGCAGGCAACAGGCCTGCAGATAAGCCACAAATTTTAAAGGGAGTGCTGGGGAACAAAACATAAGACCCACTATGGGATCCCTGGTGACCTATAAGGTTTCATACCTGCTAAGGAGAAACTGGAGAGGCCCTAGCTATCTACTGATCCTATGTGAATGTAAGGTCTTGAACACACTGAAAGTAAAGGTTGGAGCAGAACTGCAAATTGCCTGGACTTTGAATGCATTCCAACAAACAAATGCATTTGAATGCATTTCAACAAACAAATCCATCAACAAAGAGTAGAAGATTTCTTGGCCTAGGATTGAAGCCAGTCATTGTTGATCACTAATCTATACTGACCCAGGGGTGACCTTTAAGAAGCCAAGTATAAAAATTAAAACAATAATTTAAAAAATATGACCAGAATAAACTACTTGCATGTTAAATAAATAATTAAATAAATATGTATGGTTAAAAAGAGAGAGAGACATCAGCAGTTACACACTACAAAGGAGACAGATACAGAACTGTCTGAACAAGTCACTGAATAAACCAAAAAGAAAAAAAAAAAAACACAAAAAAAACCCAGCAACAACCCTCCCATCTGCTAGTGGTGGAAGAATCTGAATCAAGAGTTGCTATATTATCTAAAACATAGTTTTTCAACAAAAAAAATCATAAAACATGCAAAGAAAGAGGGAAGTGTGACCCACTTACCAGGGGGGAAAGAAACAGGAGACTACGTATAGATATTGCCTCTATGGGGGCCCAGATGTTGGAATCAGCAGATAAATATTTCAAAGCAGCTATTATAAGTACTTTAAAGAACTAAAGGAAGCCATATTTAAAGAATTAAATGAAAGTATGATGATAATTACTCATCAAATAGAGAATGACAATAAATAGAAATTATAAAAAGAACCAAATGGAAATTGTTTGTTTTGTTTTGTTTTTTCACTTTTGGCCGTGCTGCATGGCATGTTGGAACTTAGTTCCCCGACTAGGGATCGAACCCATACCCCCGGTAGTGGAAGTGCAGAGTCTTAAACGCTGGACCACCAGGGAAGTCCCTGGAAGTTGTATTCTGAAATGAAACATTCAAGAGGACTCAAAAACAAATCTGAGCTGGCAGAACAAAGAATCATCGAACTCAAAGAGAGATCAACATAGATAATGCAATCTAAAAAACAAAAAGAAAAAATGAAAAATGAAGTCAGAGACCTGTGGGAAACTCTGGAGCAAACCAACATTACAAGTAATGGGAGTTCTAGCAAGAAGAAAGAAAGGAGTAGAAAAATATCTGAAGATATAATCATCAAAAGCTTCCCAAATTTGATTTTAAAAACAAACAAACAAACATTAAACTACACCCAAGACAGACAGTGAACTCCAAGTGGGCTAAACACAAAAAGAGCCACACCTGTACACATCATTAACTGTTGAAAGCCAAAGAGAAAAAGTGGCAAGAGAAAAAGCTTATCAGATAAAAGGGATCAACAATAAGATTAACAGCTCAATTCTCATTACAAACAATGGAGGCCAGCAGCAGTGGAATAATAAATGTGCTGAAAGAAAGAAAAAAAAGTACCAACCATGATTTCTGATCCCAGTAAAACTATCATTCAAAATTAAACGTAAGGGACTTCCCTGGTGGCATAGTGGTTAAGAATCTGCCTGCCAGTGCAGGGGACACGGGTTCAAGCCCTGGTATGGGAAGATCCCACATGCCAAGGAGCAACTAAGCCCGTGAGCCACAACTATTGAGCCTGTGCTCTAGAGCCCACAAGTCACAACTACTGAGCCCACATGCCACAACTACTGAAGCCTGCGTGCCTAGAGCCTATGCTCTGCAACAAGAGAAGCCACTGCAATGAGAAGCCCACGCACCACAACGAAGAGTAACCGCCGCTCTCCTCAACTAGAGAAAGACCGTGGGCAGCAATAAAGACCCAACGCAGCCAAAAATTTAAATAAATAAATAAATTTTTTTTTAAATCCAAAATTAAAGGCATAAAGACATTCCCAAATAGATAACAACTGAGATGATTCACTGCTAGCAACCTGCCTTTCAAAAACCCTAAAGATATACTAAAGCCTTCTGGATGAAAGGAAATGGCACTACAGAGCAATTCAAATCCACGTGAAAAGATAAAGAGCACCAGTAAAGGCGATTACATAGGTAAATATAAAGATAGTATAAATATTTTTCTCTTAATACACTTAAAAGACAGTTCTATACAATAACTTTAAAACTATATTTTGGGTATATGAACATATAAAGATTTAATTTACAGAAATACAAGGGCGCAAAGTAAAAGACAGGGAAAATGGAGCTACACCTGAACAAAGTTTCTAAATTTTATTGAAATTAAGTTAGTTTATATTTGAAGTAGATTGTATATGAAGTAGATTATAATCAATATGTAATTTGTAAAAAATGAAGATATATATTTAATCCCCAAAGCAACCACTAAGAAAACAATTTTTAAAATTTAATAAAAATATCAATGATATCAACAATAAAAAGGAACAAACCACTGATACATATCACAGCATGAATTAACCTCGAAAATACTGGGCTAAGTTTAAGAAGCCAGAGCAAAAGACAACACATGGTGTGATTCCATTTATACAAAATGTTCAGAAAGGGCAAATCTATAGAAGCAGATAGATAAGAAGCAAGAAGAACTACAATCCTGCAGCCTCTGGAATGAAAACCACATTCACAGACAGCAAAATGAAAAGGCAGAGGACTACGTACCACATGACAGAACAAGACAAAACCCCAGAAAAACAACTAAATGAAGTGGAGATGGGCAATCTTGCAGAAAAAGAATTTAGAATAATGATAGTGAGATGATCCAGGACCTCGGAAAAAGAATGGAGGCAAAGATCAAGAAGATACAACAAATGTTTAACAAAGACCTAGAAGAATTAGAGAACAAACAAACAGAGATGAACAATACAATAACTGAAAAGAAAAATACACTAGAAGGAATCAATAGCAGAATAACTGAGGCAGAAGAATGGATAAGTGACCTGGAAAACAGAATGGTGGAATTCACTGCCACAGAAAAGAATAAAGAAAAAAGAATGAAAAGAAATGAAGACAGCCTAAGAGACCTCTGGGACAATATTAAATACACCAACATTCGCATTATAGGGGTCCCAGAAGGAGAACAGAGAGAGGAAGAACCCAAGAAAATATCTGAAGAGATTATAGTCGAAAACTTCCCTAACATGGGAAAGGAAATGGGCACCCAAGTCCAGGAAGCGCAGAGAGTCCCAGGCAGGATAAACCCAAGGAGAAACACACCGAGACACATAGTAATCAAATTGGCAAAAATTAAAGACAAAGAAAAATTATTGAAAGCAGCAAGGGAAAAATGACAAATAACCTACAAGGGAACTCCCATAAGGTTAACAGCTGATTTTTCAGCAGAAACTCTACAAGCCAGAAGGGAGTGGCACAATATATTTAAAGTGATGAAAGGGAAGAAACTACAACCAAGGTTACTCTACCCAGCAAGGATCTCATTCAGATTCGATGGAGAAATCAAAAGCTTTACAGACAAGCAAAAGCTAAGCGAATTCAGCACCACCAAACCAGCTCTACAACAAATGCTAAAGGAATTTCTCTAAGTGGGAAACACAAGAGAAGAAAAGGACCTACAAAAACAAACCCAAAACAATTAAGAAAATGGTCATAGGAACATACATATCGATAATTACCTGAAACGTGAATGGATTAAATGCTCCAACCAAAAGATACAAGCTTGCTGAATGGATACAAAAAACAAGACAAATATATATGCTGTCTACAAGAGACCTACTTCAGACCTAGGGACACATACAGACTGAAAGTGAGGGGATGAAAAAAGATATTCCACACAAATGGAAATCGAAAGAAAGGTGGAGTAGCAATACTCATATCAGATAAAATAAACTTTAAAATAAAGAATGTTACAAGAGACAAGGAAAGACACTACATAATGATCAAGGGATCAATCCAAGAAGAACATATAACAATTATAAATATATATGCACCCAACATAGAAGCACTTCAATACATAAGGAAACTGCTAACAGCTATAAAGAGGAAATTGACAGTAACACAATAATAGTGGGGGACTTTAACACCTCACTAACACCAATGGACAGATCATACAGACAGAAAACTAATAAGGAAACACAAGCTTTAAATGCCGCAACAGACCAGATAGATTTAATTGATATTTATAGGACATTCCATCTAAAAACAGCAGATTACACTTTCTTCTCAGGTGAGCATGGAACATTCTCCAGGATAGATCACATCTTGGGTCACAAATCAAGCCTCAGGAAACTGAAGAAAACTGATATCAGGAATGTTTTCCGACCACAACGCTATGAGATTAGAAGTCAACTACAAGGAAAAAAACACATGGAGGCTAAACAATATGTTACTAAATAACCAAGAGATCACTGAAGAAATCAAAGAGGAAATCAAAAAATGCCTAGAGACAAAGGACAATGAAAACACAACGATCCAAAACCTATGGAATACAGCAAAAGCAGTTCTAAGAGGGAAGTTTATAGCAATACAATCCTACCTCAAGAAACAAGAAAAATCTCAAATAAACAATCTAAACTTACACCTAAAGGAACTAGAGAAAGAACAAACAAAACTCAAAGTTAGTAGAAGGAAAGAAATCATAAAGATCAGAGCAGAAATAAATGAAATAGAAATAAAGAATAGCAAAGATCAATAAAACTAAAAGCTGGTTCTTTGAGAAGATCAACAAAATTGATAAACCTTTAGCCAGACTCATCAAGAAAAAGAGGGAGGGCTTCCCTGGTGGCACAGTGGTTGAGAGTCCACCTGCTGGTGCAGGGGACACGGGTTCATGCGCCGGTCCGGGAAGATCCCACATGCCACGGAGCAGCTGGGCCCGTGAGCCATGGCCACTGAGCCTGCACGTCCGGAGCCTGTGCTCCACAACGGGAGAGGCCACAACAGTGAGAGGCCCACGTACCACAAAAAAAAAAAAAAAAAAGAGGGAGAGGGCTCAAATCAATAAAATTAGAAATGAAAAAGGAGAAGTTACAATGGACACCACAGAAATACAAAGCATCCTAAAAGGCTACTACGAGCAACTCTATGCCAATAAAATGGACAACCTGGAAGAAACAGACAAATTCTTAGAAAGGTATAATCTTCCAAGACCGAAACAGGAAGAAATAGAAAATATGAACAGACCAATCACAAGTAATGAAATTGAAACTGTGATTAAAAATCTTCCAACAAACAAAAGTCCCGGACCAGATGGCTTCACAGGTGAATTCTATTAAACATTTAGAGAAGAGCTAACACTCACCCTTCCCAAACTCTTCCAAAAAATTGCAGAGGAAGGAATACTCCCAAACTTACTATACGAGGCCACCATCACCCTGATACCAAAACCAGACAGAGATACTACAAAAAAAGAAAATTACAGACCAAAATCACTGATGAATACAGATGCAAAAATCCTCAACAAAATAACTAGCAAACAGAATCCAACAACACATTAAAAGGATCATACACCATGAACAACTGGGATTTATCCCAGGGATGCAAGGATTCTTCAATATACGCAAATCAATGTGATAACACCGTATTAACAAACTGAAGAATAAAAACCATATGATCATCTCAATAGATGCAAAGAAAGCTTTTGACAAAATTCAACACCTATTTATGGTAAAAACTCTCCAGAAAGTGGGCACAGAAGGAACCTACCACAACATAATAAAGGCCATATATGACAAACCCACAGCAAACATCATTCTCAATGGGGAAAAACTGAAAGCATTTCCTCTAAGATCAAGAACAACACAAGAATGTCCACTCTCACCACTATTATTCAACATAGTTTTGGAAGTCCTAGCCACGGCAATCAGAGAAAAAAAAAAGAAATAAAAGGAATACAAACTGGAAAAGAAGAAGTAAAACTGTCACTGTTAGCAGGTGACATGCTACTATACATAGAAAATCCTAAAGATGCCGCCAGAAAACTACTAGAGCTAATCAACGAATTTGGTAAAGCTGCAGCATACAAAATTAATGCACAGAAATCTCTTGTATTCCTGTACACTAACAATGAAAGATCAGAAAGAGAAATTAAGAAAACACTCCCATTTACCACTGCAACAAAAATAATAAAATACCTAGGAATAAACCTACCTAAGGAGGTAAAAGACCTGTACTCAGAAAACTATAAGACACTGTTGAAAGAAATCAAAGATGATACAAACAGATGGAGAGATAGACCATGTTCTTGGATTGGAAGAATCAACATTGTGAAAATGACTATACAACCCAAAGCAATCTACAGATTCAATACAATCCCTATCAAATTATCAGTGGCATTTTTTACAGAACTAGAACAAAAAATCTTAAAATTTGTATGGATGGGGCTTCCCTGGTGGCACAGTGGTTGAGAGTCTGCCTGCCAATGCAGGGGACACAGGTTCGAGCCCTGGTCTGGGAGGATCTCACATGCCACGGAGCAGCTGGGCTCGTGAGCCACAGCTGCTGAGCCTGCGCATCTGGGGCCTGTGCTCTGCAACGAGAGAGGCCGTGACGGTGAGAGGCCTGCACACCGCGATGAAGAGTGGCCCCCACTCGTCGCAGCTGGAGAGGGCCCTCGCACAGAAACGAGGACCCAGCACAGCCAAAGATAAATAAATAAATAATCTCTAAAAAAAAAAAAATTTTTGTATGGAGACACAAGACCCCAAATAGACAAAGCAGTCTTGAGGGAAAAAAATGGAGCTGGAGGATCAGACTCCCTGACTTCAGATCATACTACAAAGCTACAGTAATCAAGACAATATGGTACTGGCACAGAAACAGAAATATAGATCAATAGAACAGGACAGAAAGCCCAGAGATAAACCCATGCACCTATGGTCAACTAATCTATGACAAGGGAGGCAAGGATATACAATGGAGAAAAGACAGTCTCTTCAATTAGTGATGCTGGGAAAACTGGACAGCTACATGTAAAAGAATGGAATTATAACACTCCCTAACACTATATACAAAAATAAACTTAAAATGGATTAAAGACCTAAATGAAAGACTGGACACTACAAAACTCTAGATGAAAACATAGGAAGAATACTCTTTGACATAAATCACAGCAAGATCCTTTTTGACCCACCTCCTAGAGTAATGGAAATAAAAAGAAAAATAAAC
The DNA here is from genome assembly GCF_011762595.2 of Tursiops truncatus. Classification (NCBI taxonomy): domain Eukaryota; kingdom Metazoa; phylum Chordata; class Mammalia; order Artiodactyla; family Delphinidae; genus Tursiops; species Tursiops truncatus. Next base: position 57,562,818 of record NC_047041.1, on the reverse strand, counting down.
AAATGGGGCCTAATCGAACTTAAAAGCTGTTGCACAGCAAAGGAAACTATAAGCAAAACGAAAAGATAACCCTCAGAATGGGAGAAAATATTTTCAAATGAATCAATGGACAAAAGATTAATCTCCAAAATATATGAACAACTCATGCAGCTCAATATTAGAAAAATAAACAACCCAATCAAAAAATGGGCAGAAGACCTAAATAGACATCTCTCCAAAGAAGACATACAGATGGCCAGGAAGCACATGAAAAGCTGCTCAACATCACTAATCATTAGAGAAATGCAAATCAAAAGTACAATGAGGTAGTTCATTCACCTCACACCGGTTAGAATGGGCATCATCAGAAAATCTACAAACAACAAATGCTGGAGAGGGTGTGGAGAAAAGGGAACCCTCTTGCACTGTTGGTGGCAATGTAAACTGATACAGCCACTATGGAGAACAGTATGGAGGTTCCTTAAAAGACTAAAAATAGAATTACCATATGATCCAGCAATCCACTACTGGGCATATACCCAGAGAAAACCATAATTCAAAAAGTGATGCATGTTCATTGCAGCACTATTCGTACAATAGCCAGGTCATGGAAGCAACCTAAATGCCCATCGACAGAGGAATGGACAAAGAAGCTGTGGTACATACATACAATGAAATACTACTCAGCCATAAAAAGGAACAAAATTGGGTCATTTGTAGAGACGTAGATGGACCTAGAGACTTTCATACAGAGTGAAGTAAGTCAGAAAGAGAAAAACAAATATTGTATATTAACGCATATATATGGAATCTAGAAAAATAGTACAGATGAACCAGTTTGCAAGGCAGAAATAGAAACACAGATGTAGAGAACAAACGTTATGGACACCAAGGGGGGAAAGTGTGTGGGGGGACGAATTGGGAGATTGGGATTGACATGTATACACTAATATGTATAAAACAGATAACTAATAAGAACCTACTGTATAAAAACTAAATAAATTAAATAAATAAACGCAAAAAAAAAGGAGCAGATAGATATTTGGTTACCTGGGACCTGGAGAGGGAATGGGGATTGACATCACATGAGAGCAAGAGATCTCTTTGGGGTAACTAAAAATGTCTAAAACTGGATTTTGGTGATAGTTGCACAACTCTGTAAATTCACTAAAAAGCACTGAATTGTACACTTAAAATGGTTGAGTTTTATCATATGTAAGTTATACCTTAATAAAGCTATTTAAAATAATACAAATTGGTAATTTTTGAATCAGCAAAGAAAAAATACAGATTTTTAAAAATAAGCTGAAAGGAATTAAGTTATTTAATTCAATACCCTCATTTTATACACATGAACTGAAACCTCTTGTGCCAAGCTCTGAGCAAAGTGTTACTAGGTCAGATATAACAGGACATAATTTCTGTCCCTGGGGTGTTTATATGAGGGAGACAGACATGGACTGAGAATTAATAGCAAAATTGTACTGTTATTATACTGAGTGCTAGAATTTAAAGAAAGAGCAACTACTTTAAGCGGGGGGGGGAGAATGCTCTAACTGCCACTAGATGGCAATATGCTCAGTTAAAGGATTCTATTTCCCACTCTCGTAGTTAAGTGCGGCTATGTGGTTAGTTCTGCTCAATGAGATATAACTGAAATATAGTATAGAACTTATGCTTAAAGCCTGCTTAAAGGGAACAGTGTTAGCTGGGGGAGGTGCCCTTCCTTCTCCCCTTACTCGTTCCTGCTATCTAGAATTAGGACATAATGACTGGAGCTCATCAGCCTTTTCCGTGAAGCGACCTTGAGAATGGAAGTCTCAAACCAAGGATGGCAGAAGGAGCCTGGATCCTTGATCATTTCAGCCCTGGACTACCTCTGTACTCTTTTACATGAGAAAATAAAACCCTGTGTTTTTAAACCACTGTTATTTTAGATTTGTTATATGTAGCTGAACCTAATCCTATTTAATTGGGGAGAGAGATATATAAGATTTCAAAAGAATGTGTCATTTGATCTATGTTTTGAAGGATAATAGGAATTCTACAGGGAGAAGGGGAAGGAAAAGCCATTCATGAAATTATACCATGAGAAAGCAAGGCACATTCAGAGAATACTGAATAGTTCTGAAAGGCTAGGACACAGAATCTGAGGGAAAACATGGCAGGAATATTATCATCCTGTCCCCATTTCTCAATTGTGTCCTCTCAACTCTTATGAAGGATCTCAGAGAATTCCCTGGCGGTCCAGTGGTTAGAACTCTGCACTTTCACTGCCAAGGGTGCAAGTTCAATCTCTGGTCAGGGAACTAAGATCCAGCAAGCCGTGCAGCACAGCTAAAAAAAACAAAAGGATCTCAGAAAGCCAGATTGGGCATGGCTACAGGCCATTTTATGATCCCAGAGCTCTCTGAACTTGTCTGTTATAAATACTTGTTGCAGCTGTAACTTGCTTGCCCAATTCTTTTCTTCCTGCTACATTTTAAGCAACATAAGGTCAAGGGACCATATCTGTTTTATTCACTACTGAATTTCTAGTAAAGGGCCTGGTATAAAGCAGGGTGTTCAGTAAATATTTTTGACTAGATCAATGAAGTAACTAATGAGTAAGTTAAAAGAAAGCTTTATTGGAATTCAATAGCTTAATATCACATTAACTTCTTACCAAATTTAAGAAAACACAGTTTCGGCATTTTTTCCCCTTAATTCTACACACAAGGAAGCCCAGTTGTTTTTTTTAATAGATCTTTATTGGAGTATAATTGCTTCACAATACTGTTATTTTCTGTTGCACAACAAAGCGAATCAGCCATATGCATACATATGTCCCCATATCCCCTCCCTCTTGAGCCTCCCTCCTACCCTCCCTATCCCACCCCTCTAGGTGGTCGCAAAGCACCTTGCTGATCTCCCTGTGCTATGCAGCTGAAGGAAGCCCGGTTCTTATAGCAGCTATCTACTTCTTCATACTGTCTGCCAAATGTAATCAGACTGCACATTATATTTCTGCGTTTTGCAGTTCTGTATATATCATTTCGTCTCAGAAAATATTTCAATTTAAAGATGAAATGGAGGAGAACTCTGATTTCTAGGAATCTGCCAAGAGGATCTCAATATCAAAAAGGCTCCCACAGTTAACAGATCTTTCCATCTGAAGGCTCAATACCACCTCTTGTGCCTACCTGTTAATGAAATGCTTATCTGCAAAATGTCACACTCTAACGACTAAAGCGTTCAGCCCATTGAAACAGCTTTAAGAAAATGGCTTTTTCCTAGTCAAAAACACAACAAAATTGTCTTTAAAGTCAAATGCTTGCAAATAATACAAAATTTCTTCTCAAGGTTTTTGTTTTGTTTTGCTTTGTGTTTAAGGGCAAACAAATTTTGTGTTTAAGGGCAAACAAATCTCCCTTAATATAGAATCCAATTATTCATTAAACCTCACAAGTACTTGGGATTTACTATGTGTCATTTCTCTGTCCTTAAAATAATTAATCTTTTAGTGGGGAAACAGTTTTGTAAAAGAATGACTACCATAAAAGTGTTATATTTTAAAATAAAGTGCTTAAAACAGAGAGAAGTCATTTTGTTTGGCAGAAGGGTCAAGGAAAGCTTTCATAGTGCAGCACTTTTATAGCTTATAAGGATGGTGCAAGAGTTAACAATTACCACTTCACAGATAAAGAAACAGAATCCGAAAAGTTAAATGATTTAGTTCAAGATTCCAGAGGTGGTTAGTTGAAAGCCAGGGACTATAACCTAGGTCTTTAGGTTCCAAGTCCTGTGCCCTTCCATGACATCATGCTGTTTCACAATCCAGGGATGATACCGAAAACGGCTGTAATTTCAAAATAACATTTTCTTGCCTTCACACTTTAGAATCCAGCAGATTTGATCTTCTCTGAGTTCCCCTGAACAGACTATACTCTCTTGCCTCTGAGTCTTTACACATGCTATATTCTCCCTGTCTGAAATACCACCCTTCTGAATCACAGGGGTTTCCTCCTCAGTCTCCCTATCTTGTAGTCTGGACAATTCCTACTCTTCTTTTCAGGGCTCAATTAAATGCTACTTTCATTGAGAAGCTTCTGTAGTATTTACCACATTACACAGTTGACTCTCAAACAATGCAGGGATTAGGGGTGCAATCCAACCATGCAGTCGAAAATCCAAGTATAACTTTTATAGTCAGCCCTCCGTATCCATGGTTCAGCATCTGTGGATTCAACCTCCCATGGACTGTGTAGTACTGTAGTACGTATTTATTGCAAAAATTCCATGTGTAAGTGGAACCACGCAGCTCAATCTGTGTTGTTCAAGAATCAACTGTAGGGACTTCCCCGGTGGCGCCGAGGTTAAGAATCCGCCTGCCAATGCAGGGGACACAGGTTCGAGCCCTGGTTCGGGAAGATCCCACAGGCTGCAGGGCAACTAGGCCTGTGCACCACAACTACTGAGCCTGTGCTCTGGAGCCCGCGAGCCACAACAACCGAAGCCCGCACGCCTAGAGCCCGTGCTCTGCAACAAGAGAAGCCACTGCAATGAGAAGCCTGCACACCTCAATGAAGAGCAGCCCCTGCTCGCCGCAACTAGAAAAAGTCCGCGGGCAGCAATGAAGACCTAAGGCAGCCAAAGATTAATTAATTGATTAATTAATTAATTAAAAAGAGTCAACTGTAATGTAATTGTATCACACTCCTGCTTGTAAAGCACATGACAGCAGGGATCCCTGACACCTAGAACAAAGTCAGGCACAAAGTATGTGCTTTGAAAATATTTGCTGAATAAACACAGTTTCACAACCACATAATACAATGACTGTAAATTATCACACAACTCTAAAGCAAAGTTATAATTTGCTGGAAATGGGTTGCTGCAGCCACACTTGCTATAACATCCCAAACTACAAGAAACAGTGAGTGATCAGGCATTTCTAGAGACTATGAATCAGCAATCCTGAGAGTCCCTCTTTAATGGTTTCACACAAGAGGCTAGATTTGCAATGCAAAGATATAAACCATATTTTATATAGGCCTGTGACACAGTATAAAAATAATGGTGCTCCTTTTGAAAAGTACGAGTGCCATATTATCTCCATCACCTTCTAGTTGCAGAGAGCTAGTTGGAAGAGGACTATGGTCATGACACCCAATAGCTTTATTTATTTTTATTTAGAAGCGAAAACTGAGGCACAGAGAAGGGAAAGGACTACCCTAGAAATACATGGCAAGTCAGGGTTGTGGACAGTGCCCTGAACAAAACCCAGGTCTCCTGCCCTTAGACTGGAGGCTTTCCACTGTATCACCTTGCTACCATCCTCTGGGTGGACAGATGATCAAACAATTAAGTGGAAAGAGAAATGAACAAATAAGCTGTATGTCAATACAGTTCCAGGAATGCCCCTCTGCCCTTTTGCTGGCCCTGTGTCTTTCTTGGCATTTCATTTTTTAAATATTTATTTATTTATTTGGCTGCAATGCATCTTAGTTGAGGCGTGTGGGATCTAGTTCCCTGACCAGGGATCGAATCCGGGCCCCCTGCATTGGGAGCGCGGAGTCTTAACCACTGGACCACCAGTGAAGTCCCTTTCTTGGCATTTTAGATCCATCTGTCATGAGACATAGGATACTAAGGGAATATAAAGAAATGCAGGTATTTGTTTGAAGAACCCATTCAGTCAAAGTGTAACCAAAATATGTTAGTTCTCTGAAGCAAACCCATGAAGCCCACTATATTGGGAATTCTCAACAGTAAGTTTATAGCACCCAAAGTCATCACCTTTCCTGGGGAAGTAACATGTGCAAACTGCTGCCTAGCAATTTCATATAATGAATGGTTAAGAACATAGGTTTTTATTTATATTTATTTTTGGCTTCGTTCGGTCTTCGTTGCTGCACGCGGGCTTTCTCTAGTTGCGGCTAGTGGGGGCTACTCTTCATTGCAGTGCACAGGCTTCACACTGCAGTGGCTTCTCTTGTTGCAGAGCACAGGCTCTAGGCACATGGGCTTCAGTAGTTGTGGCACGCGGGCTTAGTTGTTCTGCGGCATGTGGGATCTTCCCGGACCAGGGCTTGAACCTGTGTCCCCTCCATTGGCAGGTGGATTCTTAACCACTGCACCACTAGGGAAGCCCAAGAACATAGGTTTTTAAGTCACCACAAGCTGTGAGGCCTTGGAGAGCTTACTTAATTTCAGTTTCCTCTTCTGTATAGTGGAAATACCAGGGATAACTACATCCTAGGATTGTTGAGAGGATTAAATGAGACAATGTTTGTTTTGCCAGAGGACATGTAAACACAACAAATGGTGGCTTTATCATTATTTCATCTGGGGAAACATCCTCATCCATCACATGTGATTTCAATGGCCTGGGACCCACAATGTCCATAGTGACACCCAGGACTGTGGACTATCCTCTTCCCAGGTCTATGGCTTTAGAAGGGTAATTAGAAAGCCTCAAAAGAGTAAGAGGGGTACTAGTCACCTTGAGGCTGTCTGCTACAGGAAGGCAATTATCTCCTCATCTATAATATGGAAACACTACCATTTAATCCAGAGAATTGCTATGAAGATGAACAGGGAGCCATGAAGGATTAAAATAACAAAGTGCCATAAACATATCTGTGTTTTAGAACAATATTTCATGAGAAGATGGAGGATGGACTGGCAGAAGAGAAACAGAAGGTCTTAACTAAAAACAAGGCGAAACAGAAAAGAAGGAAAGAATATAGGAAATATTTTGGAGTCAGAACTGACAGGATTTAGAAACTCTCTATATGCAGGGCTTGATGAGGGGTAAGTAAGGGGTTTCTAGGGTAAGCACTGAAAGATAGTGTTCATTTTTGAACAAGCAGAGACAGAGATGTCCAATGAACAGCTGGGTATCTGGAAATACTGATCTGAGAGACTATGACTGTTGCGAACTAACTACCCACCAACCATTATGTTCATTTGCTTAGAGGTTAGCCAAAGTGGTCCAGGGAATTCTCTGGCTATCCAATGGTTAGGACTCGGCGCTTTCACTGCCATAGCCCGGGTTCAATCCCTGGTCAGGGAACTAAGATCCCACAAGTCGCATTGCGCGGCTGAAAAAAAAAAGTAGTAGTCCAGTAAGCGTATAAAAGCAGTAAGGAATGAAGAAACATGGAAGAAGAATAACAGCACAGGAGAATATGCTGTCAGATGTAATTCAGAGCCGAGTAGGGCTCCCTTAAAGCATATCTTTAGAACTTTCTCAGTCACTAGAGAAGCAAGCCTGCTTGGTTCCCAATATGCTTGTTTGCTTCCTTCTTTCAGTCAATAAATCTCACTAGGTCTTTATTTTATACCAGGCCCAGTACCAGCATTAGGGATATGAAGATGAATAAGTTATGGAACATGTCCTTAAGGACCTTGGTGCTAGCAAAGAAGGGAAACAGGTAAAGAGTCAAACAAGGACACCCATGTGCTGCGGTAGAGATGAGCATGGAGGTCTAGAGAACCTAACTCCATGCACTCCTTCTCCAGGATGTCTTCCCTGAATATTATATTAGCTAACATTTGTGAAATGTTTAGCTAGGAGAGGAATTTTTCTTAGATATTTACATTATGTTACCTCCTTTAATTTTCACATCTACCTTATGAAGTACTATTTATTATTCCCAACCTACCAATGGGAAAACTGGACAGTTGGCCTACAAAGAACTCTCCTCTGAGCTCTCATTGTCCTCCCAAAGCATTTTATATCATCACACACTACACTTTGTATCCTTGGTTTCTTAAAAATACCCCTTGAGGATAAAGCCGTAATTTATTCATGTCTTTATCTCCTACAGGACCAAGTATACACCAAAGGTATTCAGTATTTGCTGAACATCAAAATGACTGTTATGAAGTCATTTCTTTGTCCAAGTTTTACATCAGATCCTTAAAAAGCAACCATTTCTTATTCATTCAGTAGATCCATAGTAAGTATTCAGTCTAAGCCAATTACTGGTGCCAGATATAGGCTAAACAGAAATAAACCAGACATAGACTCTACCATCAAGTTTATTGTGGCAACCACTAATGTCGTCTATTGTTTAAGATGAGCTCTATTTTCTTCAGATATTACACCCAGAGATCAGTGTGTGTGTCTTCTGACTATTCAAACACTTAAAAGGAATAAACTATCAGCTGAAAGAATAAATGAATAAATGCTGGATCCTGTGAACCTTGGACCAGGCCTTGCTCTGGCCACTAGGAAGCTCAGGGTTGAACCAAACCTTAGCAATAAACTAGAACTTCTGGATTCACTTACTCTGTTTTCCTTATTTCCTCCTTCACTGTGAAACTCTTTATTTACTTTTGATCCTACTACATTATGCATATTTTAAAAACTAATTTCCTCTAGGGAAAAAAAAAGTTGGGTATATAGTATTTAGTCAATCAAACTTTGATGTGATGATGTGATATGATCATTCTCCTTTGCCCAGATGCTTTGCTGAAGGTCTGGAGATAAACCAGGCCCCATGTGCAAGTCAGCAGTGTAGAGCTCAACTGCCTCTGAGCTCTAATAAAGGAAGCCTTTGCTGGAGGAACTATATTGCTTCAAAGATGCCAAGGCTCTACTCTTGAAAAGCTCCCATTTTAAGTTTTCAGCCCCCGCATTTATGGATAGGGAGGTTCTGGAACTAGACAGACCATATTGGTCTAGACACTTATCTCTGTCCCTGACCTACAAATCTCTTAGAATCCCTTATCTATTCCTATCTATGTACTTCTTGTGGCTGTTCTGAAGATCCAAAGGGAAAGCAGGTAAGAAGACAGTTCCTAAACTGTAGAGTACTACACTAACATAAGGTGTTGAAGACAAAGGGGTTCATTATTTGTAATATGATGCAAGTACAGTTGACCAAAATTTGACAAGCAGTCTTGTAGGCATTGGACACTTAAAACACTGGAAGTTTTTTTTGGTTTGTGGTGGTAAATATATACCATAAAATTTACCATTTTAACCATTTTTAAGTATACAATTTTGTGGCATTAAGTACCTTTACACTGGTGTGCAAATCACCACCATCTATTTCCAGAACATTTCCATCCTTCCCATCTGAAACTCTGTACCCATTAAACACTAACTCCTCATTCTCTCCTCTCCCTAGCAACCATCAATGCTACTTTCCATTTCAGTTAGCATAATGTTTTCAAGGTTTATCCATATTGTAGCATGAAAACATTAGTTCTTAAAACATTCCAGGGAACTCCCTGGTGGCCCAGTGGTTAGGACTCAGTGCTTTCACTGCCAGGGCCCAGGTTCAATCCCTGGTTGGGGAACTAAGATTCTGCAAGACATGGCACAGCAAAAAACAAACAAACAAAAATTCTAGACTTTCAATTTCAGATAAAGTTGATCACAAACTATAAAGCTGACCACCATTTACTTAGCTTTTCAAGATAAAATCAAAAGCTCACTGTAGGATTTTTTTCCTTCTGGTTCTACTGAGATTACCAAATTGATTTGCAATCTTGCACATCTATTTCCAACTACAGATCATTCAGATGGAGTAAACTGCTACTCTGAAAATAAATTCCAACGTGTTCATTAGGAAGCAAAATAACCCTCAATAAAAAGACAATATGGTATCAATGTTTGAATAAAGAAGATTAATGTTTAGAACAAGATACTGATCTGCTTTGATATTACCAAACATTTTCTTGGAGGAGGACAAGTATGTATCTGTCTGGTTTTCATAATACATCTATAAATGTTTCCTATTCCAAAGTAGCACGTTTTTAACATTTTCAAACAAATTTCTATTATCCACACTGATTTATATTATCCACATGGATTATTTTTTAACCAGCAAATCATATCTTTCCAAATGGCACTGGAAGACCAATGTGGATAATCTTACTACAAGCAATTAGAAAAGACCTCCTCCTTCTCTGTTGGGAGTGTCATTTGTTCCGCACCCCACCTGCCCCCTGCCCCTGCCCCCAGGACACCCAGGTCATCCCTCATTTCCCAAACTTTAATCCTATGTGCCTCTATACATTACACATTCTGATTCTCATCTCTCTCCCCTCTTCAACTCCTGACATTTTTTTTCCACTGTAACCTCTGGACCTCAAGGTTAGTTAAATTTCTGTATGTATCTTCAACCTCTTCTGTGAATGCCCCCTTCATCTTCCTGCTCTAAGTAAAATCTGGCAGTCCCTTATAATATTTCCTCTGCACCCCTCTCAAAGGGTGGTTTTCTCTCACTCCCTATCTACCAGTGGGCCTTGAACCTCGTTGTTCTTTCCAGACCCTCCTGTATGCAAACAACCAGTTTTGAATCTGACATTATCAGATTCAACATCACTCTTCCTTGCAGCCATTTACCACCCCCAAGTCACTCCCTTTTTTTTTTTTTTTTTTTTTTTTTGCGGTACGCGGGCCTCTCACTGTTGTGGCCTCTCCCGTTGCGGAGCACAGGCTCCGGACGCGCAGGCTCAGCAGCCATGGCTCACGGGCCCAGCCGCTCCACGGCATGTGGGATCTTCCCGGACCGGGGCACGAACCCGTGTCCCCTGCATCGGCAGGCGGACTCTCAACCACTGCGCCACCAGGGAAGCCCAGTCACTCCCTTTTAATGCTTAAAGATTGTGGCTCCCAGAAATCCACTCCAACACCATTCTTGCCATAATTCTTGGTAGTTTTAATAACTATATAAATAATGGTTACAACATACTGCCCTCCCAGTTACTTGACTGCCTCTCCTCTGTTGATCTTGACTTCCACTCTATTTCAGCCTCCCATTCCTCTGGTTATACTCTTGACTTTGTCGTTACCAATAACTACCAATCTTCTATAATCATAATCCCAAAGATTTCATTCTCCAACCACTATCTCTTATTTTTCCAGTTTTCTCACTGTAGTACCCCACTTCTAATAATCCTTTAGCCTATCAGGACATTTAATCTATTGATCCTACCTACCTATCCATCAGCTTCCTTACTCCTAACCCTGGCAGGTTTAAATTCCTCAGTCGATTTTTTTTAAAATATAAATTTATTTATTTATTTTTGGCTGCATTGGGTCTTCGTTGCTGCAAGTGGGCTTTCTCTAGTTGTGGCGAGCAGGGGTTACTCTTCATTGTGGTGCACGGGTTTCTCATTGCAGTGGCTTCTCTTGTTGCACAGCACAGGCTCTAGGTGCACGGGCTTCAGTAGTTGCAGCACGTGGGCTTCAGTAGTTGTGGGTCGCGGGCTCTAGAGCGCAGGCTCAGTAGTTGTGGCGCACGGGCTTAGTTGCTCCGCTGCATGTGGGATCTTCCCGGACCAGGGCTCGAACCCATGTCCCCTGCATTGGCAGGCAGATTCTTAACCACTGCGCCACCAGGGAAGTCCCTCAATCGATTTTTAAAATCACTCCCTTGGCCTTCTATCACTTATATTAACACTAGTTTGATTAAACCAACAACGCTGGTTAAATCCAATTCACCATCTACTCTCTGCTTATACTGGGACAGGTCTTGGGAGGAGGAAAACATATACAACTATACTCACTATAGTTAAACTTTAAATTCATGCACTATTTTCATGTGGACTCTAAATGCAACCTGACAGTCATTCTATATTTGCGAAGACAATTTACTTTCCTAGACAATTTCATGCTTTCTCTGCTCCTAATCTCACTTTCACCCAGTGATTTAGCTTATTTGTCTACATAAAATCAATCATCCAGAAGAGCAGTTTCACAAGACCCCTTCCTTTTACCTATCAAACTGCATCTGAGCACATTAACTAACTTCTCTCCTATTACTATGGATAACAGTCCATGTCCAACCCTCCACTGATACACTAGATTATATCCCTTCATCAAACGAGAGGCATTTCCCCCCCTCTTTCTCCCACATCATCAGGATTTTCCTTTTCTTCAGAATTATTCCTATTAACATACTGCTACTTGTCTTGTCTAAAAACTAAATAAGATAAACAAATAAAAACTTCTTTCTTTATTCCATCCAACACACCAGCTACCAATCCATTTCTCTCCTTCCCTTCACATCAAAGCTTCTAGAAAGATATATATATATATATTTGCTTTCTCTCATCTTTCCTCCCATTCTTCTGAACTCACTCCAACCAGACTTTCATTCCCACTATACCACCACAACTGTTCTTATCAAAGTCACCAATGACCTTTCCACCATGCTACAATTAGTGACCTATTTTCAGCTCTCATTTTCCTGGATATGTCACAGCAGCATGTCACCCAGTTGACCACTCTCTCCTTCTTTTAGATACTTTTTTTTTTTTTTTTTTTGCGGTACGCGGGCCTCTCACCGCTGTGGCCTCTCCCGTCGTGGAGCACAGGCTCCGGACGTGCAGGCTCAGCAGCCATGGCTCACGGGCCCAGCCACTCCGTGGCATGTAGGATCCTCCCGGATCGGGGCACGAACCCGCGTTCCCTGCATCGGCAGGCGGACTCTCAACCACTGTGCCACCAGGGAAGCCCTAGATACTTCTTTCATTTGGTTTCCAGACGCTATACTGAGTTTGGGGAGGGGGGAGTGTTTTGTTTTCCCCCCATTATTCTGACAGCTTATTCTCAATTTCTAAACTTTATGGTGACCTAGGCTCAAATCTTGAGTCTCTTTTCTATCGTTATGCACTCCCAAGGTCACCTCATCTAATCTCATGATCTAAATACCACCATATTTTTATATTCACTCATCCCCTCCCCTGAAATCTGTTTCTCCTGTCTTCTCCCAGTTCAGCCAATGACAACTCCATCCTTTCAATTGCACAGGTCAAAATTTTGGTGTCAGTCTTGACTTCTCTTTTTCTTATACCTCACAACTAGTCCATCAACAAATCTTTTTCAGTTCTATCTTTAAAATCAATTGTCATTACCCCCAATTCCACCATCTTAACCTAAGCCACCATCATCTCTTACCAGGATTAATGCAATTGCTTCCTAACTAGTCTCCTGCTTTTGCATTTACCACTTCTTCTATTCTCAACACAGCAGTCAGAATGATTCTACGAAAACGTATGGAAAAGTCACTCTTCTGACCAAAATCCTCAGTGACTTCCCATCTCACTCAACAGAAAAGCCAATTCGTTACTAGAATCTAGAAGACCCAAAAAGATGTGCTCCCATCACAATCTTCTGCCCTCTTCTATTGATCTCCCCTCTGACCACTTCACTTCAGCCATCCTTGTCTTCTGCCATTCCTTGAAACATACCAGGTCTGGCTTCAGAGCCTTGGCACTTGCTGTTCCCTCTGCCTGGAATGTTCCTCCTCTAGTACATTCTCTCACCTTCTTCAAGTCTTAATCAAAAGTCACCTTCTCAAGTGAGGCCTTCCTTGGCTCCCTATTTAAAAGTTAAATCTTCACCACCCCCCTATCACCCCGTGGTTCTCCCTTCCTTGTTTTATTTTTCTTCTTTCCCACTTATCCACCATACTTAATATTTTACTTTTTATTTTGTTAATTATGCGTCTTCCTCAAAATTATAAGTCCCATGATGGTAGGGATTTTCAACTATTTTGTTCACTGTTGTACCCTCAGTACCTAGATCAAAACCCAGAACATGGCAGTAATTTGAAAGGCTGCCCTTGTTCTGTGACTTGGATGACACACAGATCATGGATAATGAAAGCTCCCATTAGTCACTGCCTACTGTGTATCAGATGATAATCCCAGTTGACCTCACTGGGATATTATTATATTTAGTCCTTATAATAATCCAGAGCTTTCAGGGGCCAGCTGATCATAAAGAAAACACACACACACACACACACACACACACACACACACACACACACAGAGCTAGGCTGAGAGAGAGGATCACAAACAGAAAGGAGATATGATGGGACATTACTTATGGTAACACCATTCCAGTGGGAAGCAGCCCTATGAACAGCCATCCGTGGTGGAAGTCTTCATGTTTATATAGCATTTATAGTCAAAGGATGCTCTCACGTGGTTTCTGTTTCACACTCTAAATGGCACAATTCTTCCCACAGAGTTCCTGGGAGACTATCCTTTCACTCTTGCAACTTCAGAATCCAGCTAGCAGAGTAGACTCCTATAAATGTCTGTTAAATTTGAGGCATTTATTCTCCAGTTTTACTCATGATGAAGCTGAGCTTTCAGCAACATTACATGACACACTCAAGGATGCATATCCTCTAGGTAACAGACGAGAGATTTAAACTCAAGTTCCCTGTTCTTTTTCCTGTGCCACACTGTTATTGTTATATAAAACTAACTGATTGAACACTGACCCTCTCTCCAACTTCAGCTATACTCTGAGAAAAGATATCATAGATGGGATCTTCACAAGGCAAGCCAAGTGCCCAAACTGAACCCCATAAGCTGGCAAGTCCCACATTCAAGCATTTCCCCAATTATTTTCCTCTTTGTTCACTCCCTTGATTCCTTTGTGTTCATACCTACCTGTCCAATTAGTGTGTAAAGTCCTTGGAGGGCAAAGGCCATAGCTGATTCTTCCTTCTGCCCCTCTAGCACAGGACTTAGCACATAATATGTATTTTGTGAATGTCTGTTAAATTAAAAATGCCCAAAAAGCCAAAGAAATAAAAAGATTGATTTTTGACTTTCCAAAGCATTTCTGTGGCCATCCAACAACTCAATGGGGAATCAGGGCTGAGATCTACTTTACAGATGAGAAAAGCCTCAAAGAAGAAAAGCAACTTGCCCAGATTTTACCCTGACTCTTCACACTCCAAGCCCAGTGTTCCTTCCAACATGTCATGATGTTCACTATACTTCTTAGAGCCAAGAAGATGGTTAAAGCAAGAAAGAAGGATCAAGAGTGACAAAAAGACTGTTACATGTTATAAATTAATCACTTAACAACATAAAAAGCACATGCTGAATAAATATGCAAATATGACATCCATATCAGAGCGAAGAGACTTGGTTTAAAATAAACAAACCCACATTTAATGACACTCTACTATGTAAATCACTTGGAAGAGGCATAGATGATGAGAAATTAAGATATACTGTTTGCCCTTATGGAGCTCACAATCTAGTAGCAAAAATGAGACCCAATTACTCAGAGCTGAAACCCCTGGTAGCAGACAAAATGAGAGAAGCAGCTTGAACTCAGAGTTCCAAATAAGAAAAGAAAGGCAAGACAATAATAGTTAAAGGAATTTTACAGGTAACCTATAAACTATTGCAGGAGTTTGGAGAAAGGAGGAGAGGATTTCTGTGACTCTGTGTCTTTAGTTTTTAGGTTTTTTGTTTTGTTTTGTTTTAGGTTTTTTGTTAGTTTTTGTTTTTTAAGGAGGAACATGATTTACCATGAAAACTGTGACAGTTCAGGAAGGGAATGGGCTTGGCTATTCACATGAGATGGGAGAAGAAAGAACAACAGAAGAGATGAAGACAGGACCAAAGGCTCAAACACTCCAACCTACATAAAGCTTCACATATTCTTCCAACTGGAACTAATCACTCTGTTCCAAACACACTTGGTGATAGCCCCATTCTAGACTTGCTTCAAGTCAGACCAGGTTGTTTACATGACTACTTCTCTCCTGGGCTATGAGCTCTGTGAAAGCAGAGGCTATCTTGTTAACCTATGGAGTTCCTCACTGGCTAATACAGAGCCAAGGACACTATTAAGTAACTGAAATGAACCAGAGAAGTTAGAGCTTGGCAGGATCTCAAAGATCATTTAATTCAAGCCTTTCATTTTGCAACAGAGAAAACAGAGACCCAGTAACTTGCTCAGTCACAGAGCAAGTCAGTAACAGATCCAGGACTGGACCTCAGGCCTCCAGACTCCCAGCCAGAAGAGTGGCAATGAGGCCACTTTTCTACCCAAAGCACAAGAGATCTCCTCTGCTTACTGGTTAGTTCAAAGCCTACTGGGCCCTTGCAATGGGAGGTCTAAGACTGATCAGGAGCTTCTGCATTCCAAACAGTTGAGACTCTAAATATGAGGCCAAATCTTTTGTCTCAGGACAAAAAGGCTCAGAAAAACCTGGCAGAACCACCCTTGTTAGATGCAAAGACCCCAGGATGCTCTGGGCTACAGGCCTGGGCACAGGATCAGGAAGAGTTTTACTGTGATGAAGCTGAAGAAAAACTGAAAAAAAAAAGGGGGGGGGGGGATGGGAACAAAGGAGAGTTAGATTCCTGCCCCAAAGCACCAACACTAAGAAAGCACTCTTGATGAAAAGGAAAGAGATTGTATTAGAAGAGGCTAAAAGCTCAGAAAATGGAAGAGAGGGTAATTTCATGACATGGTAAAGACTCCCCAGGGAAGCACCTGTCTAATTTGAACCTTAATGGTATAGACATCACACACAAAAAATCAAACTGGAGACCACATGTGATGCCAAGAATAACCTAGTCAAGAATAATGCAGCTTGAGTGATCCAAGCCTCCTCACTCTCCAACACAGCTGCTGGCCCACTCACCACCACCCTCCATCAGAATCACCTGGGGTTCTTATTTACAACAGAGTTTTACAAATAACTTGATTTAAAATGGGCAAAGAATATGAACAGACATTTCTCCAGAGAAGACATGCGAATGGCCAACACACATATGAAAAGATGTTCAACATCACTAATCATCAGGGAAATGCAAATCAAATACCATCTCAAATCTGTGAGGATAGCCACTATTAAAAAAAGAAAACAAAAAGAAAACCCCAGAAAATAACAAGTGTTAGCAAGGATGCAGAAAAATTGGAACCTTGTGGACTATCTGTGGGAATGTAAAATGGTGCAGCCACTATGGAAAACAGTATGGAGGTTCCTCCAAAAAAGTAAAAATATAATTAGTATATGATCCAGCAATCCCACTTCTGGGTCTAGATCCAAAAGAATTGAAAATAGGATCTTGAAGAGATACGTGCACACCCATGTTCACTGCAGGATTATTCACAATATCCAAGAGGTGGAAGAAAATTAAATGTCCACTGACAGATGAATGGATAAAGAAAATGTGGTGTATATATACAAAATAATATTATTAAGCCTTAACAAAGAAGAAAATCCTGTCATATGCTACACTGTGAATAAGTGTATGATAGGTGAAATAAACCAGTCACAAAAAGACAAATACTACATGACTACACTTATAAGAGGCATCTAAAGCAGACAAACCCTGAGAAACAGAAAAAAATGGTGGTTGCCAGGGGCTGTTGGGGGATGCGGAATTATTTAATGGGTACAGTTTCAGTTTTGCCAGAGGAAAGTACTAGAGATCTGCTGAACAACAAAGTGCATATAGTTAATACTACTGTACTGCACACTTAAAAATGGTTAGGATGGGGACTTCCCTCGTGATCCAGTGGTTAAGAATCTGCCTTCCAATGCAGGGGATGCTGGTTCGATCCCTGGTCAGGGAACCAAGATCCCACATACTGCGGGGCAACTAAGCCCACACACCAGAACTACTGAGCCTGCACACTCTAGAGCCTGCATGCCACAACTAGAGAGCCTGCACGCTGCAACAAAAGATCCCACATGTCACAACTAAGACCCAATGCAGCCAAATAAAAAAAAAAAGACCACCTGGGAGTCAGAATTTTAGACAAGCTTCCCCAGGTTTTTCTACTATGTGGCCAAATTCAGGAACCATGGGCTTCAAAATAAAGTCCAAACTTTGTTAGCATCCAAAGCCCTCCATGAGCCCATCCCTCTCTATCTCTCCATTCTCACCACTTGCTCCTCCTCAGGCCTCACTTTACCTGCCCTCTGCCTGATCCAAAGAGAACTTTCTACAGTGATAGAAACGTTCTACATCTGTGCTGTTCAATATAGAAGCTATTAGCCACATGTGGCTACTGAGCACCTGAAATGTGGCTACTGGCTACTGTATTGAAAAGAACAGGACTAAAGCAATAGTTAGGACCCCAGAAGATTAAGAGGGGTCAAGGTAAAAACAATGCCATTTAACATTTTTTCCCTCACATATTATCACTACACATTCATTCATTCAACAAATATTCATTGCTTACTATGTGCCAGGTACTATTCTAGGTCCTGGGGAAACAACAGTAAACCAAAAGACAAACATCCCTGCTCTCGGACTTCCCTGGTGGCTCAGTGGTTAAGAATCCGCCTGCCAATGAAGGGGACACAGGTTCCAGCCCTGAAGATTCCACATGCTGCGAAGCAACTAAGCCCGTGTGCCACAATTACTGAGCCCATGTGCCACACCTACTGAGCCTGAGCTCTAGAGCGGGCAAGCCACAACTACTGAGCCCACATGCCACAACTACTGAGCCCACGTGCCACAACTACTGAGCCTGAGCTCTAGACCCCGCAAGCCACAACTACTGAGCCCACGTGCCACAACTACTGAAGCCTGCATGCCTAGAGCCCGTGCTCAGCAACAACAGAAGCCACAACAATGAGAGGTCTGCACACCGCAACAAAGAGTAGCCCCCGCTCACTGCAACTAGAGAAAGCCTGCGCACAGCAACAAAGACCCAACACAGCCATAAATAAATAAATAGATAAATAAATAAATAAATTTATTAAAAATAGAAAAGAAAAAGAAGCTTATGTTCTAATGAGGCAGTATAGGATAGTGATCAAAGCAAGGACTTTGGAGCCAGAGAGCTTAGGTTCAGAGTCTGGCTCCACTGCTAACTACCTATGTTCTCTCTGAAAATTACTTAACTTCTCCATGCCTCAGTTTTTCAATCTATCAAAGGGGATAATAATAGTACTGACAGGATCTTTGGTGGGGCTAATGGCAGACTCCGGGAGGGCTTATGCCATGGAGTACTTCCCATAACTTCTGCTGCCAGTGTCCTTGTCCCCACAGTGAGCCACAGCTGCCCCCTACCTCTGCAGAAGACCCTCGAACACTAGCAGCTGTGTGGATGAAAGGCTCTTGGTGCTGCAACCAGGAGTCAGTGCTGTGCCTCTGAGGTGGGAGAGCCAACTTCAGGACACTGGTCCACAAGAGACCACCCAGCTCCACGTAATATCAAACGGTGAAAATCTCCCAGAGATCTCCATCTCAACACCAACATCCAGCTTCACTCAACGACCAGCAAGCTTCAGTGCTGGACACCCTATGCCAAACAACTAGGAAGACAGGAACACAACCCCACCCATTAGCAGAGAGGCTGCCTAAAATCATAATAAGGCCACAGATACCCCAAAACACACCACCAGACGTGGACCTGCCCACCAGAAAGACAAGATCCAGCCTCATCCACCAGAACACAGGCACTAGTCCCCTCCACCAGGAAGCCTACATAACACACTGAACCAACTTTAGCCACTGGGGACAGACACCAAAAACAACGGGAACTACGAACCTGCAGCCTGCTAAAAGGAGACCCCAAACACAGTAAGATAAGCAAAATTAGAAGACAGAAAAACACACAGCAGATGAAGGAGCAAGATAAAAACCCACCAACGTAACAAATGAAGAGGAAATACGCAGTCTATCTGAAAAAGAATTCACAATAATGATAGAAAAGATGATCCAAAATCTTGGAAATAGAATAGAGACAATGCAAGAAACATTTAACAAGGACCTAGAAGAACTAAAGAGTTAACAAGCAACGATGAACAACACAATAAATGAAATTAAAAATACTCTAGAAGGGGCTTCCCTGGTGGTGCAGTGGTTGAGAGTCCGCCTGCCGATGTAGGGGACACGGGTTCGTGCCCCGGTCCGGGAGGATCCCACATGCCGCAGAGCAGCTGAACCCATGAGCCATGGCCACTGAGCCTGTGTGTCCAGAGCCTGTGCTCTGCAATGGGAGAGGCCACAACAGAGAGAGGCCCGCATACCACAAAAAAAAAACCCAAAAAACTCTAGAAGGGATCAATAGCAGAATAACTGAGGCAGAAGAATGGATAAGTGACCTGGAAGATAAAATAGTGGAAATAACTACTGCACAGCAGAATAAAGAAAACAGAATGAAAAGAACTGAGAACAGTCTCAGAGACCTCTGGGACAACATTAAATGCACCAACATTCAAATTATAGGGGTTCCAGAAGAAGAAGAGAAAAGAAAGGGACTGAGAAAATATTTGAAGAGATTATAGTTGAAAACTTCCCTAATATGGGAAAGGAAATAGTTAATCAAGTCCAGGAAGCACAGAGAGTCCCATACAGGATAAATCCAAGGAGAAACATGCCAAGACACATATTAATCAAACTGTCAAAAATTAAATACAAAGAAAACATATTAAAAGCAGCAAGGGAAAAACAACAAATGACACACAAGGGAATCCCCATAAGGTTAACAGCTGATCTTTCAGCAGAAACTCTGCAAGCCAGAAGGGACTGGCAGGACATATTTAAAGTGATGAAGGAGAAAAACCTACAACCAAGATTACTCTACCCAGCAAGGATCTCATTCAGATTTGATGGAGAAATTAAAACCTTTACAGACAAGCAAAAGCTGAGAGAGTTCAGCACCACCAAACCAGCTTTACAACAAATGCTAAAGGAACTTCTCTAGGCAAGAAACACAGGAGAAGGAAAAGACCTACAATAACAAACCCAAAACAATTAAGAAAATGGGAATAGGAACATACATATCAGTAATTACTTTAAATGTAAATGGATTAAATGCTCCAACTGAAAGACACAGATTGGCTGAATGGATACAAAAACAAGACCCATATATATGCTCTCTACAAGAGACCTACTTCAGACCTAGGGACATATACAGACTGAAAGTGAGGGGATGGAAAAAGATATTCCATGCAAATGGAAACCAAAAGAAAGCTGGAGTAGCAATTCTCATATCAGACAAAATAGACTTTAAAATAAAGACTATTACAATAGACAAAGAAGGACACTACATAATTATCATGGGATCGATCCAAGAAGAAGATATAACAATTGTCAATATTTATTTACCCAACATAGGAGCACCTCAATACATAAGGCAAATACTAACAGCCATAAAAGGGGAAATTGACAGTAACACATTCATATTAGGGGACTTTAACACCCCACTTTCACCAATGGACAGATCATCCAAAATGAAAATAAATCAGGAAACACAAGCTTTAAATGATACATTAAACAAGATGGACTTAATTGATATTTATAGGACATTCCATCCAAAAACAACAGAATACACATTTTTCTCAAGTGCTCATGGAACATTCTCCAGGATAGATCATATCATGGGTCACAAATCAAGCCTTGGTAAATTTAAGAAAACTGAAATTGTATCAAGTATCTTTTCCGACCACAACACTATGAGACTAGGTGTCAATTAAGGGAAAAGATGTGTAAAAAATACAAAAACATGGAGGCTAACAATACACTACTTAATAATGAAGTGATCACTGAAGAAATCAAAGAGGAAATCAAAAATACCTAGAAACAAATGACCATGGAGACATGATGACCCAAAACCTATGGGATGCAGCAAAAGCAGTTCTTGGAGGGAAGTTTATAGCAATACAATCCTACCTTAAGAAACAGGAAATATCTCGAATAAACAACCTAAACTTGCACCTAAAGCAATCAGAGAAAGAAGAACAAAAAAACCCCAAAGTTAGCAGAAGGAAAGAAATCGTAAAGATCAGATCAGAAATAAATGGAAAAAATGAAGGAAACGATAGCAAAGATCAATAAACCTAAAAGCTGGTTCTTTGAGAAGATAAACAAAAGAGATAAACCATTAGCCAGACTCATCAAGAAAAAAAGGGAGAAGACTCAAATCAATAGAATTAGAAATGAAAAAGGGGAAGTAACAACTGACACTGCAGAAATACAAAAGATCATGAGAGATTACTACAAGAAACTCTATGCCAATAAAATGGACAACCTGGAAGAAATGGACAAATTCTTAGAAATGCACAACCTGCCAAGACTGAATCAGGAAGAAATAGAAAATATGAACAGACCAATCACAAGCACTGAAATTGAAACTGTGATTAAAAATCTTCCAACAAACAAAAGCCCAGGACCAGATGGCTTCACAGGCGAATTCTATCAAACATTTAGAGAAGAGCTAACACCTATCCTTTTCAAACTCTTCCAAAATATAGCAGAGGGAGGAACACTGCCAAACTCATTCTACGAGGCCACCATCACCCTGATACCAAAACCAGACAAGGATGTCACAAAGAAAGAAAACTACAGGCCCATATCACTGATGAACATAGATGCAAAAATCCTCAACAAAATACTAGCAAACAGAATCCAACAGCACATTAAAAGGATCATACACCATAATCAAGTGGGGTTTATTCCAGGAATGCAAGGATTCTTCAATATATGCAAATCAATCAACGTGATACACCATATTAACAAATTGAAGGAGAAAAACCATATGATCATCTCAATAGATGCAGAGAAGGCTTTCGACAAAATTCAACACCCATTTATGATAAAAACCCTGCAGAAAGTAGGCATAGAGGGAACTTTCCTCAACATAATACAGTCCATATATGACAAACCCACAGCCAACATCATCCTCAATGGTGAAAAACTGAAACCAATTCCACTAAGATCAGGAACGAGACAAAGTTGCCCACTCTCACCACTCTTATTCAACATAGTTTTGGAAGTTTTAGCCACAGCAATCAGGGAAGAAAAGGAAATAAAAGGAATCCAAATCGGAAAAGAAGAAGTAAAGCTGTCACTGTTTGCAGATGACATGCTACTATACATAGAGAATCCTAAAGATGCTACCAGAAAACTACTAGAGCTAATCAATGAATTTGGTAAAGTAGCAGGATACAAAATTGATGCACAGAAATCTCTGGCATTCCTATACACTAATGATGAAAAATCTGAAAGTGAAATTAAGAAAACACTGCCATTTACCACTGCAACAAAAAGAATAAAATATCTAGGAATAAACCTACCTAAGGAGACAAAAGACCTGTATGCAGAAAATTATAAGATACTAATGGAAGAAATTAAAGATGATACAAACAGATGGAGAGATATAACATGTTCTTAGATTGGAAGAATCAACATTGTGAAAATGACTCTACTACCCAAAATAATCTACAGATTCAATGCAATCCCTATCAAACTACCACTGGCATTTTTCACAGAACTAGAACAAAAAATTTCACAATTTGTATGGAAACACAAAAGACCCCGAATAGCCAAAGCAATATTGAGGACAAAAAACGGAGCTGGAGGAATCAGGCGCCCTGACTTCAGACTATACTACAAAGCTACAGTCATCAAGACAGTACGGTACTGGCACAAAAACAGAAAGATAGATCAATGGAACAGGACAGAATGCCCAGAGATAAACCCACGCACATATGGCCATCTTATCTTTGATAAAGGAGGCAGGAATGTACAGTGGAGAAAGGACAGCCTCTTCAATAAGTGGCGCTGGGAAAACTGGACAGGTACATGTAAAAGTATGAGATTAGAACACTCCCTAACACCATACACAAAAATAAGCTCCAAATGGATTAAAGACCTAAATGTAAGGACAGACACTATAAAACTCTTAGAGGAAAACATAGGCAGAACACTCTATGACATAAATCACAGCAAGATCCTTTTTGACCCACCTCCTAGAGGAATGGAAATAAAAACAAAAATAAACAAATGGGACCTAATGAAACTTAAAAGCTTTTGCACAGCAAAGGAAACCATATACAAGACCAAAAGACAACCCTCAGAATGGGA
Organism: Tursiops truncatus; assembly: GCF_011762595.2. NCBI lineage: Eukaryota > Metazoa > Chordata > Mammalia > Artiodactyla > Delphinidae > Tursiops > Tursiops truncatus. The sequence goes on along the minus strand of NC_047041.1, from coordinate 57,539,238 downwards.
GAAAATATTTGCAAATGAAGCAACTGACAGAGGATTAAACTCCAAAATTTACAAGCAGCTCATGCAGCTCAATAACAAAAAAACAAATAACCCAATCCAAAAATGGGCAGAAGACCTAAATAGACATTTCTCCAAAGAAGATGTACAGATTGCCAGCAAACACATGAAAGAATGCTCAACATCATTAATCATTAGAGAAATGCAAATCAAAACTAATGAGATATCATCTCACACCGGTCAGAATGGCCATCATCAAAAAATCTAGAAACAATAAATGCTGGAGAGGATGTGGAGAAAAGGGAACACTCTTGCACTGCTGGTGGGAATGTGATTGGTACAGCCACTATGGAGAATAGTATGGAGGTTCCTTAAAAAACTACAAAAAGAACTACCATATGACCCAGCAATCCCACTACTGGGCATATACCCTGTGAAAACCATAATTCAAAAAGAGTCATGTACCAAAATGTTCACTGCAGCTCTATTTACAATAGCCAGGAGATGGAAGCAACCTAAGTGTCCATCATCGGATGAATGGATAAAGAAGATGTGGCACATATATACAACTGAATATTACTCAGCCATAAAAAGAAACGAGGGCTTCCCTGGTGGCGCAGTGGTTGAGAGTCTGCCTGCTGATGCAGGGGATGCGGGTTCGTGCCCCGGTCCGGGAAGATCTCACATGCCGCGGAGTGGCTGGGCCCGTGAGCCACAACTACCGAGCCTGCGCGTCTGGAGCCTGTGCTCCGCAACAAGAGAGGCCATGATAGTGAGAGGCCCGCTCACCGCGATGAAGAGTGCCCCCCGCTTGCCACAACTAGAGAAAGCCCTCGCACAGAAACGAAGACCCAACACAGCAAAAATAAATTAATTAATAAACTCCTACCCCCAACATCTTAAAAAAAAAAAAGAAAGAAAGAAACGAAATTGAGTTATTTGTAGTGAGGTGGATGGACCTAGAGTCTGTCATACAGAGTGAAGTAAGTCAGAAACAGAAAGACAAATACCGTATGCTAACACATATATATGGAATCTAAGAAAAAAAAAATGTCATGAAGAACCTAGGGGTAAGACAGGAATAAAGACACCGACCTACTAGAGAATGGACTTGAGGATATGGGGAGGGGGAAGGGTAAGCTGGGACAAAGTGAGAGAGTGGCATGGACATATACACTACCAAACGTAAAACAGATAGCTAGTGGGAAGCAGCCGCATAGCACAGCGAGATCAGCTCGGTGCTTTGTGACCACCTAGAGGGGTGGGATAGGGAGGGTGGGAGGGAGGGAGACGTAAGAGGGAAGAGATATGGGAATATATGTATATGTATAACTGAGTCACTTTGTTATAAAGCAGAAACTAACACACCATGGTAAAGCAATTATACTCCAATAAAGATATATAAAAAAAAAATAGTACTGCCTAATAGGGTTTCTATAAGGATTAAATTAGTTAAACAGTGCCCCAAATATAAGAACTAGTTGTTCTATTATTGCTGTATTTTGTTATTGTTATTAGTGGGAGCAAAGACAATCAACAAATAGTAACAAAAAATATGGCCATTTAGTGATATGGCAGAAAAATAAAGCAGGGTAAGGGAACAGGGAGTGCCAGGACAGGGACTGCAATTTTTAAGAGGATAGTTAGAGAAACCTTCACTGAGAAGGTGATACTTGAGAAAAGGTCCGAAAAGAGTAGTAAAGGAGCAAGCCACACAGATATCTGGGGAAGAACTGAATCCTCTCTGTGGTACTTGATATTACTAACACCATTTTGATGGGAGACCTGAAGTTCAGACTAAGGAACCTGTCCAAGGTCACATAGCTTATAAATGACTGAGCTTAGAGTCAAATCTGGGACTACTGACTCCAATTTCTTCTCCACTTCTGAACCCTGTTTGACCTCCATTCCTTTCTGCAGTGAAACAAGACCAATGAATCCTTTTCACATCAGTTTCCCATTCTGGCACTGAGATTTACAGATTCACTATGATTAGACAAATTCTCTGGATTAATGGATTAACCAAAGGAGTTAAAGACCCAGGCTGCCTTTAACTGCCCACTCTCACCCACCACTTCCTAAGCAGATCCACACCAGGACCCCACGTTAACTGAATGCTGTGCATAGAAAACAGGCATTTATCAAGACCAACAAGACTCAAACACCAGGAAGGAGAGGTAAATTATACATCAGAAATAAAGGCCACTGCTTCCAACCAGGCCTTTGAGGGGAAAAGTTCTGCTATATTTGCACTGCCAGAGAACTATGATCAAGTTAGGTTCAACCTACTGAAACTTTCTAATCTAAACTTGGTACACAAGATCTACAGAAATAAGAAGAAAAGAACAAATCGCTATATCCTCACTTTATCTGTAAAGAAGTCAGCGAATCAAAATACTTTCAACAATATTTACTCTATACATTTTATCTGTGTTCATGAAACCTCTGTGAAAATACTGGCAATCTACTCCAGAAAACCATTAGTGCTGCCAGGAGCAATGGATTCTAGTCCTCCTTTACAACTTATTAGAAAAGTCACTTCCACTTCCTGGGTCCCACTTCTCTCATCAGTTAGAAGTAGAAGCTAGACTAGGTATTCTTTAAAGGTTCCATCTTCAACCCTTTATAGCACATTGTATTACAATAATGGCACAGCACCCCTGCACCTTCAGAGTCAGACCCAAAATTCATTCATTCGATAAACATTTGTGTAAGCTAGGCACTGAAAACACAAATATACTAAATGATGAATTCATGAAAGTTTCACATATATTGCCTTTCCCATTCACAGAAACATTTCAGAGTTGTGTTCCTACTAAAAACAAAATGTGGCTCCAATTTTTTTTTTTTCCCTAACCACACTTAAGAGAGTTTTGGGTCTTTTATTATTATATACTATACTTAACCCCCCCCCCAAAAAAATCCTCTCCCTATTAAATCACAGCTCACACTTGTATTTCCCTTCTTTAAATCACTCATAGTCCAAACTACTCAGTTAGGGTTTTTTCCCCACTTAATATATAGTGGGAGCACCTCTAATTCTGTACCTGTCTTTTTCTTTCTTTTTTAATGTTTTTTTTGTTTCTTTTTCTCTTTTAATTTTTCTTTATTTTTTTCCTTAAAAAAAAATTTTTTTTTATTTTTTTTTTATGGGCCCGGCAGAGTTCATTTCTGAGATTTAACTTCCTCATACATAATTTAATTTCCTTATACATAATTTAATTTCCTCATACATAAAATGGGTACAAAAATAGTACCCACCTAATAGGATTCCTTGAGTACTAAATACAACAATCCACATAGCTAGAACTAAAAAAGTCACTTTAATTAGTTATTATTATTACTATATGCCAAGCTCCCTGCTATATCCTCTACTCCTACAACTTCATTTTAAAAATTTTTTTATTTTAGGGCTTCCCTGGTGGCGCAGTGGTTGAGAATCTGCCTGCTAATGCAGGGCACACAGGTTCGAGCCCTGGTCTGGGAGGATCCCACATGCCGCGGAGCAACTAGGCCCGTGAGCCACAACTACTGAGCCTGCGCGTCTGGAGCCTGTGCTCCGCAACAAGAGAGGCCGCCATAGTGAGAGGCCCATGCACCGGCGATGAAGAGTGGCCCCCGCTTGGCAAAACTAGACAAAGCCCTCGCACAGAAACGAAGACGCAACACAGCAAAAATAAATAAATTAATAAACTCCTACCCCCAACATCTTCTTAAAAAAAAATAAAAATTTTTATTTTACATTAGAGTATAGCCGATTAACAACTGTGATAGTTTCAGGTGCACAGCAAAGGAACTCAGCCATACATATACATGTATCCATTCTCCCCCAAACTCCCCTCCCATCCAGGCTGCCATGTAACACTGAGCAGAGTTCCCTGTGCTATATAGTAGGTCCTTGTTGGTTATCCATTTTAAATATAGCAGTGTGTACATATCAATCCCAAACTCCCTGACTATCCCTCCCCCCATCCTTCTCCCACAACTCTGTAACCATAAGTTCTTTCTCTAAGTCTGTGAGTCTGTTTTGTAAATAGGTTCATTTGTATCATTTGTATTTCTCTTTCTCTGTCTGACTTACTTCACTCAGTATGACAATCTCTAGGTCCATCCTTGTTGCTGCAAATGGCATTACTTAATTCTTTTTAATGGCTGAGTAATATTCCATTGTGTGTGTGTATGTATACATATATATTTTTTTAAAAATATTTATTTACTTATTCATTTATTTTTGTGCATTTCTTTTTCTTACAACCAACTATTAGTTCCTTGAAAACATCTTATTTTTCTTTGCATCCCAAGTAAGACCTTTTTATAATTTATTTATAATCCATACCAAGACTAATCCAAAAGGATGTTAAGTAGTTCATCTAAGATATAAAAATAAGACAGTTAAAAATGAAAACAAATAAAAACCAGGGGCATAGATTTAAATCAAGTGATCAAAATTCAGGTCCTATACCTACCATATACATGCCACGATTATTAGCAAGTTATAACCTCTCTAGTGAGCAAGATACAACGCCACACTTCACAGAGAGTCTGTAAAACTCAGAAGTTAACAGAACCAGCAGCTGTGAAGCCAGGCACCGTTGGCTGGATTCAAATCTTAAGTCCATCACATATTAACTGTGTGAATTTGGGCACCTTACTTAACCCCTTTGGTTCCTAGTGTCTTCATCTGTTTCAATGGTGATAATACCACTTTTACAGCTGATATAAAAGTTAAATTAAATAATACATGTTAAGCACTCAGCACAGTGTCAGGCACATAATAAGCACTCAATAAAAAGTAACTATAGTTACTTATACTCATATTATAGTAACTATAGTGTGTATGCATCATCTCCCGGTTGTTTATAAAGATGTGTTAGATAAGGAGAAAAAAGGTTCTGAAGTTTAAAGTGCCATGAAATGTTTGGAATACTTATTACTATTACTCGTATTCAAAACTATGCAGGAAATTAATAAAAATGAGGAAAAAACATGTCCAAAGACAGTTGTCTTAAACATTTTTCTAAATATAGTTCCTTATAGCTAGTTCCCTCTTTTGCATTTCTGGCCTCCTTTCAAACATCTTTAATACTGCAGTAAGCAAGAGTGGAAATGCAAGCTATGTAAATTGCAAATGTAATTGCAACTAACATGAAAGGTAAGGCTTGGGGTTTTACCACCAAGTTGGGACAAAACTGTCATCTCCTCCTTCTAGCCCTGTAGGCTGCTTGTGCAGGAATTGATAATCTGTAGCTGCCAGGAAGGCCAGTTTAAATTGAAGCAGCTGGTTGTGTTTCTCTGTTGTTTGCTTTTCTGATACTATTAGAACACAGTGGTGTCTGGGTCTGGCCTGCTCTGAGGGATGACAGAAGGTACAGCCAGAACATGAAGGCAGCAGAGGACATAAAAAGGAGAGGACACAATAAAAATACCCAAAAAGTCAGTGTAGCATGATCACCAATGGGAACTGTTTCATAAGCATGTGATGAATAAGCCAATATGTGTGTAGTCACTGTGATACAAATACGTTTTAATGCATTATGATCTGTGTACATGAAGAATGCCAAAGAAAAGGCTGATCTGCATCCCATATACAGAGTCCTAAAATATCAGAACCAGAAGAGCCTTTAGAGATTATCCAGCACAGCATCATTGTTATTATGGATATAAGAACTAAGGGAAAGAGGCTTATCAGTGGTCACACAGACAAGGAGTAGAGCTGAGATCAGAACCCAGGACTAGGCCAATTGTGGACTTGAGTATAAAGTATGTAGGAAGGGAATATATTAAAAACCTTATCATTTGTGAACAAATCCCCAGAGGTGGCTTAAGAATCTGCGAATTTAGAAATGCCATTAACTGTAAGCGGGAGCCATTCCTTAGCTAAGTAAATCACTCTCATCCACCACTGCCTCATCAAATACTTTTCAAATGCTCACCTCAGGAAAGTGGTAAATTATGACATGTCATGGACCCCTGAGGCCGCTCGAGAATAGCCAGAGCTACATATGGTAAGTTCATCAAAGAGAAATGCCTAAAACAAAGTCCTGATCTGTACAGAGTAAAAAGGCAGAGAGTTCATTACTCAGCTGCCATCCAGTGTTCCCACAACTCATCTTTGAAGAACGAGTAAGCACATACAGTGATATTAATGGAAATAAAAGTAAAATCCTCACACCTAAAATTCTAGGCTTTTAAAAACCTAGCCCCAACTTCTACTCTCCAGCATCCTTCACTTGTCAACAATGCTCTATGCAAATTAGACCAGTGCTTGGCTTTTTAACTTTGTTTACAGAGGAATCGAAATGTATGCTCTCAAACCTTGCACCATCCCTGTAAATTCAAATCCTAACCATCCTTCAGGTCCAGCTCAAGGCTCCCAACTCCAGGAGGCTTCCTCTGAAAAGCCCACATTAAAGGGATCTGTCCTCTTTGGCTCTGAATCTTTTTCACCTCATTTCTCATTGCCATCCCTCCATCTCCCTCCACTTAATTCAACCTGTGCCCTGGCCACATCAGTTTAAATGCTTCTCTCCAAATGAAATGAACACTTACTGTCTCTGGAGCTTGGCTGGACTGTCCTTCCACTGTCAAAATCACACAAACCCAGTTATAATTTACTAGAAAGAAAACTGGACAACCTGGACTTGGAATATGTGAGTTGGAACCCCAGCTCCATTAATTCCTAGCCAAGATCCCCACCCACAACTACCTAGCTTCTTCGACTAGGCAACATATTCACCATATGTAAAATTAGATAATAAATCTCAGAGGTTATTAGGCACACCCAATAACTTAGGCTCTCTGAGGGATATAAAGGTACATAAGGAATGATCTCTGCCCTCTAAGAGCTTATGATGTTATGTAAGTTGGTGAGAAGGAGGTAGCAGAGCCTGGTAAAGGGAAAATTGGCTAGAGTCAAGGTATCACCGTCCTGGTCTTACCTCTATCACAGAAACTGTGCGATTGGATAAATACCTTCCCTTTATTAGGTCTCAGTTTTCTTCCTCTGTGAAATGAGCAGGGGTTAGGTCAGGGATTTTTTTTTGGGGGGGGGGGGGGGCGCGCACCATGCAGTTTGCAGGATCTTAGTTCCCCAACCAGGGATTAAACTTGGGCCCCTCGCATTGAATGCACTGAGTCCTAGCCACTGGACCACCAGGGAATTCCCTAGGTCAGGGATTTTTAAGGGCCCTGCCAACTTTGATATTCTGTGGAAAATAACCATAGTACTAGACCATTCATGAGGTGAGCCAAAAGTGCAATACAGATAATGCCTAATGTAACCAGAAACAGGCTGCTGAATTCAATGGAAGCTGCTCTGTGACGGGCAGATCCAATGGAACTTCAAATGGGGGATGGGAAAGTTGAAGCCAAATGATGAATGCATCTGCTGCTAGGAGGTCACCGCTAATCACAGGAACACTTCTCACAGGAAGCTCTGCAGAAACACTCCACTGAGGTCCCAAAGTCCCTGCCCATACAAAGAAGCCTCGCTGACCAGAGAAGGAGAGGGACCAGTCAGGAGCCTGGCAGGAGAGACAAAGGACAAAGCCAAATGAAACATAGCCCATCCTGCCCAGAGCTGAGGCCACATCTTGGGCCTTCTTGGTCCTTAGTTTTTTTGTGTTTTGTTTTTGTTTTTTTTCTTGCCAGAGCAGGTAAAGGGAGGAATAGAACAGCAGGGCTCCACTGGTTGAATTTTTTTAAAACATGTGCTGATGGGACTTCCCTGGTGGTGCAGTGGTTAAGAATCCGCCTGCCAATGCAGGGGACACGGGTTCGAGCCCTGGTCCGGGAAGATCCCATATGCCGTAGAGCAACTAAGCCTGTGTGCCACAATACTGAGCCTGTGCTCTAGAGACCGCACACCACAACTACTGAAGCCTGTGTGCCTAAAGCCCATGCTCTGCAACGAGAAACCACCGCAATGAGAAGGCCGCGCACTGCAACAAAGAGTAGCCCCTGCTCGCCACAACTAGAGAAAGCCCACGCACAGCAACAGAGACACAATGCAGCCAAAAATTAAATAAATAAATAAATTTATAAAATAAAATAAACTTATTTTTTAAAAAAAGAGTAGATTTTATGGTATATTATATCTTAATAAAGCTGTTTAAAAACAAAACAAACCAAAAAAAAACACGGGAATTCCCTGGCGGTCTGGTGGTTAGGGCTCCACGCTTTCACTGCCAAGGGCCCGGGTTCAACCCCTGGTTAAGGAACTAAAATCCCACAAGCCATGCAATGCGGCCAAAACAAACAAACAACTTGCCGAGGATCAGAGAGTTAGGAAGTGACAGACCCAGAATTCTAATTCTCAAAATCAGTGCTTTTAACCGTTATTCTATAGTGTCCTCAAGGAACTTAAAATCTAGTTATCTAGTTACTATTACTTACCTATAATATAAATAGACAGATAGATATAGGCTATAGATTTTGGCAAGAAAACAAGGCCTGAAACTGCTCAATAATGTTTAACTGAATTGAACTTAAAAATTATCGAATTTATTAATTTAATTCCTGACCTTGCGGCATTCACAGTATAAAATGAGGCTCAGACATGTTAAACTACCCCTAACTTGCAAGCTAGAAGGAAACATGTTCTATGTAAAAATAATTTCCCTTGGGAAACAACTGGGTGAAGTGGTCTGGCCGGCCCCCACAGTTCCCAGACCTCTTGCAGTTAGTTAGCACTAATGATCTGTGAACGAAGGTGACATGTCTCACTTTCAGGAAGAAGTATTCAAAATCTGGTATATGACCCTACAGCTCTGACATGCACGTCCTCCCTCCCTCCCTGCCTCCCTTTCTCTCCATTCTGCAAAGACATATTGGAAGTCTTATGTTGAGATGGTGGCATCATAAGACAAAAGCAACATAAATGCGCTAGTCATCACTTCCTGGAGGACAACTGCCCTCCAGAGTCACCTGGCCTGCAGTGGAATTCATATGAGCAAGAATTCAACAAATCTTTGTCATGTTAAGCCACTGAAATCTTGTGGCCAATTTGATACCACAGCATAATTCTGCATGCCCTGACTAATATAAATGTTAACAAGAAACAAACCCAGAATATATGAATTCAGATCTGTTCTCTACCTCTTACTATTTTGGCTAAGTTATTTAAACTCACTGGTCCTTGACTTACTCAACTTTAAATGGAGGTAGTTAACACCATCCTCTCAGAGTTGTTATGATAATTAAGTGAAGTATACAAAAACAGGTGTCATAACGCAATTGCCTTTGGGGGAAAAATTGCCACATTGAACCATCAAAAATGTGACATTGAACCTGATGGTTGACTGAGAAATTCTAATAGGAGTCTATGCTGACAAAAGCAAGAAAAAACATACTGTTTGGGAGAAGAACTGTGCTTTAACTAGTTCAGAAAGAGCAGTTATTAATTTTCGAGGGGGGTAAAAAACCATACTCCTGTCTGTATGGTACTTTATATGTCCAAATAACCTCCTATACACTGCTACATTTGATCTTCATGAGAATCCGGTAAAGATTCTTATTAAAGAAAAATTAATACAAGCCCCCAGAGCTTAATCTACACCTATCTAAGGATCAGTAGGAAAAGACAAGTGTCCTTTTAAAGTAACAGAATGAAAAAGTACTTCCCTGTCAGCAGCTTCCTCATCACTACCTCCAGGCGTGAAGGAAAGGTACCGTAATTCTCTGCCTCAAAGAGACAAAAACTCAAAAAACTCTGCCTCAAAAGAGCTTCCTCTGGCCAATTATAGTGTCTTCTATAAGATATTTATTCCAGGAAGGGGTAACACTTCAACAGTTATGTTACTTCTTACAAACCAAACAACTATCTAATAAATAAAAGAAGGAAAAGGAAAAGTGCCACTCTCAATCTATTTAAATAACAAAAGAATTCTAGTGAAGGTATGAAAAACTATAACCATTCATGATATATGAATTATAAAAGCCCATGAACTAATACAGGGGCTCAATGAACATGTGCTGATTAATACAAAAATATCCAGAACAACTGTCTTGCCCTCAAGAGGACTATAAGTAGGAGAAATGATAAAAACTGGGCACACATAGCTAAAGTTAAAAAGTAAAAATGCCACAGAATATTAATAAATGAGAAATGAGGCTGAAGAAATCACTTCTCACAGGAAAGGCATCATGAAAGATGGCATTTTGGCTGAGTTCTAAGAATCAGAATCTTAGAAAACTCCTCAAAAGCATTAGGAACTCTAGCACTTTGAAGGAACATTACAGAACTCTAGAAAATGAGCCTATAATAACAAGAGCTCTGAACTTGTTGCCATTAGTTCTCTGAAAGTACACTCCTAAATGTAAAAATAAATATTTCTGTCCCTCAAGGAGATCAGGGGAAAACATCTCATTAAGTGTCTTTTATACTGCAAACCTTGGTCTTGACTCAGGGATACCAATCACTTTTTGAAATACCCGATATGACCCTGGGTGTTTTTTTTTAACATGAAGGCAGATACTGTACTTTTTCAACATAAGATGGGAAGCATAAGCCATTCAAGTTGGGGTCAATTACACAAGCAGAAGATTTGGAACCATTCCTTTCAGCATGGGTCGCAACTTGATAGTAAATGCCTATGAAAAAGGCAGTGGGCCTTAGGAAACTAGAAAAAGAAGAGCAAATTAAATCTAAAATAAGCAGAAGAAAAAAAACAATAAGAATTAGAGTAGAAATCACTAAAACTGAAAACAGAAAATCAATAGAGAAAAATCAACAAAACCAAAAGATCAATAAAATCAGTAAGCCTCTAACTAGGCTAAGAAAAAAAGAGAGAAGACACAAATAACTTATATCAGAAATGAAAAAGGGACATCACTACGGACCCCTTGGAAATTAAAAGGATAATGAAGGAATATTATGAACAACTCTACATGATATAGACCAATTCACTGAAAGACTATCTGCCAAAACACACAAAAAGAAACAATCTGAATAGACCAGTATCTATTAAAGAAATTGAATCAATAATTAATAATCTTCTAAAAGAGAAAGCACCAGGCCCAGGTGTGTTCACAGGTAAATTCTACCAAATATTTAAGGAAGAAATTATACCAATTCTCTACAATTTCTTTCAGAGTACAGAAGCAGAGGGAATATTTCCTAACTCATTCTATGAGTCCAGCATTACCCTAATACGAAAACCAGACAAAGACATTACAAGAAAAGAAAACTATTGGCCAATATCTTTCATGAGCATAGATGCAAAAATCCTCAACAAAATATTAGCACATTGAATCTAAAAAAATATATAAAGAATTATATACCGTGACCAAGCGGAATTTATCCCAGCTATGCAAGGCTGGTTCAACATTCAAAATCAATTAATGTAATCCATCACATTAATAGACTAAAAAAAAAGAAAAATCACATAATCATATTAATAGATGCAGGAAAAAGCATTTGACAAAATCTAACATGCACTCATGATAAAAATTCTCAGTACACTAGAAAGAGGAGAACTTTCTTAACTTGATAATGACTACAAGAAACCTACAGCTAGCATCATACTTAATGGTGAGAAACTCAAACTTTTCCCACTAAGATCCCATACAAAGCAAGGAGGTCCCCTCTTACCACTCCTTTCAACACCATACTGGAAGTCTTTGCTAATGCAGTAAGGCAAGAAAAGGAAATGAAAGGTACACAGGTTGGGAAGGAAGACGTAAAACTGTATTTGTTCACAAATGAAATAATCATCCACATAGAAAATTCAAAAGAATTGACAAAAAACTCCTAGAATTAATAAGCGATTATAGCAAGGTTGCAGGCTAAAAGGTTAATTACAAAAGTCAATTGCTTTTCTATATATTAACAATGAACAGGTTAATGTGAAATTAAAAACACAATACCATTTACAATAGCATCAAAGAAAATTAAATACTTAGGTATAAATCTAACGAAATATTATAAGATCTATATAAGGAAAAGTACAAAACTCTGATGAATGAAATAAAAGAAGAACTAAATAAAATGGAAAGATATTCCATGTTTAGGGATAGAAAGACTCAATATTGTTAAGATGGCAGTTGTTCCCAACTTGATCTATGGATTCAATGCAATCCCAATAAAAATCCCAACAAATTATTTTATGGAGATTGACAAGCTGATTCTAAAGCTTATATGGAGAGGAAAAAGACCCAGAATAGCCAACACAATATTGAAGGAAAAGAACAAAGTTGGAGGACTGATGCTACCAACTTGAAGACTTACAGCAATCAAGACCAAAGACCTTAACAGACATGTGACTAAAGAAGATATACAGACGGAAAACAGCATATAAAAAGATGCTCCACATCACATGTCATCAGGGAGATGCAAATTAAAACAACAGAAGATGCCACTACACATCTATCAGAATGACCAAAATCTGGAATACTGACAACACCAAATGCTGGTGAGGATGTGGAGCAACAGGAACACTCGTACATTGCTGGTGGGAATGCAAAATGGTACAATCACTCTGGAAGAGTCTGTCAGTTTCTTACAAAACTAAACGTATTCTTACCACATGAACCAGCAATCACACTCCTTGTTATTCATGTCCACACAAAAACCAGCACAAAGATATTTATAATAGCTTTATTCATAATTGTGAAAACTTTGAAGCAACCAAGATGTCCTTCAGCAGGTGAAAGGATAAATAAACTGTAGTACACCCAATGGAATATTATTCAGTTCTAAAAAGAAATAAGCTATCAAGCCATGAAAATACATGGAGAAAACTTAAATGTATATTACTAAATATATAATCTTAAAAGGCTACATACTGTATGATTCCAACTATATGACACTCTGGAAAAGGCAAAAACTATGGAGATAGAATCTTTAAAAATGATATAAATGAACTTATTTACAAAACAGAAATAGACTCACAGAGATAGAAAACAAATTTATGGTTACCAAAGGGGATAGTGGGGGCGGGCAGGAAGGAAGATAAATTAGGAGGTTAGGATTAACATATACACACTGCTATATATAAAATAGGCAAAAAACAAGGACCTACTGTATAGCACAGGGAACTATACTCAATATCTTATAATAACCTATAATGGAAAAGAATCTGAAAAAAATATATATATGTAAAACCGAATCACTCTGCTATACACTTGAAACTAACACAACGTTGTAAATTAACTATACTTCAATTTAAAAAGTTTAAAAAAACTATGGAGACAATAAAAAGATCAGTGGTTGGTGGGGGTGGGGAGGGGAGAGTAGGATGAATAGACAGAAGATTTTCAGGGCAGTGAAATATTCTGTATGATATTATAATGATGTATATATGTCATTAAATATTTGTCCAAATCCATAGGATGTATAACACGAGTGAACCCTTAGGTAAACTACGAACTTTAGGTAATCTTGATGTGTCAATGTAAGCTAATCCTTGGTAAAAAATATATCATTCTGATGAGTAATATTGATAAATATCAATATTTATAATAACTAAATAAAGGGGGAGACTATGCACATGTTGGGGGGAGAGGTATATGGGAAATCTCTGTACCTCCCTCTCAATTTTGTTGTAAACCTAAAACTGCTCTAAGAAAATGGAGTCTTTTATTATTTATTTATTTATTTTAATAGAGTCTTTTTTAAAAAAGAGGCAGTGGAGTTTAGCAGAAAGAGGGGGGAGTCCCAGTGATTCCATTTATTGACTGTGTGCTTTGAGGATAGTAGTAAAGGCTGCCTGGCTCACTACTGCATTCTCAGTGTCTAACACAATGCCCGAGTCTTGGCACACAGTACTCAAAATACATTTATTGAAAGCCTGAATGAATGAAGGAACCACTTAAATTTTTTGATACGTTTTTCTTTCTCTATCACTAGTAAGTGACAGAATCATGATCTGAACCTCTGCCTCTCTATACTCCAGGAGTGTCTATCTAGGGATATCAGAGTAGTATAAATGCCTAGAATAGAGCTACATCATTTCTTAGAGGTGATATCCAGTACCCAGCTTGGAATAATCTCTTGTGACAGACTGTATTTTCCAAAGATTGCCACAATCCCATGAAGAGGTAGAGCCTAACTCTCCTCCCAGTGAATCTGAGCTGGACTAGCCCGATCAATAGGATGCAGAGGAAGTAATGCTGTGTGACTTTCAAAGCTAAGTCAAAAATGAGCCATAAATATAGTCAACTATAGGCCATTCAGTTTTTGCCTGGCTCTTTTGGATGCTCCCCCAAAAGAAAGGGCTCCTTCATTCATTCAAGCTTTCAACAAACATTTGTTACAAATTCCTACTATGTGTCAGGCCCTAGACATTGTCTTAAGCACTGAGAATGCAATAGTGAACCACTCAGCCACTGTCCCTGTCCTCACAGAGTTTACACTCTAGAGGAGGAAAAAGATGAAGAGCAAGTGGGAAAATCTAATATATCCTATAATTATAACATGTAAGAGGTGCTCATAAAGAAGGAAACAGAGATTTTCTCAAGAATGACAAGTCAAGAAAGAACACTCCAAGGTGGTGACATTTAAATAAGCCATAACAGATGAGTAGTTAGTCATGTTGGAGGGAGGAGCAGGGAAACATTTCAGGGAAAGGAACAGCATGGGCAAAGGCACTGAAGCAGAAAAGAACTCGACATGCTTTCAGAGGAACTAAGAGACAATGAATATGGGCAGAACAGAGTGAACAAGGTGGAGAGTAGCAAAAGGACCTGAGAAGAAATTTTTGAAACAACACTGTTGGGTTAATCATAGATCAGTGAGTGTAGCATATCAGTAGATTCACCTCTCAAAATTCTAATGTAAATATTATTTTAAAGCCAGGTTTATATAAGTTCAGATGTAAAACAAAAGAACTCAAGTAGTAAGTGCTGATACTGATATTGTAAGACTAGCTGTAGTCACATAACAAGCACATTATTCAAAAATGGGAATGTTTCCAAGACAAAGGACCATATGGTTTGAAGGACTTCCTGTAATTAACCTCTTTAGAATTTCAGGGCACAGAAAGACAAAATTGACTTTCTCATTGCCTCCTTAATGGTACATTTCATAAATCATACCTGATTTGACCTAGTTTTCTTCAGCAGTCATCTCAAAATGTTTCACTGAAACCACAATCCTCTAATGGGGAGGATGATCAAGCCTGTCACCAAAGGATGCCCTGTCTAAAAAGAAACAGCTCCTTTATAGAATTCAGAACATCAAAGCAGCTCCCTAATAACCTGCCCAAAGGCTTACTCCACCCAAAGCCTTTGTCCTCTTATCACGTGTCAAGCTCACAGGAGAAAAATAAAAGATGGGTTTACACATTATTTGACACTACTATCAAACATCTATCCCTGCACCCAAAGACAACTGAAATCATCAGCTGAAAAAATATTACTGGCAATTGTTCCCAGAAAACCAATTCAGGGGCCTGGGACCTCCCAGCAAACGCTACTTTATGGCAAGGTCCTTTGGTCTAGGAGCCTATCTCTAACATTAGTTAAAACCAGCAAGTACCAAGTTATAAATGAGATAAAATTTTATTATAGAACAGTAGTTTCAGGAAATATATGTGCTATTATTTTAATAATGAGATTGATTTTAGAGTTATAATTTGAAAGGACTGATGGCTTTTTTCTGCATGTGCAACCTAGCCTATGAATGTTTATTGTGCCTCTCAAGTAAGAGCCATAAAAGGAACCCTTTGGCCCACTCTCCAGGGCAGTCTGAATAACAGCACTCTATACTCTTGTCTGTACTGTTATTGCAACACCTGTGGAACCCTCCAAAGGGATCGCTCTTTGGGATAAGAGAGCTGAGACACACCTACCCCTACCCACCTTCTGGTCAAGAGCACTTGACCAGGCTAAGGGCCCCCCTCTTCCTCTCCACTGAGCCCAGGGGTGGCAGGTGATAAAAATGAAGCTCTGTTCTCAGTTGTGCTCATACCTGGTCATGACATTTTGCTCTGGTGGTGAATAACAGCTCTTATTTTCATCTTCACAATTAGGAAATTAGTCTTCAGCTGGATAAAACAACCACAGAGCAGGCTCATCAGTAAGCAAAGAAAACCAAGGGAGCTTGCGGCTAATGCCTGTGGACAAGAATGCTATAATGGTAACAACAGTTGGGAAGGGGATAACCTAATATTTGAAGTAAACCACTAGGGCGCTGGCTCATTCTGAAGCCTTCCCTCTGGGCTTGAATCTTATAGTTGGCACATGCGAGCGAAGAGCCAAGAATGATTCTCCAGCACTAGACAATGGGGTTCCTCACTGAAAATAAAATTCTCACGCATGATGGATGAGCAATAAATCATTTGCAGAAGTGACCCAAAGAACTATCAGGGGTACAGGAAATCTGGGAACACTAGAGTTAAACAAAGATGTCAAGGAGGGAATTCTCAAGGAAGCTGAAATTGTAGCTTAGAAAGGAAGGAATCCAACCTTGCTAAAGGAGAAACAAACACCCCCCCTCCACACACACACACCCCCCACCAAAAAATGCAAAGAGAGTAGTGGAGCAGTAGATTGCATTCAAGTTCTCTGACTCCTAAGCCTAGGCTGTGACTTCCCTCTCTCATGACAGGGGTATTTTGTCAGGGGCCAGCAACAGATCTTCAAACAATAAACAAAACAAACCGAAAAATGGGTCCGTACAATTCCTATAAAAGAGCCATCCCTAGTTCATCAAAAGAAATGAAAACGGACATGGCTGTCAAGTTGGCACTTCAAAAGCAGTTTTATGGTAATTTATTACCCCAGCATCAGCTACTTAGGAACTGAGTCATTAGGACTCTTGTTTGCTATGTCAGGTACTTTGCAGTGTCCCAAATGCAGAGGCTGTAACAACCAATATAAAAAATATTGAAAGAGCTCTGTTGGGAGCACAAGTTTTCACTCATATAAACATCAGCAAACATTCCAAGGCAGGGAGAGGCAGAAAGGTCCCTGGTGAGAGTCAGAGAGCCTGAGCTGTAGGCTCAGCTTCTCTAGTTATTCATTCTAAAACTTTGGGCCCCTAAGTCTCTGGGCCTTATTTTTAAGTATGGTAATAGTTGACTTCAGATGTATAACAAAAAGCAGCAGTCCCCTACCTCACTCTGAATTTCTGCTTCTCAAAGGCAATCACTTTCAACTTTTAGCTCTTTCTCTTAGTATTTATCTCTTTATTTCAAAAAAACATGCTTATATTGCAATTTTGGGGTCAATTTTAGTCATTATTTATCATCTTTCTGTTTTGAAGGTCTGCTCTTTCATATCATGATCATCACCCCCATGACCACCCATATATACACATGTACACACACTTCTCCTTCCACCAACACAGTCACATCACAATTTTTAGTTAAATTAATATTTAGGATATGCCCATTCCATGGAATACTATTCAGCAATCAAAAAGAATGAACTATTGATATACAACCACTTGTATGGGTCTCAAGTGCATTATGCTGAGTGAAAAAAAGGTCACATACTGTATGATTCCATTTATATATTTATCTTGAAATAACGAAATTATACAAATGTTAAATAACTAGTGGTTTCCAGGAGTTAGGGATGGGGGTAGGGGGTGTTGTGCTGTGAATATAAAGGGGTAGAGTGAGGAAAATCTTTATAGTAATGGAATATTCTGTATCATGATTGCAGTGGTGGTTACACAAATCTACACATGTGATTAAATGGCACAGAACCATATACACATTGCACTAATGTCATTTTCATGGTTTTGATACTGTACTACAGTTACACAAGATCTAACCATTGGAGGAAACTGGGTAAAAGATATATAGGGCCTCTCTGTTTATCTTTGCAACTTCCTGTCAATCTATAATTATTTCAAAATAAAATGTTTTCAAAATTAATATTCATAAATCAACTATACCCCAATAAAAATTAAATAAAACATTAATATGAAGGTCTATATTATTTTCAGGGGGAATCACAACATATTTATTTAGAGGGAATATAATTCAACCTACAACAGGTTGATTTCAAATTTTAGCTATTATAAATATTGTTTTTATGAAAATTTATACAAAAGCCTTTATGTGGCTATCTGCTTTCATTTCTCTTGGGAATACACCAAGGCGTGATTACCAAAGCTTTTTAATGTTTTGTTAGCTGGAGGAACAGTATTCCAACACTTTCTTGTTTTTCTCAAGAATACTCAGGATCTATACAATGATTTTCACAGCTAAACCACATAGTGTATTATGACTACATTGTCTTCCTTGGACAACTAGAATTCTGGTCTTTCCTAGAATTAATAGTTGTCTCGTTTTTAATTTGCTTGGTTTTAATGTCCTTTTCCCCAATTCATCTCCAAATTCTCCAAAATAACTTTAAGGTTCTTTGTAATATGGTCAAACACGTCAGATAATTTACTGATGTCGTTTTGTATTTTCTTTAAAGTGGGGTCCCCAACCCCCAGGCCCTGGACCGCACAGCAGGAGGTAAGCAGCGAGCGAGGGAAGCTTCATCTGCCGCTCCCCATTGCTTGCATTACCAACTGAACCATCCTCTCCCTCCACCCCCACCCCATGTGTGGAAAAACTGTCTTCCAGGAAACTAGTCCCTGGTGCCAAAAAGGTTGGGGACTGCTGCTTTAAAGCATCTCTCTTGGAATCTCCAACCTCTCGTTCAAATCTGCTAACTCTCTCTAGTCCGTAGGTCTCCTGCATAGCTGTGGTCCTGGAATACCCCTTAATCATCATTCTGGGACTTATACTCACTTTTCTATGTTAGATTCCCTTGATTCCTGGGTCCATGCCTTCCTATTTCTTTCCTATCTCATTATGGTATATCAAACTACCAAGTTGCCTGAGATAGCATACATGGGAAATAAATCTTTTCGAGATGTCTGAAAATGTCTTTTTTCCCCCTACTTTCATATTTGATTGTTAGTTTTGACTGGGTATAGAATGCTAGGTTGGAAATGATATCTTCTCAGAATGTAAGGCAATTCCTCCACTTTCTTCTAGCTTCCAATATTGCTTTTGAGAAGTCCAATACCTTTGTATGCGACTTGTTAATTCTCTCTGGCAGCTTTTATGATATTCTCACTCTACTCAGTGTTCTGAAATTTCATAATGATGTGTTTCTTTTTTAAAATTCATTGTACTGAGTGCTTGATGGGTTTTTTTCAATATAAACATATGTGTACTTAAGTTCTGGGAAATTGCTATATTATTTCTTTGATGATTTCTGTCACTCTATGACCCCACATCTGACTATTAGGAGATCCAAAGATCTAAAGGAGAAAAACTACAGGAATTGGAGGGAATAAAATCATCAAAAATAATTATATCAATTCTCTTAAATTTAAATAACTTTTATATTTAAATAAATCTTAAAACTGATCCTCTTATTTATTTTCTACTTCTTTGTTTTAAATTCTTTACTCTGATATATTTTTTAAGTGTCCAAAACTTCTTTTTTGTTCTCTGACTATTCCTTTTTTTTAACAGAACCCTATTCTTGTTTCACTGAGGCATTATCTTCTCTGATCTGAGTTTTCTTCAAATTTTCTTTTGCTCCTACATTGTCTCTTGTGCTCTATCTCTACCCAATGCTCTCTTTTGGAGGGATGGGGGTCTTTATATCTGTTTTCATTTGTTATTCATGTTAGAGGTTTCTCTCAAACATCAGGTGATCTTTGCCTTTTCTTTCATATTTAAGAGTAAGGCACACAGAGAAACATTGTATGAGCAGCAGGGCATGTTAACTTCTAGGCTTCAATGTAACAAGAGAAAATGTCAAGCCGGTTTTTTACTGGGGAGGTTCCCAGATGTCTGTGAGTCAGTTTCTCAGCAAGGAATCCTCTAATCTCCCACCTGAGGAAAATAAACCTGACTACCTATTTCTGGGAGATAAGAACTAGATGGAGCCCTTCACTTAATCCCTGTTTTTAGAATGGCACCTCTCTTTTACTCTCAGCTAAATTTGGTATTCCCAAAGCCACGGCCTCTCTGATTTTATTTCTCTAGAGGATAAACCTCCAATGTTCTGCTGAAATAGAGAAAAGATGTGACGGTTTAATTGTTCCTTATATACCTCTGAAACTCCTGTTTTCAGCTCCACCTCTCATCCTAATATTCAAGATGCGAAGAACCTCCAATACCTAGGGCTTTCTAGAGTTTTGTATGACAAAATGCCTTTATACAGATTCACATCCCCTCTGTAGCTTTAGCTTTCTGCTTTCCCTGATCCACTAAATCATTCATCATCTGTGCCTTTCCCATCTTGTCTATTCTCTTAGTCTTTGTGAGTTAATACTAGTTTTATGCCATTTCAACGGAGTTTGTAAAAGGAGATAAAGTAAGACATACATGTTCAATCCAATTTATTTTAATCATAAGCCCCCTCATGAAGTTATTGAAAGGACAAAATACAGAATATGAAAGTTTTTGGGAAACTTATAAAGTAAAAGTTCAGTAATAGTGGTAGCAGTAGTATTCTATGTTTTTCTTTTTTTAATCTTTTTTGTTTGTTTTTATTTTGGTATGCTATTTTTCTTTTAATAGCTATTCCAATATAAAGAATTCTTCTCTTTGGGTGCTCTAGGGAAGCACCAAGTTTCATAAATAAAACATGAAAAATATTTACAGCATATATATCAAAAGGTGAATACCCTTAATATACACAGAGCCCCCCCACCCTGCAAAACTGATGAGACAAAGAACCTAGCAGAGAGGGAGGTTCAAGATGGTGGAAGAGTAAGACGTGGAGAACACCTTCCTCCCCACAAATACATGAGAAATACATCTACATGTTAAACAACTCCTACAGAACACCTACTGAACGCTGGCAGAAGACCTCAGACCTCCCAAAAGGCAAGAAACTCCCCATGTACCTGGGTAGGGCAAAAGAAAAAACAGAGACAAAAGAATAGGGACAGGACCTGCAACAGTGGGAGGGAGCTGTGAAGGAGGAAACGTCTCCACACTCTAGAAAGGCCCTTCTCGGGCAGAGAGATTCCCGCACAGAGGAGCACAGAGGATCGGTGCTGACCAGCACTCACCAGCCCGAGAGGCTTGTCTGCTCACGCCGGGACAGGTAGGGGCTGGGAGCTGAGGCTCGGGCTTCGGTCTGATCCCAGGGAGAGGACTGGGGTTGGCTGCGTGAACACAGCCTGAAGGGGGCTAGTGCACCACAGCTAGCCGGGAGGAAGTCCGGGAAAAAGTCTGGAGCTACCAAAGAGGCAAGAGACTTTTTCTTGCCTCTTTGTTTCCTGATGCGCGAGGAGAGGGGATTAAGAGCACTGCTTAAAGGAGCTCCTGAGACGGGCGCGAGCCGCGGCTATCAGCGCGGACCCCAGAGACAGGCATGAGACACTAAGGCTGCTGCTGCTGCAGTCACCAAGAAGCCTGCGTGCAAGCACAGGTCACTATCCACACCTCCCCTCCTGAGAACTGTGCATCCCGCCACTGCCAGGGTCCCGTGATCCAGGGACAACATCCCCGGGAGAACACACGGCGCACCTCAGGCTATTGCAATGTCACGCTAGGCTCTGCCGCCACAGGCTCGCCCTGCACTCCGTACCCCTCCCTCCCCCCGGCCTGAGTGAGCCAGAGCCCCCGAAGCAGCTGCTCCTTTAACCACGTCCTGTCTGAGCAAAGAACAGATGTCCTCAGATGACCTACAGGCAGAGGCGGGGCCAAATCCAAAGCTGAACTCCAGGAGCTATTCGAACAAAGAAGAGAAAGGGAAATCTCTCCCAGCAGCCTCAGGAGCAGCAGATTAAATCTCCACAATCAACTTGACGTACCCTGCACCTGTGGAATACCTGAATAGACAACGAATCATCCCAAATTGAGGAGGTGGACTTTGGGAGCAACGATATATATTTTTTCCTTTTTCTCTTTTTGTGAGTGTGTATTTGTATGCTTCTGTGTGTGATTTTGTGTGTATAGCTTTGCTTTTACAATTTGTCCTAGGGTTTTCTCTGTCCGTTTTTTTTGTTTGGTTTTTTTTTTGGATAGTTTTTAGTGCTCATTATCATTGGTGGATTTGTCTTCTGGTTTGGTTGCTCTCTTCTTTCTTTTTTTAATTACTTAAAAAAATTTTTTAAATTATTTTTTACTTCTTATTCTAATAACTATTTTATTTTATCTTCTTTCTTTCTTTCTTTTCTTTCTCTCTCTCTCTCTCTCTCTCTTTCTTTCTTTCTTTCTTTTCTCCCTTTTATTCTGACCCATGTGAATGACAGGCTCTTGGTGCTCCAGCCAGCGGTTAGGGCTGTGCCTCTAAGGTGGGAGAGCCAAGTTCAGGACACTGGTCCACAAGAGACCTCCCAGCTCCACGTAATATCAAACGGCGAAAATCTCCCAGAGATCTCCATCTCAACGCCAAGACCCAGCTCCACTCAATGACCAGAAAGCTACAGGGCTGGACACCCTATGCCAAACAACTAGCAAGACAAGAACACAACCCCACCCATTAGCAGAGATGCTGCCTAAAATCAAAATAAGGCCACAGACACCCCAAAACACACCACCAGACATGGACCTGCCCACCAAAAGGACAAGATCCAGCCTCATCCACCAGAACACAGGCACTAGTCCCCTCCACCAGGAAGCCTACACAATCCACTGAACCAACCTTAGCCACTGGGGGCAGGCACCAAAAACAATGGGAACTATGAACCTGCAGCCTGTGAAAAGGAGACCTCAAACACAGTAAGTTAAGCAAAATGAGAAGACAGAGAAACACACAGCAGATGAAGGAGCAAGGTAAAAACCCACCAGACCTAACAAATGAAGGGGAAATAGGCAGTCTACCTGAAAAAGAATTCAGAATAATGATAGTAAAGATGACCCAAAATCTTGGAAATAAAACGCAGAAAACACAAGAAACGTTTAACAAGAACCTAGAAGAACTAAAGAGCAAACAAACAGTGAAGAACAACACAATAAATGAAATTAAAAATTCTCTAGAAGGGATCAATAGCAGAAAAACTGAGGCAGAAGAACAGATAAGAGACCTGGAAGATAAAATAGTGGAAATAACTACTGCAGAGCAGAAGAAAGAAAAAAGATTGAAAAGAATTGAGGACAGTCTCAGAGACCTCTGGGACAACATTAAATGCACCAACATTCAAATTATAGGGGTCCCAGAAGAAGAGAAAAAGAAAGGGACTGAGAAAATATTTGAAGAGATTATAGTTGAAAACTTCCCTAATATGGGAAAGGAAATAGTAAATCAAGTCCAGGAAGCACAGAGAGTCCCATACAGGATAAATCCAAGGAGAAACACGCCAAGACACATATTAATCAAACTGTCAAAAATTAAATACAAAGAAAACATATTAAAAGCAGCAAGGGAAAAACAACAAATGACACACAAGGGAATCCCCGCAAGGTTAACAGCTGATCTTTCAGCAGAAACTCTGCAACCCAGAAGGCACTGGCAGGACATATTTAAAGTCCTTTTTACAGACAAGCAAAAGCTAAGACTTCAGCACCACGAAACCAGCTTTACAACAAATGGTAAAGGAACTTCTCCAGGCAAGAAACACAAGAGAAGGAAAAGACCTACAAAAACAAACCCAAAACAATTAAGAAAATGGTAAAAGGAACATACATATCAATAATTACCTTAAATGTAAATGGATTAAATGCTCTAACCAAAAGACACAGACTGGCTGAATGGACACAAAAACAAAACTCATATATATGCTGTCTACAAGAGACCCACTTCAGACATAGGGACACATTCAGACTGAAAGTGAGGGGATGGAAAAAGATATCCCATGCAAATGGAAATCAAAAGAAAGCTGGACTAGAAATTCTCATATCAGACAAAATAGACTTTAAAATAAACACTATTACAAGAGACAAAGAAGGACACTACATAATGATCAAGGGATCAATCCAAAAAGAAGATATAACAATTGTAAATATTTATGCACCCAACATAGGAGCACCTCAATACATAAGGCAAATACTAACAGCCATAAAAGGGGAAATCGACAGTAACACAATCATAGTTGGGGACTTTAACACCCCACTTTCATAAATGGACAGATCATCCAAAATGAAAATAATTAAGGAAACACAAGCTTTAAATGACACATTAGAACAGATGGACTTAATTGATATTTATAGGATATTCCATCCAAAGACAACACAATACATTTCTTCTCAAGTGCTCATGGAACATTCTCCAGGATAGATCATATCTTGGGTCACAAATCAAGCCTTGGTAAATTTAAGAAAATTAAAATCGTATCAAGTATCTTTTCTGACCTCAATGCTATAAGACTAGATATCAATTACAGGAAAAACTGTAAAAAATACAAATACATGGAGGCTAAACAATACACAATTTAATAACCAAGAGATCACTGAAGAAATCAAAGAGGAAATCAAAAAATACCTAGAAACAAATGACAATGAAACACAACAACCCAAAACCTATGGGATGCAGCAAAAGCAGTTCTAAGAGGGAAGTTTATAGCAATACAATCCTACCTTAAGAAACAAAAAACATCTCAAATAAGCAACCTAACCTTACACCTAAAGTAATTAGAGAAAGAAGAACAAAAATCCCCCAAAGTTAGCAGAAGGAAAGAAATCATAAAGATCAGATCAGAAATAAATGAAAAAGAAATGAAGGAAACAATAGCAAAGATCAATAAAACCAAAAGCTGGTTCTTTGAGAAGATAAACAAAAATGATAAACCATTAGCCAGACTCATCAAGAAAAAAAGGGAGAAGACTCAAATCAATAGAATTAGAAATGAAAAAGGAGAAGTAACAACTGACACTGCAGAAATGCAAAGGACCATGAGAAATTACTAAAGCAACTATATGCCAATAAAATAGACAACCTGGAAGAAATGGACAAATTCTTAGAAATGCACAACTGTCTGAAACTGAACTAGGAAGAAACAGAAAATATGAACAGACCAATCACAAGCACTGAAATTGAAACTGTGATTAAAAATCTTCCAACAAACAACAGCCCAGGACCAAATGGCTTCACAGGCGAATTCCATCAAACAGTTAGAGAAGGGTTTCCCTGGTGGCGCAGTGGTTGGGAGTCCACCTGCCGATGCAGGGGATGCGGGTTCGTGCCCCGGTCCAGGAAGATCCCACATGCCGTGGAGTGGCTGGGCCCGTGAGCCATGGCCGCTGAGCCTGCGCATCCGGAGCCTGTGCTCCGCAACGGGAGAGGCCACAACAGTGAGAGGCCCACGAACCGCAAAAAAAAACAAAAAAAACAAAAAAACAGTTAGAGAAGAGCTAACACCTATCCTTCTCAAACTCTTCCAAAATATAGCAGAGGGAGGAACATTCCCAAACTCATTCTACAAGGTCACCATCACCCTGATACCGAAACCAGACAAAGATGTCACAAAAAAAGAAAACTACAGGCCAATATCACTGATGAACACAGATGCAAAAGTCCTCAACAGCATACTAGTAAACAGATTCCAACAGCAAATTAAAAGGATCATACACCATGATCTAGTGGAGTTTATCCCAGGAATGCAAGGATTCTTCAGTATATGCAAATCAATCAATGTGATACACCATACTGGCAAATTGAACAATAAAAACTATATGATCATCTCAATAAATGCAGAGAAGGCTTTCGACAAAATTCAACACCCATTTATGATAAAAACCCTCCAGAAAGTAGGCATAGAGGGAACTTACCTCAACATAATAAAGGCCATACAAGACAAACCCACAGCCAACATCGTCCTCAATGGTGAAAAACTGAAACCATTTCCACTATAATCAGGAACAAGACAAGGTTGCCCACTCTCACCACTATTATTCAACATAGTTTTGGAGGTTTTAGCCATTGCAGTCAGAGATGAAAAAGAAATAAAAAGGAATCCAAATTGGAAGAGGAAGAAGTA
The DNA here is from genome assembly GCF_011762595.2 of Tursiops truncatus. Classification (NCBI taxonomy): domain Eukaryota; kingdom Metazoa; phylum Chordata; class Mammalia; order Artiodactyla; family Delphinidae; genus Tursiops; species Tursiops truncatus. Next base: position 57,513,410 of record NC_047041.1, on the reverse strand, counting down.
AAGCTGTCACTGTTTGCAGATGACATGATAGTATACATAGAAAATCCTAAAGATGCTACCACAAAACTACTAGAGCTAATCAATGCATTTGGTAAAGTAGCAGGATACAAAATTAATGCACCGAAATCTCTTGCATTCCTATACACTAATGATGAAAAATCTGAAAGTGAAATTAAGAAAACACTCCCAGGACTTCCCTTGTCACGCAGTGGTTAAGAATCCGCCTGCCAATGCAAGGGACAAGGGTTCAAGCACTGGTCTGGGAAGATCCCACATACCGCGGAGCAACTAAGCCCATGTGCCACAACTACTGAATCCTGTGCGCCTAAAGCCCATGCTCCACAACAAGAGAAGCCACCACAATGAAAGTCCGCACACCACAAAGAAGAGTGGCCCCCGCTCACCACAACTAGAGCAAGCCCGCATGCAGCAACAAAGACCCAACGCAGCCAAAACTAAATAAAATTAATCAGAAAGAAAACACTCCCATTTACCATTGCAACAAAAAGAATAAAATATCTAGGAATAAACCTACCTAAGGAGACAAAAGACCTGTATACAGAAGATTATAAGACACTGATGAAAGAAGTTAAATATGATACAAACAGATGAAGAGATATACCAGGGTCTTGGATTGGAAGAATCAACATTGTGAAAATGACTATACTACCCAAAGCAATCTACAGATTCAGTGCAATCCCTATCAAACTACCACTGGCATTTTTCACAGAACTAGAACAAAAAATTTCACAATTTGTATGGAAGCACAAAAGACCCCAAATAGCCAAAGCAATCTTGAGAAAGAAAAACGGAGCTGGAGGAATCAGGCTCCCTGACTTCAGACTATACTACAAAGCTACAGTAATCAAGACAGTATGGTACTGGCACAAAAACAGAAGTACAGATCAATGGAACAGGATAGAAAGCCCAGAGATAAACCCACGCACATATGGTCACCTTACCTTTGATAAAGGAGGCAAGAATATATATTGGAGAAAAGACAGACTCTTCAATAAGTCGTGCTGGGAAAACTGGACAGCTACATGTAAAAGAATGAAATTAGAACACTCCCTAACACCATACACAAAAATAAACTCAAAATGGATTAAAGACCTAAATATAAAGCCAGACACTATCAAACTCTTAGAGGAAAACATAGGCAGAACACTCTATGACATAAGTCACAGCAAGATCCTTTTTGACCCAACTCCTAGAGAAATGGAAACAAAAATAAACAAATGGGACCTAATGAAACTTAAAAGCTTTTGCACAGCAAAGGAAACCATAAACAAGATGAAAAGACTACCCACAGAATGGGAGAAAATATTTGCAAATGAAGCAACTGACAAAGGATTAATCTCCAAAATTTACAAGCAGCTCATGCAGCTCAATATAAAAAAAACAAACAACGCAATCCAAAAATGGGCAGAAGACCTAAATAGACATTTCTCCAAAGAAGATATACAGACTGCCAACAAACACATGAAAGAATGCTCAACATCATTAATCATTAGAGAAATGTAAATCAAAACTACAATGAGGGGCTTCCCTGGTGGCACAGTGGTAGAGAGTCCACCTGCCGATTCAGGGGACATGGGTTCGTGACCCGGTCCAGGAAGATCCCACATGCCGCGGAGCGGCTGTGCCCGTGAGCCATGGCCGCTGAGCCTGCGCGTCCGGAACCTGTGCTCCGCAACGGGAGAGGCCACAACAGTGAGAGGCCCGCGTACCGCAAAAAAACACAAAAACTATAATGAGATATCATTCTCACACCAGTCAGAATGGCCTTCATCAAAAACTCTACAAACAGACCTTCCCCAGTGGCACAGTGGTTGAGAGTCCGCCTGCCAACGCAGGGGACACGGGTTCGTGCCCCAGTCCGGGAAGATCCCACATGCCGCGGAGCAGCTAGGCCCGTGAGCCATGGCCACTGAGCCTGCGTGTCCAGAGCCTGTGCTCCACAACAGGAGAGGCCACAACAATGAGAGGCTCGCGTACCGCAAAAAAAACCCCAAAAAACTCTACAAACAATAAATGCTGGAGAGGGTGTGGAGAAAAGGGAACCCCCTTGCATTGTTGGTGGGAATATAAGTTGATACAGCCACTATGGAGAACAGTATGGAGGTTCCTTAAAAAACTAAAAATAGAACTACCATACGACCCAGCAATCCCACTACTGGGTATATACCCTGAGAAAACCATAATTCAAAAAGAGTCATGTACCACAGTGTTCATTGTAGCTCTATTTACAATAGCCAGGACATGGAAGCAACCTAAGTGTCCATCAACAGATGAATGGATAAAGAAGTGGCACATATATACAATGGAATATTACTCAGCCATAAAAAGAAACGAAATTGAGTTATTTGTAGTGAGGTGGATGGACCTAAAGTCTGTCACACAAAGTGAAGTAAGTCAGAAAGAGAAAAACAAATACCATATGCTAACACATATATATGGAATCTAAAAAAACAAAAAAATGGTCATGAAGAACCTAGGGGCAAGACGGGAATAAAGATTACGACCTACTAGAGAATGGACTTGAGGATATGGGGAGGGGGAAGGGTAAGCTGGGACAAAGTGGGAGAGTGGCATGGACATATATACACTACCAAATGTAAAATAGTTGGCTAGTGGGAAGCAGCCACATAGCACAGGGAGATCAGCTCGGTGCTTTGTGACCACCTAGAGGAGTGGGATAGGGAGGGTGGGAGGGAGGGAGACGCAAGAGGGAAGAGATATGGGAATATATGTATATGCAGAACTGATTCACTTTGTTAAAAAGCAGAAACTAACATACCATTGTAAAGCAGTTATACTCCAATAAAGATGTAAAAAAAAAAAGAAAAGAAACCAGCAGAAAATGTGCAATAAATGACATAAAATTCACAGAACAACTACAAATGGCCAATAAACATGAAAAAATATTTAACTTCACTAGGGAGATGAAAATTAAAACAATAAGGTATTTTTCTCTCAACAGAAATGCAAAAATTTTAGAGAGTAATAATATCCAGTGATGACAAGGTATGACAATATTCCCAGGGATAATCAAAAACCTAAAAATAAAATGGCCTTCTTGCTAATACTAACGCTACCATTCACTCACTATGTGACTCTGAACAAGTCATCTCCCCTCTCTGGGCCTCAATTTTCTCATCAGTTTTTTTTTTAAAAAAAAAGAAGAAAAACTCAAATCATTAAGAGTATTTGACTTGCTTATGGAACAAAGGTGTGAAGAGAAGGGCAACACTGGCCATGAAAGAACCTTGTAAACTTCACAGCTCAATACAATCCTGTAGCATTCGTAAGAAGGAAAATCAGAGTATTCTCAAAAATAAACTGCTTATTGTTGGTTAGACATTCTATAAAATAAACCGCTAATTTTCCAAAAAACTACAGGAAGAGAGTTAAAAGGAAGAAATATAGGTTCTGTTTTTACCACATGACTTAAGCCCTCTTATCTCTGTGTTTCAGCTTCTGAAGATCTCTAAGGATTCTATAATTCTGTGACAAATAGAGAAATGAAACCCTGTACTAAAACAGTTGGAATTTACACTCGCCAGAGTCTCTTGCCTGAAGAGGTTAAGTAGATCACGGGCCAGCTTTACGGAGATATCTAGTTTACTGGTCCATAAAACATTTTTTTACTGCCCAGCCCTCCTTCTTGGTATATACCAAAGAAATAGCAAAATAACATCATGATCACATCTCCTTAAAGACCTCTGACAAACCCGCCTTGATCTTATATACAAAACACTGACCCAGAAATACACCTACTAGGTTTTGAACCACAACTCAGACTTTGTACCCGACTTTCTCTACAGAGAGCAACTTGGAACAACAAAATCAAGACTATAGCTTAGGAAGGAAACTCTCAGGGGAAACAACTCCATAGCTCTGTCTGGAGAAATGATGGTAGGAGAAAGAACACCAGCAGATCAAGTAAAACTGTCCTTAAAGGAAATGACAAGAGCTCCCTACTGAAAGAATTAATCAACGAATATTTATTAAGCCCTGACCCATCCCACAGGAACTATGCTACCCTCAGGAATCTTTTCCTTCAGATCTCCTAAGAACAGTCATAGCCATTTAGTTAGCACTTAGCTTTCACAAATACTATGTGCCAGTCACTCCACTAGACACTTCCATTTAGGTTAGCCAGTTTCTTTCTCAAACCAAACCTATTACTGAGGAATTACTGCCTCCATTTTACAGATAAATAAATTGAGGTTCACAGAAATTCACTTACCCAAAATTGTGGATCACTATTATTGTTGTTATTATGTATTACTATTCTCATTTTAATGATAAGGAAACTGAGGCTCAGACAGTATAAATAACTATTAAGTTATTAAGTAGCAAAATAGGGTTTTGCCAGGTGGTTCTGCTATTAAAGCCCATACTGGTTCTACTACATCCCCTTTCTTGTTTGATACTAAACCACAAAATGAAAGTAAGACTTCAACTCCAATGAGTATGCAGTTAAAAATAAATGACATGTATAGACTCCTTCTTCAGCTCCTTCCAAAATATAAATGTTATCATTTCTGAAAAGCAGTAAAGCAGCAGCATTTACTCCCAGGAAAGTCAAAGGGGAAGGTGACTATCCTAAGATTCCCTAGTCAATGGTAGTACAAAAGAAACCAAGGATAGATGACATTGGTCCAAGGGCTTTTCACTGTCATGATGAAATCATACTCCCACATTAGCCAATCGCAGTGGGCATCCCAATGGATAATCACAAAATAACCAGATGAATAATTTGATTAGCAAATCCTGACATCACCAGCCTCTTCCAGTGCTTTTAATGGAAAGCTTTTCCTGTAAGAGTATCTCTCCCAGGCCATCTGCAATATTCTGACCCTTGAAGCAATGAGACAGGCATCAGGGTCCCCAACTCTGCCTGGCTGATGACCTGAGAAAGGAACAACTGACACTCAACCCTAAATAACTTACTTAAAGGCTTTGTGTGTGCTGGCCCAGAAGCAAGAAACACTACCAGCCTCATAAATTTTGCTTCCTAATAATAATTAAGCAGTCTATCTAGTTTCAGGCCCCAGAAAAGGGAAGAAACCTGGAAGAGCAAGAGAAAAGAAGCTTAATGTTGCAAGGAATGCATCAGAACTCTTTTGTGAGTTGCTAGTGTGGGATTAAAAAAAATAAATAAAAAGGGGAAGAAGAAGAATACCCTGTTGCCAGATAGCAACTGCTTCACAAATCAGGTGTCTGAAGCACAGGCTCAAACTGGCTTATTCAAAAGGCCAATTACTAGCAAACACTATGATTGCAGCCTTGCAAGTGCTGCTATTTCATTCTGTTGTTACTTGCTCAGCCCCAAACAGCCAGAAACAGAAATCAGTTCCACAGGTTTCTATTGCCATCAGCTAAGAAAAACTCTGTGCTTGCCCTCATAAGCTGGGGAAAAGAGAGAGAATACCACCCTGTTCAAATTTTAAAACAGTCAAGCCTGGACTAGCTTTGCCACTTACCAGCTGTATAACTTTGGTCAAATCCCTCAGCATCAGTTTCTTTTATTTTTTTAATTAATTTATTTATTTATTTTTGGCTGTGTTGGGTCTTCGTTGCTGTGCGCAGGCTTTCTCTAGTTGTGGTGAGCGGGGGCTACTCTTCATAGTGTTGCGTGGGCTTCTCATTGTCGTGGCTTCTCTTGTTGCGGAGCATGGGCTCAAGGCATGCAGGTTTCAGTAGTTGTGGCACGTGGGCTCAGGAGTTGTGGCTTGCGAGCTCTAGAGCTAAAGCTCAGTAGTTGTGATGCATGGGCTTAGTTGCTCCACGGCATGTGGGATCTTCCTGGGTCAGGGCTTGAACCCATGTCCCTTGCATTGGCAGGCAGATTCTTAACCACTGTGCCACCAGGGAAGCCCAGCATCAGTTTCTCTCTCTGTACCTGTTTCAAATTAATCGTGTGACTTCTATCACTTCAACCGGACCCTGACTGCTATAAGTAGGAATAAATGCTATGATACTGCCCACAGAGTCCAGTCTCTGTATTTTACAGATAAGAAAACTGCAGTTTCAAAGATTGAAAGTAATCTGCTCAACGTCACACACTTGTAGAACTGAAACTAGAACTCCTATATCCTCTCAATAAATAATAAACATGTATCAAACACTTCTTCTGTGTCCAGGCTCTATGTTGGCTGTTGAAAACACAAGAGATGAACTATAATAAATCCCTGCTCTCAGATGGTCCACTATCTAGATGAGAATACAGACACTAAAAAAAGAGAAAGTTCTAGGGAGGGGTGACAAACACCAAGACAAAAAGAAATTACTAGCTCTTCGAGGCTAGTAAGAGATGCTTCCTAGGTGGTCTCATTTTACCACACTTTACTCTCTAAGCTGAAGGATTCCTGAGCTGAACAGAAGGTTAACTTGAAAATAAATCTATAACAAAGGCTCAAGAAATGCAAGTAACCAAACAATAAACCTCCACCCTGGGCATAATCAGAAACATCACTAATGGAAAATCCTTCTAGAATAGGAAGCGACACAGAAACAAATTATGGATGAACACTTGTCGTTATTAACTTAGGAGGGAATTGCATTGGCTTTCAAAGGGCAACAAAGGTTTGGAGAAGAGAGGTAATTATACTAAATTAGCTCTGAAGAAAGGCAAGCAAGAATAGAGAGGAGATGCAGGCTGCTTTGGAGAACACTTGCATATTAGGAAGGATATGCCTATGGTGAGCAGATGCTGGCACAGCATGATAGGAAGGGACCCTGGAGCCCTAGACCAGAGAAGAGGCCTGGTTTACCTTACTCTCTAGTTCTAGCTGAATCAAGCTGCCCACTGCTTCCCTCAAAACAACAAGCTCTTTCTTCTTTCTGGGATTTTGCACATACTGTTCCCTCTGCCTACAATGCCCTTCATTTCCTATCTATCTAAAGATCTGACCCTTCTTGTAAAGCACAAATCAATCATCATCTTCACTGTAAAGTTTTCTCCAGTCATTCCCTGTACCCTTGATCTGGGCAGAATGAATCATTCCCTATTCAGCACTTGTTGTATATCTCTCAATTACAGTACTTTCTTACACTTAATTTCTTACAAATAATGTAATTATTTGTTTGTGTGTCCCTTCCCAACTGGACCATGAGATTCCTAAGCAAGATATTTCCCAGTGTCTATTATTGTTCCTAGTAAGCAGGAGCTCAAAAAGGTATACAGAATTATTCTACTGAATTGTGTAGACAAACTCAACCTTCAAGCCCAAGAATGAATGTATCTTAGAGCCTTAACGTTCCCAGATTCATGACGAATCCCTCCTGGAGTCCAGAACATTTAAGCTGTACTAGAAACTCAGTTCTTTCTACTTGAGAGCTTAAGTATTTCCTTGTGCCAAACTGGCAATGCAACTGTGTATCTTTAGTGCTTCCACTAAAGGAATTAAAGTTTGTTGCAAGTCCGAACACAACAGTTCTTTATCCTCCTCCTTTACATAAATTGGAAAAATAGACTGAGAACTCTAATCAGCTGAAATCTTCCCAGGGAAGAGGACTTGGCTGTTTACTAACAGTTCAAACTACTGCTAATACCCATGTGGCTGGCATATTTTCTCTTTTGGCAGCCCATTCATATTGAGGGAGGAAGTATCATGCACTGCAATCGGAGAGTAGGATTTGGAGTCAAAGGAAGAGAATGAGTCCCAGCTCTGCCACTCTTTATTTTGCCAAGTGACCTTGGACAAGTCATTTAATCTCAGTGAGCTTCAATTTCCCTGGGGGGGAAATAGGAAAAATATTACCTGTCCCACTGGGCTACCATAAGGATCAAATGAGGACTATTCCTTATTGCACTGAATTCTCATCTTAGGAATTACCTTGTCTTTCTGGAACACACAGAGAACTAGGAAGTAAGTTAAAAAAAAGCATCTTCAAAACCAAAATAACTGCCTCTAATTCTTCACACTTGACTACCAGTAGAGTCCCTGGGGCCTCACTCTTCCTTTAAAAACATATCTAATAGGGCTTCCCTGGTGGCGCAGTGGTTGAGAGTCTGCCTGCTGATGCAGGGGACACAGGTTTGTGCCCCGGTCCGGGAAGATCCCACATGCCGCAGAGAAGCTGGGCCCGTGAGCCATGGCCGCTGAGCCTGTGCGTCCGGAGCCTGTGCTCTGCAACGGGAGAGGCCACAACAGTGAGAGGCCACGTACCGCAAAAAAAAAAAAAAAAAAAAAAAAAAAAAAACGTATCTAATAAACTCATAATGTGGGAGCACCACAGTTGAAGGCAGCGTTACTATACTGAAAATAATAGTGTTAAGCAAACTGAATATTGAGGGCCTCCCTACAGCCTTCCCCTGCAGCACCCCCCACCCCCCAGCTTCCAGACCACTGGCAGCCAGGCCTATAACCTCTAGGAAGGAGACTAGAAGATCCTTCAAGAGAATCTGACCAGCCCTAGTAAAAAGATCTAAAGATACTGACATTGCAGTTGCCCCACAAATAGCCCAGGCAGATCACCATTATAGTTGAGGTCCATAATCAGTAAGCTCCACCCAAGTATTTAAGATTTCCAATCAGCTTTTTAGTATCCCATTTTAAAATACAAACAATCAAGGATTACCAGACATCTGGGGAAAACTCCAGCATGAAAAGCAGAATTCAGATCCTATTTATATCAGAAGAAATTTGAGGATGCAAGTAAAAAGTTATTTGAAAGAAAGCATAACAATTATGCTTATCTTGGCCAAAGTTTACCAATGATTAAAAAATCAGATCAGGAATGGAACAGGAGAGAAAGCCCAGAGATAAACCCACGCACATATGGTCACCTTATTTTTGATAACGGAAGCAATAATATACAATGGAGAAAAGATAGCCTCTTCAATAAGTCATGCTGGGAAAACTGGACATACATGTAAAAGAACAAAATCAGAACACTCCCTAACACCATACACAAAAATAAACTCAAAATGGATTAAAGACCTAAATGTAAGGCCAGACACTATAAAACTCTTAGAGGAAAACATAGGCAGAACACTCTATGACATAAATCACAGCAAGATCCTTTTTGACCCAACTCCTAGAGAAATGGAAACAAAAGCAAAAATAAACAAATGGGACCTAATGAAACTTAAAAGCTTTTCCACAGCAAAGGAAACCATAAACAAGATGAAAAGACAACCCACAAATGGGAGAAAATATTTGCAAATGAAGCAACTGACAAAGGATTAATCTCCAAAATTTACAAGCAGTTCATACAGCTCAATATCAAAAAAACAAACAACCCAATCCAAAAATGGGCAGAAGACCTAAATAGACATTTCTCCAAAGAAGATATACAGATTGCCAACAAACACATGAAAGAATGTTCAACATCATCAATCATTAGAGAAATGCAAATCAAAACTACAATGAGGTAACACCTCACACCAGTCAGAATGGCCATCATCAAAAAATCTACAAACAATAAATGCTGGAGAGGGTATGGAGAAAAGGGAACCCTCTTGCATTGTTGGCAGGAATGTAAATTGATACAGCCACTATGGAGAATAGTACGGAGGTTCCTTAAAAAACTAAAAATAGAACTACCATATGACCCAGCAATCCCACTACTAGGCATATACCCTGAGAAAACCATAATTCAAAAAGAGTCACGTACCACAATGTTCACTGCAGGTCTATTTACAATAGCCAGGACATGGAAGCAACCTAAGTGTCCATCGACAGATGAATGCATAAAGAAGAAGTGGCACATATATACAATGGAATATTACTCAGCCATAAAAAGAAATGAAATTGAGTTATTTGTAGTGAGGTAGATGGACCTAGAGACTGTCATACAGAGTGAAGTAAGTCAGAAAGAGAAAAATAAATACCGTATGCTAACACATATATACGGAATCTTAAAAAAAAAAAAAAAAGGTTCTGAAGAACCTAGGGGCAGGACAGGAACAAAGATGCAGACATAAAGAATGGACTTGAGGACACAGGGAGGGAGAAGGGTAAGCTGGGATGAAGTGAGAGAGTGGCATGGACTTATATATACTACCAAATGTAAAATCGATAGCTAGTGGGAAGCAGCCACATAGCACAGGGAGATCAGCTCGGGGCTTTGTGACCACCTAGAGAGGTGGGATAGGGAGGGTGGGAGGGAGATGCAAGAGGGAGGAGATATGGGGATATATGTATATGTACAGCTCATTCACTTTGTTATAAAGCAGAAACTAACACACCATTGTACAGCAATTATACTCCAATAAAGATGTTAAAAAAATAAAAATAAAATAAAAAGGTGGAGCAATCAAGAAAAATAAAATAAAATATACAATAGTCTATTTAAAAAAAAAATCAGATCAGGGAATTCCCTGGCGGTCCAGTGGTTAGGACTCTGCACTTCTACTGCAGGGGGCCCGGGTTTGATCCCTGGTCAGGGAACTAAGATCCTGCAAGCCGCGCAGCATGGCCAAAAAAAAAAAAAAAATCAGATCAGATGGACTTATGCCATCAACCTGATAATAAATAGTTCCTCCAAACTTAATGGTTCATTTTACTGATGGCTATTCACTGCATCAGGGATAAGAGGCATATAGTAAAATAGAGTTTGCTAAGTCTGGCAAGGAGCTATATTGTATCTGCATTTATTTTTCTAATTCTAAAGATATTTGTTGTGTATAGATCTACATAAGGATGGACTGAGTGTCCCAATGAAGGCACTAAAATAAAGAAACCAATGGGTCATGAAAGCATTAAGAGACATCACTGTGCCTACTAATCACTGATGCTACATGTAGTTAGACATCTGTATGTACAAAATTCTAGATGAACCTAGAGAAGGGAAGTCTCTCATCCCATGGCACCTCACCTTCAGAAGTCAGGGAAGACTTCACAGAAAACACAGTAGTTGAGAAGAGTTTTAAAGAAAGAGTAGAGATTGTCAAGTAAAACAGAGGAACAGGAAAGAGTACAGCACAGCAGAAAGACTATCATGGGCCACAACATACATGAGGATGGAGAGGTTAAGAAGCTGCAAATAATGCAGTGTCACTAGAGCACAGGCAAGAGCAGTAGGAGATGAGCAGAAATCAGATCAAGGAAGACCTTGTATGTTATACAAGGAATTTAGACTCTAACCTGAAGGCAGCTTGGAGCCAATGAAGAGTTTTAACAGCAAATTAAGATGATTAGATTTGAATCTAGGAAAAGATCATTCTGATGATGATATAACAGATTTTGGGGGTGGGAAAGGGAAGGTTGGTGGCTACAACCTTCCAAGCTATGTACTAACTGTTCCTAAAAGGCAACTCTCATGCTTACAAACGCTCAGCTTACTGTGAAGCAGATTATTCTACCTCTAAGAGACCAGGAGCTACCAGAGACACTCTAATGATGCCCCTGAGGAATGTAGCATCCCAAGGCCTCCACCACCAGGTTCTTTCTTTTTCTCCCCTAAGGTCTTCTTTAAAGGCACAAAGATTGTGTTATGTTACCTTGTATCAGAGTATGTCTCTCAGCCTGGTTTTAAGGAAGATATGCATCAACCCCAAGCCCTCACCTCCCAATTCCCAAGCCCTCACCTCCCAATTCCCAATGACTAGGGCAATTTTCTGCCATTTCTCAGAGCTATATTAAACTAACACATAGATACATGAGAACACACACACACTCATACACACTCATTTGTATACATGTCTGATTTTCCCATGTACACTCCCTCAAGGAGATGGGAGGAAAGATGGAAAGGAATATTTAACAAGCACTAACTTAATGCTTGATTCTTTCCTCATTTCTCTCATTTAATCTCTCATTTAATCCTCACCACAACTTTGAACAAAGCAGATACTTATATTCCCATTTTTAGAGATGAAGAAACTATGTCTCAAAGAGAACAAATGATTTACCCAAGATCACAGAGCAGGTATAAGGCAAAGCTGAGATTTGAAGCCACATGTCTATGGGTTTACCAATGCTTTTCTACTACACCTCACACTAGGTTTCCCTATACCTTACTTTAGTCATTACTAAATCTCCACTTAGTCGTTGAATTGCATTATACTGAGCCACTCACTGAACAGATCAACAACCTAGAAAAACAACCAAACAGAAGAACCAGGCGCAAATGGAAAACTTGGACAATAGACACAGGTAGCAAAAAGACAGAAAAGAAAGAAGAAAAGACGAGAAGAGGAAAAGGAAAAGGAAAAAGAAAATAAGCAGCAGCAGCAACATCGATTCCAACAAGCTCTTTGGAGCCCTAGCTGATACTGGCAAGTACAGAAATAGCCAAAACTCGTGTTGACAGATCTCCATTTCTAAATCTCGTCTCCTCAGCCAGCCCCAGCAGAGTGCCTGGTAAAATACAGCCTAGTCAGGCACACATCACAAATGAATTCCATTAAGCAGATGCAACCTCTCCCTGAGGCCTTCCCACTGTTACAGAACCACCAGGAACTGGAGAAAGCTTTTGTTCTCCATCTGAACTACTGTCTACAAGCCCTTGGTGGTAAAGGGAAATTGGATTTGAGAAGAAGATGGCTTGTCAAAGAGCCTAAAACCTAAGGTGGAAAAGGAAGCAATTCACTAAAACCAAGCATTCCGAAGCAGAAACTTTCTCTGAGGTGACAAAGAGTGCTGTCATAGTTATGACTTGCCCTCTAAACACAGGGTCCCCAAAGCACCTTGTAGGAAGGGCAGAAGCCAAGGCTCATAGACTAGCTCTACCTGCACTGGTCCACAGATATCATCACAGGTTCATACTAACACTATAGATTTTTCTAAAGCAAGAATCACTTGTTTGCAACAACTGTGCTCAGTTACGGAGATTTCACTATAGAAGTATTTTGTTATGGAAAAAGAGTACTATTGTATCAATTAGATCCTAAATATAATAAGGGGAGAAAGAAAGGAACCTAAAGGTTAAATAAGATAATGTGGGACTTCCCTGGTGGAGCAGTGGTTAAGAATCTGCCTGCCAAGGCAGGGGACAAGGGTTCAAGCCCTGGTCCAGGAGGATCACACATGCCACACAGCAACTAGGCCCATGCGCCACAACTGTACTCTAGAGCCCTCAAGCCACAGCTACTGAGCCCCGTGCCACAACTACTGAAGCCCGCACGCCTACTGAAGCCCACACGCCTACAGCCTGTTCTCCGCAACAAGAGAAGCCACAGCAATGAGAAGCCCGTGCGTGCACTGCAACGAAGAGTAGCCCCTGCTTGCCGCAGCTAGAGAAAGCCTGCGCTCAGCAAAGACCCCACGCAGCCAAACATAAATAAATAAATAAATTTATTTTAAAAAAAAAAGAAAAAGATAATGTAAGTAAAGAGTCTAGAAACTGAGCTGGCACAAAGTAGACGTTTAACCAGTGTCTGCTCAAGTGAACTGAAAAAGACAAATTAGCATTTGTTTAGTATCTGCTGATTAATAAAAATAACCTAAACAGCTTTTGTATACTTTACCTTGCTTAATCCATAAAATAATTCAGAACAAGTGTTAATTATCCTCATTTTATATATAAGAAGAGAGGTTCAAAAAAATTAGCAACTCGGTCATTTAGTTATTAAGGGACAAAAGTTGTGATTTGTTCACAGTATCAGAAAGTTATAAACTGAGCAAAAAAATAATAATGCCATCTCATATTTGCTTTAAAGTTTTTCACTGCACAATGAAACATGTGGAGGTAAACAGTGGGCTGGGAAATGGAATACCTGAGTTCTAGACTTAACTGTGCCAAACTGGTATGCAGCTTAAATGAAGTCTCTTTCTTCCCCTTTCTGGATTTTAATTTTCTCACCTAACTCAACAGCGGTACAACATTTAACTTAAAGATGAGTTATATTATCTTGAAATTCCAGGAATATTGTATACAATCGAGACTCTTTACTGGACAAGAAATGCTCCCTTATTGCCCAGTATTTACTCTACTCTCCCTGGCCACACGTTCAGGATTAACAGCTTACCTCTACCTGTCCATCAGCCATTCATAAGCCAGAAGCATCCTTTACGGTACAGCTCCCCACCTGTGCTGGATGCTTCATTAAGTGTAAAGCTGATACTATAGTTTGCTGGAAGGCTGGTGCACAAATGTTACCTGGAGATGAATAAATCATTCCAGTTGTGTTGGGTTGCAATTGTAAGGATAGCAGCTGTGGCTCTGAAAACAGATGGTCTTATAAGGATGGAGGACTTGGCTCCTATCTGATTTTCCTAAGGCAAGCAGGTTTGGGTCAGCAGGAAGCCTGGCTGGGAAGTGCCGGAGTAGAGCTAGCATTCAGTGATGAGGAAAGATGACAGAAATGCACAGGTAGTTTCTTTCCATAATAAATGAATATATCAGAGGCTGCAATTACCAGAATCCCAAGCCCTTACTTTTGTACCTACTCATCAACTTCTAAATCATTTTCTTTTCAGTCCAACACTTTCTTCCTTGATTTTTCAATACAAAGGTGAGTTCAGGGAGAATGCCTAGCAGAGCCCAGGCACAAAAATAGAACTTTAAGATCTGCTGACTAGAACAACTTGAAAAAACAGAGTAAAATAACTTGAAAAAACAGAGAAAAACGAACTGAATTTACCAGATGATAGTGGAATGAGTGTCTAATGACATAGCTGATAATAGTAGATGTGCAGTTAACATATATTTAATAAAGTAATGTGCCAGGCAACATTCTAGGTGTTGTACATATATTGTCTTTTAATTCTCAAGACAGCCTTTCTTTTATCTCCATTTTGTATATAAGGAAATTAAAACTCAGAAAAGTCAGGTACTCTGCCCAGTCACACAGCAAATTAAGTGACAGGAGTCAGAAATGACCCCCCAGGGCTAAATGATTCCAAAGCTCTATGCATTGTTTGTCAACCTCCTGTCCAACCAATAATGGCCTTCTTGCGGTTCCTCAAACACAGCTAGCAGATTCCTCCCTCTGGACCTTTCTGCTTGCTATTTCCTCTACCTTCACATCTTCTCAACGTTTTCTACTCTAGATCATTCAGGGCTCTGCTCAAACGCCATCTCTTCAGAGAAGCTTTTCTTGATCATCCACCCCAACATATACTGTTCCCTTACTTTGCTTTATTTTTTTATTATGACACTAAAATTGTATTATTTATTAGTTTATTTGTTTGTTTACTGTCAGTCTCTCCCACTAGAATGAAAGGTTTTTTTTTTGCGGTACGCAGGCCTCTCACTGTTGTGGCCTCTCCCGTTGCGGAGCACAGGCTCCGGACGTGCAGGCTCAGCGGCCATGGCTCACGGGCCTAGCCACTGCGCGGCATGTGGGATCTTCCCGGACCGGGGCACGAACCCGTGTCCCCTGCATCGGCAGGCGGACTCTCAACCACTGCGCCACCAGGAAAGCCCCTAGAATGAAAGATTTTTGAGGACAAGGACTTTTTCTTGGTCACAACTGTATCCCCTGTGCTTAGAACAGTGACTAGTACATTGCAGGTGCTCAACAAATATTCAGTGAATCAATGAATGAATTCTGTGATCAAAATCACAGAGCTCTAGAATATTAGTGTAAAAAAGTACTTGTTATAGGGCTTCCCTGGTGGCGCAGTGGTTGAGAGTCCGCCTGCTGATGCAGGGGACACGGGTTCGTGCCCCGGTCCGGGAAGATCCCACATGGCGCAGAGCGGCTGGGCCTGTGAGCCATGGCCGCTGGGCCTGCGCATCTGGAGCCTGTGCTCCGCAACGGGAGAGGCCACAACAGTGAGAGGCCCGCATACCGCAAAAAAAAAAAAAAAAAAAAAAAGTACTTGTTACATAGCATAAGGAGCACTGGCTTTGCAATCAGGCAGATGTGGGTTCAAGTTTCTAACTGACTATGACTGTGTGACTTTGGACAAGTCTCTAAACTTGTTTAATTTTATCTGTAAAGTGGGTATAAAAAAATAAGGCCCATAGATCTATTACGATGATTAAATCCAATAAACATATGAAAATGTTTTATGCAAACTATAATGTGTTATATAAATATATGATGAGAAATTATGACAATGAGAAAAAGTTTAGAGACAATCTAGTCAAGGCTTTCACTTCAGAGATCACTCTAAGGCCCAAAAAGGTAAGTGAACTGTCCAATGTCCCACAGTTATTTAGAACCGAAAAATAATTAGACTCTAGGTCTCCAGGCAACCAAGCTGGGACACCTACCATTACCCCCCAAACTAGTAGACCTCTGGTACTCCACTTTCTCTTGATTCTTCTTGTACTTCACTGGCTGATCCTTTGATCTTCTCAACCCTACCCCCGCCCCACCACCACCTAGGTCAGTGTGTCCAGAGCTCAAACGTCAGATCTCTTCTCTGCTCTATCTATACACATTTCTTGGGTGATCACATCTACTCCATGACTTTACATATACTAATGATTTCCATTTCTGACCTGGACTTCTCTGAATTCCAGACTTGTATATCCAACTGCCTACCCAACATCTCCTTTTGGTTGTCTTACAGCCATCTGAAATGTAATATGTCTAAAATCAAACACTTGACCCCCCTCTACAAACCTGCACCTGCCAGTCTTTCCCATCTCTGAAAACAGCAACTCCAATCTTATAGTCACTCAAGTCAAAAACCTTCCATTGACTATTTTCTTAATCTCATAATCCTCAATCTATCAGCAAATTCTGTCAGCTCTACTTTCAAAACATATCCTGATTCCAACAATTTCTTACCACCTCTACTGCTACCACACTGTCTCAAGCTTCCTTTATCTCATTCCCTAACTCTTGTTACAGCTTCCTATCTGATTCCCCTGCTTCTGCCCTTGCCCTACCCATCCCCTATCCCTCTCTCCTCAGAAGCCAAAATGATCCTTTTAAATTCAATTAGAGCATGTCACTCTACTCTGCTCGAAATCCTGCAATGGTTTCTCATCTCAACCAGAATAAAATAAAGGCTATTACCATGGGCTACAAGACACCATGTAATCTGGATCCACTCTACCTATCTGATCTTACCCACGACCACCGTCCTCTTTGCTCATTACACTTCAGCCACACTGCAGTAAAATTAAATTTTAACACCAACATTCATGTTGTTTGGGAACCACTCTGAAGTGGCCAAAAGCAAAGACCAAGAATATGCAAGCATTGGACTCCTTAATGTGAACAGCAGGAACATTCTTTCCCTCCTTGTTGTTCATTGATAAACTGAGCACAACCCCACCTCAGGGATTTAATGCTTACAGTTCTCTCTGCCTAAAGCATTCTTCCCTCAAACTATTAATATGACGTGTTCCTTTATTTCATAACATCTCTTCTCAAATTTCACCTCACCAAAAAGGCCTAGGTCAACCAATTATACCTAAAAGAGACCCCTCCTGGGAATTCCCGGCAGTTCAGTGGTTAGGACTTGGCACTCTTATTGCCAGAGGCCCAGGTTCAATCCTGGTTGGGGAACTAAGATCCTGCAAGCTGTGCGGCACAGCCAAAAATAAAATAAAATAATAAAAGTAAAACAGACTCCTTTTCAATAACTCCCTTTCCCCATACATTGCCTAATTTTTCATATCTCTGCCCACTAGAGTGCCATTGAAATCAGGGACTTTAATTTATTCACTGCTATATCCCCAGTGCCAAGATTGTATGTGCTCTATAATCCATACCAGCAATCAATTTAGCCATTAGTTATTTTGTAATTAATATCTTATGTCCTCAATCTAGTCTTCCCCTAAACAGACTAAATATTATTTTCAAATGGAAATCTCTCCATTCTGGATATCCTCTCTGAGAACTTTCAATTCAACTAGTGATAATGTAGAAGTAATTTAAAAAGGAGAGAATGGTAAAATGAAGCCATATTTTTCTTCTTCTGGGATCCTCTTATAATCAGCTAACAAATCAGTAAGTATTAATAAGCACCTTTAGGTACAGAGCACCATTTTATTAAAGAAGGATATTACCTAGCTAGGTAGTAAAACATAGAGAGATACATAAAAATAGTAATAAGATGGATAATAAACACATGAAAAGATACTCAGCATCATTAGCCATCAAGGAAATACAAACCAAATCACAGTGAAATACAATTCAATTCACATTCACTAGGATGACCAAAATAAAAAAGACAAGTGGTGGAGAGGATGTGGAGAAACCGGAACCCTCATACACTGCTGGGGGGAATAAAATGGTGCAGCCACTTCACAAAACAGTCTGAAGTTCCTCAAAGGGTTAAACATAAAATTACCCTGTGATCCAGCAATTTCACTCCTAGAATTCATTTATTCTACCTAAGGGAAATGAAAACATGTAACAAATATCCACACAAAAACTTCATATACAAATGTTCACAGCAGCATTATTCATAATAGCTAAAAAGCAGAAACTACCCAAATGTCTATCAACTGATGAATAGATAAATAAATGTGGTATATCCATACAATGGAATATTTTGCAGTAAAAAGGAATGAAGTATTGATACATGCTACAACATGGATGAACCTTGAAAACATTATACTAAATGAAAGAAGTCTGGTCATAAAAAGCCAACTACTATATGATAACTTTTATATGAAATATCCAGAATAGGCAAACCTACTGTAGAAGATAGATTAGTGGACTTCCCTGGTGGCACAGTGGTTAAGAATCCCCCTGCCAACGCAGGGGACACAGGTTTGAACCCTGGTCCAGGAAGATCCCACATGCCGCAGAGCAACTCGGCCCGTGCGCCACATCTACTGAGCCTGCGCTCTAAATCCCGCAAGCCACAACTACTGAGCCCACGTGACACAACTGCTGAAGCCCGTGTGCCCAGAGCCCGTGCTCCACAAGAGAAGCCACCACAATGAGAAGCCCACACACCACAATGAAGAACAGCCCGCACTCGCCGCAACTAGAGAGAGCCTGCGCGCAGCAACAAAGATGGACGGAAGGAAGGAAGGAAGGAAGGAAGGAAGGAAGGAAGGAAGGAAGGAAGGAAGGAAGAAAGATTTATTATTTAAAAAAAGAAGATAGATTACTGGTTGCCTAGGGCTGGTGGAGATGGGAGAAGTATGGGTGGCTGCTAAAGGGTACATGTTTCTTTTGCGGGTAATGAAAATGATCTAAAATTGACTGTGACAATGGCTGCACAATTCTGTGAATAAAAAAGCACTTAACTGTACACTTTAAATGGGCAAATTGTATGGTACATGGATTATAGCTCAATAAAGTAAAAAAAACTTTAAAAATATAATCTGGTGTTTATTTCAGGTTCCATTTATCAACATTCTTACCATTCCCATTCAAATTAACATTTATTCAGGGTAGGATTTTCATCTCACAGCAGCAGCTATCAAATTGCTCACCAGAGCTCATCTTCAGACAGACTTTGAACAAGTCCTTGGCATTAGGAGATAAAATAAGAGCTTATAAAAGCCAAGCACAGATGAGACTGGCCTTGGCTGTTGTTGCCAAATATATGGAATTTCTAAAAATTAAAATAGTTTTTGTAAAACAGTAAATAAAAAAAAATTTTTAAGGAAAAAGAAAAGTTAACATTTATTGAAGGCTAGATAACTCTCACTTTATTTTACTCAATACAACCAAAAAGGCTGTGAGACAGGAGTTATCAACTCGTCCATTTTGCAGGTAAGAAATCCATAGCTCATAAAAGTTAAATGATTTAGGGACTTCCCTGATGGTCCAGTGGTGAAGACTCCATGCTCCCAATGCAGGGGGCACAGGTTCAATCCCTGGTCGGGGAACTAAGATCCCTCATGCCGCATGGTGCAGCCAAATAAATAAATGATTTCAGACCTATAGTAAATTATCAGAGCCAGGAGTTGGTCCTGCATTCACTATCTCCAAATCTAGGGCTCTTTCTCACCGCTCATCCTCAACTTCTTGCTAGTAAGCATAATTAAGACCTAGCTGTAGCACTTACTCATAAAAGTAAGTACTAAGAACTAAGAGGTCATAAGAACACAGATTTATAATCACAGATTAACAGAATGATGATCAAAACCGTCTAACACAAAATCCAATATCCCTGCGTTTAACTACTGGGTCAGCAGTGCTATGCTACATGAAAATAGAGTTGGCTGGATCTGATTCCCAAGGTCACCTATGTGGGGGAAAAAAAGAAAGAGAGAAAGACAAAAAAAGTTCACAGCATTCCCCAGTAAACCAATCAAGAACCATACACACTTCAGACGGGTTTGTAACTGACCTTGGTAATTCCTGAAACAAGACATCTTAATGATACCACCAAAAGCACTTATTAAAAAGCTAGGCTGTGAAAAGGAAGTTTTTTGGGGTGATGGAACTATTCTGTACCTTGACTGTGGTAGTGATTACACAAATCTAAGCGTTATTAAATTCTGACACAGAAAGGTCAACTCTACTGTTAACTTAAAAGTAAAATTTAAGGGGCTTCCCTGGTGGCGCAGGGATTAAGAATCTGCCTGCCAATGCAGGGGACAGGGTTCAAACCCTGGTCCGGGAAGATCCCACGTGCCGCGGAACAACTAAGCCCGTGCGCCATCAACTACTGAGCCTGCGCTCTAGAGCCTGTGAGCCACAACTACTGAGCCCGGCTGCCACAATTACTGAAGTTCGCACACCTATAGCCCATGCTCTGCAACAAGAGAAGCCACTGCAATGAGAAGCACACGCAGCACAACGAAGAGTAGCCCCCACTCGCCGCAACTAGAGAAAGCCCGCACGCAGCAACAAAGACCCTACACAGCCAAAAATAAATAAATTTATAAAAAATAAAAGTAAAATTTAAGAAAACCTGCATACATATTAAAAAGTAAACTGTTGTGCATCAAAAGACATTATCAACAGAGTAAAAAGGCAACCCATAGAATGGAAGAAAATATTTGCAAATCATATATTGATAAAGGATTAATATCCAGAATATATAGATAACTCCTAAAACTCACAATAACAACAACAAAAACCTGATTCAAAAATGGGCAAAGGACCTGAACAGACATTTCTCCAAAGAAGATATATAAATGCTCAATAAGCACTGAAATGATGCTCAATATCACTAATCATTAAAGAAACACAAATCAAAACCACAATGAGATACCACCTCACACTCATTAGGATGGCTATTACCAAAAAAAAAAAAGAAAATAACAAGTGTTGGTGAGGATGTGGAGAAATTGGAATCCTTGTGCACCATTGGTGGAAATGTAAAATGGTATTGCTGCTGTGGAAAACACTATAACGTTTCCTCAAAAAATTAAACAAAGAATAACCATATGATCTAGCAGTTTCATTTCTGGGTATATACTCAAAAAAACTAAAAGCAGGGTCTCAAAGAGATGTTTGTACACCTGTGTTCATAGCAGCATTATTCACAATAGCTAAAATGTGTAAGCAACCTAAGTATCCATTAACAGTGAAGGGATAAGCAAAATCTGGTGGATATATACAATTATTCAGCCTTAAAAAGGAAGGAAATTCTGTCATATGCTACAACATGGATGAACCTTGAGGACATTATGCTAAGTGAAATAAGCCAGTCACAAAAGAAAAATACTGTATGCTTCCACTTATATGAGGTACTTCGAGTAGTCAAAATCACAGGGACAGGAAGTAGAATGGTGGTTGCCAGGAGTTGGGGGAGGGGACAATGGGGGGTGGTTGTTCAATGGGTGTAGAGTTTTACTTTTGCAAGATGAAGAGCGTTCTGGAGATGGATGGTGGGAAGGTTGCACAAGAATATTAATGTGCTTAATATCACTGAACTGTATAGTTTAAAAAACGGTAAATTTTATGAACCACAATTTATTTATTTATGAATAAATAAATAAGCTAGGCATATGTGGTAATGTTACTTCAAGTAAAATTATAATAATAGCTAATGTTTATGAGTGTTTACTATGAGCGAGCACATTATTTCACTTAACCCTGACCATAACCCCAACTATTAGACCTCTCTTTCACAAATGAGAAGGCTGAGCCTAGTAAGGCCAACCCACTTGCTCAAGATCACATAGCTAGTTAACTCAGACTGAATTCAAACTCAGGCAGTCTGACTCTATAGCCCAGGCCCTTAACCACTATACCACAGCGTAAAATACTATATTAAAGATTGCAGATAGAAGTTGACAAAGATAACTACTCAGGCTAGTCCTGACGACCTAAGATTTCAACTGAACAGAACCACGTTAGAAGCAGACATACTATACAACCAATATAGCAGATTAAAAGCATTGTGGAAACATCAAGAGCATTCTTGTAAAAAAAGTACATAATTAAATGTAGCTGGCTCCACAGTCACTCCCTTCGGAACCATGCCCCAATGCAGCCCATAAAAGAAAAAGCAAAATAATGACAGTTCTAGATCATCACAGGCAGGAAACACACACACACACAATCTACTAAGACCCCCTCTGCCCGAGACTCCAGCATCCCAATTTCAATACTGCCCTCCAATACTGTCAGATTCAAAGTGCCACCATCCTACTTGTGGCACTTTGTACTTTTGAGTAGTTTTCATATTTGCTCTGGGCAAAGGACTGTCCCCTTTAGCCCAAGGCTCTGCAGAACAAACATCACACTCTGTATCCCCATCCCACAAATGGATGCTATAACTTAACTCCATGCCCAACACTAAGCAAATATCCCTCGTTTCTACTTAAGTTCTTTATTCCCTCATACCTCATAGTTTATGACTTATGTGTCAGTGCGTATTTATCTGAAAAGCAGAAACTTTAAAAAAGAAAAATAAAAAGCACCACAATAAGCCAAACTAAAGTGCCAACAGCATGAACGGGGACCTAAGGAGGAGCTTGATGATGGAAGAGAGGGTACGTGGAACTAACTTTCTAACTTTCTGCATAATCAGACCTTATTATTCAAGGAAGGTCAGTGAAGCCTCCTCAGCACATAAATTCCTTTCTCTCCTGTTGCTTCTATCAAATAAACATAATACACCAAATAATAAATATACCTGTTAGCTGTATTTATTTAACCCTAGACTGCATTTAATTCTCCATGTTTCTTTGTAAAAACATCTTAGTCCTTCTAGGAATTTTAATCTGTTCCTTAAAAGGAATCACTGATTAAACAAAGTGTCAAAAAGTTCACATTCAACCAAACTTAACTGAGCACCTACTATGTTTCTGAATTAGATTTTTTCACAGGAGGTTTTTCATTTAATCCTACAAAAGAATCCTTTGACTTAAGTATTATTGGCTGCCACCCTTCCTTTTATTTATTTATTTATTTTTTAACCACCAAGTAAAATGAGAATCAGGCAGTTAAGTAACTTGCAAAGATCTCACAGCTAAAAAGCAAAGGGAAAGAAGTAAAGGAGCCAGGATTCAAACTCTGACCTTCTATTTCACCTCTCTAAACTTTAATTTCCTCATCAGCAAGAAATATCGCCCATCGTCAAGAGTTGATGTAGGGAGGCTTCCCTGGTGGCACAGTGGTTAAGAATCCGCCTGCCAATGCAGGGGACACGGGTTCAAGCCCTGGTCTGGGAAGATCCCACATGCCGCGGAGCAACTAAGCCCATGAGCCACAACTACCGAGCCTGCACTCTAGAGCCCACGAGCCACAACTACTGAGCCCACGCGCCGCATCTACTGAAGCCTGCGCACTCTAGAGCCCATGCTCCGCAATGAGAAACCACCACAATGAAAAGTCCGCGCATTGCAACAAAGACCTAACGCAGCCAATCAATCAATAAATCAATAAAATTGTTTAAAAAAAAAGAAGAGTTGATGTAGGAATTATATGCAAAGCACTTAGATCAGGGGCTGCTCCTCAATAAATGTTAGCTTTTTTCCTTCACGCTTGAAATGTGTGGTTTGTTGGCTTATTCCAAACAAATGGCAATTTTTTAAAGTTTACACTTTGTTTTTCTTAGCTATCTTATTAACTGGTTTTGTCTTGGTCCTCACAAGGACGTTCATAATCCTGGGATATCTTGGGAGCACTTCTGGCTCACCTAGCAGCTGGGATGCTTGCAGCAGAGCTCTTTTTGCTCAGAAACTTGCATAGAGACTACTTCCTCTCCTCTATTCTCCCTTAGACAAACAGACACATACGCAGGTGGAAAATTTTTTTAAGCCACAATTAGCTTAATTAACATAAAGTGACAGAAATAGGAAAAGCCACAGTGTTCTAGCCAGGCAGCAGGCTGCAGGGGAAGCAAGAATTCTCTGGCTGGCAAAGTGAGAGGAGAAATAAGCATCTACTGGGGAGGAAAAGGAGTCACCGCCATGTGGTGGGAACTAAGGAATATCTAAAATGGATGGTCAGCACCACCCACTGGGGCCCTCACCCTTAGTCCTCAGGATGGGTCAGGTGCCTCTGATTTATCAAACAAAAACTCACGCCAGACGAAAACGTGATTATGAGCTCTTTAAGGGCAGAAATTATAACTTACATCTAGATCCCCAGGCACAGAACCTGGCACAGAGAAGCACTCATATTTGAATATATAAATAATTGCATAAATGAATAAAGTCAGATTAAAAGAGCTTATCCATCTTTTTCAGTGTACTAGTACTACACAAGGAGGGTTCCTATAAGCACCATGATGCAATCCATAATTCCTCATAAATACCCACACACACAAAAGTATGGTGCATCTGCAGGCCATCTCTCCAAGAGTTCTAGATAACCCACAACTGCTTCTGGAAAAAAAAATGACAGCAAATCCCTAATAAAACCTATCAGCAGCTCCCCACTACCTTCAGAATAAACTCTATACACCTTAATTGGCATGTAAGGTCCTTCTGTAAACTGGCTCTTGCCTTTCTTTCCAGATACACCTTTTCAAGAACTCTGAGCACCTGCCAAACATGAAGCCCTCTGCCCCTTAAGTATGCCCTGAAAACCTGCTTCAGCACATTTGTTGCTGCAGTTCCCATGAGACTCATCACCACCAAAATTTGGTTTACCTAAGTTCAATTCACCTTTCATGAAACAACTCAGGTCCCATCCATTTATACAAAATCTGTTATAATTGACCCAGACCATAGTGTTCATCTCCTTTCCTGACTTAAGGCAGTACTATCCATAGCTCTCATCCCATATTCAACAATACCATGTTGTTATCTTTACATAGAGGGCATATATCCACACATAGATCAATACAAGGGTATGGGGATTTCCCTGGTGGTCCAGTGGTAAAGAATCCACCTTACAATGCAGGGGACGCGGGTTCAATCCCTGGTCAGGGAACTAAGATCCCACATGCCATAGGGCAATTAAGCCCGTGCGCCACAACTACTGAGCTCGTGTGCCTCAAATACAGAGCCCACATGCCACAAACTACACTCTGGAACCCACGCACCACAACTACAGAGCTCATGTGCCCTGGAGCCCGTGTGTCACAACTAGAGAGAGAAAACCCACACGCCACGACTAGAGAGATGCCTGTGCACCACAACAAAAGATCCCACGTGCCTCAATGAAGATCCATGTGCCGCAGCTAAGATCCTACACAGACAAAAAAAAATTAATTAATTAAAAAAAATACAAGGGTATGTATGGTGTGCTCCTCCAACCAGTAACTCTCATAATAGCAAGAACATACCTGTGTTACTCTATTGCCAGTGGCTAGAAAACTAGCCTATCTCTAGTAAATGCTGTTTGTTCATGCAAAAATTGAACATTTTTTTCCATTTTAAAGTGCAAGTGCCAACTAATATAAGTTATTATATTATTATATAATAAAGGGATTACCAATTTACCAGCTTTCTCATCAATTTTATACAATAAGTGCTCTAATAATAATGATCAAAAAAAATAATGATCTATCTCCAAACTTTTACAAGTTCCTATCTCCAAATTTCTTTTTGAATCAAAGATAAGATTACACTGTGTACAGCGACGTTTCAAGAGTAACTATGTTTTACTATGTCTTGATTCTTGGAAAACTAGTAACCTCTGAATGCTCTAAGACAGTGGTAACTGTTTAAGCTAGCATGTGACAATCAGGTATACCCATTCATCTTTTAAGACTCACAAAGGTATGAAACTTTTCTTAAATCCCTCTCCCCACTGCCAGAATTGACTAATCTACTTCTTCCTTTGGGTTCCACTTTACCCCAGATATTATCTGACTGAACCCTAGATATATTTCTATCATAGCACCTATTACATACACTTAATTATACTTCCTTACTTACATGTCTGTCTACCTACCAATTTGCCCTTCTGGATGTTTGCTTTCCCATACATTAGCCACACATACCTTCTTAAATTCAAATTTATGTTAACTAAAACTAAATAAAATTTAAAATTCAGTTCCTCAGCCTCACTAGCTATATTTCAAGCACTCAACAGCCACATATGGCTGGTGACTACCACACTGGATAACCCAGATATAGAATATTTCCATCACTGCAGAAAGTTCAATTGGACAGGGCTGTGTCTAGATTGTGTATGTTTTCTGAGGAACACAGTCTAGCGGGCAGTTTGGCAGGAGCTATGCCTAATTCATTTCTCTATCGCAGCACCTAGCACTTACTAAACTCCCAGTAAATGTCTCTTAGGAATGACACTGGGTAACAGAGAGCTTGTCCCACCTTTCGTATTATCACAGCCCACCAGAGTCTCTGCTCCATAAGTTCAATGTTCTTTATAGGCTAGAATCAGTATAATTACCCACCATCATCCCAACTTGTGGAAAGAGGTAGGAACCACGATAGCTAGAGGTAATGAGAAAGCCTTTGTTCAGTCCCTCTCCCCAAACCAAGGCTCCACTATTTAATGTAAGACTTGATAAAGAAGAAGCTTATTTCTTGTTTCAAGTTTGGCATGTAATTAAACTGCAGTTGATTCTAAAAGGAATTTCTTTCAAATACTGGAACAATCTTACAACTCGGCAGAAATAAAAACAGACACTGTTCAAAATTTATCACACTTTTGGGCACACAAATTAATATATCCTCTCTATATAAAAAATATAAAGTATGCTCTTTATATGAAAAAATAGTCATTTGGCACATTTTCTGAACATCTATAAGGGCTAGGGGCTAAAGAAAGAGAAATAAATAAGTTCTAGTTTAGGCAGATAGAAATTTAAATTGGAATAATACAAAGCGCGAAGTGCTCTATGATAAGGGGAAATACCAGAAACTATGAAGAAAACAAAGGACAGGCTCAGAATCCAGTGGTGTGATGTGGCAAAGGGTGGGGGAACCACAAGGGAGGCTGCTTAGAAATGAACCCAAGCTGCATTTTGAAAGGAAATTAAAAGGTTGGGAGATAAAGAAAGGGCGAGAGGGTGTCACAAATAGAGACAACGTCATTGATGAAGGTATAGGAATTTGACTTGACAGTAAATGTCAAGTAGTTCAGGTTGGCTGGAACAACATGAGAAAGACAATTTGAGGCTAATGAGGCAAGCAGAGGCCGAATCATGAAAAAGATCTGCAAGCTAAACTCAGGAGTTTGAATTTTATCCTCAAAGCTATGGGAAACCTCCGAAAGTTTTAAAGCAGGAAAGAGGAGTGAAAGCTACATTAAAACTCACAGAGCAGCAGTATGGAGGATGATTTGGGGGAGGTGAGACAGAAGCAGGGAGACCAGTCAGGAAGTTGCTGCAAAAAGTGAAGAGACAGTATATTTTACCACAATTTTTTTTTCAAAAATAGAAAAAAAAAAAAAGTGATGAGACAGGGCCCATCTGATGCAAATAGTTTTAAACACAACCATTTTAAATGGGTCTCTCTCCATTAGTCTATGCCACCCAAAGCTGTAACACCATGATTCAATTATATAGCACAACTACAAAAGCAACTATTAAAGTCAGTTACATAAACTCTAAAAAATTATACTCACTCTTTTTATTCAATAGCCATTCTGGACTTCAGACTAAAACTATACATCTTTCTCTTTTTCACCACACACAATCTTGGAAAACCACTTCAGCCAGCTGAGCACATCTGTGCAGTGTGCAACAAGTGTGAACAATTTAACAGGAGTTTAACGAAACACTGCCTATTTATTGGAGAAAAAAAATTAATTCTAACATGGCAACATCAGGTTGCAAATTGACATTTTTTAATTAGCTTTAAAAATATGACCATGTCAATTTAAAATCCCATCTGGTTACATGGTGCAGCTGTCCTGAATGAATATAACATTTTCAGTTATTAGGCACTTGGCTAAAGCATTCAGAACTGCCATGTGCCATCAACAAACAGCAAGAGCCACAAGTACTGTACTTAAAAACTACCTACATGGGCTTCCCTGGTGGCGCAGTGGTTGAGAGTCCGCCTGCTGATGCAGGGGACACAGGTTCATGCCCCGCTCTGGGAAGATCCCACATGCCGCAGAGCGGCTGGGCCCGTGAGCCATGGCCGCTGAGCCTGCGCATCCGGAGGCTGTGCTCCGCAACGGGAGAGGCCACAACAGTGAGAGGCCCGCGTACCGCAAAAAAAAAAAAAAAAACTACCTACATGCTCACACTGGTATGAGAGGATTACTTAGCCTGTCCTGGAAATGTGGGGATATATGGGGAAATGGAAAGCACAATCTCACAATTTTAAGAAAGTAGCTTTCAGTTTACCTCCAATTCTCTTAAAAGGCAAAGGACTCTGATATCTTTGATCCCATAACTCCTTAGTCTAGAGAGTTTTACCTACCCTCCTGCCTTGAACCAATAAAATCTTAAGAACCAAGGCTTTGGAACTGGACTAAAAGTGGGTTCAATTCCAACTCTACCTCTTACACACTGTATGAAATTAACACATTTCTTAATCTTCCTGAGACTCTACTTTCTCAGGTGTAAAATGATAATACCTAAACCTACAGAGTTGTGGTGAGGATGAAAGAAAATGTACATAAACTATCCAAAGAATATTTGGCTCATGTGGGCATTCACTAAATGGTTAACTATTTTTACATTCTCCTTTGTACCTTACTGTAATTTGTATAGAACAGTAATTATGCATGTACCTAAAAGTTTATTGTGACAATTAAATGAATTAATACAGGTAAAGGGCTTAGAATACTGCCCGGCACATAGTAGGCAATCATTAACTGTTAGTTGCTGTTGTTGTTACTACCAACACTGAATTACAACTTATCTGCTGTCTTCCTCCCCATTAATATTTAGCATAAAACCTCAATAAACATCTGCTGACCAGCTGAATAAATAATGGATGACTGGTTGAATGAATGAACTGAAGATATCATAGTTCTGTGACAAGAGGAACACCTCCCTGAATTTATCATACAATCTTCACACAGCAGCCATTCAATAAGAATGTATTGTGAAAAAAAAAAAATGAGACGTTAACTTGTATAAAATCAAGAGAGATGATTTTCTTCTGTCCAGTAAATAAGTGTAGAAATAAAAATCAACACTGATACATTCCTTTAAAAAAATAAAAAAAGAATGTATTTTGAATTGATTAATCACACCAAGAACTGATTAATCCAACCAAGCCTATGTGGTAAATAGGGAAAGTATTCTTGTAGGTCTGTCTCACAGATAAGAAACAGTCCCAGAGTGAATAAAGGTTAAGATCACTCAGCTAGGACAGAAACAAGAATCCCCTTTGGTCTCTCAGAAACTAGTACTAGATTTTCTTCTACTAGGGCTTACTCTCTTTCCATATTTTAAACATTACCTATGAGACTCGTCAAGTTTTTCCATACTCTGTGGTTACAGGAAGAGACCGCTGAGTCAGAAGATACTACCAACGAATGATGGAAGGGTGAAGAAGGAACATGACCAAATAAGGAGAAAGTCTCTCTTCTTTGAGAGAGAAGGAGCAAAGACCTGATTTTACGTGACCTGAAAATAGACAAAGCAACTAAATCTGAAACTAACAAGAGAATAAAGCCCTAACTATGAACAAATAAGGACAGAGAGTGCTTATAGGGTCAAATATGAAAGGCAGTATGAGGATTACAGGTACTCATTCCCTCCTGTTGAAAGCATGACTAGGTACAGTCTTTTGGGGGAGTATTTATTCTTTCCTTTAACAAATATTATATTTATTGAGTCCCTGCAATGAACTAGGAGAACAACTTGACAGTATATAGCAAGAGCCTTAAAAATAGTATACCTTTATCCCAATTACTGTATTCCTAAATTTTTATCTGAATAAAGCTAACAAAAAATACAGACCAAAATTTACAAAGATGCTTATCCCAGTATTATAATATCCAAAAATGGAAAGTAACTTACATGTCCAACAATAAGGTTATGAGTAAATAAATCACATCATGCAATGCATAGTCATAGATAGTGAACAAAAAAATTTGACACTGAAAAATGCTTATAACCTAATATTAAATTAAAAAGCACTCCACAAACAGTATATATAATGATCTTTATATAAAATAGGAAAAAAACTTTTTTAAATGCTGAAAACTTTTAAAGTTTATTTCTGCATGGTAGGACGTAGGAAGAATAGGCTATAGGGAGATGCTGCCAAGTTTTCCAATTTTCCATAATAGGCATTTTTCAAAAAACCACAGGGTGGAGGAGATTTACAGAAGAAAAGTCAGAATATTAAATACCATCAGGATTGATCAAGATCTTTGGACTCTCTGCCAGGTGAGAAGAATATAAAAGGCATATTATTTCTATACAGAAGGATTACGTTAATCCTAGTGAGAACTGACAAAACTACAAGGGTGAAACACAATGGGAGAGCAATAAGAAGGAAATCCAATCAGATTCCCAGGAGGTCACTTTCATTTGCAGAATGTCTGTCAACAGCAAAGTCAAGTTCAATGAGTGAGGTGAGGACTGAAGCTTGATGACTGGAAGAAGATGGCAGAAATCCAGCTAATACCTAGTGCTAAAATCTGTGAGTTCCTTGATGGCATGAAACCAGTCAATTACCATACAGTGTTTTAAAGACCATGACAGAAGCCAGCAACAAGAATGTGGCAAAATAGTCTAGAGAGGGTCCACAAAAACTTTCTGAAAGACGACTCATTTAAAGGAAAAAGGCATGAACCTGGAGAAGGGGAGAAGGGCATTCTAGGAAAAAGGCACAGTCTAGAGAATAGAAACAATTTAACAATTTATCTGGGGAAATTATATTCATTTCAGTGTTGCTAGAGTACAAAGTGCAAGGCGGGCAGTGGTGAAAGACATGGTTGCAGAAGTCATCAGGGGCCTGTCCCAAAGGACCTGAATGCCTGATGTACTATAGGCAAGCAGCTGCACATGAACCAATCAACAAGGGTGCCAGTCCAGTAGGAGATAACTCCAGCAGAAGAGACAGTTAGGTAGCATTATGGTAAAGATAAGTGAAAGGTGGTTAGCACAGAGTAGGAGCAAACAATTCAGCCTGGGGGCTCATATAAGGCCTCTGAGAGAAGGTGTCAAAGTTGAGACACAAAGGAAAAATGGGTCTAAGGGTAGCAACATTCAAGACGGTAGCACACTACTGATACAAACTCTGGTCTGACACAAACTCTGCAAATCAGAGCACCAGCCCCCACAACACTTCCAAAGGGGGACCCATTCTCATCAGCAGAATGTAAGCTCCAAACACTTTGTCTTGTTCACTGCCATGTCTCCAATACTAAAATCAGTGAACATGAAAAAGGTGCTCTATAAATATTTGTGAAGAAAAAGAAAAAGAGAGAGGGGGACTTGCTGTTATATTAAAAAGCAATGAGGGGGCTTCCCTCGTGGCACAATGGTTGAGAGTCCGCCTGCCGATGCATGGGACGTGGGTTCGTGCCCCGGTACAGGAGGATCCCACATGCCGCGAAGCGGCTGGGCCCATGAGCCATGGCCGCTGAGCCTGCGCGTCCAGAGCCTGTGCTCCGCAATGGGAGAGGCCACAGCAGTGAGAGGCCCTCGTAACGCAAAAAAAAAAAAAGCAATGAGGGGACTTCCCTGGTGACGCAGTGGTTAAGAATCCGCCTGCCAATGCAGGGCACACGGGTTCAATCCCTGGTCTAGGAAGATCCCACATGCTACGGAGCAACTAAGCCCGTGTGCCACAACTACTGAGCCCACAGTCCACAACTACTGAACCCTGCACTCCTAGAGCCCATGCTCCACAACAAGAGAAGCCACTGCAATGAGAAGCCCACACACCACACTGAAGAGGAGTCCCCACTCGCCGCAACTAGAGAAAGCCCATGCACAGCAACAAAGACCCATGCAGCCGAAAATAAATAAATAGATAGATAGATAGATAAATAAGCAAGTAAGCAATGGGAAATTCACAATAGTCAAAAGGTAGTGGCAATTTAAGTGTTCACTAACAGATGAATAGATTTTTTTAATGGTATATACATATAATGGAATATTATTCAGCCCTAAAAAGGAAGGAAATTCTGACACATGCTACAACATGGATGAACCTTGAAGACATTATGCTAAGTGAAAGCCACTCATAAAATGACAAAACTGTATGATTCCACAGTGACAGAAAGTAGAATAGTTGTTGCTGAGGGCTGGAAGGAGAGGAAAATGGGGAGTTACTGTTTAATGAGTTTCAATTGTGCAACAGGAAAAATGTTCTGGAGATAGATGGTAGGATGGTTGCATAACAATGTGAAAGTACTTAAATGTCACTGAATTGTACACTTTAAAATGGTTAAAACGGTAAATTTTAACATGTGTACATAAATATTTCACCACAATTTTTCAAAAATTACAAAATGCAAAACAGAGTTACTTAAGGATAAAAAATGGGGAAAATAAAAGAAATGGAAAAAAGGATAAAGAAGTAAAACTCTGAAGACTAAGGCCAACCCTTAGGAGCTTGGAGCCAAAGGAAAACAGCAATGTCTCCCCCATCCCTCCCTTCAATTGCCATTTCCATCCACATCCAATTTAGTAATTTTACATGCAACTGAGTCCTAATTAAAACAAATACTAAGCATAGAACCCCCAAAGGGCCACAAACAAGCAAATCCATGGGTAATCTGAGAGATGTGTTATGAAAGTGGTTTCATTGACTTAACCTTGTTAACCTTAACAATGCTTCACTGATTAATAACCCTCACTCCCTTTCCTCCCCCAGACCACCCCTAGAAATCATTACCAGCTCCAGTCTCCTTCTGGCCGGTTTACCTCATCCTCTCCCACTCCCAGCACCACCAAGTTCAAGGGTAATTTAAATAAGATCTTTTATTCCTCCATATACTTTAAAAACATTCCAATCCTGTGGCCCATTCCTCTACCTAGCTCTACTGGGTGATCTACAATACTATCCAATGAACAAAGAGTTCTCAGAGATTTCCAAATGCATTAAATAATTTACTCCTACAGCAACTCTGAGAGATAAGTATTAATATCTCCATTTGACCAGGACTTCCCTGGTGGCACAGTGGTTAAGAATCTGCCTTCCAATGCAGGGGACATGGGTTCCATCCCTCATCAGGGAACTAGATCCCACATGCATGTCGCGACTAACAGTTTGCATGCCACAACTAAGGAGCCCACAAGCTGCAACTAAGGAGCCGGCGAGCCACAACTAAGGAGCCCATGAGCTGCAACTAAGATCCGGCGCAACCAAAATAAATAAAATTTTTTTTAATTCACTTAAAAAAAAAAATCTCCATTTGACCAAACTGACTCAGTTTATTCTAAAAAATTAAGTAGCAGAAAATATCCACCAGAAAAAAAGGCCACCTTTTCGGGTATCTTTTTCTGTTTGTTTTTTTTTAAGCCAAGAACCTTTCTCAAAAGTTTCTAGTAGCATTCCTGTCATGTCTCCCTGGCCAGACTTTGGGCACATACTCGTTCCTAAGTCATTCACTGGCAAGAGGCAAGGGATTACCATGACCACTTGACAAATTAATTCTTTGAGTTGTAATGAAAGTTGGCAAACACACAACCACCACAGTGCCCATCACCTCAAGGACACAAATATGAAACAATGAGGGAAGCAGGCTGCCTCCAGACCCCTCTTAGTACGCTTTCTTCATGTCACAGGGACCCTGAAGACTCAAGAGGTCAGAACTGCTGGCCTGGGGAAAAGAGAACAGACATTCCACTAGAGTCCAGAGTCTGTGCAGCGTGCTCTAGAAGAGGATCTAGAGTCTTTAGTTTTAGTAAAAGTACTATACTAATACTAGTTCTAAACTTAAATCCTGCTGTGTAGGCTTTGCTAAGGGACTACCTCTCCCCAACCCTCAGTTTCCCCTTTAGCAATAAGAGACCACCTAGATAAGTGTTTTCAAACTGGTCTTCAGAGAATTAAGGGTTATGAAAAGGTATCCAGGACCAGAAGTAAATAGAAGGGGGATACAAAGGAGTAGTGTTTTAAATCCCACTTAAACTACAATAGCTCTCATTCGATCTCTTTGTATTGAGCCTCGTAATAATTGGTAGAAAAAGGGTTCTAGCGCTCAAAAAAAAAATTTTTTTTTAATTCACTAAACTAGATGACCTTCCTTCTAGGTTAACACTCTATTTTTCAATGAAACAGGTTATCAGCTGAACAATCCCCCATTAATCACTTCACCATATTTCACTAAAGTTATGAATGACCTTCACACTGATAAATCCAATGAACAGTGCTTATTTTTATTTGATCTCTCAGCATCATTTAGCACTGTTGTTCATTTCCTCCTAATTGAAACCCTTGGCTTCTGAACATTACATTCTCCTAATTTTCCTCCTACCTCTCTATCTGCCCCTTCTCTGCCTGCTTTCCAAGGTTATTCTCTTCTGCCCAGTGGTTAAATGTTAAAGACTATACTATTCTCTATTCTTTTCTCACTCTATTCTCTCTCCCTAGACAATCTAATCCACGTCCATGATTTTACTTACCATCTAACTGCCAAACATACAATCAATTTTCCTCTGGCCCTTACCTTTCTCTAAGTTCCAGGCACATTTATCTAACTGCCTACTCAACATCATCCCTTGGATGTCTTAAAGTCACCTCAAATTCAACATGTCCAAAACTGAATTCATAATACTCCATTCCCAAGCCAGTCCCTTTCCAGTGTCCTCATTTCAGTGAAAGGTACTACCATCTACCTCCTAGTGATTAAGCCAGGCACTGGGAGCCATCCTTATCACTTCCTTCTCCTTTATCCCCAATATATAATCCATCACACAGTTCTAGCAATTCAACCTACTAAATACATCTCTTACATTTCTCCTCGTCTCTGCCTACCATCATCCTCATCCAACCTACCATCTGATCTCTTACATGGACTATATCTGTGCAAGAGCATCCCTGCACTGACTGATACTCCTCTATAATCTTTTCTCTACATCTCAGTCATAGTGCTGTTTTCCAAATTCAGATCTTGCAATTCTCCCTTGCATAAAACCCTTTAATGTGAAGCCCTAGATACAGCCATCAGAGAAGAAAAATAATAAAAGGAATCCAAATTGGAAAGGAAGGAGTAAAACTGTCACTGTCTGCAGAAGACATGATACTATACATAGAAAATATCCTAAAGACAGCACCAAAAAACTACTAGAGTGCATCAACAAATCTGGTAAAGTTGCAGGATACAAAACTAATATACAACAATGAATTATCAGAAAGAGAAATTAAAGAAACAATCCCATTTACCTTCACATCAAAAAGAATAAAATACTTATAAATAAATCTCACTAAGGAGATAAAAGACCTGTACTCGGAAAACTATAAGACACAGATGAAAGAAACTGAAGACAACACAAAGAAAGAAACTGTGTTCATGGATTGGAAGAATTAATATTGTTAAAATGACCATACTATCCAAGGCACTCTACAGATTCAATGAAATCCCTATCAAAATACCAATGGCATTATTCACAGAACTAGAAAAAATAATTCTAAAATTCATATGGAAACATAAAATCCCGAATAGCCAAAGCAATCTTGAGAAAGAAGAAGAGAGGTGGAAGTATCACACTCCCTAGCTTCAGACTATACTATAAAGCTACAGTCATCAAAACAGTACAGTACTGGTACAAAAAAAGACACATAGCTCAAAGGAACAGAAGAGAGAACCCAGAAATAAACCAACACACTATGGTCAACTAATCTATGACAAAGGAGGCAAGAATATACAATGGGGGAAAGACAGTCTCTTCAATAAGTGGTGCTGGGAAAATTGACAGTTACATGTAAAAGAATAAAATTAGAACATTTTTTCACACTATGTGTTTACAAAAATAAACTCAAAATGGATTAAAGACCTAAATGTAAGGCCAGAAGACTCCTAGAAGAAAACATAGGCAGAACACTCTTTCACATAAATTGGAGAAATTTTTTTTTGGATCTGCCTACTAAGGCAAAGGAAACAAAAGCAAAAAAACCTTAATGTGACCTAATTAACTTAAAAGCTTTTGCACAGCAAAGGGAACCATCAACAAAATGAAAAGACAACTTACTGAATGGGAGAAAATATTTGCAAATGATATAAACAATAAGGGGTTAATATCCAAAATACATAAACAGCTGATACAATTCAATATCAGAAAAAACACCTGACTTAAAAATGGGCAAAAGAACTGAATAGACATGAAAAGATGCTCAACATCACTAATCATTAGAGAAATGCAATCAAAACCACAGTGAGATATCACCTCACATCTATCAGAATAGCTATCATAAAAAGACCACAAACAACAAACATTGGCAAGGATGTGGAGAAAGGGGAACGCTTGTACACTGTTCGTGGGAATGTAAATTGGTGCAGCCACTGTGTAAAACAGTATGGAGGTTCCTCCAAAAACTAAAAATAGAAGTACCATGTGATCCAGCAATTCCACTCCTCGGTATATATCTGAAAAAAACAAAAACACTAATTTGATAAGATTCCTGCACTCCAACGTTCACAGCAGCATTATTTACAACTGCCAAAATATGGAAGCAACCTAAGTGTCCATCAACAGAGGAATGGATAAAGAAGATGTGATATATATACACAATGGAATACTACTCAGCCATAAAAAAGAATTTTGCCATTTGCAGCAACATGGATGGACGTGAAAGGCATTATGCTTAGTGAAATAAGTCAGACAGAGAAAGACAAATACTGAATGTTATCACTTATATGTGGGATCTAAAAAATAAAACAAACAAATGAATATAACAAAACAGAAACAGACTCACAGATATAGAGAACAAACTAGTGGTTACCAGTGGGGAGACAGAAACGGGGAAGGGTAAGATAAGAGTAGGGGATTAAGAGGTACAAACTAGTATGTATAAAATAAATAAGCTACAAGGATGTATTGTACAGCACATGGAATATAGCAAATATTTTATAATAACTTTAAAAAAAAAAAAACCCTTTAATGGCTTCCACTTATTCTTAGTATAAAGAAAAACATCAGGGACTTCCCTGGCAGTCCAGTGGTTAAGAGGCTGCACTTCTACTGCAGGGGCATGGGTTCAATCCCTGGTCAGGGAACTAAGATCCTGCATGCTGAGTGGCGCAGCCAAAACCAAAAACCAAACAAACACGAAAAAACAAAGAAAAACATCAGGTCCCCTATGTTTTTTATTTATGTCCCTCCTCTAGCTCTATACTTTGTAGATAAGCAATCCTTATTGCATTTTCTCAAATATACCAAGCTCTTTTCTGTCACAGAGGCTTTATATATGCTGTTCCCTTTACCTAGAAGACTCTACTCACCATCCCCACCTTGCCTTTGCCTAAAAAACTCCAATTCATCCTTCAGACTTCACATCCAATATCACTTCCTTAGAGAAGCCTTCACAGAACTTCCAGACTAGGTCAGATTCCCATATGATATTTACCCAGAGCAACACGAAGCACTAACTGGTAGTACTTAACTCAGTTATAATTTTATACATTGTGTGTGTATGATCATTTGATCAATGTCTCATCCACGAGACTGTAAGCTCCATAAGTTTATGGGAACTATATCTATTTTTGCTCAGCACAGTATCTGTACTGCACAATGTTATACAATCTGAGCCAAGATTGGAGCCCAGATCTATCTGATTACAAAATTCAAGGTATTTCCAGTATATGTCACTGAGGATAGTGAACCACTAAGATTATTAGATTAGGCAGTTTTAACTAAAAACTAAGAAGGGGGATGAACTTGATGCTTCATGAATGTCTGTAAATCTCCAAGACTCCAAAAAGTGGATTTTCCACTTTATTAAAGAAGGTGGATTCTTCTTTCAAAACGTGATTCACAGGGGAGACTGGAAAAGTGAAGACCTTAAAATTGAATTATTACTGAAAAGACATCCCATGTTCACGGACTGGAAGACTTAACACTGTTAAGATGTCAATATCACCCAAAGAGATTTACAAATTCAATACAATCTCTATCAAAATTCCAAAAGCCTGGGGACTTCCCTGGCAATCCAGTGGTTAAGACTCCACACTTCCAATGCAGGGGATGTGGGTTCTATCCCTGGTCAGGGAACTAAGATCCCACATGCTGTGCAGCGTGGCCAAAAACTTTCTTTTTAATTATTAAAAAAAAAAAATTAAAAACAAAATTTCAACAGCCTTTTTTGGTAGAAATGGAAGAGCCAATGCTCAAATTCATAAGGAATTACAAGGAGCTCCAAATAGCCAAAACAATCTTGAAAAGGAAGAAGAAAGTTGGAGAACTCTAAGTCTCAATTTCAAAATTGACTATAAAACTACAGTAAGCAAAACAGCATGGTACTGGTGTAAGGCGAAACATATAGATCGATGGAATAGAACTGAGTCCAGAAGTAAACCCATACATCTATGGCCACCTGATTTTTGGCAAGTATGTCAAGATCAATCAATGGGGAAAGACTAGTGTCTTCAACAAATGGTGCCAGGACAACTGCATATTTACATGCAAATAAATAAAGCTAGACCCTTACCTCATACCATATATAAAAATTAATTCAAAATAGATCAGTGACCTAATATAAGAGCCAAAACCATAAAACTCCTAGAAGAAAACACAGGGGTAAATCTTCATGACCCTAGATTTGGCAATGGATCTTAGATATGACACCAAAAGCATAAGCAACAAAAGAAATGGATAAACTAGACTTCATTAAATTTTAAAACTTTTGTGCAAAAAAGGACATGATCAAGAAAGTGAAATGACAACCTACAGAATGGGAGAAAATATTTGGAAATCACATATCTGACAAAGATCTGGTATCCAGAATACATAAAGAATGTTTACAATTCAACAATCAAAATGCAAACAACCCAATTTAAAAATGGATTAAGAACTTGAATAGTTATTTCTCTAAAGATATATAAATGGCCAACAAGCACATGAAAAGATGCTTAACATCATTAGTCAATAAGAAAATGCAGGGGGGCTTCCCTGGTGGTGCAGTGGTTGAGAGTCCGCCTGCCAATGCAGGGGACATGGGTTCGTGCCCCGGTCCGGGAGGATCCCACATGCCGCGGAGCAGCTGGGCCCGTGAGCCATGGCCGCTGAGCCTGTGCGTCTGGAGCCTGTGCTCCGCAACGGGAGAGGCCACAACAGTGAGAGGCCCGCGTACCGCAAAAAAAAAAAAAAAAGAAAGAAAATGCAGGACTTCCCTGGCAGTCCAGTGGTTAAGACTCCATGCTTCCACTGTATGGGGCACAGATTCGATCCCTGGTTGGGGAACTAAGATCCCGCATGCTGCATAGCCCGGCCAAAAAAAAAAAAAAAAGAAAAAAGAAAAAAAACCTAATAAGAAAATACAAATTAAAACCATGAGATACCACGTCACATCCACTAAAATGGTCATTAAAAAAAAAAAGGAGAATATAACAAGTGTTGGCAAGGATGCGGAAAAATCTGAACCCTCATACATTGCTGGTGGGAATGTTAAATGGTGCAACTGTTACAAAAAACAATTTGGCAGCTCAACAACTTAAGCAATTATTGTATGACCCAGAAATTCTACTCCTAGATATAGACCCCAAAGAACTGAAAATAGGTTCTCAAACAATACATGTACCCACATGTTCACAGCAGTACTACTCACAATAATCAAAAGGTAAAACCAACCTAAATGTCCATCAGCAGGAGAATGGATAAACAAATTGTGACATATCCATTCAATGTAACATTATTCGACTATAAAAAGGAATGAAGCACTGATACATGCTACAGTGTGGATGAACCTCAAAAACACTATCTTAAGTGAAAGAAGCCAGACACAAAAGGCCACATATGGTATGATTTCATTTACATGAAATATACAAAACAGGTAAATCCACTGAGACAGAATTGGACTGGTGGCTGCCAGCGGCTGGGGGAAGGGAAGGATGGGGAATGACTACTTAATGGGTACAGGATTTCTGTTTGAGGTGATGAAAATGTTTTGGAACTAGACAGATATAGTTGTCAACATTGTGAATGTACTATATGCCACTGGATTGTTCACTTTAAATTGGTTAATTTCATGTTATGTGAATTTCACTTCAGTCAGTCAATAAGAGAACACTCCCTTACAAACACATCCCCAAAACTGAGTTATTGCCTTTTCTTCCCATGGCCCAAATTATAGCAACAGACAGAAGGCATTTCTTGATTCTCATCAGGAAAGAAAACAAGATCTCTAGGGAGCTGCCACAAATGAGAATATAAACAAAATTCTCAATTGCACTACACTAACATTAAATAAGTCCAGATGGCTGTATCCATAGAATTAGTCTCACTCAGGAAAGCCCAGTGAAGGCACTTTTGCTAATACTCCTGTTGCTGGGATCCAGGATACAGGTAGAGTCAAAGAGAAAACTAAAATACTGGAAAAAGTTTTAAAGAGCCTTGTAGGCCTACATTTTTCAAAAAATGTAAAGTACATTGGGAATTCCCTGGCTGTCCAGTGGTTAGGACTCCAAGCTTCCACTGCAGGGGGCCTGGGTTCAATCCCTGGATGCCGCAAGCCGCAACACGTGGCCAAAAAAAAAAAGTAAAGTACATTAAAAAAAAAAAAATTAAGTGCAATGGGTACAAACAACAAATCTGAAAAGCTATCAACCCACCATATGCTAAAGACAAATATATCTTTAATCAAAGAAAAACTGAAAGAAGTACTACATATCTATTAAAATAGCTGAAATAAAACACAATGATAATACTAAATGCTGGCAAGGATGCAGAGAAACTGGGTTTCTCATACACTACTGGTGGGAATGTAAAATTGTACAGCCACCCTAGAGAACAGTTTGGCAGTTTCTTATAAAACAAAACATGCACTTACTATGCAACCCAGCAATCGCACTCTTTGGCATTTATCCCAGAGAAATAAAAACACAAAAGTCTGTATACAAATGTTCATAGCAGCTTTATTTGTAATAGCAAAAGCCTGGAAACAACCCAAATGTCCTTCAACAGGTGAATGGTTAAATAAATGCCGGTACATCCATACAATGGAATTCTATTCAGCAAAAAAGGACAATATGATATGATACACACAACAATCTGGATAACTCTCAAGGGCATTATGATTAGTGATGTCAATCTCATAAGGTTATACACTATATGATTCCATTTATATATCATTCTCAAAATTACAAAACTAGTTTACAGATGAAGAACACATTAGTGATTGCCAGAGGACAGCAATAGGAATAGGCTAGGGGAGAGAAGAAGGTTTATGTGCAAATATAAAGGGGTGTGTACGAGGAGTTCCTTTGTGGTGATAGAACAGCTCTGTATCTTGACTGCGGCAGCTGTTACACAAGTCTATACATGAGATAGACCTATACACACACACACACAAACACACAAAGCGATGCATTTTTTAAAAAATGGTAAAATGAATGAATGAGGTCTGCAGTCTAGTAAATATACTGTATCAATGTCAATTACCGGTTTGTTTGGGTTTTTTTGCAGTACGCAGGCCTCTCACTGTTGTGGCCTCTCCCGCTGCAGAGCACAGGCTCTGGACGCGCAGGCTCAGCAGCCATGGCTCACGGGCCCAGCCGCTCCGCGGCATGCGGGATCCTCCCAGACCAGGGCACGAACCCGTGTCCCCAGCATCGGCAGGCGGACTCTTAACCACTGCGCCACCAGGGAAGCCCAATTACCTGGTTTTGACATTCTCTTCATTATATAAGATGTCACCACTGGGGAAAGTTGGAAGGTTACACAGGACTCTATGTCTAGTTCTGTAACTTCCTGCTAGTCTACATTTA
The DNA here is from genome assembly GCF_011762595.2 of Tursiops truncatus. Taxonomy (NCBI): domain Eukaryota; kingdom Metazoa; phylum Chordata; class Mammalia; order Artiodactyla; family Delphinidae; genus Tursiops; species Tursiops truncatus. The sequence goes on along the minus strand of NC_047041.1, from coordinate 57,471,475 downwards.
TTTCAAAATAAAAAGGTTTTTTTTGTTGTTTTTTTTTTAAGTAATACAATTAAACAAACATTTACTGGGCTTCCCTGGTGGTGCAGTGGTTAAGAATCCGCCTGCCAATGCAGGGGACTGGGGTTTGAGCCCTGGTCCGGGAAGATCCCACATGCCATGGAGCAACTAAGCCCGGGCACCACAACTACTGAGCCTGCGCTCTAGAGCCTGTGAGCCACAACTACTGAGTCCACATGCCACAACTACTGAAGCCTGCACTCCTAGAGCCCATGCTCCACAACAAGAGAAGCCACCACAATGAGAAGCCTGCACACTGCAACAAAGAGTAGCCCCCGCTCAACGCAAATAGTGAAAAGCCTGCACACAGCAATTAAGACTCAATGCAGCCAAAAATAAATAAATAAATAAGTTTATTTTAAAAAAAAAGAATCCACCTGCCAATGCGGGGGACATGGGTTCAAGTCCCGGTGCGGGAAGATCCCACATGCCACAGAGCAACTAAGCCCATGTGCCACAACTACTGAGCCTGTGCTCTAGAGCCCATGAGCCACAACTACTGAGCTCGTGGACCACAACTACTGAGCCTGTGTGCCACAACTACTGAAGGCCACGCGCCTAGAGCCCATGCTCCGCAACAAGAGAAGCCGCTGCAATGAAAAGCCTGAGCACTGCAACGAAGAGTAGCCCCTACTCGCCGCAACTAGAGAAAGACCACAAGCAGCAACGAAGACCCAATGTGGCCAAAAATAAATAATAAAATAATAAATAAATTTTAAAAAGAACAAAAAACAACTAAAGGTTTCAGGACTTCCCTGGTGGTGCAGTGGATAAGACTCCACGCTCCCAATGCAGGGGGCCCGGGTTCAATCCCTGGTCAGGGAACTAGATCCCACACGCATGCCGCAACTAAGAGTTCACATGCCACAACTAAGGAGCCCTCCTGTCACAACTAAGAGCTGGTACAACCAAATTAAATAAATAAATAATTAAAAAACACTAAAGGTTTCGCAATTAAGACCCGATGCAGCCAAACAGATAAATATTTTTAAAAAACAAAACCAAAAAAAACTAAAGGTTACCTACTAGCAAGGTAGTTCTGCCAGAACCTGAGCAAAATATTCTCTGGGCACCAGTCAAGCCCATTTGCTAAGGCATTAATTCATGAAGGACCCAGGAAGCGGGCATTTACTGGGCTATTCAATGGGGCATCACCACCATACGATACACTACACTCACAACCGGAACTGCCAAAGCCTCTACTTTCTATATCTTTCATTATTTAGTACTGATAAAATTGGGGAAATCAATGAAATTATGCCAAGAAGAGACTCAACGGTGGCTTCTGAAGCAATTCCAGGCCTGTCAGGTATTTACTTGATGTTCACCTCTATCGTTCACCTAAGCCAGACCCCTCAAACATTTCTAGTATATGCTCTGGAAGGCTCAGTCACATTTATTTCCCATCATAACTCAACCAACAATTTCAGCTTTCTCACTTGTTAACTATATGACCTAACTTTTTAAGACAACACTACTTATCTAATAGCTACCTAACAGGTAGTGCTATTAGCTAAGTAACTTTTAAAGGTAATTTACGTAGAATCTCTACATAACGTCTGGCCTAAAGAAAGTGTGCAGGGACTTCCTTGGTGGCGCAGTGGTTAAGACTCCGTGCTCCCAATGCGGGGGGCCCGGGTTCCATCCCTGATCAGGGAACTAGATCCCACATGTATGCTGCAACTAAGAGTTCACATGCCACAACTAAGGAGCCCATGTGCTGCAACTAAGAAGCGAGAGAGCCACAACTAAGGAGCCTGCCTGCCGCAACTAAGACCCAGCACAATCAAATAAATATTTTTTCAAAGAAAGTATACAATAAATTATAGCTGTTATTGCCATCATTAATAAGCATTCATGAATGCCCACTATTCTCCCAACATTGTGCTGAGCACTAGAGTGAAACAATAGGTATAGCTGCAGTCCCACTTTTAGAGGGTCTCTCAACAATCTAGTTGAGAGAAAACAAGTTAACCATTATATATAATTATATAATTAAATGGTAAATTGTTTGGCATAGACTAAGTGCTGAAGGAGACTAGAAATTCACAAAAACTCTTTGAATCACACAGGCAGAAATTATTATTCTCATTTTATAAAAAAAAAAACAGAGAGGGCTTCCCTGGTGGCGCAGCGGTTGAGAATCTGCCTACCAATGCAGGGGACACAGGTTCAAGCCCTGGTCTGGGAGGATCCCACATGCCGCGGGGCAACTGGGCCCATGAACCACAACTACTGAGTCTGCGCGTCTGGAGCCTGTGCTCCGCAACAAGAGAGGCCACGACAGTGAGAGGCCTGCGCACCGCGATGAAGGGTGGACCCCGCTTGCCACAACTGGAGAAAGCCCTCGCATAGAAACGAAGACCCAACACAGCCAAAAATAAAAAATAAAATAAAATAAAATTAATTAATTAAAAAAGAAGGCTCAACATTTAAAAAAAAAAAACAGAGAGAAAAAATTCCTGTTCATGTTCATAGAGATCATTTACGCATGTAACAAATTCTAGGCCATGAACTATGCTAGGTGCAGAAGAGAAATAGATCAGTTAAAACTCTTTCCATTGTAAATGACAGAAAACTTAATCAAAACTAGTTTAAGCAAAAGGTCTAATTACTGGCTTAATTAAATGAAGCCCAGGATTAGGGAAGCCTAGGTAAGAGTCTCTAATTCAGAGCTCAAGTCATCATCTCCATCTCGTTAGCCTTGCTTCCTCAATGTTGGTTCTATCATGAGCCAGAGTCCCCTCTTATGGTGGCCAAACAGCTTAGCACCTTCTAGTCCTTCTAGAAGCTAGCACCCTTCTAGTCCAGCAGGATTGAGAGAGGGTTTTCTATAGTAGCTCCCACAAAAGTCTTGAACATCCAGTTTAGAGGCTTAGAACATATTTTTACCCCTAAATCAATCACTGTGGCTAGAGGAATGTGATGTGCTGGTTAGCTTGGGCCTAGTTCAGGTATACCAGGGCTAAGAAGTTCCTACCCAAACCACAAAATAATGGGGAGGTCGGGTTGCTAAAACCAACATCTGAGGCCATTATCAAGCTAAAGAAGCAAATTACAAACGTCCACCACAAGGAACCCTGTGACTGCGCTCTCAAGGAATTTAGAATTTAGGGCAATGATTCATAAGTGCAAATGTCTGGTAGAAAAAAGGGTTAGAGTTATGGTTCCAATGGAAAAGAAAGAAACATAACTGCAGTACAAAGCAATAAGTGCTACAACGGCTAAGTGTCACAGGATCCAGAAACAAAAGGCATTAAGGCCACCAGGGGACTCAGGGAAGTCTTCATAGAGGTGGTACTAACCAAACTTACTCCAGGTCAGGTAGCAAATCACTCAGCTACAACAGTAGAACAAAGGTTTCCTGATTCCCTGTCAAGAGCTCCTTCCACTACTAGGTCCTAATGGTAGGAGAGGAAGATCGGTACTGGGGCATCAACGGAGGTGACTGCCACAGAAGCTCACTTAAATTAGCTGTCAAAACTGCTCAGCACTTAAATATACTGCAAAGGCCTTGTCCACATAAGCAGCAGGACTGCAAAGACCATGCCAACCCTACAGAAAGATGTTTCCGCTAGATACAGTCATGGTCCAAACATGGAACTAAACAATCCATCATTTCCCAGCATTTTAGCTTCTTTACCTACTACCACGCTGCCTCTTTCCACTACATGTATAAGGGTTGAAAGTTCAAAGAGAAAAGAACCAAACACACTAAGCTGAGACCACATTATCATATGACAAAACAGAATTAAAATTAAAACCCACAAAAATGACATTTCCACACATGCACTTTATGCTCATTGAGACAGCATGAGGTACCAAAAAGGAGGTAGGATTTGGGGTCTACATCAGTCCCCACCAGTTACTAATTGTGTAACACCAGGCAAGTCACTTTTCTGACCTTCAGTCTCCTCACCCGTAAAATGGGAAACATGAGTATATTCTTTCTTCATGAAGCTGTTATAGGAAAAAAACAACACAGAGCAAGGGAAAGCACATGATCAAATTGTAAACCATCGTGTAAACATTACTGTTTTTGTTTTGTTTTGTTTTGTTTTTTGTTTTTTTGGTGGTACGCGGGCCTCTCACTGTTGTGGCCTCTCCCGTTGCGGAGCACAGGCTCCGGACGCGCAGGCTCAGCGGCCATGGCTCACGGGCCCAGCCACTCCGCGGCATGTGGGATCTTCCCGGACCGGGGCACGAACCCGTGTCCCCTGCATCGGCAGGCGGACTCTCAACCACTGCGCCACCAGGGAAGCCCAACATTACTGTTTTTTAACTCTTTGTGGAAAGATGTTTCAAAGTAGTATATGACTTCTATAAAGACCAGAATCCTCAATGCTTCAAAATACAGGGACTACATTTCCTTCTGGACTTGGAAGATCAAAACTGTTTCCAGGAAAGGCTTATAAAAACAATACCACATTAAACGTTGGTGATTTGTTTTAAGAGCTGGTATGCAATTAAGAGGATTCCACTGTTTCACCAGGCTCTAGTGGCATCCAATTAAGTAATAATATGGGAGAGGAGCTTTAATTGCAGAGGAAAACTTCCACAAGCCAGTGACAGGTGTGCAGGGCTCAAGCTGAGATCAAAATAGTTGATTACAGCATTAATTCCTCCCTTTCCTTTTTCCCAAAGACACTTAAGTTTGCATGCAATTAGTTGAAAAGTAAACCAGACCAAATGACTACCATCTTTCAAGCTTTATTACCCTTTATCATGTTAACATCCACCAATTGAGTTTTAAAGGATTAACACCAAAACAGATGGTTTCAATCCACAATAAGTAAGCTTCAGTGATCAGAAATGATAATGACCAAGTTGAAGTTACACTCATGGCTAAGATGTTACGTTTCCCTAAATTGTGCCTATAGTAAATTGAAGTTATTTATTTTTCATTTTCATTTACTTTGTAAATAACCTGAAGAATAAAACCACATTTAAGGGGATGCATTTTTTTCTAACTTGTCTACTTTTCCTCCAAAATGTATAGCAAACCTCTTTTGTCCCTTGATTTAATCAATAAAAATTAAGTCCAAACATCCAACATTTATTTTGCAGGTCACGGACAATCGTATTAGCAGCACCTGCATTAAAAGCCAAATAAACAAAACCCAAAAATGGAAAAATAATTTTCCCACAAGCTTGATTATTCTAAAGTCCTTTCGGAGAGATGGACTCTTACAAATTAAACTGTTTACGTGAACTCTAAACATGTGACAGGGCAATGATGATACCACAATGGCACCTATTTGTTGAAATAGCCCTGTTCAAGCAGAGTTTGCTCCTGACTGCCAAAGAAAAGCGCTCCCAGAAGGTCAGAACTCCAGATTCGGTGCTGGGAAGCAATTCCCGAGAAATATGTACACACTCACATAAGATGAGTCATTATGATAAGAAAAACACAGAATTTGGATTTAAGTACCTGTCATATACTCCATTCATTCAAGCAATTAGTAAGTGTTGGTGGTTCAAGGAAGACACATAAATGAATACAACAAAGTATTACAGGTTCTATGACAGGCATCAACACAGGAGAAACATGAAGAAAAACAGTCAATTCTACCTGGAAAAGAAAGCAACAGCTTTATACAGGAAGTGATATTGGTGCTAGATTTTTTAAAATACAATAAGGCTGTGTGTTGCCAGGGTAAGAAGAGAAGGACCACTTGAACAGAAGTAACAACATGAGTAATGGTTTGACAGTATAACAGCATATGGTAAATCCCAGGGATTGCAAGTAGTTTGGCAAGGTCAGGCTGAGAAGGGTCGGGGTGGGGGGGTCACTGGAGGTGACCCTGGCAGCAAAGGGAAGAATGGAAGCTACTGTCTGGACAAGAGATACTGAGAGTCTGAGCTGAGGCAACAGCTATGGGGAGGAGAGAAAGGCATAGATTTGGGAAATATTAAGGTTACAATATCCACACAGTTTAGGGCTTCCCTGGTGGCACAGTGGTTAAGAATCCGCCTGCCAATGCAGGGGACACGGGTTCGAGCCCTGGTCCAGGAAGATCCTACATGCCGCGGAGCAACTAAGCCCATGCGCCACAACTCCTAAGCCTGCGCTCTAGAGCCCGCGAGCCACAACTACTGAAGTCTGCGCCTAGAGCCTCTGCTCCGCAACAAGAGAAGCCACCAAATGAGAAGCCTGCAAACCGCAACGAAGAGTAGCTGCCACTCGCAGAGACTAGAGAAAGCCCGGGCGCAGCAATGAAGACCCAATGCAGCCAAAAATAAATAAATAAAATAAACTTAAACTAATAATAATATCCATATAACTTAGTGACTGCAGGAGTATGGGAAGATAAGGAAATCCCAAATTTCCAGCTTGAGTGACTGAGAGAATGGTGGTGGCATTAGTTAAGACAAGAAACACTAGAGAAGAAGGTTTGGGGAAGAAGATAATGGTTTCAGGTTTTGAGCCAACCATGTGACTTTAAATCAGTCACTTAATACCTCAAAATCAGTTTCCTAGTTAGCAAAATGGTTATAATACCCTTACCTCAAAGGCTGTGGTGAGTACTGAAGAGAATAATGGATGTGGGAAGGGCTACATTATGAGCTCTACCTATGACTACATTAAGGGCTCTACCTATGACTCTGTGGAAGAAGCTGCTAAGAGTATCCATTTTCCCTTTCTTCCTCTTAGTATAGACACTACCTTACCCGCACTCTCTGCCAAGATTTAACTGAGGCACATGCAACCCCGCTGTAAGAGATAAATGTCTCTGTTTGAGCCACTGACTTTTTGAGTATCTGTTTCAGCAGCTACCCTGTACTCTAATTATATACCCTCTAAACTTGTAAAACCTGCAAGGAACTATGCAAGACAAATCTCAGGGCCCTACCATATATTGGTAATACCTTTAAGATTTGAGGGGAACATTCATGATGTATGCACATGTGCACTCACAGACATAAAATGAGAAAACAGCTGGATTGATGTATGCCAAGTGACAGAGTAGGACCAGGACTGTAGCCAAGTAATCAAGATTGAAAATTCAAATTTTTTGATCTCATACAGTTCCCACAATAAAATAACTAACTCTTAAAAGATAAAGTAATATGTAGAATACTACCTGACACTCAAATCTACAATCTGGAACAAAGGAATCAATTATGACATTCCTAGGTAAGGGGTAATTTACATGAACATAACAACCATGTCAGACTAAAATAAGAGGGGCTTAGGAATTCTCAAACGTGTTGCACTATAATCATACGCAAAAAATAATTCAGGGCAACGTACCCAGAAAATCAAGTAGCTACGCTATGTCATGACCATATTTGAATGTGATATTGCCTAGAAGCTAAATGAAACAAAACCAGCTTCTTCTCAAAGACCTGGAAGAAGGCTGTTAATGGAACTTGCTCCTTGATGTTTGTTGCTACTAGGATGTTCCTATCAAAAGCCACACAATCTATCTATATTTATCTATTTATTTATTTACAGGACAGATGAGCCAAAACTCTTGAGCTTGTGATTTCGGCCGTATGATGTCAACTTAAAGGCAATATTTGGCTTCAAAATCGCCAAAGTAAGAAAATAGTTTTCAAAGGAGAAAAGGTGTGGAAAAAACAGAGAAACTTAGGTTCTAGTCCCAGGTTATCCGTTTTCAAACTTGGACAAATTGACTTGGACAAATTAACTGATTTTCCTGGGCTTCCAGTCCTCATTTGAAATGTAGGACAGTGTGAGGGTGGAGCAGATGATGATCTCACCCAGCTCTATGAAGTTCCAAAGTTCATAAATATTCTAATGATATACTACTGAGTTAGCCTTCTATTATTTTAATGTTAATATTTCAATGTAAAAAAAGGAAGTCATAATAGAGCATTACTTCAATTTATTTAAAATGCATATTTAAGCAAAAAAAACTGGAAAACTAATTTGCCACTGTCATATCTTCTTCATAGACATACAAAAAGAAAATCTGACAAGGCAATCAGAAAGAGTTCAGTACAATTAAGTTCCCCTAGACATAGAAAAATTGCTTCTTCAAGTATTACAAATGCATAACTGCAATCCCTCTCTCATATGAAGCCTCTGTTATAGACAGTGACCATATATTGGCTCAAATATATATTAAATGCCATTATAATTAGTGTTACTGTAATTTTCAAACATAATCAGTGACCAAGAATGAAGCAATCAGGAGAAAGCAAAGGATATAAAAGTAATCAAGCAATTTTAGCATCATCACTCTTTAATAGTACTAGACTTAGCATGAACTCTTTCAATCATGCAGTCTGTCAGCAACCTTTCTTTACAGAAAACATACTCCATGTCAGGTACTAGGAAAATAGAGATCCTCTCTCTCTCTCACTCTCTCTCTCTCTCTCTCTCACTCACTCTCTCTCCCCCCCTCCAATCTCTCTCTCTCTCTTTCTCTTTCTCTCTCTCTCTCTCTCTCTCTCTCTCACACACACACACACACACACACACACACACACACTCTCTCTCTCTCTCTCTCTCTCTCACACAGCTGTCCTATCTACTCTCAAGGAGCTTTCATAGTCTATCTACTGGGGAATTTTGCCCCTTGGATTTGAAAAAGAAGGGAGTACAGAAAGATTCTTTAAACCTGCCTCTTATCTCCAGATAGTCTAGATAAAGAAATTTATTTCCATACCTAAAAAGATTATTCCTAAAATAGATGTATAGCTCTAACCAATGGCTATAGTAATGATAGAGGGGAAAAAATATGGGAGTTGGAGTCAGGAAACCAGGGAGTTGGACTCCAAATTCTGCCACTCAACAAATGCATAACTTTGTATAATTAATTTACTTCACTTTTCCTCATCTATAAAGTGGATACAGCATATCTGCTTCACAGAGTTTTAAGGTGCAAATAAGATACATTTTATATATACCTATATATGCTTACAAGCAGTTTCTGAAAAATTATAGGGTAGAGGTTAAGTACATAGGCTCTGAAGTCAGACTGCTTGGGTTCTTTTTTTTTGGGGGGGGTGCCCCATGCCTCGCGGCATGTGGGATCCTAGTTCCCTGACCAGGGATCGAACCCGTGCCCCCTGCAGTGGGAAGCTTGGAGTCTCAACCACCGGACCGCCAGGGAAGTCCCAGATTACTTGGGTTCTAATCACAGCTGCATCCCTTCATTATATGTGAGACTGAGCAAGTTACTTCCTCTCTCCAAGTCTCAGTTTTTTCTTCTATAAAATGGGGATAATGAGGATTGAAACAAATATTTCCTTTGGAACAATGTCAGACATATAGCACAGTGCACCTAGCATCATCATTATTAGATCTGTGCTGAATACAGTGAATACAAAGATGAAGAAATACATGGTCCTGCCCCAAAAGAGCTACCAATTTAGTGCAAGAAACAGGTCAGAAGAAAAAATTTTAATAACAAAATACCTACCTAAAAAAATTATGCAAATATCAGTTGACATTACTATATAAGAAGTTAATATAAAATAACTCAGACTGATTCTGAGTGGAGCCTATAGAAATCCATCTCCTACCTAATCACTGCAACACCTTCAAACTAATAGACAAAGGAGGGAGAAAACAGAAGCCTAAATGTGTTCTGATAATCAAATAAAATGGAGACTTTGAAACTATCCTATACAACAACTATTCTACCTCAATACTCAAAAGAGAAGGCAATGATGCAGAAAGCATAATGCAGGCACTCGTAGTAAAGAAAAAAACAACATCCTCCTGAGAGAAAAATGAAAAAACTGGTGTAGTACCAAACTTCAGAGCCAGAAGGCTTTCTTCATATGAAAAAGTCTTTATCTTAACCAATACACTGCACCATTCAGACACATCAATAATTAAACACATTAAAAATTTTGGTTGGGCTTCCCTGGTGGCGCAGTGGTTGAGAATCCGCCTGCCAATGCAGGGGACACAGGTTTGAGCCCTGCCCTGGTCTGGGAAGATCCCACATGCTGCGGAGCAACTAAGCCCGTGCGCCACAACTACTGAAGCCCATGAGCCTAGAGCCAGTGCTCCGCAACAAGAGAAGCCACCATAATGAGAAGCCTGTGCAATGCAACAAAGAGCCCCCGCTCTCTGCAACTAGAGAAAGCCCATGTGCAGCAACGAAGACTCAACGCAGCCAAAATTAAAAAATAAAATAAAATAAATTTATTTTAAAAAAAATTTTTTTTGGTTGATGTTCCACTTAGGAAAAATACCATCTGCATTACTGAAATGCTGTAAACAGAACCAATTTTCAGGGAAGAGATAACCTGAATATGATTGCATAAAATTAAGCTTTCTAGTCTGTAAAAGCAGATCCCCCACTTGCCAGCCACCTGCACCTCTTTAAATGAAAATATGCCGATGTGCCCACCTGAGAGCCACCAAGTGATCATGCACAATAAGCACAAGCTTTACTTGGAACATCCCCCCCCCCGGATGGACACACAGCTGTTGTGGGGTAGGAGGGGCTGGGAATGAAACAAAATCTATTTTACTTCTGTACGTATTCCTAGAAGACTTAAAACTGGGATTTCAACTTGAGAGTCCTCATGAGAGAAGCTAAAACTGTTAGCTTCTCTCATCCCTACTCTTTCAACCATCCCTACTCTTTCAACCATCCCTACTCTTTCAACCAGTTCTCCACACACTGCTCAGTGTTCTAAGATTTTCTAATCAAGGAGCCTCCCTCTTTTTGCTCTATGGATCAAGACTAGACCAAGATCCAAACTTCATGTCTTAACTATTCTCTAAGTTCCCCTGGCCTGCCTCACAGCTGTACTCCCACCCCACCCCATTCTCACCTCTACCATCCAATTATAGTCACTCAATACTTTCTCTACACAGGACCTCATTCTGGCCTGTTCTCTTCAGCTGCCCCCAAGAGCTAACATAAAACTCATCAAAATGTTTCCTTTACACAGTTCAAGTCAAATTTAAAATTTCTCTCTTAAAACAGAGTGGATTCTCACTAAGCCCCACCTGGTCTAACTATGAAAGTCACGTAATGATTACTATCTCACCTAGCATTTTTCAATTTAAAAGGCATCTTCACATCCATTCTCATTTGATCCTCACAACAAAACAGGTCAGTTATTATTATTCCTCCTCCAAGTCTCAGCTAGAGAAAGTCAGTTGTCCCAAGCAATTCAGCTAGTAAGAAGCAAAGCTAGAACTTTAACCAAGTTTGTATAATCACAAATCCAATGCCCTTTCCATATATGCACTCACTCTCCTGACTAAGAGAGTATAAACAATGAACCAGATGTCTAAATGTCCCTTAAACAAATTACCTAGTTTGGGCAGCAAGTTCCTAGAGAAAAATGAACACTTATCAGTTTAACAGCATCAACATGAAATGTAACAAAATAGCACTAGAAGTTGGCCATCTTTTAATAAATCCTGTGGCCATGATGAAAGAAGCATCGAATTATCCCAATAGTTCAGTAATAGAGTAAGTCAAGAAGGAAGGAAGCCAGCACTTATTGAGCCCCTACTATGTTACAGGCATATACTAGGCACTAACCCTAAAATCCCTTAATGTGGGTATCATATCCCTATTCTTATCAGATGAGCAAAATGAGGCTTATGCAAGGAGTAATGGTTAGCCAATGAGGGTTACAAGGTTTATCCAAAACCATCCAATAAGTGGCAGTGCCCAGATTTTAAAACCCAGTTCCCAAACTACAAGTCTGAGGTTATTTCCAGCGACTCTATCATGTTTTGGCACATGATATAGTGCCAAACTTTTAAAGAATTCCTAAAACAGAGTATGTCTGGAAGGCCTTTAATTTTGGTAAGATAATCAAAATACTCCATGAACCTTAACTGCTATAATAATATAAGATTAGATGACACATATAACACTACTATATATAAAATAGATAACCAACAAGGACCTACTGTATAGCACAGAGAACTTTACTCAATATTCTGTAATAACCTATATGGGAAAAGAATCTGAAAAAGAATGGATGTATGTGTATATACAACTGAATTACTTTGCTGTACACCTGAAACTAACACAACATTGTAAATCAACTATACTCCAATATAAAATAAAAATTAGATTTAAAAAAATTAGATGACAGGAAGAACAATCAGATATACATCTGATGACAGGTACTAATTCATGTACAATATATTACTGAGCCAATCACTGTAAATATCTAAGAGCTGAAGAGAAACTTTAACGTACCTTCAGAATATCTTATGCTATAATTGAAAACCTAACATGAGGTTTGAGTCCGTAAACTGCCCACCACTTATTAACTGAGATACCTTAATTTGGTTACTTAAATTCTCTGAATTTAGGTTTCTGCATATGTAAAATGGAAGAAACAATACCTACCTCTCAGGGTTCTAATTAAGATTTAGAGATAATGTGTGCCTCACCTAGGACAATGTCTAGCACATGGTAGCTAGTTTCATCCTTTGCCCTCTGTGAATACTCCCAGAAAAAAACATGTAGATGAAAATTAAAAGCTCAACTATATGATTTTCCAAATAGAATGGGATGTTTGGTACCATGGAAAGTAAATATTCAGATGATTGAAAAAAAAATTTTCTTTTTCTTTCAGGTATTTTGGCATTGGATAGACAAACCCTTAAAAAAAAAATTCCAGGGGCTTCCCTGGTGGCGCAGTGGTTGAGAGTCCGCCTGCCGATGCAGGGGACACGGGTTCGTGCCCCGGTCCGGGAAGATCCCACATGCCGCGGAGCAGCTGGGCCCGTGAGCCATGGCCGCGAGCCTGCGCATCCAGAGCCTGTGCTCCGCAATGGGAGAGGCCACAACAGTGAGAGGCCCGCGTACCACAAAAAAAAAAAAAAAAAAATCCATATGACAATCAAAAACAAACTCGGCTTTTATGCCTTGAATCCCTAAGCAGAATTTCTTGCCTGTTCAGAAGATCCTCTAGTTACCTAGTAACCACCTGCCAGCCCCAAACTAAAGAAAATTGGCTCTGCACTGGTCTAATTACCCAACCAGCCTGAACAATCTAAAATGAAGTGTGGAATAAAGAGAATTGTCAGCCAGAATGTTAGTGAAATTATCCACAACAGGAGACCTGAGAATCCAAATACCACCGGGCAGTATTTCCATGAGAATAAAATCACAATTTATGAGCCCTGCAAATTATACCATTATTAAAACAAACATGCCATTGAGGCTACAGCTATCAGATAAATGGCTTTATTGTCCCCATTGTTTCATCTACTGCAGCAAAGAGGTGCAAACTGAATGAGCGGTTACCAGAAGCTGCAATTTCTAGGAAATTACAATGCAGACCTCCGTCTTAAAGCTCCCTTTGTGTTGGGCTGTAAACGCTCTGGAGGGGAAGAGGGGAACGGAGGAACAACTCTTCTCCGCTGCCCCCAAACTCAAAGTTGCTGACAACTTTACAAGCAGAACTCACCAATCACCCCCACGTTCTCCTATTTGTTTTTCCCCCCACTAGGTCGTTCCTGGGCTCACCCAGGAAGGAAGAATCTGAACTTAGCAAATCTACTTTATTCACTAAGAAGCCTTTAGACAATTCTCCAACCCAAATAAACACAGACAGAAGAGACAAGGAAAATGGATACCGGTTTCCCTGGCTCCCACAATACAAAGTACCTCCAGCTACAGCAATGAGAATTAATCACAAAGTACAAAAACATGGCATCAGTTCCTCCATTAGGAAAAAGAAAATCCCTTTACAATAACTGCTGGCATCATAAACCTCGAGCTGCATTTTCAGACTTAAATGGGAAATCTGAGACACCACCTAATGGCTATCCTGGGCCAAACTGTATCATGGAATAGGGAACACAAAAGTAATCCCTTCAGTAATAGTTCACTGAACTCCACAAATCTACCGATTTTGGAAATGGAAGGAAAGAAACTAGCATCACTGGCTATCTGCTATTTGCCAACCACTGTACACACATTATTTCTAACCCTCACAAGAACCCTCAGAGGAAGACCAGATATCCCTTATTGACAGTGAGAATTTAAGGCTCAGAGAAAATAACTTGCCCAAGGTCACACAGCTACTAAACTAAAATTTGAATTAACATTTCTCTGACTTTAAATTCTAAGCACTTTTAACCTTTGGTTTTTGCTTTTTTGTGCTACCTATTAGTAAAACCTAATAAAATATACTTTTAAAAACAAACAAACAAACCTCTAGGATAACAAATTTAAATGCTACCTGAACCTTTCACAGAGTTCTAACACTGCAAGGCAATCACGGGACAATGCAGATGAACTATGACATCATCATACAATTCATTTTCAAAATTCTCCTTTAATCCTCCCAACAAATTTGTGTGGTATGATCCGCCCCAGCTTTACTTTTATTTATTTATTTATTTTTTGTCTGTGTTAGGTCTTTGCTGCTGCACGCGGGCTTTCTCTAGTTGGGGCGAGCAGGGGCTACCCTTTGTTGTGGTGCGCAGGCTTCTCATTGCGGTAGCTTCTCTTGTTGCAGAGCACGGGCTCTAGAGCGCAGGCTCAGTAGTTGTGGTGCACGGGCTTAGCTGCTCCGTGGCACGTGGGATCTTCCCGGACCAGGGCTCAAACCCGTGTCCCCTGCACTGGCAGGCGGATTCTTAACCACTGTGCCACCAGGGAAGCCGAGTCCCAGCCTTATATCTGAGAAAACTGAGGCTCAGAAAGATTTTACAATTTGCCCAAGGCAGCATGGAAACTAAAACCCAGAACTTTGACAACCTCATTGCTCATGCAGCTTTATCACAATGCCAGACTTAAACATAGGCATAAAGAACTCAAAAATCTGTGGTGGAGTTCTTTACTTATTTATGAAGAACATCTGTTCATAATTAATAGCACGTGGAACATTGGGCATGGAGGAGGGAAGGAAGGAGTACCAGAAAGCCCTTTAGGTCCTTAAGCTGCCTAATCTAAACTTTCCTATTTCAAGAAAGCTCATTCACTAAGAGGGAACACAAGGTCTAGGTGATAGAAAAGCATTTTGGAGCTCTGACTCCTAAATGTACTCTGGGCCGGCGACTTCCAGGGACTGAAGGCCAGCTATGAGTCAGGCGCCACGCTAGGCTCTTTCTACACACTGTTCCTCTCTTCCTCATCGTCCTCTGGGCCGGTGATAGAATCCCTATTTTACATGTGAGTAAACTAGGCTGAGAGATAAAATGACTTCTCCAAAGTCACCCAACTAACACAGTGGCAGACTGGGGATCTCAGTCCTGATTGCTCTGACTTCAAAACCATTGTTTAATCTATAATAATAATAGAAGTAAAAAGTTATAGAAGGCAGACCAATGTTTGCTTGGATGAGGGATCAGAGAGAGCAGGAAGAAGGGATTGCATAGGGGTACCAGGAAACTTTTGGGAGGTGATAGATATATTCACTATTTGAATTGCAGTGATGGTTTCACAGATGTACACACATGCTAAAATTTAGCAAACTACATTAAATTTGTGTCATTTACTGTTTGTCAGTTTTACCTCAATAAACCTGTTCAGGAAGGAAAAAACACATTGTTCTTTTTACTAATCACTGACCATGACCCCAGAATATCTGCCCTTAAATTGTGTCTAATCACAGGAAAACCAGGCCAAAGAGTTCTTTCCCTAACCAATTTAGTTCTGAGTTTATATAAACTATTAGTAAAACATCACAGAAAGGAAGTTTTAAATACCTAAGAGTAATAGATTATTTCCAAACACACTCTACAGCACTTCAGAATAGTATCCAAACAAATAAAATGTTAATTACAAAATGCAGCCTGGTAAAAGGATAAAGACTAATGGCATTGCACAAACCTGGATTGAATCCCAGGTTTCAAGCGAATCTATTCAGGTTGCTAAATCTGTATCCAGTTCCTCATTTATAAAATGAAAGTGATAATAACAATGCTACCATTTACTGAAATCGTACCATGTGCCAAACACCAATCTAAGCACTTTATGTAATTATCTCATTTAATCCTCCCAACAACTATACATTGTAAATACCACTATATCCCCATCTCATAGATGCATAAAATAAGTTACAGAAAGATTAAGTAACTTTGAGGTCATACAGCCAATGAGTGCAAGAGCTGGGATTTAAACTCACCTTGCAAAATTTTTGAGGAATGAACTTGAAGAAGTAAAATACTATGTCTTAGTATAGTACAAATGATAGAAAGTCCCCTCTATTCTTTAAGCAAGTTTCTCTAAAAGAAGTCTCTTGTATTGAAAGAGGAGAAAATTTGTTTTAATATTCTACAAATTAAACTTTTAACTGATTATGGCTAATAGTATGCACTTTACCCATTTTATCCCTAATTATCAGTCTGCAAATTACTATTATTTTTCTCTGTTTTATTGATGGGGAAAATGCAATTCTGAAATGTTAAATAACCTTTAATAGTGGCACAGATATAAGTCTCCTGACAAGAAATGGAGCTCTTTCCAGTCTGGCTTATTGCCATCCAAGTCACTCAGAACCACACTCAGTACTTTTTCAGAGACCACTCCTTAAGCATCTTAAGCAGTATCTTCCATAGAAGCACAGAACCAAAGTTTCATGGATTCTGGACTTAGAAACTCTTTGCTCTAAATCGTGATGTTTATACAGTGTTAATGCTTTATAAACGACATCTATATACTAACATACCCAATCCTTTTCTTTTTCTCATTTCTGGTTTGAGTAAGAAAACTTATGCTCCAATCTGTCAAAATACTATTATCAATGAATAAATAAAACACAAAAACCAGGATATAGGGACTTCCCTGGTGGCTCAGTGGTTAAGAATCCACCTGCCAATGCAGGGGACACGGGTTCGAGCCCTGTTCTGGGAAGATCCTACATGCAGTGGAGCAACTAAGCCTGTATGCCACAACTACTGAGCCTGCACTCTAGAGCCTGCAAGCCACAACTACGGAGCCTCTGTGCCACAACTACTGAAGCCCATGCACCTAGAGCCCGTGCTCTGCAACAAAGAGAAGCCACCGCAATGAGAAACCCAAGCACCACAACGAAGAGTATCCCCCGCTCGCCACAACTAGAGAAAGCCCACGCGCGGCAATGAAGACCCAACGCAGCCAAAAAATAAATAAATAAATTTATTAAAAAAGAAAAACAAATAGGATATAATATTTGTTTAGCACATTTATGAAATTCTTTCACGTATATTAAATCCTCACAACTTTCAAAAGCAGATACAGACATGGTCATCCTCACTTTACAGGGGAAAAAAACTGAGATTCAGAGTGCTTACACAACTTGCCCCAAGTCAGACAGCTAGTAAGTGGCAGAGCTGGGGTTCAAATCCAGATTTTATGACCATATATCCAGAATCTTCCACACACAAGACCTAATGTTCTTTCAGAAATAAGCTCAGGTGTCTATTCCTCCAAGAACTCTTCCCTGAAAAAGTCATTAACACCTCCCTCTCTGCTACTTATTCTACAGCATGTACCAAACACTGAACTGTAATGTATTTATTTATAGCATCTCCCTTGCACCTGGGAGTTCCTTGGAGACAGAGACCACATCTCACTCACCTCTGTGTATCATCAGAACCTACCTAGCAAAGAACCTGATATCCATGTTAACTAAATGAATGCAAGCATAAATGATTATTTTTGCCTGCTACTAAGACTCTAATCAATAAAATTTTTTTTGGAAGCCATAATTTAAATCACGTGTCAGGAACTATGAAGGGCTTAATAAGCCTTAAAAACCCTACATTTCTTAAAGTCTCAGTCATCCCACCACCATAACAGAGAGGTCAAATCCTATACTTAGGCTCAAAAAAATCAAATGCATAAGCAGAGTACTCGTGGTTTGGTTTTGTAGCATTCATTTTATGTTACCTAAAAGTTAAAATTGACAAAAAAATTAATAAAGAGGAAACTTGGAAGCGGAGAAAAGAGCTAAGAGTTAGAAAAGCAATCATAAGGTCCCAACTTCTCCATTTACCAATGTGACTTCATTCATTCCAAGTGAGATTCCAGGATCTGTCACAAATCAAGTTCTTTATGAAGATATACATGTCTAGTGTGTATACCATTCCACTGACCCAGCTATGGGCAAAGAATAGAGGATGAGTGTGAGCTGAAGTATAGTGGACACAACACAAGGGGAGGCAGGGGAAGGTGCAATGGCCACAAAAGAAAAGTCATTCTACTAAAACTCAGCCTAGAACAACATGGTTGGTAAGTTACACTGCTAACAGACCAGGCTGAAACTATGGATTCACTCAACAAGACCTTACTGGTGCCTATTCCGTGTAAGGTCCAAAAATGAGCTCTTGAGAATAAAAGGATGATTAGATGCAATCCCTGCTCACTGCAAGTAGAGGAGACCAATAAATAATAAATGGATAATTACAACCCAGAGATAGGGCAACCCAGAGACAGGGCACCCGATCCCAACCCGGAAAAGTCAAGGAAAGCTTTCTGGAAAAGGTTAACTCCTAGGCTGAGTCTTAAAGGCTGAGTAGGAGTTAGACAAGTTAAAAGTTAAAAGGAGATGTCCAGGCCCAGAGAGGAGCATGTGCAAAGACATTAAAGCAAGAAGCTTGGCAAGTCTGGAGAACTGCAAACACCAAACAATATACACATCATTAGTACTAAAGGTAAAACATGTAAGCTGGGAGGAGAGGCGAACAATGAATGACACTGGAGAGAGTTAGGGAGAGAACACTGAGCTAACTCTCTTACTAAAAACCATACTAGGGGGGCTTCCCTGGTGGCGCAGTGGTTGAGAGCCCACCTGCCGATGCAGGGGACACGGGTTCGTGCCCCGGTCTGGGGGGATCCCACATGCCGCGGAGCGGCTGGGCCCGTGAGCCATGGCTGCTGAGCCTGCACGTCTGGAGCCTGTGCTCAGCAACGGGAGAGGCCACAACAGTGAGAGGCCCACGTACCGAAAAAAGAAAAAAAAAACATACTAGGGAACCCCATCTAGGAGACAGTGTACCTACACTGACACTTGACTGAAGGGCAGGCAGGCTTTCAGATATGCTCATTTAGAATGGATAGTTGGTTTTCTCCTCCATAACTCCACAGCCTGATCAAAATGTACTGTCAACTATACTTCAAAAAAAAAAAAAAGTTCTGTCAAAGCCATAAACCTCAGAAGTATGGATAAAATTACCACCAACAAAAATAAATGCAGAAAAATTCAAACACCCTCCTCCTTTGGTTCTGGGGCAGAGTACTATGGAGAAATATTTGATCCCCTCAGTAATGAGTGGTATAGTTAGAAAAAAAATTTAGAAAGGGGCATTTCTCACATTCACTGACATTTTTCATCTAGAAAGAACTATCAACATCAGTGAACTCTCCAGAACAATTCAAACTGTTTCAACTAGACTAAAAAGTTTAAAAAGTTGATGGAGAGCCAAAAGCCATACTATACCTGCATTGGTTCACCAACAAACCCAGGCAAACAGCCAAAATTATAGACCTTCCCTGCCAGGAAGACCAAGTAAAGTACACTCAGAAAACAAATTCAAAAAAAAGAAAACCCCAATAAATTCAGTGCTTTATTTCTCTAATAAAAATGCTTTAAAAGCCAAAATACTTTTCCTTCTTCACATGCTAAAAGTCACATTAAATCCATGCTTCATTCTAGAAGGATAATATGAATAACAGCTCCCATTCATTGATAGTAATATATGCCAAGCACTGTGCTAAGTTCTTTATATGAATTATCTCATTCAATCCTCACAACTACCTAGGAATTATGTACTATTATTGCTGTCCTTCCCTTTTTAAAGATTAAAAAAATGAGGTACAGTAAAGTAAAGTAACTTGCCCAACGTCTCACAGCTAGTATGGGGGAAAACAAGGGCAGCATAGATATATTACCTATTTCTGAAGAGATTATTGACAATCTAAGGAAAATTCATCCTATTAGATCTCTTCAATTCCTAAATATCCAAATTATTTAAATAGTTTCAAAGAGTCTATCATTAAGAAGATTGACCCTTTCCCCACAACAACAAATGGTGACCAGACCCTACCATGCACCAATCTACACAGTAGCCCAGGGGTGTTAGGTTGTATCCTACTCTGTAAAAACTGGTTCACTCATTTAGCACCAACTCAATTATTCAACAAAAATGTACTAAACCAGGCTTCCCTGGTGGCGCAGTGGTTGAGAGTCCGCCTGCCGATGCAGGGGACACGGGTTTGTGCCCCAGTCCGGGAAGATCCCACATGCCGCGGAGCAGCTGGGCCCGTGAGCCATGGCCCCTGAGCCTGCGCGTCCGGAGCCTGTGCTCTGCAACGGGAGAGACCACAACAGTGAGAGGCCCGCGTACCGCAAAAAAAAAAAAAAAAAAAAGTACTAAACCCTACTAGGTTCCAGGTATCAAGGATACAGAAATAATCAGTGACACACTGTCCTTGGAAGATAGCACAGAATATAGCAAAGACCATTCATAGGCTATGGAGGTAGCAAAGTCTGAGAATAAATCCCACCCTAGTCACTTACTGGCTGATGGGCCTGAGTAGGCACTACATCTCTGAGCCTAAGCTTTCTCATGTGTAAAATAAAATAATTATGGCCACCCTACAGTCTAATTGTGAGTATAAATAAGTTACCACACATAAAGGGCCTAGCACAATGCAGGCACACAATGAATGTTAATTCTCCTCCTCCCATAACTAAGGATCCAGGCTGTATAGGGGTGTTGGCTGAAAGGTAAAACAATGCTCATTATTATGACTTATTTAGCCAACCTCCTCCATCCCCCTCTGCCCAATCATAGTGAAAAACCAAAGTCATTACACAACAAGATCACTTGGCTGTGGCTTCATCTGCATCTTTTTCTTTTTCTGCGGCAAATGCTCCAGGTTAAGGGTAGGAAGACACAGAATCACTTTTATACATAGCTATGCACAGTTCTCTAAAGACTACTTCATGCCTTTCTTTCCACACAAGTGGTGGGACTTCCCTGGTGGTCCAGTGGGTAAGACTCCACGCTCCCAAGGCAGGGGGCCCGGATTCGATCCCTGGTAGGGGCACTAGATCCTGCATGCATGCCGCAACTAAAGATTCCTCACGCCATAACAAAGGATCCCACATGCTGCAACTAAGACCCAGCACAGCCAAAATAAATAAATAAATATTAAAACACACACACGCGCGCGCGTGCACACACACGTGCACAAGTGATAAAGAATAAGCATCAAACCCAATGTTTTTCTTTTTTTTTTTTGATGTGGACCATTTTTAAAGTCTTTATTGAATTTGTTACAACACTGCTTCTGTTTTATGTTTTGGTTTTTCGGCCACAAGGCATGTGGGATCTTAGTTCCCCAACCAAGAATCGAAACCGCACACCCTGCACTGGAAGGCGAAGTCTTAACCACTGGACCGCCAGGGAAGTCCCAAGCCCAATGATTTTCTAACATCCTGACAAAGCTGTAAAACTGCTCAACTCTAAAGTTCTACTAAGTGAAAGACCAACTGCATTCATGCTAGCTTTCAAAGCAGTATTTTTAGTAAAGGTTTAACAAATCCACCTATTCCTTCAATAAGCAATCAGTAAAGCCTGGAAACATAATTATACTAATAAATAAAACTATATCATATTGTATTGAATTAAGGCAGTGACATCAAACTGTAATAGTGTCATTGAATTCTACATAGCCATGCCAGAAAAAAAAAAAAAGAACTATTCTGAGGTCTTGCTGAAGCCACAAAAGTCTCAGTCCTTAACTACACATCTTTCTGCATAGCAAAGTACAAGAGTTATCTCAAGGAAAAGCACTTAGGCACTTGTGCAATTAAGTTGCAAGCTGAACTACCTGCTTTTTTTCATGAAACACCATTTTTACTTGAAAGAACAACTGCCAGACAAACTGATTATTCAGACTTGGATGTTTGGCAGACATTCTTTCAAAAATGAACAATGTGAGACTGTCACTTCAAGGAAAACAACTGTCAGTATTTGTTGCCAATGATAGAATTTGGGCTTTCAAGCAAAAACTAGAGAAGACTTGTCTGATGAAATGGGTAGAGATATTAACAAATGTGACTTTTTGATACGGTATAATAAAATATGTCAACATTTTAGAAGATCTGCGTAACTCAATGAACCAATGTTTTCAAAATGACCAAAGCATGATGACACAAAATTATGCATGAGTAGAAAATCCATTCAATGTACAAAACAGACCAATGGACTTTAGTGTAACAGAGTATGAAAGGCTCACTGATATGGTTTCAGATTCCACAAAATAATGGACCTCTAAAGAAACTACCAACTGACAAGTTTTGGTGTAGTATATAAAAAAAGAATATCCATAGTTATCTAAAAAGTCAATCAAGGGAATTCCCTGGCAGCCCAGTGGTTAGGACTCTGCGCTTCCACTGCCGGGGACCTGGGTTCAATCCCTGGTAGGGGAACTAGGATCCCACAAGCCTCTCGGTGCAGCCAAAAAAAAAGAAGTCAATTAAAACATTCCTCCTGGGACTTTCCTGGTGGCGAAGTGGTTAAGAATCCGCCTGTCAGGGCTTCCCTGGTGGCACAGTGGTTAAGAATCCGCCTGCCAATGTAAGGGACACGGGTTCGAGCCCTGATCCGGGAAGATCCCACATGCTGCGGAGCAACTAAGCTCGTGTGCCACAACTACTGAGCCTGCGCTCTAGAGCCCTCGTGCCACAAATACTAAAGCCTGCGTGCCTAGAGCCGGTGCTCTGCAGCAGAGAAGCCACCGCAATGAGAAGAGCAACAAAGAGTAACCTCTGCTCGCCGCAACTAGAGAAAGCCTGCGCACAGTAACGAAGACCCAACACAGCCATAAATAAATAAATAAATAAATAGATTTATTTATTTAAAAAAAAAATTCCTCCCTTTTCTAGCCACATATATGTGGGACTGGATTTTTTTAATATACCACCAACAAAACAACCAGTTGCAGCAGACTGAATGTAGAAGCAGATATGTATCCAGTCAGACAGTGAAGAGATTTGGAAAAATTTTAAATATTCTTCTATTTTGTGGAATATAGTTATTTTCATTAAAATATGCTAACATTTAATAAGTTTATTATTTTTAAATGCACAGTTTTAATTTTTAACACAGTAAATACTGGTACACACAACCCACAAACAAAAGCTCTTTGGGGTCTTTAATAGGAAGAGTGAAGACACCAAAATTTCTGAGAACTATTGCTATATAGCAATGAGAAGGATAAACTATTGCTACATACAAGAACATAAATGAACCTCACAAACAAAGCTGAGTGCAAAAGTCAGTCATACCTTATAAAAGTTCATAAGTAGGCAAAAATAATCTATGGTATTGGAAGTCAGCATATTCGTTACCCAACCAGGGACTGAATCCGGGCCACAGCAGTGAAAGCATCGAGTCCCAACCACTGGACTGCCAGGGAATTCCCAACGTTCCCTTTCTTGATCTGAGTGCTGGTTACACTTTTTGTGCACTTTTTCTTGTATATATACCTCAATACAATTTCTTTTTAATCTATATTTTCTAAAAAAAAAATACACCCATACACACACCTGCTTTAGGCTCACGTGAAGAAATTTTGTTAACACTGGTCAGGGTAGAAGTAGGGCATTTTTTTTTTTTAAGACAGATTTTCAGGTGATTCTAATGTGTAGCCAAGCTACTGCTCACCTAAGTAGGTTGAAAAATACTGATCTAAGAATTTAAAACCAGGGAACTTTTATATACAACACAGTAAAAAGAACAAGGACTTTGGAGCAAGGCAGATCAGGTTTTTAATACAAGCTTCTCTTCTTTTACTATGTTACCAAATGCAAGCAAGCTACTTAATCCCTATAGGCCTCAGTTGCTTCAGCTTCCTCTTCTGTAAAATGGGCACAATACTCTAAACAGGGTAAATGTGAGGATTAAATTATATAAGGGAAAGAAAGCAGCCAGCATATTGCCTACCACAGATATTCAAATATTAAGTCCTTTCTGTCTTTCCACCTTCATCTCCTACTACTCCTAAGGCCAAAAATAAATTACCCTCTTGACTCTTGATTTCTTCATCCTTAAAATGAAAATAATGCTACATGACCAACCTATACACTGTAGATCAAATAAAACAGTATAATTATATTTGCAGAAGTATAAATAGTGTAACTATATTTACAGACAGGGATTTCTGCTACCAACTCAAAATAAAAGAGAGAGGACAACACATTAGAAAACTAAGATAGGGAGTTCCCTCGTGGCCTAGTGGTTAGGATTCCGGGCTTTCACTCCCATGGTCTGGGTTCAATCCCTGGTCAGGGAGCTGAGATCCCACAAACCTCGTGGTGCAGCCAAAAAAAACTAAAACAAAAACACAATACTTAAAAAAAAAAAAAAGAAAAGAGAACTAGGATATGTATATAAGGCTATAAAACAGAAGCTAGAAAATATGAGCATCAGCAGAAACTATCAAGCCTGAAGGACATGATCAGAAGCCAAATCGAGATTATAATCTCTAGTCAGCCAGGGATTGAAGCTTACTGTGAAAAATATATCAGCCCAGGGTTCCTTCAAAATGTCTGTATCTAAGAGAAAGCACAATCTATAATATCATAAAAATAGGCATATTCTGAAAGTACCCAGACACCTGCCTAAAAGGAAGAAGGTGGGGGAGCTGTATTGGAGCTTTATAAACCAAGATGTTTTCATAGCATCTTTATACAGAAATCGATGGCCTAGGGACTTCCCTGGTGGTGCAGTGGTTAAGACTCCACGCTCCCAATGCAGGGGACCCGGGTTCGATCCCTAGTCAAGGAACTAGATCCCACACGCATGCCACAACAGAGGACTCAACGAGCCACAACTGAGGAGCCTGCCTGCTGCAACTAAGACCCAGCACAAGCAAATAAATAAATTTTTTTTAAAAAAATCAATGGCCTATTTAACAAAATAAACTTTTAGATAAACAGTAGTTTGACAAAAAAGATTCTGTACAATTATTTTCAGTACTAAAGATATGCATAATTTCCTAAGGAATTAATTTCATAATAAATAAAACAAGAAAAATGAACTTGCTTTAGTCTCTTTGCTCTTCACTAGGCTACAACTTTAAGGGACTTCCCTGGCAGTTCAGTGGTTAAGATGCCGTGCTTCCACTGCAGGGGGCTCGGTTCGGGGAACCCCCGCAAGCCTCGCGGTGGCGGGGTTGGGGGTGGGGAGTCTACAACTTTAAGTCTGATTTCTGATAACGTACCAGGGATTGTCAAGCTATGGCACACCCATGGCCTGTTTCTGTATGGCTTGTGAGCTAAGAATAAAACATAGGAGGGGGGGAAGGGAGAAGATGGGGAGGGGAAAGAGAAGCAAAAAAAAATAATAGAGACTGTATGTGACCCACAAAGCCTAAAATATTTTTCTACAGAAAGCATTTGCCAATCCCTGAGCACACCATCTTGCTGTCTTCTACTTTTGAGCCTTGTGCTATACACCATCATCATCAAAGCCTTTATCAATCCAATTAAATTCTAAATTCCATTCTAAATAAATAAAAACCTACATCTGGAAAAACACCTATCACCTTACTCCTTGTTAGAACATGACATACTTTGTCATCTCTCCTTACTATGTTCACTTCAAAAATTAATCATTCACTACCTGCAAGGCACCCTCCAGGACCTAGGACTGTATAAGATGACTAGAACACAGCCCCTGCCCCCAAGAAACTTACAGTTAAGTGAAGGAGCAGACAGAAACAGTCAATTTTCCTAAAACAGGGCAATATCAATATTATGACAGAGGCACACACTGGATACTCCCTGTGAACAAAATGGGGGCACTTATGACAACCTTAAGGATTCCGTAAGGTTCCTTAGGGGAGATGCGCTTAACCCAGAGGGATGAATAAAAGGAGAAACAGCATGAGCAAAGGTGTGAAACTGTAAAATATCTGTAGAAACTACATGCTACTCAGTATTACCAGTGATGGGAGATCAGGCAGAAGGAGTACATAACGACAGGTCATAGAAGGCCTAATATGTCATGCTAAGGGGCTTAAGACTGTATAGCCAATGAAGGGATTTAAGCAAGGGAGTGATGTGGACATATACACCACTGGGTAGATGTTCCGGCTGCTGGGTGGAAGACAGGTTTACTACATGGGTGATATACAAACTACTTAGGAGGCTACTGCCCTTGTCCAGGTAAGATTAGGGCCTGAACTAAGGGGATAACCGTAGGAAAGGGGAGATGAGTTTCAGAAATATTTAGAAGGATTTATTTTTGGCTATAGAGATAAGGGAGAAGAAAAGACTAATAGCACAGATTCATATCTTGAATGACTGGATGAACAGCAGTGCCTTTAAGTTAGGACAAAACTACAGGAAGAGATGACTTTAGCTTTTGAGGGAGATACAAAAGGGGAGAGGCCAGAAGAAGGAGATGGGGAAAATGAGTTGTTCTGGACCTACTGAATTTAAGGACCATCAAAATGGATGTATGCAGGTTGCCAGTAGACAGTGAGATATACAAGTCTAGAGCTCAGGAAAGAGGTCTGAGCTGGAGATAGGGATTTTGAGAGTCATCACCACACAGCAGCAGTTAAAGCCAATAGAGTGGGCAACACTACTCAAAGAAAGAAACTTAAAAAGTCCAGTGAGTCAAAGAGCCAACACTAAGGAATATCAACATTTACTGAGAAAGCAGAAACAATAAAGATCTCTTCTTAAATATCAGGTAGTTTCAAAAGCTTCAAAAATCTCTTCCTGCTAAACAACAGACTGGAAAGAACAACCATGAAATACATTCACTAGTACAGCTCATCTAATGGACAAAGTAAAGATTAAGGAACTCAGTAGGCGGAGGGCTTTCCAGGTGGAAGGCACAACATATGGAAAGAATAAGGGCATAATAGTACAGCATGTCTTTTTTTAAAAGGGAGGGGAGAATCTCTCCCCTTATTTTTTTCTTTTTAATTCATTTATTTTATTTATTTTTGGCTGTTTTGGGTCTTTGTTGCTATGCGTGGGCTTTCTCTAGTTGCGGCGAACAGGGGACTACTCTTTGTTGTGGTGCACGGGCTTCTCATCGCAGTGGCTTCTCTTTGTTGCAGAGCACGGGCTCTAGGCGTGCGGGCTTCAGTAGTTGTGGCACACAGCTCAGTAGTTGTGGCTCGCGGGCTCTAGAGCGCAGGCTCAGTAGTTGTGGCGCACAGGCTTAGCTGCTCCGCAACATGTGGGATCTTCCCAGACCAGGGCTCGAACCCGTGTCCCCTGCATTGGCAGGTGGATTCTTAACCACTGCGCCATCAGTGGTTAAGCCCCGGTTTATTTGGTTTTACAGTAGGCATATATGCTAGAAAGCCCTTAAAAAGAGGTACAAAGTAAGGCCTACAAGAACACTGGGAGGGAAAAATCAAGGAAGATTGTGCTGTTGACGTCATGAAACATTCGTAACCTCTACTTCCCCAGTACATCCACATATCCTTCAGGTCTCAGCTCAAGCATTAACTCCCCCAAGCATCTCTCTCTTCCTTGCTCTCTCAGGCAGGTCAGGCCATGTCAACCTCCATCCTCCCCATGGCCCTTGCCCAGGTCCCCACCATAGCAATTATTCCATTATGCTACAGTTATGTGTGACATGTCTGACTCCACACTAGATTAACTATAAGCTCCTTAAGAGTAGGGAATTTTAATTTTTGTATCCCATACTCCCAGCACTCCCTGACTGTCATCTAATAACCACTCAATAGATACTTGTTGAACAGATGTCTTAAACATATCTGTCACACACCGACTACTAGCTCCTTGGTCTTGGAATGCGTTGAGGATTTACATTCTTTGTTTTGCTTTACTTATGATAATTTTAAAATAAATTTATATCCCAAATGTAAAATGAGTAAGGGGAGATATAGCAGCAGGAAAACACTGAATAATAAAATAATAGCCTGGAGGAAAAGTTAGCTGTAAACAATTCATAAGTAAAATAAAAATAACAACAGTAGTATTTACCATATTAAGCATCAACTACTTATGTGCCATTCAGTGTTCTGGGTTCTTTGCCCTTCTTATCTCATATAATCCATTAACAACCCAATAACTGAGTATTATCTCTCTTTTACATATGCATAAATAATCCATCTCACTGTACTACTCTACCTTGTAATAAGTTACAGGTAGAAAACTAAGAGGGAAATGACTGTATTTGTCAGGATAGTGAAGAGCAAACGTTGTATACTGCATTCTCCACTTCAAAAAGCATCAATTGTTTCATTTTGAGCAAGCCAGCACAGTTAATGTAGAACCAGGTCCCATAAATTCACTAGGAGAAAGTCCTCTAGCACCCTCTCTGTCCCACTATATCCAACAATCTTCAAGTTTTAAGGGAGAAACTGTGAACTGATCTTCACGTATTCCTCCTCCACTGGGAGAAGAACCCTTTGGAAAGGCAATAAACCAAATATGACAAGCTTTTCACCTCTGTGTGGGGTGCCCTGATTTCATTTTTGTAAACTAGAGAGGGGGAAAAAAAAAAAACCCAACTAACATTTATATAGTGCTTTACAGTTTAAAGAGTATTTTCACATTTATTACCTCATTTGAGCCCCACTTTACAGGAGAGTAAACTGAAACTCTAACAGATTATTAATGCATTTGGATTTCACATCTCTTAGACAAAAAATTCTTGGGGTTTAGGTTGCTAAGCTTCTGATATGCATAACTAACGACTTCCTATTCATGGTCCACTCTGTACATCAGAGGACAGACCCTCCTGTACAATCAGGTGAGGACCAATGTACCAGGCTGCCTTTCTGCAAAAGGAAACATGCACAGAAATTCTGATCAGAAGAGTTACGTGACTTGCCAAAACATGACATGAAGCTCTAAGCTGGTATTAAAAGAATCAGTATCTAGTAAATAAAAAATCTGCCAATACGAAAAAACTCTTAAGATGCTGTTCTTTCACAGCTCACAAAGGCTGCTACTACCCTCTCCCATTCCTACTTCCAAGTATGATTGATACACATCTGGATAATCTGATCATCCATAAATGCAAACTGGCTTCCTCTTGCCATCTAGACTACCCATATATGTATGTACACGCATACTTACAGACATATAATAAAGAATATATTTTTATATGTGTATATATAATATACATACAAATAAGAAGTGCTGCTGAGTAATGGGACTATAGACAATAATATTGCTTCTTTTACTTTTTCTGTAATTTTCAATTTCTGCTATGAGCATGTTATTTTAATTAATGGTGGAAGAAATAAAGCTCTTTTAAAATTAAAAAATAAGGATAATAAATAAGAAAAAAGCAAGTCACAGAAAAATACTTAACACTATGATTCTATTTATATAAAGTTATAAAGGTACAAAATATATTGTTTAGGATACATACTTGTTTGGTAAAACTATTTTTAAAAGCAAGGGAATGATTCACACAAAATTCAGGAAAGTGGTTACTTCTGAGGGAGAAGGACAGAGATTCAATCAGGCAGGGAATCACAAGAAGCTTTAAAGGTACTAAAAATCTCCTTTTTGTTAAACTGGGTAGCAAAAACATAGGTCTTCAATTTGCTATCATTCTTTAAATTAAAGATTTATACTATATGCACTTTTATACATATGGTTTATCTCACAATTTAAAAAGAAGATATAAACAGGGTTGAAGAATCAGAATTTCAGGGCTGTAACCCAAACTCTTCCACTCACTGTGTAATCTTAAGCAAGTCATTTTACCTCTCAGCAGTTTTTCTTCTTATTTGATAGATGAGGAAACTAACAACTAATATATGTTTAGTACTTTACTGTTTAAAGTTCCTAGACTAGGGACTTCCCTGGTGGCACAGTGGTTAAGACTCTGCGTTCCCAATGCAGGGGGCCTGGGTTGGTCCCTGGTCAGGGAACTAGATCCCACATGCATGCCAAAACTAAGAGTTCGCATGCCTCAATAAAGGCTCATGGGCTTAGTTGCGAGCTGCAACAAAGACCCGGCGGAACCAAATAAATAAATATATATTTTTTTAAGTTCCTAGACTATAGTACCAACATACTAATATGCAGATAAACTGTGAGATAATAATACAAAGTAATACCTCCTTACTAAATAATAGATCATAATACTAAGAACTCAACGGTAGGACACACAAGGCTATTCACATTCTAGTCTCTTCTATCTAATAATAATAACATCTAATATTTTTAATGTGTACAATGTAACACATTGTATTAAATGCTTACCATGGATTCTTTTGTTTAATCCTCAAAACAACCCTATGAGATTAGTTCTCTTATGCCCATTTTACAGATGAGACCACTGTGCCCAAGGTCACATAGGTAGTAGTAAATGGTGGACAAACTTCAGAACCCACACTCTTGACCACTACGTTAGTTTTGCCTCACTTTTCTCACGACATTTAAATCATCTATCTCTCCCATGACACTGAAAGCTCCTCGACAACTGTTTTTTGTTCACTTTTTAACAATTTTAACTGTATTTAATTGTACAATTTAGTGGAAGTAAGTACATTCACAATGTTATGCAACCATTACCACTAAGTATGAAAGGTTTTTAATGACTACTAAAATCACTAGGTTATCAAGTGGTAGAAAAGGGATTTGAACTCAGGACTCTCAACCTCTAAATTAACAAGCTATTCATTCTACCAAGGTACCTGTCTACCAATACCTCCACTGCTCTCCCCTTCTCACCAGAATACTGGAAGAATCAAATGAGGTGAAGTTACTAAAACACTTTATATACATTTCTACTGCACAGGTGAACACAGCTGTGAGGGGGAAAAAGAAAATCCACCAAGACAATTCTCCCAAGCGATTACTTTCCATTTTGAGCTCTCAAAAGCTAGGGCTTTCATATAAATATCCCACCTCTAGATCAAGCCTGCAGATCCACAAAAGCAACGTCTGGACCCCAGAGTAAAGTTATGAGGAGAAATGCTTGCATTAGTTAGATTACTCTCTCATCAAATTATGGGTAACTGCTCAAACCTGATTTTTATTGCAATACGGAAAGCTTCCTCATAACAAAACACTTTCAATTCCAAGGATAAGTCCAACCTTCAATCATTCTGCCCATTTTGGAGCTACAATAAAAAAAAAAAAAGATTCTTGGGACTTCCCTGGTGGCGCAGTGGTTGAGAGTCCGCCTGCCGATGCAGGGGACACGGGTTCGTGCCCCGGTCCGGGAAGATCCCACATGCCGCGGAGCGGCTGGGCCCGTGAGCCATGGCCGCTGGGCTTGCGTGTCCAGAGCCTGTGCTCCGTAACGGGAGAGGCCACAACAGTAAGAGGCCCGCGTACCGAAAAAAAAAAAAAGATTCTTAATATTGGGTATTTTCATGTGTTCAATTGTGAAGGCCAAGGAAAATGGTTTGTTTACAAGCTGAACCCTGAAGCTTGAACAAAAAAAGAATTATTTTGATCCCGTTGGTGCCTTACATCCCTCCCCATTTTTCCCCAATCTAAGCTCTAATCAACAGCCATTTCAGGTTTAACATATCACAGTTAATGCAATTAAGTCCAGAAAACTATTTTCCTAAAGATGTTTCCTCCATTAACACCCTTCTCTACTTTCCAGCATCACTCTTCTGCCATGAGAATGAGCATATCATTAAGCTTTAAATAAAATTTCTGATGAATAGATGGAAGTATTGTTTTTGTAGTTAATGGAATACGCTTACATCTCCTAAATAAAATAAAATAAAAATGATTCTTTATGTTTTTATCTACATCTGACAGAATTCTAACCACCTGAATTCCTTTAGAAGAAAATTCAATCTACAGAAATATAGTCCAATTATTTTAAATCTTATCAGGTAATGTCAAAAGAGAATCAAATGAAAATACCAAACTATCTCACCAATGAATATTTATGACATTTCCATATTTTCTGTCTTCTCTCTGTTTACATAAAACGGTGGTACCAAGATTCATCTCTGGATTATTAGCCTGCAATACAATGATGGGCCTAATTGCCTTGCAAACCAGGACACCAATAAATGGAGTCTTCAAGCAATCAATTTTAAGAGGAGGCGAAAAAAAAAGGCCTAAGCTCTTTCTGAATACATGCACGTTGCCTGACTGGGAAATAAATTCAGCCTTGTATTTTTCAGTCTCATTCATCAGTTCTCAAGCAAGGAATGCTCCCTTAACCACCTCAAGCTCATCAAATCTATTTAATACCAAATTCCAGGACTAATTTTTAAATGCACCTGGAGGAGAGAGGAAAGGAGAAGGCAGAGACGTCAAATAGAAAGACATCTATCACATTCCAGTTTCATCTTCTTCATCTTTAGTTACTGGAGTGGGGTTTTCTCCCCCAACTTTCTTTTTATAATACATGAATAATAGAAGATACTTTTCCCTCCTCAAAAAAAAAGAAAGAAGATACTTTCCCCTCCTCAATTCTACCTTAACTGAAGCCCCTCTCAACTTTACCCTTTGTGTTGGTTTACTTCCAAATATGATACTAATACAAGTGAAACAAACAAAAACTAACAGCTTAAGAAGTCCTCTAGAAAAGTCTTTTATGTACCTTCTCTCTCCCCAACCACAGCCTCCAAAGCTGTCCATTTAAGTCCAACCCCCAACCCTCTTGTGTCTCTTGGAGGCCATCTCAATCCTTCTTCAGAATCATCCAATCCACCTCTTCCCAGCACTGCTCACTGCCCCTCTCCATCCTCCCTGCCCCCTCCATATGAACAACCCCAGGTTTCCCACTCCTTAATTAGCCACATCTGCTACCTCACTCTCAGCAACCACCTCTCCAGTCCTACCAGTTCATCTCAGACATTCTTGCTCCAAAACTCCCTCTGCCACCTTGGCCAAGGGACATTTTCTTCAAGATACCATCCCCCAACCTTGCTCACCACCTGCCACTATTCTTTCAGTAAGTCCAGCCCAGAAGCATCTTCTGTGCCCTCTGCCTTCACCCTGTACCCAGGAAGCCACCAGTGGTTCTAAGATCACTCTAAATCCCATCCCACTGTGCTCCCCCCCTTCCCCTCCCCACCCAATTCCAATCCTTGTTCGCCCATTTTGGGCCTAACTTCTACTTTACCCCCTCCTGCCAGCTCACCCTCACACTCCCCTCATTCAAAGTCCCACCCCCCACCAGCTCCTATTCCAACCTCCATAAGCACTCCCCAGGAAAACCCCGAATTCTACCTCCTCTGCTCTCCTAACCCACGCTATTCCATAAAATCTCAACAAATTCCACCACCCCCAGATGGCAAGCGCCCACTTCAAGCTCAGGTCTCAGCCCATGCCAAGCCCCTCCTCACCCCCGGCTCCTACCACCTCTATCAGCCTGCCCTAGGTCCACCCCAAATTCCACCCTCCTGAATTAGTCACCCCCCAGGGTCCTATCCAACTCTGCAGTCGCACTCTCTATTACAATCAACCCCTTACCCCGCAACCCGGCCCAGATCCCAAGCTGTCAATTGCTCCAGGCCAACCCCAAATCCACCACCCTCAGTCAGTCCCCTCCCCCATTAAAAGCCATCCCACTCCAGTCTCAACATCCATTTCGCCCAAAACCATCCAAATTCCACCCCAACCCTACAACCCCACGCTCCTGCCCCAGATCGTTCCCATTAAAAGTCCCCTTCCCTTGTCTCTCCCCCCCAACCTGCTTGTGTCCCACCCTAACCCCACCCCCAGCCCGCGCCTGGACAAGTCTCCCCAGCCAGCCCGCCGTTCCATCGCGACCTCAACCCCCTTCCCCCAACCCGCGAAGGGGCTCCGCAGTCCCCACTCTCATTCTCCCCAGTACCACCGGCCCAGGCTCAGGGAGAGCGGACCGGGGTAGGGTGGGGGGGTGATCTCCTCACCGGCGAGCTGCTGCAGGCGAAAACGGCGGCGGCGGCAGCTGAAGCGGCGATGCCCTTGTCTTCTCTGAAGGCTACAGAGGCGACGCTCTCGCTCCCTCGCCCGTGTCCAGTAAGGTGGCGGATGGCGCGCAGGGACTGGGAGCCTCCTCCTTCTCAGCGACTCGGCTCTGAATCCTCTGCAGTAGCCGCCGAGGAGCCCGACGGGTGGGGGGAGGGGACGCTGGGCTGCGGGCTAGGGAGGAGGAGGCTGAGGGAAGGGGCGGGGGACCGCTGAGAAGGGCTGGGAAGGAGGAGCCAGCGCAGCGCCGCGACACGTCCCACAGCCTCAGCCCGCCGGGACCACAACTCCCGGCATGACCCACTCCGGTCCGCGCGCAGCCGGCGTCTCCCGGCGCGCGCCCGATGCGGAGGGACTAGTCCCTCCTTGGTCTCGGACAGTGGAATAAAGCCAACCATCCGCGGGTGGCTTTTGTAGACTCAAAGACCACAAAGGAGGCAAGTTAGGCACCACAGCGGCCCCATCCCCCAAGGGACGCTTTTAGCGGCGTCTCCGCCTTCTTTACGCGCGCGCACACCTCACCACACGGAGCCCCACCACCACCTCCCGCTGGACTACATTTCCCAGCATGCCCACAGACTCTCGCCCTCCTTCCGGACCCTTCTCAGACCCGGTACTACAGTTCCCAGGGAGTGTGGTCCTTGCGAAATGCTGGGAGATGCAGTTCTCAGTTCTTCCTCCATGTTAAGAAAAAGAAGTGAAAGAGAGGAAAAAAGGAAGGAAATATGTCAACCCACCGAGAACAGGCCTACATTGGCTAGATCACTTGGAAGTCTGTACTTTCTTCGCAATACCCGTTGCCACTGTCTCGCACCAGAGCTAATGCAGCAGCCTCCTTCTGCTCTCCCTGCAAAACTGTAGACGATTTGGCAGCTTGAACCCAAATATAAAAAGAGCGTACTTCTTGACCCAGCTCCGCTACTTTTAAGAATTTACCTTAGAAAGATAATCAAACAATTTGGAAAAGAATGGATAAGGTTGTTATCTGAGATTGTTGATTACAGTGAGGTAAACGTAAATGTCCTTCAACAGGAGCTGGTTAAATTATATATACAAACAATGCATTACTAAGCAGCTGTTTAAAATAATGATATGGATCTTTTTCTTGACATCAAAAGCTATTCACAATTTATTCTCGAGAGAAAAAAATTGATAAGAGAATAGCAAGTTTAGAATGATCTAATTTATATGAAGCTTGAGACAATGTTCTATAAGCATAGAAAGATTTCAGGAAAGAGGTTCCCCAGAATAACATCTGTGATTATCTTGGAGTAAAGAGTGTCAGATTTCAAGTAATTTTCATTTTCATATTGCCTGAATTGTTTAAAAAGAGCACATAACTTTTTAAGCTATAAAACTATTTTCAAAAAATATAATTTTCAAATCCAACAACAACCTGTCTTTGCTACCTAAAAGCTTTTCATGGCTTTCTATTGCCCTCAGTGGTGCTCCAAAACGAGGTCTGTCTGGTTTTTCTGGGAGCTCAACATTTCCACTAATTAAAACAAATAATGGTGGGGACTTCCCGGGTGGTCCAGTGGCCAAGACTCCAAGCTCCCAATGCAGGGTGCCTGGGTTCAATCTCTGGTCAGGGAACTAAAGCCCGCATGGTGAAACTAAAAGATCCTGCATGGTGAAACTAAAAGATCCTGCATGCTGCAACTAAAAGTCCTGCGCTCAGCAACAAAGATCCCACGTGCCACAGCTAAGACCCAGTGCAGCCAAATATTTTAAAAATAAATAAGTAGGGCTTCCCTGGTGGCGCAGTGGTTGCGAGTCCGCCTGCCGATGCAGGGGACACAGGTTCGTGCCCTTGTCCGGGAAGATCCCACATGCCGCGGAGCGGCTGGGCCCGTGAGCCATGGCCGCTGAGCCAGCGCGTCCGGAGCCTGTGCTCCGCAGCGGGAGGGGCTGCGACGGTGAGAGGCCCGCGTACCGCAAATAAATAAATAAATAAATAAATAAATAAAAATAAGTAAAACAAATAATGGTGGTCACTTACAATTCACAAAAGAACATTAAGTTAGTAGGGAGGATTTTCTCAATTTTCATTGTCTCTTCTCAAATTTTTCCTTTTCTGGTCTTTCCACACCAATTTCCTCCTTTTCTCCTACTCATTCTTGAAACTAAAGCCAAAGTCCTACCTTCCCTAGAACATATATTTTAGGCATACTGATTTTCCTTGTGTCTGAATTCTTCTAGCGATGGTTTCTAATCTGTGAGCCAGAGATCACTGTGGGGAAGAGGAATGAAGAGAGAGAAATAGTTATTGTAAAGGGCCTACAAAGCAATATTTAAACAAAGCATTGTCTATAGACTGAAGAAATAAGTCTTACACTTAAAAATTGTTTCCTTCTGGGACTTCCCTGGAGGTCCAGTGGTTAAGACGCCGCACTTCCACTGCACAAGGCACGGGTTCCATCCCTGGTGGGGGAACTAAAATCCCACATGGCACGTGAAAAAAAAAAAAATTGTTTCCTTCTGTGTCCAGCTCTTCTAGAATATGGAATATAGTATCAGATGATCTGTGACTTAACATAAATCCAGTATTCAATTACAGTATTTTAGATTTTGTGTAATTATTCCTCACCGTTCTGCAAGAAAACACCAGAACATTCGAGCTCCGCTAGCCAGCCCGCTGGAGAAGCACAGGCCTATCAGAGAAAGCCCAGGTTGCCTGAATCAAAGGTTAATTTAGTCCATAGTCCTGCTGCAATCTCTTCAGCAGCCTCACCCCACCTAAATCTAATTACACTCCTATGCCTTATGACTCATTTTCCCCAAATACGTCAGGCACTGTCTTTTTCAAACTACCTCATTTTTCATCCTATTCTCCCAGCCTTAAAATTCCAGGTCCCCTCCCCCCCAAAATTCCTATATCCTCTGCTCCCTTCTCTGAGAATAATAAGAAATGTGCCTATGAAGTGTGGGCTAAGTCCCTTCCCCTCTCTGAGTGTTGCACTGACCATCCCATCTTCTAAACCCACTTCATTCCTTCTCCTCTTCTCTACTTCTCCAACTGGCAGACAGTGGGAGATGGGCAATCAAAATTAAAAGGGACGGATCTGTCCAGCGAGGAAAGTGTATCTGAGCTACGGGAATAGGTATGAGGAAGCTTACCAGACTAGGAATCTGGTAATCAGATCCTAAATTAGACCTTGCCGTGAGCATGCTGGGTGACCTTTAGTAAGTCCCTTAATTTTTTTTTTTCTGAACCTCATGTTTACATCTGTAAAATGAAAGGATGATTCCTGGCGTGTCACCTCATAACGTTATTAGGAGAGTCCAATAAAACAGTGGGTATGAAAGTACTTTGAAGACTGTAAATTGCCACTTACAATCCAACCCTTCATCTAATTTGAGAACTCTCCAAATCCCTGCATCTAATCCTTGGCATGTAAACTTTTTACTCAGAATTATATTATTATTAATGAATTTATTAAAGTATTTAAGGAATTTGCTCTATTAAGCCAATTTAATTTCTTGATAAATTTTCTATATAGCACAGTTAAACAATTTCTGACTTTCCTAGACTTTTTTCTAAATTGAAATTTCATAAGATATATCCTTTTCTCTATCAGTTTTATAAGATTTGATTCATCTGTTATCTTTTATCTTTATCGATTTTTACTGATTATTGCTTCAGCTGTCATGAAATTTCTAGTCATTATTTCCACAAAGTCCACCTTTTCTTGGAAGCAATTTGAGCCATTGGCAGTTTTATTTTGTGTTGATTATTTCTACCAAGTGGAATTTTCCCAGGGGTCAACTTTGCAATGTTCAATGTTACCAACAAAGATGGGATCATTCAGTTTGCTTTTCCATCCATAAGAAATTTTTACCACGTGTAGTTTTAGCCATTGTCATTTTTATTTTGTGTTATTTCTACCCGTCCAATTTTTTTTCTGCAACCCAACAAAAACAAACTCAGGGACAAAATGACAGTGTCAAAACATTATCCTTTGCCTGTTACTATCTGATTGACTCAGACTGTGAAATGGTTTTGTCCCAGCTATGTTAATGAGCCGGCTTTGAGCTCTCTCTCTCAAAGCACCTCTTTAGGAAGGAGCCTTGGCACACAAGTGTGGGCTGGAGTATTACTTTAAGAATGCCTCAGAATTGCAGGAAAATGGATGTTAGAGACCATGTTAGGAGAACCAATCTTTAATGAGCCAGGGGCTGTGCTGGGGTCTAAGATCCATTATCTCATTTAATCCTACAGCCTAAATTTCCTTCACATGGCCATTTTATAGTAGAGGAAATTAAGACCCAGAGAAGGAGATATT
The DNA here is from genome assembly GCF_011762595.2 of Tursiops truncatus. Lineage (NCBI taxonomy): Eukaryota > Metazoa > Chordata > Mammalia > Artiodactyla > Delphinidae > Tursiops > Tursiops truncatus. The sequence continues at coordinate 57,433,334 of NC_047041.1, read as the reverse complement.
GGCCATGTTAGGAACAGAAACCAGGCCCTGGTTTAATTCTCAGTGCAATTTGAATGATTATAATTTCCAAAATTATCTGATTTAATTTTAAAACTTTTGCACTTCATCCTGTTGTTTGTTTTCTGGCTGAGCCACATGGCATTTGGGATCTTAGTTCCCCAACTAGGGATCAAATCTGTGCCCCTTGCATTGGGAGTGCAGTCTTAACCCCTGGACCGCCTGGGAAGTCCCTGCACTTTATCTTGTTGGAAAATTAAAATTTTTGAGTTTGACTAGGATACAAAGCAAGAGGAATATGTGGGTATAAACAAAGCATTCTCAAAGAGCTTTTTGTGACAGCAAATGAGACCAGGAGTGTGAAAATGTTTTGTAAATGACCCAACATTGGGCAAATGGATGTTTCTGCCATTTGTGATGAAGGCTGATATATAAACCTGTTATGCCAGCTTGGAAGAGTGCTAGAAAACTAATAGCACACTCCTGACATTCAGTAGATGAATGTCAAATGCCCACCCTAATATTTAATTCTAATAGCCAATAGTAAAGGAATAACATTGCATCCTGCCTATCCTTTAAGACCTAATTCAGACATCAGGAAGCCTCTTCTGACCCCCCAGTTAGGTTAGGAGCCACTCAGCTCCCACAGCCAGCTCACACTGGATGTTCATTGTCAATTTACTGCCCTCAAAGACAAGGACCAAGGTGGTCCCATTCATCTCTGTGGCATAGAGCTCAGTTCAGCCTGAAGCTTCTCACAGGGTAAGGCTTCTGTAAATGGTGGTTGAATTAATGAATGAATCAATCAATTAACATGATGTATATAGACGCTATAGATAATCAATTAAAATGACAAGGGAAATATCTCGATAAAGCTGAAAAAAATTACTGACAATGGAAAAGAGCACATTAAATAAAATTTAGGGCACAAGTAAATTACAAATGAATCGGCAAAAACTGATTACAGCTACCAAAGCTCCAGCGCAGCAGCAGCAGTGAAGAAAGAGCCTTGACATCCTGGGTTCAAATGCCGCTTCAGCCAGGATTGGGTGTCCCCACATTCCCTCCCCTCCTGCACCTATTTCCATATCTGGAAAATGGCTGACCTTGCAGAACTCCCAGGGTAGATAAAATAGTTAATTAAGGCACCAGATGCTTTACAAGCTATGAAGAGCTGACCAAGGTGAGGGTTGTTAGTGATAAAGGTTAGAAGAGAATTTGGAGGAAAGTTTACACTTAGGAGAATCTTTTACATAAAGCTGCTCATGTTGATAAACTTAACCCCCCAAAAAGCATACCAATTATAGTGCGTTGAGTTGTGAATTGCATCTCCCAAAAAAGATATGTCCAAGTCCTAACCCCCATACCTGCAGACTTGTGAATGTGGCCTCATTTGGTAGGAAGGTCTTGGTAAAGAAGGCAGGATGAAATCAGTTCTGGATTTAGGTGGACCCTAAACCCAATGCATGATGTCTTTATAAGAGAAAGGAGAGATCCGAAACACAGAAACACCAAGGGGAAGGCTATGTGAGGACAGAGGCAGAGATTAGGCATGTGGCCCCAAGCAAGGCACACCGAGGCTTGCTGGCAGCCACCAGAGGCTAGGAGAAAGGCATGGAGGGATTCTCCTTCAGAGCCTCCAGATGGAACCAGCGCTGCCAACACCTTGATTTCAGACTTCTGGCCTCCACAACTGTAAGAGAATAAATTTCTGTTGTTTTTTTTTGCAGTACGCGGGCCTCTCACTGTTGTGGCCTCTCCCGTTGCGGGGCACAGGCTCCGGACGCGCAGGCTCAGCGGCCATGGCTCACGTGCCCACCCGCTCCCCGGCATGTGGGATCTTCCCAGACCGGGGCACGAACCCGTGGTCCCTGCATTGGCAGGCGGACGCTCAACCACTGCGCCACCAGGGAAGCCCTAAATTTCTGTTGTTTTAAGCCACCCAGTTTGTAGCAATTTGCTAAGACAGCAGGGAGGAAACTAATACACCAATTAAACTGGAAACCCACATAATCAAGTAATTAGCAAATATCTTAAGTCCCCCAAATAGATTCAGAGGAACCTATTTTGGGAAATGTTTCTCAGTTTCACTTAATCTGTCATCTCTAACAGCAGCTATGGAAAACTGGTGTTAACATCCATTGTCTTTGAATCTGTGCCTTTTCTGTTCTTAATCCTTCTTGCACTCTTAGTTCTTTCCCTGCCTCCTGGGATGGCTCATACTTCAAATCAGTGTGAAGAACTCTGGTGTCATACAAAATGTACAGATATGAGGAGGCCAGACCTGGGTTCATAACCCAGCTCAGTCACTTAGAGGCTATGACATTGGGAAAATCATTTCTCCTTACGGGACCTCCAAGTCCTCACTTGTAAGATGTGGCTAAAATTATCTCCCTATAGGGTGAAATGAGTTAATTCACGGAAAACTCAGTGCCTGACCCCTAGGAGTTTCATAACTTTGCTTTGTCCAGAGAGCAGGAGAGATCCTTCCTCCCTCTCTTCCTTCTTTCTTCCTTCCGTCCTTTCATTCTTTCTTCCTTTCTTTTTTCTTTCCCCTTGTTCCTTCCTTCCTTTTCCTTCCTTGTTCCTTTTTCCTTTTTTTTTCTGAGTTATGTATGGATGATGGGGAAGGGGGAGGGAGGGAGCCACCAATTTTCATTTCAACTAGAAGGTGGGTAAGCCTTCCATAAAAAGGGTAAGAACAAAGGGCTTCTATTCCCAGAAGAGCTGAGGTTCCTCCAGCTGGGGTCTGTGGACCCCTGTGGAAGAAGATGGACCATGTTCGATATTTATTCATCATTCATTCAGCTTAAGGTACTGACCTCAGATCCTTTGCTGGTGCTAGGGCCCCAGGGTTAATTGAACATGGCCTTGTCCCCAAGGAGCTCACAGTCTAGGGGAATCTGCTGACAGACAGTTATATCCCAATGTGATCAGTGTCATGGTGGAAGAAAGTGAGGGACTGTGGGAGCCCAGAGGGAACACCTAACCCAGGCCAAGAGGTCAAGTATAAGGATAGTGTTGCCACCTGCAGATTCTTTTCAAGACACTATAAGTTTCATGAGGGCCAGGATGTTTGTCTATTTTGTTTACTACTGTATCCCCAACACAGTAACAGTTCCAGGCCTGTATTAATCACTTAGTAATATTTGTCAAGTGAATGAATATAAACTAAGTCACATTGCACAGGACTTTGTGCCCCTACAAAGCCCCTCCAACCCCCACTCCCACAGGTATAATGTCCATGCATTTATTCATTCATCAAGCTTTTCCTGAATATCTACCATTTGCCAGATACCATATTGGATTCTGGGTTCTGAGTTGTGAGCCAAAACAAACAAGATTTCATGAACTTCAAGGTCTAGGGAAACAAAAAATTCCCTGTGTAAATCCCATGCTCCTTCAACCCTGGCCCAGCTCCCCTGTGCCCTGTGCTGACATCCCCTTAGCTCAGCCTCAGGTTCAGGAGAGCACCAGATTCCATTCAGAAGAGGAGAGATGGGTCCTCTCCCCAGCTCTGTGCTGTGCAGTCACCTGGGCCCCAAGGCAGTCAGGGCTCTTGTACCTGGAGCTTCAGCAGGCCTCCTTCCAGCTTCTGACTTGGCCTTGCTAACCTATTCCATCAAAGATCACCAGCAAAGCAAGCTCCTTGCATTGCCAGAGAAATAGGCTGCCCTGCACAGACACTCCTGCAATGGCTGCGCAAGGATGGGAATGGGAAGGGGGCAAGACAGGGGTCACTGGCACTCTAGTCATCAAATTCCATTCTGGATTGAGGTCCCTTGGGAAAGTTTACTCACATACACCTCACAAGGCTGTTCTGAGAGTCTAATGTAAATTTCTCTTTAACCCTTAAGCTCTGTACAGAGACAAGTATTTTGCCTTCTGTTTTGTTTGCGTACAACTGTATTTTTTTTGTTCTTTATGAAGGAGGAAAGCTCCAGAAAGATTCACAAAAGGCACTTGTGGATGACCGGATGCATGGAGCAGAGTGGCAAGTTCAGGCAAGGAGAAGTTGTCTCAGGATGGAGCAATCTTAGCACTTCTCAGAGAATACACTTTAGCTAAACAAAACAGTGCAGAGAGAGCAGGATGGAGACAGGACAACCTCCAGGAGGGAAAAGCCTGGAAACCAGGATACCCCTCAAAGGCTGGGGCTTGGCCCAGATATGTAGGGCCTGCTACATTAATGAAGTCCAAGAGATGGAAAAGGTCTGAGGACAGAATAGCAACCACCTGTGTACCCACCAGTCTGCTCTCATTGTGGTCTTAAGGGGGAGGCGGTTCTTTTTTTCTCTAATTTTAGAAAGTCTTTATATATTGTGGATGACCTCCTTTGTCCATCAAGACTGATTTCAAAGAGAATGAGAAATCTGTGCTCCCAGACCAACTCGATCCTTTCCAGCTCTCATATTTTCTTCTAGGCATTTTGCTTTCTCCTAAACTTTCCTTGAAATACTCCAGTCCTTAAATAGATAAATTAAGGGGAAGAGAAATTTGTCTGTTTCTCACCCAAGACAGTCTGGGAGGCTGTTTTCTGGAAAGGCCATGAAATGATTATGCTGGGGGCGGGGGGTGTTAAGGGGTGGAGGAAAGAAGGCCAGTGCCTTTGAAGGCAGTGAAAGAGAGGCGATTCCTAGAACCAGGAAGGTCTGGGGCTTGGACATGTGTGTGGCCTGTTCTCTGGAGGTGGCATGGTAGACAGAAGTCTATTGGTATCCACTAAGCATGGGAAGGAGACTCCTCAAATATTTTTCTTGCCTAACACCCCAGATCTTTGGAAGGGAAGGAACCCAAATAATGACCAGGACTTAATCTGATTTAAATTGAATAAAATAATGTCATTTCTTACTCCCCTAAGTTTGTGGAGTAAGATTTGTACCCTACTACGTAATCAAGAGAAAAAAAATAACACTGACAGTAGTAAATTGCACACAGAGAAATTACGTATTGACTAAAACTTGATGGAAAAATCAAATAAATCTTCTTGACAAAATGTAGATTGGCAAATTTGTCCCAGGAAAAGTAGACCTGATAAAACATAGAAATAATGACCACAGAAGATACCTTACGATGGCAGAAGCTATAATTATTAAACTGTGATATGGATCTTTTTAATTGACTAACTCATATCATCATTATAAAATTTATATAAAAAACTGTTTTTCAGATGAAGATAATTGTAGCTCAGTTTAAGTGAATATGGATAGGTTGGAAATAGATTTAATAGGCTGTGTAGAAAAATCAGAAGTATTGAACTGACCTAATGGCATTTGTTCTGGGGAATATTATCTCACACAAAAGTAATCAATATGATATAATTCCATCTAAAAATCTGCATTTATAAACACAAGACAAAAACATCCTTAGGGTCAAAACAGTGGGCCAAATTCCTGACTTCTCTGCTGAAGCTCCTAGAGAGAAAATAGAAATGGAGACAGGACTTGGCTGGTCTGCATTTTATCAAGATTTCTGTGATTCTTCCAACAACTTTTCATCAATAAAAATTCTCACTGTATGGAATTTCACTGTTGTTTTATTTTTTCTACTGATTGTGTAGTGGCCAGTGTCCATATCACGTGAAGGCCCCTGCCTTGGGGCCCATTACTTAACATTCTCATGGTCCATCTATTGCTCCATCTGTCCACGCAGCAGTTATTCACCAAACACCTACTCTGTGCCAGGCCCTGGCAGAAGAATCAGACCAAGCCCTCAAATGATGACAGTTTTACCTTTTATTGCCCCTAATCTTTTAAGTTTTCTTTTTATTTTATTGGGAGAACCTCTACTACAATGTTGCATAGAAATTGTGATAGTGGGCACTCTGTTCTCATCCCCATCTCAGGGGGAAAGATTTTTATATATTCCCAAAAAGCATGATGTTTGCTGTAGGTTGTTTGTGCCTACTCTTTATCAGATAAAGGAAGTTCCCTTCCATGCGTAGTTTGAAAAGGATTTTACCATAAATGGGCAGTGACTTTTATCAAATGTTATTTTTCTACATCTCTTGAGATGATCTGCGATTTTTTAAAACTTTATTCTGTTAATGGGGTGAACTATATTAATTTTCAAATGTCAAACCAACTTTGTATTCCTGGAATAAACAAAATTTCGTTGTGTAATATTATCTTTTTTAAAATATATAAATTTATTTATTTATTTATTTTTGGCTGCATTGGGTCTTCTTTGCTTCAGTCGGGCTTTCTCTAGTTGAGGCAAGCAGGGGCTTCTCATTGCGGAGCACAGGCTCTAGGCTAGCGGGCTTCAGTAGTTGTGGCATGTGGGCTCAGTAGTTGTGGCTCTTGGGCTTAGTTGCTCCTCGCATGTGGGATCTTCCCAGACCAGGGACTAAATCCGTGTTCTCTGCATTGGCAGGCAGATTCTTAACCACTGTGCCACCAGGGAAGTCCCATATTATCTTATTTATAGATCTTGGTTTAGTTTTGCTGATATTTTGTTTAGAATTTTTGCATCTCTGTTTGACCTGTAATTTTCCTTCCTCACAATGTTCTTGTTAGGTTTTTGTACCTAGGTAATGCTGATCACATAAAATATGTCAAAAAGTACTTCCACTTTTTCTATTCTCTGGAAATATCTGGACCTGGAGTTTTCTTTGTGGGAAGATTTTTTTTTTAATTCAATTTCTTTATTAGAAACAGGACTGCTCAGTTTTCCTATTTCTTTTTTTTTTTTTTTAAAGAAGATGTTGGGGGTAGGAGTTTATTAATTAATTAATTTTATTTTTGCTGTATTGGGTCTTCGTTTCTGTGTGAGGGCTTTCTCTAGTTGTGGCAAGCGGGGGCCACTCTTCATTGCGGTGCGCGGGCCTCTCACTATCGCGGACTCTCTTGTTGTGGAGCACAGGCTCCAGACGCGCAGGCTCAGTAGTTGTGGCTCACGGGCCTAGCTGCTCCGCGGCATGTTGGATCCTCCCAGACCAGGGCTCGAACCCGTGTACCCTGCATTAGCAGGCAGACTCTCAACCACTGCGCCACCAGGGAAGCCCTCCTATTTCTTCTTGTGTCAATTTTAATAGGCTTTGTTTTTCTAGGAATTTGTCCATTTCATCTGAATTTTCAAGTTTGTTGGGATATAGTTATTCATAATACCTTCGCTGCACGGCTTGTGGGATCTTACTTCTCCGACCAGGGATTGAACCCGGGCACTCGGCAATGAAAGCGCTGAGTACTAACCACTGGACCACTAGGGAATTCCCCTCTTGTTATCTTTTTGATGAATGTAGAATTGGTAATGATGACACACTCTTTTCATTTCTAAAGTGATAGTTGGGTATCCTCTATTTTTCATTCATCAGTCTTGCCAGAAATGTATCAGTTTTAGGAGTCTTATCAGAGAATTAACATTTGGTTCTTTTGATGCTCTCTTTCATGTTTTCTATTTTATTAACTCTTCCCTCATCTTTATTATTTTCTTCCTACTTTATTTGGATTTAATTTCTGGGTGCTTTTCCTACCTATTTGAGGTAGATATATAGATAATTAATTTTCAGCAATTTTTTTTCTTTCCACTACATACATTTAAAACATAAATTTCACTTTAAGTACTGCTTTGGCTGCATTCCACAAGTTTTTAAATATTTTGTAATTTCTATTGTGGTTTATTTGCTGACCTATAGATTATTTGGTAGTATACTGTTCAATTTCCAAACATTTTTCTTTTCCTTTTTTTTTAATTAAAAAAAAAATTTATTACTACCGTAATCCAACACTGATCATGGAGCATACTCTACATGATTTCAGTTCTTTGAAATTTGGTTAAACTTATGTAATGGCCTAGCATATCAATAAATATTCCATATACACTTGAAAGGAATTTGTATTCTATAGTTATTGGATCCAGTGTTCTCTATATATGTCAATTACGTCAAAATTTTTAAACATCTTATTCAAATCTTGTTTATCATTATTGATTTTTCAATTTGCATATTCTAACAGTTGCTGAGAGAGTTGTGTGAAAATCTACCATATTTATGGATTTGTAATTTCTTTTTGAGAAAGAGGCCCTGTCCTAGAGGCTCTCACAGTTGGGTGTGAGGGCTGATGTATAACTAGACAATAATTGTGAGTATATTTAGACATTCTAGCAGAAAGAAACCCAGGGAACACCAAATGTTTGGGCCACGCTGAACTCCTAGTTTCCTGAATGCAGATTTTATTTTTTCATATAAGACCTTTGTCTATACCATGTGTCACAAATTCAAATGCCTACATTTGAAAGAGACAGAGATGATATAAGATGAAAAGAAGGCTTTAGACTCCTAAACTTGTACAAATAAGAAATTGGCTGAAAAAACTACTTAGCTACAAAAACAGGCTAACGTTCATGGGAAAAAAAAAAAAAAGGTGACTCAGAGACCCACAGTGTATTCTCAGGTTGGGTCTGAATCATGGAACTTCTTGATTTCAGAATCAATGTGCCTTGCTTGATTTCAGAATTGCTATGGAGCAGTGGCTCCTTTGTGCCTCCTATTTCCTCCCTTTTCGAGTAGGAGAGTCCATAGCAGTTGTCCTAGGCCTGTCCCATCATTGTATGTTGGGTGGGTAGAGAGCAGATAACTTGTCTCTCTCTTGCTAGTGTTCGAATAAAGCAGAACCGTACTTGATAAGAATACTTAAGGAATTACTCCCAAGGAGCCTCATTTGCAGCTGAACTGGACTAAAATAACAAAATTCTGGATTCCACGTTGACGCTGTAATGGGATGAGTCTTTTGAGGGAGCTGGAGGAGGGTGAGAGTGTGTTACATGTAGGAGAGCTATAAATCACTGGGGTTAAGGGGAATTCCCAGGCGGTCCAGTGGTTAGGACTCTGCGCTTTCACTGCCGAGGGCCCGGGTTCAATCCCTGGCTGGGGACCTAAGAGCCCACAAACTGCATGGTATGGCCAAAAATAAACAAATAAATAAATAAATAAATCACTGGAGTTAAGAAGGCAGATTACATAAACCAGCCTCCAAGACGGCCTCCAATAATCCTTACCTCCAGGTATTCACATCCCTGCAGAGTATGACTTCTGAGACTAAAAAAAAAGCTTTGTGGCTTCTGTCTCACTTTTTCTTGGATCACTTGCTCTGGCAGAAGCCAGCTGCTGTATCATGAGAGCAGATACACATTATGAGGAACTGAGACCTCCCACCAACACCCAAGCTTCTTGTTAAGCTTCAGATGCTACAGCCCTGTCTGATGTCTTGACTGCAACCTCATGAGAACCTTGAGCCAGAATCACCTAGTTAAGCCACTTCCAAATTCTTGACCACAGAAAATACATGAGACAACAAATCTCTACTGTTTTAAGCCACTAAGTTTTGGGGTAATTTCTTATGAAGAAATAGGTAACTTACACTCCTACTTGGACTGCTTACCTTGAACTGTTAAAGATGATCTGTTTATGTCCCTTAGGATCACTGTTACAGCAGTTGAACGTATATCACCACTAATACAAAGCTGTCCCTCTGACTGAGTCCTTCCTTGATCACCACCACACTCCCTGCCCTGTCACCTGGCTATCTCCCATTCATCCTCTAGGTCTTACCTCAGCTGTCTCCATCTCTAAGAAGCCTCCTGTTCCCAGGGACAGAGAGCCCCTGCGTTTTCCTCTGCAGTAGCACTGGTCACTCTGAGCAGTGACCAGCCATGTCCACATCTGCCTTCTGTAGCAGATGATGATCTCCTTGAAGGCGGAACCCCAGGCACAGAGCCAGACAAGGGACAGGTAGGGAGTGTCAGTGAGTGTTTACTGAATGATTGAATGAGTTAGGAAACAGCTTCTCATCCCTGAAGGCCTTGGTGAATTTGGAGTGTCTCCATGGAATGAAACTTCTGTACCCATGGGATCTTCAGGGACCTTAGTGAGGACTCAAAAGACCCTTAGAGAACCCCTTTTTTAGGCCCACAACCAACTCAGAAGACCGACACCTCTCAAGGAGACCTTCAGGAACATTTCTGGGATTCACAATTGTAAGCAACAAAAACATGACAAAAATTTCTGGCCCTTAAGAGAGGAGATTTATCTAAAAATATGGGAATAAGCACATGAAAAGATGCTCAACATCATTAGTCATTAGAGAAATGCAAGTCAAAACCACAATGAGATATTCATTAAACTCACTAGAATGGCTAATAAGTAAAAAGACAGATAACAACAAGTGTTGGCAAGGATGTGAAGAAATTGGAAACCCCATACATTGTTGGTAGGAATGAAAATGGTGTAGCTGCTTTGGAAAACAATCAGGCAGGTCTTCGTAAGATTAAACATAGTTACCATATGACCCAACAATTTCTAGGTATATACCCAAGAGAAATTAAAACATATGTCCACGCAAAAATATGTACATGAATATTCAGAGAGTGCTATTCATAATAGCCAAAGAGTAGAAACAACCCAAATGTCCATCAATTAATGAATGAATAAACAAAATGTGATCTATCCATACAGTGGAATGTTATTTGGAATAAAAAGTAATGGAGTAGTGATCCAACATGCCACAACATGGATGTACCTTGAAAATATTATGCTATGTGAGAGAAACTAGTCACAAAAGACTATACATTGTATAATAACACCTATATTGAGGCAGAAGATAGATGGGCCCCAGGCTGAGCAGCTGGAACCTGTCCCCTGTAGACAGATACTCCAAGATAAAGATAATGGCAGGAGCAAGGAGGAGCTGAGTCCTGCTCAGATAAGAGATAAAGAGACCATGTATTTCTCATTCTTGAGGTCAAGGAGACCTCCTTGACTACACATGTTCAGAAAGCCTCCTTAGGGGTCAAAAAGGGAGGGGGCACAACCCCATAATAGGTGGTATCAGCCTTCCCATAGGTCTCTGCACTGAAATCCATCTTGGCTAAGAGATGTGCACATGCACAGGGGAGGACCCTGAGTTAAACCAAATGTGGACTCAGAGCCACGCAAAGTAAGATGATTGGCCAGAGGAAACCCAGAAGAACTGCCCCATATAAATGATTTAAACTACCACAAAGATGTGATTCTCTCTCTCTGAGCCCATCCATGTGTGTCTATCCACATGTACCTTTTTTTCCTTCTAATAAACACTTTACTTGTTTCACTACTTTCCATCTCTTTGTTGAAATTCATTTCTCCAAAGCAGACAAGCCAGGGCCTTGTCACTAGCCACTGGCCCTTGTGGTCTAGTGGTTAGGATTCAGCACTTGCTCTGCCGTGGCCTGGCTTCAGTCTCTTGTCAGGGAACTCAGATCCTGCTTCAAGCCACTGCAGGTTGAGGCCACCCAAGATCAATATGAAATGTCCAGAGTAAGTAAATCCATAAATACAGACAGTGGATTAGTGGTTGCCTAGGAATGAGAGGTTGTAGTTGAATTGTCCCCCACAGAGATATGTTAAAGTTTTAACCCCTAGTACAGGAAGTCCCCTACCTATGAACCTTCAAGTTGCGAACTTTCAAAGATGCAAACGTGCCCCTGTATGCCAGCTGTGTACTGTACTACTGTACTTTTCAAGGTACTGTACTGTAAGATTAAAAATGTTTTACTTTTTGTGTTTGTTTGTTTTTTATGTATTATTTGTGTGGAAAGTATTATAAACCTATTACAGTACAGTACTATATAGCCGATTGTGTTAGCTGGGTACCTAGTCTAACTTTGTCGGACTTATGAACATATTGGACTTAGGAATGCACTCTCGAACGGAACTATGTATGTAGGGGACTTACTGTACCTGTGAATGTGACCTTATTTGGAAACAGGGTCTTTGCAGATGTAATTAAGATGTAAATTAAGATAAGGTCACACTAGAGTAGGGTGGGTTCTTAATCTATTATGACTGATGTCTTTATAAGAAGAGAATAGACACACAAAGAGACACACAGAGAAAGAATGCCATGTGAAAACACAAGACACAGGGAGCATGTCATGTGACAGTGGAGGCAGCAGTTGGAGCCATGCACCTACAAGCCAAGGAACACCAAGGATTGCCGACAACATGAGAAACTATGAGAAAAGCATGAAACAGACGCTCACCTAGAGCCTGCAGAGAGCACGTGGTGCTGCCAGTACCTTGATTTTGGACTCCTAGCCTCCAGAACTGCAAGAGAATAAATTTCTGGTGCTTTAAGCCACCCAGTTTATGGTACTTTGTTATGGCAGCCTTAGCAAACTAATACAGGGGACTAGAGGGAAATGATGAGGGACTGCTAAAGAATCCAGGCTTTCTTTTTGGGGTGGTGACAGTTCTAAAATTGATTGTGGTGGTGGCTGAACAACTCTGTGAATATACTGAAAAGGCCTGAATTGTTTATTGAGACATATCTCAAAAAACAAAAAATGCTATCAGGGATCTCACAGAATCAACAAGAGGCCTACAGAACCAGGTATGGAGACAGAAATATCACCCCAAATCATATAACACTGGTCTGGGGAGAACCCCACAGTTGCTTTCTCAAACCCTAGCCACTACAGACTTTTTTAAATGATTATTAAATTAAGCAGGTCCTTTTTTTTAAAATATCAACTTAATGTCTAATTCACATACAATAAACTACACCCATTTAAAAGACATAGTTTGGGCTTCCCTGGTGGTGCAGTGGTTAAGAATCTGCCTGCCAATGCAGGGGACATGGGTTCGAGCCCTCGTCCGGGAAGATCCCACATGCTGCAGAGTGGCTAAGCCCGTGCACCACAACTACTGAGCCTGCGCTCTAGAGCCTGCGAGCCACAACTACTGAGCCCACGTGCTGCAACTACTGAAGCCCACGCGCCTAGAGCCCATGCTCCACAACAAGAGAAGCCACCGCAATAAGAAGCCCATGCACCGCAACGAAGAGCAGTCCCCGCTCGCCACGAAAGCCTGCACTCAGCAACAACGACCCAACACAGGCAAAAATAAATATATTTAAAAAAATAAATTAAAATAAAACATGTAGTTTGATGAACTTTGACAAATGCATATATCCTGTGTAACCATTGCCATAATCAAGATACAAAATATTTCCATCACTGCCCAAAGTTTCCTTGCACCCCTTTACAAGGAATTCCTCCTCCATCTCCAGCCTCAGGCCACTACCTGATCTGCATCCTGTCTGCTTCCTGAGCCTGGTTCTCCAGCTTTCCCATCAATTCTATGAACTACCTAACACCCTTCCAATAAATTCCCTTCCTTTAAGTGAGCTGGGAATGGTGTCCGTGTTCATAACCAACATCCTCACAGATAAAACAGGGAGAGAGCAAGTTAGGAGGAAGCAGGAGAAAAGTAGCTCAGAAAAAACATATCCACCCTGAATCCACTTGTACAAAGTTCAAAACCAGAAGAAAACAACTGATATAAATGTATTATGTATTTTGTAATATTATATATATTGTATTATAAATAATATAATTTAGAGATACATCCCTATTTGGTCAAGCCTTGAAAAAAACAAAAGGCATGCTTGTGACAGTCTGGATTATGGTTTAGCAAATGTTCACTGTACCTCCCTCTGCTGTGAAGGACTGCACTTACCCGCCCCACTGAGGTTGGGCTTAGCCATGTGACTTGCTTTGGCCAGTGGGCTGTTAGTAGATATAAACATGAGCAGTGCCTTGTGCTTGTGCCGTTGGACATGGCTCTCATGCTTCAGTGAGCTGCCGAAAGAAGTATAGGCCCCAGGTAGACTCTGATCCAAGTAAGATGAGACACGTAGAGCAGACTGGATCCAAATCCAGCTGACCCACAACCTGAAGCAGAACCACCCAGCCTAGATTAGTGCAAAGCAGTTAACCTGTGGACCATGAGAGTGAGACAAATGCTCATTGAATTTTGAGGCAATACTTGGCATTTTGTGGCAATAGTCGACCAATATAGGTAAATTCAGGAAGGGAGAGGAGGGGATGATCAGGACTTTAAGGTATTAGTGATGCTTTAGTTTTCAAGCCAAGTGGTGGGCTCACAAGTGTTCATTACATCATTATTCTTTAAACCATACACATCCATTATACATAACCTGGGGGTTTCTTTTGTTGTTTTTTTTTTGCAATACGTGGGCCTCTCACTGTTGTGGCCTCTCCCATTGCGGAGCACAGGCTCCAGACGTGCAGGCTCAGCAGCCATGGCTCACGGGCCCAGCCGCTCCGCGGCATGTGGGATCTCCCTGGACCGGGGCACGAACCCGTGTCCCCTGCATCGGCAGGCGGACTCTCAACCACTGTGCCACCAGGGAAGCCCTCGGTTTTTTTTTTTAAGTTAAAAAAAAAAAAAAGTGAGCAACAAGTTCAGGGCCATGGCTTACAACAACATTTTGTGTGCCTGAGAGTGGGCGGGCAGATTTCTGGGCTGGTGCAAAATGAGGATGGAGGCAGCTGGGAGGAGTGGAGTGCAGAGAAGGATAAAACCAGTGCAAAATGGATAAGGCAGTGGTTGGATTTGGGTGGTAGAATATTAGGAGATTTTCTTCTTATCCTTCTCTGGATTTCCCAAATTTTCTGCAATGATTATATACGACTTTTGTAATGAGAGACGAGAACAAAAAACATAATGGCCGACACAGGCAGTCACTTCCCAACAGGCTTTCTCTCTTTCTCCCCATTGATAGGATGAATCATGACTTGTCCAAACCAGCCTCTGTCCCCTGCAGTTGGTTTAGTGGAGTCTGTGTGCCCCTCTTCTGACCAGTGAGATGAAAGGGGAGGTCTCCTGGTGGGAGGTTGGAAGCAGAATTTTAAGAAAGATTTCACTTCCTGATAAAAAAGAAGAGTAAAGAGAGAGAGACAAGGGCAGGGTGGGGTGGGGGGATTTTGTAGGTTGTTGTGTAATGCTGTGATATTTGCATCTGCAGCAGCCGTCTTACAACCCTGAAGGAAGATGTTGCCAGGGAGGGTGGCTGAGGGGAGAGACAGCAAGGTCCTGAGTGACAGATTGAGCCACTGAGTCAAACCAGGGGCTGTGCAGCTGACTTCCTGTGAAACAAGATTATAAAACTTCTATGGCTTTAGTCACTTTCTGTTGGGAAGAATTAATTACAGCCAAAAACATCGTAATTGATACGAAATATCTTTTTAAGTCTACAAAGAGATACATCTGGATGGCCTTAAATGGAGGCTCATTTCACCCCCCAGACAGTCAGCTCAGCATGTCTCTATGAGCCCAGTGGTGTCAGCTGTTGGGTTCTAGGAGCGCCCCCTTTCTAACAAGTTTACTTCCTCGACAGGGGAGCTTCCAATGTGACATAGACACATAGCTGTTCTCTTCCCCATATCCACTCTATTTAAGTTACTTTTTAAAAATCATTCCTGGGGTTCCCTGGTGGTCCAGTGGTTAGGACTCTGTACTTTCACTGCTGAGGGTGCGGATTCAACCCCTGGTCGGGGAACTAAGATCCCACAAGCCGCGGGGTGTGGCCAAAAAAAAAAAAAAAAAGTCAAAAAACAAGTAAAAATCATTCATGTCAGCAAAATATGTTCCTTCTCCATTTCAGCATTGCTGGAACAGTCCCTTTCTACTGGGCCACAGTGCAGTGGGTAATGAGAATTCCAAGGATTGCCTGTGCCTGACTTCTCTGCTTGTTAGCTTCCCCTATTTTACCCTCTTTTATAACTGCCCTGCTGAGTAGGGCTAGTGGTGTGTGTCCCATAACTTGTTTGCATGACAGGCAAAGAGGAAACTGTAAGATAGGGACAGTAAAGTAGCCATAAACTAGAACTGACCACTGTCAACATCAACTGATTGCAACTAGCTCTGTCCTCTCAACCAGACCCGCTCCTCAAGCTGCAGGGTAAAGCCCCAGCTGTGAGAGGCAGGAGACAAGGCCTCCAGCAGCACTATCTATTCATAGAGACCCCGCCAGCGGATCCACTTTCCGTGGCCCTTCATCTACCAGGTCTCACCTCAAGAAATCACCAGTTCCTTTCACCTCCCAAGTGTGAGCTTTTAGGGACTTCCCTGATGGTCCAGTAGTTAAGACGCTGCACTCCCAAAGCAGGGGGCCCAGGTTCGATCCTAGATCCCACATGCTGCAACAAAGAGCCCACGTGTGGCAATGAAGATCCTGTGAGCCGCAACTAAGACCTGGCGCAACCAAATAAATAAATATTTTAAAAAGAATAAAAAAAGAGTGAGCTTTTAAAAACATAAATCACGTGATGTCATTTCTCTTTTTTTTATTATTAGAGAAGTGGTTTTGTGTTTTTTTTTAAAACCCACATTTGTTTATTTATTTATTTTGGGCTGTGTTGGGTCTTCGTTTCTGTGCGAGGGCTTTCTCTAGTTGTGGCACGCGGGGGCCACTCTTCATTGCCGGTGCACGGGCCTCTCACTATCGCGGCCTCTCTTGTTGCGGAGCACAGGCTCCAGATGCGCAGGCTCAGTAGTTGTGGCTCATGGGCCTAGTTGCTCCGCAGCATGTGGGATCTTCCCAGACCAGGGCTCAAACCCATGTCCCCTGCATTAGCAGGCATATTCTCAACCACTGTGCCACCAGGGAAGCCCTCGTGATGTCATTTCTTTGTCGAAAACCCTCCACTGCTTTCCATCGCACTGTGTGTTCGCCCCTATCTTCCTCTCTGTGCCTGCTCACACTGGTGGGTCCTAGCCTGTGAAGTCCAGGGCTTCCGTGGCCATGCCCCCCGGTTTTTACTGAAGCTTCCCACACCTCTCCCACAGGACCTGAGTCAGGGAGAAGCTCCAGAGAAGTGGGGCTTCAGGGCTTCAGCCATTTGGGCCCACGCAGGGTCCTCCCAAATACCATGTTCTGAGAATGTCAAAGCCAGTCTCTAGTCGAAGCTGGCTGCTCTTTCAGGAGGAACCTTCAGCTGCCCTTCCCTACTCCCCATCTTAACCCATCTTCTCCCCATGAAGGAAAATCACCACTGCTGGTGGCAATCATCTACTAGCCCCTGGAGTACCTTTACAGGTGCTACTCAAGCGGGGGACTGTCGACTAGAAGGGTTGCTCTAAAATGCAATCCCTGATGCTCCAGTGGTTAGGACTCGGCACTTTCACTGGTGGGGCCCAGTTTCAATCCCTGGTCAGGGAACTAAGATCCTGCAAGCTGTATGGTGCAGCCAAAACATAATAATAATAATAAATAAAATGCCAGTCCAGAATGGAGCCCAGTTTATCTAATTCTTCACCTTGGCTAAAGCATCATAAAGTCCTACACTGATCTGGGTGCCCAGCTTGGATGCAGAAACCAAGTATGGCCCCAAGGGGGCAGTAGCACACCTTCCCAACTGCAGCGGTTTGGCTACAACCAGGAACACCTCAAGATGCTTTTACCCCGCTGCAGCAGAAGAGCCAGATGGAGATTTGTGGGTGCCCTGGTGAAGGCAAATAACTTGATGTGCCTTTAAAATGACTTTCTTTAAATACGTGTTTAAATGCATTTAGTGGGGAGGAAAACAAACTACTTTTCTGTTAATAAATACAATATATGTAAATAAAAATAACTACAAATACATATATGTGTAAATATAAATATATTCCTTGTGGTCAGCAGCTAGGAGGGGGCGTGAAGGAGGCTGGTGTTGTTTCTTGATCTGGGTGCTAGTTACACAGGCATGTTTACTTTGTGGAACTTCATCAAGCTGCACCATTATGATTTGTGTACTTTTCTGTAGGTATGTTATGTTTCAAGAAAAGTTAATAGGGCTTCCCTGGTGGCGCAGTGGTTGAGAGTCCGCCTGCCAATGCAGGGGACACGGGTTCATGCCCCAGTCCGGGAAGATCCCACATGCCGCGGAGCGGCTGGGGCCGTGAGCCATGGCCGCTGAGCCTGCGCGTCAGGAGCCTGTGCTCCGCAACGGGAGAGGCCACAACAGTGAGAGGCCCAAGTACTGGGGAAAAAAAAAAAAAAAAAGAATAAATTTAATCAGAGAAATGAGAAGATGCAGAAAGAAAGGAAAGCAGTCAAGCAGGACAAAATAATAATAGTTTAGCCATTAAACAAAGTCAAGGACATTTAGTTCTTCCTCAAGGGCTACAGATAATATTCTGAGCCATGTCCTTTGAGCTGTTTTGCAGATACTGAAACCCCCACCAGGTGGAAGATATCTGTATGCTGCCCACAAGCTCGTAGACTCCCAGGCAGGTTAGAACCAGAAGGTTGATGATGTTGACTCCCAATTACCTCACCACCAACCAATCAGAAGAATGCCCATGAGCTGCCCATGCACTGCTCCTTGAACACTATAAGACTCGTCACTACCCCCTCCAGGGTGGGACACACAATTTTGAGGGCATTAGCCCACTGTGGCCCCCTTTGCCTGGCAAAGCAATAAATCTATTCTTTTCTACTTCACCCAAAACTCTGTCTCCTTGTTTCTACTCGACACCAGTGAACAGAGGTCAAGTTTAGGCAATATCTCCTCTGCTTTTATTCTTCATACTTTCTTTTGTCAATTCCTAAAAAAAAAAGATGAAGTAAATTTGTTAGTATTCTAACTGGAATTAATTGAATGTATATAGTAATTTTGGAGAATTAACACTTCTATGAATTTATATCTTTCCATTCAAGAACGCAGCATAGGGCTTCCCTGGTGGCGCAGTAGTTGAGAGTCCACCTGCCGATTCAGGGGACACAGGTTTGTGCCCCGGTCCAGGAAGATCCCACGTGCCGCAGAGCAGCTGGGCCCGTGAGCCATGGCCACTCAGCCTGCACGTCTGGAGCCTGTGCTCCGCAACAGGAGAGGCCACAACAGTGAGAGGCCCGCGTACCGCAAAAAAAAAAAAAAAATGCAGCATGTCTTTTCACTCATTCAAGTCTAGTTTTATACCTTTAATAAGATTTGGTGGTTTCTCTTTATAGGTTCTATACTTCTCTTGTTAAGTGTTTTCTGAAGTATTCCATAGTTTTGGTTGCTACAAATGTACTTTTCCCTCCAATTTTCATTGTAAGTATTCATTCTAAGAGCTAAAAAAACAGATTGACACTTTTGCTTCCAAGTGCGATAGAGCAGCTTTTGGCAGTGAGTGCTTCTGCTGAGAACAACTACAAAAGCCAGATAAAATAGTTCTCCCTACCCACCGCTCTGCCCCCAGAAATATGTTCAGCATTGGCGAGCTGCGGAACCAACCAGGCCTGGGGACGCCAGGTTCCAGAGGAGGGAATCGAAGGAGAGAGGAGCTAACAGTCTACAGTTGCTTTTTATACCTCGATACGAAGTTTTCTCAAAAAAAAAAAAAGTATTTGCACTTTTTGTTTATTTTATATAGTCACCTTGCCCAATTCTTTTATTAATTCTAGCAGTTTTTACTAGAGTCTCTTAATGTTTACCAGGCATATACTGTTAACAGTAAAAAGAGTTTTATCTCTTTTTTTCTTAAGTTTATAACTGCTATTTTGTTCTCTTATCTCAATGCTCTTGCTAAACCTGGGTGGAATAACAGAATACTTGATTAATGGAAGGAGTTGCTAATGCCTTGGATGACGGAATTTTACTAAACTCTTTTGAACCCATTACCTGCCAGGCTCTATGTCTACTCTTGTGTTACTCCTCACAACTTATGTTACTCCTCACAACATTGTTGTCCCAATTTACACATGATGGCAGGGTGGGAGTGGCCCAGGAATGAGGAGTCCAGGGCAGAGTTCCCACTGCCCCTTTCTCTCCACCATCTTACACTGGATTGGAAAGGAGTTTTAAGCTCTCCTAAGGGAACCATCTCCTGAGGCAACAGAGCTAGTGTTACGTGTGAATCTGCAGGGATGGCAAATGATGGCTTTGTCCCTCCTTCATCTGTTCACTCATTCATTCATTCTCTCCAAGAATATTCATGGAGCACTGAGCACCTATTCTGTGCCAAGCTCTGCCTTGGGCACAGGGGACACAGAGACAGTGGTGAGGCCAAGTAACCACAGGATGGGCCTTGCCCACAGCTGGGCAGCATTTTCTGGGCAGAGGGAATAGGATGAGGCCTCCAGGGCCACAGAAGGAGAGGTTTAAGTAGAGAAAAGAAGGAGCCCTGGACAAGGTTGAGGGTATCAGGGTATCTGACACAGGGCTGTTGTATTCTTCCTGTCCCGCCTTGACCCTCTCATTCACAGTCTGCCCAGTTGCCAGATGCAGGCTTGGTTCTGGGCAGAAACTTGCTCAGTGTTCTCCACTCCCAGAGGGACTTGGTAACAGCAGAGGGGGCTCTGTGTAGCCTAGATATTGTGGAGGGGCTTTGTCCTGACACGGAGCTGCACTGTTGGCAAACTTGGGAGCCGCTGCAGAGTTCTATGCAGGAGTACCTGACAATGTGAGACCACGTCTCACTCTCCTGGGCATCAATGGGAGTTGGTTCCATGTGCCATGACAGTATATGTGTTAACAGTTCTCTTGGTTTTAGGCAGAATTTTTTTGTACAAAGAGTCAAGGAACACACTATTAACAATTCAGCAATAGCTGTAATAAACTAAAAGGCCTTGTCAGTTTCACACTGCAATGAAAGAAGTGCCTGACACCCTGGAAATGCCTAACCACGGGATTTAGTCCATCTTATGCTTAATAGCAAACCAGCTAGGAAAAGAAAAACTTCAATATTCATATCAAGATAAGCCAATCTCTTATAACATGAGAAAGATCCTGTCTCTGGAAGCAGAAACCAAATCCATCAAAAATACAAGTGGAAAAAGCAAACTTGATGCTATGTGGGCAACAAAAGAAAGACTCAGGACCTTCATACAGAATTCCAGGGCATGTGCGAAGAGTTAGGTCAAGTCTCTGGAGGAATGTTGGCTAAAGATGAAAGACCTGACAGCTCCCCTTGGAGAAGAGAACACAGATAATGACTTGGACTTGGGAAGTGGAGACAGTATTTATGACCAGACCAGAGGAGCCGGGAGGAAACTGACTGATGTTGAAAAGTCGAGTGTGCATTTAAACATCCAAGATGGAGGGAGAAATCAATTCTACATCAACATTGCTAAAGAAAGAAACAAAAAAGCCGACATGACTAATCATCTTAGAAGTATTCAGGCTGAGCAAATCTTGACTTTTGAAAAAGTGCATATCAAAGTCTTCAGGGAAGAGGAAATGAAGTGACTGACCATTGTCAAGAGAAAGAAATGGAGTCTCTTGAGAAATTATCTGTGCAGGAAGATCATTACTTGGAACAAGAAGAGGAAAGTTCTGAAGCAAATGACAAGATGAGCATGCAAATTAAGAGCTGAAGACCTTCAGAGAGCAAATCAAAGACCTTTACGAAAAGCTGGAAAGCATCATTTGTTCTCAAAACCAAATTATCTCCCTGGAACCAAAAGGTCCTGATCACTGGACAAGAGCACAGGAGGCTGAAAGAAACCTCTTCATCTCAAGACAAAACATTGCAGATATGAGACAAACAACAGTGGAAACAGTGAGCTTCTAGAAGTGGTTCCTCATGCATCTGATGATCCAGATGGAGAATTTTCCAGGGAGCGTTTGCAAGCCCTCATCTCTGGGCATGGGGTGCTGTTTCTTCTGAGATAGGAGGGTCTCAACACCCTTCCCCTCAGACCCTCTCCTTGGCTGCCAGGCTTTCTTCCTCCATTCCCAAATCTGGTGTTTCCAATACATTCAAACAGGAAGTTCGTGACAAGAAGACATCTTCCTCCCTGTATTAGTCAGGGATCTCTAGAGAAACAGAACCAGTAGGCTATACATACATATATAAAGAGATTTATCTCAAGGAATTGGCTTATGCAGTTGTGAGGGCTGGCAAACCTGAAACCTGTAGTGCAGGCCAGCAGACTGGAAACTCTCAGTCAGGGGCTGAGACTATAGTCCATAGACTATATAGTTTTCTTCCTCAGGGAAATCTCCATTTTGCTCTTAAGGCCCTTTGACTAATTGGGTGATCATCAAGGATAATCTCCTTTACTTAAAGTCAACTGATTGTAGAGATTAACCACATCTACAAAATACCTTCACAGTAACGCCTAGATTAGCATTTTGATTGAATAATGGGTATTATAGCCTAGACATAAAACAAAGCTAACTGCCTCCCAAGCCACAAGCCTGGATGAAGCCCTCAGGGATGGCTTTCCACTAAGAGATTGCTGTCCTTCTTATCTTCCCTCATGGGCTGGGTTTTTCTCTGGACATTCCTGTCCATGAAATGGAAGTACTTTACCTTCCAGGTTCTTTGAGCCTGAAAGTAACCCTTCTTTCTACTCAAACCTCTGAAACACTGCAAGACCATTTCATTTTTTTCTTCAAAGTTATATGAAAATTTTCTACATTTTTTAAGTTAAAAAAATTTTTACAACAATAAAGAACAATCCAACTGAAAAATGGAGAAGAAACATTTCTCCAAAGAAAATATGCAAATGGTAATAAACAAATGAAAAGATGCTCAACATCACTGATCACTAGGGAAATGCAAATCAAAACCACAAGACAATACTTTTCACCTGCTAGGATGGCTGTAATCAAAAAGAGAGACAATAACAAGGGTTGATGAGGATGAGAAAAACTGGAATGCTCATGGGTTGCTGGTGGGATTGTAAAATGGTGCAGCCACTTTGGAAAATAGTTTGACAGTTCCTCAAAATGTGAAACAGTTACCATATGATGCAGCAATATCATACCCAAGAGGAATAAAAACATATGTCCACCCAAATACTTGTACACAAATATTCATAGCAGTATTGTTGATAATAGCTAAAAGGTAGAAACCGAAAATGTCTATTAACTAATGAATGGATAAATAAAACATGGTATAGAATGTTATTCATCAATAAAAAGAAATGAAGTACAGTCAACCCTCCATACCAGCAGGTTCTGCACCCGTGAATTCAATCAACTACAGATCAAAAATATATTTTAAAAAATTCCAGGGCTTCCCTGGTGGCGCAGTGGTTGAGAGTCCGCCTGCCAATGCAGCGGATACGGGTTCGTGCCCCAGTCTGGGAAGATCCCACCTGCTGCAGAGTGGCTGGGCCCGTGAGCCATGGCCACTAAGCCTGCGCATCCGGAGCCTGTGCTCCGCAACGGGAGAGGCCACAACAGTGAGAGGCCCGGGTACCGCCAAAAAAAAAAAAAAAAAAAAAAAAAAAAAAAAAAATTCCAGTAAGTGCCAAAAAGCAAAATTTGAATTTGCCTAGGGAAGGCAAATTTACGTAGTTGTAAAAACACATTGTATTTGCAACTATTTACACAGCATTTATATTGTTTTAGGTATTATAAGTAATCTAGAGATATTTTAAAGTATAGGATGTGTGGGGCTTCCCTGGTGGCACAGTGGTTAAGAATCCGCCTGCCAATGCAGGGGACACGGGTTCAAGCCCTGGTCTGGGAAGATCCCACATGCCACAGAGCAACTAAGCCCGTGCGCCACAACTACTGAGCCTGCGCTCTAGAGCCCGTGAGCCACAACTAGCGAGCCCCCGTGCTGCAACTAATGAAGCCCACGCATCTAGAGCCCGTGCTCCACAAGAAGAGAAGTCACCACAATGAGAAGCTCGCTCACCTCAACGAAGAGTAGCCCCCGCACCGCAGGTAGAGAAAGCCCGCGCGGAGCAACAAAGACCCAACACAGCCAAAAAATAATAATAATAAAATGAAATAAATTAAAAAAAATAAAATAAAGTATAGGATGTGGATGTGTGTAGGTTATATGCAAATATTATGCCATTTTATATAAGGGACTTGAGCACCCAAGGATTTTGGTGTGTGTGTTTTGGGGAGTCCTGGAACCAATTCCCCGCAGATACAGAGGGTCAGCTGTACTGATACCTGCTACAACATGGATGAAACTAGAAAACATTAAGTGAAAGAAGCAAATCATGAAAGGTTACATATGAAATGTTCAGAATAGGCAAATTCATACAAAGTAGTGGTCGGCAGGGGCTGGGGAGAAAGGGGATTGAGAGTGACTGCTAGAGGATATAGAGTTTTGTTTTGTTGTCTTTTTTTGCTGGGCTACATGGCATGTGAGATCTTATTTCCCCAACCAGGGATCGAACCCGCACCCCCTGCAGTGGAAGCGCAGAGTCTTAACCACTGCACTGCCAGGTAAGTCCCAGGATACAGAGTTTTGTTGGGCTGCGCCCCACAGGCCTACAAGGCCTGTGCTTGCCCAGCTTCAAGACTGAACAGAGAGCCCGAAGTCATCAACAGAGACATCGATGGTTTAATGGATGGGGGGGCTTACACGTCCGAAGCAAGGTCCTGGAGTGACACCCCACTATGCACGGCAGATGGCGGGCAGGATATGGTGGCAGTCTTCATTCCCAAGGTAAGGGAAGATTACCAGTTATAGGGGAATTGATGTCAGGTGGGCTCATTAGTTACCAGGGAAACCAGTATCACTGCCTCTTTGATAAGAACAATTACCAGCTGGGGCCTGGGGCAAGTATGTAGGAAGGTCAGTCATTTGCGTAGGGTTTAGGTGAAGCAGGCACCGGTCCTGCAGGGGATTCACAGAGTAAGAGAACAGCCATCTTGAGTGGCCTGGCCATACCAGTTTCTTTTTGGGGTGATGAAAATGATCTGAAACTAGATAGTGGTGATGGTTGCACAACTTTGTGAATATATCAGAACAGTGAATTGTATACTTTAAAAGAGTGAATTTCGTAGTATGTAAATTATATCTCACTAAAATTATTTTTAAACTTTTACATAAGAGGTTTTGCTCCAGTTGCATTTTGATATAAATTTCAGAATTTTTTGATAAATGGAGATAATATAAGTTATTCTCATTATATTATACTCTCTAGAAAATGTAAGCAGTAAATTTTAATTTGATAAGCCAGCCCACTATTCTCTAACCAATATATTATCCATGAGCTGTTCATCCACCAGAGACATTTGAAATAGCAAAATACTCTTCTCTCTGCTAATGGCTCTATGTACTACAGTTACAACAGAAATGTAAAAGTTAACTTGTTGGCTTGTTGGTCTCAATACATTGTAGTTAATTAAACAGCCTCTCAAAGCCAGTGTTAGACCTGCGCGGTCTCCTAGGAGTTTCGACTCGCCCAGGAAACAACAAGAGTCGGAAGTCGATGCAAAACGCAAGAGGTTTATTGAAGGCCGGTGCACCGGGGTTCCTTGGTCCTCACGCAGGAGGTCGAAGAAGGAACCCTTTTGGGCGCGAATATGTCAGTTTTATAGGTTCCCACTTCCCCGTATGTAAATTATAGATTTGGTTGTGTTCTCCTGCTGATTGGTCCCGGCTTAGGCTCGGACCAGAGAGGGAACTTGTCCCCAGCTGCCTGATTGGTCTTTGACAGACACCTTTTTTACATTTTGTTATCTCCCTCCTTCTCGGAAGGGGGCCGGACATCCTGGAAATTCACCCATTGTCTAAGAAGCCCCTATTGTCTGGAGAGTTCTTAATCATTAGCTGGAACAATGTCCCTCGAGTCCCACACCAGTACTGCTGAAGCTGTTTCCTACTATGCTCTCAGCACTTCTCACTTGTCAATCCACACTCTTCCCACCCATCTGCACAGCTGCGAAGATTAAAAACAATCTCAGTAGTAATCATCATAGCTTCAGGGGTCTATGAAGCCCCAGGAATTATATGCAAAATGTGATGTGTGTGTATTTTTTCCTGGGCAGCGTCTACAACATTTATCAGCTTCTCAAAGAGGGTCATTGACCAACATTTTAGAGATTTATGTCAGGTCATGCTGCGTTTAGATTCTGTAGTGGCATCTGTGGTTTTAGTTTGCCAAGCATCCTTTCCCCTTTCCCTTTTTTCTCGTCATAGCGCCCCCATCTTTGGTTGGGGAGTGGGGAGACCTTTCCCTGAATTCCACACTGATGCTGGAAAATCTTCTCTTTCCATCTGTTACTAAATCCAGAGAATGTCATCTGGGAGCTCTCTGCACTGTTCCCCTGACCCATCCCTCTTTGAAGGAGCCACCAAGGGGAGCAGGGAGAGCAGGGAAGAGGGGCAGCACCCAGATTCCCTGAGGCCAGCTCCACCCTACCCTCCCTCCTTTCCATCTTTCTGCAGTAGCAGCGACAACTGTAGTCTGGAGAAGGTAGGGGTGGGACATTCCAGACAGACACAAGGATGGAAGACAGCGTGGTTTAGGAGAACTGATTCCTGGGGCTGCATGGAGGGGATGAGCTCAGAGGCAGACAGGATCAGCCCTGGCGGATCCCCCAGCAAGGCACGCACTGCATGGAGGTCCGAGGTACCGGGTTAGCCTGAGGTCAGGATTACAGAAAACCAGGAGCAAGACAGGGAAGCTTAAAGAGCCAAGCTGTGCATCCAGGACTGGGGTGATGGCAGGTCAAGCCCGGCTGGAGGAGGATTGAGCCCCGCCCCCAACCGAGGGAGGAGGGCTGGCTTCGCCCCCCACCGGGAATCTGTGCATGCTAGTCCAAGACCACCTCAGAATCACAGATGACTTGTTATCCAGTGAACTGAAGGTCAAATAGGGGATCACCAGGTGGGCCTGGAACTGGAGAGAAAGGACGACTTTCTCTAGGATCTATGTGCCCCCTCTCTTTGACACCCCCTTCCGGTTTCCACTTGGTAGCACCTTCCTGATCCCCTTATCTCCAAGGCGCTTAGGGAAATGGCCCCCTGCAGGAGCCTTCTGAGACATGCTGCTCTGGCCGCCCTGGAACCATGAGCCCTGCAACTCCGGTAAGAAAGAGATCTCTGGGACAGGAGAAAGGGCCCAGGGCAGGGTGGGTTCCATTCTCAAGGGATCTTTCAGGCCCTGACAAGCTCTATCCTCTGAATGACATCCTGGGTCTGCTCCTAGGTGGGGGTTTGTAGGGCTGAGCTATTCAAGGAAATGATCCTGGAGGAACAGACTGTGGTGGTAGATAGAGAAACAGTCTTCTTTCTCTAGTTGGGCCCCTTTCAATCCATTTTTGACTGTCCTAGAAATACTTTTCCAACCCATAAATTGAATCATCTAACTCCTCACCTTGAAACCCGCAAGCCCAAGCTCCAGTCACTATGTCATAATGCCCAAGCTCCTGAGCCTGTCATCCAAGACTTTCATGTTATATCCTTGCAACCCCTGCAGCTTCATCACCTGCTGATCCCCATGCCCCCCCCACTCCCACCCCTGCACTCTACCTTCCAAACACGCTGAAATACTGGACACTCATACTCATCCTTCAAGACCTCTTTCAGCCTCCTCTGGGAAGCCTTCCTGAACCTCTTGGTCAAAGTCAGTCTTCTTTCCCATTGTCAAACCATACCCTGTGCTTTAATTGTGTGTTTATGTTGTCTCCTCCACCAGACGGGAAGCTGGGAAAAGAGGAGGAAGGGCCTTGTCGGATGCTTTTTTATGCCCTCCACTAACGCCCGGTGCCAGGCACAAACTAAGTATCAAGAAAACATGGCAAAGCTAGGAGCCTGGTTTCTCCTCGTAATTTACATTTTTCTAGAAAATTAGAGGTCAAGATTCTTGGGAAAAAAGTATTTCATGATAAATGAATGAACAAAATAATGACTTAATAGCAAAATAAAATCGCAGGTGCGGCCTGTCACCTGTACTCCGGTTGGGCACAGGGCTACCACCCACGAGAGGCTGTATATTGATTACCCATATCTAGGCCTGCAGACTACAAGTCCCAGAAGGCCTCCTGTCGCACATCTCTACACGCCCCGCCCCCTCCCCGGTGGCGGGGCGGGACCGGAGGGCGGGGCCCCGAGGCAGCTAGACCCCGGGCGCAGCCTGGGGAGTGAACAGCCCCGGGCGCTCTGGGGCGCACAAAGCGCAGGCGCAGCGGGTTGGGAGGCCGCAGCACCAAGTAGCGGCCGTTTTGGCAGCAGCGTCGCAACAGGTGTAGACAGGTGGGTGCATCAAGGGGGGTTGGAGAGGGAGTTTGCACCTGGCCGTTTTATCTGACCTGTGTCTGAGCCTGAAGATGGGAGGGAGCAGCAAGAGAAGCAGGGACAAGCCGGGGCCTTCCAACCCAGGTGTTCCAGCCAGCCCTTGCTGCGCAGCAACAGGTGTGAGCTAGTGGGGGGAGGGGCGAAGGCACCAGCTCAAAAGTAAGCCGCGCTCAAGAACAGAGGGCACCTGGATTCCAATCCAAGCTCCGTCACACACATGGACAAGTCACATGCTATAGCTTAGTTTGTCCATCTGTAAAATAGGAGGAAAGATCCTACCCATCTAGTAAAGTACTCAATAGAGTTGCAGTGGGGCCCAAACTTTGCTGTACACTGAATCACCTGGGTATCTTGGAAGACTATCAGTGCTTACCTCCTGCCCCCAGATATTCTGATTTAATTATTACTGGGTATGACCTGTGTATCAGGAGTTTTAAAAGCTCCTACCAGAATAATGGTTAGAAGCCAGGACTGCTGGGTGTGAATCCTGGCTCCACTGCTTAATAACCAAGCAAATCTGCGAAAGTGCCTGGACCTCTCCAGGCCCCAGTTTCCTGGGAATAACAAGGATTATTGTGGGGCTTCAACGAGATACTAGATGAAAGCACTTGAGAAGTATACCTGGCACATAGTGCTCGATCAATCATAGTTGCTGTTGAACTATTATTTTATGCACTTTGTAAATGGCTCTGGTGGGGTTCAAATGTGAGGGAGGCTTCTCTTATCATGAAAGTCCCTCATTCATTGCCATGATTCTAATATTCTCTGCTGCCAGCGTTTCAAAATTCCAGGGTTTCTAACATTTTAAGAGTTCGTCACTTCAGTCTCTACCTGCCCGATGGACATGCTTTTACAGATCTGGAAGTGGAGGCCAGGGAGAAGGGACTTGGTCAAGGTTATGGGGCTGAGATTGGAATCCAGGCTTCTGACCCCCAGCCCCACCCCAGCGCAGTGGGTGGCTGCCCTGCTGACCCTACAAGCACAGTGCTCCGATTATGTGCCTGGAGCAGAGAATGGGAAGGAGACAGACAGGCTTGCCCTCTTTGTTTACTCACACTCCTTTAAACGTTTCCTCGGTGGCTCCCCCAGGGACGACAGGGGTGGGGGCTTTTCTCTGAGGAGCTGCTGTGGAGCAGCTGATGAGGCCCGTGTGTCCTTTGGCTCCTCTGACAGGTTCCGCCTGACTCTGCCCTGGAAAGTCCTTTTGAGGAAATGGCCCTGGTGAGGGGCGGCTGGCTGTGGAGACAGAGTGAGTGACCCTGGGCCAAGCCCTCATCTGTCCTGCACCTTGTCCAGGGGCAGGGATGAGGAAAGTGGCCTGTTGGACCTGCACAGTGAACCCTTCTCCCAAGAAATCATGCCCTTTTTATCCTCCCCTCCTTTGTCCATACTCTTGTCTCTGCCCGGAATGTCCTTCACATTCCTGACTGCTTGGTAAACTACTTATTCTTCAAAACCCAGCTCAGATGTCCCCTTCTGTGAGGAGCCTTCTCTGCCTTTTCTCTCCTCACCACCCCAGCCCCTGCTGTAGCACCAAGCTGGGTTCGTGGCCCCCTTCTTCGTTCCCAGTGCCTCATACATGCCCCTGTTATAGCCCTGATAAATATATAACCGTCTTTACCTGTGGGCCTCACCACTCCCCCACCTCATACTGGCTCCAGACTGTGAGCACCTCAACTGCAGGGACTGGGTTTAATTCTCTGTGTGTCCACAGCACGCATACCCAGGGCTGGCCACAGAACAAGGTGCAGAACAAAATGAAAAATGCCTCTGTGCTTTGGAATTTGTAAAGCTCTAGGAAGATCTCTTATGTCTTTACCCTTTTCTGTAAAGTTTTCCAGTCACAGAATGTCTAAAGCGAGGGCTCAGACCCACCTCTGACCAGAGTCATGATCTGAATCAGAGCTGTCCCGGGCCAGGAGCTCCCCACACCCTATGACCCGTACTCACTTCATTCAGTTCAGCAAACACTGAGTCCAGGTCCTGCTGGGTGCCGGGACAGGTGAGGTGAGCTATGGCCAATCCCTCTGCTCCCCATTTGGTGGAAAAGGCAGACACTACACAAATGACTGTCACCTGGGGCTTGGCCTTTTTTTTCAAGTATGCTCACAATTATAAGCAATAATTGTACACCCCTCAGCAGAATGGATGCAATGGAAACTAAGGGTTTCCTTAAGGCAAGCACTTGATGACTAGTTGTTTTGTTAATTCTTGCATAAATCATATTCTGCATTCATACAAAAACAACTTAACGCTTTTTCTCTGACAAACTGTACCTATAGAAACAAATGTTCAGTTGGACATGAATTTAAATTTGTGGAGGTGCTCCATGTCTTGTGACACTTAAAAAAAAAAAAAAAGATTTCCAGCTTCCCCCAAGGAAAGAATCTGATCATTCATTTACAATTCAGCACATTTATGGAGCCCTGACTATGTGTTAGGCCCAGTGGGAGGCAATGGGTGAGCAAGACAGAGGCCCTGCCATCATTTCAGGGAGTAGACGGGCAAGGACGGGGTGGTTATAACACTGGGGGCCGGGGGTAAGGGGACTCTGGGAACCCACCCAGGGCTCCTGCCCCCCAGCAGGCTCTGTGATCAGCCTGCCTGGTGGGTCTGGAATATCGCACAGGCTCCATCCTCCGCCGCTGGAAGCGGAATTGGTTTGCCCTGTGGCTGGATGGAACCCTGGGCTACTACCAAGATGAGACTGCACAGGATGAGGAGGACCGCGTGCCCATCCGCTTCAACGTCCGAGACATAAAGATAGGCCAAGAGTGCCACGGTAAGCAGAGCCCCTTTCTCTCTGGCACTGTGACTATGGCCACGGCCCCCACACTGTGTCTGCCTGAGAACACCTGCTCTTCTCAGGTGGAAAGCTCTTTGCGGCTTTCAGAGGCCTTCCATAGACATTGCTTCTGGGCCTCTATCACCCCCAATTCATGTGGGTGTGAATTAAGAAATCAGTTCTTTATTGAGTTCCTACTCTGTGCTGGACCTGGGCCCTATGCTGGGTTCACAGAGGTGAGTCAGACACAGTTCTTGCCCTCTCCCGTGCTAGGAATGGAAAAAGATGAAATGAAATAAGGAGGCTCAGAGAAATTAAGTGACTGGCCCAAAGTCACACAGCAAATCTCCTTGATCAAGGCTCAGGCCATAATTATACAGGGAAACTGGGAGATAGATATACCTAACTAGAGAAGCAGGCAATGTGGAAAGGTGGAAGGGTCTAAAGAGTTGAGCAGAATCCCAAGGAAAGTGTGTGGGATCAGATGATGTTGGCAGTGGCCAATAAAAAGGACTCAGAGAAGTCAATTCCTATTCTTGTTTCTGGTTTACTGGGGAAACCTGGGGCCTGTGCCCTGTGGAAACCCCATATATGTGTGTCTGCCTTTAGATGTGCAGCCCCCAGAGGGCAGAAGCCGAGATGGCCTGCTGATCGTGAACCTACGAGAGGGTGGCCGCCTGTACCTGTGTGCAGAGACCCAGGATGATGCCATGTGAGTGGTTCCCAGGAGAGGATGGGGTGGGATCTTGGGGAATATGACCAGACGCCTCCTCCTCATTGGGCCTCTAGTTCCCTAAAGGTAGGAAAAGGGGACAAAGGGGACTACTACAAAGCATGGTAGTCTCAGTGGAGTCTGGGCAGAGTGGATTTGAAAGGCTCATGGTGATGGGTATGGTATCCAGGAAACTGATATGGTTAGGGATGAATTCAGGATTGTTGGGGGAGGGGTGTGCATACCTACCTCAGGTGTGTGGTCCCTGGTCACTCAGAGTTGGGCATCTAGCAGCCTCTGAGGTGAGCCCTCGCTTGGGGGTGATACAAAGGAACAGACAACCCCATGGCATCCTCAGAGGCCCTCCTTCTCACTCCCTTCCTAGAAGATGGCCTGGGGCAGGGGGTACTCTGATCTGAGGGATAGACCCTAACCTGCCTAACAGAGGCAGCCCGCGGGGGGGCCCCCCATGTGAGATGCAGATCCACACTGAGAGACGGGGCGTGTCTTCCTCACTCACATTCTTGCCCTTCCCACTCTCTGGCGGAGGGTCAGTTGGCCTTTGTGCTACAGGAGAGTGAAAGAGATGGGATGTGTGGGAGCAGGGGAGGCTGAGCTCGGGGTAGACAAAGCACAGAGCCGCCTTGTCCGCCCCAGCCAGGTGCCATGGCAACCAACAAAGGCTCAATTGTCCGGTGTCCACTGGGTGTTCCCGGGGCTCTGGGGTCAGAGCATTGGGGAACTGAGTTTGTAGGTTTGGGATGTGGAGGTGGGTTGCAGCCAGAGAACCAGCCTAGGCATGTTAGAATCTGAACTCCTAAGGGACCACCCAAGCCCAGCTGTCTTTTGTCCAGATGGGGAAACCGGAATTTCTAGAGGGAAAGAGACGATGGACTAAGAATGCATTAGGAGGCTGCAGCTCAACTGAGGGCTTGTCTATGTGACTGGAGCAGCAGAGGGGGTCACCTTTGTCTACCCAAGGGAGTCAAGAGGATCTCCCCCTTCACAAGAGACTAGGGCTAGAGGCTGGGTTGGGGAGGAAAGTCTAAAATGTGGGGCCCAATCTCCTTTCTCCTGAACTCCCTCCTCATGGTCTGGTGGGTTTGCATTGCAGAGCATGGAAGACGGCACTGCTGGAGGCGAATTCCACCCCGGTGAGCCCCCTTCCCTCCCTGTCTCCTCCCCACCCCTACCTGCCATGGAATCATGGGTGACTCAGATTCGGTCTCTGCCAGCCAGCAGTTCTCAATTTCCATATATGTGAGTGACTGAGTCCCGAGTGGAAAAGGACAGAAGACATCCAACTGGTGCTTGGAAGAGGGAGAGAGAGGCCTCCAAGAAGGCTTGTTGAAGGGGGTGGCATGTGAGCAGGGGGAAAGGAACTATCTTTTGTCCAGCAAGTATTATGTGTCAGGTGTGATATAGTTACAGTACCAGCTACTCCCCTCAACCATCCTGTGAGGTTGGGATTATTGTTCTCTCTCTGCAGATGATAAGATTGAGTTTTATTCATCCACACAACAAATATTTACTGAGTTCCTACTATGTGCCAGGCACTGTGCCAAGGACCAGGGATCAGAGGGTAGCTAAGGAGATGTGGGCCCTGCCTTCCTGGACTCAGCCTAATGGGGAGCTAGACGTGAAGTCACAAATTACAGAGTTAGTGATTCCATTGCAGTGCATTCAATGTGCATCCACCTTGATGGCCTGATCCAGGTGGGAGTCCAGACAAGGCTTAAGATGAGACCTGAAGGATAACAGAAATCAACTGGGTGAAAGGGCTGGGGTGGGGTGAAGGGAAGAGCTTTCCAGGCAGAGGGAACTGCAGGTGCAAAGGCCCTGAGAGGGGTTATGATGCTGGCAAGTTGAAGAACAGAAGGAAGGCTGAGGTGGCTGGATCTCAGGGAGAGAGAGAGCCGTGGGGGAAGGAGGGTTAGCAAAGCCAGGCATTAAAAGCTCTGTTAAGGATAGTGGTTTCCGCTAAGAATACTGGGAAGTCACTGAAAGTTTTTAAGCAGAGGAACGGCATGAGCAGATCAGACCAGACTTGTAGTTTTAAAAAGATAGTCTGGCTGGTAGGTAGGGAATGGATTGTAGAGGGTAAGAGTGGATGCCCGGAGACCTGTTAGAAGGCTGGGACAGTGTGCAGGTGACTGCCTGTGGGTCTGGACTAAGGCCTTGCTGGCAGAGACAAGCTGATGAGGATAAGACACACTTAAGAGGTAGAATCAACAGAACTTAGTGATTGATGGAGGTATGGTTTTGAGGAGCTGCCCAAAGGCGTGGTTTTGAGGAGCTCGGGTGGCCAAGCTTGGCCTCAACCCCCATCTGCCTGACCCCAGATTCTGTGCTTGCTCCTTCTACCTGTGGCACGGTGGAGCTCCTTCTCATCTAGAAAAAAAAAGTCCGCCTGGGAAGTAGCAGGGAAGACTGGGATGCATTTAGAAACTCCCTCAGGCGTTCACCTGCTGAGGGCCAGGCGTTGTGCTTGACCACCCGGCATTGGTTGTATCATTATTCTTCAATAAGAAGGGGTAGGGGTTGGTATTTTTAGTCCCATTTTATAGCTGGGGAGCTGAGGTTCAGAGGGGAATTGACTCGTCCGAAGTCTCGTCGTCTTAAGTCAGTGGAAGAGCCTGCACTGGAACCTAGGTCAGTGAGACTCTGAGGGAAGGGCACTAACTGCAGTAGGAGCTACATGAGCAGAGGTGGGGAAGTGGTACGTGCAAGTGTGTATATGCACACATGTGTGTCTAAAGGCCAGGAGTCTGGCCTGGCTGGAGGGTAAGGTGTGGAGGGAAAGAAATAGGAGACATGACCTCTGAGGAGCCATGTCACAAACGGCCTTGAAGTCCGGGGGAAGGAACTGAACTTTATCCTGAGGGTTGTGGGGAGCAATAAAGGGCATTAAGCAGGGGGGCTGTGGTCAGGCTTTGGAGCAGACTCAGGCTTCTGGGTGGAGGCTGGGGCAGTGGTCATCAGGGTGGAGGGACCTGGCTCTGAGCTCCAAACCCACTTACGCAGGGCAGACCAGTCCCACCCAAGAGGGGCAGGAGGAAGGAGGTGAGGGCTGACCGTTCTGTACTCTGTGACTCTATGAAGCTGCCTTGTGTCTTCTCTGCCTATCCACCTTCCTGCTGCTCTGCTTCCTAAATCTCTCCACTCTGACCCTCCACTCCACCTCCCCCCGCTCTACACACACATATGCACACACGCACACACGTGCACACACACGCGCGCATCCCTCTGGTCCCTAGGCTTGCTCGAACTGGGTGTGTTTGTACCTCTGTGTCTTTGTACTAGTGTCTGCCCATCTCTTAGTGTTCATGCCTGTGTCTGTCTGTCCTGTAGTGACCTGTGCTTTGTCCCTCCACATCCTGCAGGTTTATACCCCACTCTGGGTGGAGGCTCCAGGAGGAGCCCCTGACACAGGGCCGGGGGCACAGTCAGGGGCAAGGCTGTGGGGCCAGTGCTGGGTGCAGGTGGGTGGGCAGGCAGATCAGAGCTGTACTGTCCTCCCTGGAGACTGGGGGCCTCAGCAGCCTGAAACAGGCGAAGGTGGGCTATTCTGGAGAGACACTACTGATCCGTCTTCTCTGTGTAACTTCAGCAAAATCACCACCCCTTCTGAGCTTCCCACCATTACCATGGGCTGGGGAAGAAGAGGATACCCCCTTCCCTTGCCCAGCTGGCAGAGGGCTCTGCTAGGGCCTGTGAAGAGCTCTGAGTCTCTCCAGATGTAGAGGGCCTCTGACACCCGCCTCCCTCCCCTTCTTGGGTTTCTGTGGCTTAAGCAGGCCCCAGCTGGAGCCACCGTCCCTCCCAGGAGCCGCCGGGTTTGCCCCAAGGTCAGGTGTGTGACCTGCTCGTGGAGCCCCTGTAATGTTGAGAGGCGGATCTGGGTAAGTGCTGGCTCAGCCCTCCCGGCCTCCATTCTGGCACCAGGATGTGCCTCCAGCAGTGGGCCCAGTCACATCCCTTCCCTGCTCACAAACATTCCATGGCTCCCCATCATTCATAGGACACCAACCACAGCTCTGCTTTCAAGGCCTTCGGAATCTGGCCTGGGCCACACTTGCCCACCTCATCCCCCTCATCCCCTGTGCTCCAACTGCTCTGCTCAACCCCCTGCTCCCAGCTATGCCCAACCTTTTCTGTTTCTCCAGCCTTTGCATGTGCTGCTCTATCTGCTGCAAAGACCCTTAATTTCCTGACAAAATGATGCTTATCCTCTAAGATGCACCTCAAAGGCTGCCACCTCCTCAGGGAGGACTTCCCAGACCTCCACACATTGTTGCTCCCTCCCACAACCCACTGCGTTAGTGCTTAGTCCTGTCTTCATTCTGCCTGATTTCTAGTTCCTATATTTTTGTCTCTATTCTCCCAGGAGACCTGGAACTTCCTTCAAGGCAAGGATCAGGTTAGGTCAGCTCTGCCCCTGTGGAACCTGGCACAGTGCTGGGTATAGAGCTGGTGCACAATGAGTGCTCAGTGATGGGAACAGTCTTTTTTTTTTTTTTTTTTTTTTTTTGCGGTACGCGGGCCTCTCACTGCTGTGGCCTCTCCCGTTGCGGAGCACAGGCTCCGGAGGCACTGGCTCAGCGGCCATGGCTCACGGGCCCAGCCGCTCCGCAGCACGTGGGATCTTCCCGGACCGGGGCACGAACCCGTGTCCCCTGCATTGGCAGGCGGACTCTCAACCACTGTGCCACCAGGGAAGCCC
Organism: Tursiops truncatus; assembly: GCF_011762595.2. Classification (NCBI taxonomy): domain Eukaryota; kingdom Metazoa; phylum Chordata; class Mammalia; order Artiodactyla; family Delphinidae; genus Tursiops; species Tursiops truncatus. Next base: position 57,397,369 of record NC_047041.1, on the reverse strand, counting down.
GGGGACAGTCTATTTTGACCCTCCTATTCCTGGTGCATGAGGGTGGGGTACAAGTAGGCCTCAAGCAGTAGTCACTGAATGGGCAAACGAGTGAATGAATAAAGAGAGGAAGGAAGGAGTAAAAAAACCTCTTGTTATGGCCTCACTACTGCGCATTATAATTTAGTCCGTGTCTGTCTCCCTGCCACACACCCCTCTCCCCAGTGTTTCTGGAAAGCAGGATTTGGGGATGAATCCCCTCTCTGTCTCCAGCACTCAGCCTGACCTGGGGTGGGCACAGTAGGGGGCTTGGGTTAGAGTACCTGTGGTCAGCTAGCACAGCGGTGCTCAATGTGGCTGTGCATTAGAATCGCTTATGGACTTAAGAACAATTCAGATGTTCAGATCCTACTTCTGGATGCTCTAATTTTGTAGTTCTGGGTGGGGCCTTGGAAATCTATGGTTTAAAAAATTTCTCCTGACGATTCTGATGTGCAGAACCACTGAGCCCAGAAGTGCTAGGACCACCTAGATGCATAGACATGGTTCTGCTGGATTCTCACTGTGCCCTGGGAGTGGGCAGTGTAGGAAAGACTGTCCTCATTTACAGATGAGAAAACTAAAGCTCTGAGAGGTTACATAACATGACCGGGGTCACTTAATTCATCAGTGGCAGGGCTGGGATTCCCAGCCCAGCATTGAGGCATCCCCCATACCCAAACTAGGATAAAAGTTTGTTTAAAGTGGGGATGCCTAAAAATTGAATTTAAAAGCTATAAACTTGAGCTTTTCTGAGGTGAGGGGTCCATTTGCATGTGACCTCCTGATTGACCCTGTCCCCACCTACAAAAGGGGCTGGGCCTGGAGAGGGAGAGGATCTGGATCAAACCCTTAGATTCTGTGAGGTCTCTGGGGAATCCCCTGCCCCGTTGCCAGGTGACCCACATGAGCTTGCCTCTGGGCTTCTTAGGCCTGGAGGGTAGAAACAGGTGCCCCACAGAGACATGAGATGGTGCTCTCTACTTTCTCCAGGGCCTGGACAGGCCCACCGGCTTACAGTGCAGGGCAGATGTAGGCTCTGGACCTCAACTTCCCTACCAGTAAAACTGGGGCTCTGAGTGCTTAGATCTCTCTAGCCCCTCCAGGCTTAGAGCTCAGATCTTGGTCACCCCTACCAGAAAGCCCTATTGGATCACCCTTGGGGAAGGAGCACAGTAAGGGAAGTCACTTGAGACTGAGCATTGTTTGTCTGAGCCTCTTGCATTGCTCTGGGTCTGGTCATTGTACCTAACTTGAAACTGGACTTAGAGTTGGGTGACCTTAGTTCCAGTCTGACCCTGTATTTGACTCACTTGAGATAAATTCAATACATTAGGCACCTACCATGTTCCAGTCAGGCCTGATTAGACCCAGTCCCTGCCCTTGTTGGGGGCAGGAGGTGTTTTCTTCAAGTCTGATGGAGGAGACACCTCACAGGGATACAACAATGACACCATAGAGTGTGGTTGGTGCTGTGATGATGGAAGTCTAAGGGCCGTGGGTGCCCAGATGGGACCCTAACAGAACCTGAGGTTCAGGGAGAGTGATATGTGAGTTGAGTCTAAAAGACAGGTTAGGTAGTTGAATTTAAAAAGATGAGAAAGGAATCCCTTTCAAAGGGAAATGGCATGGATACTTGAAATCACAGGTGTGGTTGGAGGACTCCCCTTTACAGCCAGACTTCTTAAAAGAGATGTCATGACATGCTGATTCCATCCCTCCTCTCTCAACCATTCTTCAGTCCTCCATAGTCTGGCTTCTTCCTCCAACCACTCCTCTGAAAAGTGTTTTCAAGGTTGCCCACAATTTCCAATAAACCAATGGCTTATTCTCTTGGCACTGGGCAAGAGGATGGACAGAAGAGCATATTCAGAAGATAAAATCATGAGATCTGGTGGCTAATATGATGTGGAAGATGTGTGTGAAGACAGCGGTGCCAACCTGATGTCTTGGTTTGAGTGCATGGTGCTGGTGTTTAGAGGAAAGCATTCACAGAAGAGCAGGTTTGGGGGGATCGAAGGATGATGAAATTACTTTGAGATGGTTTAAGTTTGGACACCTGGACTTTTAAGGGACCACCTGGACCATTTAGGTGTTAAGCTCAGTTAGAGATATAAGGTGCAAGGGGGCTAAGAAGTCTGTTCCAAGTCTGTTCCCCATGGATAAAATGAGGGTCTTGGATTAAGAGCTTCCATTTAATTCAGCATATATTTATTAGTCCTTGCTATTCCCTAGGCCCTGCTGGCAACACAAATGAATCAAAGCCCTTGCCAATAGGCAGCTCACATTCAGGGTGCAGGCAGGAAAGGCCAGGAGGAAGGCTAGGAACAAGAGGCCCAAGCATAGTCCACAGAGAACTCAGGAAGAAAGGATTCTTTCTGAGGCCAGAAGGGCTTCCTGGAGTGGGTGACTTTTGAATTAGGCTTTGAGGGGTTGGTAAAAATCTAATGGGGGAGGGGAGAGGGCGGACAGTCTATTCCTCCCTCCCAGAGAGAACACTGACCATTCTTCTCTGAGCCTCCATCCCCAGCTGTGTGGTAGAGTGAATAATGCCTGCTGTAAGGATGAGAGGAAATAACACATGTCAGCATCTCCCTTCGGACCTGGAACATGGTGGATGCTTAATAATACTTTAGTTACTTCCCACCTCTACCTTTCCTTTCCCTTCCTTCCTCCACAACCCCCTTTTATTTCCTGGCCAAAGCCCAGGCCCCCCTCTCCATAACCAGGAGAGTAGAGAAGTCCATTGGGTTTCTCCAAGTGTCATCACTGGAGAGCTGCTACCAAATATTAGACTATCTATCAAAGGAAGTAGGGAGCCATGGAGAAGTTTTGATCAGGGGAGTGCTAGGTAGGAAGCCAGGGCAGGAAAATGGCATCGCTGGGAGCTGGATGGAGGGGCTGAAGTATTAGAGGACAAGGGCCTTGTGGGGAGGTAGGGTCTTTCTTCAGGAGCTTGCTGGTATCTGGGGACCCATTTGTAAACTTGGTGTGGTGGCTCTGTGGGCCCAGAAGGGCCTGAACCAGGTGTGGGGGGGAGGGGACAAAAGCCGGGCCCAGCTCTCCGGCAGCTGACCAGGCAGGGCTCCCCAGGTGCGCATCTACAGCCCATACCAGAACTACTATGGGGTGGTGCCCCCCAACGGTCACGACGCCACATATGTCCGCAGCTACTATGGACCGACCTATGGTAAGTCTCCGGCCCACCCCTCCCCCTGCCTCAATTCCCGCCCCTGGTCTATCAGTAGGGGCCAGGCCCCACCCTTTTAGTGACCATGGATTTTCCCAGGTGGGACCCTCCGCAAGGCCCCCTCCCCATCCCATGACTCAGAACGGTTCTTGAACCAGAGCCCCTCCCCACTCCAGAGCTGACCTCTTCTCTAGGCCGGCCCCTATTCGCTGGCTGCTCAGCAATACCCATTCTTGAGCTGGTAGCGACCCCTGGTGGCTAATTCGGGAAAGGCTACCTCCTCTCACTCCAGGGTCTGGCGGTTAGGAAGGCCCATCCATCATCAGGTGCAGTCTGGAGTTTCTTAGAGACCCCGGGGTTTCCTCGCCAGTCCATCCTAGCCCCACGGTCCCAGAACGTCCGTAGCAGATCCAGGGCATAGAAGCCGTGGGAACAGAGCGCGCGTCCTTCCCGCATCAAGCCCTCAGTTTCTCCAACTGGGGAGCAGGAGAGTGGGCTCAGCGCCTTATCTTGGTTTGGGCTGGAGTCTAGCAGAAGGAGGCGGATGATCTCTTTGCTCCCTCCTCTTAAGTCCCTGGTCCTCACGGGCTCTCTCTCCGCAGGCCCCGGCGTGACGCACGTAGTGGTCCGGGAGGATCCTTGCTACAGCGCGGGCGCCCCCCTGGCCATGAGCATGCTTGCGGGAGCCGCCACAGGTGCAGCACTCGGCTCGCTCATGTGGTCGCCCTGCTGGTTCTGAGCCCTGGACCCTGCGCGTAGACCAGAAAGACCCCTTTCCTGCTTGGTCCCACCCTCCACCATCCAAACCCTGTCCCACTTGGCCCCTTAGTTTCCATTAGCCCCTTCTGGGCTCGGATCGTTCCTCCCACTCCCCACCCTCACCCTGCACATCAGAAGCTATCATCCCAGGCACAAACATAGCTCAAATTTCTTTTATCTACTGCTAGACACCCCAGAAATCCGTTATAGACACATATGTTTCCCCCAAACACGCCAGGACACAGAAAATGCAACTCATGGGTCTTCAAGTTGCCCAGGCACTGGAGACACAGGAATCAGGTTCTTTCCCCTGGCAGCTCCAAGCTTGGTGCGGCAGACTGGAGTAAACAAACACTTTACAAGGTGGAGTTATCAGTCTTTTGACAGTATGATGGCAAAAAGTGAGGAAGGTAGGCTAGGAGTAAAGTTGTTGGCAAGAGTGCAGAGCCGTGAACATAACGGCACATCCAAAGAATTGAATGGGAGTTCATTTGGGCTGGGGTGTGGGCAGGGGTCAGATCATGATGGCCCTTCAGGCTAAGGAGGTTGCTGGCTAAGGGGGAGGTGTGAGCTTTTTGGAGTGAAGTTTCATGATTGCACCATAATGAATATATTGCCTGTTTTAATTCCCAAACCCAAAACACTCCCTGAGTTTAGCCTCATCCTTCCCAGCTACCAGATTTCTGGATCCTTTGTTCCTTCAGTGTTCGGAAAGCACCTGTTTTCCATGTCAAGGTGCCTGGGGCAGCAACTGAGCTGAACCTGGGGTCCTCTTCCTGGGGGGCAGGTGAGCTCTCTTTGTGACTCGCCCTAGGTTGGTGCCTCCATCAAGAAATGCATTTCTGTTCCCCAAAAGCTTGGCCCCCTATCCATAGCTGTAGCTATCAGCATCTCAGGCTTTGTCTCTTCCTTCACTCTTGGGGAGATGGCAGTGCTCACCTCTGGGACCTGGTCCACCTTTGTCTCAGTCCTGAAGGCCCCACATGTGCCTCCCTGCAGGTGGCCCCGCAGTCTCCCCATTTGGTCCCCTTCTAGTCTCCTCCCCCATCCTGTCCCAATCACTAGTAGAAATGCTAACATCCCTGCCCAGTAGCCAGAGTAGCCTGCTAAAGTTCCCTTGTAGATAGGGGCTCCAGTTGCCCTATTGCAGAGACTAATAAAGGTGTGGTTGGCTCTAGCCCTGACTCTGGCTTTGTTTGTTCCCCCAGGGGGGCCCTGTTTCCCTGGAACACCTCTATGACTCAGCACCTACTAGCGCCTTCTCTGGTATAGTGAGAAAAGTGTGGATTCTGAGGTCAGGTAGAATTGGTGGCAGCATGTTAGCTGAGCAATTTAGGGCAAGTCACTTAACATTTCTGTATCTTGCTTTCCCCACCCATAAGCTGGCAGGTTGAAGTTGGCTGTTCCTGAGGGCTTGAGAGGAGAGGCTGCATCAGAATCTCTGTCATCTGAGCTGATGGATGATCCAGGTTATGCCCTGCCTGCTTTCTGAGAGCCCTGTGGTGTTGGGTGAGGTCTTTCCCAGTAGGTTCCCATCCTTCTAGAGTTGAATCAATGAGTTAGACTCATAGAGACAAAGGTGGCCAGGGAAGGAAACAACCATCTTACTTCAGGCCTTTTGAGGCTGCAAGTAACAGGAACCCCCATGCTCAAACTGATTTAATCCCAAGAAGGGAAAATATTGGGCCACATACCTGAGAAGTCCAGAAACTGCTTGGTCCAGGGACTCAAATATTATCACTTAGACTTTGCTTTGTTTCCATCTTTACAGCCACTGGGCTGGCTCAGAGGTTGCAGTGATATTCCGCAGCTCTAGACTAATGCCCTCCTTGGTTCAAGTCTAGCCAAGAGAGCCTCTCTTCCTCCAACAGTATGAATAAAAGTCCTGGCATGAACTTTTATTCAAACTGTTGCACATTAGCCTGAATTGGGTCTTGTGGCCATCTCTGAATCTACTGTGATCTGGAAAAGATGGTCTAAAATAACAGAGCTTAGAGCAGGGTTGGGGTAGTGTCCCAAAAGAAATTAAGGGCACTGTTCCCAGAAGTAGGATGACTAGGTGAGAGCTGGGTGGCAAAAATATCAGGTATCCACCTCAGCCACATTCCCAGACACCAACTTAGAGGGATACATAAACAAAAAGCAATGATTCAGTGAAGTTCGATAGGAACATGGTACAGTGGGAGCTCTGAGGAAGAGGTATCCAACTGTGCCAAGGGGGCTGAGGAAAGCTTTGGGACAGGAAGTGAAAATTTAGGGTGAGCCTTGAAGGATGAGTAGGAGTTTGTCAAACAGAGAAAGGAGAAAGAACAGATGGAAGAAATGGCATGAACAAAGGCCTAAAAACATTTTGGTCTTGAGAGCACTGTGAAGTTCAGGAAACAGTCTCATGTCACAGCAAGTTGCATGGTGAGGAGTGGTAGTGGATGGACCAGTTTATAGAGAACCTCCCACAGCTGGGTTAAGGGCTCTTTTCTCTGGGCATCTATGGTCTTAGGGCTACATTTATCATGGTCCTGATGATACCATGGTTATTTCCACTCACCCCACCAAACAGGGCAAGAAAGATGCAAATCGATGCTCCAGGTGCAGTTTGCTTCAAAATCTCTCCACTGATGGTTGCAGCATGAATTTTTTATCTTCCAGCTGTTCACTAGACAATTATTAAATTATTCACACACATATTAAGACAAACATTAATTCTCACAGACAACACAGTTTAATCTGGAGGTGGCCTATGGACCACATCTGGCCCACATATTGTTTTGTCTGGTCAGCACAGTGGTTTTTAAAAGTTTTTAATTAAAATGTGATATCACTACACACCCAACTAAATGGCTAAAGATAAAGTAGATAACATTAAGTACTGATGTGAAACAATTAGAAATCTTGTTTAAGGGTAAACTGGTACAACTGCTTTGGAAACTGATCAGTTAACTCACACATATGCATACCTCTTAACCCATCAATTCTACTCCTAGGTACCCTCAACAAAAATGGGTACATATGTTCACCCCAAAAATAATAGGTACAAGAATGTAATAAAAGCAAAAGCTCAAACTCTAGACTAGGTGGATCCATTGATATATTCCATTCACAAGATGGAATACTATTCAGTGAGAATTAATTATCCATTAAGTATACGCAAAATCATGAGTGAATCAAAAAAATTGCTGAGAGGACAAGGGGTGTGGGGGGAAGTGGGAAAACAGAGTTAAACTATGACAAGTTTCCTTTTCCTTATGTGAAGTGTACAATATTAAGTATATGCTGATAAGTCAAAGATGCACATTAGAATTCCTAGAGCAACCAATGAAAATATAAAGAGGTTAAGCTAAAAAAGCCAGTAAAGGAGGGACTTTCCTAGCGGTCCAGTGTGTAAGACTCCAAGCTCCCAATGCAGGGGGCCTGGGTTCGATCCCTGGTCGGGGAACTAGATCCTGCAGGCATGCTGCAATTAAGAGTTCTCATGCCACAAATAAGAGTCCTCATGCCACAACTAGAGTCCGCATGCTGCAAGTAAAAAGATCCCACATGCCACAACTAAGACCCAGCACGGCCAAATAAGTAAATATTTCTAAGAAAGTAAATAAATAAATAAGCCAATAAAGGAATTTAAAAACAGATGAAGCAAAGAAAACAAACACCAAAATGGCAGACCTATATCCAAACATACTAATTATTACATTAATGGTAAGTAGACAAAAAGCATAAATTAAGAGACAGAGATTGTCAGAATAAACAAACAAGCAAGACCCAACTATATAACTTTATACAAAAGATACACTTTAAAATGTGCAAGTAGGTTGATAGTAGAAGAATAGAAAAAGATATGCCAGGGAATTCCCTGGCAGTCCAGTAGTTAGGACTCAGCACTTTCACTGCCAGGGCCTGGGTTTGATCCCTGGTCGGGGAATTAAGATCCCGCAAGTTGTGTGGCATGGCCGGGAAAAAAATAAAGAAAGAGAGAAAGAAAGAGAGAGAGGAAAGAAAAGAAAAAAAAGAAAAGAAAGAAGAAAGAAAGAAAGAAGGAAGGAAGGAAGGAAAGAAAGGGAAAGAAAGAAAGAGAGAGAGGGAGAGAGGGAGAGAGGGAGAGAGGGAGAGAGGGAGAGAGGGAGAGAGAGAGAGAAAGAAAGAAAGAAAGGAAAGAAAGAAAGAGATATGCCACATAGAGTAAGCATCAGGGACTTCCCTGGCACAGTGGTTAAGAATCCGCCTGCCAATGCAGGGGACACAGGTTCGAGCCCTGGTCCAGGAAGACCCCACATGCCGCGGAGCAACTAAGCCCATGTGCCACAACTACTGAGCCTGTGCTCTAGAGCTCGCGAGCCACAACTACTGGGCCTGCGTGCTACAACTACTGAAGCCCACGTGCCCAGAGCCCATGCTCCGCAACAAGAGAAGCCACTGCAATGAGAAGCCTACGCTGCAACGAAGAGTAGTCCCCATTCACTGCAACTAGAGCAACAAAGACCCAATGGAGCCAAAAAAAAACTACAATGAGATATTACCTCACACCAGTCAGAATGGCTATCATCAAAAAATCTACAAACAGGTACTTCCCTGGTGGTCCAGTGGTTAAGACTCCGTGCTTCTAATGCAGGTGGCATGGGTTTGAACTAGGATCCCACATGCTGTGAGGCTTAAAAAAATAAAAAAGATCCACGAACAATAAATGCTGGAGAGGGTGTGGAAAGAAGGCAACCCTCCTACACTGTTGGTGGGAATGTAAATTGGTGCAGCCACTATGGAAAACAGTATGGACGTTCCTTAAGAAACTAAAACTAGAGCTACCACATGATCCTGCAATCCCACTCTTGGGCATATACCCAGAGAAAAACATGGTCCCAAAGAATACATGGACCCCAATGTTCATTGCAGTGCTGTTTACAATAGCCAAGACATGGAAGCAACCTAAATGTCCATTGATACAAGAATGAATAAAGAAGATATGGCACATATATACAATGGATGGGCTTCCCTGGTGGCGCAGTGGTTAAGAATCTGCCTGCCAATGCAGGGGACATGGGTTCGAGCCCTGGTCTGGGAAGATCCCACATGCCACAGAGCAACTAAGCCCATGCATCACAACTACTGAGCCTGTGCTCTAGAGCCTGTGAGCCACAACTGCTGAAGCCTGCGCACCTAGAGCCTGTGCTCTGCAACAAGAGAAGCCACTGCAATGAGAAGCTTGCACACAACAAAGAGTAGGCCCCACTCGCAACTTGAGAAAGCCCGCACACAGCAACAAAGACCCAATGCAGCCAAAAATAAATAAATAAAATAAATTTATAAAAAAAAAATAAAGAGGGGCATTTTATAAAGATAAAGAGTCAGTGTATCAGGAAATTGACAGCAGTTCTGTGAGAGAGATTTATACCTATAAATGCATACATTAAAAAAGAAGAAAGATCTCAGTAACCTACCTGGACACCTTAAGGAATTAGAAGAACAAACTAAACACAAAGCTGGTAGAAGGAAGGAAATAACAAAGATTAAAGCAGAGATAAGTGAAATAGAGAAAAGAAAAGAAAATAGAGAAATTCAATGAAACCAAAAGTCAGTTCTTTGAAAAGATCAATAAAATCGACAAACTTCAGCTAAGGGAAAAAAAAAAGACTAAAAGAAAAAGAGAAGACTAAAATGACTAAAATTGGAAATAAAAGTGAAGACATTACTACCAATTATACAGAAATAAAAAGGATTATAAGAGAATACTATGAACAGTTGTATGCCAACAAATTGGATGACCAAGAGCAAATATTATACTCAATAGTGAAAGAACTAAAAAGCTTTCCCCTAAGATCAGAAATGAGACAGCATGCCCAGTTTTGTCACTTCTACTGGAAGTTTTAGCCAGAGCAATTAGACAAGAAAAATAAATAAAAGCCATCTAAATTGGAAAGGAAGAAGTAAAATCATCTCTATTCACAGATGACATGATCTTAAATGTAGAAAACCCTATATATTACACACACACACAAAAATGTTAATAAATTTAGCAAAGTTTCAGGATACAAAAGTCAACACAAAAATCAGTTGCATTTTATACACTAGCACTAAACAATATGAAAAGGAAATTAAGGGGAAAAATTCCACTTACAATAATATAAAGAAGAATAAAATATTTAGGAATAAACCTAACCAAGGAGGTGAAACACTTGTATGCTGAGACGTAAACCATTGCTGAGGGGACTTCCCTGGTGATCCAGTGGTTAAGACTCTCTGCTTCCAGTGCAGGGGGTGTGGGTTCAATCCCTAGTTAGGGAACTAAGATCCCACATGCTATGTGGCATGGCCAATCAATCAACCAATCAATCACTGCTGAAAAGAATTAAGATATAAATAAATGCAAAGTTCTATGGTCTGAATGTTTGTATTCCCCAAATTTCATACATTAAAATCCCACGAGCGACTTCCCTGGTAGCGCAGTGGTTAAGACTCCACGCTCCCAATGCAGGGGGCCCAGGTTCAATCCCTGGTCAGGGAAGTAGATCCCACATGCATGCCACAACTAAGAGTTTGCATGCCACAACTAAGGAGCCCACATGCCGCAACTAAGGAGCCCGCCTACTTCAACTAAGACCCAGTGCAACGAAATAAATAAATAAATATATAAAAGAAATAATCATTTAAAAAATAAATTAAAAAATAAAATCCCATGAGAAACTAACACAACATTGAAAATCAACTATACTTCAATTAAAAAAGTAAACTATAAAAATTGTTTAATAGTTAAAAAAATAAAGAAATCCTAATCCCCTAAAGGTGATGGTATTAATAGATGGGGCTTTGGGAGGTACTTAAATCATGAGGGCAGAACCCTTATGAATGGTATTAGTGCCTTGATAAAAGACGCTCCAGAGAGATCTCTAGCCCCTTCTGCCATGTGAAGATACTACAAGAAGTCTGTGACCCAAAAGAGGGCCCTCATCCAACAAACTATGCTGGCACCTTGATCTTGTCAGACTTCCAGTCTCCAGAACTGTGATCAATAAATTTCTGCTGTTTATAAGCTACCCAGTCTGTGGTATCTTTTTATAGCAGCCTAAACAGACTAAGAGAAATTAATACCGAGATGTGGGATTGCTGTCATAACAAATACCTAGAAATATGGAAGCAGCTTTGGAATTGGGTATGGGCAGAGGCTGGAAGAATTTGGAGGTACATGCTAGAAAAAGCCTATATTGTCATGAATGACTGTTAAGGGCAATTCTCATGAGGGCTCAGAAGGAGAAGAGGAGAGCTGTAAAGAGGGCCTCAATCTTTTTAGAGAATAATTAAGTGGTTGTGACCAGAATATTGGTAGAAATATGGATGGGAAAGACCATTCTAATGAGGTCTCAGTTGGAAATAAGGAATGTGTTACTGGAAACAGGAGAAAAGGCAATCCTTATTATGAAGTGGCAAAGAGCTTGGATGAACTGTGTTCGTGTCCTAGTTTTTTGTAAAAGGTAGAACTTGTAAGTGATGAAATTGTTGTCTGGCTGAAGAAATTTCTAAAGCAAAATGTTGAAGGAACAGCCTGGCTTCTCTTGAATGCTTATGGTAAAATGTGTATTAAGAAACAAAATTCAACTGAGTAAATTTGAAAATCTAATTGGCTTGGGAATTCCTTGGTGGTCCAGTGGTTAGGACTTGGCACTTTCACTGCTAGGGCCCAGGTTTAATCCCTGGTCAGGGAACTAAGATCTGGCAAGCCACATGGCATGGCCAAATAAAAAACCACACAAAAAAACAAAAAATGAATTGGCTTTATTCAACAACTCATCAATTGGGCAGCATCTCACCTAGCAGATAGAAAGAACCTCTGAGCTATACAAAATGGAAGGCTTTTTTACATACAGAAGAGGGCAGGAAAAGAAGTTTCTAGCAAAAAATGGATTGTTTCAGGCAAGGTGACTTCCTAGGGGGGACAGATAGGGTCTATTGGGTGGATTACCTTACTAGTGCTGGCCAGGTAATTCCAGATTGACTGGTTAAAGGTCATATTCCAGGGAGAGGCTGAAACTCCAATTAGGTTAGGTATTAAGTCTTGGTTTGCTGACACACGGCTTAGCACAAGTGACTCCATTTTGGGTCTGTTGTTTCTTTTTTAACAATCCATCCCTTTTGATCAGACTTTTAGCCTGAGAGATATGATCAAAATTTAAGGTATTAGCATCATTCCTAGCTACCATTCTGTAGTCTTGTAGCTTTTATTGAGCCTTTGTGTATATTCACAGGTCTTTTTTTTTTTTTTTTGGCCACACTGCACAGCATTCAGGATCTTAGTTCCCCAACCAGGGATCGAACCCGTGCCCCCTGCAGTGGAACTCTAGACCACTAGATTTCCTAGACCACTAGACCACTAGGGAAGTCACCAGGCTCCGTTTTTAGCCAGTCATTTTCTTCATTCTTTTTCTGGCATTCCAGTCTTAGGGAGATCATTTGCTTGGTTGTAGGTGGCTGCAAACATGCATTTAAAGCTTTTGAGAGAATACAGCACACCAGGAGGACTACTATAATTATTATGTTCAGGATAATTCCCAATGTTTGGAGTGCACTTTGGAGCCATGGTCCCCAAGACCCAAACAAATCAAAATTAGAAGTCAAAGAAAGATCACTTGAAGAAATCACTTTCTGAAGCCAAGAGGCTTGTTCGGTAATCTTATGTAGCTGAGTTTTAACTTACCCAGAATTGTTAATCCAGGTGCAGCAAGTAGTGCTAACCATAGCACAAACACCTCCTTGTTCAGCTAAAAAATAATCAGTCTATCCTATTATCAAGGACAACTTCAGCCAGAGTTTGATTTTTGTTGGACAGCTATTGTTTTAGCAGCAGATTCTGCAATATGTTCATTGTTAAGGAGAGGTTCCTTATCATAGCCTTATTTGCATTTACTCTTAATTAGGAATTAGGGCTCTGCCAAAGGAAGCAAATCCTGAAACCGAGCGGGGGCCCTGTGGGGCTCCTGGGCATGGAGGCCTTTTTGTCTCCCATTTCTTGTAGGCAAGACTCTGGCTTCCATGACCTTCCCTGAGTTCCAAAGGGCAGATTTGGAACAGTTGCTAATCACGGGAGGAGCAGTCAGGAAACCACCTGAGGCAAGAATAAAGGGACCAGAGAAGCTCATCAAATTAGGAGACCTTGACCACCTGAGACCCTGCACATACCCTAATCTTATCAGCAACCCCACCCTTTTGAAACTTTGCAGAAGAAGAATGCAAGACTGTTATTGCCTTGATCCTTACCCCATACCCCTGACCATAAGACCTGACTATAAGACCTCTCCCTATTCCCCAGGGTGGGGAGGCACATTTCTTGAGGCGCTAGCCTGCTGTGTTCCCTTTTTGCCTGGCAAAGAATAAAGCCACCCTTTCTTTTTCCTCCAAAACTCTGTCTCCGTATCTCATTTTGGCATTGGTATACAGGGAGCCAATATTTTGACATCAATCCTGAATCATGAATGCCTCCTGGTAGGTCCTTTCTAACTTGAAGATATAAATTCAGGGGAGCTGGGACTTCCCTGGTGGTATAGTGGTTAATAATCTGCCTGGCAAGGCAGGGGACACAGGTTCAAGCCCTGGTCCGGGAAGATCCCACATGCCACGGAGCAACTAAGCCCATTTGCCACAACTACTGAGCCTATACTCTAGAGCCCGTGAGCCATAACTACTGAGCCCACGTGCCACAACTACTGAAGCCTGCGTGCCTAGAGCCTGTGTTCCACAACAAGAGAAGCCACCGCAATGAGAAGCCTGCACACCGCAACAAAGAGTAGCCCCCGCTCGCTGCAACTAGAGAAAGCCTGCGTGCAGCAATGAAGACCCAACACAGCCAAAAATAAATAAATAAATAAATTTATATTAAAAAAAAAAAAACCAGGGCTTCCCTGGTGGCACAGTGGTTGAGAGTCTGCCTGCCGATGCAGGGGACACGGGTTAGTGCCCCGGTCCGGGAAGATCCCACATGCCGCGGAGCGGCTAGGCCCGTGAGCCATGGCCGCTGGGCCTGCGCGTCTGGAGCCTGTGCTCTGCGGCGGGAGAGGCCACAGTGGTGAGAGGCCCACGTACCGCAAAAAAAACTAAACAAACAATAAATTCAGGGGGGCTGACCAATATGGCATCTCAGCTTGTGAACAGTTAAGGGCATAGTTAGATAATGTAAGAGGCACTTTCTGGTTATGCTCCAGCCATCTAGGCATTCATAGGCCTAAGGAGAATGATAACTATCACAGATAAGGATAAAACCTGTCAGGGCACAAACCATTTCTGCTAAGGTGGCACTGTTAGTGGACAGATTGGATTTTTTTATGATAAATTCAGCAGTTGGAAAGGTTACTCCCCTTAGCAATGGCCTGGGAGATATGGGTTATGGTGTTATCTTTCCAGGCCAATGCCAGAGTAAAGGAAAGAGAAAAGAAGAAAGGGTTTCATGTTAAAGTAGGAAGTCGTTCTGAGGTGGAAGCAGTCTACATAGATGTCAGCTACTTCTTTTCCCTGTCAACTTGACTTGGAGGTCTCCAGCATCTGCACAGGACCAGATGTCAGGTGGTGCCTTCTTTAGCTGTGAGATATGTACCCAAGGTTCAAGTCCCTGAAGTTTAACTGCTATCTGGATAGTGAGGAAGACCTAGTATAGTCCCTTCCAAGGAAATTTAAGGGCAGTCTGTTCTTAGTGATTCCTAATCAGAAGGGTGGGGAAAAATTAGAAACAGTAGTTTGGAGAATCATAGCCAGATATTTGAGGAAACTAAAACCTTAAAGACAATTAACAGGACTAGAATCGAGTATCTACAAAGATGCAAATATAATTTTTCTCTCTACAATTATCCCCATTTTTTACCAAACATAATCATAGTAAAACTAATTTGTTTGCAATAAACTTGTCTTGATTATTTACATAAATGCAACAAGAATAGTAATTGACCATATAAGCTCTTTTTAAGCCTGCTTTGCTGAAACTTTTCATAAGGAATCTCAGATTGCACTCTTACAGCCTCTGAGGCCAGTAAGCCAAGCCAAGAACTCACCATCAGTTTGGGTGAATTCTTCTCTTCTCAACGTCCCCACAAAGATCTTGAGGTTCCTGGGCCTGCCAAGAAATGACCTTCCTTATTCACCTCTTAAGGCTGCTGGGAACCCTGTAAGCACAATACCAGGCCAATTTTCCCAAGGGGCTTTATTGGCTTTATAAAGTCAACAGTTTCCTTTTTCTTCTCTTTTTTCACCATGCCACACAGCTTGTGGGATCGTAGTACCTCAACCAGGGATTGAACCCATGCCCCCTGCAGTGGACCATGAGGGAATTCCCAAGCCAACAGTTTCTTAAAGCTATCTGGTCATATTTGAGTCTATGCACATCTCTCTCAAATGTGACATTCCAGTCAAAGCCTTGGTAATATAGCTAATGTTTCCAACTGTGCCCTATTACAAGGAGAACAGATTCTTATTGCTTAACAACTATGTTTACCCATAAAAACTTCACGAGACATTAGACAAAATCAGCCATCATCCCAAGCTATTTTGTTGTTGTTGACAAATTTTATAACAGAGATAACATGAGCTCACTTAACTTTCAGTACATCTAGGTAGAATAAGAACATTATATTTAATGCTGATAACTCTAAAGACATGCCTGTTTTAATTAAACCAACAAACTTACACTAGCTTTCATTTACTAAAGATTAATCTTAGATCATATGAACCTGAAAAAACATTTAAATCCCTATTATATTTCTGAGATTTTTAGGAATACTTAATTCATAAGTGCTTAATTTTCTTTAAGCCAATCAAATAAGAGTTTTATGAACTAATTTTGGCAATACCACCCAGAGGTAGAAAATACATCAAACACACACACACACACACACACACACACACACACACACACACACACACACAGATATAGATATGGGGGGGACATAAAAATACAGATAGACACAAACAGAGACCTTATAGCTTTCATTTAAAACTTTTAGCCATGAGACAGGTTATGGTAATGCAAAACTCACTAGCTTATGGAATAAGTTAAGTTTACCTGCTCAGATGGCTAAAGCTTTTTCTACTAATATTTCTGGAGAAGACCTCTCCCCCCTCCCCCTTTTTTCCCCCCTTCTGTTAAGAAATAACTCCCTGAAGCTTGCATTTCAAGGAGAAGGTCTAGATAAAAAACAAGAGTTCCGGGCTTCCCTGGTGGCGCAGTGGTTGAGAGTCCGCCTGCCGATGCAGGGGACACGGGTTCGTGCCCTGGTCCGGGAAGATCCCACATGCCGCGGAGCGGCTGGGCCCGTGAGCCATGGCCGCTGAGCCTGTGCGTCCGGAGCCTGTGCTCCGCAACGGGAGAGGTCACAACAGTGAGAGGCCTGCGTACCACACACACACACAAAAAAAACAAAAAAAACCCCCAACCCCCCCCCCCAAAACCCCCGAGAGGACCAGGTAGAACATTTACATATAAAAGGCATGGGGGAAAAAAATGCAAGCTCCTCCAGGAAGGACTTTTGTTCCCTAAGGCCAGAATTTTTACCATAGTTACAAGTCTTTTGAGATGAATAGGCAAGGTTAATTGTTAAAAAGGAAACAGTGAATTGTTTCTGGAGCCAAATTTTTGTTTTTGTAAAGATCTGTAAGATAAGGACAGTTGCTTTTAGTTTATTAAGGAATCGCATTGCAACTTAAATGACATCATAAGTTGGTCCACCCACACAACCACATTAGCTTCAATTTGTTTTTTTATTTTTATTTTTTTTTGTTGGCCATGCTGCACAGCTTGTGGGATCTTAGTTCCCTGACCAGGGATCAAACTTGGGCCCTCGACAGTGAAAGTGCCCAGTCCTAACCACTGGACTGCCAGGGAATTCTGTTTGCTTTTTTATATATCAGGAAGATTTCCAGCTTAGATGTAAATCAAAAGATTTCTATGTTCTGGATTAGAGCTCTGTGTCTTTGGAATGTTTTAGTAAATCCTTCCACAAGGCTTTAAAATTTAAGGCTTTTCTTTCCCACTGTTTACATAGTTTTATGTTAGCTTAAGGGAGAAGGCCTAAAAAACTCTCTTAAATATCTTGTTAGTTTCTAGCTGGGACAAACAGTAAATATTTCTGGTAGTATTGAACAACCCCTCCTTGGATGTAAGCGGAATCAAAAAGGGTACAAAAGATACTACCTTCCCAAGATCCAGAGTCACTCCCAAAAAGTAGCCAAAAGAAGGAATTGACAACCTGTATGTCCAAGGCAGGCAGAAAGCCAGACCAAGTTCTTAAGACTCAAGACAAGATAAGCAAGAAGGCAATAACTATCCCTGGGAGGGACTTCCCTGGCAGTTCAGTGATTAGGACACAGTGCTTTCACTGTCATGGACCCGGGTTCAATCCCTGGTTGGGGAAGTAAGATCTTGCAAGCTGTGTGGCACGGCCAAAAAAAACAAAAACAAAAACAAACCTATCCCTGGAAGAGAAAGAATCAATAACAAATGGGTCTGGATTTGGAAAGCAAGGGACAGTGTAAAATTTAATTCTCCTCTCTCAACCGGGTACCACAGACAGAGATTTGGGAGAGCTGATCTGGTAAGAATTCTCACTCTTTGCTGGCTTCTGCCAGTTTTCCCAGGAGCCACTCTGTAGGCTCTGGTATCTATCAGAATTTGGCAAGATTCTTCATTAATTTAATTTTAAATTTTTCGCTGTTTAAGAGATTAATGTAGAAGTTTATCAGAAAAATCCCTCAGAGTCTTGTCAACTCACGGAGGGGCCCATTTGGGGGCCCTCCTTCGAGGGTAGATATGGGGCCTTCAGCAAGGCTACTAGCTTGGCAGATTTTGTTTACAGTCTTGCTTGTTTTTTTTTTTTAAGGCTGCGCCGTGCATCATGCAGGATCTTAGTTCCCCAACCAGGGATCAAACCTGTGCCCTCTGCAGTGGAAGCAGTGTGGAGTTCTAGCCACTGGACCTCCAGGGAAGTCCCTTAAATGATCTTATTGAATTGGAACATTTGTAATAATGGACTTTGTAATTCTAGGTTGTTTTCAATAAGATTTTTGCTTTTTTTGTAGATATCTATGGCTTGCGGGACCATAGTTCTTAGACATAAACTAAGCAGTTGTGCTGGAAGGTGGTGTGCTCAACACTTTGGAATTTAAAGATCCCATTTTTATTAAATAATTAATTAGCTAAGATTTTGGGTCTCTTGGACCCAAACTAATACTTTTTTTTTCTTTAATTTGGTTGCGCCGGGTCTTAGTTGTGGCTCATATGCTCCTTAGTTGTGGTATGTGAACTCTTAGTTGTGGCATGCATGTGGGATCTAGTTCCCTGACCAGGGATTGAACCCGGGCCCCTGCATTGGGAGCATGGAGTCTTAACCACTGCACCACCCGGGAAGTCCCCTAAACTAATACTTGAAAGGGATGTGCAGCTGAATTGGGAATTGTGTGATGTTTTACAGTGTACCTTGTTGCATGGAAATTTTCTTGAGGTTGGCAGGTGACCTAGTGTCAATCTAACCTGTTCCATAACCAGCTTATCCTAACAAAGGAGTCTTTGGGTCGGTGGCAAGTGCTCTATTAGCTTTTACATGCTCAACGCATGCCCACCAATTTTGTGGCTGCTTCCAAGATTTCCATTAGCAATAGCCTTTACCTACACAAAACACAATGGACCCAGTCCAGTTTAAGCCTGGATCCAGTCTGGTTTTTAAGTCAGACCCAGTGTGACTCTGGCCAGAAACCATCAATAGTCCCTGATGTGGAATCTGGGAATACAACCAAATCCTGGGGTTTTCCACTCAAAATGGGGAACAGTGGAAAGCCAATTAGATTGGGAGCTCGATGGAAAGAGAGCAGAGCTCAGAACTGAGGGGAACTTACCCACAATCTTCAGAAATGGCGAGAAGGAGACCTCAAAAGGGTTCGTGGGTATGCCTGTGTTTCTTTATGTCCCTAAAGCCATCAGAAGTGCCCTTCCTCAGTCCAATTGCCGCCACCACATCTGTTAAAAAACAAAATTCAGCTGAGTAAATTTGAAGATATAATTGGTTTTATTCAATGATTCATGAATTGGGTAGCATCCCATCTAGCAGATAGAAAGGAACTGTATAAAATTGAAGGCTTTTACAGGCAGCAGGGAATGGGAAAAGGAAGTTTCTAGCAAAGAACAATGTTTTAGGCAAGGTGACCTTCCTATGGGGTCAGATGGGATCTATTGGGTGGGTTATCTCACTAGTGCTGACCAGGTAATTCAAAGTCAAGTGGTTAAAGGTCACATTCCAGGGAGAGGCTGAAACTGCAATTAGGTTAGGTATTAAGTCTTGGTTTGTTGACACGGGGTTTAGCACAAGTGACTCCATTTTGGGTCTGTTGTTTCTTTTTTAACATGTGAGAAGAAAGAAATCATTTAAAGGTAGAATTCTTAATGAAAGGGAAAGCAGAAATTTAAAACTCGAAAAATTCTCAGCCTATCCATATTGAAAGAAATAAGAAAACTCACTTGAGAGAGAATGCAAAGTGTGTGGCAGGATCTGATAAGAAGATTGGTATGGATCTACCACTCCAACAGAAGCTGGGAGCTATTCAAGACAATGGGGAGATTGCTTGGTCATCTAAAAGAAGACAGGACCTATTATCCAAGACAATAGAAGAATGACCCTGAAGGCACTCCCATCACAGTCCCAAACTGAAAGGGCATGTGGGGCAGAACAATTTCAAAGGAGAAGCTTCTGCTGCCTGGCACTCTCTCACATCCCAGGCTCTGCTCCCCCCTCCCCAAATTCTGGTACCTGGCACCTCAGCTACCCCAGGTGTAGTGCAGGCCATGGCGATGGTCCTTCCAGAGGGCACAGGTAGTAAATCTTGTCAGTGTCCTCAGCACCAGATGTGGCTACCTCCACCCAGATTCCAAAGGATGGACTGTTTTGGAGCCTCTGATGTGCAACACAGAGGGCCGCTTTTGGGTACAGTAGAGAGCTCCTGTTAGAGCAAGGCCCAGCAGAATTGTGGGGATGGGACTACCCTCAAACCCCCAAACTGGTAGAGCCACTGGCATGAGATTCCACCTCTCGAGCCACAGGCACGGGACTCCAACCCATGAGGGCTGGGGTGGGGCCACCCATTAGTCCAAAGTGCAGGTCCCTGCCCCAGTGTGCCTTAAGGTTTTGGACTTGCGTGGGACCTCTTATCCCTTTTTTCTTCTCTATTTCTCCTTTTTGGAATAGGAACATCTATGCTACGCCTGTCCCACCATTGTATTTTGGAAGCACATAACTTGTTTGACTTCATGGATTCATAGCTGGAAACCAATTGCCATAAGCTGAATCTACCCTGAATCTCATCCATGTAAAAAATTAATAGGGACTTCCCTGGTGGTCCAGTGGTTAAGACTTCACCTTCTTATGCGGGGGGTGCAGGTTCCATCCCTGGTCAGGGAGCTAAGATCCCACATACCTCGTGGCCAAAACCCCCCCACATAAAACAGAAGCAATGTTGTAACAAATTCAATAAAGACTTTAAAAAAATTAATAAACGGAAGCTTCAATTAAATAGTCAGGAGACCAGAAGAGGGAGCTCTCAAACCATGCAATGACAGCAGAGCCCAACAAGCAGACAGACTAGTCTTCCTTCCTGGCAAGGACTCAGCCAATGAAAAGTCATGGGCTTTGTTCATAGTCCTCCCAACTTCCTTTTCCCCTCTATAAAAGCATTCTCCTTTCCTTGCCTTGCAGGGACTTGCCATGGTTGCAGACCCCAAACTGCAATTCTCCACTGATTCTGAATAAACCCCTATTTGCTGGAGAAATAACCTGGAGTCTATTTGTTTTAGGTCAACACCCATATCTAATTTAGATGAGAATTTCGACTTAGACTTTTGAATTGACACTGGAACAGGTTTAAGATTTTGGGGTTACTGGGATGGAATGAATGTATTTTTCATGTGAGAAAGACATGAATTTTGAGTGGGCAGGGGCAGAATGCATGGTCTGAATGTTTGTGTCCCCCCAAAATTTACATACTGAATCCTCCAAAAGATGATGGTGTTAGTAAGTAGGCTTTGGGAGGTGCTTAAATCATGAGGGTGAAGCCTTCATGAAAGGGATTAGTGCCTTTATAAAAGGGGCTCCAGAGAGATCCCTCAGCCCTTCCACCCTCTGAGGACACAGCAAGAAGGTGCTCGCAACAAACTGGGAAGAGGGCCCTCACCAGGTGACTGTGCTGGTGCCTTGATCTTGGACTTCCAAGTCTTCAGAACTGTGCAATAAATTTTCTGTTCTTTATAAGTTGCCCAGTCTGTGTTATTTTGTTATAGCAGCCCGGATAGACTAATACAGAAAGACATCCTGTGTTTATGGATTGGAAGACTTAATATTAAGATGACAAACTACCCAAAGTGATCAGAACAAAGCAGCAAGACTCACACTTCCGACTTCAAAACTTACCACAAAGCTACAGTAATGAAAACAGTGTAGTAATGGCATAAGGACAGACACATAGACAGATGGCACAGAAAAGATAATCCAGAAATAAATCCTCACGTATATGGTCAGTTGATTTTCAACAAGAGTGTTAAGACCATTCAATGAGGAAAGGACAGTCTTCAACAAATGTTGCTAGGAAAACAATATCCATATGCAAAAGAAGTTGGACCCCTACCTTATGCCATTTACAAAAGTAACTCAAAATGGATCAAAGACCTAAGCTTAAGAGCTAAAACTATAAAACTGTTAGAATAACATGGCAAAAAATGTTCACGACATCGGATTTGGAAATGATTTCTCCAATATGACACCAAAAGCATAAGCAAAAAAGGAAAAAGATAATTGGACTTGATTAAAATTTAAAACTTTTGTGCATCAAAGGACACTCTTAGAGTGAAAAGAAAACCCACAGAATGGAGGAAATATTTGTAAATCCATGTATCTATCAAAGAATTAATAACTAGACTATATGAAGAACTCCTATAACAACAAAAAATAAACAATCCAATTTAAAAATGGTTAAAGGACTGAACAGACATATCTCCAAAGTTTCTCAGTAAAACAGCCTGCAAGGAACTTAACAAAATAGACATCCTCCAAAGAATATATACAAATGCCAAGTAAACAAGATGTTCAACATCATTAGTCATTAAGGAAATGTAAATCAAAACCACAATGAGATAGATATCACTACACGCCCATTAGGATGGCTATTATTAAAAAAATCAGAACATAAAAAGTATTGATGAGGATGTTGAGAAGTTAGAACCCTCATGCATTGCTGGTGATAATGTAAAATGGTGCAGATGCTGTGGAAAGCAGTTTAGCATTTCTTCAAAAAGTTATCACTTGATCCAGCAATTCTACTCCTAGGTTATACACTAATAATTGAAAACAGGGACTCAGATGCTGGTACACTAATGTTCATAACAGCATTATTTAAAATAGCCCAAAGATAGAAACAACACAAGTGTCCATCAACAGATGAATGAATAAACAAAATATTGTATATACATACAATGGAATATCATTCAGCCACAAAAAGGAATCAAATCTGATACCTGTTACAACATGGATGAACACTGAAAACATCATGCTGAGTGAAGGAAGTCAGACACAAAAGGACAAATACTGTATGACTCCAGTTATATGTGGTACCTAGAATAGGCAAATTCATAGAGACGGATAGCAGAAAGGTTACCAGGGACTGGAGAAAGGGAGAAAAGGAGGGTTATTGTTTAGTTTGCATTTCTTAGAATTTTATATAAGTGAAAACATAAAATATATACTTTACATTTTTTGTCCAACTTTTTTCACGAAGGGTAATTTTCTGATATTCAGGTATGTTGTTGGTATCAACAGTTCATTCTGATTTATGGCATACTATTCCACAGTAAGCATGTACCATGATTTGTTTACATAGTCACCTTCTGATGGACATTTGGGTTATTTCAAGTTCTTGGCTAATACAAGTAAAACTGCTATGGACATTTGTGTGCAAGTCTTTGTATAGACACATGCTTTCATTTCTTGTGGGTAAATACTTAGGTGTGGAATAGCTACTATATATAAATGTATATTTAACTTTTAAAGAAACTTCCAAACTGTTTTTCCAAAATCTCATGTAGCTGTGTATGAGAATTCCTAGTTGCTCCTCATCTTTACCTACACTTCGTACGGCCAATCTTTCAAATTTTAGCCTTTCTGATATGTATGTAGTAGTATTTCATTGTGGTTTTAATTTGCATTTCTATAATGACTAATGATATCAAGCAATTTCTATGTCTTTTCTATCAAGTTATGAGAGTTCTTCATATACTCTGAATACTTGTCCTTTATCAAGCATGCAATCGACAAATATTTTGTCTGTGGCTTGTTTTTTGTTCAGTTCTTTCCAGGCTGTCTTATTAAGAAGAAACTCAGTCCCTCACTGGCTGGAGGCTGCCCTCAGCTCCTTGCTGCTGGGCCTCTCTACAGGCAGCTCAAACGTGGCAGATTGCTGCATAAAAGCAAATGAGTCAGATTGTGTGAACAAGACAAAAGCCACAGTCTTTCATAATCTAACCTTCAAAGTGATGTAACTTTTGCTGTGTCCTATTTCTTAGATGAAAGTCACCAGGTGCAGCCTATATTCAAGGGAAAAGGATAATGCAAATGTATGAGTACCAGGAGGCAGATACCATTTCAGAAACTGCATTCAGAAGATACACATATGCCTGTCACAAATACTATCTTCAAAATTCTTTGTTTTCAGTACTTTAATTTTCCTGATTTTCATCTCCCTGGAATTTCTGAATGTTGCTATATATACTATTCTCCTCCTAATCTTTATTTTTCTGTTTCTTTGCTTTCTAATGAAAGAGTTCAATTGAACGTTCTCACTAATTCAATGAATAGAATCCAGTCTACTACTTACCTGTGTTTTTTATTTCAACTATTATATTTTTCACTTAATATATTTGATTATTTTATGATTCTTGTTCCATACTGGTAGTATTTTACCTCTTCAATATTTATCATGCCATCTTTAAATTATTGGTTGTCTTTTCAAGTAGTTCTGCTTCGAATGGTATTCACTTTTTCTTTTGAGGAAGTTTTCAGGTATCCAACTGCTCTGACTTATGAGTCCAAATTCTCCTGGGGTATGGGTTATAACTCTGGGATGGTATACTGGGCAAGGGTCAAAGACCAGAATGTCAAGTTTTAAGATGGGGAAAGGACAAACCTTGGGACAGAGTTCTAGGTACCACAAGACCACATGTATTGTTCCCATTCAGTATCATCTCACCAAACTTTACTTCAAGGCCTTACCTTTAAACCCAGTTTAGGAAGAAGCAGCTCTTGCAGGAGGCAGTCTCCCTAGATCACAGTCCACTACCTGATGCTTTGAAAGGGTAAAGAGTGAGTGAAAGGCCTAAGGCAGGCAGGTTATTCCCCACCTAGTTTCATCAGCTCCTCACTTCTCAGGGATTTTTTATATTTTTTCTGCGCTGCGCGGCTTGCAGGATCTCAGTTCCCCAACCAGGGATTGAATTTGGGGCAACGGCAGTGAAAGCATGGAATCCTAATCACTAAGCCACCAGGAATTTCCCTCTCAGGGATTTTATACTGCCCTGACATTACCGCTGTGGATACCTGAGCCTGTAGTCTGGGCTGTGGCCTCCATTTCTGTAGTACAGGGGAGAGCTGTGGTTTACACTAAGGCCTGTTTCCACTACTCAACTCCATCTTTGCAGTGAGAAAGTATGGCTGAGGTCTAACATAACTTAAGAACAGGTAGCAGGCTGGATTTGGTGCGAGGGCAGTTTGCCACCCCTGTCCAAAGGCAAAGGTGGAGTTAGGAGTGAGGATGCATAAGCAGAACTTAAACTGCTTTTCTTAACACATCCTATTATTGCCTCCACCAGTGGCCCTATCTTTCTTTTTTTCTTCTTTTTTTTTTGCGGTACGCGGGCGTCTCACTGTTGTGACCTCTCCCATTGCGGAGCACAGGCTCCGTACGTGCAGGCTCAGCGGACATGGCTCACGGGCCCAGACACTCCGCAGCATGTGGGATCTTCCCGGACCGGGGCACGAACCCGTGTCCCCTGCATCGGCAGGCGGACTCTCAACCACTGCGCCACCAGGGAAGCCCAGCCCTATCTTTCAAGTTGCAGCCACTTTCCCTCACCCTCAACAGTTGAAAAGAGTCTTGTGACTCCCCAGGGGTTTCTCAGTTTTGTTGTTGTTTTGCTATTTTTCTGGATTCCACATTCCCTTTATAGTCCTAGGGAGGAAGTAGCATATGGTAATTCATCACTTTGGCAGGAATGGGAAACCAAGTCAATAAATGTTTTCTTTTGTGTTTATTTATACATTTTTTGGGCAGCAAAACTGTGTTTATTAAAAAAAGAATGCACTATGAACACACTTCACTGCTTTGGTTGAAGAACCCCAGCTAAATAAAAAGACCAATATTAAAAGCAGCATTAACTGGTTACTGCCTTAAATATACATTAAAAAGAATCAAATGCTACAGTGTAGGAACACAATCACCCCCATGTCAGAAATCACAACTTCTTCCAAATAAAGAATATGACCCATCGCCATATTGAATTGATATTTATTTCAGGACATGCCATGTCAAAATAAAACAAAAGAGTCAACCCTTGCCTTTAACAATAATATTGTATTATAAAAGCACTTTACAACTCCATCCCGTCTTTGAGTACAAGTTACTGGGGTATGTGGGCTAATGATTATCTGAAAGCATTTCTCTATTCAGACCCATAATCCAAGTGCTCTCTGAATATTATAAGGTTGGACAATAAGTGGGAAGTGGAGGAGGAAGAGGGGAAGGAATAAGGTTCTCCCAGTTAAGGGTTTTGTTGCAATGAGGGGATGAGGAAGTATGAAGATATTTTTGTTGCCTTTTCATCCTTATACTGTGTTAAGTAATGCTTACAACATAAATTCAGCAGGCTTTTCCTGAGCTGTAACTCAGAAATTTTCTTCTTGCAAACAATGTATTTACAAATGTATTTATTAACTTACACAGCAATCTCACAATAACTAGTAAAGATTAAAATGGTGCACTCCTAGTATATTTGTTTGCAGTGTTTTAAGGGAAATACATATTGCCATTGTTATGAAGCTCTAAATAAAATATCTAAAAATTGAAAGTAGTTTTAAAAAAGGCAAAGAAATAAATATCACCAAAGAAAAAAGATTAATTGTAGCTTAAATATAAAATTAAATCACTAGTGAATTAAGCAAACTATACAGATCTAATAAAAAGCAAAACTGGATTGAGAGAACATAAAAAAATGCTGAAAAATAAGGCATAAATCTGCATATTAAGTTTTATTTTCATTCTCTCCTTTCCCTCTTCTATGTATGCTTTTTCAGATCTGCCTCTAGGGCTTATAAGAAAACTGTTTCCACTTTCAATTTGACCTCAATTGTCCTGGGCAAAGTATTTGCTATTCTCTTGAGGATTCTTTAGTTGGTAAGGTTTAGATATCATTGTTTCTACTAGTTACAGTAGTTTCGATCAAAGTGCCAAATTTAAATTCTTCCACTGGTTCTTCTTAAAGGAATTTGATTACTACAGTGCCTTGCCTGCACAGCATTTCAAAAAAAAAGGAAGAAAGAAAGGAAGGAAGAAAGAAGGAAAGAAAGAAAAGGAAGACAGAAAAAGAAAACCCAAGAGAAATCTATTGCCTAAAAAAGTTTAGTTTTGTTTTTTAAACAAACAGAAGAACTCGATTTTGACAAATTTAAAATCCTGGAAGAAATAGATCTTAGAAGAATTAAATATTTAAAACCTGTTCTGAAGCACTTTTACTTTTCTCTCCCGGAGTCTAACATGTGAAAGAATCATTTGTTTTGGTCAGAAATATATTTTATGTTCATTTACTTGTAAGTACTCAGTATGTTCATTAGGACTCATTCTGAAGACACACCAGAACCTTTTCCTTATTCCAGCACTGCCTACCATGATAGTTGAGTTTTGACCTCAATTAAGGTCTAACTAATTTATATCAGTGCTTAAGAATAATTTTGGATATCTTGAGACAAGTGGTATTGCTAAAACTGAAGGATAATTCCAATGGGCTTGGTCTGACTACTGCTTTGCCCCCTCTTGTTTGTTTTGATGGAGGAAGGACTGGAATAGGAAATGGGGTAAAGAACAAGCAAGTAAAGCAGGGAGAGATCAAGTAGGTAGGCAAGTGCTGCTGTGAACAACTGCTCCTTAACCAAGCCACATACTGTTGAGATTTCCATCATTTTGAAGTACATTCTCATAACATTAAAAAGGAAACAAAAATGTTAAGAAAATGTATCTAATTTTTAAAGTTACCACTGGAATATGCTGCAATTGTTTGGCTTTTTGTAAAATATAAATAATGAAGACACTGACTTTTTTGTGCTTGTGAAGCTAATAGATCATCTCCAAGAGACAGGCAGCAATGCTGAATTGCAATACGTTATTACTGAAGGGAAAAGGTTCAAGCCAATATTCACACTGCAGTCAATGAAAGAGTAAGGGGGCCAAAGCAGTGAGCTTCTGGAGGAAAATTGAAGATGCCATGGGGGATTAGCAGGAACAGCCTCCTTCGCTGACTGGTTGCTCCTGAGGCTTTTCCAGTTTTATGTCAATCACTGAAACAAAAGCTAAGGAACTGTAAATGGGAAAGTACAATTCCAATTCTGCTGAACATCGACAATTCTGCTAAGATCCCCTTCCATTCCTATTTGGCTTCAGAGACTACTCAGCCACTATTTTCTATATAGCTCGCTCACCATATAAGGTGCTCATATGGAATAAACTTGCTTATATCTCCTATATGCAGCAAGGTTCAGAATAAGGTTAATTCCTACTCATGGAAATCTATCCTAAGGAAATTATTCTACAGGAGTAAAAAATCATATAATGATGTTCCTTAAAAAATTATCTATAATAAAAATCTGAAAATAGCCTATAAGAGAGTTCCACAACAGGGAGAGAATTTAATAAATAATGGGGCTTCAACTCTATAGAACACATTATGCTGCTAAAATAAAGGCTTAGAAAACATAAAACATTCAGAAGTGGGAAGAGCTGAATACAAAGTGCTATGAATTCTATGGCTTAATAAAACTGTCTGCATATGGAAAAACACTAGAAGGTAAATATGAGACAACAAGGAAAATATCAAAATTCAAAATTCTTTTAAATAACTAATATTACGTGTGCTTCATTCTGTCCCATTTCTGAAAGAAGAGGCCACGATAAAGCTCCAAACTTAGTTATCTCCTGCCTATGCCAAGTAGACAGTTCAAATGATAGAAAAAGCAGGGGAAGGAAATATGATATATATTGTGGGGAAAAAGCCCAGAGCCAAGGGATGTCAAAATTAAGAAGCAGGAGGGTGGGATGTTAAGAGTTTCCTGCTCACTAAAAATCAAGCAAGCAAACAAACACAAACCTTCTCACTGATTAATCGTAGTGAGCAGCAGCCTGCAAAGAATGCAACTGGATAACCAGATCTCATTCGTTATAGAAAAACTTTTTGCTCCTAAACCATCAATTCTTGGCTGTAAAAGGCAATGGCATAATATTCCTAAGCCAACCAAGTGGGGCTCTAAAGACTTGTAGTAACAATAAAATTGCCTGATGAAACAAAAAGGATACTGTCTTCTCTGCTTCTGTCCTGTGTGCTTTCCATTCCAGGTAGAGCTGCTGCAACACGTCGGAAGAGCTGTGGAAAAAGAGACGTGATAATTGGGAGGGAAAATTTAGCAAAAGGTATCAAGTAAAGGGATGACCACTGGATGGTTGAGTTAAAGGATATGGCTTCTGGGTTATTCCTTAGACCTTAGCACAATGAAAGCACATTAAAATGTCTATTTATTCTAAAAATGAATATCATGTGAAAACCAGCATGTCAAATACAGAGGATCCTTGCTTTCCAACGGGTGAGATTAGACATGAACAAATAGCTAAGAACTAAGGAGCAAAAGTATCATTTGAGTCATAAAAACAAACTACTACAGGAACTCAGAGTAAGGACAGAATGTTCATTTAGTTAAACTGTATAGTGGCATTCCTATCTTTTATAATGAGTTAGGTTCTAAAGTTAGCATACATATGGAGAAAGTCAATCTAGTCAAAATTGCCCTTGATAAATCCTTAGGAAATCACTATGTTAGAAACCACCATACCACACTCAATCCTGGTGAGATGTTCACTTTGAGAGGCATGTGGGAACAGAAACTGACTGAAGGAACAACAGATTCATACTCTCTACTTCATGTCCAATCCTAGCTATCCACTTACTGGGAAGAATGGCAGGTAAAACTGCAGATTATTTCAATCATTTCTTTTTGTTAGGCATGCAGTGTAAAATTCCTATAAATTAAAATGCATATATGGTGTTAACTACCTTATACTAAGTACCTGCTTACTTGAGGCACTGTCTAAAGTTCTCTAGGGACACAAAAATGAACAAGCTGTGCTTTTTAGATTCAAGGAGCTCACAGTTTGGCAAAGGAGATAGACTCAAACCATTCCTTGTGTTACAATGCAATGAGTGCTATGAACTAAGGAAGTAGAAAATGATATGGCAATACAGATGTAAGAAGGCCCTACTCAAGAGGCCGAGAAAGATCCTCAGGCAATGACATTTGAGTTGGGATTTAAAGGCAGTTTTAAAGATTTCACATGGTTGAAAAGCATACCATACAAAGCACTCAGAGTTTAAGCACTCCATAAATGTTGCTGAATTAAAATGAGAAATAACAGAAAGAAGGCCAAACATGAAAGAATGGAACTATAAGTAATCTGTCTAGGGAAAGAAGTATAGAAAAGGAACAAATCTTTATCTGTAGGCAATAAGTATGATGTGGTAGGATTAAGGAAGATCTGAATAAAAGTATAATTGTCTTGGTTCTGTAACGTTTAGTAGCATTTAGAGATGTGCCAAAGTTAGGCATTAGCCTCAATATTCAACCAAAATCAGCTTTAGACTTAAAATTGCAGAATGCTTACTTGAACATCAGAAACTGTGCACGTGGTTGTGTAAATTACCATCAATCAAATCAATGTAACATTAATTGTATAAAGGTGGGTCCATTTGGATTAATATATGAATACTCAGTTTCAAATACAGATCAGCACTCTAGGGCTTCCCTGGTGGCGCAGTGGTTGAGAGTCCGCCTGCCGATGCATGGGACACGGGTTCGTGCCCCGGTCCGGGAAGATCCCACATGCCGCGGAGCGGCTGGGCCTGTGAGCCATGGCCGCTGAGCCTGCGCGTCCGGAGCCTGTGCTCCGCACCGGGACAGGCCACAACAGAGAGAGGCCCGCGTACAGCAAAAAAAAGAAAAAGAATAAACGCTGCAATAATTAATGTCTGTGAAAGCTGTTAATTTTATGAACAAAAATAACTTAAAATTTACAAAGGCAAAATGAACACAGAAATAGGTTAATATAGTGCATTAGATAACTTTAGGAAGAATATTATGCCCTTTCAAAACTAGCAAGTGTTTATAATTAATTAATGCATGCAAAGTTGGACAATAATTCTAATCTTTTGAAGTTTTTATATAATAGTATTAGATAATGAATTAAAAGCAGAATGTCAACTTTGTCAGCTCAAAATTTTATGCATCAGGAAAAGTCTAACACCCATTAAAAATCACTTTTCATCCAGAGATAAAGAATATAGAGTATGAAGGAAAAACACATTTTATAGACAATAAGAAAGCCTGAAAAAAAATGTGTTCCCCCTCCAACATCAACTGAAAACAACCATCTATTTAGTACTGCAAACCAGAAATAAGTATAGTGACTACCGGAATAATCTAGCAGCTGACAATGCGGCACTAAACCAAATCTTGTATCCCAGAAATTCGTTCTATAATGGTGATATTCAGTTTTGGCCGCAATGATTTTCAGGAATGGTTAGGTAGTCCAGACCGACTGGAGCACACAATATTTAAAAGGATTAGAATGAAGCTATATACATATATATATATATATAGAAAGCCAGACTAAGAAAGACCTGCAAAGAATATGGACTTCATCTGGCAAAGGAAGGCACTAAAAAAAGCAGTGTGCATAAAGACTTCTTTCAATAATTCCAGTGTATTACTATGACTACAAAGACATACAAATCACATATTGAAAGCAAAAGATATTAAGGTGAGATGGCTAAAACCTAAAAGGTGAAGTGTTTACATTCTGGGTAGGCCACTTATGTGACAGGTCATCTTTCTGTTTTTCAATTTTCTCATCTGTAAAATGGGCTTAAGATAATAGTACACTTAACTGACTAGATTACTGTGAAAATTAAGGGAAATCATTATGTAAAATGCTTAGGGCTGATCTTCTACATGGAAACTCTTTCATATACAGTAGCTCTCTTCCTATCAGAATTGAGTATCAGTCGCAATAACCCATGGTCCTGTGGGCTAAGGGAACAGAATATTTTGAAATTCTGCAAGAATTGTAGGACTACAGCAAAGCACCAATAGGCATAAAATCCTGCTTTAAGAAACTATGTAAAACTGACAGGAAAAATGTGGGGGGGTTGGGAGAGATCATCTGAAAATATTAAAGCAGAACTGAAATGTTCTTACTTAGGAAAATCCAGAAATCCTCCCCAAGATCTCATAGCTTGCTCGGACATGAAATATTTATTAAACTGCCTACTTGTTCAAGATACATAATCTTTCTGGCTTCTAAGAATATTTTATTATGGGCTAGCTTAGAAATTGAAATTTTTTTTTCATGGGGGAGGCATAGGGAAGGTCTGTTTACCTTCTGTGAAAATAGAATGAGGTTTACAAGTTTTGAGGTTTTTTAAAAAATTAAAGTAAGTTCTAGTTAGTGAAAAGTACATAACTAATGAGGTCTTTCAGGGAGGGTATTGTTAGAGTTACACCCATCTATCTATTCTCATAATATAACACAGGAATATCCTCCCCTGCTCCCAGCTCAATCTGTCTAGCTGATAGATCCTTCAGGATCCATTCCCTGATAACTCTGAGAAAAACCTCCCTACCCCATTCCCAGATTTCTTCAATCCCATCATCTTCCAATATAATTAAACACTTCTATATATTCCAAGAGCATCCTGCATTTCTTTTTTTTTTAATATATTTATTTGTTTGCTTATTTATTTATTTATGGCTGCATTGGGTCTTCGTTGCTGTGCGCGGGCTTTCTCTAGTTGCAGTGAGCAGGGGCTACTCTTCGTTGCGGTGCATGGGCTTCTCATCGCGGTGGCTTCTCTTGTAGCGGAGCACGGGCTCCAGGTGCGGGGGCTTCAGTAGTTGTGGCACGTGGGCTCAGTAGTTGTGGCTCACAGGCTCTAGAGCGCAGGCTCAGTAGTTGTGGCACACGGGCTTTGTTGCTCTGTGGCATGTGGGATCTTCCTGGATCAGGGCTCGAACCAATGTCCCCTGCACTGGCAGGCAGATTCTTAACCACTGCGCCACCAGGGAAGTCCCCTGCATTTCTTCTTTCAGAGCTTTTATTACACTGATTATAATGGCCTATTTACCTCCCAGTCTTTCCCTCTAGACTTTAACCACTGGAGGACAAGGCTCATATTTCATCTTTGTTATCCTAGTACCTGACATGCAGTAGATATTCTTGAAAATGTTAGTTGTAACAATGGCTAATGCACGTGAAAACACATCAGAAAGCACACAGTGCAGTACAAATAGTTGATTAGTACCTTTATCCACTGGCTTCTTTGAGTTCACTTCCATCTGAATTCTCAGATAATTCTTAATATTTTTTGGCCGCGCTGCACAGTATATGGGACCTTAGTTCTCCAACAAGGGATCAAACCTCGCCCCCTACACTGGAAGCATGGAGTCTTAACCACTGGACTGCTAGGGAAGTCCCTCAGATAATTCTTTAGGCATGACTATCCATAATACTATTTAGCAGATGATCACAGATTTGAGAAAGCCTTTTTTTTTTTTTTTTTTTTTTTTTCGGTACGCGGGCCTCTCGCTGCTGTGGCCTCTCCCGCTGCGGAGTACAGGCTCCGGACGCGCAGGCCCAGCGGCCATGGCTCACGAGCCCAGCCGCTCCGCGGCACGTGGGATCCTCCCGGACCGGGGCACGAACCCGTGTCCCCTGCATCGGCAGGCGGACTCTCAACCACTGTGCCACCAGGGAAGCCCAAGCCTGTTTTTTTAAATCAAGTAAAAGAAAAATTAGCAACACTTATGCCCATTGACTCCTCCTGACCCCAGAAAACAGGAAACAAAAGAAATCAATGTACTCAGTTTCTTGTAGAAAAAGGAATTATAAAAGGAATTTTAAATTTACATGCAGAGTGACAGTGAAGGAAAACGCTGATAAACTTCAACTAGATGGAAAAACAAATGCCACTGAATCTCTCCAATCAAATATGAAAAAGGATTTTTTAAAAACAAAGATTCAATTAACACAAGCAAATATAATGGGAGGAAACAACAATTAAGAGGGACCAGAACAGGGACTTCCCTGTTGGTGCAGTGGTTAAGAATCCGCCTGCCAGTTCACGCGGGTTCGATACCTGGTGGGGAAGATCCCACATGCCGAAGAGCAACTAAGCCCGTGCACCACAACTACTGAGCCTGCGCTCTAGAGCCCGTGAGCCAGAAAAAACTACTGAGCGCGCGTGCCACAACTACTGAAGTCCGCGCACCTAGAGCCCGTGCTCTGCAACAAGAGAAGCCACTACAGTGAGAAGCCCGCGCACCACAAGAAGAGTAGCCCTGCTCACCACAACTAGAGAAAGCCTGCGTGCAGCAATGAAGACCCAATGCAGCCAAAAAATAAAATAAATACATAAATTAATTAAAAAAAAAAAAGAGGGACCAGAACATTAACTGGTAGATCTGAGAAATACACACTTTTTTTTTTTGCCACACTGCGCGGCTTGTGGGATCTTAGTTCCCTGACGGAATCTAACCTGTGCCTCCTGCAGTGGAAGTGCAGAGTCCTAACCACTGGACCGCCAGGGAATTCCCCTGAGAACTATACACTCAAAGAAAGCAACAAGCCTCCATTATCTACAAAATTAAATATATTCGACACGGAAGAGTAAATGGGTTAACATGACCCCATAGGTCCCCCCACTCTTTTATTTTTACCTTTGAGAATTAGAACTAAATACTTCAGGAAAGCTTTCTTGAAAGGTTATGTGTGAAGTCCTTCCTTCAAGACCAGTAGTTCTCAACACCTATAGTGCATTGGAATTACCCAGGAAACTTAAAAACAAGTAAAACACCAGATGCTTGGGTCCCACCCCCAAAGACAGATTCAACTAGTTTGGGTGGGGCTAGGTTCTTAGTACATTTCATTTAAAATTCTCCAGATGAGGGACTTCCCTGGTGGTCCAGTGGTTAAGATTCCACGCTTCCACTGCAGGGGGCACAGGTTTAATCCCTGGTCGGGGAACTAAGATCCCTCAAGACCCGCGGTGTGGCCAAAAACAACAAAAACCCCCAAAATCTCCAGATGATTCTAATGTGCTGTGAGGGTGCTGTAACAATAATCTGTAAGGAGTGTGAAGTAATCAATCAAATCATGTAGGCAAGAAAAAAGGTAATACTGAGTGCTTAACTTTACATATTTTCTCATCATAATCCTTGCAGTAACTTGTGAGGAAGGTATTAATATCTCCATTTTATAGAAATCTAAGGCTAAAGAGAGTATTTGCCATCCACCAAATGAATAGCAGAGCCAAGATTCTAAAGTTCATATTTTTCCTACTACCTTATGTTGCCTAGTATAAATGGAAATTCTTTCTATATGGAAAGCACCGTGGAAAGGGCTGTGTGAAGAAACAGCTAACAATCTTGGGAAGAGGAATTTGCTTTGTGAAACACTATTATGATATACAAAAATCACAGACATAAAAATTTAATCAATGTATTTGAAAAATTTGGTGCTCCCTCAAAATATTTCAATTAAATTATTGGGTTGGCCAAAGGTTCGTTCGTTTTCTTCCGTAAGATGGCTCTGGTAGCACTCAGTTGTCTTTAACTTCATTCGAAATAATTTTGTTAGATTTTATATGACAGCTGTCATATCAGCGTGCATTTAAAAAAAGACATCAAAATTGGTGAATTTTTGTGTAGCCATTTTAATATTGAAGATGGAAGGAAAAGAGCAATATTTTTGGCATATTATGCTTTATTATTTCAAGAAAGGTAAAAATGCAACTGAAACGCAAAAAAAGATTTGTGCAGTGTATGGAGAAGGTGCTGTGACTGATCAAACATGTCAAAAGTGGTTTGCGAAGTTTCGTGATGGAGATTTCTCCCTGGACGATGCTCCATGGTCGGGTAGACCAGTTTAAGTTGATAGCGATCAAATCGAGACATTAATTGAGAACAATGTTACACCATGCAGGAGAGAGATGACACACTGAAAATATCCAATTAAAGCACTGAAAATCATCTGCACCAGCTTGGTTATGTTCATCGCTTATGTGTTTGGGTTACACATAAGTTAAGCAAAAAAAACCTTCTTGACCATATTTCTCCATGCAATTCTCTATTGAAATGTAATGAAAACATTCCATTTTTAAAACAAATTGTGACGAGCGATGAAAAGTGGATACTGTACAATAATGTGGAAGGGAAGAGATCGTGGGGCAAGTGAAATAAACCACCACCAACCACACCAAAGGCTGGTCTTCATCCAAAGAAGGTGACGTTGTGTACATGGTGGGATTGGGGGTCCTCTATTATGAGCTCCTTCTGGAAAACCAAACGATTAATTCCAACGAGTACTGCTCCCAATTAGACCAACTGAAAGCAGCACTCGACGAAAAGTGTCCAGAATTAGTCAACAGAAAATGCACAATCTTCCATCAGGATAATGCAAGACCACATGTTTCTTTAATGACCAGGCAAAAACTCTTACAGCTTGGCTGGGAAGTTCTGATTCATCTGCCGTATTTACCAGACATTGCACCTTCAGATTTCCATTTATTTTGGTCTTTCCAAAATTCTCTTAATGGAAAAAAAATCCTTGGAAGACTGTAAAAGGCACCGGGAACAGTTCTTTGCTCAAAAAGATAAAAAGTTTTAGGAAAACAGAATTATGAAGTTGCCTGAAAAATGGCAGAAGGTAGTGGAACAAAACGGTGAATACTTTGTTCAATAAAGTTCTTGGTGAAAATGAAAAATGTCTTTTATTTTTATTTAACAACCAAAGGCACTTTTGGCCAACCCAATAAAAGAATCAATTTCACTAACTTATACTATACTTAGGACATCCCAAAATGGGCCAAAAAATGCTTTACAAAAGCCAAGTTCTATCCTTACATAAATATATGTAAGACAGGAAGGAAAAAACTCTAGGGGTTTAAGTTGTTTTAAATAATTATTAAAGGAAAACCCATATTTTAAATGCCAATGATATGCTAAAAGAGGCTTCTGCTATATTAGAAATGACAGAGGACTAACTATGGGGCCAGTACATTTGGTAATGTTTTTTTTAAAATCCTCTCACTTGGATTAACTGAATATCCACTTCCTATAGGCATTCTGGGGCATCCTTCTCAGGATGCTTACCAGAATATTTTCTTTTCCTGGAAAAATGGTATCAATTCCACTCTAACCTCCAGGTGTATGGTATTTTACTTGTAATTTCTAAGGAGAAATAGGCATATTTAAGTTGCAGTGACAGCTACAGGAATTAGCTCTGGGGATGATGACAAGCTGAATATTGGCTCTCCATAGAAACTTTCAAGTTGAATATTTTGGGCTATGATTTTAGGTATTTAATTTAAAGGGGTAAAATGAAGATTTCAAAGTAAAATCATTGTTGCTACCAGTTCTTACCTTTATTATAAGATTAACTAAGTACTTTATAAGCAAGAGGATATTCCATTCTTCAAAGAGTAAGCTAAGTTAATCAGTTCCATCAACATACAGAAAATTTTCCATTATGAAAGTTGTCTTTGTACTGTAAGGGCAGGGAGTGTTTTATACACCACAATTCTCATATGATGAGTGCTCAGTATTTGTTAACTTTGATTTTTTGCTAGATCTCTATTTTAATTTTGGTAGCCTAGCATTTCTTAAATGAAAGATTATTTTATTACTGTTTTTTTCTCTTTTTTTTGCAATCAGCTCTTAATGGATCTTTTTGCCTTCCACCCTTACCCTTTTACAGCCTATTTTTCACAGAGCAGCCAGTGATTTCTTTTAAATCCTAAATCAGAACATGTCAAATCTCTGATTAAAACCTTCCAACAGCTTCCTATCTTACTCAGAATAAAAGCCTAGAGCCTAAATCCTTGCTACAGCCTACATGGACTTAGACCTCTGTCCCCTAGAACTATCCCTCTGTAAGCTTATTTCCTAACACTTGCCCCCCTCCCTCACTCCACTCTAACTGAACCAGCCTTACTATTCCTTAAACATGCCAAGTACCTTTGAACTTGTTGTTGCACTTGATGCTTGGAATGTTCTTCCCTGGATATATAAACAACTTACTTCCTCAATTCCTTTAGATCTCTGTTCAAATATCACCTTATCAGACAGTCTTTTCCTGATTACCTTTTACAAAACATCAATATCTTAACCCTTTCACCAGTACTCTTTATCTCCCTGACCTTACTTTTACTTTTCTCCACAGCACTTATAACCTCATGAAGTATTATATTTTCATTTATGGCCTAACTTTCCATACTAGAATGTAAACTTCATAATGGTATGGACTTAGGATATTTTGCTCACCATTGTATATCCACTGCCTATAACGTAACAGAACTAGGCATGTAGGAGGTGATCAACAAATATCTGATGAGTGAATTGACTTAATAAGAGCATGGTCAGGGACTTCCCTGGTGGTCCAGTGGGAAAGAATCTGTCTTACAATGCAAAGGAAGTGGGCTCGATCCCAGGTCAGGAAACTAAGATCCCATACACCGCGGGGCAACTAAAGCCTCCGTGCCACAAATACTGAGCACACGTGCCTCAACCAGAGCCTGCGTGCCTTAAACTACAGAGCCCACACACCCTGGAGCCTGCGTGCCACAACTAAAAAGAGAAAATCCGCATGCCACAACTAGACAGAAGCCTGCGCGCCACAACAAAAGATCCTGCATGCCTCAACGAAGATCCCGCATGCTGCAACTAAGACCCGATGCAGCCAAAAATAATAAATAAATAATCTTTAAAAAATAAAATAAAAAAAGAGCGTGGTCAATATAATAATTTCTCATTCAACCAGTTCATGTTCACCATGTATGTGGCTTCCTGACATTTAGTGATATTAAAGTCCTACTGTGTTAGGGATATAAAGCACAAAAGGATAAATTAGGGGTATAGATAAACATTACATATTGTATGTAAACTGCCTGGTAGGAAGACAACAAAGAAATGTCTTAAAGTTAATATTTATGACATAATATTTATACAATGCATAGTAGGTCATTTGTATTATGTATTAATTTCTCTTCTTCCTTGGAGTATCATCTTATCTATACAAATCAAATATACACCTCAAGGGTTTAGCTCTTTTGTTGTAGCTTTTTTTAAAAATAAATAATCTTTATTATTATTATTTTTAAATATTTATTTGGTTGCATGGGCTCTTAGTAGTGGCAGGCAGGCTCCTTAGTTGTGGCTGGTCAGCTCCTTATTTGTGGCTTGCAGGCTCCTTATTTGTGGCATGCAAGCTCCTTATAGTTGAGGCATGTGAACTCTTAGTTGTGGCACACATGTGGGATCTAGTTCCCTGACCAGGGATCGAACCCAGGCCTCCTGCACTGGGAGCAGGGAGTCTTATCCACTGCGCCACCAGGGAAGTCCCTTTTGTGGCATTTTTAAACAAAGCCTTCCTTGATCATCCTAATTGTATATGATCTTATTCATTTCTGCAACAAATATACCTCCTTGTGCCAGCATTCATTTTACATCTCAATAATTACTGTGGATCTTACTATCTTGTAGCATTTGCTATGCATTTATCATGTACTATCTACCTTTCACTGCATAATTTTCATGAGAATGTAATTCTTCTCTTCAACTATAAGTTTTTTTGAAGTCAAGAACCATATTTTACATAACTTTATGCTCTCCAAAGAACCTACAGTGGTCTTACATATTGTAGGCACTTGATACGGGTGGAATAAGGTATGTGATAAAGTATAAGATTAAGACCTGCTATGAGCCAAGAACTGTGGTTGACATGGGATTCAGTGGTGTAGGAAAGACACCATCCCTACCAATGCTTAAAATAAATATGTTTTCTCAGCAGGTATAAAATAATTTTCATTCACGCGCGTGCACATACACACACGACTCCACTGTGAATGGTACACAAGTTTTCACTGACTTGTTAGTGCTGATGCCCATCAGCTACCATTAATTTCTCACAAAGTCCTCCCTTCTCTTTCAAACGAATCTTTTTCTTCTGATAAGCACGGATGATTTTAGAAGTTAAAGATCAAGGAGCATTTCAGTTCCTATTCCATTTTCCAGTACTGTAACATTAGAGAATATAATAAGGGTGACACCCACACACTAAATACTTCATTAGAAGAATGTACTAATTCTCAGATGAAAAATGAGTTGGAGCCTTAAATAATCACCTTATCATTACCATTTCCTTCAGCAATTTAAACACCAGACAACTTTCATAAAGAAAGCAATATTATTGCTTTTTTAAAAACAAATTTAGAGAAATAAAGGGTAAATTTTTCTTAGGCTGTCTTTTAATGAAATATTGAAAGGATAAAAATCATTATTTAAATATCCTATATACTACAAGTGATCATGTTAGATTATTATTATATATTCTAGTTCTAACCCTGATAGCTTTTATTTAAAAACTACAAAATATTCTTTAAGACAGAAACAAGATTTTAGGGTTAAATGCTTAAAGCAGACTAAAGGGCAAAAGGTTTTAATCAAAGAACATCTTTAAATAATAAGAAAAAGTAGCCATATTGGGTAGGAATAAATTTGTTTTATTTTAAGCCAAAGTTCTCAGGCATTAAGGTCCAATTACTTGAACCACGGTTAGACATTAAATGATGCATTAGTGAAATCTCTCCTAGAATTGTTTAAAAAGGAAAAAGAGCAATAGAGAAAGCCCATTTTAAGCTTTTATTATATATATTATAATCTAGTACATGAGGGAGTGGGGAGGAGGAATCCAATTAGCAGAAAATTAAAAAGACATCTCTGTACATGTAAAGTACAGCTAGATGGTACCTTCAGTACTGATATACATGTCTTATATACAGAAAGACTTCTGTGTACCTCTTGGTGAACAGCATGATTTTGTCAAATAAAATAAGTACAATGCACAATCATCAAAAGTAACTGCATTTTGCAGACACATGGCTGAACAAACATACACAATGCTTACTTAACAGCTCGTAAGACTGTGACTCTCAATGTTTTCCAAGAGTGTGACTGGACTGTAAATTTTACCTGGTAAATTTTTGAATACTAGCACCATTTCTGAATTATGACTGACCTACAACAAAAACTCAAAAGGGGGCTTCCCTGGTGGCACAGTGGTTAAGAGTCCGCCTGCCGATGCAGGGGACACGGGTTCATGCCCCGGTCCGGGAAGATCCCACATGCTGCGGAGCGGCTGGGCCCCGTGAGCCATGGCCGCTGAGCCTGCGCGTCTGGAGCTTGTGCTCCGCAACGGGAGAGGCCACAACAGTGAGAGGCCCGCGTACCGCAAAAAAAAAAAAAAAAAAAAACCTCAAAAGGAATTTGAGATTATTTCTTCATAATCACTTCTGTTGATATGTGTTACTCACTGACCAAATAATTTAATTCAAAAACCTACTTACATTAACCTTAGATAAGCAATAACATACAGAATTCAGGAATTCTGTATGGAATTGTGGAACAAACTGGTCTTCTATATTAAATAAAACTAAGTATGTACATGCTAAATAGTCTCAGTTATTTCATTTATCAGATATTTTAATTTTTACCCCATAATTTCAATACAGACTCCAGTGTTGGTAACAGCAGAGTAGCGTATACAGGACTAACACTCTTGCAGATAGCATTTACTAACTGTGGACAACAACTATTTGAAGGCTCTCAAGAGCAACAAAAAGCAGGTACAAACTAGGAGGAATTCACACTAGAAGGGACCCCACACTCACTAGGTGAGGGTCACCTTTATACAGGTTTTCCCAAGAGCCAATCCTAGTTTGAACAATATGGGGTGGTTAGAACTCAAGCAGAAAACTAGAGTTTTACAGGTTTGAGGTGTCAACTGACTACCAGAGTGGCTGTATTAAGGAAGAAAATAACAAAAAGGAGGGAGCCAAGAGTAGGAGCCCTAATATCTACACATAAAATTCCTGCAAATCTTCAGTTGCCTCTTTAATGGTACATATGTAGGAGAGATTCCAAGGAGCCCATCTGAAAGCAACAGCTAGAAGGCTGAAAGAAATGAGCAGAGATTTCAGCTACTGCCTGCTCCAGGTATACAGTTTAGAGTTTCAATCCCACCAAGATAGAAAAGCTTGATAAACATCTCAGGCTTTCTATAGATCCACGCAAACAATGCGTAACTTCAAGACTCCACAAGTCCATGGTGATCAGCCAGCAATATAACAACCTGCCATAATACAACCCCAGAATTTAGCAGAGAAAAATAACAGAAACCAGAGTCTCTACGCATACACAATGCCAACCATACAACCAAGAATTACTAGATACACATAAAAAACCAAACCAAACCAAAACAAAAACCGCAGAAAAATCTAACCTAGAGGCAAGAGAAAAAGTAAATAGCCAATAGAAATACACTCTGAATTGACCCAGATGTTGGAATTAGCAGACAAGAATTTCAAAGCAATTACTGTGAATATGTTCAAGAACTCGAAGGTAACAATGACCATAATGATTGAACAGATGGGGAATTCCGACAGAGAAATGGAAGTTTTAAGAAATAAATGAAAAAAATCTAGGACTGAATTACAATATCTGCAATAATAAATTTACTGGATGGACTTAACAGTTTAAATATGGCAGAAAAAGGATCAGTGAACTTGAAGACACATCAATAATAATTCCTAATCTGAAAAAAAAAAAGAGAGGGAAAAAGTATCAAAAACAATGAGCAAAAGCCTCAGTGACCAGGGGGCATGGGTAATATCAAACCATCTAACAGATGTGCCACTGGTATTCCAGAAGAGAAAAGAAGAAAATGAGGCAGAAAAAATACTTTAAAACAACACATTAGGGCTTCCCTGGTGGCGTAGTGGTTGGGAGTCCGCCTGCCGATGCAGGGGACACGGGTTTGTGCCCCGGTCCGGGAAGATCCCACATTCCCTGGAGCGGCTGGGCCCGTGAGCCATGGCCGCTGAGCCTGCGCGTCCAGAGCCTGTGCTCCGCAGTGGGAGAGGCCACAGCAGTGAGAGGCCCGCGTACCACACACAACAACAACAACAACAACAAAACACATTACAGGGACTTCCCTGGTGGCGCAGTAGTTAAGAATCTGCCTGTCAATGCAGGGGACAGGGGTTTGAGCCCTGGTCCAGGAAGATCGCACATGCCGCAGAGCAACTAAGCCTGTGCGCCACAACTACTGAGCTTGCGCTTTAGAGCCCGCGACCCACAACTACTGAGCCTGCATGCCACAGCTACTGAAGCCTGTGAGCCTAAAGCCTGTGCTCTGCAACAAGAGAAGCCACCGTGATAAGACGTCCGCGCACCACAACGAAGAGTAGCCCCCGCCTGCCACAACTAGAGAAAGCCCATGTGCAACGAAGACCCAACACAGCCAAAAATAAATAAATAAATAAATAAATAAATTTATTTAAAAAACACACAAAAAACCACAACACATTACAAACAGAGAATGATATAAATTAGAGTTCCCTTCTCATTAAAATCAATGGAATCCAGAAGACAATCGAAAGGCGTCTTTAAAGTACTGGAAGAAAAAAATCTGTCAACCCCAAATTCAAAAACTAGCAAAACGTTCTTCAAAATTATTCTTCAAATGGCCTTTTGGAGTATGTGAAAGCAGAGAGAATTTATCACCAGGTTACCCCTATAAGAAACAGTAAAGAAAGTTATTTTGGCTAAAGAAAAATACCAGGTGAAACTCAGATCTATAATTAGGAATGAAGAGCACTGGAAATGATAAATATATGGATAAAGAGAAAAGATTATCTTTTTTCTTCTCTTAATTACTGTTTAAAGGAAAAATTAAAATGTTTATTATGGAGGTTTGTAATACATGTAAATATAAAATGTGACAATAACACGAAGGACAGTGTGCATTATTTCACATGAAATGGTATAATATTAACTCTAGTTTAACCCCTAAGCATCCACTAAAAAGGTTATGAAAAAATTTAGCTAAAGATCAAAAGAGGAATTAAAACACAATATAAAAATATCTGATTAAGACAAAAATGAAAGAGGGACAAGCAGAAAACAAAGAACAAATGGTAGACATAAGTCCTAATACATTAAATCTAAATAAACCAAACACTCCAATTAAAAGGCAGAGACTTTCAGACTGGAGGAAAAAAAAGGAAGTTCCAACCATGTGCCATCTACAAGAGACCCACTTTACAAAGAAAAAGATATACCATATGAACAATAAGCAATTAGAGAGCTGGTGTGGCCATATTAAGATCAGATAAAGAAAAGGAATATTATTAGAGATAAAGAGCAGTATTTTTTAACATTAAAAAAGTCAACACATTAGGAGGACAGTTAACAATGCTAACATGTATGCACCCAAAGACAGAACTTCAAAACACATGAAGTAAAAGTTGACAGAACTAGGGAATTCCCTGGTGTCCAGTGGTTAGGATTCCGTGCTCTCACTGCCAAGGGCCTGGGTTCAATCCCTAGTCCAGGAACTAAAATCCCACATGGCGAAGGAAAAAAAGAAGAAAGCTGACTGAACTATATACAAAACACATGATACAAATATTGTTGTTGTGGATTTTAATACCCCCTTCTCAGTAACTAATTGAACTACCCTCCAAAATTACTAAGGCTATCTAAGACTTGAACAAGGCTATCAACTGTGTTATCTAAGATTTGACCTCATTTATATTATTTATAGAACGCTGTATCTGACAACTGCAGAAAGACATTCTTTTCCAGCGCACATGGAACATTCATCAAGACAGGCCACATGTTAGGCCATAAAACAAGTCTCAATAAATTACAAATGACTGAAATGTTACAGAGTATATTCTCTGATCACAACAGAATTAAATTAGAAGCCATAACAATGAACAGTATACTAGGAGGAGGGAATTAGTGACAATTCAGTATTACTTACATATGTTTCAAGGCAAAGAGAGATGGGACGACCAAAAATGAAAACAATATAGAGAATTTTTCATAAAGCTCTACTTATTCAGTTTCAAGGATTTTACTTTACCCCTCTACTGGTAATGTAGAATTAAAAAAATAATTTATTGGGAGGTAAATCCTATAAATCTGGGACCACTACTCTATATGACACGTAGCCCTGAAGAATTAAGCAGGCAAATTTTTGGTTACCCCATCTTTTAGAAAACAGTTTGACAATGTGAGATCTCCCCATATTTTCCTATCCCCAAAACACTCCTGTTATAAACTCTGTTAAAACACCAGCAGTTTATTAAGGACAAAGTAACGAGAATGTATTTTTACAACAACAAGCAAAATACCGTGCCTGAAAGCAAATACCTGCTTTACCATAATCTTACTATCGAACACTAAAATAAGGAAAATTTACCTTGAAACAATGCAGTTGGGATGTAGTGAGTGTATGGTGAGTTTACAACCTAGCAATCATCTTACAATCATAATCTTATAATCAAAATGAAATACGTGTCCTATGAACAATCTGAAAAGTTTGGCAAGCCTTTTCTCTTTTTCCAAAACTATGCCACATTTAGATTTTTCACTGTTCATTGTGATATGTCGCTAATTCATGAGGCCTGCTATTGCCAAGTGGAAGAAAATCTTACACTAGAGAACAGAAAACTCACACAATTATTTTATAATATGTTTTTTCAATTTGATAACCTCAACTCACACATACTGAAAAGACA
Organism: Tursiops truncatus; assembly: GCF_011762595.2. NCBI lineage: Eukaryota > Metazoa > Chordata > Mammalia > Artiodactyla > Delphinidae > Tursiops > Tursiops truncatus. The sequence continues at coordinate 57,352,409 of NC_047041.1, read as the reverse complement.
CTTACCTGCTTTACATTATATCCTGCTTTTGCACTAGTTTCAATAAACATAACATTCAGCTCTTTGGCTTTCCTCTCTCCTTCCTCAATTGACACTTGCCTGTAGAAAATAAAAAAGATAAACTCATCTTTTTGAAAGATAATGATATAAAGATTATAAACAAGGTTCTGAAAAAAACTTTTCTTGATATGGTGCTGGTTATACAGGCAAGACTAGTTTGAAAATTTATCAAGCTGCAATACACTTGAAATTTGTGCACTTAGGTCAGAAAGAAAAAGACAAACACCATACAGCATCACTTATATGTGGAATTAAAATATGACACAAATGAACTTTTATGAAACAGAAACAGACTCACAGACATAGAGAACAAACCTGTGGTTGCTGGGGGGAGGGAGGGATGAAGTGGGAGTTTGTTAGCAGATGCAAACTAGTATATAGAAAATGGATTAAACAACAAGGTCCTACTGTACGGCATAGGAAACTATATTTAATATTCTGTGATAGACCATAATGGAAAAGAATATATAAGAGTATATATATAACTGAATCACTTTGCTGTACAGCAGAAATTAACACATTGTAAATTAACTATACTTCAAAAAAAAAAATCTGTGCACTTCTGTGTGTATATCTAACCAAATGTTTTTATAAAGGCATTTTTTAATGATTTACTTTTACCTGCTGAGCTCATCCTGTATTTTTTTAACTTTAAAAATCTTAATAGTATGCTATTTTCTCTTAGCTTTAAGCTTTGCGATTAAAAACTTTTATGTAAAATAACTTTTTATGGCTAGACAATTTGTCAATTTACTACCATAATTTATGTAACCAGTCTCAAACTGTTAGAAATGTATGTTGTTTTCAAATTTTATTGGGTTGGCCAAAAAGTTCATGTGGGTTTTCCATAAGATGTTATGGAAAAACCCGAATGAACTTTTTGGCCAACCCAATACACCACTGTGAAAAATGTTGCTATGAACATCTTTGTGCTTTGTGACTTTGGATCATTTCTTTAGGTTGGATTTTGTGGATTTCTACAAGTGGAACAAGTGAGTCAAATTAGTACTTCTTTTACAGGGAATTTTGTAGTACATCATAATTAGCGGTGTCTCTCAAGCTGTGAGCTCTTCAGGTGCAGGACTATCCTGTTTATCTTGGTATTCCTAGTGCCTAGCAATCACATAGGTGTTTAATAAATATGCAACTATTCTAATTAAATGGATCTAAACCATCAGCTGATAAATCCTGCTTCCTACAACACAGAACACCAAAGCAATGAAAGAGAATTTCTACAAGCTCCCACCATATCTATCCTCCAATCTACCTATGTGTGTGCCTTTTATATTCTATGTCTAATCCTACTATGGAGGAACTGTCCTTATTCCCCAAACTTATACCTATGTACTAGATTCCACTGTCTTCTTCTTTACAAGAAGATGTTATTCTTGAATTTCTCCACTCTCTAAAAACAAAATTACTCTTTTCTAAAAAAGTAATTAATTTATTTATTTTTGGCTGTGTTGGGTCTTCGTTGCTGTGCACGGGCTTCCTCTAGTTGCGGTGAGCAGGGGCTACTATTTGTTGCGGTGCGCGGGTTTCTAATTGTCGTGGCTTCTCTTGTTGCGGAGCACGGGCTCTAGGCGTGCAGGTTTCAGTAGTTGTAGCACGTGGGCTCAGTAGTTGTGGCTTGTGGGCTCTAGAGCTCAGGCTCAGTAGTTGTGGCGCACAGGCTTAGTTGCTCCACGGCACGTGGGATCTTCCCGGGCCAGGGCTGGAACCCATGTCCCTTGCATTGGCAGGCAGATTCTTAACCACTGTGCCACCAGGAAAGCCCCAAAATTATTCTTATATGTAACAATGCAACTATTAATGCTTTACTACATCTGTTTGTTTTAGCCACTCGTTCTCTATGTATTTATGTGTGTATAAATTTTTTAAAAAACACATTTTTTTCTTAATTTGACAGTAAGTTGACAATCAGCAGCAGACCTTTAGGCCCAAACACAAACACTTCAGAGTGTGAATTTCCTAAAAACAATTATTTCAGATGCCCTAAAACTTACTCCTTGGACCTCTTCTCTATCTACAATTACTCTCTTGGCAATCCCATGCAGTCTCATGGTTTTAAATACCACCTATATGCTGATGCCTCTCAAACTTATATATCTAGCCTGGACTGCTGCTCTGAACTCCAGACTCATATATCCAACTGCCTACCTGACATCTAATTATTAGGATATCTAATAGCCATCCTATACTTAAAATCACCAAAAGCTCAAGTCATGATATTCCCTCCCAAACTGTCTCTTTATGCAGTCTCTCCTATCTCAGTTAATGACAGTTACTCAGGCCAAAAATCTAGGTGTCATCCTTGACTCCTCCTTCCCCCACATCCCATATTCTATCCATCTGTATGCATGCCATCAATTGCATCAGTATATCCTGACAGTTCTATCTTCAAAATAATATCTGAATTTGACTACTGGTCACCACAAAAGCTACCACTATGTTGGTCCAAGTCATCATTTCTTGCTTGGAATAAAGTCTAGATTAGCCTCCTCTCTGCTACCCTTATGTATTTTCAACAGAGCAAACAGTGACTTATGAAAAGCTACTTCTCTGCTCAAACCCTCCAATCTCATTTGGAAAGTCTTTACTTTTGCCCTACATGACCTGGCCTTCATTATCTTTTCTTGTTTTGTTTTTTTTTTTTTTGCGGTGCGCGGGCCTCTCACTGTTGTGGCCTCTCCCGTTGTGGAGCACAGGCTCCGGATGCGCAGGCTCAGCGGCCATGGCTCACGGGCCCAGCTGCTCCGCAGCATGTGGGATCTTCCTGGACTGGGGCACGAACCCACGTCCCCTGCATCGGCAGGCGGACTCTCAACCACTGCGCCACCAGGGAAGCCCCCGAAAGATTTTAAAAAAATTTAAAACTTTTACTCATTTAAAAATTATTTTATTGGGAATTCGGGATTAATAGATACACACTGCTGTGTGTAAAACAGAAAAACACCAAGGACCTACTGTGTAGCACAGGGAACTATATTCAGTATCTTGTGATAGCCTATAATGGAAAAGAATCTGAAAAAGGATAAATACATATATATATGTATAACTGAATCACTTTGCTATACACCTGAAACACTGCAAATCAACTACACTTCAATTAAAAAAAAAATTCCTGCAACTATTACATTAAAATTTAAATAATAAAAATAGATGAACCCCCCCTAATTATTTTAGTGGAACGAACAAAACTCTAATTTTTATTTTTTAAAATTAAAAAAACCTTTCTTTTAAAGACTCTTAATTCTTTTAAATGTGAATAAGTGAAGGGTGATAGTCTGGCAAAAATTACTGAGAAATATGTTAATTCTAAAGCAATGGACAAATATTACCTTAAAGAAAAATTATTGTAAACATATTGTAAACATAATTTAGATGTTTCTAGCATTTGTATACTCAAATATTATGCAATAAAAGAACAGATGCTTGTAAGCGTCCTTTTAGATAACTCTGGCTATAAAGGGAAACAATTCAGATATACAATTTTTCTATTTAACAGTGAAGATATCTAGCGACTCTCCACTAGAATATATAGAAGAATATATACCTATATGATCTTCAAATTCTCATACTGAAGATAAATAAAATAGTGAAAATTTATGATGGCAATTCATGTCCAAAAAATGATTTTCATAAAGAAAAGTTGAAATCATACGCTGAATTTACTTTTAAATTAGCAAAGACTTTCTTGACAATTCCAAATGAGGTACCATGACAGAAATGGGCTTAATATTTCATAAGTCTTTGAACATATTGGGTTTCTTTGTAACATTTTAATTAATAGCAAAAGTTCATTACTGGAATTTCAGTATCCAACTAATGAATAAACAAATAATAAATAGTAAAAGCTTCGAATATTAAATAAATGGTCAAGACTATTTAAAGCAGAAAGAATATCCAGTAGATCACTTAGGAATGCTAAAGGCAGATATTCAAGCCACAGATTCTACAGTGAATGTTAATACATTTTGCATCCTGTGACTTGAATATGTCTTTGCTCATTTGACTAAGGTATCACAATCAAGCTATTCAGTTCAACCTCACAGTCTGGCTCAACCATACAATTAAAAAAAGAAAAGAAAAGAAAAAACTACACCACTGAATTATAATGAATATTTATAAGAAGACTACCAAAAGAGTGTGCATTTAATCATTACGAATACTTTTTTAAAGATAGGATTTGTAAAACATTTTGTTCTTTAACAGAACACTGCTCATATTTATGAGCCCTAAAAAATGCAAAATAGTTACCAGCTTCACGTGTAAACAATCTTACACAAGAGTTATTTACACAGGAGCTTACACAAACCCAAAAAATTTAGTTTCCTTTAAGGACTGAGTTTAATGTGTGTTTTCTTTTTTTTTAAATAAATTTACTTATTTTATCTATTTATTTTTGGCTGCGTTGGGTCTTGCTGCACGCAGGCTTTCTCTAGTTGCAGTGAGCGAGGGTTTACTCTTGGTTGTGGTGTGCGGGCTTCTCACTGCGGTGGCCTCTCTTGTTGCGGAGCACGGGCTCTAGGCATGCGGGCTTTAGCAGTTGTGGCACGTGGGGCTCTAGAGTACAGGCTCAGTAGTTGTGGCACATGGGCTTAGTTGCTCCGTGGCATGTGGGATATTCCCAGACCAGGGCTCGAACCTGTGTCCCCTGCATTGGCAGGCAGATTCTTAACCACTGAGCCACCAGGGAAGCCCTAATGTGTGTTTTATTGTGTGTGTGTGGTGTGGGGAGGGTGGGTGGGCCGTGCTGCTCAGCTTGCAGGATCTTAGTTCCCCGACCAGGGATTGAACCTGGGTCCTCGGCAGTGAAAGCACAGAGTCCTAACCACTGGACCGCCAGGGAGTTCCCGGGACTGAGTTTAATGTTTACCTTTCTATTTCAGGTCCCCACACTAAAGAAAAGGGGCAGGGGTATAAAATTAAGGATTAAACATGTCTCCTTTTAAAGCAATTTTTCACTAACAAAAATAACAGGCTGCTTAACAAAGAAACTAAACATTCCATACAAATATGAAATCATTCCATACCTCTTGTCAGCAAGATCTGTTTTATTTCCTACTAGCATGATGATAACATCACTTCCTCTTTCTGTTCTGACATCATCAATCCACTTTGTAGTTTGCTGGAATGAGTTAACATCTGGTATATAGGAGGGTGGATAGAGAGATTAGTGTTATTCCAAGTGCTCCAAGTGAAGGACCAAAGAAAGAAAAAAGAGGAAAAGAAAAAAGTACTGGAAGTTGGAAGGGGGTTGGCACATTAGTACCCACTTTTAATGTGCCTGCAACATAACTCCATTTTATCTGAGTATAAATATCAATGATCTAAACAAATCACAGCAGTAAAGTCCTTAAGGTATCTTTTATAATAGTTTAAAATTTTTGGACATGACCAAGTGAGTATAATGTACTATATATAATTGAAAAAAATTTTTTTTTAATGTAAGGACAGCTATGGCAGATAGTATGGTGTCATGTTGCCACAATGCTTTTTTGATTACTTAAACATACCAAACATGACAAAGAAAGCATCTCCAAAAGTATGTCAGCCAGTAAGTCCCAACACATCCACAAAATTTGTAAAGCCTTTAAATAGCTTTCAACACCACTCTGTTTGCATTGCTTATTCAGTTTGTGATCACTTTAACTTGAAGCTTATTAGTTTAATGTACCAGAATCATTTATAACAAAATCCATCTTTTCTAGCCCTGGATTCTAAGTAGAGTACTTCAATACATCTTACAGCAGCTAAAGAAAACAACTTGCTAATATTTTAATGGCATGTGCACAAATTTCAAAGAAAAATACACCAGGTTTTACTTGATTTGGTTAAAGTAAGCACAAACATTTTAAAGCTGCAAAACTTGTGAATGCACAATAATGAACATACATTTTTAAAACAAGTAGCAACCCAAAGAAAAGCTTCAAGAAAAGAAAGACTGCATTTGGCACCTAACCAAAATAAAAAGTCTCTGAATGCAAACCTCTTATAATTCTGCCATTGCAATTATTGTTAAGTAGATATGATTTCTGGATGAGCAAATATGCAAAAATGTATACTAATAATATTACTAGCTCAAATCGGTAGATTGTTTATGTAAGATGTTTTTAAATAAGTCCAAGATGTGGTACTATCCTGGTCTTCCTATAAATTATGGAGCACTATACGGAATGATGCTTAATATTGCCTAATATATCATAAACTGATTCACAAAGACAATTTTAATCAGATAGCATTTCCCTGTCAGTCACCAATGCTCCATTCAAAATTTGCAGTCACTTAAAAAGCTAAAGGCACTATTAGTCAGTCTTGAAGGAAAAGAAAAAGAAAGACCATTACTTTTTTTAGTCTCCCATTTAAATTTTTTTCTTGGAGAGAAATGAAAGTATAATTCGTTAGCAACCAAGTAAATAAGTCAGAGAATCCAGATTTCATTCAAATGAAAATGATTAATAGAAAACTGCATATTATGTTTTCTCTGCCTTCCTCTATAGAGAGAGGATGGCTGGAAGGGGAAAGCAGAGAAAAGTTGGCTAGCGGAAGCTTTTAACAGTCTCAACAGAAGCCTTGAAGGATCTGGAGAACTTGGCAAGAGACTTAAATGCAGATTATTTTATTTTAGAGATATCTGAGATCAAGTTAAATAAAAAAGGAGACATTCTTCCAACCATAATTATGGTGTAGGGATAATAGGATACTAAGAAAGCCTTGGAGAGGATTCATAATTAGATCTAAAGGAAAAATTACAGGGCAAAAAAACCTGGCACAGTAGAAATAAGGCATATTGGTACAAACACCAAAGCAAATACTCTGACCTAGCTGGCCTGTGATAAGGTTTGCTACGATAAAACTCATTTTTACATGCCAGTATAGAAAACAAGCACAAGACAAGAACATGCATGCAACTAAGCTAAAGGTTGAAAGATTAGAAATGCATAATCCCCCCCCACTCACTTGTGATATCATAAACAACAACTGCCACAGTGGAGTCACGAATGTAGCTAGGAATCAAGCTCCTGAACCGCTCTTGACCTGCTGTGTCCCATAATTGCAATCGTACCTAACAATAAAATCAGTCAAACAAGCAAGAAAAATAAGAAAGGTCAACCCGTTGCAAAATACCTACTTGTGATATCGTAAACTACTACGGCTGCAGCAGAATCACGGATGTAACTGGGAATGAGGCTACGGAAACGTTCCTGACCCGCAGTATCCCATAGCTGCAGCCTGATCTGTGGGATGGGGGAAAAAAAAAAAAAAAAAAAAAACCAAATTCATACTAAAAAGAAATAATGTTTTTAAAGGGAGGAGGGTGGCAAGGAGGTAAAAGGAAACTCATGCAAAAGGTTACAGGGATGTGAGGAATGAAAATAACACAAAACTCCTTTCCTTTTTCAAAAGGGAATAATATTTAAATTTGGCTTGCTCTGAAGGTACATAATGCAAAAAAAATGGCAATATGAAAGATTTCACAGAATCAGAAGTACAGCTTCCTTTTTTTCCCCCTCCCTGTAACCTCTCTTTGAATCCTATATGTTCCGGAGAGCAAAAGTAGACTGCTGATGTTCAAATAGTGAACATAAAAGGGAAAAACAAAGGTAAATGTCAGTGATCATTGTCAACATCCCCTTTTCTGCAAGCCTCTCTGAAACTAAAATAAAATGTCTCTTTTCTCTATTGGATTCAGAACACTTTGAAATTGGATCTCTGATTACTGTGCTTATGCTTCTCCCACACATTTCTTCCTAGAACACTGTATATAATCTAGCAAAAAGGAGAAATATCTTTTTGCAACCCTACGTAAAAATATCCTTACTTTCTTACTTTTTCACATCTACATTCCAGGAAGAAAAGCCTGAAAACAAGCATTAAGTTCTCTTACCATCATAAAGCAGTTTCTGTTTTCAAATTTTAAGAAATAGAATGCTATATGTTAAAACATAAAAGAGAACATACAAAAGAAAAAAACTCACAAACTTATAAGAAATAGCATTAGAGATAACTTTTTTGGGTACAGATCCCAAAATAATGCATTTAAGAGAGTCACTGTTTAGGTGACAGAAATCTCTTCAAGGGATAGCAGGCTAGAATACAGGATTTATATTGCACTTAAAAGGAGTATTCCAAAAGATGGAAGACAAAAATCTAACAAGTAAATGCACATTAATTTTTTCTATTCATAGTCACTTTGGTACATATCATATTCTGACAAATAAAACCTTGAAGTTCACAAACTGTGTGATACTCAAATGAAATCTTTTTGAATGCCTCAAGAGTGGTATTCAAAAGGTCTTTAGCAGCTCTAATTTCTTCTTGAAAATATTCTTATCTCAATGCTATTTGTTATAATTTTCCAAATCAAGACAAAATTTTGTTTAACAAGTCTAGGGCCATCAGAGTTTTACAAATAACAGCTTTCTCTCCCCTTTGGATTCTACTTGGGGATAAAAAACTCAAAGTGCTGAGTACTACTCACTCTATAATAACAGTTTTTCTCAAGGCCTGTAAACTAACTTTGGCAACTTTGCTAAGTACTTCTTATGGTGACAATCATTGATTATAGTTTTGATCATAATTTTCTATCCTAGAGTGTTGCAGAAAATCGCACACTGAAAACATTACTCACTGTTCGATCCTCTAAGTACATTGTTTTTGATAAAAAGTCAATACCAATTGTTGCCTGTAAAACAAAACAAAACAAAACAAAACAAAGAAGTTAAAAATAGTAATAGTTTAATGGCAGTCAGCAGTTTAGGGTTCAAGTGGGAATTATGATTGTAGAAGAAATAATGAATAAACATATGAACATATCATAGTCAAATAAAAATGAACAAAATTTTCAGTGATAATGGCTTCTACCTACTGAGCACTTGCTGTGTATTAGAGATTCTTTTAAGCCCTTTACATGATCATCTCTAATGCTAATACATCTCTACAAGTAGCTAGTAGCATCATTATTTTTCTCATTTTATACATAACAATATTGGGGTTTAGAGAAGTTAAATAACTTGTCTAAAGACACAAAGCTTCTGCTGTGGAGTTGGGAATAAAAGTCCAACTCTGGGCTTCCCTGGTGGCGCAGTGGTTGAGAGTCCGCCTGCTGATGCAGGGGATACGGGTTCGTGCCCCGGTCTGTGAAGATCCCACATGCCGCAGAGTGGCTGGGCCCACGAGCCATGGCCGCTGAGCCTGTGCATCTGGAGCCTGTGCTCCGCAACGAGAGAGGCCACAACAGTGAGAGGCCTGCATTCCGCAAAAAAAAAAAGACCTGGCACAGCCAAATAAATAAATATTAAAAAAAAAAAACTTTCTAAAAAAAAAAATAATAAAGATAGGTTTTATTTTTAAATTGTCATAAAATTTGACATTTTAACTATTTTAGGTGTATAATTTAATGGCATTAATTACATTCACAACTGTACAACTGTCAACACTATTTACAAAACTTTTTCACCTCCCCAAACAGAAACTTTGTACCCATTAAGCAATACCAAATTACAATGTATGGATATATGACAATTTGTTTATCCATTCATCTATTGATGGACACTTTTGGCTACTATGAGTTCCTGTTTTCAATTCTTTTTGGTATATACCTAGGAGTAAAATTGCTGGGCCATATGGTAATTCTACTTAACTTTGTGAGGAAAGTTTCTGCAGCAGCTGTGCTATTTTAAAGTCCCACTAGTGATATATTCCTATTTTCCCTTTTCTATATAAATAGCCATCCTAGTGGGTGTGAAGTGAAATGTTACTGTCGTTTTGATTTGCATTTTTCTAATGACTAATGATGCTAAACATCTTTTCATGCTTTCAGGTGCTTATTGGTCATTTGTATATCCTCTCTGGAGAAATGTCTATTCAGTCTTTTGCCTATCTTTAAATTGAGTTTGTCATTTTGTTATTGATTTGTAGGAGTTCTTTATATATTCTGGATATTAAATCTTTATCAGATATGTAACTTTCAAATATTTCCCCCTATTCTGTAGGTTGGGCCTGGTGCCTCTACTGCAAATCAATTGTCAAGAGATATATATATTTATTTATAGGTTCTCAATCCTATTCCATTGGTCTGTATGTCTACCCTTATGCCATTACCACACTGTTTTAATTACTGTAGCTTTGTAGGAAATTTTGAAATTGGGAAGTGTGAGTCCTCCAACTTTATTTTTCTTTTTCAATAATACCTTGGCTATTAATATCTTGGTGAATTAGGATCAGGTCTTTCATTTCTACAAAAATGGCAGTAGGAATTTTGATACGGATTGCACTGAATTTGTAGATTGCTTTGGGTGGTTGGTACTGACATCTTAACAATGTTAAGTTTTCTGATTTATTTACCTGGGATGTCCCTCCATTTAATTAGGTCTCCTTTATTTTTTTTGAGTAGTTTTGTTGATCTCCTTTTCACATGGACTTGTATTTTAAAACAAACAACAACAACAACAGAAGAAGATGCTTCCTCCTTTATCCCAAACTATGTGACTAATACACAACCTAAGTACTAATTCCACCTTATGACATTCAATCTGAAAATTATATCTGCCATAGGGTGGGACAATGGGCTTATAAACTTGAATTACTTTGCAAGAGCATCTAATTGACAAACCTCAGGAGTGTACAGGAGTGGCATAGCTGCATTTAAGAAATCTCACCAGTAGAACCTCATTTACTCAGACAGTGTGGCAGAGGTAGTTACCTACACAAATATCCATCTACCCTTTCCTCCCTACTAACACAATCAAACATTTACTTAAAACCATACTTTTCCCATGAAAAAATTACATTTTCCAGGCTTCTTTGAACTTTAAATAAATGGGGTTAACTCAGTCGGGAGGTACGTTCTTGGTTTTCCCCCCTTTCCTCCGTCTTTCTTCCTGAACTGTGGCTACCAAGGCTGGAACTCCAGGAACCATTCAGTAACCATGAAGCAAATTTCAATATGGAAGTCATATATTAGATCAGGTTAAAAAGAAAGTTAGAAGGAGTCTTGGTCCTGGATGCCCATGGAGCTGCCACGCAAGTGCTGAAACACACTACCTTTAGACTTCTTTTACATGAAAAAAAATTCTCATGTCACTTATCAATGTTATTTTGTGTTTGTTATAAACAGCCCAAAATAATTTTTAATGGCTATAAATAGAAACAAGCATTTTCAGATCTCACAGTCAAGACATAAATGTTTTTACAATTAGTACAAAGTCAGACTTTATGATAAAATGTACAACAGTCCCCTCCTTGCACTGTACTATCCTAGTTTTGGGGCATCAGTTATACCACTGAACTCATAAAGATCAAGATTAACCTGAAAAACATCCTGTTGTTACTCTTCTTCTTAGTTAATTTTATTCCAAGCTGAGCTACTACAGCATAGAAGTTGATCAGCTGTAAGAATTAAGCCAACAGCAGGAAGAAAAGAAAGGAGATGGCTGGGAAACTAATCGTTATCAGCTTTTCCAGCATCTTGAATGCTACTGATGAGGAACTAATTCAAATATTTGTAAAAGATGGATGAGACATTAGTGCTGCTTCTTGCTCATCTCCTTAAAAAAGTGCAAAAGGCAATAACTGCAGAAGAAACCAAAGAGAAAATTCTCCCATGTATCTTAATTTACAACTTCATATTATCTTAAATGTTAACTAATTCATTGGTTTTGAGGGGGCAGGGGTCTGCTTTGAAAAAAAAACAAATTAAACTGAGTACTTATAAAAGGAGCTCACAATTCAAGATTGAACAATGTTATCCAAATATATTGGAGCCAAGATAACAGTAACTTTTACTTGTTTAGCTATTTTATTTGGATGCTCTCCACTTAGAATGGTGCTTATTTACCCCTACAGCTATTTTATAAAAGATTCAGATGTAAGCTACTATTCTGTCTGACTCCATAAATAGTGGTTTGTCACCTGTCCTGATGCCACAGAAGCCAGAGACCCATAAGCATTATGATTTTCCATATGGGACATGATTTTTCCAATACAAAACTAACTAGGTAAGGAAAACAAGTTTTCTTCCGTATGAAGCAATGATAATCAGTTTCCTTCTGTGGTCCAAACACGTAAAGCTCTGTTGCCTGGTTGCTGCCTTCTCTATCAAGAGAAAATAGAGAAATAATGAGTTGAAAGAGGCAATGACCAAAGGAAGAAAAGAGTGGGGAAGTTAAAAGAATTTAAAATTGAGTAACAGAGATAAATAAAAAGAATGAGGAAAGGAAAACGACCCCAGAAAGAAGATGCTGATACAGAATCCAGTTTAGAAGGGAATCCCATTTAAAAATATGTTTACATATATGTACATATGTGGGAAAAAATATATGTATATACATTTTCCCCCTAGATACCTTTGTGCCATATTATATTTCTGTCAATTAGGACAGAAACTAGGTAGAGTCTGTGAATTTTAAAAATGAGTCATTAAAATGGACATAAAATTTTAGTTCTGCAAGGTGAACAAGTTCTAGAGATCTGCTGCACAGCATTGTGCATGTAGATGACAATACTGCATTGTATACACTTAAAAATCTAATAAGAAGGTAAAATCTCATGTAAGTGTTCTTACCACAATGAAAAAAAAGAACCTCACCCCCACCCCAAATAAAATGACAATACTTCTGGAAAAGGAAAAAAAAAAAAAGTCATTAAAAATTAAACAAAAATAAAAAGACAAATCAAACACAGAATCAGCAAAACAGTCCATCTAGTTAAGGATTTTGTTTCTACTGATAATCTAGAATTCTGTATAGAATAATCTAGAGCTTTAACTTAAAGAGATTAAGGATATATTTATTCACCACCACCATCTTTCTGGACAAGTTCATTAGAGTGTCTAAAACCCACTGCTTGGACTTCTCTGGAGGTGCAGTGGTTAAGAATCCGCCTGCCAATGCAGGGGACACAGGTTGGATCCCTGGTCCGGGAAGATCCCACATGCCACAGAGCAACTAAGCCCGTGCACCACAACTACTGAACCTGCAAGCCACAACTACTAAGCCCACGTGCCACAACTACTGAAGCCTGCACACCTAGAGCCCATGCTCTGCAACAACAGAAGCCACAGCAATAAGAAGCCCGCACACCGCAACAAAGAGTAGCCCCAGCTCGCCACAACTAGAGAAAGCTTGCGCGCAGCAACGAAGACCCAATGCAGCCAAAAGTAAATAAAATTTTAAAAATAAATAAATAAAACTCACTGTTTTATCTATGCTGTCCTGAACTTAACTGTTGATTTGTAACAGCCTTTGGAATAAGAAATTCTCTAAATTCAAAGTAATCTCTAAGGTTACCCTGAGCAATATAATCTTCCTCAAATAAAAGAATTAAACTACTCCAACTGTGGGAATCTTTCTCGAGCTTATTTACATTAAGCTGAACTATATAAAATGGCCAATATTATACCATTTTTGAATGATAAAAATAGCAATGTAGTATGGTTCAAACTGATATAGTTGAAACTGTTAGAAAAATCTGTTGGTTTATAATTGGTAAAAGAAAAAGAAGTGGTGAATGCTAGAGCAACTTAAGAGAAACGCTTCCAGACTCTCTAACTAGAAATAATTTTCCCAGATAACTTAGATTTTTTGCTTTACTTTGAAATAATGACCAAAATATGGTCAATTAAGGACTCTTCTGGCCAACCAGTTTAGTCTTTTTCAAATGAAATTAATTCAGTGCAAAGGAATCATAAATAGGGCATGAATTATGAATTACATAAAATTTATCTTTTTTGTGAAATAAAACTTCACTAAGTTTCAGATATATATTACATACGGCTCAATAATACATTTCTAGCTATGAGACTAGCTCTTCAATTATTCATTTCAGAAGTCTTTCTCTTGTGTGTATGGTGGAGGTAGGGGTAGGGAATCTTCAAATAATCCACTGAACAACTCTTCACCTGATAACTAAGTTTGCAGCTAACGACATATGGTCAATTCTTCATATATCAAGTTAATACTTGATATGCTGTCAAGCTGATTTCCCTAGGTAAGGATGTAGGGTGCTACATTATCCAAATTTTCCTGTTAGAGCTAAACTAAGATAATACCTCGGACTGTACCTAATTCTTACAAAAACTTGTAGTTTACATTGTAAATCAGTATCTCCTATTAATGCCAAAGTACAATGATATTTTGGCTTCACTAGCAACAACTTCTTCACAAAGAATCAAAATCTTTCCTTATCTCTCAAATTCTACGTAACCTCACCCCATCAACATCACTGCCCTTATAAATGTCTGAATGAACAGCAGCAATAGTCTTACTGCGTAAGTAGCAACAGCACTTTAGGTGTGCCGGAAATATCTCCTTAATTTCACAGAGAACTTGGGTAAAATGAAATACTTCAGAAATACTCAGAGGACTCCAACTACAGGCTCTAGCTCATAATTCTTTAGCCTAAGACTCTGACTCTAGTTCAAATTTTTTAGCGTATGGTATTTGGTTCCACTCCCAAAGATATGAGCTCAACACTCTCAGGAACTTTCTACATATGGCTCAATGACATCAATACTTTCTTCAGTCCCTAAGACTGGTATTTATAGTTTCTCTGCTGAAGAGAGAGAGAAGCATTGCTCAGAATCAAAATATGGTACGCAAGAGGTCATCTAGGTGAAGCTATAAGCTGTAGAGTTGCAGGGACCTAGAAAATTGAGGATATCCGATATAAACGGGTCCAAAAAAACCCGAAGTACTCTTGCTAACTGTACTATTTTTTCATTTCTAAACTTGTTCTTTTTATAGTGTCTTAAGATGTGACTAAACCATTTCTGAAATATTCAAAAGAATGTAATAAAATTTATACTATACATATTCATTGGCTTTTAAGAAGTGACTTTTCTTAAATGTCATGTTTATGTTTTAGTCATTCCTGTTTCATGATCGTTATGGGTTTTAATAAAAGGCTTAATTAGAAACAAATTCCTTTGGGGGTGAGATGGAAATGTTCTTAATCTTGATTGTAGTAGTAGCTTCATAGGTGTACATATCTGTCAAAATTTATCAAAATGTAAGGAATTAATAATTCTTTACTACTATCGATTATAAGATCCCACTGAATATTTTGGATAAGTCTTTTGTCATGTGTGCCTTTTGCAAATCTATGGCTTGTCTTCTCATTCTCTTAACACTGTCTTTGGCAGAGCAGAAGTTTCTAATTTTAATGAAGTCCAGCTTATCAACTACTTCTTTTATGGATCATGCCTTTGGTATTGTACCTAAAAAGTCACTGCCATATGCAAGATCATCTAGGTTCTCTCCAATGTTACCTTCCAGTAGCTTATTACAGAGTTTTACATTTAGGTCTGTGTTTAGGTCCATTCTGAGAATAACCTCTGTGTCTACCTTCATTTGCATGCGGATGACCAGCTGTCCCAGCACAATTTGTTGAAGAGACTATCTTTGCTCCATTGTACTGCCTTTGCTCCTTTGTCAAAGATCAATTAGAAAAACCTTTGTTTACATCTTAGTTCTACCATTTAGTAGTTGGATGGTTTTGGACAAATTGTACAAATTTGGACAAACTTTTTCCTAGAAAACAAATGCCCAAGTTTTTCAGTTTTCTTAGTGTTCAAACCAGAAGGCATATCCCTGAAATAAAATAAATATTTCAAATATGGGAAAATACATACTAAAAAAGGGACAGGATTCAGATTTTATATTTACCCTAAAAGCTTTCTGAAAAATAAAAAATGGTTTAATAATTGAGACAGAGGCAGTTAATTACTATGGAAATTAACCATTCCTTTAATCAGATCAACATTTGATACACTCCTAAGACAAATAATTGAAATCAAGTTTTTATACTAACTACACAGTAATACAGATGTAAAATACTTCAATTAAAAGGGATTTTTAAAAATTTTAATAAGAATATTTCAGAAAGTTGATACAGGGACTCTCCTGGCGGTCCAGTGGTTAGGACTCTGCGCTTCCACTGCAGGGGGCGTGAGTTTGACCCCTGATTGGGGAACTAAGATCCCACAGGCCGTGCAGCAAAAAAGTTAATACAGAAAAAGATTTATAATGTGCTTAGGGCCTCAGTGAAAGTACCTGGTATGAAGATTACTAATTTATTCGTTTTAGCTTTTTCTTTGATTTTCGTTTCACAATTAAGCATTTTAAACTAAGATACATACAAACATATAACTTAGATACATATGCAACTGAGAGCAGACATCCTTGTCTTGTTCTTGATCTTAAAGAGAACGCATTCAGCCTTTAAACATTACGTCTGATGTTAGCTGTGGGTCTTTCATAGAGATGTCCCTTATCACATTTAGAAAGTTCCCTTGTATTCCTAATTTGCCAAGTGTTTTTATCATGAAAGGCTACTGGATTCTGTCAAATGCTTTTTCTGTGTCTGTTGAAATAATCGTGTGATTTTGTCCACACTGCGTGGCTTTTTTTTTTCTTTTTGGCCGCACTGCGTGGCTTGTAGGATATTAGTTCCCCGACCAGGGATTGAACCCGGGCCCTCAGCAGTGAGAGTGTGGAGCCCTAACCACTGGACTGCCAGGGAATTCCCCTGATTTTGTCCTTTATTCTATTCATATAGCGTATTACATCACTTTCTGTATGTTAAACCAACCTTGTAATCTTGGTACTAACCTACCAATCCTACTTGGTAAATGGTATAGAACCTTTTTACAAGTTACCAGATTCAGTTCGGTAGTATTTTGCTGAGGACTATTGTGTTTATATTCATAAAGGATATTAGTCTGTAGTTTTATTTTTGATGTCTTTGCCTGGTTTGCGTATGAGAGTCATACTGACCTCATGGGATAAGTTGGGAAGTATTTCTTCTTCTGTTTTTGGAAGTTTACGAAGTATTAGTGTTGTTCTTTAAATATTTCATAGAATTGACCAGTGAAGCCATCTAGTCCTGCGATTTTCTTTGTAAGAAGTTTTTTGATTGATAACTCTATCTACTTATTATAGGTATATTCAAATTTTCTATTTCTTCTTGAGTTAGTTTCGATAGTTTGTATCTTTCTTGGAATTTATCCATTTCATCTAGCTTATCTAATTTGTTGGCATATAACTGTTCACAGTATTCCCTTATAATCCTGTTTATTTCTGTAAGGTCTTCTCCTTCACTCCTGATTTTAATAGTTTGAGCCTTCTTTTTTCTTGATTAGTCTACCTTTAGGTTTGTCAATTTTGCTGATCTTCTCTAAGAACCACTTTTGGTTTCACTGAATTTCTTGTTTTTCTGTTCTCTCTTCCATATATTTCTGCTCTAATCTTTATCAGCTTCTGAATTAAGCACGTCTTTATTTTCTGTATTTTTGTTGTCCTGACACCTGGGGCCTTCCTTATACTGGAGGGACTGGCCATCCCAGGGTTTGCCAATTCCTAGAGAAGTAAAACTTGCCTGTGGAGGGCCTTTAATATGAAAACCAACCAATCCAAACCCATACCCCAACCACCTCCTCTATCACACTCAGGGTCATTACTCCCCTGCCCTAATCACCCTAGGGCCAAGTAGCAGACAACTAGGAACAGCCCCTACAGCCCAGAGACCACTGAAATTACTCAAAGTAGGCAATCCTATATTTCCTTACCTGGTCTTACCCATCCTTCCCACAGAAATCCCAATAAAGGCTAGTGCCTACATTTCCTGCCCACCCCCACTTCACCTCCTGACCAATACCAGTACTTCTTCCATGTGCCCCCCTCATATGGCCTGGAGTGTCCCTTCCTCTTGAGATTTGTGAGTATAGTAAACTATCTTTACAACGGCAATCATCTCCTGATCTGTTGGCCTCACCACACCTGAATAATAAAACCTACATTTTAAAGTAGTTTTTACTTCTGCTTGCTTTAGGTTTACTTTTCTTTTTCTAGTTTCTTAGGATAGAAGATTAAATTACTGATTTAATGTATCTATTCTTTTCCTTATAACACTGCTTTAGCTGTATCCCATAAGTTTTGGTATGCTGTGGGTTTTTTTTTAAATTTATCTCGAAGTATTTTCTAATTTCCCTTGTGATTGTCTTTGACCCACTGGTTATTTACGAATGAGTTATTTAATTTTCCATATATGTGTGAACTTCCCAAATCTCCTTCTGTTAATGATTTCTAATTATAGTACTCACTTATTCTTGACTTCAAGTATAGATGAAAATGTCACAGAATCCTAGACTTGGAGGAAATCTCTCCAAGAGAATAGCTATAATCACTCTTACTTCTATCCCAGATGGTATTAGCAATAATCTTTCAATAGATTTTGGAAGAGAAGCTAAAGAAATCAAATGAAAAAGTTGAGGACTATGAGCATCATCAGTTATACTTTGTATTTATAGAGAATTTTACAGATTACGGAAAATGCTTTTATATCCATGTCTGAATGTAAATAAATGAATTTTTAAAAGGACCTGTAACACATAAGAGACAACTAGTAGGTTGGCATAAACAAAATACCTGATAGGTGTTGTCAAAACTGTCATACATGAATCTGGTAATCAGTGATGTCTTTCCAACTGAAATGAAAAGGAAAAAAAAGATTGATTCAGTTAACACATTAAATTGGGTTCTCAAGCAATTTTTTTTACAGAGAACTGCGATTCAATTCATTGGGAAATATCTGCAATGGTTCAACTAACAATAATTTACAAACATACAGGCCTATGTGACAAATAAAGAGAATACTTACATAACCACTAAAAAAAAAACAAACAAAAAAACCATACAGGCCTGAGTTTGTTGAAATGTCTTTCTTTAATAACAGATAATCTCGGGACTTTCCTGGTGGTCCAGTGGGTAAGACTCCACGCTCCCAATGCAGGGAGCCTGGGTTTGATCCCTGGTTGGGGAACTAGATCCCACATGCATGCTGCAACTAAGAAGCCCACAGGCCGCAACTAAGAAGCCCACAGGCTGCAACTAATAAGCCCGCATGCTGCAACTAAACTTGCTGCAACGAAGATCCCGAAGATCCCGTGTGCCGCAACTAAGACTCAGCCCAGCCAAAACAACTAAATAAGTTCTTCTTCCCCACCCCCTTCCTTTTCCTCTCCTCCTCCTTATAAAAAAAAAAAACCAACCAAACAAACAAAAGATAATCTCTCAAACTGAGAGCACAGGTAAAAGAATATTTATTTAGTTAAGAGGTGAGGAAAATGAAGAGAAGAGATGGAGGAAAACAATCAGTTATGCTGACATCTCTAATTCACAAAAGGTAAGCAGATATTTACTTGACCCCTAACAAAAAGAACTAGGATTACACTGGGAAGAAATTATAGTTAACTTCCTGGACAGTAACCTGGGGAATATAAGGGTCAGGTCCACTTCATTCAGTGAATCAAAGCTTAATCTCGGGAAGCATAAAAACTAAATATGAAGAGTTCTAGGAGGGGTATGAGGGCTGCAAGAACTTGACTGTTTAAGAGTAAGAATGAAATGACATGGAAAATTGTTTTGAAACTCATTTCAGGATCAGATCTCTATTCTTTGGCAGGGCAATCCCAAAGATTCATACTACTTTGTATTGGTATTTTTAAGTTAATCCACATGAAAGTGCCACTAGGTAAACAATAGTGGTATACTGCCAATATCCTTACCAATGGGCACAGTGTTCAAGGGCAAGAACCATATCTAATTTTCCTATATCTCCAGTAGCTTGGCATAGATTCAATAAATACTGAATGATACAAGAAATTATATCAATTGGAAAAGAATTGAGCAAATAAATATCTCAAATGCTCTCCTAAATGTAAATACTTTGGGGAGGAAAAAAAAACAATACCTAGTCACTCATGTTTTTGTATGAATTTAAGTAACTTTTGATTTCAACTTTTGATTTTTAGAGACCTGATCCCGGCCTCTTTAAATGTCCTCCATCCATGTGCTATATGAAAACCTGAGGAAAAAACTGAGCCAAAGAAGGAAGAATCCCATAAAATCACCTACTCCCAAACATCTTATTTTAAAGAATCTAAAATAGCAGGTTGAACAGCTAAAGCTAGTTTCCCTAGACCCTGGTCAAAAGCAAACTGATGTTTGGGAAGAAGTCTCTTTTTGGAGCAATGAGTAGATCTACGCATTTCTTCATTAGTAAATAGTACATACAGTTTTTACTTTGTTTTGAAAAATGTCCCTCCTTTTTTATATAAAAGAGCAAAATGCATGTTATAAAGCGGGCAACACAGAAAAGACCAAGAACAAAGTGAAAATTACATATATCCTACCACCTATACATAACTAACATTACAACTTTGGTATATGTTTTTCCAAAATACTTTTTATATATAAGAATACCTATGTACTTAAAGGCAAAACCCTAGAACCAATCATAGTAAAGTCAGGAACAATACACATACTACATTATTTAACACTGATCAGAATCTATTAAAAAGTAAATCTAAAAATCTGAAGAGATAAAAGGCAAAATAGTGGTGGGGGAAACAGTGGTGGATAAAAGCAAAGGAGCTTCATTATAAATAAAATATATAGTGAAGAAATGCAAAATAGCTTGTCTGTTGAAACGGTTTTTTTCTTTTTTCTTTTTTTTTTTGTGGTACACGGGCCTCTCACTGTTGTGGCCTCTCCCATTGCGGAGCACAGGCTCCGGATGCGCAGGCTCAGCGGCCATGGCTCACGGGCCCAGCCGCTCCGCGGCATGTGGGATCTTCCCAGACCGGGGCACGAACCCGTGTCCCCTGCATCGGCAGGCGGACTCTCAACCACTGCGCCACCAGGGAAGCCCTTATAAATCTTTTTTTTAAATATAAGGAACTCACTGAATCAAATGAATACTAATTAAAGCAAATGCAGTGTACATAAAACTGAGGTAAGAGACCTCTAACTCCATAGGAAATCTATGAAATGATTAATCATTTTAAGAGAAAAATTATTTTTCCAGTAGCCCCACTGCTTTGCATATCATCTTCATGGGCCACCTTCTCCAATGGAATCTGAGGACCTAATACTGGTCTCAACCAACCAATTTCCATTCCGGCTTGAAGGGCTGCTGCAAACTGCTGAAATTCCTCCTTGGTGTATATATAGAGAGCAACTCCTATTATGCTAGATTCCTTTGCCATGATGTCTCCCGTGGGTTTATTTCAACAGGACCTCTGCTGCCAACAACTATTACTCGTCCTCCATGTGACAAAGATTCAAATCATTGCTAAGATTTACATTAGTTAACATTTCAATAATCACATCAACTCCTTTTCACCAAAAGATTTCTTAATTATATCAATATAATTAGTTTCTCTGTGATTAAACACTTCGTGGGCCCCATTTTGCAAAACAGTGTTTTGTCCTTCCTCAGTACCAGCTGTGCCCAAAACTTTTAAGCCATCAACTCTAGCAGTCTGGCATGCTGCTATCCCAACTCCTCCACTAGCTTCATGAACCAGAACACTTTCTCCAGCTTTCACACAGGCACTGTGGAGCAGAGCTCAATAAGCAGTAAAATACGGGATACTGATGGCAGCTCCTTGTTTAAAGTCCAGTTTTTCCGGCAGTGTGTAAACAGGGTAATTGGCTGCCAGAGCATACTCTGCGTAGCCCTCAGAGATCATGCTGGTAGTGAAAACTCTGTCACTTTTCTTGAAAGCAGATACACTTTCTCCAACAGCTTCTGTTATCCCAGCCACATCTAATCCAGGAGTATAAGGTGGAAGTGGTTTTCCACTGTAGGTACCAGAGTGAATTTGTGTGTCCACTGGGTTTACACTACATGCTTGGACTTTGATTAGAACCTGATGGTCTTTTGGAATCGGTATGGCAACATCCGACTGGAGTTTCATCACTTCTGGTCCACAAATTAAAAAACTCTAATAGCTCGCATCAACCTCTGTTCAGTCACCATGGTGATCTAGATACGAGTCCTGAGTGGGAAATCAAAATCTGCGAGAGCTCCCTCAGATTCCATGGAAAAAAGGGCTGTGTGATGTATGATTTCATCTCAATAAAACTGTTATTAAAAATCTATCATGGATTTCCCTGGTGACTCAGTGGTTACGAATCCTCCTGCCAATGAAAGGGACGCCTAGAGCCTGTGCTCCACAACAGAAGCCACTGCAATGAGAAGCCTGCGCACCACAATGAAGAGTAACCCCCGCTCGCCACAAGTAGAGAAAGCCCGCGCACATCAACGAAGACCCAACACAGCCATAAATAAATAAATAGATAGATAAATAAAATCCATTGTGGTGATTATTGTACAATGTGAAATACTTAATGCCACTGAACTGTACACATAGAAATAAGTTAAAATGGTAAATTTTACTATGTATAATAATTTTAATACTGGAGCACCAAAGATAACTAAAAAAGGGGCTGATTATTAAAGATTAGAGGAACTAATTATTGGGCCTCTAGAAGACCAAGGTATACTAATTTAAGAGATAACTTCTGTAAGTGGTAAAGTAATTCCTCACATAATATACTCTTCAAGAATACTTAGGATTCAAAGATTATAAGACTAATGTTTGCATAAAAGGAGAAGTCTCAATTATTCTACAACCTATATAAATGAACATTTATGAACTGCTTCATAATCTGGTCAGTTATATTGGTCAGATAATACTGAAACAGACAACAAGATATTTATATATTCTAATTTTTCCCCACAAAAATAAGCCATTATAAAAGATTAATGTGCTATGATAATAACAGTACCTTAAATCAGACGCTATGATTTTAGTTAGAAGTTAAGCATAAAAATACAACAAGCAAACACACAAAAACAACACTACCTGTAGTCCATCATGGTAATGAAGACACCTGAAAAACGTACCTAGGGACCATAGTGAAAAAGCTCAGCTGCAAGCAAAACTCACTGCAATATCACAGCCAAGATGTCTCATCTAGGTGATGCAATTCTACAGCAAAACAGAAAATCAATTAAACCAAGCTAACACTACTCCAATGTAGCGAACCTAGTCAACAACACTGAAGTTCCATAAAGCTAGTAGCCTTTCTCTAAAGACCTTAATTGAATAAAGATTTCATTTTTCCTAAAGCTTAAAAAAAAAAAAACCGAATATGGAATATTACTCAGCCATAAAAAGAAATGAAATTGAGTTATTTGTAGTGAGGTGGATGGACCTAGATTCTGTCATACAGAGTGAAGTAAGTCAGAAAAACAAATATCATATGCTAACACATATATATGGAATCTAAAAAAAAAAAAAAAGGTTCTGAGGAACCTAGGGGTAGGACAGAAATAAAGAAGCAGATGTAGAGAATGGACTTGATGACACATGGAGGGGGAAGGGTAAGCTGGGATGAAGTGAGAGTGACATGGACATATATACACTACCAAATGTAAAACAGATAGCTGGTGGGAAGCAGCCACATAGCACAGGAGATCAGCCCGGTGCTTTGTGACTACCTAGAGGAGTGGGAAAGGGAGGATGGGAGGGAGATGCAAGAGGGAGAAGATATGGGGATATATGTATATGTAGAGCTGATTCACTTTGTTATAAAGCAGAAACTAACACACCATTGTAAAGCAATCATACTCCAATAAAGATGATTAAAAAAAAAAAGAAGAGAACTACAACTACACTTGTACAATTACATTCAAAAATGGGGAGAATGAATTTGGTTGTATAAAATATTTGCTGAATAAGTAATTTCACATCTATGGCTCAAAAGTTGTTTTTTAATAAATATGCTTTGTTTCTTTATAATAATATTTACATTAAAGGCATCAGACCTATGATATGAGTTTCCAGGATGATGAAATGGAGACATCCAAAGTAAAAACAAAAAATATTTGACTACACAAAACGTGAAGACAGAAAAGATATTCACATAAAGGTAATGACCCACTGGCTACTCTTACCAAAGATGAATAAAACATAAACAAATATATTAATGCTTGGATGGCTACTATTTCTCACTTCATTCCAAAACTTCCAAGTGCTAGGAAACAAGGAGGTTGGAGGATGAGAATGAAAAACAAATGTAAGTAAGGCCTTGAACGCAAAGGAGTTTACAACCACTGAAAGAGGGTGAACAAGAGAATAAAGCACCGTGCAAACAAAGTGTCCATCCTCTATACTGCCAGAGGTATGTTTCAACAATTTATAAACATTCCAAGGCTCCCCAGTCTCCATAAGCTAAAGATCCTTAGCAGGCATTCAAACTTGAGCTGAGCCTTTCTAGTCTCATCTCCTAACCTTGCCAAACACAAATACCATCTGACAATGATGGAAAGCTATTGGTTATTCTTCAAGCATAACAGGTTCCTTGGAGCCTGAGATTTTGCTCATGTAAACCAGTTTTGTGGAACTTTTCTTTCCTGGTTACATTATGAACTTATGGATTCAGTATCAGATGTGGTTCTGCCTGGAGGAGAGAAAAACTAAATTACCTCTCAAAACTACTTTCAGCCAAGCTCCCTGGTGGCCTCGTGGTTAGGATTCTACGCTTTCACTGCCATGGCCCGGGTTCAATCCCTGTTCAGGGAACTGAGATTCCCGCAAGGCATGCAGGGCAACAAAGAAATAAAATAAAATAAAATAAAATACTTTCAGCCTAAGATTGTATTTCTAGAAGTATTTTAGATAGCAGCAGGGCTTTTATTTTATTCCTACAACAAAGTTAACATTCATCTATGAATGTATCTTAAGGATAAAATGACGAGTTGGACTAATTAAAAAAGATACATGCATCCCAATGTTCATTGCAGCACTAGCCAAGACATGGAAGCAACCTAAATGTCCATTAACAGATGAATGGATAAAGAAGATGTGGTATATATACACAATGGAATACTACTCAGTCATCAAAAAGAATGAACTTATGCCATTTACAGCAACATGGATGGACCTTTCATACTAAGTAAATGAAGTAAGTCAGAAAGAGAAAGACAAATACCAAATGATATCACTTATATGTCGAATCTAAAATATGATACAAATGAACTTATTTACAAAACAGAAACAGACTCACAGACTTAGAAGACAAGCTTATGGTTATCAAAGGGGAAAGGGGGCTGGGGGAGGGATAAATTAGGAGTTTGGGATTAGCAGATACAAATTACTATATATAAAATAAACAAAAAGGTCCTAGGGACTTCCCTGGTGGCGCAGTGGTTAAGAATCCGCCTACCAATGCAGGGGACATGGGTTCGATCCCTGGTCCAGGAAGATCCCTCATGCCGTGAAGCAACTAAGCCCGTGCACCACAAATACTGAGCCTGTGTTCTAGAGCCCACAAGCCACAACTACTGAGCCTACAAGCCACAACTACTCAAGCTTGCACGCCTAGAGCCCCTGCTCCGCAACAAGAGAAGCCACCTCAGTGCGAAGCCCACACACCACAAGAAAGAGCAGCCCCCGCTCACCCCAACTAGAGAAAGCCCGCGTGCAGCAACGAACACCCAATGCAATCGTAAATAAATAAGTAAGTAGCTCCTATTGTATAGCACAGGGAACTATATTCAATATCCTATAATAAACCATCTGGAAAAGAATATATATACATACATACATGCATACATATATATAACTGAATCACTTTGCTCTACACCAGAAACTAACACAAATCAACTATACTTCAATAAAAAAATGTTTTTAAAAAGATAACTTGGAAATAATCTGTACCCTCAAAGAACAGTTCAGTGGGAAGTTCAAAGTAAGTACTAGCATAAGACTAGCTTTTCCAGCATTAACTTTACTCAAAAACTTTTTAAGTCTAAGTGTAGAAAAGCATGATCCACTTCTTACAGGGAAAAATAAGAAAAAAATGGCAATATAAGGAACTTAACTCATATTATCTTGTTTGTGCATTTATTTACTAGTTTACCTCTCCCAACTTACAAATGATAAGCTGTAGAACAGGAACCTCATCTATCTTGTTCATGGCTACACTCAATGTTGGTCCCTGTCTAGCACTAAATGAAATAATCAATGAAAGAAACCATCAAGTAGACAGTATTCACTAAGGTTGTCCAGAGTCTGCATTCTTGGAAAAATGAAAGTAGATATAGCTCACAGGGGCACACTTATGATAAAACTCAGTGAACTGAGGTTTTAGAACCAGAAGGCCAAATTTACTAATCAATGTAAGAAATAATTTTGTAACGATGGGAATATTCAGGTCAATATAACTAGCAATTTTTCTCATTCAAGCTGTACACTTAAGATTCGTATGCTTTTCTATATGTTACACTTCAATAAAAAGTTTTCCTTGTAAAAATAAAATCTAAATAATCACTGTCTGAAATAATAACATCTTATGGGGTTTTACACACACACACACACACACACACACACACACACACACACACACACACACTTAAAGTACACATAGTAAGTCAAGTCAGAAGGAAGAATGGTAAGTAGAATTAGACTGCCAGGGTCCCTGCACTGCCCAGAAGGGTAAAGGAATCAATTACCTGTAAACTTTTGTAAGTCATGGCTGCATGCCACAACTTCTGGGCTAATCACAAAAAGAAAAAGAAAAGAAAATTGTATAACTTCCCAATTAATAAAGAATATGGAATACTTTTTTAAAAGGCTACAAATTCAAATAACACAAGAAGAGAAAAAGAAACACTCAGGACAAAAAGAAAGCACATTGAGAAGATGGTAGATTTATTTTAAATCCAAATATATAATTATATTAAATGTAAATGTACTAATGTTCCAATTTTAAAAACAATTATCAGACTGGACAAACACAAAACTTAACTAGATGACTACTAAGCCACATCTGAAACATAAGAATATAAAAATGTTGAGAGTAAAAAGATAGAGGGACTTCCCTGGTGGCGCAGTGGTTAAGAATCTGCCTGCCAATGCAGGAGACACGGGTTCGAGCCCTGGTAGGTCAGGGAACTAAGATCCCCATATGCCGGGCAGGGCAGCCAAAATAAATAAATTAATTAAAAAGGATAGAAAAATATAAATACTATGAAAACATTAGCCAAAAGAAAGGTGGTATACCTATACTAACATCAAAGTAAACTTCGGGCTTCCCTGGTGGCACAGTGGTTGAGAGTCCGCCTGCCGATGCAGGGGATATGGGTTCGTGCCCCGGTCCGGGAAGATCCCACATGCCGCGGAGCGGCTGGGCCCATGAGCCATGGCCGCTGAGCCTGCGTGTCCGGAGCCTGTGCTCCGCAAAGTAAACTTTAGGGCAAAAAGCATTACTAGAAATAGTGGAACACTTGATGACGAGAAAAGGTTGAAGTCACCAAGAACACAATAACAATTCCAGGGACTTCCCTGGACGTCCAGTGGCTAAGAATCTGCGCTTCCACTGCAGGGGGCACGGGTTCGATCCCTGGTTGGGGAACTAAGATCCTGCATGCCACGCGTGCATGCCACTGCGCCACCAGGGAAGCCCCTCCCACCTTATTCTTTTTATTTAAGAGTGGCTTGGCAATTCTGGCCTTTTGCAACCCTGGGGAAGGTTTTTTAAATAGAGCTTCAATTTCTTTAAGATTTTCTTTTTTCTTTCTTATTTTTCTAGGACTTTGTACATTTCATCTACTGTTTCAAATTTATTAGTGCATATTACTCATGTTTTTATGTCTGCGGGATCTGTAATCATGCTTCATTAATTTCTAATACTGGTTATCTGTACCTTTCATTTCTTCTTGGTAAGACTTCCTGGAGGTTTATAAATTTAATAGTTTTTTGTTCAAAGAACTTAAACAGGCCTTGTTGACTCTCAGTTGTGTGTTTTCTGTTTTATTTCTGCTCTTTATTTCCTTTCTTATAGTTTCAATGGTTTATTTTGCTGGTTTTTTCCAGCTTCTTGAGAGAGGGATATATAGCTCATGTTTAGTTTTTTTTTTCTCCCTAATATATGCTCATATAAGTGTGTGTGTGTGTGTGTGTGTGTGTGTAATTGTATAAATTTCCCTTTAAGTAATATTATAGTAGTGTTTTGGAGATTTGCTCTGCAGTATTTTTGTCATTGAGTACAAAATGCTTTCTGATTTCTATTTTGATTTCTCCTTTGATTCATTGGTTATTAGAAGTATATTATTTGAAAACACTTGGGGACTTTCTAGTTTTCTTTATATTTTTGATTTCTACTTTAATCGTACTGTGTTCAGAGAATATATTTTCACTGTTTTTAATTTTCTTGAGACTTTATGGTCCATATGTTATGTCAGTTTTAATAAATATTCCCTTTGTGCCTGAAAAGAATGAATTTGTTAGGTGCAGAATTCAATATATGATCACTAGATCAGTTTTGTTAATCAAGTGGTTCAAATAGGACATGGTTCAAAGAGGACACAACAGTGAGAGGCCCACATACCGCAAAAAAACCCAAAACAAACAAACAAAAAAAACCCAATAAGGTGGGAGGATTTGCTCTCTGGTAAATCAGTAATTTTTATATTAAGTTATAGTAAGTTTTGTATTGTTGCAAGGGTAGACTAAGCAATTAGCAGAATAGAAATTCCAGAACCAGGTCAATGAATTTATAGACAGTTGGTCATTATAAAACTGATATGGCAGAGAACTGAGGAAAAGAAATGTTTTTAAATACATGATGCTCGGATAATTACATATCCATACTGAAAAAAATTAAATCTGACATCTATTTCATAGTACACATAAAGATAAATTTCAGTTGGATTATAAACCTAAATGTGAAAGACAAAGCAAAACGAAACACAAAAAAACAAAACAAAATTTCTAAAATATAATAGGGGAGACTATCTTCATTACTCAGGCTATGGAAAAACGTCTTAAAATGGGACATAAAAATCAGATTTTTATACACTGATACATCTATCTACATTAAAACTAACATTTTCTGTTCATTAAAAATTGTCATTAAGAGTGAAAAAAGCAAGCAATCATAGGTTGGTCTGTTCAAAAAAAAAATACACCTTTTGTTTTTCTTCATGGAGAATAAAGGACACATGCTTTGAAGGAGGACGAAGCAACAGTTTAAGACTATCATAGTGTCTGTGTTACCGATTAAAAGTCTTTCTCTGAACTGTGAGTGTAGTTCCTTTAATATGCACCTTAACTTTTCTACAGCAAAATTTAAGCAAATAAGTTTTGACTTTGGAAAAACATTTCTCAATAATACAATAATGAAGTAATCAAAACTAAAAACCCAAGAAAGAAAAACAAAGCTCGAAAATACCCTCCCTTCAACTCTAGTAAAACACATTTTTCAGCATACCAATTTTTTTTTTTTTTTTTTTGTGGTACGCGGGCCTCTCACTGTTGTGGCCTCTCCCGCTGCAGAGCACAAGCTCCGGACGCGCAGGTTCAGCGGCCATGGCTCACGGGCCCAGCCGCTCCGCGGCATGTGGGATCTTCCCAGACCGGGACACGAACCCGTGTCCCCTGCATCGGCAGGCGGACTCTCAACCACTGCGCCACCAGGGAAGCCCCAGCATACCAATTTTTAAAAAATTACAATAAATAAAGTCTTTGCTCTCATGGGGTTTAAAACTGGCAATACATATACCTTACAATACAAGTATATAACATTTAGGTATAGAGGATAAATTCTTAAATATTTTAGTTCAAGGTAGTTTTTGTTTTGTTTTGTTTTGAAGACAGAATCTCCAGGGACTTCCCTGGTGTTCCAGTGAGTAAGACTTTGCACTCCCAATGCAGGGGGCCGGGGTTCGATCCCTGGTTGGGGAACTAGATCCCGCATGCATGCCCCAAAGTCCACATGCCGCAACTAAAAAAAAAAGATCCTGTGGGCCGCAACTAAGACCCACAGCATACATGCATGCATGCATGAATGAATTAAAAAAAAAAAAAAAAAAAAGACAGAATCTCCAAATAGTAGATCAGGATCTCAATGTCTCTCTCATCTGGTCAGCATTCAAGTTGTTGTATCTTCCTTGTATTGAGGGTAACCCAAAACTCCAGAGAAAGAGTATAGTCCACTTATAGTCCACTTAGGTGGCTCTTTTACATTGTCCAAAGACATATTTTAGCACCCTTTCATATATTACTACCCATTTATGATCAATAGCTTCTGGAAGCTATTTAGTTTCCGGAAATTAAAATAGCCCCTTTTCATAGAAAGATTAGACATATCTAATTTTAAAACAGCATTCCTTCTGTATTTGCATTTCTTCTGTATTCATTCAAATCTCTTCAGCTAAGCTTATTTCTCCAAAATAGTTTTCAAAATCCCTAATAGTACATTCTTTATATCCTCCTATATAAAGGCAATTTAAATGACCATTTCAATCAAAGCCTAACTAATCTTATTCTGAACACTGTGGCTATTCATTTTTCTTCCAACAATATTTTAACATTTGTCCTTAATACTCCTGTGCCACCATACACACAAAACTTCATACAGCATTATGTTCTAATACTTTTCTTCCTATCCCACTCCCAACCCATGCCATATAATTTATTCTGTATTATATAAATTTATTCAGTCAGTCATCAAGAAGTTCTGATAAAAGGAAGAATATATTGAGGCAAGGAAGACCAACTAAAACTAACAAGAGTATTTAATTATCAACAAATATGGTTCTATACAACACAAAATAGAAATCTGTTAAGTATTGTAGGTATACTCCTGGTTCTGAGTATGCCTAGCTCTTCCAAGAAATCACTTCTCTGTTTAAAAAAGGAAATATCTCCAGGTGATTTCATAACCCACTCTTAATATTTCTACAGCCTTGTTAGTCAGGAAATTCTTCCATATATATGACTTAAATTCACTATGTTTCATAGCACAGGGAGATCAGCTCAGTGCTTCGTGTCTATCTAGAGGGGTGGGATAGGGAGGGAGATGCAAGAGGGAGGAGATAC
This sequence comes from Tursiops truncatus, assembly GCF_011762595.2. Lineage (NCBI taxonomy): Eukaryota > Metazoa > Chordata > Mammalia > Artiodactyla > Delphinidae > Tursiops > Tursiops truncatus. The sequence goes on along the minus strand of NC_047041.1, from coordinate 57,321,613 downwards.
GGGGATATATGTATACGTATAGCTGATTTACTTTGTTATACAGCAGAAACTAACACACCATTGTAAAGCAATTATACTCCAATAAAGATGTTAAAAAAAATTCACTATGTTTCAGCTTAAGCCTCTCTTATTGTTCAGATCTTAGAATTGCAAATTAACAAGCTATTATCTTTTCTGTAAGATATTACAGATCCAAAGACTTTTTTCAGTTGTACTTTTGCCTTCTTGATGTGACTGGACAATTCTCATTTGAATGTCACATTTTAATTCCATGATTAAACAAACCTATGATTTTCCTTGTGTATAAGCAACATGAAGTGATTCTTATTACTTATTAAGTGTCAGCCAGTAACACAATCATTGACAAAGCAAATTTTATCAAAGCCATTGAATTTTTAAACTGTCTTTTTTGTAATTAATTTATTTATTTTTGGCTGCATAGGGTCTTTGTTGCTGCACACAGCTTTTCTCTAGTTGTGGCGAGCAGGGGCTACTCTTCGCTGTGGTGTGTGGGTTTCTCATTGCGGTGGCTTCTCTTGTTGCAGAGCACGGGCTCTAGGAGCGTGGGCTTCTGTAGTTGTGGCACATGGGCTCAGTTGTTGTGGCTCACAGGCTCTAGAGCACAGGCTCAGTAGTTGTGGCGCACAGGTTTAGTTGCTCCACGGCATGTGGGATCTTCCTGGACCAGGGATCGAACCCGTGCCCCTGCATTGGCAGGTGGATTCTTAACCACTGAGCCACCAAGGAAGTCCTCAAAGCCACTGAATTTTAAAACTAATTTGTTTATCTTACTCTCTACTTAACTGTAAGTTACATGTATTAAGAATTTTGTCATATAAATTACAAAAGTCCAATACAGCAAAATACCTGAGAAACACTTAATCTTATCTAACATTTAGTTCATGTAGCTCAACTTTCCAGAGATGATTACAGTTTTTTCACTCTTATGGTTTTGGGAACGCCAAAGTATCCTTACTTCCTGCACACCTTCTACCTATACAAAATTTATCAAGGAAAGGTTGTATAGTTTAGTGTCTTAGTAGTGGAGCTCTAGAACCAGGCTGTTGAGCTGAAACCCAAGTTTAGCCAGTTACTAACTGTATATACTACTGAGACAAGTTATTTAACCTATCTGTGCCTGAATTTCCTCATGGTAAAATAAGAATAACAGTAGTACCTATCTTATAGGAATAGTTCAACTTTTTTTCATTGAAATATATTTGATTTCAATGTTGTGTTAGTTTCTGGTATACAGCAAAGTGACTGTTATATATATATATATATATATGTATTTTGTTGTTGTTATATTCTTTTCCATTATAGCTTATTACAAGATATTGAATATAGTTCCCTGTGCTATACCATAGGACCTTGTTGTTTATCTATTTTATATATAGTAGTTTGTATCTGCTATTCCCAAACTCCTAAATGATCCCTCCCCACCTTTCCCCCTTGGTAACCATAAGTTTGTTTTCTATGTCAACTTTTTATTTTACAGAAAAGTTACAAACCTCCTTAGTCTCCTCTCATCAGTGACATTTCCTGTCTTTCCTGTTTTTACGACCTTGACACTTGTAAAGAATACTGGTCAGTTATTTTGTGTAATGTTCCTCAATTTAGATTTGTCTAATGTTTTCTCATTAGAATGAGGTCATACTTTTTTTTTTTTTTTTTGCGGTACGCGGGCCTCTCACTGTTGTGGCCTCTCCCGTTGCGGAGCACAGGCTCCGGACGCGCAGGCTCAGCGGCCATGGCTCACGGGCCCAGCCGCTCCGCGGCATGTGGGATCCTCCCGGACCGGGGCACGAACCCATGTCCCCTGCATCGGCAGGCGGACTCTCAACCGCTGCGCCACCAGGGAAGCCCGAGGTCATACATTTTTGACAAGACCACCACAGAGCTGATGTGCCTGTCTCAGTGCATCATAAAAGAAATACATGATGTCATATTAATGTCTTATTCCTAGTGATGTTAACCTTGATCACTTGATTATGGCAATCTCCACAGAGTTTCTTTACCATAAGTTAGTGTTTTTCCCCTTGTAAATAATAAATATCTTGAGGAATATACTTTGAGATTATTCAAATATCCTGTATCTTCGCAAAATTTTGCCCTCTAATTTTAGCATTCATCAAATGGATCTCGCCTGTAGCAATTAGCACTGTGGTATTCCAACGGTGATTTTCTATTTCCCTCATTCTATTTACTATAAGAGCAGTCCTTTCTTATCTATTTATTTAAATAAATATTCATAAATATCTTAATTATGTGGGTTATAATCCAATATCACCATTATTTATTTTGTTGCTCAAAAATTTCCAACTTTCCCTGTTGGGCGCTCTTTCACATTGGCTCCTGTGCCCTTTCAACATGTCCCCATCCTTTCATAAACACTTCCTTATTTTCTGGCACCAGAATACTCTCCAGCTTATTTTGTATTTTCCCTGCCCCAGCCCTGAAATCAACCACTTCTCCAAAGATCTCACGGAGTTGGTTTTAAGGGTTAAACTAGCTAAGACTGTAAAGTACTTACAACAGGGTCTGATCTGTACTAAGTAATCAAATGTCAATTGATATCTAGTATTGACAGTTTGACAGGAAATACACATTAACCATTACAGCTGTCAGGAGGTGCTATATTTCTATATTTGGTTGCAAAGTGATATTAAGCACTGTATTAGTCTGCTAGAGCTGCTGTAACAAAGTACCACAAACTGGTTTAAACAACAGAAATTTATTGTCTCACGGTTCTGGAGGCTACAAATCCAAAATCAAGGTGTTGGCAGAGTTAGTTGCTTCTGAGGGCTGTGAAAAGAATCTGTTCCAAGCCTCTTCCCTAGCTTCTGGTGGTTTGCTGGCAGTCCTTGGCATCCCTTGGTGTACAGAAGCATCACCCTGATCTCTGCCTTCACCTTCAGATGGCATTCTCTCTGTGTATATCTGTGTCCAAATTTCCCCTTTTTTTAAGGACACAAGTCATACTGTATAGTGGCCCATCCTACCCCAGGAGGACCTCACCTTAACCAGTTGCATCTGAGGTACTAGAGGTTAAACTTCAACATACGAATTTGGGAAGAACACACTTCAAGCCATAACCAGGCACAAATGAAAAAATTCTGAAAAATAAAAATAAATCATCACAGTATTTAGAATAATATCAATCAGACTGAGGTTGAAATAACTATTTAGATTGTTTTCACATAGAAGACTAATTATTACAGTATCAGAGGTTTTGAAAACAAATGTACAATATTTTGGAGAGGAAAGTTCAACTAAAGAATTTTGAAAGAACAAAAGGAATGCTTTATTTAAAACTAAATGTCCCAATGCAGCCAAAAATAAATAAATAATTTTTTTAAAAAAAGGGGGGGCTTCTCTGGTGGTGCAGTGGTTAAGAATCTACCTGCCAATGCAGGGGACACGGGTTCGATCCCTGGTCTGGGAAGATCCCACATGCCACGGAGCAACTAACTAAGCCCGTGCGCCACAACTACTGAGCCTGTGCTCTAGAGCCCGTGAGCCACAACTACTGAGCCCTCGTGCCACAACTACTGAAGCCCACGTGTGTAGAGCCCGTGCTCTGCAACAAGAGAAGCCACCGCAATGAGAAGGCCACGCACCGCAATGAAGAGCAGCCCCCGCTCGCCGCAACTAGAGAAAGCCCGTGAGCAGCGATGAAGACCCAACACAGCCAAAAATAAATAAATAAATAAATAAAATTTTAAATAAATAAATAAAACTAAACGTACTCAGTCTTTCTGTGAAGAGGAACTACTTTCAATTTCTGAAAGCTCTGAGAGCATTAAATAGGTAGGAATATATGAGAGGGTGCTGACAGTAAGTCCCTGGGTGGAGCCTACAGAGGACCATCTATGCAGGCCATATTATATGGGTAGATTCTTCTCATTTTACCTAGAGAGGTTAAAATGAACGCTTTAAGAGCTCATAATGTATAAGGTGGCAGAGCAAAGACCACAGTTCAGTATCCCTAACTCCTGCCCCATAACTTTTCCCCCATATCACATTAACTATAGAAGTTTCACAGGCCAAAGGAAAGAAACATTCCATATTAAACAACTTGATAAACAAACATAAAAGGTTTGCAAATTAGTAACTTCAATAGCCATCTAGTTTTGTCCTATTTACTTAATGTCAATATGTTAGTGCTTCTGTCACCTGCTTAAAGAAGAAAGACCTGTTTACTCAGATTCCTAATGACTGGACAGATTCAATATTTTATGGTTGCCTGTATGAAGGACATTATGCTAGACACCAAGGACAGAGATTTAAAAGATCTAAGAATGGATTTTATGCAGATCAAAATATCTTTAGTCCAGAGGTGGCCTAAAATCTGTCTAAATTCATGAGTCATCACATTCTCTATTTCCCTATTATAATCAACTTAACTCACCTTGATTATGTAGATAATTTAAAGTACACATGCACAGATTTCTGAAAGGGATATTCTTCAGTTTTAACAGGATGGTTAAAGACAGATTAAGGGTTAATTAGCCACATGAGACTACTGAAATTAAAGTGAAATAAAATTTTGAAATCAGTTCTCAGTCACTGTAGCCATCACCATATTAAACAGCACAAATATGGGACAGTTCCTCCATCACAGAAAGTTCAATTTGATAGCAAAGATTTAGACATCCTAAAATGTTAAGTCTCAAACCATGTAATGCAAAGTATCCCAAAAATAAAGGCCTCTGTGGGCAACTATATCCATGAATGTCAAGAATATACCAATAAGAAAGTTCTCATCTTTTAGCAATCATACAAAAATATTTGCAATGATAGGATATACGGGATTTTCTTCAACTCACTCTGGTATGTGGGGGCGGGGGGGATAATTGTTGAAGCTGAGTACGAGTTTATGGGGGTTCATGACACTATTCTCTGTACCTTTTTATATGTTTAAATTTTCCCATAATAAAGGGGTTAAATAATACTTTAAGAACCCAAAAACATATTTGGTTAAATCACACTCACTCTTCAAATATGCCATTTACAACGACTGACTTCTTGACTCTCTAAAACTCTACTGAGACCACTTTTTAAAAATTAGCAATTAGTTCTTGATAAATCCAATAGCCTTTTCCGAGTTATCATTTTCCTCATCTTGAGCCTCTGACTCTTCAGATTCATACCAGATACTTGGCATATCAAACCTTTCTCCTACGTTAGGTTTTTTTGTCTTATTCTGTTTTTCTTTTAATTATCCTCTTTTATGCGTATTTTTGAGGTAGCAAGCTACCTCAAAGCCTTTCTGAAACTAAGTATGGTAAAAATCAGAAATCATTCACTTATTTGAAAATATTTAGTGAGCTCCCGCTATATGCCAAGCACTATGCAATGGTGCTTAGAATACAGCAATGAACAATAAATTCATGAATGCTACCTCTGTGGAACTTACAGAACAAATGGAAAACAGAAATTTTAACAGACAAATAATTACAACTGTATTAAAGGCAGCAAGGAGAAGGACAGTGTTGACAGTCTATAAAGAATGGGAAACTAAACCACTCTGAGGAAGTCAGCAAAGGCTTGAAGAAGTTTCTTGAAGCTAAAGGATAAGCTGGAGTTAATCTGACAAAGGGGAAGAGGGAATATATAACAAGATGGAGATTGGTTAAGAGTTATAACTTAAAAAAGGTCAGTATGGGGCTTCCCTGGTGGCGCAGTGGTTGAGAGTCTGCCTGCCATTGCAGGGGACACGGGTTCGTGCCCCGGTCCGGGAAGATCCCACATGCCGCGGAGCGGCTAGGCCCGTGAGCCATGGCCGCTGAGCCTGCGCGGTCCGGAGCCTGTGCTCTGCAACGGGAGAGGCCACAACAGTGAAAGGCCCGCGTACAGCCAAAAAAAAAAAAAAAAGGTCAGTATGGCTGAAACAGAGAGAGATGGTGGGAGATATGCTCAAGAATGGACGGATGGGGAGGAGCCAAAAAATTCAGTGTGAGCAATGTAGATCATTTGGAAAGATCTTATTCTAAGAGTGATTTAAACAAAAGCAAAAAAAAAACCCAAAAAACTACAAAGGTGGGGACTTGAGTTTTTACAATTTTTAAAAAATTTTATTGTGATAAACTACCATAAGATTTACCATTTTAACCATTTTTAAGTGTACTATTCTGTGGCATTAAGCACAGTCAAGATGTTTTTGTTTTTAGTAAGAAGTTACTCTGATTTACATTTTTATAAAGTTCACTCTGATATCAATGTGGAGGATGGATTGGAGGGGAGGTCCAAGAACAGAGGTTGGAAGGTACAAATATAAAGATTTAAATCTACTTTACTGCTCCCTGCTAGACCATAAACAAGAAGAGAACAGAGATTATACCTGATCTGTTAAAAACTACATTTCCCAGGACCTAGCTCTATGCTTGGCACACAGTGGACATCTATTAAATAGATAAATGACCTGTAAGATTCTATGATTCTTAGAACAGAAAACTTAAAATGCAAAGATGTGTGTTCTGTACAGCACGTAACACCTTAATGATGATTTTTTTTAACTTAAAAAAAAAAAAACAAAAACCTGTCTAACAGTAATAGGTAAAGATGAGTTCTAGCAATAAGGTTAGAGATAGGAAGGTAGAATCCAGACTCTGAAAGGGTCTGACTAGGGCAGAAGAGCTTGGACTTCATCTCAAAGAGAAGTCTATGCGGGGTGTATGGGCAAGGTTTTATGCAATCTCACAATGGCAGGTTGAGATAACAATAATGCTTATTATCAGTTAATTTAAAAAATCATACAGTATTTGTCCTTTTGTGATTGGCTTATTTCACTTAGCATAATGTCCAAGGTTCATCCATGTCAAAGCATGTGTCAGAATTTTCTTCCTTTTTAAGGCTGAATAAGTTTTCATTGTATGTATACACAGAACCATGTTTTGTCTACCCATTCATCCATGGATGAACACTTGGACTGCTTCTATCTTTTGGCTCCTGTGAATAATGCTGCTATAAACATGGATATAAATGAGTTGGTTTTAATTTTATAAAATGTACTTTTAAAAAAGAAGAGGAGGGACTTCCCTGGTGGTGCAGTGGTTAAGAATCCGCCTGCCAATGCAGGGGACACGGGTTTGAGCCCTGGTCCAGGAAGATCCCACGTGCCATGGAGCAACTCAGCCCGTGCACTACAACTACTGAGCCTGTGCTCTAGAGCCCGCAAGCCACAACTACTGAGCCCGCGTGCCACAACTACTGAAGCCCACGCACCTAGAGCCCGTGCTTTGCAACAAGAGAAGCCCCTGCAATGAGAAGCACGTGCACCACAACGATGAGTAGCTCCCGCTCACTGCAACTAGAGAACGCCCTCACGCAGCAACGGAGACCCAGTGCAGACAAAAATAAATAAAATAAATAAATTTATTTTTAAAAAAGAGAAAAATAAAGAACAGAAACTGAAAACCCTAAGCAATTCTAAATGTCGAAATGTGTTGATTCTCAGAAAATCAGTTAGAAGCTAGAAAGCAAATGCAAAGTGGTACCTGACCTAATAGATTCTATAAAGATCAATTTTAAACTGACAATGGGGAAAGCTGAGAAACAATCTGATTTGTGCCAGAGAACCTCCCCAATGTAGGCACCAAGTACATCTAGAAATAAGGGTAAAGGTGGTGCTAAAAATGAAAGGAATGGATGAAAATCTGTTTAAAAGGGAGACTGACACCCTCACATCCCCTCCTCTATTCCACACAGCCAGGTTCCTCTCCCACTCCATCAGAAGATTATAGATTATGCCATGAGAAAGGAAAATAGAGGGTTTCTGGACTGGTGAATACAAGAGTCAAGCGAAGTCTGAAGTACAAACTGTATTAAAAACAAAGTAGGGCTTCCCTGGTGGCGTAGTGGTTGAGAGTCCGCCTGCCGATGCAGGGGACACAGGTTCGTGCCCCGGTCCGGGAGGATCCCACATGCCGTGGAGCGCCTGGGCCCACGAGCCATGGCCACTGAGCCTGTGCTCCGCAGCGGGAGAGGCAACGGTGAGAGGCCCGCGTACCACAAAAAAAAAAAAAAAAAGTAAATTAAATTCATATACTCTAATGTTATCTTCAAACCCTGTCTCCATTCAGCTCCAAGAAAGCTGGCAACCAATATTATCCTCTCCAGCAGGACACTGGACAACTCTTCTTTAAGAAATGTGACTGGCGGGACTTCCCTGGTGGTGCAGTGGTTAAGAATCCGCCTGCCAATGCAGGGGACATGGGTTCAAGCCCTGGTCTGGGAAGATCCTACATGCCGCAGAGCAACTAAGCCCCTGCGCCACAACTCCTGAGCCTGTGCTCTAGAGCCTGCAAGCTACAACTACTGAAGCCTGCGTGCTACAACTACTGAAGCCCATGCGCCTAGAGCCCGTGCTCTGCAACAAGAGAAGCCACCACAATGAGAAACTTGCGCAACGCAACGAAGAGTAGCCCCCGCTCCCTGCAACTAGAGAAAGCCTGCGTGCAGCAATGAAGACCCAAAGCAGCCAAAAATTAAAATTAATTTTTTAAAAAAAAGAAATGTGACTGGCAAAAAGACTTAAAAGAGCTAACATCAGAGACTTCTTCCCCCAAAAAGAACTCAGCCAGACTGTCCTACAGAGAAGCCCAATAAACCCACAAAAGAGCTTAAAATCAAATTTTTAGTGCTCAACTCTTAAACAAAAGGAGACAGTCAAGAATACTAGTTCTTTGAGGACCACATCAAACAAGAAATAGAGAAACTAGAATAAACATAAGTGAAAAGCAATTTACAAAAAACTGAGTATTGAAAAGAAAGCCATATATCTCTTTAATATCCTCAAAATGACAAGAGATACAGCAGAAATTATCACAATGTTGAAAATCAACTATACTTCAATTAAAAAAAATTTTAACAAGAGAAGATACTAGAATCAAAAAGATGTTATAGACAGAAACAATCAGAAAACAAAGAGCTCTTTGAAATTAAAACGATATCAGAAATAAAACGTAATAGGGTAAAAGAAAGTTGAGAAAATTTTTTAAGAATTAAAACAGAAACAAATAAATGAAAAAGGGGCAAGATAAGATACAACTAGAGGATCAATCCAGGAGGTCTAATAAGAATTCCAGAGAGAACTGAAAATGAAGAGGTGAATATCATACTAGTTAAGTCAAGAAAATTTCCTGAAAATAAACAACTTAAGTTTCCAGTTTGAAAATATTTATACCTATTACTCAGCACATAAAATGAAAATAAACACATCATTATGAAAGATCAAAATACCAAGAGTCATAAATGGCAATACTAGACTCTACAAGGCAATATATGTCATCAAATTTCTGAAGGAAGAATATATCCAACCCAAATCTCTAAACTCCACCAAACTTCAGTGTAAAGGTTGTACAAACACATTTTCAGACATACAAGGTCTCAAAAAACTTCCTCCCATGTTCCCTTTATTAGGAAGCTACTTACTGGTGGATACATTCAACGTAATGAGTAAAACAAAGAAGAAAAAAGTAATCTGAGAAACAAGGGATCCATCCAACACAAGAGAGAAGGAAACCCTCAAAATGAAAGTAAAGGAGATCACACATTGACAGTTGTACATCAATTCTGGAGGGTAACTATTATACAATAGTTACCCTCAAGGTCAGAAGGTTCTGGGAGAGATGTCCCAGGCAAACCTGATGCATTCAAATAACTGAGATCTACACTACTGGTAAAGAGTTTGGGGATAATTAAGAAAAAAGCAATTCAAATAGTGACACAAAGGAAAACAAAAAAAATATATGAAATATAGTACAATAAATCAGTATACTACACAGCTCAGCTGTGAATACCATTACCTAATAACAATAATGTGAAGATTAAATACTGATCTAACCAAAATGTATAATATCTACATTTAGAGAATGGGGAAAACAAGACTGCTAGGTTAGTACTGCATATCAGAAATGAAAAGAATTTAGAAAGGTTAAATAAACTGTCCAAGATCACACTGTAAACACGGGCTTCAAGATTAGAACCAAAGTATAACTGTCTCTAGAGCTGTCTTTATCAGTATATATTGCCTCCCTAAGAAGAAAAAACTTAACTACAATAGTAAGGGAATAGATTTGAGAATTTCAGAACAGGGAAGTTTAATACTAAAAATTACAAAACATGTTCTCCTGGAGATCTCTTAGAATGAAGTAATTTAAGAGTGGTCCAGGGCTTCCCTGGTGGTGCAGCGGTTGAGAGTCCGCCTGCCAATGCAGGGGACACGGGTTCGTGCCCCGGTCTGGGAAGATCCCACATGCCGCAGAGCGGCCGGGCCCGTGAGCTATGGCCGCTGAGCCTGCGCGTCCTGGAGCCTGTGCTCCGCAATGGGAGAGGCCACACAACAGTGAGAGGCCCACGTATCGCAAAAAACAAACAAACAAACAAACAAAAAAGAGTGGTCCAGTTTAACTGTCACAGACAAGAACAGCCTAAGGAGCTCTAACAACTAAATCAAATGTAGTATCCTAGATGGGATCCTGGAACAGAAAAAAGACATTAGGAAAAAAACTAAAGAAATCGAAATAAAATATGGACTTTGGTTAATAATAATGTATCAATATTGGTACATTAGTTGTGAAAAATGTACACATGAGCTGTTAATTACGGAGGAAACTGGTGTAGAGTATACAGGAATTCCGTATTATCTCTGCAATTTTTCTGTGTATCTAAAACTATTCTAAATGAAAAAAATTGTATTTAGAAACAAAACAACAGAATGGGAAAGTGCTCTAAGTACTAATGTGAAAACATCTCTAGGAATTATTGTTAAGCGAAAAAAAGCAAGATGCAGAATAAAATCTGATACCTCGTATGTAAGGAAGAATAAAAATTGTATTCATATTTGCTTGTGTCTGCATAAAGAAATCCCAGAATATACATAATGGTATATATATATAATTACTAATAGAGGAGGGGGTGGGGAATGAGGTCACAGGAACAGGGGTAGCAGTAAGTTTTCTGAAAGTGTATCTTTTTACATAATTTTGATTTGTGAACTATGTGATTGTGTTAACTGTTAAAAATAAAGTTAGAGGGGAAAAATAGCAATCCAGTTTAAAGCCCTAAGAGAAATGGATTGGGTGACTTCTTCAAGTCTCCTCCAACTTTGGAATGCTCTAATTCAAGAATTTCAACTAGAAGATCCTTAAACTTTTAGTCAGTCATATTTATAATGTATCAATACCTTCCCTGAAACTCCATGCTCCCCTGTCACTTCTCTGTATCTTTTAACTGTACTTTTCAAAGCAGCTGCACTCATTGCACTATATTGTATTAGGTATTATATGTTTCTTCCATGATGAAATGTATATTTCTTAAGAGTAGGCTCTATCAAACTATTGATAATTGACAGAGTAGGAGTTTTCAGTAGACATGTGCCAGGCACTCTTCTAAATGCTTTACATTTATTAACTAATTTAATCTTCACAATAGCGCTATATGATAGGTCCTATTATTTATTTTATAGATAAGGAAGTTAAAGCATAAAGAAGTCAATAATCTGCCCAAGGTCAGTGAGCAGGGCTAAAATATAAAACCCAGACTCTGTGCTCGTAATCACTAGCTGTACTGATTAGTTTTAAGACTTCAAAACAAGATATGGAATAAACTCCTTTTGACTGTTCTAAATGCAATATGGCAACTTCCCTGGTGGTCCAGTGGTTAAGAATCCACCTTCCAATGCCGGGGACGTGGGTTCGAACCCCGGTTGGGGAACTAAGATCCCAGAGGCAACTAAGCCCATGCACCACAATGAAGAGCCCAAGCACCGCAACTAACCCAACGCAGCCAAAAATAATAAATGTTAAAAAAATAAATAAATGCAATATGAAGCTACAAGATACAAATGGCTTAATATCATCTAGAAACTAGCAGATCTCAAAATGCAGCCCACCAACTCCCAGGATCCCCAGGACCCTTTGGCTGGGCCACTACTCTCCTGAGGGTCAAAACCACTTTCATAATATCAAGATGTTATTTGGCTTTTTTCACTTTTGTTCTCTCATGAATGTATAGTGGAGTTTCCAGAGCCTATGTGATGTGTGATATTACAAGAGACTGAATGCAGAAGCAGCTGTGAGAAGCAGATGACTTTTAATACATCAGACATTACAGAGATTTGCAAATATGTAAAACAATGCCACTCCCTCACTAAATTATTGTTTGAAAAATAGTTCTCTTTCACTAAAATTATGTCAACATGTAATGGATTTAACACTACTCTTTTTAAATGAATTAAATATTAAACAATTTTCTCAGTTAACTTTTAACACAGTAAATAGTGACATAAACCACATAAACAGCTCTTTAGAAGCCTCAATAATTTGTAAGAGCATCTTGAGAGGCTCTTGAGAAGAAAAAGTTTAAGATCACTGATGTAGCCAATCTAAACTGTTCAGTGTTCCTAGTCTCTGACATTAAGACACTTTTTCCCAACACAGCACGTTATAATTCAAAAGAACTGATGTAAAAAAGGTAATAAAAAGTGAAAAAATAAGTAGTACCAGGCCAGGTATGTGTTTCTTTTTGAAATAACATTTCCTAATTTGTACTCATAACATTTGTTTGTAAGTATTACCTTCTACTCTAAACCATTCCTAAAATTGCCTCTGTATTTCAAGACAATAGCCAAAGGTGGTAACAAAAGAGGTTGCTCAAAGAAACTTCAGGTTCAAGCTGTGTATTTCAACATTTCTTTATTAAAGCATGTATACTACTAAAATATAAAGAAACTGTTAAGAATTTACACGAAGATTACCAAGACTGATATCATTAATTCAATATGAGGCTTCATATACTGAAACACTTCATCTTCATTATAGAATACAGAACCTTATTTTTTTTGGCTGTGTCATGCAGCATGCAGGATCTTATTTCCCCGACCAGGGATCAAACCGGTACCCACTGCAGTGGAACCGTGGAGTCATAACCACTGGACCGCCAGGGAGGTCCCAGAACCTTGTTTTTGAAAAGCTAAATAAAAAAGTCTACCTAACTTCAAATCTGTTCCATGAACATGTCTTTAATAATCATTTGACATACTTTTAGGTGTTATACTAATAGCAAATAATTTAACAATAACTTTAACAAAACTAATTTTGTTCAACTCAAAAACAAAAGTATAAAATTCTGGTCGGTTGTTTTTTTGGTTTTTTTTAGTTACACCGTAAAGGTTATATATAAATTATTGTAATCCCTGCTCTGGAGCATCTGGAGTATCCCTATATACAATCAAATAATGTAAGTATAAAATGTTATTGTTGGGAATTCCCCGGCAGTCCAGTGGTTAGTACTCAGCGCTTTCACTGCCGGGGCCCAGGTTCAATCCCTAGTGGGGGAACTAAGATCCCACAAGCTGCATGTGGGGCCAATAAAGAGAGTTATTGTTAAACTATTAAATGTGCAAGGAAAAAATGTAGACTTCACCGTAACAAAGATGACTACTAGCTTTGGTTACTATTAGATTCAACCATCATTCATTCTGAGTATCCACTACAAGCCTGGCACTATTCTAGGCACTGGGGATACAATGAACAAAAAAATTAATAATTTTTAATCTTCATGGGACCTGCATTCTGCTGTGGGAAACAGACAAACATAAACACAAGTAAGAAATAGAAATGTGGTCAATGCCATTAAGGAAACAAACAAGGCTTTGCCACAGATTAGTCTTTGAAAGCTGAATTGTAGAATTCTAAAACCTAAAAATAAAAAATTCATTAAGAGTTAAATCAAGATGACATGGACTGGGCTTCCCTGGTGGCACAGTGGTTAAGAATCCGCCTGCCAATGCAGGGTACACGGGTTCAGGCCCTGGTCCGGGAAGATCCCACATGCCAAAGGGCAACAAAGCCCATGCGCCACAACTACTGAGCCTGTGCTCTACAGCCCATGAGCCACAACTACTGAAGCCCGTGTACCTAGAGCCGGTGCTCCGCATCAAGAGAAGACACTGCAATGAGAAAGCCTGCGCACCGCAATGAAGAGTAGCCCCTGCTCGCCACAACTAGAGAAAGCCCGCGTAGCAACAAAGACCCAACTCAGCCAAAAATCAATAAATTAATTTAAAAAAGAAAAAAAGATGACATTGACTCTACAGACCTTTGCTAATGCATAAGAAAACTACAGACACTGCCTGTGAAAACAGAGATCCGTCTTTCCAAAGCTACTGGATGGTATTACTTAGCAATGTAGTAGCCTCAAAAGATAATTTAGCTCACAGTTCCAGAGTTAAAAAGCATGTAAACACAATACTAAAAAAAACTGAGGAGCCTAAGGAGACAGGACAAACAAATGTAGTGTGGTATCCTGAATTGAATGCTGAAACAGAAAAAGATAAAAATTACGAAAATCTGGGTAAACTATAGACTTTAGTTAATAATGTATCAATATTGTTTCATTAATGGTAACAAATGTACCTTACTAATATGTTAATAATATGGGATATTGGGTGGGGCTATATGGGAAACCTCTGCATGATCTTCTTAATTTTTCTGTAAATCTAAAACTGTTCTAAAAAATCAAGTCTACTTAAAAAAAAAATCTAAGATGGCTTCAGGAATTATGGTGGAAGGAAGGGGAGTTAGTAAAGACTTGAAGAAACTAAGAAATGAGAAGCCATAAAACTCTGCAATGTGAATTAGAATATAAATACCCAAGAAATTCAAAGGAAACCTGCAGATACTTAAATTATGATTTCTATTCATACTAAAAACTTTCTAGGACAGAGATTAATGGATTTTTCATGCAAACTAAATAGCTCTGCATGACAATGTACGGCAGGCATTAACATCCCTGAGTGCACAATAAGCACTTTAGATCCTATTTATCAATAATGACCAATAGGCTGTATTTTATGTATGTCACTGTCCTGAAACTGTCATAAAATACCTGGACAGGGATCAATCTCATACGTCTTACTAAGTCACTTGAAGAAACAAGTTTATATCTGTATAGCAAAAAAAAGCAAAGAGGAGACTTGGTAAGAGGGCAGGGAGAAAAGATTATGTATGAAAGGAGAAAAACAATTTATCAGGTCTAACTGGAAGCAATTTTGCAACTATTATTAACCTACTTTAATGCCACACAAATTAGTATAAATAGTTAAGAGCAGTAATAAGAGCTCTGAATTTATATCAGTTATTTTCCTTCCAATCAAAAGAAATAAATGTCTTCTATAGCCTAACCTAAAACACCTATCATGTAACTCAATGTCTGATGACTCGGGAGGAACTAATCTCTCAATGTCTCAATTTTAAAGATAGGAAAAGTGTGAGAAAAATAATGGAGGATGATAATCTCTAAACTACAGAGTGTGAAGTTTGCATAATACAGCATAAAATTGGAATTACCACAAGAAGTAATTTTTAGAGACAACCATCAGAAAATTAGAAGCTTATACCTAACACAAAGTACAATGACAGCAGCAGCCTGACCAAGTATATGAGATAATAATTTCACTCATCAGATACTATGGAATATTAACCATAAAAGAATCATTTAGCCAAAATGGTATTACATATTCGAATCGAATTTAGATAACTGGATGATCAATCTATCCCTTCTCTACTCTGTTACTCCCTATCCGCAAAGGAAACCCTACAAAACAAAGATGTTCGTTATTCTAAAGCCTTCTCTCCCTAAGGAATCCTGAATATATAATTGGAAAATACTCAAGAAGAAATGGAATTAACATTTCTCCAGTAATTCCTGTTTGCACCGCCGTGAGGAGAATCAGACACTGCGCTTCGTGTTGAAGCAGAAAAAGGAGAGGTGAGATGTGAAAAATTCCAAGTAAAACGATCATGACATAGCATCTGGCAGAGATTGGAAAAGCATGAACACAGCCAAAAGAATCGCCAGGGATGAAAGTCAAGAGAAGAAAACGAGGTTTTCCAACAGGCCACAGCCTAACCCAAGGGGCAAAAACCGCTACTGCCGCCGCCACTCCCTCACTCCCCAACCATTCCATCAAGTCGCCTCCAATTCAGATATGTATCCTCTATAACCCAGACCCATTCCCCACCTAGGTGAAAACAATCCAAGAATTTCCTAGGACTCCCCCCCCCCCCGCCTTCCATAAGATCCGCGCTTCTTGGGGCCAAGCCTCTGGGGAAAACAACGCCCAGATCCCACCCTCCCGGCGCAAGGTTGAAGAGGGCCGGTTCCCCGGAGTGGGGCTTCCCAGGTGGGCCTCATCGAGCTGAGCAACTGGGATCAGAGCAAGGAACAAGGGTGGGGCTCTAGGAAGGGAGCTGGCGTCGGTGAGACGACGGAGACCGGAGGAAGAAAGGGATGGACAGGAGGCTGGGGCTGGGCGGGGTGAGGAGTGGGGAGGGCAGATCCACGGGAGAGGGCCGGGCGGCGGGGAAAGGAGCGGGCGGAGTGGGGGGCGGAAGGGTCAGAATCCGATCGACGGATCATGGCGAAGAGGAATGCGTGGCTAACAGGGGTCGGCAAACAGGCTCAAGGGCTAGGAGGTGGAAGGAAGCGCGACCGCGAGGCCCGCAGGGAGCCTCCGCGGACGGAAGGGCCGCACTGGGGGCGGTGCGGGGAAGCCACTGCCAGCTGCCAGGAGTGGGGGAGCCGCGCACTCACCGCTCTGCTCCCCCAGGAACACCAGCTTGAATTTCCTCAGCGGATTCCCGAAGTCTCCGCCCGCGGACATGATGGAGCCGGAGGAGCTGCCGCCGCCTCAGCCCAGAGACCTCCCAGACCGACGCCGCTCCAACCGGTTCACGGGGAGGCTAGAGGAAGGGTCGGCGCCGAGCTCTCTCGGCCCCTGCAGGGCCCGGCAGCGGAGCAAGGCTGGAGAACAAGGCTCCTCTCACAGACAGGCAGCCGTCGCCGCCGCCTCTACTCGGAGTCGCCTAGCACCGAGCGAGGCCCGCAGCTGGGAAAGGAAGGAGGGCGGTGTCGGAAGCAGCCAGGGGTGTGCTCGGGGGTCCCGAGGCTAGAGCTGTTCCCCTCTCAGCACCCGGCACCGAGACTGAGGCGAGGGTGGCGGAGCCGGAGCCGCAGACGTGTCTGGGACCTCTCACACGTAGCGTTCCAGCTCCACAGCTGCAGCCACCGCAGCCCAACCTGCTGAGTGCGCGAGCCTGTGGCGCGGCGCGGCGCGGGGCGAGCCCGGGCGCGAGCCTGCCGCCCAGCCAGCCACGGCGTGCGTGCGTGCGTGCGTGCGTGCGAGCGCGTGCGCGCCACAGCCAGCGCCTTCCTGGTTTAGCCTGCTTTCCCGGCTCCGCCCAGGCAGAGGAGACGTGGGGAGGTTACGTTTCCCTTCGCGTCGGGAGAAGCCGGGAGATGGTGGGGTGGAGCCTGGGGGAGCTGACGGGGTAGAATAAGGAGCACTGATGTCACTTACGGGCTGAGCCAATCGGAAGAGGTTAAGGGCGGGCAGAGCTGTCGAGTGAGGTGGCAGCGCCAGAGCGCGCTCGCTGCCCTCCTGCGGTGGAAAGCGTCTCACCGTGGCGGCCATGCGAAGTGTGACTCGTCGCAACCTGAGGGGAGGGGAGGGCATTGGGGCGGAGGCGGGGCCAGAATGGAGGCGGAATTGACCCCAAGTGTGGGTGAAGTCGGAAGGCTCTAAGGTGTACAGAAGGTTCCTCTTTCCTGAGCCCTCAGCTCTGCCTCACAGTCCTCAGATACGCCCTTCACCTCTGCACCCACCTTCTCCATCTTTTTTCTTATAATTCCTCAGACGATACCCTACTAGGTACTGTTGCTCCCAGGAGTTTCGTAACAGAAGCAGGGCCTCCACATTTTTGTAGACAAGAAAGCTAAAGGTCACAGGAAGGAAATGATTTACAAAATTCGCAGAGCCATAAACTGGAACCCAGGTTTTGTCTTTTCCCCCAATTGAACCTCCACAACCTCCTCGTTGATAAACCCATCCACTTCCCTAGCTTGACCTGCTTTGGTCTTCTCTTACCAACATTTGTTCCTCAGATATGGACAGTTCTAAGTGACCCCCACCTTCTACTGTGATAGAAAAGGAGTTAGACGTCAGGTAAACTAAACCCTTCATTTCACAGGTGGTGAAACTGAGGCCCAGGTAGGAAAATGGGGTTGCAAAAAGGTCACACAACAAATTAGAGGTAGAGCATGGCCCTGATGTGGGGAAGTGGACATTGAAAGATCACCTGGGGACTTCCCTGGTGGTGTAGTGGTTAAGAATCTGCCTGCCAATGCAGGGGACATGGGTTCGAGCCCTGGTCTGGGAAGATCCCACATGCCGCGGAGCAACTAAGCCCATGTGCCACAACTACTGAGCCTGTGCTCTAGAGCCTGTGAACCACAACTACTGAAGCCCATGTGCCATAACTACTGAAGCCTGCGCACCTGGAGCCCGTGCTCCACAACAAAGAGAAGCCACCAAAATGAGAAGCCCGCGCACTGCAACGAAGAGTATCCCCTGCTCGCCACAATTAGAGAAAGCCTACGTGCAGCAACGAAGACCCAATGCAGCCAAAAATAAATATATTAAAAAATAAAATAAAAAGATCACCTTTCTACAGATGTAGAAAACAAACATGGTTTATGGGAGGGGAGGATTAAATTGTTAGATTGGGATTGGTATATACAGACTACTATATATAAAATAGATAACTAATAAGAACCTATTGTATAGCACAGGGAACTGTACTCAATACTCTGTAATGACCTATATGAGAAAAGAATCTAAAAAAGTGGATATATGTATATGTATAACTGATTCACTTTGCTGTACAGCAGAAACTAACACAACATTGTAACTCAACTATACTCCAATAAAAACTAATTTTAAAAAAAATATCACCCATTCCCTCTAAAGCAGGGCTTCTGAATCTGCTGTGGGGGAGCCTCCCTTAAATCAGACATCTGCAGCATGTGTATCTTTCTGTGGAGAGAATCCATAGCTTTCATCAGATTTTCAACCCAGTTCATGACCCAAAAATGAAGGTTAATGTCACACTCAAGAGGAGCTCAGGAATACATGACAACTAGGAGTAATGTGGATATAACTAACATAACTAAACTGGTAAGTTTAAAGGTGAATGGGATCCTGGAACAGAAAAAGGACATTAGGCAAAAACTAAGGAAATCTGAATAAATACGGACTTTAGTTAATTACAATGTATCAATATTGGTACATTAATTGTAACAAATGTATCGTACTAATGTAAGATATTAATAAAGGAAACTGGGGATGGGGAGAAGTATATGTGGACTTTCTGTACTGCCTGCTCAATTTTTCTGTAAATCTAAAACTTTAAAAAAATAAGATCTATTAATAAAAGGTAAATAAAGGTTAAGAATTATCAAATTAGAGAATTTGTAATCCACACCTTACCATACTTCAGCCACAACTCACCATACGATAGGACAGCATTGGAAAAAGTAATCCTTGGCCTTGAAAAGGACGCTTTTAAAAATTGGTATCAAAAATAGTTCCAAGTTAATAATAAAAAGTAAGTCCTTAAAATTGTGTATAGAGCCTTACCATTCACAAAACACACTTAAGTACATTTTCTCATTATTTGAGGGTTATTGTTTACTTAGCTGTAGAAATGGCAGGATCAAACAAGTGCCTTCTCAAACCCAAGGATGAATTGCTGAATGAACTAGAATAAATTAAGGGGAGGAAAAGAGATTCTTAAATATTCATTTATTCTGGCCTATCAAGACAACAGCTATACCCCCAAATCTACTTCTCTATTAAAATTTACTAACTTCTAGTTCCCCTCAGCTAAGCAGCAGAAAGATTTTAGATCATGCATCTAAAATGAAACAGTAGAAACCTGAGTTGTGACATGGATGTTTGATTTTTTCTTTTTTAATACTTGATTTTAAAAGTAGCTTGTCAGGTCTGATAAGGCTCGCCCCACCAGTAACCCAAAACCCTAGTACACACAAAGAGCAGCCAATACCAAGGCAATATTTAAGAAGAAAAGCTCTGCAAACAAAAATGAGTGGCTATTTTTTCTTTCTGATGGGTACCAGGTTTTCATTATGTTTCCTGAAATAGCCTTTAAAGTAACATCTGAGGATTGGAACTATAATTACTTTGTACTTCCTCCAGAACTTTATGAACCAATTCTTCCCTGCTGCTTTGGTCTCTGTAATCACCTAGGTAGGTGAGGCTATTCCTATCATTTTGAAGAGCGATATGATATAATCCACCTCTTACCTCAGATGTTTTTAATGTTTTAACTTAGCATTTTGCGTTGACACATATAATGCCTCATTCTCCTCTGAAGCCAAAATCATATTTATCAAGTGCTCTGTGTAAGTCATATGTTTTATCTTTAGAGATCTTATGGTCTAAAAGTTACATATGTGCTATGGGGTTCATCAAACGGAGAAATTACTTGGGAGAAGGAGGAATTAAAGAGGCCTTTTTCAAGGGTGCTTTCACCAGCACTTCCACTTGAATGATTTCTCTTAATCTTGAACACGTGCACCTCCCTCCCTCGTCCCCATTCCTACTCATTCTTTAGGTATCATCTTTTAAAAGTCCTCAAAAAGACCTCTCTGTCTGCTCGAATTCCAACAGAGTGTAAGTACTCCTGCCTGTCTTCCCATTGTACCCTATTCTTCCCCATCACTTAATTGTTTTTGTTATTTGTCAGTCTTCCCCACCTGACTATAAGCTTCATGAGGTCAAAACTCATGTCTTGTATCCCCAGCACTTGCAGAGTGCTTGCTCCACAGCAAGCATGCAACAGATATTTGCTGAATAAATGAAATAAATGAGAGAGATTATTTTTAGTTTTCTTCAAAAGGTGAATGGGATTTGAGCATGTGGAGATGGAAGGGCAAGAGCGTTTTGGAGAAAGAGAACATCGCTTAAAATCATGTGATGTAAATTGATACTGCATTCCTTTACGACACTTATGAAAAAGATGCCCAGATCAGATCTCATAACCAAAAACTGGGGACAATGGGAGAGGACGGCTTTGGCAGCTCCAAAGGGAAGTACCTAGAGCTGTTTTTCTGATCAGTTTAAAAGGGATTATTGGGGCTCCCCTGGTGGCGCAGTGGTTAAGAGTCCGCCTGCCGATGCAGGGGACACGGGTTCGTGCCCCAGTCCGGGAAGATCCCACATGCCGCGGAGCGGCTGAACCCGTGAACCCGTGAGCCCGTGAGCCATGGCCGCTGAGCCTGCGCGTCCGGAGCCTGTGCTCCGCAACGGGAGAGGCCACAACAGTGAGAGGCCCGCATACCTCAAAAAAAAAAAAAAAAAAGGGATTGTTAATTTGAAGCCCATGAGTATGAGCAGGAATCTAGCACACAAAAATTGTAATATAATTACAGCTTGACTTTCTGCCCCAGAGACAAAAAACTTCTTGAGGGAGGACTGAGATTTCATCTTACTCCCTGATGACAGACAGTATTTGTTGCCTATCCAACAACAAACACACGCACACACACATTTCCACACTATATGTTGGAAATGACAGATACTTTTCCAGCTTCCCTTCAGCTAAGCTATAGGCACCTAACTTGATCTGAGCCAGTGGGATACAAAGGAAATGTGCCAGAGACTTCTGAGATAAATTTTCTTCCTTGATGAGAACAGATAGATGAGGAAAAACTGCCATTTTTCTGCCATTGGATATGGTTATATAAGGACATGATATCTAGGGCAAAGACATCTTGTGAACATTAATATATAATCCTGAAGAAAAAAGCCAACCACTGATGATGGCTAAGCAAAAAGCTAAAAGGCATCATTGGGCCACTGTACCAACCTTGGAACTGGACTTCCTCTGGACTTTTTTTAGCAAAATAATAAATGTCTTTATATGTATTAATGTCTTCATAATATGTCTTTGTCATTGTTACTTGCAGCTGAAAGCATCTGACATTCTCATCTTTAGATCCCTTAAAACACCTCACACAACTCCTTGAACATTAGGCACTCAATACTGTGTGTGTGTGCTTGTGTGTGTGTGTGTGTGTGTGTGTGTATGTATACATACATGTGTGTATGTGTGTATATATATATATAAAATACAGTAGTGGTTACCAAACTGTAATGTCTTTTTCTGTTTACTATCCCCTAAAAAGGATTTATTACTCTTGGAGAGGCAGGAAATCAATAAAAGGAGGAAAACTGCCCAGGTAAAAGGACTGAAATCATATTGCTCATATTTGAAACAAATAATAGCTCTGGCAGGAATTCAAATTCCATCAAATGTGAAGCCCTTCTAACCTACTCCACAAGTTATTAGAATCATTGCTACTAAAAATAATAGTGGGTCAATATACAAAGCATAAAAATGACAAATGCCCAATAATTCAAGGTGACCAGTTAAATAAGCACAATTAACACAAGGTATGTTTAAGCAAGTCTCATTTCAAAAGGACTACAATTAAAAAAAATAAAAAGACATAGGAGGCCTCATGTCAAAACCTGTTTTCCAAATACCTTGACATTCAAGGATGTGCCATGGTATAAGTATAAATGTTATTCAGTCAAGGTGGAGGAGAAGGCGGTTAGAACTTCAATGGAATTGTTCTACCTATGTTTATGGCCAATTTATAAGCTATGTTACAAGATATTTTTGCTGCAGAGTGATCTACAAAATCTATTTTTGATAATTCCATTTTGTTCCATTCATGTGAATCATGGTCCTTGTTATAAATAATGTGATTTCTCAGAGCCTTAGATGTGAGGTGTTACTTCTAGGTTTTGAAATTGCAGTGGGAGAAGAGGTTGCTTCTTTTTTTATCTTTTTTATTTTTATTTTTTTCAGTACGCGGGCCTCTCACTGTTGTGGCCTCTCCCGTTGCGGAGCACAGGCTCCGGACACGCAGGATCAGTGGCCATGGCTCACGGGCCTAGCCGCTCCGCGGCATGTGGGATCTTCCCGGACCAGGGCACGAACACATGTCCCCTGCATCGGCAGGCGGACTCTCAACCATTGCGCCACCAGGGAAGCCCCAGGGAAGCCCCGAGTTTGCTTCTTTTTATGTAGGTCCAGAATGTGTAATATCTGACACATTGCTGGAACTCTCCTCTCCCCACACTCTAACCCCCACAAATAATAAAGTTTCCTCTAAGATGTGCCGGAGAATGAATCACTCCACTTGCTACTAAGAGATAATCTCTCTCACAATAGAAGAGAACAACTGCTTCTACTGCTGTTTATGTAAAGAACAGAGCATCTTAGGAAAGAAAAATGAGACCAATACTGTTTGCACTGAAATGCCAACAGACTGTACGGCCAAATTGTAACTTGCCTAAGATGCTAAGAGAAACCATCTATTAGTGAACATTTCTTCAGATTTTTGAATTTTAAATAAAAATCAAAAGATATTGAAATCATTATGGTAGCTTATAGCTGAAACTATCCAGTGAGACAATAAGCTGCAACACCCTTCCGAAAAATTGAACAAACTTCCAGTTTTAGGATGGTAGATTAAAGGAGTTTCTGCCTCCTTCCTTTTCTGAAATTGTTCCAAAACAAGAAGAAAAAGTAAAAACGCAAACTCTGGCTGTGACATCTCTAACCCAGACCCATAATATTTTAAGTTGGGAGACAAAGAAAGAGCAACGGTAACTGACTAAACAGAGGATAGAAAGTGCTTACTGAAGGGGAAAGCAACAAGAAGCAAGTCAATCAGCCAAGCTGAACCCCAGAAAGGATCAGGAATGTGAAATACCAGGTACCACAGAAGGTAGGGAAGAGAAACGGGGCCCAAAACAAGGGAATTGTATCAAAGACGGTATAAACAGTAGTTATAAACCTATCCCCATCTATGGAGGAATGGCACATAAGAAGCTCTAGGCTCATAAACCAGGCATAGTAGACTACTAGGGTGAGGTGCTGTCAGAAGATACGGGGATTGATAACCAATGGTCTCTCTCCAAGCACCTTTCATAACACTGGCAGCATCTTATAAGACTGAAAAAGAGATGGAAAGATCCTTCTGTATATAAGCTGAAACATCCCAGAGAAAGGACCTGTAAGTTCTGAATATAGAGGTAACTTCAATAAAAAAGCCAGTTCACCACCAAATCATCTATAATGAACACTTCTAATCAAGAAATTCTACCCCTCACATTGAGCTTCCAATTACTTTGATGCTTCTCTTAAATCTGAACAAACTGTAAAAGTTTACCATATATTTGATAAAATCTCCAATATGAAATAAAGAAAAATAAAACAAATAAGCCAGCAAAAAGAAAGAAAGATAGATAGAAAGGAAAGAAAGTCTATGATAAAAGCTATTGCATTTTTCATTTCATTTATTTATTTATTTATTTTTGGCTTTATTAGATCTTTGATGATGCATGCAGGCTTTCTCTAGTTGGGGAGAGCAGGGGCTACTCTTTGTTGTGGTGTGTGGGTTTCTCATTACAGTGGCTTCTCTTGTTGTGGAGCATGGGTTCTAGGCGCACGGGCTTCAGTAGTTGTGGCTTGCAGGCTCTAGAGCACAGGCTCAGTAGTTGTGGCACATGGCTTAGTTGCTCCACAGCATGTGGGATCTTCCTGGACCAGGGCTTGAACTTGTGTCCCCTGCATTGGCAGGCGGATTCTTAACCACTGTGCCACCAGGGAAGTCCCACTATTGCATTTTTGAAGGAAGAGCAAGATCCTATTTTTAAAAAAGGAACACTGTTTCAAAACAGGTTTTCTTGGAAATTAAAATTATGATAGCCAAAGTTTAAAAATAAAATAAAATAATTGAAAGACAACATTAAGGAAATATTCCAGAAAGCATAGCAAAAAGCTAAGAGATGAACACTAGATAATTTGAGGAGTATCTAAGATTAATCCAGGAGACTCAGCATGCAAATAATAGAAATTATATGGAGAGAGAACGAAGAAAACTTTAATGCAGAGAATATTTTAAAATAAATTATATAAAATAAGTTCCCACACCTAGGAGACATGAGTTTCCAAATTGAAAGTGTATGTCAGGACTTCCCTGGTGGCTCAGTGGTTAAGAATCCACCTGCCAATGCAGGGGACACGGGTTCAAGCCCTGGTCCGGGGAGATGCCACATGCCGCAGAACAACTAAGTTCGTGCACCACAACTACTGAGTCTGTGCTCTAGAGCCCGCGAGGCACACCTACTGAGCCTGCGAGCCACAACTACTGAAGCCCGCGCGTCTAGAGTCCATGCTCCGCAACAAGAGAAGCCACCACAGTGAGAAGCCCATGCACCTCAATGAAGAGTAGCCCCCACTCGCTGCAAGTAGAGAAAGCCCACGTGCAGCAACAAAGACCCTGTGCAGCCAAACATAAATAAATTAAATTAATTAATTAAAAAATCATAGATTCCATTGTAAAAAAAAAAAAAAGAAGAAAGTGTATATCACAGGCCCAGCAAAAATAAAAGAAAATCCCTTCAGTTCACATCATCATGAAATTCCACATCAGAGACAAAAGAAGATCTTAAAAGTTCCCAGAAATTAAAACAGGACATACCAAAAGGATTAAAAAACAGAAAAGGGAGACTTCCCTGGTGGTCCAGTGGTGAAGAGTCCGTCTTCCGATGCAGGGTATGAGATTTCAATCCCTGGTTGGGGAACTGGGATCCCCCATGCCTCGGGGTAACTAAACCTGTGTGCCACAACTGCTGAGCTTGGGCACCTCAAGTAGAGAGCCCACGTGCTGCAAACTACAGAGCCCACATGCTCTGGAGCCCTTGAAACACAGCTAGAGAGAGAAAACTGCATGCTTCAACGAAGATCCCACATGATGCAACTAACACGTGGCACGGTCAAAAATATAAAATAAATTAAATGGCATCAATGTTCTCAATAATAACATTGGAAATTGGGGAAAAAAACAAAGAAACTTCTAAGTGAAAAGATTTTCAAACTAGAATTCTATTCCCAGGCAAACTATCATTTAAATGTGCAGGTAGAGTAAAATATTTCCAGATATACAAGGTCTTAAAAATTCACTCTTTTCCAAAAAGCTATTGAAGAAGCCAAACAAGGAGTTAAACCAAAGAAAAGGAAGTTATAGATCTAGAAATAGTAGATCTTACATAGGAAAGAAGTAAAAGGTATTCCTAGGAAAAGCAAAAAAAGTCTAAAGAGTAACCAACCCAGACAGAGCAGAAGGATGTAGTTAAATTTAACCATACAGAAAATGGAGTTGAAGGAAAACTTGCCAACAAGTGCAAAAAAGCTAAGCAAATGAAAAATAGCATTTTAGCACTATTAGACTTTTTAAAACTATGCATATATACACTTGAGTTAAACGTAATTGAATTTTATAAATGGTGTTGGGAAAACTGGACAGTCACATGCAAAAAAATGAAACTAGACCACTATCCCACACCATACACAAAAATCAACTCAAAATGGATTAAAGACTTGAATGTAAGGCCTGAAACAATAAAAATCCTAGAAGAAAACATAGGTAGTACTTTCTTTGACATTTGTCTTAGCAATATCTTTCTAGATGAGTCTACTCAGGCAAGGGAAACAAAAAAATAAACAAATGGGACTACATCAAACTAAAAAGCTTCTGCACAGCAAAAGAAACTATCAACAAAACAAAATGACAGAGACTTCCCTGGTGGCGCAGTGGTTAAGAATCTGCCTGCTAATGCAGGGGACACAGGTTCAATCCCTGGTCCAGGAAGATCCCACATGCCACAGAGCAACTAAGCCCGTGCGCCACAACTACTAAGCCTGTGCTCTAGAGCCCGTGAGCCACAACTACTGAGCCCGTGTGCTGCAACTACAGAAGCCCACGCACTCTAGTGCCCATGTGCTGCAACTACTGATCCCGCATGCTGCAACCACTGAAATCTGCACACCTAGAGCCTGTGTTCCACAACAAGAGAAGCCACCACAATGAGAAGCCCATGCACCGCAACAAAGAGTAGTCCCCGCTCGCTGCAACTAGAGAAAGCCTGCATGCAGCAACGAAGACCCAACTCAGCCAAAACAAAACAAAACAAACACAAAATGACAACCTACTGAATAGGAGAAGATATTTGCAAATGAAATATTCGATAAGGGGTTTATACCCAGAATATATAAAGAACTTATACAATTCAACAAAAAAAAAAATAAGCAACCCAATTTAAAAATGGGCAGAGGAGCTGAATACACAGATGGCCAACTGGCACGGGAAAAGATGTTCAACAGTACTAATTATTAGGGAAATGCAAATGAAGACTACAATGAGATATCACCTCACAACTGTTAGAATGACTATTATCAAAAAGGCAAGATATAGCAAGTGTTGGTGAGGATGTGGAGAAATGGGAACCCTTGTGCACAGTTGGGGGTAATGTAAATTGATGCAGCTACTGTGGAAAACAGTATGGAGATTCCTCAAAAAATTAAGAATACAACTACCATATGATCCAACTATCCCACCTCTGGGTATTTATCCAAAGAACATGAAAACACTAATTCAAAAAGATATATGCACCTCTTTGTTCATTGCAGCATTATTTACAATAGCCAAGGTATGGAAACAAGCTAAGTGCCCATCAATGGATGAATGGATAAAGAAGATGTAAAATAGATATATATATTCATATATATGTATATATATGAATACTACTCAACCATAAAAAAGATGAAATCTTGCCATTTGTGACAACATGGATGGACCTTGAGGGTATTATGCTAAGTGATATAAGTCACATGGAGAAAGACAAATACTGTATGATTTAATTCATATATAGAATATTTTTTAAAAACTCAAAACAAAATAAACGAACAAACCAAAGCAGACAAAAACAAAGTCATAGATATAGAGAACAGAATAGGGGTTACCAAAAGGGAAGGGGCAGAGGGCAAAATGGATAAAGGGAATCACCTTCTATGGTGACAGAAGGAAGTGCTCTGAGCATGCTGTGAGGTATACAGAAATAGAAATGTAATGCTGTACACTTGAAATTTATTTATTTATTTTTAAATTTTTATTGGAGTATAGTTGTTTTACAACCATTGTGTTAGTTTCTACTGTACAGCAAAGTGAATCAGCTATATGTATACATATATCCCCTCTTTTTTGGATTTCCTCGTTCCTTCTTTTTTGGATTTGAAATTTATATAATGTTATAAACCAATGTTCCCTCAATAAAAAATAAATCTAGGCCTGGTAGCGCAGTGGTTAAGAATCCACCTGCCAATGCAGGGGACACAGGTTCGAGCCCTGGTGGGGGAAGATCCCACATGCCGCAGAGCACCTAAGCCCGTGCACCACAACTACTGAGCCTGCGCCCCAGAGCCCGCGAACCACAACTACTGAGCCCGTGTGCCACAACTACTGAAGCCTGCATGCCTAGAGCCCATGCTCTGCAGCAAGAGAAGCCACCACAATGAGAAACCCGTGCACCACAATGAAGAGTAGCCCCTGCTCGCCACAACTAGAAAAGCCTGCGCAGCAACAAAGACCCAAAACAGCCAAAAATAAATAAATAAATAAAATGTTTAAAAAATCTAAAAAACCCTCAAAATTTAAAAATGTAATTGAATTTTTTAAAGTACTGAGATGCTTCATGCCAGACCACAATGATCTTTCCTCCTCCATGACTCCTTTAATTCTTATAGTTTGCACCAGTCCTTCATTAAGCCTTAACCATATGCTACCTTCTATTGTTATTAAACTTCTTTTAGAAAACTAAATATTTTTGAGTATTTATTAAGCACCCTAATTTATTTATACTTCATAATAATGCTATGAAGTAGATATTATTATCTTCATTTACAATATAGGGAATAAGGGAATCAGTCATAGAGCCAACAAGAGATGGGAATCACTTAAATCAGGATATTTACTGTTATCCTTGACCTTTTCTTCTTCCATATCATTCATATGTAATCAGTCACCAAACCCTGTGAAAGCTATCTCTTTAACATCTCTCTATTACAATTAGCTCCATTTTCACCGTTACCACTATTAAGATAACCTGAATGAATATATGCCTTTATACTCCTACCACAGGCCCATTTCAGCATGGCACTACAGTCCAAAGAAACACAAAATTGTCACACTCTCCACTCCACAATGTTCTCCAACAGAGAGTCTCATTACACCTACAGTCAAAATCAATCTGAGGAATTTGTCAAAAATAAAGATTATGGGGCTTCCCTGGTGGCTCAGTGGTTGAGAGTCCGCCTGCCGATGCAGGGGACATGGGTTTGTGCCCCGGTCCGGCAAGATCCCACATGCCGCAGAGGGGCTGGACCCGTGAGCCATGGTCGCTGAGCCTGTGTTTCCGGAGCCTGTGCTCCACAACGGGAGACGCCACAACAGTGAGAGGCCCACGTACCAAAAAAATAAATAAATAAATAAATAAAAATTAAAAATAAAGATTATGGAACCTCAAGCTGAAACTACTGAGTCAAAATCTCTGAAGGTATGGCCTAGGAAACTGATTTTTTTTTTTTTTTTTTTTTTTTTTTGCGGTACGCGGGCCTCTCACTGTTGTGGCCTCTCCCGTTGTGGAGCACAGGCTCCGGATGCGCAGGCTCAGCGGCCATGGCTCACGGGTCCAGCCGCTCCGCGGTATATGGGATCTTCCCAGACCGGGGTATGAACCCGTGTCCCCTGTATCGGCAGGCGGACTCTCAACCACTGCACCACAAGGGAAGCCCAGGAAACTGATTTTTAACAGGTGTAACAACTGGACTTTTATGCACCCTAAGTTTGAGAATCAGTATGCTACTCCATACTTTTTTTGTGTCCTAGTTTGTCAATTAGATCATAAGCTATGCAAGGTACCTTATGTGTATAACGTACCTCCAGGGTCTTATAGGTATTTGATGCTCAGAAATATAGGTATTTTGGTACATCAGAGTTACATCATGGTGCATTGTATTTATGAGAAGTGTGAAATCTCAGCTGCATCTTGGCATACAGGCAGAATTTGAATAGATGGAAAAGGAGGAGAAAAAGGTAAAAGTACTGAAACTTGTATAAATAGTATCATAATAACTACAAAGAACCAGCATCAATATATATCTTAAAGTCTCCTGAATATAATTACCATTAGAATTCTCCCCTGGGGCTAAATAGTGCCAGCATTGAGTGGTAGAATCAGCCTGAAAATTCTCATTATTTTCATCAGTAGAAGCAAGAAGTTTCCATATAGCACTGACCCTAAAATATGTCTTCCTGGCTTCACCTGACATGCCTATTATTGTTTCTGTTGCCTAGATCTGAGACTATCAAGGTTAGTGTGCAAAGGGTGTTTTTCAGACAAGGTTTGTAAGAACATCTACATTACAGCTGGAGTAAAACACAGACAACAGACATGACAACAGGGTCGACATGTGCTCTTTGTCCACACTCCACTGTAGTCTAATAAGGAAAAAAAACCCACATAGGTTGTTTGCTATGTTATCTGTTTACTAAAATTATTGGTTAAGATTCTTTCAACTAGAAGAAATAGAAAACTCAACTCTAAATAGTTTAAATAGTAGGGCAAGTCACATAATGAAGTCCCAAGTTAGGGCACCTTCAGAGTTGGTTAATTTCCATCCAGCAATGTCAGCAGAGACCACCTTCTTCTGTCTTTCTGTTCTGCTTTCCTCGGTTTATTGACTTTGCCCTTAGATACTAGCATCCCCAGTATTCACAAGATGGCTGTCATAGTTCAAGTTGACACTTCTAGACACTATAAAGTGACAAAGATCCCGCACGCGGCAAGGAAGATCCCGCGTGCCGCAACTAAGACCCGGTGCAACCAAATAAATAAATAAATATTTTTAAAAATAATAAAGCCTGGCAGGGAAAGTAATCTGTGAAGAATTATCAAAACGTTAGGAGAGAAAAAAAAAAGTTAGGAGAGAAACCAGGAGAAAGTGATGGCCAGAAAGAAGGGAAGAGAAAGTTTCAAAAGGAAAGGTATGGTCAGTAGGGCCAAGTGTATTCAGAGCAGTTAGGTAAGTTGTGGACTGAAAATCATTCATTGAATCTGTTCTCAAAAGGTGAGTGACTGCAAATGGGCACAGGGCTCTTTTCAAGGCAATAGAAATGTTTTCAGATTTGATTGTGGTGATGATTGTACAATGTTGTAAATTTAATAAAAATCACTGAATTATAATTAAGCCACTTAAAATGAGTGACTTTATCATATGTAAATTATATTTCAATAAAGTTTTCCTTTTTTAAAATGTCACTGTCCTGAGTCAAAGAAGTTTCAATGGAGAGAGGAGGAGAGAAGCCACACTTGGGTTTAAGAGGAAATGGGAGACTAAGAAATGGAGGGAAAAAAAAGAAATGGAGGCAAGAAGTGAAGACTCTTTCATCTAAGGAATTTTGTTCTAAAGAGAAGGAAAGAAAAAAGAAGGTAGCAAATAAAGAAGTGGGGCATACAAGGTCAAGAAAGGCAGGAAGATAGTGAATTTAGTTTTACACATATTTCATTGAAGTAAGAATCCAATAGCTAGAGGTAGATAATTATTATTTATTGTTTTAGAAGTAGCAATTGCCATGCAAGTTTCCACAGTAAGTGGACATAGGACTGAAGCTGGAAAGGGAACAATACACCTCCGATACAAGTCCCCTCTCTGGTCTCCAGGCAAAGTCCTTTTCCCATAATTACTGAGCTCAGAGAAGATCTGTAGTGCTTATTCATCTCTATCGGCTTCTAGGCATATAAACATCAACTGATCCTTTAGTATACTATATAGTGAAGAAAATCTCTCTACTCTCTGCATTCCAGTTCTTCATTATCAGGAAGTTTTTCCTTGTATTTAACTTGGATCTCTCTTTTAAAAATTGAGTGCTTTAAAACTCTTCATTTAAGAAAAATGTTGCATGCAGTTGTGCTTTCTGTTGTTAGTGTTTACAAGATCACCAGATATCCTAAAAAAATATTGGGTCACATCTCCAACCTCTCTAGCCTTGGTTTCTCCATCAGAATTAAATTAAATGATGTCTGTAAAGCATGTAGCATAGTGCCTGCACAGAGAAAGAACTCAATAAATAGTTATCATTTGGAGGGAAAGATGCAAAAAAAAAGTTTATATAGAGATGTTACTCTTTTCCCCTTGGGATAACATCCCTTTTGTATTATTTGATAGAAAACTTAACATTAGTATCTGAACTATTAACCCATTTTACTTATAAACTCATAAACTAGAGAATGAAATTACTCACATTGCAAAACAATTCATCCATTGCAAAGGGGTCATAGGCTTCCTTTAAGTACCATCTTCTTAAGTGTTTGTTTAGAGTCATTAAATTCCATTAAATTCTTAACAGAAGGCAAACCCAAAAGTTCAAAGTATAACAAACTACTACTGATTAAATATCAATCACAAATTAAGATAAAGCAAGCTTGAAATTATAATGAAAAAAGAGCATTTAAGTGTCTAGCTTTCTAATTTTTCACTTTGCTGTATAGACTGTTAAAATATTGAACAGTCCTGTTCAATACCAGGTATTTATGCTTTGGTAGTAATGAACAGGCAAAAGTCATGCTAATTCCAAGACAGAGCTTTACTACAGGGGAAGGACTCTGTTCTTCCAAATACAAATACCTGAAAGGGACCAATACTCAACATTCAAAGAAACAAACTACAGAGAGACTGACAGGCAGCTCTATATAGTAACATTATTATACATGTAGTTTTCGTTTGTTTACATGTAATTTCAGTGTTCTGCCTTATATCTTCCAATATTATAAATTCTTTGAGGACACACATTTTACCTTCGATTTGACCTACAAAACCTAGCCCAGTGTTTTACTCTAGGGGTGTTCAATAAAAACATATTAAGTTGAAATAATGAATGCATAATATTGGTGTATTAATTAGATTGGGTTGCCAGATAAAATACTGGATACCAAATTAAATTAGAATTTTAAATTCTATATTCAAATTTAACTGGGCATCCTTATTTTTGTTTGCTAAATCTTGCAACTCTAATTATGAGTAACCTCTAGTAAGAAATCAGATCTTGCAGCCCCACAGATTGGCTAAGGGTTTCTTTCTTTAGCAGTGAGACTGCCCTAATCCAAAGTTTAGAACCAAGCAATCTCACATGCTCAACAGAGAGACTGAACTAGAAAACACATACTATAATTTTCTGATTTTTATAGAGGATAGAATAAAATACTCACTATAATTCCTAGTTGCAGAAAATTTGGGAAGGAGCAAAGGAGATTATTATGCCTTTTATATGTTCTTGAGAAGAGATATGCTCTGCAGGTACAAAAATCATATTTAGATACACTTTTCTTTCAGGTCTGTTTATTTATTTATTTATTTTTTTTTTTTTTGCGGTACGCGGGCCTCTCACTGTTGTGGCCTCTCCCGTTGCGGAGCGCAGGCTCCGGACGCGCAGGCTCAGCGGCCATGGCTCATGGGCCCAGCCGCTCCGCGGCATGTGGGATCTTCCCGGACCAGGGCACGAACCCGTGTCCCCTGCATTGGCAGGCGGACTCTCAACCATTGCGCCACCAGGGAAGCCCAGGTCTGTTTATTTTTAAAGGCAATTCTGGTAGAAGATTGGCTCAAGGGGTGGGAAGGTTTGTGGAAAGGTTTGAAAGAGAGAACATTATAATTGGCAATTTCTGGGACTTCCCTGGTGGTCAAGTGGGTAAGACTCCATGCTCCCAATACAGGGGACCTGGGTTCGATCCCTTGTCGGGAAACTAGATCCCACATGCATGCCGCAATTAAGTGTCCTCATGCTGCAACCAAAGAAGCCCGCAGGCCAGAACTAATAGCCTGTATGCCACAACTAAAGATCCTGCATGCTGCAAGGAAGATCCCGCGTGTTGCAGCTAAGACATGGTGCAGCCAAAATAAATAAATAAATAAATAAATAATTTTTTTTTTTTTTTTTGCGGTTCGTGGGCCTCTCAGTGTTGTGGCCTCTCCCGTTGCAGAGCACAGGCTCCGGACGCGCAGGCTCAGTGGCCAAGGCCCACGGGCCCAGCCGCTCCGCGGCATGTGGGATCTTCCCGGACCAGGGCACGAACCCATGTCCCTTGCATCGGCAGGCGTACTCTCAACCACTGCGCCACCAGGGAAGCCCAATAAAATGTTTTTAATTGGCAATTTCTTCACTTATAGAATTGACTGCTTAGTGAATGCAGCTTCTGTTTTGGACAGATTCTTTTTTTTTAATTTGCAAAGTAAAAACTTCCATATTTTTTTAAAAGCACAACATAATATGGGCAGACGGAATTGGACCCTCTGGCTTTGGTGTGGTCATGTTTCTCCAGTATTATCTCAATGAGCAGGGAGACCAGATCTATTCGCTGAAGAAGCTTGACCCTGTGAGACAACAGACCTGCATGGCCCATCCTGCTCAGTTCTCCCAGGCGACAAATACCCTTGACACCATATTACCATCAAGGCATGCTTTAAGGTGCTCATGACCCAGCAATTGCACCCCGTCCTCTGAGGAGCTCTTAAAATTTCAGGTCTCTTCTGCTGTCTGCTCGCCCTCAAGAGACTTTCTGAAACCAAGCTCTTCAATCTGTGAGCCTTGAAGCTTTCCTACGACCCTTGCTCTTTGGAATCCAGTCTCATGATTGCCTTGGATCATGCTTGTTGTGAGGCAATCCTGTTGTGAGGCAATCATGTTCCGTTTAAAGGGAAGACGTTTGAATCTTCTTATACTTTGAATCACTGCCAGGTTATTAAAATGATTTGAAGAAAAAAAGAACATAATATGACCCCACCAACATTACCACCTACTCCAATTAGCACAGGGTCTAAAAATCCCTCCTATCCTTGTGATTTCTAATTGCTCTCTATCCCAAACCTTATAGTCTTGAAGGAAAAAAATATGCTACTTAAAGATATCCAGAAATGAATGTGATGGGGAAGCATTGGCACTACATATACGCCACATTTCATCTTGACTTGGACACATGCTGGAAGGACTAGCCTCGTTCAAGCCTCAATAGAAAGCACCATGTAAATCTCAGAGAAAGAGAAATTCATAATATTTACTTTACAAATTAATGAACAAAATAAGAATAAAGATGGTAACAGACCTAAAGTTCTCTGTAGATATTTGTTGAATAAAATGATTTTAAACTTCAGACATATGTGCCCAATTTTTTTTAAAGTCAAATTTTGCAAGGGCATTTCTATTAATGTACACTGGTAGAAAAAAAATTTAAGTGAAATTGACATTTTGGCTCTTAGCCTGAACAGGGAGCCCTTCATGTAACTCAGCCAGTAAAGATTTAGATTTCTAAAATCTTGGTATGCCAGGCCATGAATTACAGACCCGTTCTATAAACTTTATGTCCTGAAGTAAGCCAGGGTCCTGCTTGTTGATCCTGCTTATTTATGTTAAATAAATAAATAAAATAAAAAATGGAAAATAACAAGTTTTTGTGAGGATGTAGAGAAATTGGAACACTTATCCATTTTTTTAAAAAAATTTTATTTATTTTTTGCCTGCATTAGGTCCTTGTTGCTGTGTGCAGGCTTTCTCTAGTTGCAGCGAGTGGGAGCCAATCTTCGTTGTGGTAAGCGGGTTTCTCGTTGCGGTGGCTTCTCTTGTTGCAGAGCAGGGCTCTAGGTGCTCGGGCTTCAGTAGTTGTGGCACGCGGGCTCACTACTTGTGGCGCAGGGGCTTAGTTGCTCAGAAGCATGTGGGATCTTCCTGGACCAGGGATTGAACTCATGCCCATGCATTGGCAGGCGGATTCTTAACCACCGCACCACCATGGAAGTCCCCCCTTATCTGTTTTTGATGGGAGTGTAAAATGGTACAGCTGCTGTGGAAAACAGTATGACAGGTTAAAAGTTAAAACAAAAAGTTAAAACATAGAATTACCATATGACCCAACAACCCTACTCCTAAGTATATACTCAAAAGAATTGAAAACAGGGAATCAAACAAAATACTTGTACGGGAGTTTTCATAGCAGCATTATTTGCAATAGCCAAAAGGTAGAAACAACCCAAGTGTCCATCAGCTAGCTAATAAATGCAAAAACAAATTGTGATATAACCATACAATGGAATTTTATTCAGCCATAAAATGGAATGAAGTACTGATACATGCTACAATATGGATGAAACTTGAAAACATTATACTGAGGAAGTAAGTCAGACATAAAAGGACAAATATTGCATGATTCCACTTATGTGAATTATCTAGTAAAGGCAAATTCAAAGAGACTACCAGGGGCTGGTGAAATGGGGTAATGGGGAGTTATTACCAAATGGTAGAGTTTCTATTTTAGGTGATAAAAAATTTTGGAAACAGATAATGGTGACAGTTGCACTACACTCTGAATGTAATTAATGCCACTTAAAAATGATTAAGAAGGATTTGCAACAACATGGCTGGAGCTAGAGGGTATTATGCTTAGTGAAATAAATCAAATACTGTGTTTTCACTTATATGTGGAAACTAAAACATAAGCAAATGAATATAACAAGAAACAGAAACAGGCACAGATATAGAGAACAAACTAGTGGTCACCGTTGTGGAGAGGGGTGGGGGAGGGACAAGATAGGTTAAGGGGATTAAGAGACACGAAGTAGAAGATATAAAATGAATAAGATACAAGCATCTAATGTAGAGCCAATGTTATAACTTTAAACGGAGAATAATCTATAAAAATATAGAATTACTACATTGTAAACCTGAAACCAATATAACCCTGTAAATCAACTACAGTAAAATAAAAAAATAAAAATGATTAAAATGGAAGTGTTCCGTACATACATTTCAGCGTGCGCGCGCACGTGCACACACGCACACACAAACAAAAACCTGGGCCTAAGACTTGATCTGGAGTAGGGTGGCTCTAAATTCCAGAACAGTCCACATATATGACTGTTGGGCCAATGGTAATTAATAGTATCACCTTAGGCTTTCAAATCTGTGCCAGTTTTAACAATAAATTATATGGTCACCCTACCTCTAAGGATCTGATTTTAAGTGGTTCTGAGATCCTAACCACAGGGCATTAGGACCTTGGAAAGGTTTTGTGATGACATCTCCTTTTGAAAACTAAAACCCGCCGGCCTCCTGGGAACTGGAGGCAGTGAAGGAAACCTCTTCACTTCACACGAACGCCCTGCTACCAACTGGCAAACAGCCCTTTCCTCTGGGTCCTGATAACCCGAGACTAAAGAGAAACACTGGGAGGATAAAAGCGGAGGCCAAAGAGCGAAGTGCTCCCCCAGCCCGTCTCGGTCCCTCCACACTCAGTATGGCTGCTCCTGTCGGAAGTGGGGGAGGGATGCACCACCTCTCGTACGCCCCAGAGGGGCGGGCACTAGGAGCCAAATGAGCTTCAGCGGACCAATGGGGAAAGGCAAGGGGCGGGAACTCGCCAGGGGCGTGGGCCAGAGGGCAGCCGGCGCGTCCTGGGTGAGACGGGCCTTGCTCGCATATTGTGGTTGCCACGTTATTCCCAGTTCTTGTGGCCGGATTTTGCCCTGTCGCGAGCTACCGTCAGCGCTTCCGGGTTGAACTCGAACTGAGCTGATCAGCCCTCACCCTATCCAGTGCTTGTCCCTCCCCTTCAAAGCCAGCCCTTGTCAGTGCCCAGCTGGCCCCTCCCTCGTCTTTGAGATGACTCATCTCTGTATCCCAACAATAAATTGGCGGCGCCAGGTGTGGCCTAACACATTTGAACTTAAAACATTTTTTTTCTGATTATAAAAATATATGCATAATTTAGGAAATTTGGGAAAGCATAATGAAAAGAAAAATGCTGATATCCCACCGGCCAGAAATAATCATGACTGATTTTTGTCATTCTTCCTTTTTTTTTTTTCTGTGTATCTATTTTAACACAATCGGGGTAATGCTATATAAAGTCATGTATTCTTTGTTACAAAGTAAGTATTTTTCTGCGTCATTTTAATTGAATATATAGTATAAAGTATTCCATGGATGAACGTGCCATAATTTTTGTATTTCTCCAATGGGCAATTAAATACTTGGAGTTTTAAGTGAATAGCAGGTTAGGGGTGGGGCAGGTAGAGAAGGAGAGACAGCTAAGAACTGGCTACTCCACAACTTGATCTTCCCTTTGTAAAGTTGTTCCACAAGAATTACAAGATTTTAGAGCCTTTAGACACTTTACAGTCTTAGGATTCTAGAGTATTACACTCTTGAGAAACTCAATCATAATATCTTGGGGTGGTAAGGATCTCTGAAGAAATAAAACCAAACTTTCACCAAACGTAGGAGTATCTAATAATCAGAGCCTTCTCAAAAGTTGGGTCTTTTCGGACTTCCCTGGTGGCGCAGTGGTTAAGAATCCGCCTGCCAATGCAGGGAACACGGATTCGATCCCTGGTCCGGGAAGATCCCACATGTTGCAGAGCAACCAAACCCCTGCGCCACAACTACTGAGCCTGTGCTCTAGAACCTGCGAGCCACAACTACTGAAGTCCTCATGTCTAGAGCCCGGGCTCCACAACAAGAGAAGCCACTGCAATGAGAAGCCCTTGTACTGCATCGAAGAGTAGCCCCCACTCGCCACAACTAGAGAAAGCCTGCATGCAGCAACGAAGACCCAATGCAGCCAAATAAATAAACACATACATTAAAAAAAAAAAAAGTTGGGTCCTTTACATTTAAGATGTCACCTCTTACTAGATGTACTCAATCTTTCTCCTGTGTTAAAATGGCTGTAACAACTCTTCACAGCCTGGTCAAGAAATATGTTAGGTCTTCCAGCCCCAACTTCTGGTAGGAGCTTTCCTAGTTATCTAAATGTTGTCTTGCCCTACAGTTTCTAATTAGGCAGATAAGCAGGATAGAGAAGGGGGAGTTTTCCATGATTTTATTCACTTATTTATTTACTTGACAGGAGAGAAATAAGTTTTGATCTCTTTTGTTCCCTCCCATGGGACTTTCCATGGGAGTAAAGGGACTGACTGCTCAGGGGGCCTGTAATAATGATAAATTGGCCTGAATGTGGGTCTCCAAGTAACAATGATCAAATGAGATAATGTTGAGATGTAGAGGCTGGATGAAAAGAGCATTGGGCTAGGAGGCTAAAACCTGAGTCCACTTTCTAGCTGTGTGATGTTGAGCAAGTCACTTCAATCCTCTGAGTCTTAATTTCCTCATCTTGTGATGAGGATGTAAGTCCCTCTTTACTTTCTTTATAAGATTGTGGTGAAGAATATTTGAGAAAATGTCTGTGAAGGTGTTTCAGGAAAAAGAAAGCACTGTGTTGCTGTTATTATTAGATGGCATAAACATTTTTTAAAGAAAGTTTTGAAACTTTTGAAGAATCATAATCCGGAAAAATTGGGGGAGAAGATATGGCAAAGGTCAAGTGGCATAGTAACTCCCCTAGGCCTATATGACTGTGCATGTAGGGGAGTCCTTCATGAGGTCAGTGACCACTTCTTACATCATGACAGTATTATCAACAAAGGGTGACTTCTGTTTTACTCAGAAGAATTTACCTCTTTGGCTTGGAAGGAACAGGGTTACCTCAAGTGATTTAGGGTAGAGATTTGTTGAGCATTTCATGGTAGGGATACACTTGCTGGAGGACCCTGAAATGCTGAGCAGTCCAGTCTCAGGAAGAGTTGGAATTCAGGAAGAGAGGGTGGTTCTAGATTTGCGAAGGGGCTAGGGCCCACAATAGAGTTGGAAGGTCCTCTTAGCCAGACTTGAAGAATAATCTGTTCACTTGGATTGAGTTTTAGTTTCCTCATCTATAAAGTGGAAAGAATAACGAACTGCCTATGTATGGCAGAATAATGGAATCCAAGACCATTAGAGATGGAGGGCCTTCAGAATTGTATATACATATAATGGATTAAAAGGGAGCTGTTCTAATTAAAGAAGGCGGCAGGAGTTTTGGAGGGTAGCCCTATTTACTTGGCCTTTCCCTTGATCTTAGAGCTTCTAGGGTATCATCCTTATTGTACAGTTTTGGATATTGAAGTCTGGAGAGAAGTGACTTGCTCGGGGTCGCATAATGGTAGTGCTGGGACTTGAAAACAGGTTTCTTGAACCCCAGCATGATTTTCTTTCCCTGAATATAAGCTGCTTCCTAAAACATGCTAAGAGTATGTATAAAAGGCTGAGATTGACAGGAATAAAAGTATTAAGACTCCATGGGCTTCCCTGGTGGCACAGTGATTGAGAGTCCGCCTGCCGATGCAGGGGACGCGGGTTCATGCCCCGGTCTGGGAAGATCCCACATGCCGCGAAGCGGCTGGGCCCGTGAGCCATGGCCGCTGAGCCTGCGCTCCGCCATGGGAGAGGCCACAACAGTGAGAGGCCCACGTACTGCAAAAAAAAAAAAAAAAAAAAAAAAAAAAAGTATTAAGACTCCAAAGGATAAATGGGTAACCAGCAATTCACAAAGGAAATAAAATTGTATAACAAACCATGGGAAAGTTTCAATCATACTAACAACAGAAAATGAAAACTATGCAATTTATACTCTATCAAATTTGAAAAGATTTTTGATATGAAATTTTTTACTTAACAAAATTTGGAAAGTTTTCAAATATATTAATATTCAGTGTTTCTGGAGGTGTGGTAAAACAGGAAATACAGAGAAATAAAGTGATAGCAATTTGACAAACTATATCAAAAGCCTCAAAATGAATCTATCTGGAAGTAATTCTGCTTCTCATGATAGCTATCATTAGGAAATAATTTTAACATGAAAATTTAGTATAATCTATAATATTAAAAGTAGACAATTTAGGATCCAATGATACATTTTTGTAATAGAATATTATTCAGCTACAATATGATATTTGCAATGAGTTCTTTTAGTAAATTAGGGTATAGATTATGTTATAATATACTGGAAACAAAACTACCTTGGATGCAGACCATATTAAAATTATTTTTAAAATACATGGATAAAAGAGAAATATAATGAAATGTTACCATACTGGCTGTCTTTGGGTAGTGTTGATTTTGTTTGTTTTTTAAAATAAATTTATTTATTTTATTTATATTTATTTTTGGCTGCGTTGGGTCTTCGTTGCTGTGCGTGGGCTTTCTCTAGTTGCGACGAGCGGGGGCTACTCTTCATTGCAGCGCGCGGGCTTCTCATTGCAGCAGCTTCTCTTGCTGCGGAGCACAGGCTCTAGGAGTGTGGGCTCCAGTAGCTGTGGCTTGCGGGCTCTAGAGCGTAGGCTCAGTAGTTGTGGCTCACGGGCTTAGTTGCTTCACGGCATGTGGGATCTTCCTGGACCAGGGTTTGCACCCATGTCCCTTGCATTGGCAGGCGGATTCTTAACCACTGCGCCACCAGGGAAGCCCTATTTGTTTATAATTTTCTATCTTCTCCAAATGTTTTGCAGTAAGTATGCCCTCCCCCCCATTTTTAAGAAACAGTCCTCAGAGACTCAAATAGGAGTAGCATATCATGAGAACTATTTATATTTTGATTAGGAAACTTGGGGGTAAAGATGTTAGTATTCATCAGCAAGCCCAGTGTTTGTCCACAGATATTTTCTGGTGCCTCCAATATGTACATGCAATAAAGATGCTGAGAGAAACACAATGCTGAATCACACAGGGATTCTAAAATCAAAGAGCGTCATCTGGGGGTCAGACAAACACATCTGTAAAGAACTATAATACAAGTGGTAAAGTCCAAAAGGGAGGTATAGGAAAATAGGTAGAACGGAGTTATCAGTGTAATAGAAGCAATGGGTATATAAATAGGAGTGGTTGGAATGGTAAATTGGAGATAGATTGTGAGAGTTATGAATTCCAAGGAAAGGAGTATGTTGTTAAATTGGAAGGCTATAAGTAGCTATTGAAGGTTTTGGGTTGTTTTTTAATGTTGTTTTTTAAATCATGATCTCCATGATATATACTTCAGGAAGGCAGCTTTTGGAAATAAACTGGAGTGGGGATGAGACTGAAGGCTGTAGATCAATTAGAAGCCAGCACAATAGTTCAGGTGAGAGACAGTGAAAGTGGATCTTGGGAGGTAGATGTGGAGGTAAAGAGGAGGAGGCATTCAAATAAAGTCAGATAATTGGAGGACAGGATAATTGGAGATGAAGGTTAGAAGCTCCTGTCTCAGTAGGTCAAGAAAGTATTCCCATCTTCTGAGGAATTTATTTCAAAATCAGCCTCCACATCGTGATTTTGTAAAATCTGCACTTGTGTCTCCTATGCCAAGCTGCCAGGGAGGAAAATTACACTAGCAACTCTGAGTAGGTTGCTAGAGTGAAATTACAGCTTTTCTGTTTCTGTTTTTTAGTACACATGTGATATCTGGGGCTTGAGCAGCAGCAGCACAAAGGATTCTTCCTAGTTCGTAAGAAGAGTTTTTCATATGTTGAGTAATGGTGTACATTAAAAAGGTGGTTTAGTGCAGGCCAACCTGAAAGGGATGGGAGGAGGTGGGAGAGGATGGCCTCTCAGGTATCCAAGTACCCCAGTATCCCTATGCTGGAGGACCTTCGTGCTGCAGGTACTCTCCCGGTATCCCTGTGCTGGAGCCCAGGCTGGACCAACCTGAACACAGGTTCTGGGCTTCTAGAAAGATTCTCAACTGAGTTGAACATGTAGCTGCTTGGTGAGAGGTTCTTTGCACCCTCTCCCTCTCTTCTTATGGGCTTCTAAGATCTCATTAACCACTTGAGCTTCCCTCTTGCAGCCTCTTCCATCATCCTTTCTCCCTCTTTCCGGAGTTAGGTAATCCC
Organism: Tursiops truncatus; assembly: GCF_011762595.2. Classification (NCBI taxonomy): domain Eukaryota; kingdom Metazoa; phylum Chordata; class Mammalia; order Artiodactyla; family Delphinidae; genus Tursiops; species Tursiops truncatus. The sequence goes on along the minus strand of NC_047041.1, from coordinate 57,279,044 downwards.
CACTCACTCGGCCCAGCCCTGCACAAGCAGAAAACTCCTGGTAAAGTACAGGCTGGGGAGTCAGCACCATTTCTTTCTGGCTTTTTTTAGGTAGCCAGCTCTCTTCCGTCTCTGGCCTTCTTTTTTTTTTTTTTCCCTTTCAAGTATGATTTTCTTTGTACCAAAACTATACCAAAAAATAGAAGCAGAAGAGTCCTACTTGAAGCTAAAATAGTTTTCAGTTGGAGGTAGCTTAATGCATATATTTTCACTTAAGCCAAAAATTAGAGCTATTTGACACCCTTGGGAAACTTTTTATAATAGGTACCACAGAATCATTACTTTAAAGGAAGTTTAACCTGATATCAAACATATTCTTTTAAAGGGTCTCCCTTTATTCTCTCTTGTTCCCTAAAGCTTTCTCAGATGTGGTTGTGCTGTGGGCTGGAACAGATATTTTTAAAAGCTTTTAAAGACAACTGGCTTGTAAAAATAAAGCCAGAAAGGCAAAAGTTTCTCCATGCTTTTGTGTGTGTGTGTGTGGTGCAAGATCTGGAAAAAAAATCTAAAATTCATAATTATATCTAGGAACCTATAAATATTCACTCATTCATTATTCCTTTTACCATTTTAGGAACCTCATTGTGTTCTACAAACTGTGCCAAATGCTGGGGTTACAAAGAAAAATGAAGAATATTCCTTTAAGAATGTGCTACACAGGACTAAGTATAACATTAAGTGGACAAAGGTTGGGAGAGATGGGCTTCCCTGGTGGCGCAGTGGTTGAGAGTCCGCCTGCCGATGCAGGGGACACGGGTTCGTGCCCCGGTCCGGGAAAATCCCGCATGCTGTGGAGCGGCTGGGCCCGTGAGCCATGGCCGCTGAGCCTGCGCGTCAGGAGCCTGTGCTCCGCAACGGAGAGGCCACAGTAGTGAGAGGCCCGCGTACCGCAAAAAAAAAAAAAAAGATTGGGAGATATCTGTCTTGAGGGGGAGGAGAAATTTACAAAGCTGAAGAAGTTGGTGCTTCAGTGCATTTAGCCTCCATTCTTATCTGGGAAAAGACTGACCTCATTGTTAGTTCCTCGGTTAAGTTGCTTGGGGCCCAAATTCATGTGTGTTGTGTAAATGCCAATTCACCAAGTGTTGGTTTGAGATTTAGGATTGGCAATGGAAGGATCTCAGAGCCTCCAGTTTGCTTTTTGCTGTTGTTGACTATAAGAATGGACTTCCAGAGCTAATAAAATCTATTGTCGTTACCCTGTTTTTGTCATGTACAAGGTGTTTAAGCTTAGGCAAGCCACCTATCTTCTTCCCTTAGTTTTGTCATCTACAAAGTGAGAAAACATACCTATCATCCTACCTTTGGTAAAACTGCATAATGTTCATGTAGGTGGTTTGATTATCTGTGTTAATCTTTGAGGTGGAATAAAAAAGAATACTCTTTAAAAAATGCTCACAATTGGGACTTCCCTGGTGGTCCAGTGGCTAAGACTCTGAGCTCCCAATACAGGGGGCCCGGATTCCATACCAGGTCAGGGAACTAGAGTCCACATGCCACAACTAAGAACCCACACGCCGCAACTGGAGATCCCACACTCGGCAATGAAGATCCTGCATGCCGCAACTAAGACCCGGCACAGCCAAATAAATAAATAAATAAATAAATAAATAAATAAATAAATAAGTAATGCCCACAATCTAGTGGGAAAGATATACAAGTGAGCAAATAGTTACAATATGCTGTGTTGAGGACATGAAAAACAGGCCAGAGAAGTATAGTGGAGGGACCATACCTTCCTGTGAAATGCATGCAAGAGGCTAAATAGGAAAGGTAACATTCAACTTGTGTCTTTTAAAGAGAAGTAGGAGTTTTCCAGGTGGATGAGTAAAGAAAGGTCATTTCAGCAGAGAAAATTGCAGGTACAAAGGTAGGGAGGTGTGAGAGAGTATATCATGGTTGAAGAATTACAGGAATTTATGTTGACTGGGGAGTAATATTTGTGTTGAAAAGGGTGGCAAATGAGGCTAGATAGGTAGACAAGTTCTAGAGAGTGAAGGACTTGGTATGTTGTATCCAGGAGTTTGGACTTAATACTATAGGCTACTCTAGGGAGCCACTAGCCATATGTTGCTATTTACATTTTAATTAAAATTAAATTAAAATCCAATTTCTAGGTTGCACTAGTCACATTTCAAGTACTCAATTGCCATAGGTGGTTGGTAGCTACCATACTGGACAGAGCAGATAATAGAACATTTACATATTTGCAGAAAGTTCTGTTGGGCAGCACTGCTACAGGTAGTGTGTGGGGAGCATTAAACGTCCTTGGGCAGGGAAGTGAAGTGACATGGTCATATTTGTTATATTTGTGATTAGAAATATCACTCTGATGGCAGCATTAAGAATGGCTTGGAGGAGAGGGAGAGAGGGATTTGTCAAATCATTTTAAAAGTGAAGTGATCATAATTTACTATTTGGTTACCTCTTCCTTAGCCCTACTGTCTTAGCTGCCTCCCCTCCAGTATCCCCGCATCATGAAGGCAAAACTATCCAGAATTTAGGCCTAAAGGATTTACTTCAGGCAGCTCTTACAGGTGGCATTCAAATGTTTCATCCCTTTTCTTCTATTTCTCCCAATGGGGAGGTCACAAGGGATTTGTTGAGCCTCAATCTATTTCCTACTCTAGGCTGATGGCCCAAGAGGCTTTTAGAAAATAAAGAGAGGGGAAGCAGCATATCATATGCCTGGGAGAATGGGAAACTGACTTCTCTGCCACCTATTTGTAGACGGGTACTCAGTACTCATCCCAGGATATAACTCAGAATGTCCCTTACTGCCCACATCTAATCAGGCACCATTCCTTGTCATTATACCTCCTTAACATCACTTATATTAATTCCTCTCCATCTCTATCAGTGCCTTAATTTAGGCCTTCCTTCTTCTCTCTTATATTACTCCCTTAGGGAGCTTGCAGGTTGATGAGCACCTGAAGATTTGGGGAGAGTGGTATGCTCAGAGAAAGTATGGAAGCTCCTCCTCCTTTCCCCATACTTTGCCCTATGCATCTCTTCCATCTGGGTGTTCATCTATAGTCTTTACCATATCCTTTTATAATAAACTGGGAATCCAGTTTAAAAAATTCCTCCCTTAGTCTTCTGGCTGGACTCGCTGGCTTCATTCTCTCCTCCACTATTCCACTCTTCACTGGCTCCTGACTGGTCAAAGCTTCCCCAACCCTTTGGCCTAGGATTTACTGATGTGACTCTGTTCTTCCTCTCTAGTCTCCTCTGATCTTCCTCTCACCATTTTTTCTCTATGTCTACATTTCAGCCAAACTTGAAGTTCCCCAGACATTCATCACTCCCTCTTTTTCAAAACCACATAGTGAGTAAATGGCAGAAGCAGGATTGGATTCAATACACATTCTCTCATCCTTATGTCTGCTTATGTCTCTACTATGCCACTTGTGAAAGTGCAGACAGAAATGCCATTGTAGAGATGGGTTAGAGGTAGGAGAAAAAAGAGCTAGAAGAAGAGGAAGATTTCAATCAGTTCACCAGATGCATATTACCATGGTTCAGGCCCTGGAGTAGATACTGGAGATACAAAGACAAGTCTATAGAAGGATGAAGCAAGAAGGTAGGAGCCTTAGTACCTGGAAAGTATCCTGTGTTGAGGTATGTCTTGGTATCCCCAAGAGAGTTTTAGTTTTTAGAGTCTGGAGACAAAATAAGTCAGAGAAGCTACAAAATAATGGATAGGGAAGGATATCTGATATCTGTATGAAAGTGTCCTTCTGGGAGGTTCAGTAAGCTCATATACCTTCATAACTCATGACATAATCAACAAAGCTTGGCAACAAAAATATAGATTCCAATACATTAATAGATATTGCTAAAGTATCTTTACATCCATGTATGCTGATTTCACCTCCCTTTTGGGTCCTTGATTCCTGACCTTTTAAAGTATTCTAGTGTAAAAGGGAAGCCTTTTACTTCGATACATAGAACTAATTGTCCCCTTCTTTTTACCTCTTCCCTTCAGCTTCCTCCCTCCTCAGAGTGTAGGAACAACACAAAGATGGATTTGTATCTTACCAGATAGCATTTACCTGGACTAGAGAAGGAAAAAACTCTCTGGCTTAGCCAACCTGCCCTTTTGGAAACCTGTATTTGCAGTCCTATGGAGCCGAAGGAGCACAGGTGTTGAAATTAGCCAGCTCATCGCTTACAGTGTGCCTTATGTTAACTAGGTAACTTCTTTGTGCCTCTGTTCCTCATCTATGAAATAAGTATAATGATCCCCAGCTTCACAGGGTTATTGGGAGAATAACCTGAAAAGATCTGACCTGACACACTAAGAACTTGAAGTGTTTTGTTTTGTTTTGTTTTTTCGATTTAAAAATTCACTTCTGGGACTTCCCTGGCGGCACAGTGGTTAAGAATCCGCCTGCCAATGCAGGGGACGCTGGTTTGATCCCTGGTCCGGGAAGACCCCACATACCGCGGAGCAACAAAGCCCGTGCGCCACAACTACTGAGCCCACGTGCCACAACTACTGAAGCCCGTGCGCCTAGAGCCCATGCTCCGCAACGAGAAGCCACCACAATGAGAAGCCCGCACACCGCAACGAAGAGTAGCCCCCGCTCGCCGCAACTAGAGAAAGCCCGCACACAGCAAGCAATGAAGACCCAACGCAGCCAAAAACAAATAAATTAATTAATTAAAAAAAATCACTTCTAAAAATCCCAACAGCTTTTAGATACCCATGCAGACAATAACCTGTGGTGGAGCTATGACTATGACTTGTCTGCTATTTCCCCAGGAAGAATGAATTGCCATCTCTGTGCTGCCCCCAATACTTTACACACAATTCTGCTATTTCATCTGCCATACTATGTATTAATTATTTGTTACTTTCTCTTTCCCATGTTTGATTGTGAGTTCCTCAAGGACTGACATCCTGTCTGATTAATTCATTCCAGCATCTGGCACAAGATGTGTAGATCCGACTTCTAACCTTGATGTAAAAGCTGATTGACCCTAAGTGAATTTTCCAACATTCAATTGCCTCATAAAAATTGATAATAACTATTTAAAATTTTTTTTTTTATTTTTTTGCAGTACGCGGGCCTCTCACTGTTGTGGCCTCTCCCGTTGTGGAGCACAGGCTCTGGACGCGCAGGCTCAGCAGCCATGGCTCACGGGCCTAGCCACTCCGCGGCATGTGGGATCTTCCCGGACTGGGGCACGAACTTGTGTCCTCTGCATCGGCAGGCGGACTCTCAACCACTGCGCCACCAGGGAAGCCCGATAATAACTATTTTTTATTTGAGTGGCCGCTATGTGCAATGCATTATGCTCAGTGCATCATTTAACTGTGAATTTGTCTCTTTAGGTGGTCTCTTAGCAACTCTTCTCCACAGGGGTTAAGGGCTACCTCTGGGGGACGTAGATTTACCTACACAGCCCTTTGTAGCTCCTTGGAATTTCATCATAGGAAGGATTGATAAAGCAATAGGACAAGGTACTTGGCAGGGTTTCTGACAACAAAGGAAACTCCCTGTTACTGAAGACCTATTCATATTTACCAGTTTTTACAGCTTTTCCTTGCTAAGTACAAAAATAGTAACAAAAACAGTAGCAGCAGCAATAATAACAGCAACAATAAAAATAACTGCATATTTGTTATTTCACTTGATGTTGACTTTGTAACCATGCACTCCCTTCATACAGAGTTTGTATGTATATCTCTGTAACTGGAATCCTCATTGCTTTATAATTGTTTACAACTTGGCCTCCTTACTAATCTCTATGAGCCACTTAAAAATTGTATATATTTAAAGTGTAAAATATGATGATTTGATATACATATACCTAGTGAAATGATTACTACAGTCAAGCTAGTTAATATACCATTTCCTCACATAGTTAGCTTTTTGCGTGATGAGAGCACCTGAAATCTACTCTCTTAGCCTATTTCCAGTGTTCAATATGGTGTTATTAACTATAATCATGCAGTACATTAGATCCCTAGATTTATTTATCCTGCATAACTGGACATTTGTACCTTTGACTAACATCTCCTCATCTCTCCCCTTCACCCCCACTGCCCCAACCCCTGGTAACCACCATTCCATACTCTGCTTCTATGAGTTTGACTATTTTATGTTCCACATAGGTGAGATCGTGGAGTATTTGTCTTTCTGTGCCTGGCTTGTTTCATTTAGCATCATGTCCTCCACGTTCATCCATGTTGTCACAAATGGTAGGATTTCCTTCTTTTTAAATGCTGTTGTAATATTCCATTATACATATACTGTTTATACTGTTTTTGATAGTGGCTGTATAAATTTACATTCCCACCAGCAGTGTGCAAAGATTCCCTTTTCTCCACATCCTCACCAGCACTTGTTATCTTCTGTCTTTTTGATAATTGCCATTCTAACAGGTGTGAGATGATATTTTGTGGTTATGATTTGCATTTCCCTGATGATTGGTGATGTTGAGCGTCTCTTCATATACCTACTGACCATTTGTATGGTCAGAGAAATGTCTGTTTAGATCCTTTGCCAAATTTTAAATCAGGTTGTTTTCTTGCTATCAAGTTGAGTTCCTTATATATTTTAGATATTAACTCCTTATCAGATGAATGATTTGCAAACATTTTCTCCCATTCCATAGGTTGTCCCTTCACTCGCTGATTGTTTCCTTTGCTGCACAGAAAAACTTTTAGTTTGATGCAATCTTCTATGAGCCACTTAAGGGCAGGGACCATGTAAATATTCATTTCTGTCTTCCCAAGTTTCAAAGGATTGGCACAAAGTCATGCTAAGTAAATGGTTGATATGTGTAAAATAAGTAAATGAATGTGTGCTGTGACATTATCTCATGTGAGAAGGGGTATGTCAGAGGGAAAACACTTTGTATAAATGAGACAGTTTGAAACTCAGCTCTGCCTCTGTCGGTTGGCCCTAGACAAGTCTCTTAACCTCCTGCAATATCCTTACATGTAAAATCCAGTGATAATATCTAACAGGCTTGTTATGAGGAGTAAAGTGATGCTCTGAGCATAATGCGCTGTACATAGTGGTCACTCAATAAAAAATAGTTATTATCAATTATTATGAGGCAACTGAATGTCAGAAAGGCTCACTTAGGGTCACTCAGCTTTTAAATAGAGGTTAGAAGTCAGATCTCCACGTCCAGTGCTAGGCGCTGGAATGAATTAATCAGGCAGAATTTCAGTCCCTGAGGAACTCGCAATCAAACACGGGAAAGAGAAAGTAACAAATAATTAATACATAGTATGGCAGATGAAATAGCAGAATTGTGTGTAAAGTATTGGGGTAACACAGAGATGGCAATTCATTCTGTCCGGAGAATTCGCAGTGATGGTGACACTTGAGCTGTAGTGGGCGACTTCTAGACACTGAGTCTCATAAGCTGCCGGAACCAAGGTGCTGCGGGAGTTGAGTGAGCCTCGGTCGGATATTGTTACCGGACCGGATCGAGGCCGTTCCGTCAGTGTTTTCGGACGCCCAGCGGTCGCGGCTTCTTGGGCCGATCTTCAGCTGGCACAATTACAGGCCGCGCAGCAGCAAAGGATGAATAGAGCTCTGGGAAAGGTAACGTAGGTTCCACGCACGCTGGGCGCGGGGGAGGTGGTGAAAAGAGCTGAGCTGCGAGGTGGCCGCAGGGCTCTCACGCTGCTGCAGACATCCGGGTAAGAGACTTGGGAGAGAACAAGGCTCTTCCCAGAAGCACGTGCGGCGCCTTGTCAAAGGGTTGCGCTTAGTCGTCTGCTCCCGGGGCGTTAACCCGCGCGCCACGCCCCCCTTCGCGCTACCCTCGCCTCGCATTGGCTGGAGCCCCGCAATGGGAATCACAGCGGAATAGGTCCAAATAATATGTACGACATTGAGCAGGTCATTTTATTTTTGCTTTAGGTCATCAGCTTCCAGATTTTTTTCTAAGAATACCGTTTTGACTCGCTGAACAGATTGGGATGTGAGGCTACTTGGTGACAAGGGAAGGGTAATAATAAAAAAATATTTTTACTTACAAAACCTTAATTACGTGACTGCAGTAAAACCGTGTGAACCACGTAAAGCATTCCTTGACTTTCCCTTGTTCTCTTAACAGATTTCAGCTGTGCTTTTTCAGTTGTACCATGCTGCTTAGAATAATGACTTTTTTTTTTTTAGCAATTCATGTTAAAATTTTATTCAAGGCATTAATTTGGAGACTACTCCATGATACACAGCATGATCATTGCTGCTCATGGATCTACTGGTCCTAACTTTGGGGCAGCCCCTGAATGTCTCTAGGTTTGTTTCCTTAAGATCCCAAACCTCACTTCATCCTTAATGAAGTAACTCTCTGTTGTTCACTTTAGCCAAATTGTGAGAATTTAACTAGATCTGGTGAAAAGATAATAGAAAAAAATCAAAGTTTTAAAATTTAACTGTTAAAGATGGTCAGATTGGTGGCTCCATGCTCCTGCTCTAAGAGCCTTGATTCTGAGGAATGCTGAAAGGGAGGGATCATTGTTCAGGGAATGCTGTTTTTGGCCATTCTATACTCCTGAAGAGCCCATGGAAATCTGTCATAGGCTATCACCTAAAGATACAAGGGCATATAGGGCCCGTCTGGGTCTGATGCCACTGTTCCCTTCCAGACTCCTTTGTTACTGACTTCACTCTTCCGTTCTGCCCTATTGCTTTGGCCAGGTAGTCTCTTCTTTATTTACCAAATGCTGAATTCCTAATCTTTGATCTTGTGGAGCTTTCTCACTTGGAATGCCCTCACCTTTTTCACCACCTATCCAAATGCTCCATGGTTCAAGGCCCAGCTCAGGTCTCATCTTTTCCTTAAAAGCTTTCAGACCATTCCAGCCAAAGTGCTTGTTTATTTTTTGAACTCTTAGCTGGTATTATCTTTTGGCATCTAATCATATGCAGTCCTGTGACCATCCTTGTCTCAGCCTGTCTGGAAGTGTTAGTTAATGCTTTACATTTATAAGGAAAACACATGGGATTTGCATCAGACCTGTGTTCTATCTCTTGCTAGCTGTGTGACCTTAGGCAGGTTATTTGACCTCGCTGTGCTTCAGTTTCTTATCTGTAAATGCAGATAATGGTGCCCATCATATGGAATTGTTGTAAAGATTATAGAAGATAATGTAAGAGTATTTTCTAAGTGTGAAGGACTATACAAATAGGAATATTGATATTATTCTATAGTTAATAAACTGCTTTCATTTCCATAATTTTATTTGAGCTTCATGATATGAGATAATCCTGGCAGACACAACAGATAAGGAGGTGGAAACTACTGGTGCAGTGTCTGGTACATAATAGGTTCTCAAATGCTTTACCAAATGCCTGAATGAACGAATGCCTTGCTTATAGGTCAACAGTCTCTTTTGTGGTAGTGCTGAACTGGAGCCTAGATTTTCTACCCCTCCTAAAACCCCACTGCCTTTCCTCTTCTGAGTATTTTGCATCTCCCTAATTTGATAATAATCTTGGTTTCTCTCATCTGTGAAATGAGGAATGAAAACCTTCCTTGACCTTCCCAGTTGTCAGTCCTTCCCTTCTTTGTGACCTGTGCAGCCCATTATACTGATCTCATTTCAGTGTAATAAATAATTTGCACATCTACTTTCCTCATTAGCAAGATTGAGGGTAGGGACTTCCCTGGTGGCCCAGTAGTTAGAATCCGCCTGCCAATCCAGGGGACACGGGTTCGAGCCCTGCTCCGGGAAGATCCCACATGCCGTGGAGCAACTAAGCCTGTGCGCCACAACTACTGAGCCTGCGCTGTAGAGCCTGCGAGCCACAACTACTGAGCCCACATGCCACAACTACTGAAGCCTGTGCTCCTAGAGCCCATGCTCTGCAACAAGAGAAGCCACCGCAATGAGAAACCCACGCACCACAACAAAGAGTAGCCCCCACTCGCCGCAACTAGAGAAAGCCTGCATGCAGCAATGAAGACCCAATGCAACCAAAAATAAATAAATAAAAATAAAATAAAATAAAAAATTAAAGAAAAAAGAAAGATTGAGGGTAGGCAACTGTATTTTCTTCATGTCTGTATATATGCAGTCTACAGTGTACTTGACCTGATAAATATTGAATGAATAAGTGAATGAAAAAATGTTGACATTATGTGGTAAGTACACAGTAGAGCTGGGACTAGAACTTCAAACTCTTAGCTCAGTGCCTGGGACCCTAAGAAATCATCTCAAATTTTAGATGAGTGAGAAGCTCAGCTTTACTGGAATAAAACTGGGTGGGATCACATACCTCTTTAGGTTAACAGAAGTAGTAAAGCAGCATTGATCCAATTAAGACACTAATGCTGATAGTCATCAGACTTCAGAAAACATTGTTTGATCAAGATGGAAGGATGGTGCCTGTGGAAGTCAACATGCACAGGAAATTGGTAGTGACTCACCTGCTGAGTTACTTTGCAGAGAAAATGGATGGTGTTGGAGTGTCAAGCTCAGGTCTGGATGTCACTCACCCTCAGATTACCATTCTTTTCGGGGATTACCATACCCTTGAACCACAAGGATATGATTAGGGGAGTGGTGGTGATCACAAAAGATATGCTAGCCTTACCAGTCCAGAGGGAGCAACCTTGGGGACTGATCACATAGTAAGATGTTTTCAAATGAAACGCTGAAGGCTAACATGGAGCAGAGTTCATATGAACAAATAGCAGTGAGGATTGAAAAAAATGACAAATCAACAGACATGAATTAGGAGGATATAAGAAGATATGAAACAGGAGGACAGAAATTTCAGAGGGCCTAGCAGGGCAGGGAGTCCAAAAGCCCAGCAAAATGGTCAAGAAGTTGGCTATTTCCTGGTCGCTACTAGACTGTAAGTTCTGGAGGACAGGGACATTTCTCTATTTTGTTCATGGTTTTATCTTCAGCACTTGTCACATACTAAAGTACATATTGTTCAATAAATGAGGAACTGAACAATCACCACAGTTATTGTCACTGCTCCCAATTTGACCGTTAACAATGTGCCTTGCACTTGCTAAGTCCTTTTCATATAATATCTAATTTAATAGTATCAACAACTCTATGAGTTTTTTTTTATTTAACTTATTTTTTTATACAGCAGGTTCTTATTATATGAGTTGCTTTATAACCTGTTTAGAGATAAGGAAGTGAGGTTTGGAGAGATTTACTAATTTGATCAGCAAATATTTATTGTGCACTTGCTATGTGCCAGAGAGTATGCTAGATGCTGGGATGTAGTAGTTCCTGTCTTCAAGGAGCTTATATTTCCAGCAAAATAGACTAATTAAACATACAACTACCTTTTGCTGTATACCTGAAACTAGCACAATATTGTAAATCAACTATACTTCAATAAAAAAAGTATAATTACTTAACTAATTGTGATAAATGCCTCAAAAAAAAAGATTCTGTGTGCTATATGGTGTGTATAACAGCAGAATTCAAGTAAGTCTGAGCAGTCAAGAAAGTTTTCTTGGTGATGTGACATGACTAAGACTTAAAGAATAATAGAATTTAGACTGGGAGAGCATGTGCGAAGGTCCTGAAATGAGAACACGTTTGGAGTTCCAGAGGGCCCAGAGGAAATTGGAAGGGAGAGAAGCAAGGGAGCTTGTATCAAGGGAGAGTGTGAGCAGAAGTATGGGGATGTTGGGGAGATGGTAGGGGATTGGGCTTACATTTCAGTGACCACAGTTGTTTTGAAACATTTTAGTCCTGGAGGAAGGTAGGGAATTGGGCTTAACAGAGCTCAGCTGTGGCCTAGAAGTGCCATCCAGCAATATGGTGTGAGGCCAGATATTCCTTTCTTCCTCCCTTCCTCTCAATCTCTCTCTCTTTCTTTTTAAAATTGAGATATAATTCACGTACCATGATATTTACCCTTTTAAAGCGGCTAATTTAGTGGGTTTTAGTATATTCATAAAGTTGTTCAGCCATCATCACTAATTCCAGAACATTTTCATCATTCTAAAAAGAAACGTTGTACCCATAAGCATTTACTCCTCAATTCCCCCCTCTGCCCACCCCCTGGTAACGACTCATCTACTTTATGTCTCTATGGATTTGTCTGTTCTGGTCATTTCATATAAATGAAATGATATAGCATGTGAGGCCAAGTATTTCTTTTTTTTTTTTTTTTTTTTTTTGCTGTACGCGGGCCTCTCACTGTTGTGGCCTCTCCCGTTGCGGAGCACAGGCTCCGGACGCGCAGGCTCAGCAGCCATGGCTCACGGGCCCAGCCGCTCCGCGGCATGTGGGATCTTCCCGGACCAGGGCACGAACCCGTGTCCCCTGCATCGGCAGGCGGACTCTCAACCTCTGCGCCACCAGGGAAGCCCCAAGTATTTCTTAAGTGACTTGCGAAAGATCATACAGCTAGTAACGTGGAGGAGCTGATATTCAAACCCAGGTCTGTGTGAATCTATAACCTGTGTTCCTAACTGCTGTAAAGACTCAGTGTAAAGACAGGCTTTGATAGTCACCATATTAAACACATTCAGAAGAGAATGGCCAAAGAAAAAATTACAAGCAATCAATTTCGAAAGAACTTAGGAAAAGGTCAGCTTGAATACCACTTATTAGCTGTGTGCATCAGACATATTAATTAACATTTCTGAGCTTTGGTTTCCTTACAGTAAAATGGGGGTAGAAATATCTACTTCACAGAATGGTTGTGAGGGTTAATGCAAATGATATTTGGCATAAAGCAGGTTCTCAACAAATGGTAGGATTATTTAGGCTATTATTATTATCATTATTATATGAATTTCGCTGCTATTAAATTGGTATTGTTCTTTTGAGAGGTAGTATGGCAGAATGGAAAACATGGGTTTTAGAGTCAGATTTGGTTTGAATTCTTGGCACCTCTTACCAAACCTATAACTTTAGGCAATTTACCTAAGCCTCTGTTTTTTCCTCTATAAATAGAGGCAATTATTTCAATGCTTCTATTAGAGGATTGGTGTAAAGATTGAGCAAAGTGCTTAGCACAAAGGATGTACTCAATAAGTGATAGTAACAATGCTATTTTAAATAATATTTGTTGATATACAAATATATTCTGTTAATATTCATAAGACAGTTGCTTGCCTCATGGGCCCCTTACCCACTTCTGTCACCATCCACCCCAGGGCTTTGTTGTCTGAAGTTACTCACACACCATAGATTTTGCCCCGTGACTTCAGTTCTTAAGTAGCTGTGTAGTCCTTTTCTGGTTCCTGACTCCCGAGCTCATGGGACAAGTATTTTTGCAACCCACTGCAACAGCTCTGTCCTCATTCATTCATTCAGTAGAGTCACTGGCCTTCTCTTCCATTTGGTCTGGAGCTGGAGCTGCTCTTCATTTGCTGACTGTGGGGAGAGAGTATTTGTGGATACAGTCCCAAAATAGATTACTTTTGTCCTGATAAATGATGCCGAGCATTGCAGGGGAGAGGAAGCACATTTCCCAGAGCTGAAAGGGAGAGTTCACACCACAGTTTGAATGTCTTCCAGACAGTTGTCAACCCTTAAAATGGTTTGGCTTTTAGATAATTAAATCCATAGCTATTGTGGAGACTCAGAAATCTGAACAATTGAAGTGAGGAAAAATCAGTCTCATCTAGATCTTTCTTCCCATCCAATACCTCTTCTGTATGAAGTGACCCATTTATTTAAGAATACATTCTGTTCACTCTGATTTCTATTCTGTTTGTCGTGGTTGATAGATCTTGCACCTGGAGGGACGTTAGAGTCATCTGTTCTAAGTCCAGAGAGGGGAAAATTACTAGCCAATCACTAGTATGGTGACCAGTGGGGGCAGAGCCAGCCAGAGCTCCTGTGTCCTGGGGCTCCCAGTTGCCTGCTCTGTCTTTTATGCTGGCCAAGAAAAGGTTAAGCATATTGTACACATGTTTACAAAGTCTTTTAGTATCTGATTTAATTGTCATTTTTAGGATTGTCTGCATACTTTGTCCTTCCTTCCTTCTGTTATTCATATCCTTCCCAATCTTCATGACCTCACATTCTCTGGGACACTTTTCCTAAATTTGATCATTTTCCCCCCTAAATTCCTAAACACTAACACATTCATTTATGGGAGAGAGGGTGTAGAATAGTGGAAAAATTATAGGCCTTGGAGTCAGAGAAACCTAAGATCCTATGCTAGTTCTGATAGTAGTTGTTTGACTTTGGGTAAATTACTTAATCTCAGTTTCCTCAACTGTAAAATGGGATAATAATATTTATCCTGTAATGGAATTATGATTTAGACACATGGTAGGTGCTCAGCAAAATAGATGTGGGTCGTAATAAATGGTAGCAATGATTGTCATTCATTCACTTCTTCCTAATCATTTATTTATTTACTAAAACAACAGGAAGATGATATGACTCTTGCCCTTGAGGATCTCTTGGTTTAGCATAGTGGCCTATGGGTGATGTTAAGAGTTTCAGTGAATCTCTTGAAGTAGTATGCAAACTTTTTTTCCCCCTTACTTACTTAATTTATTTGATTCTACATACTACATTTTAATTTTTTTTTTTTTGGGGCCACGCCATGCGGCATGCGGGATCTTAGTTCCCTGACCAGGGATCGAACCCGTGCCCCTTGCATTGGGAGCGTGGAGTCTTAACCACTGGACCACCAGGGAAGTCCCCACCTGCTACATTTTAAAAAATTGAAGTAGAGTTGATTTACAGTGTTTCAGGTGTACAGCAAAGTGATTCAGTTATATATATATGTATATATACACATATATATAGATTCTTTTTCATATTCTTTTCCATTATAGGTTATTATAAGACTATAGTTCCCTGTGCTAAGTATGCAAACTTTTGTATATTCGTGTCTATATTTATTTGTCTGGGGAGAAGGTTCATGATTTGGGGCAGATTATCAGCAATATCTGATCTGTAACACCCCAAAAGCTAAGAACTTCTCCTGGCCATCAACACCTGGATTCCCTGCCAGAGGTGCTTGTTGTTTGTGCCACCTATTTTGACTTAATCATATAATACTGTGGTATTGCTTAGCTGTTTAATACAAATGTGTATTCATATCTTCAGCCATTCAAATTCCTATAAGGGGTTGTGCTTACATTTTTTAAACAGCTTTATTGAGATATAAGTCATATACCATACAATTTGTCCATTTAAAGTATACAATTCAATGGCTTTTAATATCTATAGAGTTGTGCAACCATCACTACAATCAATTTTAGAACATTTTCATCACCCCAGAAAAAAAACCCATATCCCTGAGTTGGCATCCCCAGCTCCCCAGACCCCCCCCAGCCCTAGGCAACCACTAGTCTTTCTTTCTCTATAGATTTTCCTATTCTGGCTATTTCATATAAATGGAGTCATACAATATTGGCCCTTTGTGACTGGCTTCTTTTATTTAGCATAATGTTTCCAATTTCATTCATGTTGTTATATTTTGTTTTTACAGTCCCTTTCATATTCATCACAGTAGTTGACACATAATAGGCTTTTTAAAAAATTTATTTTTATTTCTTAAAATTTTATTTATTTTTGGCATCATTGGGTTTTCGTTGCTGCGCGTGGGCTTTCTCTAGTTGCGGCGAGCGGGGGCTACTCTTTGTTGCAGTGCGCGTGCTTCTCGTTGTGGTGACTTCTCTTGTTGTGGAGCACAGGCTCTAAGCACATGGGCTCAGTAGTTGCAGCGCGTGGACTCTAGAGCACGCGGGCTTCAGTAGTTGTGGTGTGCAGGCTTAGTGGTTGTAGCTTGCAGACTGTAGAGTGCAGGCTCGGTAGTTGTGGTGCACGGGCTTAGTTGCTCCGCGGCATGTGGAATCTTCCTGGACCTGGGATCAAACCCGTGTCCTGTGCATTGGCAGGCGGATTCTTAACCACTGCGCCACCAGGGAAGTCCAGGCTTTTTTTTCTTAATTTAAAAAGATATTTATTTATTTACTTACTTATTTTGGCTGCGCCGGGTCTTAGTTGCAGCATGCGGGCTCTTAGTTGTGGCATGCAGGCTTCTTAGTTGTGGCATGCAGCCTTCCTAGTTGTGTTATGTGGACTCTTAGTTGTGCCATGTGAACTCTTAGATGCGGCATGTGTGCAGGATCTAGTTCCCAAGCCAGGGATCGAACCCAGGCCCCCTGCACTGGGAGCGCAGAGTCCTACCCACTGGACCACCAGGGAAGTCCCCATAATAGGCTTTAAAAAAATAAAATTTAGAACAGTTTTAGAATTACAGAAAAGTTGCAAAGATAGTACAAAGAATTCCCATATACTTCATATCCAGTTTTCCCTGTTATTATCTTACATTAGTATGGTACATTTTTCATAATTAATGAACTGATATTGACATATTATTATTAAGTCCATACTTTATTCATATTTCTTTCATTTTTTAAAATCCAGTGTCCTTTTTCAGGTCTAGGTAGGATCCCATCCAGTATATTATATTACATTTAGTCATCATGTCTGCTTAGGCTCCTCTTGTCTATGACAGTTTCTCAGACTTTCCTTTGTTTCTGAAGGCTTTTACACATAATAGGCTTTTAAGACATAAATGTTGAAGGAACTGAAATTGTTCCTCATAGTGGACAGGATTTTCTCTTTGTGTTATGGGACCTTAAGGGCATTTATTATTTATTATCTAGTTACTTTATAAAAAGAACTCCTCTATGTTAAGCACTCTCTTAGTAAACCTATAGCAGTGACCTTTTGAGTGGGTGCCGGCAGGGCAGAGTGAGATTAAAATAACTGGGTTGTTGGGGGTAAGATTGTGAAGAGTGGGGGAAGCTGCCACTGCAACTGCCTTCTCTCATTATTATTGTTTTGTTCATGTTGCTATATTATTGTTATCATTATTATTATTAAGAGAGTGTGGTGTAATAGAGGCATAGTCTTTGGAGTAAAACAGTCCTCTTAGCCACTTATTAGCTATAATTTCTTGGAATATAAATTCTATGGGCCTCAGTTGCCTCACCTGTAAAATTGCCTTGCAGTGTTTTGAGAATTAGGGAAGAGTTCAGAAAGTCCCTTGCATGGCGACTGTGCTTGACACATACATAATAGTTGTTGATTGATATTAGAAAATATAAATTAGGGACTTCCCTGTTGTCCAGTGGTAAAGAATCCACCTTCCAATGTAGGGGACGCAGGGTCGATCCCTTGTCAGGGAACTAAGATCCCACGTGCTGTGGGGCAACTAAGCCCATGCGCCACAACTACTGAGCTCATGTGCCACAAACTACAGAGCCCATGCACCCTGGAGCCTGTGTGCCACAACTAGAGAGAGAAAACCTGCATGCCACAACTAGAGAGAAGTCCACATGCTGCAACGAAAGATCCCACATGCTGTAACTAAGACTTGATGCAGCCAAGAAAATGAATAAATAAATAAGTATTAAAAAAAAGAAAATATAAATCAAATTAGAAAGGGGAAATAGGGTGAAAAAAAAGCAATCCAAGTAGTACGGGGGGGTTGGGCTTCTGTTTTTCGAGCATTTTCTCTAGTGGGTAGAATAGGAAAGAAGATGGCCTTGGTTTGCCTGCATGTTTGGTATTAACTGTAGGGCAGTTTCTTTGCTAGACAAGAGACTTTGGTTCCATTTTGTTTTGTGTACTGTGGGTTTCTAGCCTCTTTGTGAAGAGGTACTTGGAGATCTGTAAATGCTTACAATTGTTCTAACATGGCTATTTTGCTGTAGGCGCTGTGTCTGAGGAATGACACCATTTTTAAGCAAGCCTTTTCCCTCTTGAGGTAAGGATATTAATAACAGTAAAAATATAGTTAATATTTGCATTCCACTAGGTGGTTCACACAGCATTCTTCTTTCATCATCTCCACTTACATGTTTACTAAGCATCTCAAGCATTAACTCCCCTGCAAACTTACTCCTTCCCCATTCTCAGTAAATGACAACTCCATTCATCTAGTTGCTCAGGACAAAATCCTTGGAATCATCCTTGACACTGTTGTTTCTCTCACTCTACATCTAATTCTTAAATAAATCCTGTCAGCCTTGCTTTTGAAATTGTTCGAATAATGCAAGGCTATTGCAAGAACGACTTCACTGGTCCTCTTCCCTCAGTTTCGTGTCTTCCTATTCATTGCTCACCTATTGCCAGGGTTAACTTTCTAAAACTTAAACTTGATCAAATCACTTTTGTGATTAAACTGCCCACACAAAGTACAGACAAAACTCCTTAGCACAGTGTTTGAGGTTTTCATAACCTGACCCCTGATTACCTCTTTTACCCTGCCCCCTTCCTTGCTGCTTAAGTGCCACTCACATCCACCTGCTTGCTGTTCCCCAGATATACTACTTTCATACCTCTGCCTAGAATGCTTTTCCTGTGGGGCTAAATAATCGAGAATAGTTCTTAATTTTTAAAACCTCATTTCAAATAGTTTCACCCCTCATGAGCATGCTTTCCTTTGTACTCCACCAACTCTTGTACATGATTTTGTTCTGGATCAGCACTGTATTGTGGCTCGCATCTGTTTACATATCTCTCTCCCAACTAGACCATAGATAGAGACATTTTACTTACTTTTGCATCCTCAGGACCTAACAGATTGACCCATAGTAAGTACTTAATAATGTTTATGGAAAGAAGAGAAGGAGGAAATAAGGAAATATGTAGCATTGATATATCCTTAATGAGGAGCATACAAGTTTTGGTAGCTTTGCAAATAGATGTGGGTATCTAATTGTATTCAACATACTTTCTTCCTCTTTTTAGGTTCAGAACCTCAGGAGAGAATCCCATTTGTTCTGCAGGTAAACAGTTATTTCCTGATGTAGTCTTCCTGCTTTAAGTGACCCTCTAACACTCTAATAATTTTGTCTAAAAAGATGCCTAACATATCTTTGAGAAGAGTGCCTGGGACCAAATCCTACCCCTCAGGTGGAACAGGACAAAGGGCAAGAACATAAAGTAGTGGTTTAAGAGCAAGAGTTCTGTAGTAAGTTTGGATTCCAACTCTACCACATACTATTCTGTGACTTTTAAGTACCTCTCCATAGCTTGGTTTCCTCACTTTAAAAAATGAGAATTATAGTACAAACTACAGTGAATTATTTGAAGATTCAGTGAGATAAAACATATAAAGTGCTCAAAAAAAGTTAGTATTGGGACTTCCCTAATGGTCCAGTGGCTAAGACTCCACACTCCCAATGCAGCGGGCCCACGTTCGATCCCTGGTCAGGGAACTAGATCCCACATGCCACAACTAAAAAGTGATCCCACACGCCACAACTAAGACCCAACACAGCCAAATAAATATTAAAAAAAAAAAGTTATTATTATTATTGCTACTATTTCAGACCTGTCTTTCATGTCCATTATCTACCAGGCTAAGGCTTTTCTTCCAGTATTTTATCCAAAATGAATGTTCATTCAATCTGGTCAACTCAATGAATTTCAATCTGTTTCAACCCTATTATATGCCAATTTTGCTTTGTCTATTATGTGACACATTTCAAAGCAGCCATCGGATAGTAATGACATCTGTTTTTTGACTGAAGAGTATCAGAAACAGGGAATTCCCTGGTGGTCCAGTGGTTAGGACTCCGCACTTCCACTGTAGGGGGCACGGGTTTGATCCCTGGTCAGGGAACTAAGATCCTGCAAGCCGCGTGGTGTGGCCAAAAAAAATAAAAATAAAATAAGTATCAGAAGTAAAGGAATGGGAGCAAGGAAGGGAACTAACATTTACTGAGTGCCTAGTATGTGCCATGCAGTGCATAAGAAGTTTTACATCCATTAATTATTTCAGAAGATGGTGGCAATGTGTAGAGAATCACCACTTCTACCAGGCCTAAAAGCCAGCTTCTCAAAATATGTGCTTCTTTTTATTTATTCATTCTCTCAACAAACATTTATAGGACCAGGCTGTGTTTTAGGTGCTGGGGGTACAAAATTAAGATGATATAATCCTTGCCATTTGGAACCTTACAGTTTTATAAGAAATAATTTTTTCAAAAGAATAATATAATGAACACTTCTGTACCCATTACTTAGATTCAACTGTTGTAAACATTTTGTCATGTTAGCTTTATTATTATTATTATTTTTTAATAACAAGTTGCCAACAGCACTTTATTTTTTCTTTTCAACATCCTGTTCTGCAGCTTCCTTGGCCCTTTTTGCCCAGATGCCAAAGTGCCGGGCATTGGCGCGGGCCATGCAGAGACTGGCGAAGGCCTTGAAGTTCTTCTCCTCCTCTGTGATAACTCTGGCCTTCTCCTTCTTGTAGATGTTCCGTATGGGCATGACTGGTCCGGTCAGCTGGGTGGCCAATTTGAGCTTTGCAGCAGAGCTGTCTCCTTTCTTGGGGGCTGAGGTCTTCCTGCGGATCTTGTGCGCCGGCTGGTTGAACCACGTGGCCACGCGCCGCTGCCAGTTCTTGTGGAAGTGGGGCTTCAGGATCGTATCATTAAGGCTGGGCGCCATGGCTGCGGCCGACTGGCCTGGGGAGCAGGGAGGACGGTGAGCGAGTTAGGGCCCGGGCGCAGTGGCCCGAGGGCGCACGCACCCACGTTAGCTTTCTTTCTTTTTTTTTTTTTTTGCGGTACGCGGGCTTCTCGCTGTCGTGGCCTCTCCCATTGCGGAGAAAAGGCTCCGGACGCGCAGGCTCAGCGGCCATGGCTTACGGGCCCAGCCGCTCCGCGGCATGTGGGATCCTCCCGCACCGGGGCACGAACCCGCGTCCCCTACATCGTCAGGCGGACTCCCAACCACTGTACCACCAGGGAAGCCCCCACGTTAGCTTTCTTGATCAGATGTTATGATACTTCACCCCTGAATACTTAAGCATGCATTTCTAGAAACAAGGATATTCTCTACATTCTATTAAAGAACCACAATAGCATTATCTCCCTGAAGAAAATTAATAATAATGCCCCAATGTCATCTAATACTCTATCCATTTCCCCAGTTGTCCCCCAAAAGTCTTTTATGGGGTTGTTTATAACCAAGAGCCAATGATGGTTCATGCTTTGCATTTTGCTATGATGTCACCTTTAATGCAGAACAGATCTTTCACTATTTTATTTCTACAACAGTTGCTTTTTGATTAGGCTAGACCATTTGACTTATAAAATTTCCTCCCTTTTTAATTTGATTATTTCTGTGCGGTATTTTATAATATGTTCTTCTGTTCCTTTCCTACAAACTAGAAGTTACATCTAAAAGCTTTTCTAGATTCAAGTTACACAATTTTAGCAAGAAAACTTAATAACTGATGCTCTGAACTTCATATTGCATCCTATCAGGAGAGGAAAAAAAAAAACTAAGAAAATCTGATCATAAAAGTGAAAAGCAGCCATTTTAGAGAATATGGAAAATAAACACACACACACACACACAATACACACACGAGGAAGCTGAAGAAAATAAAAATCACTTGTAATCCTACCATCCAGAGATTATTGCTTAACATTCTGGAGTATATCCTACCAGGTCTTTTTCTAGGCATTTCTTTCTCTCTTTCTGTGTGTGTGTGTGCGTGTGCGTGTGCGTGTGTGTGTGTGTATTTTTTTGTCTTGCAGTAATGGGAACAAATTATATATAATGCTTCATAATCTTTTTTTTCTACTTAACCTATGGTGAACATGTTTCTACTATAATAAATAAATATCTACATAATTATTTTGAATATACTGCCTTAAATGGAACAACTTGTAAGAATCTGAGTCTGGTTTTGAACATGTTGAGTTGGAGTGCTTGTGAGGAAGATATACTAAGTAGTCCATTGGAGACACTGATCTTGAGCTCAAAATATATGTCTGGGATGAAACTGTGAATTTGGAAGTCATCATATTGTTGATTTTAATTGAAGTCTTGGGAATGAATGAGACTACCTGAGGAGAACAAGTAGAGAAGAGGCCCAAGGATCAGGCCCTGAGGAACTCCAACATTAAAAAATTGGGTAGAGGGTGCAAGATATGGCTAATGAGCTTGAAAAGGGAGGCCAACGTGGTAGGAGAAGACCAGGTTAGTATAGTTTCATGGCAGCCAAAAGGAGAGTGTTTCAGGAAGGAAAGAGTGGTTAATCACGTTACAGTTTCAGCTGTGTGCTGCTGAGAGGGGATCGCAAAAGACATGAACTAACGATATTCCTTAGTTTCGACAGCATAGAGGTGACCTTAGGGAGAGTAGTATCTGTGTAGGTGTGGTGAGGTCTGTTGTGGAAATCAACTGCATTGACAGGTGAATGGGAGTTCAGGAGTTAGAGAAAGCTATTACAGACAGTACGTTTAAGAAGTTTGTCTTTGAATGGGAGGAGAGAGAATTGGCAGGAGCTGGAGAGGGATGTGGGATTAAGGAAAGACTTTTTTTGATGGTTATTTTTCTCTTAATTATACTTTTAATTTTGAAAGATATAAAAAGTTATAAAAAAGTGAAAAGGGTGATATGTCAAATAAACCCAGATTTGGCAATTATTAACATTTTGTTAGACTTTCATTTTTTTTCTTGTATATTAAAAATAAGGATTATGTTCAAGACCCATTTATTCCCTACTCTTGGTATCATCCCTTATCCCATAACCAGAGAAAAAGTTCATTTTGAACTGGTATGTATTCCGAGGAAGGTTTTAAAAATATATTAAAATTATCAACTGTTAAAAATTATAAAAGCATGCAAATGGTAAAAATAAATATAAATTGACAAAAGGATGTATGATGAAAGATTGAATTTTTTTCTATTACCCACCTAGTCTCACTCCTCAGTGGTATGCATCGATAGCAGTTTCTTGTATATTTTTCAGGAAAGTTTTATGCGTATATTAACATATATGTTATAATGCTGGACATTTAGCTTGTTTTCAGTTTTTGTTATTTCAAAAAATGCTGCAACAACTGTTTCTATACATCTTTATAAACTTGTTCTGTACATTTGTAAGTTACATTCCTGGAATTGAAATTGCTGAGTCAATGGGTTGTCAGTTGAAAATTTTGGTAAGTATTGTCAGATTGCCCTTCAGAGAAGTTGTATTAATTTACATTTCTATTTTCTGGCCCAAACTGGGTTTTACAAAACATCTTACTTTTTTGCTGGTGAAAATTATGTCTCATTTTAATTTGCATTTCTTGAGAAAGTTTGTCATCTTTTCATATTTTTTTGGCCATTTGTATCTCTTGTGAACTGCCTGCACATATTTTTTGCCCATTTTTCTTTTGAATTGTTTGCTTTTTCATTTTTGATTTGTAAGAACTTTTTATATAGTTCCTTTTTTAAATGGAAGTTCTTTTTAAAAATTTATTTAATTAATTAATTTATTTTTGGCTGCGTTGGGTCTTTGTTGCTGTGCGTGGGCTTTCTCTAGTTGAGGCATGTGGGGGCTACTCTTTGTTGCGGTGCGTGGGCTTCTCATTGCCGTGGCTTCTCTTTGTTGCGGAGCACGGGCACTAGGCACGTGGGCTTCAGTAGTTGTGGCATGTGGGCTCAGTAGTTGTGGCTTGCGGGCTGTAGAGCGCAGGTTCAGTAGTTGTGGTGCACGGGCTTAGGTGCTCTGCGGCATGTGGGATCTTCCCCAACCAGGGCTCGAACCCATGTCCCCTGGATTAGCAGGCGAATTCTTAACCACTGCACCACCAGGGAACTCCCATAGCCAGTTGTTTTAACATTTATTGAAACATCCATCTTTTCCCCATAGATTTGAGAATGTCACCTTATCATATACTAAGTTTCCATATGGATCTAGAACTACTGTATTGTAATTTAGTATTGTTTTATAGATCTGTCTGTATATTTGATACCAGTACCAAGCTGTTTTAATACTACTGGTTACTGTAGTTTTGAGGTATATTTTAGTATCTGATTCCGAGGTAGTTTTTTGTTTTATTTTGCTTTTGAAACTGGATTAAATGGGGCATGTTAAATGCTGTTGAAAAAAGTCCAATTGAATAAAAGATCCTTTTGAAAAGAGAGGTAGGGACAGTAACAATTTACTCAAACAGCTTCCTATTTGGAGAAATTTAAGTTGTCTCCAAAATCTTGCAATGTAAACAACACTACGATAAACATCCTTGTACATTAGTATTTCTGCCCTTCTGTGATTATTTACATAGGATATATTTCTCAAAGTCTAATTGTTGGGTCAAAGGAAATGCACATTTTAATTTTTTTTTTTGGCTGCACTGGGTCTTTGTTGCTGCACGTAGG
Organism: Tursiops truncatus; assembly: GCF_011762595.2. Lineage (NCBI taxonomy): Eukaryota > Metazoa > Chordata > Mammalia > Artiodactyla > Delphinidae > Tursiops > Tursiops truncatus. Next base: position 57,254,884 of record NC_047041.1, on the reverse strand, counting down.
CTTTCTCTAGTTGTGGCGAGCGGGGGCTACTCTTTGTTGTGGTGCGTGAGCTTCTGATTGTGGTGGCTTCTCTTGTTGCCGAGCACGGGCTCTAGGTATGCAAGCTTCAGTAGTTGCAGCACACAGGCTCAGTAGTTGTGGCACGTGGGCTCAGTAGTTGCAGCGTGCGGGCTTAGTTGCTCCACAGCATGTGGGATCTTCCCGGACCAGGGATCAAGCCCATGTCCCCTGCATTGGCAGGCGGATTCTTAACCACTGTGCCACCAGGGAAGTCCCAAAATGCACATTTTTAAAGCTATTGATGTGTATTGCCAAATTGCTCTTTGGAAAGATTGTACCATTTTATAGTTTTTTTGGTATTTAAGAATCCCTTTTTATACACTCATCGACATTGTTATTTTTTTAATATTTGTTAATATTAATAAGTTAAAAAATGCCATCCCTTGTATTTGTAATTTGCATGTCTTTGATTACTAGTTGGTTGAACATATTTTCATACATTTACTGGCCATTTATCCTTTCCTTTGCCCATTTCAATTGTGGAATCTCAGTGCCTAGAAGGCTCCAAGGCCCAGGGTAACTCACCAATATCAGCATGCCAAAGTTATTCTCTTTGAAAGGACACAGCTTTGTTGGCGTTTTTCATGTGTCTTTGAGATTTCTTTAAAGTTAGAAATTTCAAAATTGAATTATAATGGTGTTCGGAAAAGAAGAGTAGGGAGCAGTGTCCTGTTCCTACCTTTACACATCATACTCCCTGTGGGCCCTGGGTACCATCCCAGCTGCTCTCTCTAAGGGATGGGCCTCATTGTAGTAACCATCTTTTTCTTACTGCTTTAAACGTACATGGAGAGGTAGAAGTAAATATATAAAGAGGTCTAAAGAGGTTAAATGAAGGGAACTCAGACTCTTCTTATTATAGCATGAGCAAAAAGGTGGAGTCATCAAAACATGGTACATTCGGGACTTCCCTGGTGGCTCAGTGATAAGAATCCGCCTGCCAATGCAGGGGACGCGGTTCGAGCCCTGGTCTGGGAAGATCCCACATGCCACAGAGCACCTACGCCCGTGCGCCACAACTACTGAGCCTGCGCTCTAGAACCCGCGAGCCACAACTACTGAGCCTGCATGCTACAACTGTTGAAGCCCGCGTGCCTAGAGCTCATGCTCCGCAACAAGAGAAGCCACCGCAATGAAGCCCGCGCATCACAAAACGAAGAGTAGCCCCCGCTCGCCGCAATTAGAGAAAGCCCACACGCAGCAACGCAAACCCAACACAGCCAAAAATAAATAAATTAAATAAATTTATTAAAAAAAAAAACATGGTACATTCAAGTCCAAATAGTTCAATGTAATTAGAAATTCTAAACTGAAAGAAGTTTGAAAAGAGATTTTGAAAAAAGTGGGTAGCCACCAGAGCCAAATCATTGCAGATTGTCTTGGTAAAATATCTCTATAATTTCAAAACAAAACAAGCAAACAAAAACACCCCAACACTTACTGAGCACATACCATTTGCCACCTGCTGGGGTGTATCTGCCCTTCAGGGATGTGTATTGGATGGAGAAAATATCCTGTAATTAGACTCTTGGCTGGGGTTACCCCAGCTTTTTCCTCTTTCCCTCTTGCATAGCCCTGCCAAAATGCTTGTTCTAATTTTGAAGGAGAAATAATTAAAATGAAGTTGTTTATCCCCATCCTGGATTGATGGGTTTAGTTCCCAGTTTAGTAAACAAGGACATTGAAGGACAGTTGGCTCTGGCATATATAAAGGGAAGGGACATGTTGTGGGAGAAGTCAATACATGATTACATTCTATAATTGTACTAACTGAAAGATTTTCAAAGCCTCCTTTTGAAATCATGGGGTTTTGTATCTTCTTCAACGAAAAGAGTTGCCTTTTCTCTCAGGAGGCTGCAATGTTAATATGACAGCAGGAAACCAGCTTAATGACACAAGCAGGGGAAAAAATTCAGTTGAACTTAATGGAAATCAGAGGCTTTCAAACTTGTAAATTTTATAATTAAAACAACTAATTAAGCAGTTTAACCACTGGTAATTTGACCAAAAACCTTTCATTTAAGAGAGAAAAGGGTTAATTTAACAGTAGTTTGAACCAGCTTCTTAATTAACCAACTGCTCTAATTATAGAAATTGCCCCAAACTAAATTTGAAAATGCCTCCTTGCCAAGGAATTCCAGTAGATTAGAGGCTGAGGCAAGCATTTGTGGCATTTTCACCTAAGATGTGTCATCATCTCAAAGATCACTTTTGGTTCTGCTACTTGAAACCACTGGTGGGTGATTGAATTTCTGGTACTTAAAGATGGTGACGAGTGCCTGGGTTGTTGTTGTTTTTTAATTTACACAAAATATTTTACTATATAATGGAGGCATGGGAGAGCTGCAACTGTAAACTCTTGATGATGTTTGTATGTTTAGGGCAGCACAGAGACGACATTTAAGCTGGCCATGGAGGCTGTGAAGGATATCACCAGTCAGAGAGGTGCAGTTCCAGCAAGGGGGACAGCCCAGCACCACACAGAGGCATGAGAACTGCATGGTTTATACAGAATGGCAAGTGTAGCTCTGTGGCTGAGAAGCAAGGTTTTAAAAGCCTGGAGGATGGAGGGTGAGGATGTGAAGTGGTTGGAACTAGATTATAAAATTGAGACTCTTAAATGCTTGCCTAAGGAGTATGAACTTCAGGCAGTAAAAAATCATCAAACATTTTGAAATATAGCAAGGACCTTCCTTGTCTCATTTATTGGTGTTACTGTAGTGCCTGATACAGTGCCTGGCATAGAGTAAGTCCTTTTTAAAAATTGTGTGTGTGCAGTGAATAAATTGTTGAATTAATGAAAGAGAATAACATGATTAGGTTTGTGTTTTAGAAGGATTAATTTGTCAGCTTTAAAGGATGGAATAGAGAGGGGGGGTGTGGATACAGGAAGACTAACAACAACAACTCAGCCAAGGATACTACTTGAATCTTTGCTTGAACTTCCATCCACACTCCCCCTCCAACCACCTTCCACCCACAACAACCAAAGTGATCTTTTAGAAACACATTAGACATATAATTTCTCCGCTGTTCAGCATGAAATCCAAACCCTTAACATGGCTCAGAGTGGTGGGTTCCAATCCACTGCCCTAATCTCTGGTGCACTCAGCCCCTTTCACTTTGCTTCAGCCACATGGACAGTCTTTTTGTTCCTTGAATGTGCCAATCTGCGTCCGCCTCTGGGGCCCTTGCACACGCTATTCCCTCTGCCTGGAATATTCATTCTCTATCTTTTTACCTAATAAACTCCTATCTGCCTTTCAGGTCTCAATTTATTTTATTTATTTATTTGAGTAGATAATGCATGTACATGGAACAAGTTTTAAAAGATACATGAGTATAAAGTCAACAGTAAGTCTCTCTCTCCTGCCATCTAGCCACTTCTCCCTGGGGATAACCACTATTACTATTTTCCTCTGAAATCTGGTTTCAGTTCACATGTCATTTTCTTTTAGAGGCCTTTCCTGATATTCCAATCTAAAATAGATCCACTGATTGTATTGCCATAGCGCTTTTTATCATTCATCACAATTTGTAATTTCATATTTATTTATTTATTTAATTTAATTTTTTTTTTTTTGCGGTACACAGGCCTCTCACTGTTGTGGCCTCTCCCGTTGCGGAGCACAGGCTCCGGACGCGCAGGCTCAGCGGCCATGGCTCACGGGCCTAGCCGCTCTGCGGCATGTGGGATCTTCCTGGACCGGGGCACGAACCCGTGTCCCCTGCATCGGCAGGCGGACTCTCAACCACTGCGCCACCAGGGAAGCCTTCATATTTATTTTGTGACTTCCCTCCTCCATTAATGATTCCCTCCTCCTACTAGACTATAAGCTCCATAAGCTGAGTTTTGTTGGCCTTGTCCCCTGTTATATCTTCACTTCATTGCACAGTGTCTGGCACATCATAAGTACTGAATAATTAAGCCCTTCCTAAATTTTTTGCCTGTTTCTGTAAGCTCATCTCTTGCCACCCTGCTGCTTATACTCTGCCTTGAAATTCTCTCTCTGGGTCTTCCCCTCCCCATACTGTGTTCTCTCTAACTCCTAGTCATCTGTCAGGTTTTACTTAAAAGCCACCTGCTCTAAGAATCCTTTCCTGACACCACAAGTCCAGCCTTAGTGCCTCTCTCATGTATATAGCCCTTATTGTAGGTAGCCCTTATCACCTGCATTGATATTACTGTCTCGCCACTAGATCATAGATTCTGTATTGCAGGGACTTTGTCTTTGCCCATTGTTACAGCTCCAGCATCTAGGGCAGTGGTTGGTACCAACCCGGGCCTGCCATGGATATTGGGTTGTTTGTACATTGCACAACTCTAGTGTGTGCCATTCACATGGTTGTGAGGGTATAATTGTTTCTGGCTACCCCAGTGGGTAGTAATAAATATTTGTTGAGTGAGTAAACATGCTTTGGAGAGTTCAGTGCTTTTTAGGAGGTCATGTTTTAAAGTCATAATAAAATCTTTTGGGATGGATTAATTTTCAAGGCTCTGATCTGAGGATGGTTGTGTACCCAATCAAGGGGATTTGGATATCAGCTGTTTGGGCGGGGCCCCAGGTTGCAGAGTCTGGAACCTAAAGCCTCAAAGAGTCAGCTGGGACTGTGGCCAAGAAGATACCTCAGTTATGTTCAGTGCTCTCTGGAAGCCTCTGCCAAAAATACCTCCTTCTTCCATGCGTGTTAAACTCTTACTCCTCTTTCAAGAATGCAGCTGTTGGGACTTCCCTGGTGGTCCAGTGGTTAAGAATCCGCCTTCCAATGCAGGGGACGCGGGTTCGATCCCTGGTCAGGGAACTAAGATCCCACATGCCTCGGGGCAACTAAGCCTGTGCGCCACAACTAGAGAGAAGCCCATGCGCTGCAACGAAAGATCCCGCGTGCTGTGGCGAAAATCCTGCGTGTCGCAGCTAAGACCTGATGCAGCCAAATAAATAATAAAGATGAGAAAACTGACTTAAAAAAAAAAAAAGAATTCAGCTGTTACCTCCATGAACCTATTCCTCTGTACCGTCTTCCACTTCGCCCCGCTCACCCCTAAGGTGGAGTTAGTGGTTCTTTCCTCTAAGTTCCTTGCTCTCATCTCCATTAAAGTATTTTGTACACTATAAGGTAATTATCTGCTTTCCCATCATCCTTCCCCAGTACACATTGAGTGTCTCTAGGGAAAGTAGTATATTTTAGTCATCTTTGTAACTGTCCCAGTATCTATTCGGTTGTTGGCATATAATGGTAAATGCGGACTAATACACATCATGGAAGGGATCCATGATATACCAGGGTTGTCTTGATGAAATACTGTGGATTGTAAACATAGGGAAAGTCTCTGAACCCATGATTCTTGATTGGCCTGGCACAGAGCAGACCTGCTTGGAAGCACATTTTAGAAAAGAGAAGCTTAAGAAACATTTCTCTTGATGTCATTAGACTTTTCCACACCATTTTGTGTTTAGCCCCCCACAAAGTGATGGCCCTGGGGAGATGCAGGACCACAGGAGCTGGGAGGGAAGGGGGCAGAACCTAGGACTAGTACTTTTCCAGAAGGTAGGGAACAAGCGAGAGAGACAGACAGACATAACAGAGCTGTGTAGGGCTGGTTCCAGTGAAGGGTAGAGATAAGGAGCTGATATCAGATATGGAAACGATCAAGTCTAGCTAGATTTTTTTTTTTTTAATTTGGCTGCATCGGATCTTAGTTGCGGCATGCGGGATCTTCGCTGTGGCATGTGAGATCTTTTGTTGCGGTGCGTGGGCTTCTCTCTAGTTGTGGTGTGTGGGCTCTCTAGTTGTGGCACGCAGGCTCCCTAGTTGTGGCTCGTGGGCTTCAGAGTGCACGGGCTCAGTAGTTGTGGCGCGTGGGCTTAGTTGCCCCGCGGCACATGGGATCTTAGTTCCCCAACCAGGGATCAAAGCCACATCCCCTGCATTGGAAGGTGGTTTCTTAACCACTGGACCACCAGGGAAGTCCCTAGCTAGCTTTTGTATTCCAGAAATTCAGATGTTATAACACATCTGAGAACAGGCTGTTCAGTCACATAGACCTGGGTTTAAATTGCAGTTCTGCCTTTTACTTGCTGGTTGACCTTGGCCAATTCCTATTTTTTTGAGCTGCAGTTTCTTTATTTGTAAATGAAGATAAAAATAATGAGGATTAAAGGAGAATATGTATATATCAGCAAGTCCTTCTTTGAAGGGAATCTGGGTGGCATATCTCTAGGTCTACCACAGTGAATATGTGTATACAGATCCTATTTTTTACATACACACTGTTCTGTACCTTAGGTTTTTAGTTTTTATTGTTATTCACTTAACAAAGTCTGTTGGAGATTATTACATATCAACACAAATAAAGCAAATTAGGTAGTTTAAAAAACTGTGGAAATCTGTGATTGTCCTTTTTCCTGGTTGTATTTGCCACCTGTCTCTCTGAACAATCTTCATTGGAAAACTTCAAAAGGATTATTGCCTGTTGAGGAACGGAGAAAATGAGAGCCCTGTGAGAATGTATTTTGTCCCCCTACCAGCAGTGGCTCTAGCTGGAGAGAATTTCTCAAAGAAAGATGGGTGGTGGGGATTAGATATAGTCCAGGGGCCAAGCGGAGAGAAAAATGGGGTAAACCGAGTGTCAGCTCAGGATCAAGAAATAGCTCTGGTTCTTTAAACCAGCAAGAGGCTCACTCTCCCCAAATATTCCATTTCACGATGGAGAATTTGTCTCCTCATGTATGATCTATCTGTCCCTGGAGGAGCTTTGAAACAGGTTTGTCTTATTTTCTCTCTTTTAGCTGGCATTCTGCTGAGCATCAGTCGGCACTACAGGTCACAGCCCACGCATGGCATTGGAAGATACAAGCACCTAGTTAAAGCACAAGAGGTAAGAGGGGCAGGGGTCCTTTAGAGAAGGATAGTGTGCAGCTTTTACAAAGACCCTGAAGATCAGATGTGCATAGGTTGGATTATACTGGAGCTAGAAAGGATAGAGGGTTGTCCCTCAGTCCTCTCCAGTTCATTAGTTTGGATATGATCCAGAGTGGAGATGTTTTTGCCAGTTCCTAATCTTGTCCCTAGGCCAGGTTATCACAGTGAAAAGCAAATTCTTTGGTTTTATTATTTGTGACATGTAAAGAAAATATCTTCTTAGTACTTAGTTCAATAGGGACCTCACAATGGAAATGATATGTTCAGTTCAGTTGAATGAATGGTTTGTGGCACATAGAGGTGGATTCACATTTTCAGCCAAATAGCTGATTTTTACAGTATTTACAGATTTAAAATATGTATGTGTTTCTTTAATCCATTATCACAGATAACTGGGAGTTGTTTCTAAGCATTGTAAGATTATTTAGCCTATTTCTTTGGCTCCAGCTGAAGGATTGCTTCTGTGGTGGTTGGATTTTTTGTGCATTTGCAGAGGATTTTGTAGTGGGATGGACACAAAACTGGCTTGAAAGTCAGACAGTCTAGCTTTGAGTCACGATTCTATCACTTCCTGAAAACAGTATAGTTAGGAAGATTTTGCTGTTCTACTTGGGGAGATTTCAACATCGCTTTTGGTTCTTTGGCTTAGTTCGATGCTCCCATGCAACCCCGCACATCTCCCATTGCCTCTCTCACCTTGGCAGAAGTCCAGTACCACTGCATTTGGGCCTCAGAAGCCACTAAACTTGCCACGTTCTCCTGAGCAACATCCTTATATCAAGGAATTTCATGACAGGAATGTTGCCACACCTGAGGCTTGTATCAGGCACCTTTCCAGCAGGAAACAGCCCTACTAAAATTGTTCCTTTGTGATGAGAAGAGTACTGAATTGGGAACCAGGAAACTTGTGTTCTAGGCTTGGTTCTGCCAGTTATTAGCTTCATGATTTGGGGTAAGTTAACCTAACCTCTTTGGGCATGGCAGGTCCTGAAATTATATGTAAAATGTTTTCTATGTGTGACTTTTTCTGGGAAGAGAGTCCATAGCTCTTGTCAGACTCTTCACGAAGTTTGAGAAACTCTGGATTAGAATATCTTCAAGAGTCTTTCAGCTCTGATATCATGTAACTCCATAATGCTATGATACATTTTTCAAGCATCTATTATGTGCTAGGTACTGTTGGGGGTGCCTTGCCTATTCAGACTGAGTTGCAATAAAATTTTATAGTATGAATGAACAAGACCTGGTTCATGCTCACAGGGAGCTGATAAACCACTAGAGATAAGACACAAATAATTATGCTCCCAAGCAGAAAGTGACAAGTGCTGAAAGGAAGATACAAAGTGCTATTTAAAATTCAGAAGAAGGAGTGATTTACACCCTTTCTGAGTTGTGACACCTCAGAGTAAGTTCTTGGAGTTGTTTTATTTTGCAATATCCCCCTTCTAAAAGTCTCACATAAATTAGCAGAAAATAAAATTAGTTTTGTTTGGGTATGAGTTTTTTGTTTTTTTCAATTTCTTGGGATCCTCCCTCATAGATAATTTTCTGTATATACCATGCTCTGGCCCACTCCTTGGCTTGTTATAAAAGGAAGCTTAATGGCATGTCTAATGCCATCTGTCCCATCTTTCTCTCCAGCCTCCTCTCCCATCTCATGGATACCATACTCAAATCATCATACTGGGGGTTTTTTTTTTGCAGTACGTGGGCCTCTCACTGCTGTGGCCTCTTCCCGTTGCGGAGCACAGGCTCCGGACGCGCAGGCTCAGCGGCCATGGCTCACGGGCGCAGCCGCTCCGCGGCATGTGGGATCTTCCCGGACCGGGGCACGAACCTGGATCCCCTGCATCGGCAGGCGGACTCCCAACCACTGCGCCACCAGGGAAGCCCCATCATACTGTTTTGAGACCTCTCACCTGCTCTTCTGTCTACTTGGAAGACCTGCTCTCCTTCTTCACTTGGCCAATACATTCTGAACATCTAAATCCCATTGAGGAAGCAGGATGAGGAGGGGAAGAACAAATCTCTCCTTCTGAGAAACCTCTGATTCCCTGCACTGGGTTACTTGTCCTACCATGAGCTGCTGGAGTTCCTTGTGCTTCCTCTATCCTAGGACTTGCTGCTCTGTTTTAACCACCTGTTCTGATGACTGTTTCTCCTCCTAGATGATGAGCATACTCAGGGTAGAGGCCATGTCTCATATTTTTTCTGTATCCCCAGTGTCCAGCACAAAGCCTGGCATCAAGTAGAGGACAATAAATATTGACTGAGCTGAACCTAAATGTGGTTATTGGAGCTGCCCCGAGGTTTTGTAAATCAGAGCTGGCAAACAACCCATTCTCTGCAAACAGCTGCCTCCAGATGACCTTGGTTGCTTGAAGGGAGTGATGCTCCCTTTTGTTAGGGCTGTAGGGTTTTCTCTGATGTCATTCATTGTTCCAGGGTGGCTAGCACAATAGGGCTGGATGGTGATGGAAGCTGCTAGAGGCTCCTCACTTCCCGCACGGAAGCGCACAATGAAAACTTTCATCCGCCAGCTTACAGAGGCTCTGTCCCAAGTCCCTGTCTCTTTTGCACCCCTGGGGAACTGGACTGGAAAAGCTAGAAGTCATCTTTTAGCTTCCTTTCTTCCCTGAACTTAGAACCTAGAAAAAACAATAAACAGCCATTTTCCCATTTTTTCTTCTCTGACTCTCAGGCTGGCTCCTCTACTCTCTTGAGCCCTACATCCCTGAGACAAGAGTTAATTCTCATGCACAAAGTGGCCAACCCTTGTCCCTTTTCTGCTGGTATAATCTCTTCACTCCTCCTTCCAAAGGTTCCACACTCAGCCTTATGACTCCTGAACCTTGGGAAGGAAAAGGCACATCTACCTCACCTCAGCTTTCCTTGTCAATACTGGTTTTATCTCTATCTTGCATGGCCTGGTTTATAACTCTAGGTTGGTTTCCATCCCTCCATCCTGTGCCCTTGTCCTTGATGCTTCTCTGAGGAGTTAGTGAGAAGAGAGGTGAAAACAAAGCTTCCTCTTGGGTGGCAGCATGGGGGATGATAGCAAACCGTTTTTTCTGTATCCTCAGTGGGATTTCGGGTCTCTCAGCACAGACCCAATCTCCTTCTCAGTGATTTCCCATTTTGCACACTATACTTCAGGCACATTTTCTCATACACCCATTCTGTCTCATGCTTCTGTTCTTTGTACATGCTCTTTCTTCTTTAAGACATGATATCTTCCTTTTTCTTCTCTCATCATGTAAGACCCACCTTGACTCATGGCAGTGGGGGCTCACACTTCAGAGCATATCTGCAGCCATAGCACTGTGTCTCAGTGTGTAATCTCATTATTCCTTCAAGGGCCCTGCATCATTCTGTTAAATTTAAAAGGCTTCAGATTGTTTGGAGTGATTTTTATTTGATAAAAATAAAAAGAATATAGTCCTTCACATTTGTATAGTGCTAGGTCATATCTCCCAAGACCACTTACTTACTTGCCCTCAGCTGTTGTTCAGCCTCCAATTTTAGGGTAATAGCAGCCCAAGAATAAAAGCATTGCCAAGAGGAAGATGTGGGAGGATGAAATAGAGACAACATAAATTGCTGTCAGTTTTAGCTGTTATATGTTCTATTTTTCAGACTCTGGGGCAAGAGAGTAAGGTTTTTGAACTCAGACAGTTTATTTCCTCTTTGTAGAAGGGCAACTTGCAGTAGTAGTTACTGGTAGTGATAATGATGATGCTGATGATGGCATTAGTCCCTCTTTTTTACAATCCCATAGCACTCTATTTCCCTCCCTCAAAACATGCATCTTCTTATAATCGTTCTCTGTATGCCTTTCCCAATAGATTGCAAGTTTCAGCAAGCAGAGACTATGGCTGTCTTATTTACTATCATATCCCCATTGCTAACCCTGGTCTGGCTTATCACTATGGGTCAGAAAATATTTGTTGAATAAATGGATACATGTGATAAGTGATAGTGATGTATAATGGGGAGGGGGTTGCTATGGGAACACATAGGCGTAGTACCTAACTCAGCATGAGGAATGAAGGAAGTCTTCCTGGAAGAGCATGAACAGAGCCTTAAAAAATGACTAGGAGGGGAGCTTCCCTGGTGGTGCAGTGGTTGGGGGTCCGCCTGCCGATGCGGGGGACGCGGGTTCGTGCCCCGGTCCGGGAAGATCCCACATGCCGCGGAGCGGCTGGGCCCGTGAGCCGTGGCCGCTGAACCTGCGCGTCCGGAGCCTGTGCTCTGCAACGGGAGAGGCCGCAGCAGTGAGAGGCCCGTGTACGCAAAAGAAAAAAAAAATGACTAGGAGGGACTTCCCTTGCGGTCCAGTGGTAAAATGCCGCGCTTCCACTGCGGGGGCACGGGTTCCACCCCTGATCGGGGAACTAAGATCCCGCACGCCGCGTGGGTGCCGCAAAAAGCAACAACAACAGCAACAAAAAATTACTAGGAGTTACATTGAGGATGTTGGGTGAAGAGTCAGACTCTGCAGGGAGGGGAAACATTCTGGGCAAAGGTGGAAAGTCATTGATCCTGGAGATGCAGTTGGGAAACTTTTAGCAGTTTGTTAATCCTGGAATCTCAAGTGGGCACTAGAGGATGATGGTACATGAGACTTGAGAGGTAGACAGGTCTAGATTAACTTTTTTTAAAGTTGCCATTTATTGAGGAACTACTATATACCCTTATATGTCATGCAAAAAACCTAGGAGTACTGACCTGCTCGTTGCACTTTCAGCTGCGACCACCTGAGGTCATTGCTCTTGGGTTTTAATTGACATGGTGCAGCAAGGTAGCTTGTGTTGAACTTGCCATGGGAGGTGGGCTGCTTGTTATGATTAAATTGAGAGGATTGGTTCTTTTTCTTCTTTTTTTTTTAAAATTAATTAATTAATTTATTTTTGGCTGCATTGGGTCTTTGTTACTGTGCATGATCTTTCTCTGGTTGTGGCGAGCGGGGTCTACTATTCGTTGTGGTGCGTGGGCTTCTCATTGCAGTGGCTTCTCTTGTTGCGGAGCACAGGCTCTAGGCAGGCGGTCTTCAGTAGTTGCGGAGCGTGGGCTCAGTAGTTGTGGCGCACAGGCTTAGTTGTTCCGCGGTATGTGGGATCTTCCCGGTCCAGGGCTCGAACCCGTGTCCCCGGCATGGGCAGGTGGATTCTTCACCACTGTACCACCAGGGAAGTCCTGAGAGGACTGGTTCTTTCATGTGTGTCTTCTCTCTCTCTCTTTCTCTGAACTGTAAGCCTCTTTAGAACTGGGACTGTGTTTTCTCTTTCTTTGGACTCTTTCTTTAGAGTGGTTGAATCAGCACTTTGCACACAGCAGGTGCTTAATAGATGTCTCATTCTGTAAAGCACACCAATAGGATACTAGGAGCATGCTTACCTCCAATTTGTAGTAAAAATAATGTCCTATCTGTGTACATTACTCAGTCTTTCTTTAAAGATACCACTTATTGAGCAACTACTATATACCAGACGTGTAACCACTGTGTGCCAGGCTTTAAAAGCATTATTTCATTTAACAGTATTATAAATGGTATATTTTATTTAATCCTCAGATATGCTGTGGTTATTAAGGACGCTGTTTAAGGAATCTAAGACTCATTAAATGACTTTCCCAAGTGGCTAGTAATTTCCAGAGCCATTATTTGAACTGACAGTGGTCAGAATCAATCTAATGTCCATACTATTTCCATTTCACAGAAATTCACTATTTTGAGCTTCACAAGAACCTTAGGTATTACAGATGAAGACACTGACACCTAGAGAGGTCACTCAATGTCATGTAGTGACTAAGACAGTACTTGAGCCCAGATTTTCTTTTTTTTTCAGCCATGCTGTACAGCATGCAGGATCTTAGTTCCCCAACCAGGGATCAAACCCGTGCTCCCTGCAGTGGAACCGCGCAGTCTTAACCACTGGACTGCCAGGGAAGTCCCCCAGATATTCTTTGGCTTCCATCTTAGTCTAGGGCTCTTTATGCAGCACCAGGCTGAGCCTCTCTGCCATCCCAGTCAGGGTCAGGCCTTCTGTCTGGTGTACATTTCTTGAGTGTGCTACACTGAGTTATAAACATAACCACTTGATTTCTGTGTACCCTACGGCTCATTATGGACTGTTCAGAGTACCATCACCAAATCATTTAAGTCCCCAGGTGTAGCTTTTAAAATTTCCATCAGCAGAATTTCTGGAAGCTGTATATGCTGCAGGTCTGTCAGCTTTTCATTTGAGGATTCAGATGATACAATTTCTTCCCAACTTTCCCACCCTAGAGAATGCCACCTATAGTGATAGGCAGCTACTATCATTACTTTTGCAGAATCTAGAGGAGAGAGCCTGGGTTTGGGGCCACAGACTCAGCTTCTAGCCATGGCTAGACCCAAAGTGGTTGCCTTTTCCATTTCCTTACTATTGTAACCTTTATTTTAACCTTTCTGGACCTCGACTTCCCCCTTATATAAAATTAGGGGAGGAAGGAAGGAGAAACTAAGTTATCTCTAAGTTACCTTCCAGCTATAACAGTCTGTGATTCTAATCTGAGTCCTTTCTCTATCTGTTCTTTGCCAGCAAAGTTCCCCAGTAGCCTTGGCCAAATAACATCCTTCAGAGGACCTCAGTTTTCTGTCTGTAAAATAAGAGTAATATGGATATTTCTGTACAAAAATGGTTTAGTGATTTATCCCATGGCCCATTTTGGGCATCATATTGTACTTCTACAGGGATCCAAGGATGGCCGCCCTGGGCCAACTCACGGTGAATCCAGGTCAGTCACAGGAGTACCAAAGTTTGATGGTGGGCAGTAGTCCATCTTCCTTGCCATCTTTCTCGTAGCCTCCATTCCTTTCCTGCCTAGCTCTCCTTCATGGGCAGTCAGGGTGGCCTTCCCGAAACACAGCCCTAGTCATGTACATCTCTTGCACAGATATCTTTAGTAGCTCCCCATGGCAGTCATGAAGGTCTAAACTTAGGCAGTAGGAATAAAAAGGAGGGGATGAGAAAGACTGAGCAGGTAAAATTATAGGAACTGGTGTCTGAAATCTCATGCACTCAAGCTCTTGCTAGCTATGCTGTGCCCTGGCTCAGAACTGAAATATAATATCACAGTGGACTCCTGATGGTGTGGATTGGTCTAGACAGATCTAGGCCAACATGGAAAAGCAAGTGAGATGCCAAGAGGGATACTAGAATCAGCTTTCTTCTTTTTGTTCTCCTAAGGCGACACTTTTGAAGAGCCCTGGCATTTTCCCTGGTTAAGAAAAGCCTCCTGCAGGCTTCAAAGAAGCTCCTCCCTTCCCTGCTGGAAAATTTCAGCCACTCCCCTTTGCATTCTGACTTTAGCATTCTTCACAGCTCTGACTGCAGTGCTGTCATGATGAGAAGTCTGGATCGCTGCATTTGGCCTCGGGTATGCAGGAGACCCTCTGCAGGAGACCCAAACCCCTGCACCTTGATGGTTGGTTATAGAAGTTGGCTTCTTACTCATAGCAAAGTCTAGGACCCTGGGGTGACTACCACTGTTAAGAACTTTAATAATGCAGAGGGTTCAGTGAAAAAATTTCTGCATTGGGAGTCAGGAGGTCTGGTTAGTTCCTAGGATCTGTCCGGTGTGGCTGTGTGACTCTGGGGGACATATTTAATCTCTCTGGGCTTCATATTCTTCCCCTGCAAGGATGAAGAACTGGGAAAAAGTTATCTCTAAATGCCATCCTATTCTAAAATTCTAAAATAGTGATTCACTGCATGTCGTCTCTCTGCTGGGCCCTGTGCTAGATGTGAGGAATATGAAAATGAAAAAATAATAATAAAAGTTAATGTTTATTGAGTGTTTAACTATGTGCCACAGATTGAATTAACTATATACAGTGTTTTGTTCAGTTCTCAGAATATCCCTGTGAGATCAGGTTTGTATCAGTTTTACCGGCCTTGTGAAAGGACCATTTCTTGGTCCTCCCCCTGTTTCCCCAGATTGGGCCCCTGCTCTCTTAGACTGACCTGGAGAGCATTGATGTGAGAGAACCACTCTAGGTGCTCTGCCAGGAACACCTCTGCTATGGCAGTAACTAGGCTGTTGGCTGTTAGATAGGGGTGACTTAAGACATGTAAATAGATCCCCACCTCATTTTTTTCTTTAAAAAAAATTTCTACCAAATAGCAAGATTTATTCTAAATCTCCAGTAATTAGGACAGTGTGGTATTAGCTCAAGAATAGACAAATAGCCCAATGGAGCAGGATAAAGAATATAGAAACAGATCCAAGTATCTCTGAACATTTATTATATGACATAAGTGACACTGCACTACAATGGTGCTGGGGTACTTGGGTCAATTGGATTGAATAGTCATGTGAAAAAAACTGACTTGACTCGTATTTCACACTGTACACAAAAAGCCCTTAAAATGATTGTAGATCTAAATGTAAATATTAAAATAATCAAACTTTAGAAGATAACATACAAGAATATCCTCATGATCTTAAGGTAAGCAAAGATTTCTTAAACAGGACACAAAAGTCACTATAAATATAAAAGAAAAAAATGAGTAAATTGGACTACATTAAAAATAAGAATTTTTGCTCATCAAAATGCACCATTAAAAAGTGAAAAAGGAAGACACAGGGAGGAAGAAGATATTTGCAACATGTACGTTTAACAAAGGATCATGTCTAGAATATAGAAGGAACCTCTGAAAATCAGTAAGGGAAAGGAAGGCAACCCAATCTAAAAAATGGGCAAAATACTTGAATAGGCAGGTTATAAAAGAGAATATCTAAATGGCCAGTGGACATATGGGAACATGCTCAGGTTCAGTAAACTTAAAGAAAATGCAAGTTAAAGTCTCAATGCATTACCACCTCATACCAACCAGAATGGCTAAAAGAAACCAACCAGAAAACCTGACTATACTAAGTTTTGTAAGTATTGGCAAGAATGTAGAGCAACTAGAACGTTCGTGTACTGCTGGTAGGAGTCTAAATTAGAAACCACTTTGAAAAACAGAGAACTTATTAAAGATGAAACTCTACATTGTCTGTAAATCAGTAGTTCAAGTTCTGGGTATATCCCCAACAGAAATACATACATATGTTCACTGAAAGATACATGCAAAAACATTGGTAGCAATACTATTCATAATGGCTCCACACCGGAAACAACTCTAATTTCCACCTACAGTAAAAAGGATAAATAAACTATAACATATTCATATAATAGACTTACTAGGGCAATGAGAAGGAAAGAATTCCTGTTTCACCTAAAACATGATGAATCTTACAAACATAATGAGTTAAAGAAGCTGGACACAAAAGAGAACATAGTATATTATTCCATTTTCATGAATTTAGAAAAAAGGCAAAATGAGCATATGGTTCTAGAAGTCAGACTAGTGGTCACCAATTTGGGAGGCAGGAGACTTTTGCGGGTGCTGGTAGTGGTCTGTTTCTTTTTCAAGATACTGTTTAAACAGGTATTTTCACTTTGAAAATTCATTAAGCTGTGTCCTTATTTATGCATTTTTAGTATGAACATTGTAAAAACATTTTTACTAAAAAATTTTAAAAAGCAAGGTAGATTTTAAGATTCTAACTTTGAATTGATAAAAGATTCATATTATTAAAAATTCAAAAAATATAGAAGGGAAGTAGTTAAAAAGTCTCCTTCCCATCCCTGTGCCCCAGCCATACAGTTCCCTCCCTCATAGGCAGCCAATGGTATTAGTATTTTTGTGTATCCTTCCAGAGTTAGTTTTTGATATGCAAACAAATAAATATGTAAGTAATTAAACACACACATCTATTCTCCCCCACCCACCCTTTGTATATGTATGGCAATATTCTGAAAACATTATTCTACAGTCTGCTTTTAGCATTTAATTTATCTTAAAAACCTTTCTGTATCAGTACATAAGGAAGTTCCTTATGTCTTCTTACAGATGCATAATGTACTATTGAATGGATGTGCCATGTTTTATTTAACAAGTTCCCCTCCTGATGGGCATTTAGGTTAAATTATTTCTGGTTGAGAAGCTTTCTTGATCCTGATCTATGTCGTGTTACATATCTGTTTTCCCAGGGCTCATACTTTTTACAGCAGTTTGCACAGGTTGTTATGTAGTGAAGCAATACTTTATATGAAAGAGAAGGGTAGAAATAAAATAATTTGTCTGCCTCTAAGTTTTTAAAAGGAAGGCTGTCTAAATAATTGGACTGCAGAATTTCAAAGCTAGGAGGGCTGGAAGAGAAGTAATTCTGCACTTTCTTGTGATTAATTTCTTTAAGATTCCGATGAAAGTTAAGATTCTCTCCTTAGAAAAAATGTGCACACATGTAAAATTTTGCATGTAAGTTTTGGGGTTGATACACCCCTTGAAATTCCTTTATGGATTCTAGATTAAGAATCTGTTGGGAGGGCTTCCCTAGTGGCACAGAGGTTAAGAATCCACCTGCTAATGCAGGGGACACGGGTTCAAGCCCTGGTCCGGGAAGATCCCACATACCACGGAGCAACTAAGCCCAAGCGCCATATCTACCGAGCCTGCACTCTAGAGCCCGTGAGCGGCAACTACTGAGCCCGCTTGCGCGCATAGAGCCGGTGCTCGGCAACATGAGAAGCCACCGCAATGAGAAGGAGCCCAGGCACCGCAACAAAGAGTAGCCCCCGCTCACCGGAGCTAGAGAAAGCCCGTGCGCAGCAACGAAGACCCAACGCAGCCAAAAATAAATGAGTAAATAAATAAATTTATTTAAAAAAAAAAAAGAATCTGTTGGGAATTCCCTGGTGGTCCAGTGGTTAGGACTGTGTGCTCTCACTGCCAAGGGCCCAGGTTCAATCCCTGGTCAGGGAACTAAGATCCCACAAGCTGAAGCAGCCGCATAGCACAGGGAGATCAGCTCAGTGCTTTATGACCACCTAGAGGGGTGGGATAGGGAGGGTGGGTGGGAGAGAGACGCAAGAGGGAAGAGATATGGGAACATATGTATATGTATAACTGATTCACTTTGTTATAAAGCAGAAACTAACACACACAAAAAAAATAAAAAAGGATTCTTTATTTCCTGTAAAAAAAAAAAAAAAAGATTCCACAAGCTGCGTGGCATGGCCCCCCCAAAAAAAATCCTCAAGAATCTGTTATCTAGCATAACCCCATTAATATAAAAATTGGGAAACTGAGGGCCAGATTTGGAAGGTGAATCTCAAAACTAGTTAATGGCAGAAGACAGTCACATGTATTTATGTTAAATAATGCCAGCAATATTCCCTCTCCTTTCATTGACTGATGCTACAGCCCAGTGTCAAGGGAGGCTGCCCATTCCTTCCCAGGAAAAGTTCAATTTATAGGTAGGGTAACCTGAGAGAAAAATGGTAAACAAGTTTAACTGAAAGATTGATTTTTTTAATGTATATATATATATCAAGATGGTATGGTTAGAATTTCTTGTACAATACTTTGATTTAGTTTCTTTCTCTTTTGTTTCCTGTTTAGCCCAAGAAGAAGAGGGGAAAAGTGGAAGTGAGACCCATTAATTTGGGGACAGATTATGAATACGGGGTTTTAAACATTCACCTGATTGCATATGATATGGCCCTGGCAGAGAGTTATGCCCAGTATGTTCACAACCTCTGCAACCATCTCTCCATTAAAGTCGAGGAAAGGTATGAAAGATGCCTTTGCATGGGATGTTCTTGGTGTGGGTAGTATGCTCTGCTTTGTTATTGTTAAATGAAGTTTTGAGATATAACTTACATGTAGTAAAATTCACTCTTTTTACGTATATAGTTTGCCACCATCAAAATATAGAACAAGTCTATTAAGTTCTTAAAACAAAAAGTTCCTGGGTGCCCAAGGTGTAGTCAATTTCCTCTCTCTTTCCTCTCAAGTCCCTGGCAACCACTGATTGATTTTCTGTCCCTATTGTTTTAAGTTCTCCAGAATATCATATAAATGGAATCATACAGTATGTAGCTGTTTGTTTCTGGCCTCTTTCACTTAGCATAATGGGTTTAAGATTCATCTGGGGTTTTGCAAGTATTCTGTTGCTGAATAGTATTGCATTAAATGGTGAACCTTAGTTGGTTTAGGCATTCACCAGTTGATATACATTTGGATTGTTTCTAGTTTATTGGTAATTATGAATAAAGCTGCCATAAGCTTTCTCATACCAGTTTTGTAGGGGCATGTGTCTCCTTCCTCTTCAACAACTACCTAAGCCTGGGATTGTTGGGTTTTATGGTGAATGTGTGTTTCACCTTATAAGAAACTGTCAAACTTTTTCCAGAGCGGCTGTCCTATTTTGTATTCCCACCATCAGTATATGAGAGTTTCAATAACTCCTTACCCTGGTCAGCACTTGGTTTGTCACATTTTTTTAAAGTTATTCTAGGAGATATATGGTGGTATTTCATAGTGGCTTTATTTTCTTCTTCTTCTTCTTTTTTTTTTTTTTTGGCTGCACTGCGCGGATTGTGGGATCTTAGTTACCTGACCAGGGATCGAACCACTGCCACGGCAGTGAAAGCGCCGAGTCCTAGCCACTGGACCGCCAGGGAATTCCCCGTACCACACTATCTTGATTACAGTAGCTTGATTACTGAAAAAGCAACTTTGTTCTTTATTCAAAATTATTTTGGCTATTTTAGGTCCCTGGGTTTTTCATTAAAATTTTAGAATTAGCTTGTTGATTTCTACAGAAAAGAGCCTGATGGAATTTTGGTGGGGTGTGTTGAATCTGAGGATCAATTTGAGGAGAATTGACATCTATTTTGAGTCCTCTGATCCATTAATATGGTATATCTCCCCATTTATATAGATATTCTTCGCCTCCTCTGCTTTTTACATACTCTTTGGGTTTGCTGGAAAACTGTAGGGGAGGAGAACTAACATTTACTGACTATCCATGCCAGGCCAGGCACTTTACATATCTTATCTCAATGTTTGAGAAAGTGTGGGATGCCTTAAATAACATTAAATCACATGGTGAGAAATTTCTTCCCTTTTTAATTCTTTTTAAACCTAATTATGTGAAGGAGAAATTCTTAGTGTTGTGCTGGTATGTCCTTAACACCGCTGAAGTACTTCCTAATCTTTATAAGAAAGAGGGGACCTCAGGCTCAGAGTCTTTGGCAAACACCACCATCTAGCTAGAATTTTATAACATTGTTTTGTTTTCACTGTATTTATTTTTAGCTTAACTTCTTTTTTTTTTTTTTTTTTTTTTTTTCGGTATTCGAGCCTCTCACTGTTGTGGCCTCTCCCGTTGCGGAGCACAGGCTCCGGACGCGCAGGCTCAGCGGCCATGGCTCACGGGCCCAGCTGCTCCGCGACATGTGGGATCTTCCCGGACCGGGGCACGAACCCGTGTCCCCTGCATCGGCAGGCGGACTCTCAACCACTGTGCCACCAGGGAAGCCCTTAACTTCTTTATATGTCAACTGATACTCTTTTTTCTATTTACTATAGTGATATAAAGTCAGGCTTATTGAGGTATAATTTACGTTAGTAAAATTCACCCTTTTAGTGAACAGTTTCTGTGAATTTTGACAAATGCATGCAGTAGAATAAATACCATCATAATCAGGATATAGAACATCTTCATCATCCCAAGAAGTCCCCTCCTCCCTTTGTAGTCAATCCCTTGTCCCACCCCCAGTCCCTGCAACTATTGATTTATTTTATGGCCTTGTAGTTTTGCCTTTTCCAAAATGTCATATAAATGGAATCATACAGTATTTTTCCATTTGAGTCTGGCTTCTTTCACTTAGGATAATGTATTTGAGATTCATCCATGTTGTTGCCTGTGTCAAGTAGTTTGTTCCTTTTTGTTGCTGAGTAGCATTTCATTGAGTGGATGTACCACAGTTTGTTTATTCATTTGAAGGACATTTGTGTTGTTTCCAGTTTCGGGCAGTTACAAATAGAGCTACTATAAACATGTACAGGTGTTTGTGAGAACAGAAGTTTTCATTTCTCTAGGAGTGTGATTGCTGGGTTAAATGGTAAGAGTGGTGTATTTTTATTTAGTTTTAAAATATATATATATTTATTTATTTATTGGCCACGTTGGGTCTTTGTCGCTGCATGCGGGCTTTCTCTAGTTGCGGCGAGCGGGGACTACTCTTTGTTGTGGTTAGTGGGCTTCTCCTTGTGGTGGCTTCTCTTGCTGCGGAGCATGGGCTGTAGGTGTGCGGGCTTCAGTAGTTGTGGTGTGCAGGTTCAGTAGTTGTGGTGCGCAGGCTCAGTTGCTCTGCAGCATTTGGGATCTTCCCGAACCAGGGCTCGAACCCGTGTCCCCTGCATTGACAGTCAGATTCTTAACCACTGCACCACCAGGGAAGTCCTGTACTTTTAAATTTGTAAGAAACTGCCAAGCTGCTTTCCACAGTGGCCATACCACTTTTCACTCTAACCAGCAACATGAGTTCCAGTTGTTCCACATCTCAAGTTTCTTTTTAAAATTAATTTTTAAGTGAGTTGATTTAAAGAAAAATATTTAATAAATAATAGTTTGGGTGGTTGGTTTGCCATTGTAGCAAGGTAATACGTGGCATCATAGGTGGATATGGCAAAAATTATACTTTCTTACTCACTAGATATTAGTATATTCCCATTTTATAGATGAGTAAACCAAGGCTCTGAAAGGCCAAAATTCACAGAACCAGTAAGTTGCCTGGATTTAACCCAGTTCTCCCTGACTCCAGTATTTTTAATTATATAGTATTTTAAGTCCTTAAGCCAAATTTGAACTTTTAAACCTTTATTACTTAGAGTATAACTGTGCTAAATGTGCTTCTGAGAAGATTGGATAATCAGCTGTGACTTTAGCTCTCACAGCTGATAGTACTTCAATTGTTTTAGGCCTAAAGATGTACTTTATCTTTTTCTGATGCCCCAGAGAGTTGGTTGCTCTTTCAGCACTTGACACATACCTCTGTCATGTCACTTAGTGCTCTGGGCTGTAATCATCTATTCATTTGCCAGCTCCCTTCCCCCCTGACTTGTGTTCTTCTTCATTTCTTCAGTACCTAGCATAAAGCCTGCCACATGGGGAACATTAAGCCATTCTTGAAAGAATGACAGGTTCTTGAATATGACTACACAATCCAGTTGTGTAGTATACATTTCCTAAAGTTTAATGAAAGTGCTTTTAAGTACTTAATTAAAGAACTGCTGGTTGAGCCTCTTCTTGCTCTGTGGTAGGCATTGGACTAGACATTCTGACTGGAGGATACAAAGGTAAATGCGCGATTTCAAGGAGAGTTATAATTATTCAAAAAATAATTATAACATAATGTGGAAGTGATAAGTGAAAGATAAAGTTTAATATCAGTTCAAGAAGGCAGAGTAGCATAATAATTTAGAGCAATGCTTCTCAAAGTACCACTCTGCGAAGATATTAGGAGCTTATGCCAAAATGTACATTAATGCTTTGCTTCCTTCATCAAGAAACTCTTGCTATTGAAAACAAAATGTTGATTGAATTAAAGTGTGTTTACTGACTGTGTCATGCTTCTTATCTTGTCTTGAACTGATAACAAGCAGTTTGCTTACCAGCAGCTTGTCTTTGGATCACACTTTGAGTAACAAGTGGTTAAGAGTAAAAGCTCTGGAATCAAACTGTCTGCATTTAAATCCTAGTTCTACCAGTTATTAGCAATATGACCTTGAGAAATTCTGAACCTCAGTTTCTTTGTCTTCATAATGGGGATGGTAATTTTCCTATTTCTTTGAGTTCTGAAAATTAAATAAGAAAATATATAATAGCACTTAACAGAACGTTGTGAACATTCTGTAAATAATATTATTGTTATTAGTAATTAACGAGGTGTTTTTCAGCTGGCAGGGATTAGGGGCAGCATCTCAGACAAGGTGGTGGCAAAGAGGCATTAAATGCCATTTACAGAATGTTATCATACCTACAGTGGATCAGCTCCTTGGAATAGTGTTTTAAATTTTCAGAAGGACTTTTAAAAATATTTTGTTTTTAATACCCTACTGTGAAAAGCTCTGGCTGCATTTGAGTAAAGGCAGGCAGGCAGTAACATTTGTTGAGCACCTACTATCATAACAGCCAGCCACTCTGCTAAATACTTTTTTTGTATATTACTTTACTTAATTCAGACAAGCACCTTGCCATAGTGTATCAAAGCATTGATTCTGCAGCCAGACTGCTTAGGTTTTGCTCTTGTTCTGCTACATTCTTCCTGTGTGACATTGGGCAGTTTCCTTAACCTCTTTGTGTCTTGGTTTCCTCATTTGTAAAATGAGGTTAATAAAAGTACCTATCTAATAAAGCTATTGTGAAAATAAAGGGAGTTAATATATTTAAAATGCTTACAACTAAGTCCAGAAACTTTGGCTGCTATTATTATTGTTGTTATTAATAATATAATAAAAGCTTGCCTATAGTCGTAAATGGCAAGGTCTGGATTTGAACCCACTTCTTTTCCTCCAAATTTGTAATTCCCTCTAACTGGTTCTCCACACTGCTTTTAGTGTAATCTTTCTAGAATGGAAATATGATCATGTCACTCTCATGCTTAAATTCCTTCCATGGCCTCCCATTCCTTTAGGATCAAAATAAAAGTTTCTCACATACCTTGCTAGGTGCTCCATGGCCTGGGCTTGCCTCTCTCACCTTAACTCACACTTCTCTCTCCCTCTCCTTCTATCTCCAGTTACACTGACTTTGTTTTTTGTCCTTTCCCACCTCAGGACCTTTGCATATGCTCTCTAAAGCCTAGAATACTCTTTCCCCTTCAGCTAATCAGCCCCTATTTTTTTCTTAGGCTTTATTTTAAATGTCACTTCTTCAGAGAACCTCATTAAGTTAGGTCTTTATGTTATATATTTAGGAGAAGTAAAGGGTATCTTCTTCCCTGGTGGTGCAGTGGTTAAGAATCCGCCTGCCAGTGCAGGCGACATGGGTTCAAGCCCTGATCCGGAAAGATCCCACATGCCGCAGAGCAACTGAGCCCATGCGCCACAACTACTGAGCCTGCGCTCTAGAGCCCTTGAGCCACAACTACTTAGCCTGTGTGCCACAGCTACTCAAGCCCGTGTACCTAGAGCCTGTGCTCTGCAACAAGAGAAGCCACCGCAATGAGAAGCCCGTGCACCACAACGAAGACTAGCCCCTGCTCGCTGCAACTAGAGAAAGCCCGCGCGCAGCAATGAAGACCCAACACAGCCAAAAATAAATAAGGAAAATAAATAAATTTATTTTTTTAAAAAAAGGGTATATAACTTCCCTTTCAAAATGCTCATTCCTTACTCTCATAATTACTTGATTATTATTAGACTCTAAGATATGTAAGGCAGGGATTGTTTCTGTCTGCATCAGCAGTCACGCTAAAACCTTGCCCAGTACCTGACACATAGTAGGCACTGAATGAATATTTGTTGACTTGGATTGAGTTCCAGTAGGCATGAACATGAATTCTAGGATAACAAAATGAATGATATGCTGCTTTTTGCCTCTTTCCTGGTTCTTTGCTCCAAATAGTAGAGCATAAAGAGATGTTCATTTTTAGCAATTCACTTCTCTGCACTGATTGAGGTTTTCAGACCATCATATCAGGCATTCTTACTGCCCAGCTTTTCAGAGATAAAATGATTTTCTTTTTTTCTGATTTTCATTTTATCTTGATCCATTTTTCCTTTAGTAGTTGGGGGTAGGGCTCTGACCTTGAGATGGAATTGAGCAGGGGAACTGTGCGCTAGCTTTTGTTCTATAAATGGTCTGCCTTGCTGCAGCTGCAGCTCACCCAGAAGATGAGAGGAAGGGGCCTCTCCTGTGGGTCCTTTAATTTGCCTGCATCCCTTGCTGAGCAGGTGTCTGGAGAGATGGAAATCTTACTCATCTGGGAGCAGTTTCCAAGCCTGAAGCTGACCCAGCTCCTGTTCTCTGTGGAGAGTAAAGCATCATTCATCATCATTCTCTGTAAGGCTGCTCTTTCCTTTTTTTTTTTATTTTTTAGTCCACTTACATTTTTTAAAATGGAGGCATAACTTATATATAGTAGAGTCCACAGATTCTAAGTTCCCTAGCATCCCAGCAGGGTCCCTTGGGTCCTATCCCAGCACTACTCAAAAGCTAGCACTATTTTGTCATGTTAGGTTGACTTTTGAAATTCAACTACTTCATTTCTTCCCTTCTGTTTTTTTTTTTTAATATTTATTTATTTATTTTGGCTGTGCTGGGTCTTAGTTGCGGCATGTGGGATCTTTTTTTAGTTGCAGCGTGCGGACTTCTTAGTTGCGGCATGCGAACTCTTAGTTGAAGTACATTTGCGGGATCTAGTTCCCTGACCAGGGATCAAACCCGGGTCCCCTGCATTGGGAGCGTGGAGTCTTACCCGTTGGACCACCAGGGAAGTCCCTTCCCTTCTGTTTTTACTATCTGATCATCCAAGTAATGTTTATTGCAGAAAATTTGGGACATACAGAAAAGAGTAGATACTAAAGAAAAAGATACCTATACTCTTACTACTCAAAGGCCTATTATACTTTGAAATGACTAGAGTTCTCAGTATTTTTTTTTATCGAACTATGTCTGGTTTTTCTGTTGGTTCTCTTCGAGGGTCTCATGCCTCCTTACTTTTGTAGAATGCCGTTTTTTGGAATGGCAAACATCTATGTTCATTCCTTACATCTTGATGAAGCCCTGCCTCACCTATGAAGCCTTCCCCAAGCTCTGCCCCTTCTCTCCCTCTTGTCCCTGTAACGTTTGGTACATACCTATATTGCCTTTGTCTTCCTGTAGTGCAGATGTTTGTGTACATACCTGTCTCTCCAAAACGCTCTTAGCAAGCTCCTTGAAAGCATAGACTGCATAGTGCCCACCAGACTGCCTAGGACAGACAGGATCTCAGTAAATGTTTGTTGAAAGAGTAAATGAATGAATAAACAAATCAATGGAATCTTGTAAGTGTTGAGGAATAAAATGCATGTTTAGTGGCAAGAATGAACAATTCTCACTTTATTCAGTCTTATCTGTGGAATGTCAAAAAGGAAAAAGAGCATTTTAGAGTGCTGTTTACTTTTCTGAAAGCTTTTACATAATTACTTTATTTGATTTTCCATAACCAGTCTATGAATGCATCCCAATTTTTTTTTGTTTTGGCTGCACCACGTAGCATTCGGGATCTTAGTTCCCTGACCAGGGATCGAACCCATGCTCCCTGCAGTGGAAGCGTGGAGTTTTAACCACCGGACCGCCAGGGAAGTCCCCAATTTTTTTTTTTGTTGTTTGTTTGTTTTTTACTGTACACGGGCCTCTCACTGTTGTGGCCTCTCCCATTGCGGAGCACAGGCTCCGGACGTGCAGGCTCAGCGGCCATGGTTCACGGGCCCAGCCGCTCCACGGCATGTGGGATCTTCCCGGACCGGGGCACGAACCCGTGTCCCCTGCATCGGCAGGCGGACTCTCAACCACTGCGCCACGAGGGAAGCCTGCCGATTTTTTTATATAAGGAAGTTATTACCAAAGGTAAATTTGAAGAGATCAGAGATTGTGCTATAAAATGGAAGGGGATGTTATTTAGGGACGCTATCTGGAAGTTTGCAATACCTAGCATTTACTCACTGTTTATAAGGGCAAGGGAATTGGCATTTGTAGGCACAGTATACCTGGCAAATTACTTATGTAATCTTATTTTTTTTTTTTTTTTTTTTGCGGTACGCGGGCCTCTCCCGTTGCGGAGCACAGGCTCCGGACGCACAGGCTCAGTGGCCATGGCGCACGGGCCCAGCCGCTCCGCGGCATGTGGGATCTTCCCGGACCGGGGCACGAACCCGTGTCCCCTGCATCGTCAGGCGGACTCCCAACCACTGCGCCACCAGGGAAGCCCCCTATGTAATCTTATTTAATTAGCTACAACCCTATGAACTAGGTAGTATTATCTTCATTTAATAGCTGAAGAAACTAAGACTCAGAGAACTGAATTAGTTTGTCCAAGGTCAAATAGGTAGTAAGTGGCGAAGCCAACATTTAAATCCAGTACTGACTCTCATGTTTCTAATCCATTTTCCGTTACACGCCAAACTTCTTTTCGTAGCAGTCCATCTGTAGAGGGCCATACTCCTTACTCTTAATTGATGAAGCCTTGTGTGGCATGAAAATTCAGCAATCCTACTGTTGTTATTATTATTCCATTTATCTTCAGTTTGAGGAATTTTTGATAAGATGAACACAACACTAATACCATATTTCTGTGTAGCCATCAGTCCTATTCATCACCATATCTGATTCTCACAATAATCTATTGATATAAGCCTAGATTGTAATCCCCTTTATACATGGAGAAACTGAGGCCCAGAGTGGGAAGGGACTTGCCTAAGTAAATATTGCTAATAAGTGACAGAGCCAAGACTTGACCCCAAGTCCAGCACTCTTTATTGTGGCATGTAGATCTGCTGAAGCCGATTGTAGTGAGCAGAGACTCTACAACAATGGTTCTCAACCTGGGGACGTTTAACAATGGTGATAATTTTGATTGTTATCACTTCGGGGGTACTACTGGCACTCTCTGGGTATAGAGATTAGGGATGCATACTCCAGCCCCGACAACAAGAATTATCTGTTCTAAAGCGTCAGTAGTGCTGATGTTGAGAAATCCTGCTCTAGAACTGGAGCAGGGGACTTCCCTGGCGGTCCAGTGGTTAAGACTCCACACTTCCATCGCAGGCGGCAGGGGTTTGATGCCTGGTTGGGAACTAAGATCCCACATGCCGCACGACATGGCCAAAAAATTTAAAAATAAAATAAAATAAAATAAAAGGATTGGGATTTGGTTTGGGTTTCGTGCTTCATTTCGTGCAGGATTGGGTTTCGTGCTTCATTTCTTCAGAAGAGGTGAAATACCCAAGGTTAACCTCCAAAGTGTACCTAGTGATGAGCTGGATTCTTTTAGAAGTGGCTATTCTTTAGTAGCAGTAAATACTTAATAATCACCAGGTTTTATTCAGAGTGTTTTATTAGGCATGACTGGGGATGCAGAAAAGTATTAGACATGGTCTCTCCCCTCACGGAGTTTAGAGATTTCTGGAGGAGGCATAAGAGGATCTGGTTACTTTGCTCCTGGATGAAGATAAACAGCCCTAGATTAGATTGCAGGAGCTACTGCATGCAGTAGTGGCTGTACTCAGGGACTACCCTGACTGAAGTGGTGCTGCTGGCTTAAGAGAACCCTCCCAATAGCTGACTCTTCCTTCCCACAGTTATGCGATGCCCACCAAAACCGTGGAGGTGTTGCAGTTGCAGGACCAAGGCAGGAAAATGCTCCTGGACTCAGTTCTTACCACCCATGAGCGAGTGGTTCAGGTAGGTACTCTGGGAGAAATTTGAAATGTATTTGCCTCTCCTGGTTCTTTTCTCTATCCTGATCTCTTGGTTGAGCTTCAAACCTGCTATCCAGTTGTCTACTGGGTTTCTCCGTTAAAATGGTCCACAGGTGCCCTCACTCAGTGTATACAAAACTAATTGTAGAGGGACTGATGTTTTTTTCCTGTAATCCTCCTCACCTTTGAGCTTAATGCTTGACCCTTCTTTGCCCTTGGGTATCCATTCATTCTCCAAATTCAGTGGCCTCTACCCCTAAAAATCTTTCAGATCCATCCACTTTGCTGTACGATCATATCAATGTGATCGTGTCATTGTCCTGCCTAGAATTCCTCAGTGGCTTCCCTTTCGCGCTCTGTACCCATTAGCAGTCACTCCTCTTTCCCCATCCCCCCAGGTCCTGGCAACCACTAATCTGCTTTCCACTTCTATGGTTTTATCTCTTCTAGGCATTTCTTCAAATGGAATTATATAAAATATGGCCTTTTATATCTAGCTTCTTTCACTTAGCATAATGTTTTCAAGGTTCATCCATGTTGTAGCATGTATCAGTATTTCATTCCTTTTTACTGCCAAGTAATATTCCAACAAATGGACATCACCCCTTTTTGATCCACTCAAGAAACATATCAGGAAGGTAACCAGAGGTATGTTAAGGTAGTAAAACCCTAAATTTGTGTTAAAATTTTAAATAATTAAAGTACTTACAATCTTGGTTCTTTAAATATTACCAGGAATAAATTATTTGAGCTACATTTTATGACAGCTCTAACTTGCCACTGAGGCTCACAGGATAAAGTTTGAACTCTTTGATTAGCACCTAAGTGCCTTCATGTTACTCCTCCTGCTTTTCTTCTTCACACCCCCTTTCATTCCAGCCACACATGTCACTAGTTTCAATTCCCTAATACTGTACTTTTCCTCCACATTTTACTGAATATTGCTTCCTCTGCCTTAAAAAAAACTCCACACTACTGCTGAATTCTCCCAATTTAGTCTTGTATTTCAAGACTCTAACCAGATGTTACCTCTTTTGGAAGCTTTTTCTGACCCTCCTGATTGTTAGGTAGGTGTTTCTCTTGTGGGTTCCCACAGCCCACTGCATGCCCTTCTACCACACATCTGATTTAACTCTGGATTCTCAGCACAGGGTCTGACAACAACAGGTCCCAGTCTATGTGGGTAAACCTGAGTTGATTCAGAAAGTCATCCTGGACTTGACCTCTTGATCCAGTTATGACATTCATTGCCTACAAGAGCAGATATTGGCCATGACCATCTTAGTAACCAGACAACTTGGCAGATCAGCAAGAGAAATCCTGGAAAGTCTGGGCTCCAAAAACAGCTCCTTCACCCAAAGGCCCTCTAGCTCTGCTGGAGCTGACATTTGAGCCCTTGCCATGTCTGCCCAATCACCTAGGTTTCAGTGCCTCTCTTAGAGCATCTTCTTTCCTTTTGCAGATCAGCGGTTTGAGTGCTACATTTGCAGAGATTTTCTTGGAAATAATTCAAAGCAATCTTCCTGAAGGAGTCAAACTGTCAGTGAAGGAGGTATGTGCTAATATGAGAAGAGGCCTGCTGGTGGGCTCAAAATATGGAATAGAAAATCTGAACTGGCTGGCTTTAGAAACAAAGACATATGAATAATTTAGCCCAGATAAAAATAATAAGGAAAGGTGTGCAGGCTGCTTTACCGTGATCATTTTTCTGGCTTTCCCAGTGCATCAGGGATGATGCTCTATAGACCATGGAAATTGAACTCCATCACAGCATCCTGATATTAGGCGTGAGCCCATTACACCCACAAATTCCCTCCCTTGAGGCAGTTGTATAGCAGAAAGAACATGATTTACGATCCCATACAGTGTAATTAAACCGAACACAAATAGGGAAGTATACTTAAGGCAGGGAGAAAGTCCAATTCAACTTTGAATCCTTGATACCTAATATAAGTCTGGTACATAGTAGCTACTCAGTAAAAGTTAGTTGAATCTAAATCATTTTCTGCAGAGCTGGCTGATGGATCCTTTTCTGATGCTGGGCATATTTGAGTAACTCTGTAGTAATTCCCTCTTATCTTCTTTTTCTTCTCCTCAGCACACTGAAGAAGACTTCAAAGGAAGGTTCAAAGCTCGGCCAGAACTGGAAGAACTGCTAGCCAAGTTGAACTAGCTCACTGTAGACCCTTTCATGCCAGCACTGGTGACACTGAGTGGCAATGGAAAGAGCTTCCTGGGTGGCCAAAGTTAAGAAGGAGACCCTGACCCTCAATATCATAAGTACACATCTCCACAGCCAGGAGTGCCTCCTCTCCTCTGTGAAGGAGTGCTTGCCGACTGTCACCACTTTCCTTTGAGCCAACCCTAGGTATCTTCCATCTAATAAAAATCTGCTAATGATGGATGTGTGTGTATGTGAGAAGTCAGTCCATCCTGTCGAGTATATTTAACTAAGGGATTCAATTTCTCTTTGCCTGGTGCTTTAGCACGTAAGCATGTCCCCCTTCAGTATTTCTCCAATTAGAGTGAACTCATCCTTTAAATCAACCTGGCATGGAGTCCCTTTAGTGAAGCAGACAATCATAAGTAAACTCTCTGTGGATAGGAGGCATAGGGAGGGAGATTTTGTATATGAAAAAACCCTCCAGATAGGATCAGAGTCTGTCCATAAGTGAAAAAAAAGTACTTTGTGGGGTAGTGAGTGACCTGTCATAAGTATGCAGGTAGATGTTACATAACTACAAATTAGGGTTGCCTGGAAGGAGTTTAAGCAAAGAATTAAAGGTTGATCTTGGTCACGTGTCAGAAAACTACTACTTGTGAGCCAAATACCAACAACTGCCTATTTGCATTTTTTTTTTTTTTTTTTTTTGCGGTACGTGGGCCTCTCACTGTTGTGGCCTCTCCCGTTGCGGAGCACAGGATCCGGATGCGCAGGCTCAGCGGCCATGGCTCACGGGCCTAGCCGCTCCGTGGCATGTGGGATCTTCCCAGACTGGGGCACAAGCCCGTGTCCCCTGCATCAGCAGGCGGACTCTCAACCACTGCGCCACCAGGGAAGAGCCTGCCTATTTGCTTTTTAAAAATAATTTATTGAGGCGAAATTCACATGTCACGAAACGAACCATTTTAAAGTGAATAATTCAGTGGTATTTAATGCATTTGCAGTGTTGTGCAACCTCTATCCAGTTCCAAAACCCCATTGCCTGTTTTTGTAAATAAAGGCTTATTGGAATAGAGCCCTGCTTATTCATTTACACACTGTCTGTGGCTGCTTTTATGCTACAATGGCAGAGTTGAGTAGCTGTGACAGAGACTGTTATGCAAAAACATTTTTACATGGTCCTTTATAAAAATAGTTTGTCAAACCCTGATCCAAGTCACTGGTTCTCAAACTTAAGCATACATTAGAATCACCTGCAAGGCTTTTTTAAATATTTATTTATTTATTTATTTATGGCTGTGTTGGGTCTTCGTTGCTGCGCAGGCTTTCTCTGGTTGTGCTGAGTGGGGATTACTCTTCATTGTGGTGCGCAGGCTTCTCATTGCGGTGGCTTCTCTTGTTGCGGAGCATGGGCTCTAGGTGCACGGGTTTCACTAGCTGTGGCACGTGGGCTTCAGTAGTTACGGCTTGCAGGCTTTAGAGAGCAGGCTCAGTAGTTGTGGCACACGGGCTCAGTTGCTCCGTGGCATGTGGGATCTTCCCAGACCAGGGCTGGAACCCATGTCCCCTGCATTGGCAGGCGGATTCTTTTTTTTTTTTTTTTTTGCGGTATGCGGGCCTCTCACTGTTGTGGCCTCTCCAGTTGCGGAGCACAGGTTCCAGACGCACAGGCTCAGCGGCCATAGCGCATGGGCCCAGCCGCTCCGCGGCATGTGGTATCTTCCCAGACCGGGGCACGAACCCGTGTCCCTTGCATCGGCAGGTGGACTCTCAACCACTGCGCCAACAGGGAAACCCCAGGCGGATTCTTAACCGCTGTGCCACCAGGGAAGCCCCTGCACGGCTTTTTAAAACACAACTTACTAGGCTCCATCCCCAGATTTTCTGACTTAGGAGATCTTGAGCAAGGGTGATGCTGCTGCTGGTCCAGAGTTACCTCTTTCAGAACCACTAGTCTAAGTTGACCTCTAATGTTTTTCCTATTCTGAGCATTAGTGCATTCCTACTTTTGTACAGAATAGCTATAATTTATTGAGCTAGACCCTATGCTAGTACTACATTAGCTCTAATCCTCACACCAGTTTTTTAGGGTGTATATATGAGTGTGTGTGGTATCTGAGTGTGAGTGTATCACACTCAAATTTATTGAGCCCTAATTTGCTATGTACTTTATACAGATTATCCTTGAGATTGATGGTATTATCTCAGTCTTACAGGTGGAGAAACTGAGGTTTGGAGAGATGAAGCGACTTCCTAGGGTCACACAGTTATTAAGTGGCAGACCCTGTCCCCCCCTACTTTTCTGGGATACCCATGCATAGAGGTCTGTGGGACCTTAGAGCATTCTTAGCATTGTGTGTACTTTTCTGAAACTCATCAGTTTCAGTCCTGAAGTTATTTTGTTTTTTTTCGAGTTGGTTTCCAAAGGCAACAAGAGGAAACTCAGATTTCCTCTCAAGGTGTAACACTAAGGGAGGGCTGTCAAGATAGCAGGTGCCTTCAATTAAAATGCTTTTCTGAATTCAAATTGAAAGCTCAGCAGGCCAGGACTTACAAGTGAACCCCACTGGGAGTGTGGGCAGAATTTGCCAGGTGAGGACTGATATTTTGGTTGCAGAATTGCTCATTGCTGAGTCTCCTTTAGGGAAGATGAAAGAGCAGCAGCTAATGGATGAGTGTAAAGTTGGAGGATGTGTAGTGACTTGAAGATAAAAAGGTGAATAAACGCATGTATACACACAGATACACGCTGCCTCCATATCATGTGGGCAATGTCATGTGGACCCCATTTAGGAGTCTGGAATACAGTGGTATTTTCCAGTTGCCCACATTTCCTT
The DNA here is from genome assembly GCF_011762595.2 of Tursiops truncatus. Taxonomy (NCBI): domain Eukaryota; kingdom Metazoa; phylum Chordata; class Mammalia; order Artiodactyla; family Delphinidae; genus Tursiops; species Tursiops truncatus. The sequence goes on along the minus strand of NC_047041.1, from coordinate 57,221,555 downwards.
GTTATTAATTTGTGAAAGCAAGATGTAAGGTTTCATAAATTGACAAGATATTAGAGCTAAGTGACCTTGGAACCCAGCCAGCCTAAAGCAAGTGCAGGTTAGGGGCCCAGGAAGGGCAGTGCTTTACTCAAGGTGACAGGGCACCTCGTTGGCAGAGCTGGGAGCAGGATTCAGATCTCTTGATTCCCAGTGCATCACTTTCCATTACATCACTGAGGGATGAGTCAGGCTTATCTCTTAAACTGGAGGCTGCTGGGTTCTGTCACCTTGGAGCTCTTGTGTCACTGACCTAGTTGATTTATCCTCTGACCAGAGCCAAAGGGCTTTTGTTGCTCATGATTAGTCTGAGCTGAAACAAATGGAAATTACTCATAATGCCTTATCCTGGTAAGAGGAACAGATATTCTGATTGCTAGAACCTCAGAGTTACAAAACAATTATAAGCTTCATTTGATTTTCCAGAGGGAAATGAACTTCCCTAGGATCACATGGCAGTGAAATCAAATGGAATGCAAATCTCTGGGCTCTAGGTTGAAAATACCGTCCCCTCCCTTCCTGAGACCACCTACAATATTATAAAGAAAAGAGGCAGACAAACCTGAGCTATTCCTAATTTCTACATTTATTAGTTTTGAGGCCTCGGGTGAGTTATTTTAACCTCATTAAGCCTCAGTTTTCTGATCTGTAAAGTGAGGATAATCCCTTGTAGGAGCTTGAGATGGAGATGATGAACACAATGGGCAAGCATGTGCTCAGTAAATGTTAGATTGCCTTCCCATCTAAACTTCACTATACAGTTTTTTTAAAAAAAGTTTATTTATTTAGGCTGTGTCGGGTCTTACTTGCAGCACACGGGATCTTCCTTGCAGCATGTGGGATCTTTGGTCGTGGTGTGCGGGCTTCTCTCTAGTTGTGGTGCACAGGTTCCAGGGCATGCAGACTTTAGAGCACGCAGGCTTAGTTGCCCTGTGGCATGTGGGATCTTAGTTCCCCAACCAGGGATAGAACCCGCGTCCCCTGCATTTGAAGGTGGATTCTTAATCACTAGACCACCAGCGAAGTCCCTCACTATACTTTTGTAAAAGATTATTTTTTCATTGAGGTATAATTTATCTATAGTGAAACACACAGATCTTAAGTGTATATTTGATCAGTTTTGCAAATGCAGTCACCTATGAAACCTACACTTATATCAAGTTAAAGAACATTTCTATCTCCCCAGAAAGTTCCCCTACATTCTTTCATAGTCATTCTTCCCAGAAACAACCACTAATCTTATTCCTATTGCCATAGGTTTCACCTATCTAGAACAATGTATAAATATCATAGAGTTATAACCTTTTGTGTCTGACTTCATTCACTTACCCTGATGTTTTACCCACATTGTTGCATGTAGCCATAGTTCATTCCTTCAGCATACTTTTAGTTTTTAACCCAGTTAGGGTTAAATTATGCCTCGTACCGCTGCAAAAACATGAGAGCTAGGCAAGAGAGAAGAAAAGGAAGGTCAATGGATTAGGAATCAGGGTAGCTGGGTTCTAGTTTTGGCTCTATCAATGCATAACCTTTGAAATAATCTGTTTTGATCTTCATTTTACAGATGACTTAACTGGCCCAGGAGGGAAAGAAACTTGTCCAAGGTCACTCACAGGGATAGCTGCAGGTCACTCGATTCCTGGTTGAGTACACATTACTGAGATTTTTAGAAATGGATTTTTATGTGGGTCAGTAACTTTCAAGAAGGACCAAATGTCCAGGTTAAATGGGCAGTTTTCCTAGTGAAGGCCAGTGGATTTCTCAGCTTGTTAGTCCCTTTCTTCTGGCTGGGGATGCCTTGTTCCTCCACCATCGAGCCTAAAAATTGCCAGCTGTGGATTCTGAAAGAGTATTTTTTAGTTGGAGAGAAAGAGATGGAATCTGGATATTCTGGCCATTCAGACAATGTAGCAACACTCAGAGACCCCAGTCCCCACTGTTCTAGGATGTAAAGTATATTTAGGGAAGGAAAGCTCTCTGAGCATGCATTGGGTTATGTCTGGAACTAGACCTGCTGACAAGGCACTACAGACAGAAGCAGCCAATGTGTCTTGTGCTTGTTTAATCTGTACTTTAATCTTCGTGCCATTTTTGTCTTCAAATGTCTGATCTCCCTGGAGAATCTGAAATGATTCATTTAGTTCTTATACTCCCCCTGGAATAACTTTTATTCTCAGACATTTCAGTTTTAGAGAATCAGCTCCATGTTTAGACAGAATAGCCAGGCTCTGAAAGATGTCCAGGCTCTGAGGAATGACAACTCTTCAGAAGATAACTGCTAGAGAAGGAAAGAATCCCTCCTGCGTCCTCTGCCTGTTTTAAGTCCCTGCTGGAGCAGAGCATGGAGCCCTAGCATTCCATACAGTGGAAAAGTATATAAGGTTTCAACTTGGACTTCCTCCAGTTCTCCTCGGATTTCTAAAGTCAGCAGCCCAGGATTTGGTCTGGCAACTTTACCTGAGGGGGGAAGAGTGGGAGGAGTATCTCATTACTCATCTAGTAAAACACTTTACAGTGCACCTTTGTACTGAGCACTGGCCATATCTCCAGCCAAGGAACTTGCAGGGAAGAGCCAAATCATGAGTCTGCCCTAGGCCTAGCCAACGGTGGCACCCAGCCAACAGATCTCTCCACTCATCCCTGGCACCAGGCCTCTCTGCAGAGGTAGATGTAGAGTGTATAGGGATAGGCATGGACCACCCTAAACTCCAGGTCCATGGCTGTGGGCTACAGAGCCGAGAGACTAAAAAACCATACTAATCTAGAACACTGTGGGGAACACTGTACTAGGCACTGGATGCTTGTGAGAGAGAACAGAGCTGAGAATAGCATAGGCTTTAGAACATACACTTGGAGTCTGATGCCCAATCTGTCCTTTATTTCCTCCTCTGTAAAGGAGAGTTAGTAGTGTTATGAGGATTAAATGAGATAATGTAACTCAGGACAGTGACTAGCACACAACAATAATAACAGCTAACATTTAGTGAATGCTTACTATGTGCCAGATGCTATTTCTAAGCTCTTTACCAATATTGACTCATTCTTTCGGCAACCCTGTGAGGAAGATCTACACTTATTAGCTTTGATGCCTTTGAGCAAGGTATTATAACTGCATTTTTACAGAAGAAAAAACAGATCCTGAGATGTTAAGTAGTTTGCCCAAAACCACATGGCTAGTAAGTGGCATAGTGGAATTTGAAAGCAGCATATCATAGGGATTGAGAGCACAGACTCTGGAACCAGATAGCCTGAGTTAAATGCTTCATACATATTAGTTATAGTAGTTCAATAAATACAACTTTTATTACCAGGTATTTATATATTACCTCTCATTTAATTATTTTAGTGTGCCTATTAAATAGGAATTATCCCCATTTATTGATACTTGAGGAAACAGGCTTGGGTGGCAATAGAGCCCTCTTTGCCCAAACACATTTTGTGACCGTCCCAGTGTTAGCTTCCTGTCAACTGGAGTCCTTCCAATCCTGCTCCCTCCACTTAGCTGGTTTGAAAGCCATTCCTCCTGCTGAGGTCCTTCCACCCTTTCCCTTTGCTAGAATACCCTGCCCCCATGACCTATTATTTCTATTTTAATTATACAAATTAATATATAGGTACATTTGTGTTGTAACATATTTGAATATATAAGAATACAGTCCTCACTGATGGAACTTCACACTATGACCACTTATTCACTATTATAAACAATGCTGCAATGAACATAATAGATGTTTAAGCGGATTCCTAAAAGAGGAATTGCTGTTTAAATATTTAAAACATTTGTAGATCTCACCAAATTGCCCTGAAAAGCTTTACTAATTTATGATCCCTTCAATAGTGTGAATGTGTCTGTTTCTCTCCATCCCCACCAACACTGGTCATTATAAATACTTTTAATTTTTGTCAACAGGCTCATCTAATAGTACTTTTGTTTTTTTTGTTTTGTTTTGTTTTGGTTTGGGTTTTTTTTGCGGTACTTGGGCCTCTCACTATTGTGGCCTCTCCCGTTGCAGAGCACAGGCTCCAGACGCGCAGGCTCAGCGGCCATGGCTCACGGGCCCAGCTGCTCCGCGGCATGTGGGATCTTCCCGGACCGGGGCACGGACCCGCGTCCCCTGCATCGGCAGGCGGACTCTCAACCACTGCGCCACCAGGGAAGCCCTACTTTTGTTTTTAAGATCTGTATTTCTCTGATTATAAGTGATGTAGAATATATTTACATTTTCCTATGTTTTGGGGGCATATTTAACTTTGTTCACTTTTCAGTTGGGCTATTTGCTTTTTCTTACTGATTTCTAGTTTTTTGTTTGTTTGTTTGTTTGTTTTGCCGCACCATGCGGCATGCAGGATCTTAGTTCCCCGACCAGGGATCAAACCCGTGCCCCCTGCAATGGAAGCAGTGTCTTAACCACTGGACCACCAGAGAAATCCCTCTAGGGACTTTTTATTTGTTGCAGATGGTAATCCTTTCTGCTATATATGTTACAAATATGTAGTGTCTACTTCATCTTTAATGGTGTCAACTCAACTACCTCCCTTCTCTTTGAGATTCTTGCTGACAGCTGCAGTCCACACTGCTACCTCTGATGACCCACAGCATTGGGTACACATGGCCCAACAGAGATTCACTCATCCTTTTATATATATATATATACACACACACACACAATCATCCCCTTCTGCCTGAAATTGGATTTTATTGTTCTTTGAACTCACATTCCTCATATCTTCTCCCCTCCTCTCTTTCTCTCCTTCCCGAATACCAACACAAAGGCTCAAAGTAGTTTTAAGGCCTACCATATTTCAGACTTGTGCTTTATATATATATATATATATATATATATATATATATATATATATATATATGCGCTTAAGAAATGTTACTGATGATGATGAGAGCATATGCCCCTTTGCATTCCAGTTCTATAGCAGGGGTCACCCACCCAACTCCCTTCCCACTCCCAAATGTCAGACAGAAATAGACTGGGTAATGCAGTTCCATGGAAGAAAAATGAAAAGTGGTGGCAACTGTTGTGAACTGGAAAACACATCCACCTAAAAGAGAAATTGTTAATTCAGCTCCAGCAAATTGTTAAGTAAGAATATAAGCTCCATGTTGACAGCTTCTCCACTTTTCAAAAGCTGAAAATCTGTATGTTTAATGTACTTTTGCAATGTCAAGCCAACATTGTGTGTTTTTTTGTTTGGGAACATGTTGAGGTCAGACTCTTTATCTGTTAATGCAACAGAGTCTGGCATATGAGAGGCACTCAGTATTTGTTTTCCCATTTGCCTTCTTCCTTCCATTAGACTGACTGAAACATCCAGAACAACTGATGAAAGAGAAAGTCATTTACATCATTGTCAGGAATTAATTAGTTGCTCTAGTGTTGTTTTGTTTCTCTCTTAAACCAGACTAAAGCAACATAAAGGCAGAGATCATATTTTCATCATATCAATTTCCTACACAGTGCCTGGCATATGAGAAGGTCTCAGAAAAACCTGATATTTTTGAACCAATGCCTGAATAAATGAAGAACTGACTAGGTAACCAATTTACCTTTAGATTGTAAATTTACTTTAAAATTAAATGTCCATGTAATCAGCACAGTACTTGGCACACTGACCCAAGATGTAGCGTAGGAGAGCATCCCTTAACCCATTTCTTTGTTTTACATGGCAAATACTGGTCAATATTTAATATCGGTGACATAAGATGGGTGAGGATGTGTGGGATCTCAACATGACAGTATGACTGCTCTTTATGGCAGCCATGTCCAAACCCATGGCTGCCTGGCTCTCAACCCCAGGCCCAAATACTATCCCCAAGTCTTACACTTCTCGGCCCACACTTCCACTGTGGAAGGATTTCTTTCTCCCATGATCTCTCTGGGTGCTAGTTTCTGCAGGGCCATCCTCTGGGGACAGGTGGTGTGGGCTCTCAGCGGTGGGCACTGCTTTGCTCTTTCTTCCTCTGCAGCTCCTCCCGTCGCCTTGCCTGCTGTTCACTCATGCAGTCCCTAAAGGCCTGCACCTGTGGCTGGCACTGTCGCCAGTCCTGGTGCTGGGCCATGCACTCCTGCACTGCATAGTGGGAAGCAGCACAGCCAGAGCGGGAGATCAGCTGGTCCAGTGGGTCCTCTTCTTCATCTTCTTTCTTCACCTGTCGGGACCAGGTATGGCCTTGAGCTGACATCTTTAGGAGTCTCTAGAACATCAACGGAGGCAAGGTTAGAGTAGAGACATGATTATATATGACACTTTCCTCTGTTATAAATAACATTGACCACTGCACTGTTATAGCCTATTGAAGCATATGTCTCCCCTTGAAGGTTGTAAGCTATTTGAGGACAGATACTGGGCCTGATTCACCTTGGTACCCCTAGCACTAGGCCTGGCAGAGAACAGGCCTGCAAAATGGTCTGAACTGAACAGAATGAGATAAAGTATATGAGAATGCTTAGCACAGCACTAATAAGCTCGAATGGATTCTACAAATGGAATCTGAATTAAGTGAAATGTTTCCTTTCTGGAGAAGCTATGTTCTTTTCTCCAATTAGCCTTATTCTATGGCTGGAGAAGAACAAAGTTTACCACTTGGGAGAGTATCCAGATATGTGTAGAGTTTGACATATGAGAGAATGGAGAGAGTTGTGTGGCTGTAACATAGAGCATACAGGGTCCAGGGCAAGAAATGAGTCTGTGAGGTGTGAGAGTATTTAACATGAGGTGTATCTGCCCAGACTGCCTTCCTACAATCATCTGCTTCAGAACACCCAGCACAAGGTAGCATACAGAAGGAACTTAAGAAAGGTTTGAAGATAAATGACCTCAGCCTTTGTACAAATTTTACCATGACAGACTGTAAATGAGCTAAAACTACTTAATGCTTTTCCTGGGTCTCTGATTCATTCAACAAATGATCACTGAGTATCTATCATGTACCAAGCACTATGCTAGATTTGAAGATACAGGAGTGACCTAGACAGACACATTTTCTGCCTTCACAGAGTTTACAATTTAGATAAGTAAATAGGCTGTTTACTTGTGTACAGTGTGTACAGACAGCTAAGATTGGGAACACAGTGGAGGAATACCTAATCCAGACAAGGGCAGGAACAGGCAGGGAAGGCTTCTTGGAGAAAGTGATTTCTAAACTGAGGCTTAAAGGATGAAAAGGAGTAAGCCAGAGATGTAAAGAATATTCCTGATCAATGGAACAGCAAGGTGGGGGTTTGAGACAGAATTTGACATGGGAGGAACTGAAAGTTCTACATGACTGGAGAACAGAGTATGAGAACAGGAAAATTAATGAAATTGATGAGTTGAGAAAGTATCTGATCATAGGAAGGCCTCATATTAAGGCATCCAGAGGGTAATGGGGAAGTCACAAGAAGGATTTAAGAACTCTATAGACCTACACAAAACTCATTTGCTTTAGAGGCAGTATAACCTAAGGGAGGAGGGGGAAACTGGGCTTTGAAAATAGACTTGGATTGGAAACTTAGCTTTGTCACTGACTCACTGGGTGACTTTGAGCAAAGCACTTCATAATCTCTCTTGAAAAATAGAGATCAAATCTACCTCACAGGATTGTTGAAGACTAAATAAGATAATGCATGTAAGGAGCCTGGCACGTCCAAAGAGTTGGATAAGTAATAGCTCCTATGTTTTTCTCTTCCTAAATACACTGTGAGCTCTTTAAAGACAAGGGGAGGGACTTCCCTGGCGGTCCAGTGGTTAAGACTTTGCCTACCAATGCAGGGGGTGTGGGTTTGATCCCTGGTCCAGGAGCTAAGATCCCACATGCCTAGTGGCCAAAAAACTAAAACAGAAAACAGAAACAATACTGTAACAAATTCAATAAAGACTTTAAAAATGGTCCACATCAAAAAAAAAAAATCTAATAAATAAATAAATAAAGACAAGGGCAAACCTCTTGGAACAGTGCGGTGGAAAGAACCGTGCCTTGGATCCTAAGCCAAGAAATCTGCGTTCGAATACTTTACTCACTTTACTATGCACACACCTTAGCGTGCAATCTTTTTTAGTTTCCTTCTTAAGGTACTATTTAACTCTTAGAATTACTGTAAGGATTAATATCCTAATAAGTCACAAGTTAGTGCATGGACTACAACAGGACTCAAGTAAATGCTGCCGTATTCTTTCCCCACTACAACCTAGCTTCAGTCTTCCCTAGAATAAAAAAAGGAAGACCCTCGCTCAGAGATCAAGACAGGATAAATGGTCGGTAGCTGGTTCGCGGAAACCGGCCGGGCAAAGGAAGGCACGGAAAGGACGGGAAAGCAGAGAAACCCAGGTGGCTAAGTCACCTATGGCTCCTCTGGCTCCTCTCCCACCTTCAGAAGAGGACGCATGCGCGTGCGCGGCCGCTTGGCACACCCCCAGTTGTGCCAGCTAGGCTTCACGGCGCAAGATCGCGGCACACAGTGCTCACCGAACACGCGGACAAGAGGACCCGAACGCGCGCTCCTGCACAGCCGCGTCGGTTTTGCAGGCACTTGGAACTCTTCCGACACTCCTGTCAGGAACCAGCCTCCTGTAGGAAGCGCGGGCGCACAAAGGGGCGGGGAGGGGAAGAGGATCCACCGCGCATTTTCATTGGTGGCCTCTCGGTGTAGATCCCGCCCATCTTTCTTGACGCAGGGCCTAAGCGCGGACCCACTTCCGTGAAAGAGCGGAAGACGCGGGCTGGTGGAGGCGGGATCAAGATGGCGGTTCCTTTGAGGATTCAGAGCGACTGGGCCCAGGCTCTCAGGTGAATCTAGGTCCAGAACCGGGACGGAAGAGGCGGGTAGCGGATGTTGTCTTACGTTAAGGAGAGACATGCCCGATCCAAGATATCCGTAGGGGTTACCTCATCAATTGTTGAGGGAACCCTGGGTCTATAAAATGAAGTCCGAAACCCACATGGTCATTGTTTTTCGTTCTCGCAAGAGCTGGGCTGAGGCCGAGGAAACACATATGCGCCGTGTGATTTCAGAGACAGAATAGAATCAATGAGTTGGAGAAAGAAAAACTGGGAGGCAGGAAGACTTTTGGCCAAGTAGTCATGGTCATTTAGCAAATATTTATTGGTCCTCAGTTATTTGCAAAAGTCCCAGTACTCTCCACCACCACATTGTCTTTGACTGTGTGATGGAGTCTTTGTATGCTCCTCGACCCCTAGTGGTATATTAGTCATATTGTACAGTTCTTTTCAGGAAACAGTGTAACGCCTACCATGTCCAGTCTCTGACCTAGATAGATGCTCGGCGGAGTTCAGATGTGTACTCTAAAGTTAAGGGGTGGTTCCTGCCCTCCAAAAGGAAACAGCTTAATTGGAATGCACAGCAAACCATTCATTTATTTAACATATATTAATCATATACTGTGCAAGTTATTATGCTAGGCACTAGAATGAGTACAGCAGTGCCATGAATGGCAACTATTATACGTTTTTAAAATTGAAACAGTGGTGACGATGAATAAAACATAGTCTCCTGCATTTAAGAAACTTACACTTTTCTAAGTGGGCTGAAATAAAATACACATTGCTTACTACAACACAATGTGTAAAAGGAAGACCAGTGACATTTATTGAGGGCCACACCAAGTGCCTTTGAGAGAATGCAAGACCAGAATCAAGAAGTAACTTTGACCAAGATTGTGCAACTAATAAGTATTTCATGAAATGTGTTTTTTTTTTTTTTGCGGTACGCAGGCCTCTCATTGTTGTGCCCTCTCCCGTTGCGGAGCACAGGCTCCCGACGCGCAGGCTCAGCGGCCATGGCTCACGGGCCCGGCCCAGCCGCTCCGCGGCATGTGAGATCTTCCCAGACCGGGGCATGAACCCGTGTCCCCTGCATCGGTAGGCGGACTCTCAACCACTGTGCCACCAGGGAAGCCCCTTCATGAAATGTTTGATGAAATACTTGAGCTTCATTTAACCAGCAGATCTATTCATTAAACACTTAATCCACAAATATTTCTTCAACAAATAAACAAAATTTGTCTGTGCCTGGATGAGATGTTAGACTAGATCATGTCTAAGTGCTGTGGCCAAACTAGAAATTATATGATCTTTCTCCCTTGCATCAGTACCATCCTTTTTTGACATTGAGTGAGCCTAATTAGGTTTTTGTCTCTCTTCATAGGAAGGACGAAGGGGAGGCCTGGCTGAGCTGTCACCCCCCAGGTAATGTCCTTAAATCTATATGCCTTCTCTTTAGAGAAAGAGGATTTACTACCCCTAGGAGAGAGCTTCCTTTCTCTTAGCCCAAAGTTCTTGCATAGTGCTAAGAGTCTTCAAATGTTCTTGACCACTCTGCTGTAATGATTCTGCAACTCCATTCTAGGGGAAGACCTTCAGATTGGTTTTCCATTTGGAAGCCACAGACTCATTCATGGAGACATTGCTGATGCTTCTTAATCAGTCTCTTAGCCATATATTATTGTATTCTAAGCAGTTCTATAGCTTCAGTTGTGACCTTCCTGATTATGATTCCTAGATCTATAGCTCTAGTTCTGACCTCTCTTCAGTTTCAAGCAGACATTGAGTAGTTGTCTGCTATGCATTTCTGCTTAAAGCTCTCACTGTCATCTTGAGTTTATCAAATCCAAAACCTGAAGCTGAGCACTTCCGTTGTCAAACAGGTTCTCCTTGATTTTCTCAGTTCTTAAGTTACCACCATTCTAGGCATCAGAGTAAAACACCTGGTCACCTCACCCTGCCATTTATCATTCCCAAGGTTTATAAATTTTCCTTTGTTTTACTGATTATTTGTCATTTCAGAGACCTTTGATATCTTTTTATAATAAGATATTTTATTTCTATGAGAACTAGAGTTTTAAACAGAATTTTCTTTTGAGGAAATTGATGCTGCATCGAAGAAGACAGGGTAGCTAGAAGGTTTACAAATCAAGGGTTTTTGTTTTATTTTTAAAGATGGGAACTAATTGGAGAGCAATTAAAATATAGGTTGTAGGTAGAGAAGAGAAGGACTAATGGAAAAACCATTGTCTTAGAGGAGAGAGAAGGAGATTGAATTAAGTCTAAAAGCCTAAGATGAAAGAAGGTGAGGGTAAGTGTAGATGTAGATAAATGCAAATACATGAATATGGAAATGTGAGAGTATCTTATAGCCTCAGTTTTCTTTGTGATGTTGGAGGTAGGGTCAGCTTTTTCTTCGAAATAAAATATGCGCTATCTATGTTCTAGTTGCTTTACATGCATTATTTCTGTTCTTCACAACCGTATCAGGTAGGTACTATTAGCATTCTAATTTTTTTTAGATAATAGCTGTATTGAAATATAATTCACATATGATAAGGTTTATCTTTTTAAAGTGTACGATGCCATGGATTTTAGTATATTCATAGAGTTGTATGTCTTCACCATTAATTCCATATGTTTTCATCACCCCCAAAAGAAACCCTGTGCTCTTTAGCAGTCACTCCACATTTTGCCCTCCTCCTAGCTCCTAGCAACCACTAATTGACTTTCTGTCTCTATGGATTTGCCTGTTCTGGACACTTCATATAAATAGAATCATAATATGTGGCCTTTTATGTCTTTCATTTAACATAACATTTTCAAGGTTCACCCATTTTGTAGCATTCATTTGTTTTTGCGGCCAAGTAATGTTCTGTTGTAAGGATATATCACATTTTTTTGTCCATTCATCAGTTGATGGACATTTGAATTGTTTCCAATTTTTGGCTGTTATGAAGGAAGAAGGTTTTGATGGCAGGCTAGGTGTTATAAGAATTGGCTGCTCTGGGGAACAAAGGGGGCAAAAGGACTGCAAAACTGTGCAGAGTTTGGAAACTGGTGAATTGTAGTGGTGCCAGTCTGCACAGTTGTGTCCTTTTCTGTATCTGCACTCAGCAGCCTACATGTAGAAATGTAGAAGGTGAGTAGTTGGATCATTCACACTTTTGTTATATAGACAAAATACTGAGACTGAGATCATTTCAGAGACTTTACAAATGTAGAGAGGTCATTGAGGGTGATGACGGGATTGGTTGAAATAATGTACCAAAAGGGCTAAACTTCACAGGATGGTTGGTGAAGTCAGGAGGGAATCATGAAATGTGACAAAAAGCAGAGTTCACTCAATCCTATTTTTGTGGCATCTTTCTGAACTAGAATTTCATGCCATTTCTCTGCAAAACCTACTTCACTAGATCTTCTCTAGTCCATACTTCTACCCTAGATTGTGAGTTACTCCATTAGTATCTTTCAACTACCAAACTGGTATATTAATTGATGCCTCCTTCCCCCTTGTTCTTTGTGACTTTTTCTTATTCTTGACACACCCCTCCCTGACTTGGGGTTTCCTTTCCCTTATCTTTGGCCTAGTCCTATCTTTTTTCAAGATCCTACTTAAGTCCCACCCTCTCTAAGAAGCTCTCCCACTCTGCATGAATCCATGATGGTTTTTACTTCCCTCTTACTCCTAGAATTTCAGTTTGGTGCAAGTTACTTAACTGAATAATTTGTAGCACCTTGCTAGTTTCTGAGCTCAAGGAATTCACAGTCTGGTGGGGAGGCCAGAAATGTAAACAGCGTGTTATGGGCTGTTGCAGAAGTGTATGTATAAAGTGCAGAAGAAGAATAGAATGTTTTTAACTCCATTCTACCATCTACATATGTTTATGTGTAGGATAATATCTTATTTAGCCCATATCACTGCGAAAGCAGTGTCCTACTTAAGCAAATTTTCCAGTTATTGAAGCTTAACTCTTTACTCTGTATTATGTGTATATACTGTGGATAAATGCACATGTTCATGTTCATCTTCACCTTTCGTCCTGGTAGAATTCCATTTCACAGCCAGTAAAACTGAGGTTGAGATTACTCTAGTAGTTTTCTCTACAAATACTATATTGTATCTCAAAATCTTTGTTCCTGGCTTTTAGCCCTTGAATATATTTCTTCCAAATTAGGTTTGCCTAGACTAGTGCTCTTTCTACTTCACCTCACTTTTAACACAAGTGCCTGCTTTTCTTTCATGAGCCAATTTCCTCACATTTATACAGATGCCTGAATTGGGTCTTCAAGGAGAAAAATGTTTAATTCTTCTTATTTTTTTGAGACATGATTTTTTGTGCTATATAGGGAAACCAACTTTGTATGGCAGCCTGACTTGTCAAGGAATTGGCCTTGATGGCATCCCAGAGGTTACAGCTTCGGAAGGATTTATTGTGAATGAAATAAACAAGGTAGGTTTTTATGTCTTCTAGGTAGCACTGTGTCCAAAACTATGGTAGTACCTATATACGTACTTTAAAGATTTATACCGTTATCTGCGTATCAGTGTCGTCTCCATTTCATTTGTATAATAATCATAGCTTTTACTGCCTTTGAATGTCAAGAGTTTTCTTTTTCTTTTATATATACATATGCTTTTAGATGCAAACTTCCTCTTACTTCCCTTATACCAGTGCTGTCCAATAGATGAATGTGAGCCACATATGTAATTTTTTTTTATTGAAGTATAGTTGATTTACAGTGTTTCAGGTGTACAGCAAAGTGATCCAGTTATGTATGTACATATTTATTTTCTTTTTCATATTCCTTTCCATTATAAGTTATTACAAGATATTGAATATAGTTCCGTGTGCTATATAGTAGGTCCTTGTTTATCTATTTTATATATAGTAGTGTGTATCCACATGTGTAATTTAAAATTTTCTAGTAGCCACCTAAAAAAGGTAAAAAGAAACAGGTGAAATTAATTTTAATAATGTATTTTATTTAACCCAGTATATCTAAAGTATTATTTTAACCTGTAATTAATATAAAAAATTTAGAGATAGTTTTTTTTTTATTAAGTCTTTGAGATCCTCTGTATATTTTACACTTAGAGCACATCTCAATTCAGACTCTAATTTTTTTTAATATAAAATTTATTTATTTATTTTTGGCTGTGTTGGGTCTTCGTTGCCATGCACAGGCTTTCTCTGGTTGCGGCAAGCAGGGGCTACTCTTCATTGTGGTGTGCGGGTTTCTCATTGCGGTGGCTTCTCTTGTTGCAGAGCACAGGCTCTAGGTGCACGGGCTTCAGTAGTTGTGGCACGCGGGCTCAGTAGGTGTGGCTCGTGGGCTCTAGAGCGCAGGCCCAGTAGTTGTGGTGCATGGGCTGAGTTGCTCCGCAGCATGTTGGATCTTCCCAGACCAGGGCTTGAACCCATGTCCCCTGCATTGGCAGGCGGATTCTTAACCACTGTGCCACGAGGGAACTCCCAGACTGTAAATTTTTATTGGAAATACTTGATATGTATTTAGGTTTTAAAAAATTTACAGTTGAAAACAGATTCACATATCTAAGTAGTTCCAAATGTACTTAAAAAGTTTTCCAGTAACTGAATCAAGTATGTTTTTAAACTAAACTTTAAATAAAATTAAAAATTCATTTACTCATTTGCATTAGCCACATTTTAAGTGCTCAGTAGCTTTATGTGGCTAGTACCCACCATATTGTACAGCGTAGTTTTATAACGTGTCTGGGCACACCTTGGTGAAGACCTGTATTAGTAGTACTTAATTGTTTTTCTCATTGGTCTTTGAGGTGAGTAGGTGGCCATGTAAGTTGCAGAACTCATGATCTGACTTTCCTTCCTCTTTCTTTTTTTTAAAAAATTAATTATTTATTTTATTTTTATTTATTTTTCGCTGCGTTGGGTCTTCGTTGCTGCGCGCGGGCTTTCTCTAGTTGCAGAGAGCGGGGGCTACTCTCTGTTGCAGTGCGCAGGCTTCTCATAGTGGTGGCCTCTCTTGTTGCGGAGCACAGGGCTCTAGGCATGCAGGCTTCAGTAGTTGTGGCTCATGGGCTCTAGAACGCAGGCTCAGTAGTTGTGGCACATGGGCTTAGTTGCTCCGTGGCATGTGGGATCTTCCTGGACCAGAGCTTGCACCCATGTCCCCTGCACTGGCAGGCGGATTCTTAACCACTGCGCCACCAGGGAAGCCCTCCTTCCTCTTTCTGATGGCAGCAGTCAGTGTGCTCTGGTGAGATGATTCCCAAAGGGTGAAACGGCCTTTTTTGCTGTGTGTATAATTAAGCTTTTTTAGTTGTAAAATATTTCAGGTGTACTGACAAGAGTAGAGAATACTTTGTTTTTTACATAAGATCTTTAGCAGATGTTCATTCATTACCCTCTGTGCAAAATAATAAGCTACATGTTATTATATATTTTATATTTGTTTTTCATGAACAGTATTGTAGAAAGTACCAGAAGATCTGAGTCCAAGTCTTGGTTACTGTGACACTTACTAGCAATATGGTTTTGGACAAATAACTTAGTTACCTGAGCCCCAGTTTCCTCATCTATAAAACAGAGACAGTATTCTAACTCATAGGCTGATTAGTGGGGAGTGAAATTGCATATGAAAGAAACTAAGATATTAAAAGTGAGTTATTGTTAATCATAACAATCCTGTGGGATTGGCATTTTAAATTTACATTTTGCAGATAAGCAAGCAGATTCAGAGAGGTTAATTAACCCCTAATAATCAAAGCTAGTTAGACTATGTCAGAATTAAAACCCAGTTCTATTAACTTCAAGTATGACACCACCTTGCAAGCCTACATTTTTTCCAGGTGTTTGCCAGTATCCATCCACAGCCTGGGCACTGACTTCCTTTCTTCCCTTTGTACTCAGGCTGTGATACAAACCTTACCTTTTCCAATATCATTACTAATTTCTGCAGTGTACTTGCTAAGTCAGACAGTAAATGCTTATGGTTGAACGTTCATTTGTTTCCTAACTGCCATGAGTCACTTTGCTGTTTGATGTTGCTACAGTGTTCTATTATACAGATCTGTCATTATGCTTAAAAACCTAACTTGGAAAGATAAAAAGTTTGACTTTTAATTTTATCTTAATGTGAAATATTCACACTTCCCCCTCACACTGAATTTTGTCTGTTTTGATATCTCCTGCAGCTTTTCTTTAATATCTTTTCATTAACAGCATGATTCTCTACTGCTGGAAGGTAACAATTTTTATCTTCCTTCATAGTCTGTTTACGGTTAAAGGGTGATTTGCAGGATCGATAAGCAGGAGAAAACCACTGATTCTTGAAATCTTTTACATAATTAGCCCCAAAGAAATAGTCTTCTGAGAGCAAACACAGTTCTTACAGAGGCTCGAACACTAAGCTTTCAGAGCTCCTCATATCCTTACTTGGTATGAATATTTAGCCAGGAAAGTTTAGCTGACACTTTAGTTTCGGGTACAGGAGACAATTCCAAATCCGGGTCAGCTCTCTTGCAGCTGTATGGGCTTTGTCATGTGGTTAGAAACAAAAACTCATTTAATGAAAGGCCTGCAGGCAGCCAGGCATAGATACACTGGCTAAGAAAGTACTGTTTGTATAGATAATCTAATTCTCTTTTTAAAGGAGAAGACCTGTAATAAGAATATATTGATTTTCAGTGATGAGAATAACTTTGAAACTGTTCTTTCTAATGAACTATGAGGACTGTGCTTGTTGTACATAGATTAGCCTTATAAAGAGGTTCAGAAAATCTTGATTATTGAAGGCATTTTCATTGTCCAGCAGAATTTCCAGAAACTTTCAAGTACTACTGCAGAAGAGATAACAGGTTAGGGACCATCTGGTGAGAGCAGCTCCTCAGCTCTGTGTAGGAGATATACACTTAGGGGATGGTGTTAGTATTCTGCAAATTACAGTAAGGGATTGTTGTACTGCAAGAATCCTTGAGACGATGTTTACCAAGCCTTTTATACCTCTGCCTTGAAACACCAACATACTTACCCTAAATGGTTGCAGTCTGCCTTCAGCAAGTCATGTCACTTGAATCTAACATCTGGTTCTAGGTGTAATTTACTACTACGTCACTAGTGTTATCTTGCTATGGTAGCTGAAATATATGTGATAATGACTAGTCAAAACATGTGGGAAATCATAAGACAGCTATTTGGTGATGACCAGTCTATGAACATGTATAGTCAGTTTAAGTCCTAGTTGGGAATGAGCACCACAAGCCTGACCAGGGCCTACACATTGTGTGACTGTACTGTAATTTACTTTACCTACTTTCTTACTCTGGTAACTATACATGTCAGTAGTCTAACATTTTTTCTGAAAGTTCTTTTATAGGCAGCAAGTTTACTTTTAGACTAGTCTTTTCAGCCCTAGGCCCGGGAGCTGGTGCTGTTTTTTCACAACTCTTGGTACTGTTCCTTGCCACACTGCTGACTGAGAGTACTGGTATTAGATTTTCTTATGAAAATTAATGTTCTCGTGTTTGTCATTTGTATCTTATTGTTGGTTTGTCTTCTATGGAACAGTTTTCTTCAACATAAAAGCATAATGGCTCAGCAGT